>NC_139535.1:114731433-115931433 GCF_965153285.1 Podarcis tiliguerta | reverse complement strand
CTAACACCATGCAAGGAACCTCATCTAAATGCTGGAGAGGCCGCATTTCCACAGACACATACCTCCACATGCATGCTCCAAAATTAAATCCTTTTGGATAGTAGGGCTGTAGGAAATCTGCAAAATAACAAAACTAGTCATAGAAGCAACTGGCCTGCTCAGTGGTTGTGAGACTAAAATGGAGTGGGTGGAAGTGTGCATCACACTAAGCTCCTTGGATACAGGGTGGGGAAAGCATTCAAGTTGGAAAACAAAACAGCAAGGGTGGGAATAAGAAACTGAAATAATGTTAGCATAGATTACTGCTCCCTTGGCAAGCATCTGCAACAAATTCAGTAAGGTAGCGAAATGGGGTTTGAGAGTCAGGCTCCATTGACACAGCGGTTTGTTCCATTTACCCAACGTTTCCCTAACAGTTAATTTCTGAATTATTTTTGAGCTTGTTGGAAAACCAGTGGAATATTGTTAGCACCCATTTCCATGTTGATTCCAGAAACAATGTGTTTGCAGCTCCCTTGCCCTGAAAAACTGTGGGAGTAAAGTGATGAAATTTGGGGCGGTGTGCCAGCGTACAGTGCTTAACTGCTGTTTTCATGCAGCAGTCATGGAGAAACAGAAGCACACATGTGCAGAAAGGGTGCGAGAGAGCAACATTGGCCAGTGGTTCCATAAGACAACAGAGTGAAAACCACATTAGAAAATGCAACACAAGTGCTAGCTATATACCGTAATCTGAAGAGCTAATGCAATATTCCCCACATCTGAATTCACCCTGAGTGTTGGGATGAGATACTAATTCAGAATTCACCGTTGCATTTAACTTTCTGTTGGGCTTGGGCAAGCCACTGTTCTCTCATTCTCCAGCCCTGTTCCCTCTACAGTACAGGGATAACATTGCCCTGCTCTACAGGAGTGTCATAAGGATTGCTGAAATAAGATGGTGTATGCTGAGGCCACTCAAAATGGCTAACACCAGGCTCATCTCTTTTTCTTTGCATGCTTAGCCATGACTATGAAAAGTGGGTGGTGGACTTTTTTGGGAGAATAAAAGGGAGTAGCTTTGTGTGTACCTCGGGTTAAGAACTTAATTCGTTCTGGAGGCCCGTTCCTTAACCTGAAACTGTTCTTAACCTGAGGTACCACTTTAGCTAACGGGGTATCCCTCTGCCGCCGCGTGATTTCTGTTCTCATCCTGAAGCAAAGTTCTTAACCGGAGGTACTATTTCTGGGTTAGCCGAGTCTGCAACCTGAAGCGTATGTAACCTGAAGCATCTGTAACCCGAGGTACCACTGTACTGAAATAATAATAAAGTGTGTACCCCACCCCACTCCACCCCCCACACTGACCCTTCCAACTTCCAGCTTCCCCCTTCTTGCTTCACACGCAGACATGCTGTGGTGACCAGTTGCAGCTATAAATAAACGGCTATATCCTTGCCTGCGGCTCTGCTGCTATTTTTGCTGCTGCTGCTGCTCTTGTTGTGTCTGGGCATTCAGAAGTTGGTGACAGATGCTTTTTGTTTTATTCCGCATCCTGACACAACCTCTCCAGTTTGAGCAGGGTGCAAGATGGGTGGGGGAGTGGAGGCCAAGTCTCTCTCTTAGCTTTGTGTACTTGGGACCCCTCCTTGAGGATAAGTACAGCTGCATTGTTTTTTAATCAACTTCCTGCTACAGACTGTTCCAAAAGATGTAATGCTGACATCCTGATTGCGTTTCTTAAAGCTTTCTTTCTTTCCTTCTGAACGAGCTGAATGATTCTCTTGTATCTTGGCCAAATTCTTGTTTTGGGCCCCATAAATGGCCACCTTAGGCTTTCAGTTCAGGTATGCGATTTCTTCCTTCTTAAAATGTTCTCCTGAATAGGTGCTTTGTTGCTTCCTCTGAAGAGGGCTGGCTTTTGCCGCAGGATGACACGTTGGACGAAAGCTCAGTCCCTGGAGTGCAACAGAAAACCTGGTCTTTATGCCGTGCCTTGTAGATCTGTGGAATGCCTTGCTGCAGGATGTTGTGATAGCCGGGTAACCAAAATGGTGGCTAACTGGACTGGATGAATGTATTGCAGTTATAAGCACTGAGCAGAGAGTATGGTTACACATAAAGAGTGCTTGAGCACTTGCCTTGTGAGATCTGAGTGGCTGCTGTCTGTCTGCAGGAAGGGGGAGAGCTGCTGAGCTAGGTGGAATGCTGGTCTGACTCAGCACGGCAATTCTTATCTCGTTGGAACTATCTTGAGTAATGGATTTTTCACTGCACGAGACAAGACAGCCTTAAGCAGAAGGCTGATGTGTGCATGGCAGAAGTGGAGCTTAGTGTGCGTGTACAGAAAACATATTCGTGATTCACACCAAGACATGTCAGGATGTGAAATGACATGAGAGAATTATTTGTGCCCTCGGGGACCTCACTGGGTCTGACGTTGGTGGTGCATCCACCCTTTCAACAGAACAACCGAGATTCCTGGTTTTGGAGGCGGGGGTGGAAGAGGGAAGCCAGAAGTTCTTCAACGGACTCATAGCGATCTGGTTCACATATCACGCAAAGCCAAACCATGGCCTAGCATGAATTTGTTCCTCCTTGGCCATTCTGCCACTGCTCAGAGCTAAGCCATGGTTTGGGTCAGTGTGCATCTGAGTCCAGGCTCGTGGTTTAGCTCTTTCCAGACTAACGATAACCTGCAGCCAAGATTTGTCGTCTGGTTTATGGCTCAATGGTATAGAGAAAGCTAAACCATGAGCAGCTAAGCTAAGCTGTGACTTAGCTCAGTGCAGTGGCAGCAGAACAACCAGAGAGGAACACATTCCTCTCCCAGAACTGCCTTGTTTGCTCTAAGAGCCATGGTGTAGCTCATCTTGACGGGCAAACCAGGCTATGGTGTGCTTAGTGGGATGGGGTGGTGGACACCCACATTATTGTAGTGTTGCTATAAACAATATCTGAGAATTCTGCCCAGACGCCATTTTCGAAGGACGAATCCCTGCTTTGTCCATATGGCAGCCCTAGATTATTGCGATCAAAGTGTAGAGTTGCCTTGGTGAAATGTGTAGAAACCAATTTTATATTGCTTTTACAATAGCAGATTTATAGAACATGCAGTAGAGGAAAGGTGGATAATGAATGGCAGTGTCTGCTAAACCCTCAAAAGTGGTCCAATGCAAGGGTTTCCTAGCTCCCCCAGCCCTATGTGTGAGAAGCAGCCTTGCTTTCTTGCTTGCCTATGGCATTCATATCCCAATATTCCTCCAAGAAACTCAAGGTGTCCTGCATGGTTCTTCTTTTCTCCAATTTATCGTCACAACAACCCTGTGCGGTAGATTAGACTGAGAGACAGTGGCAGGCCTGAAGTCTCCTAGGGAGCTTATGGCTGAGTGAGGTCCAGAACCCTGGTCTCCCAGGTCTTAGTCCAACACTCTAACCACTATGCAACACTGCCTAAATATATTTACACATACATGTATACTGCTCCTCCATGTGAGGGGGCATCCTGAGCCAATCGGAACCTCTGCTTATGTGAAGCAACAAATTGGTATGCACATAGCTCTGCTTCTCACATGCACCCAGCGGGGTAGGGCTGCCAGGCGTGGCCGCTGGGTTTGTTGTGGGCAGGGCCAGCCTGCACAGCCCCTGTGATGCCCTCAATGCTTTTTGAATGCAAGAAGGTGAAAGGTGTTTGTGAACTTGAGTCCACGAGAGTTTGTGTCATTACAAGTTTTCTTGGCCACAAACTTCTTCGTTTTAGTTGCAACAGACCGACATGGCAACCTCTCCAAACAGGGAATCCTATCAATCGCGTGCGCATGCACACACACACACACACACACCCTACCCTGATACATTTCTCACGGCTTTCCTTCTGTCATCCTATTCTCCCATTATTCTAATTCTGGTTTATTCCAGTTCAAATAATCTGGGTTAGTTATTTATATAATATTGATAATTCCTCATTTGCATAACATGTTTTTCAGGGGCCAGTGTGATGGAGTCAAAATCTTTGAGCTCAGCCCCATAGAGAACATCATTGCACAGGGTAGTTTTTGTTTTGTTTTTTAGTTTCAAAATTTACTTTTAGTTTCTTGTATTTGAGGCACTTGGTTTTTTAAAAAGTTTCTCTTGTCTTTTTTTAGCTGCATTTCTGTCCTCCATTTTCTCTCTCTCTCTCCCTCTCTTTCCCCCCACATAGGATAACAGATGTCCTCCTTTCTCACCATGAGTTTCAGCTTTTGGCCTTGAAAGTGTTTGAGGGTTATAAACTCTGAATCATGCTCAAAGCAGCAAACTCATCTGGTTCTAATTATCCTGCCGCTGCTCCTCTCCATCCACTCTTGCCGTTCTGCATGTTTTCCCTAAACCATCTGATTCGGTGGGACACACCCGAGTGTCAGAGGAGTGCCAGAGGCACCTTGTGAATCGGGACTTTGTGAGGAGGGAAAATAAATAAACAAACCAAGATGCAGGCCAGCAGGATGGCAGCTTCCTGCATCTGGCTTCCCAGGAGGTGCATCACAGAATGCTTCTATGTGAAGGCAGGGGAGGGGGCAGAACTGGGCAGCGTCTCTTCCACATGTTTGGGAGACTGACTTGGGTGGAGAGGTCCATGGTGGTTTTCTCTGCATGTCAGGAATAGGAAACCTGTGGGACTCGGACTCTCACCACCGCTGAATGTTCCACACTGGCTGGGCTTTATTTCACCTGGGTCAAAGACCCAGTTTGGCAAACCCCCATGTGCACACAGACACACAGACACACACAGGTTGGGAGCCTCGGTGGTGCCCCTCTGAAGGTCTCACCCAGGGCAAAAAAACCGCCTACCCGTTCCGTAGCTGCGGCACTGCCGGGGCTTGATGGGACTTGGGAGCCCAGCAATGCCTGGAGGACCATAGGGCACCCCACCCCTCCTCAAAGAGCTGTGCAAAACTTAGCACAAACTATTCCACCTAAGCCTCATCTAGCGTGACCCTCCCTTATCTTTATTTCTTGGCTCTCTGGCTTATGCTACGCAGTTTGAAGGGGACTGACACCACCTTCCAGACACAGCTGCTGCTGCTGCTGCTTCTTTGGGGATCACTCATAGCTGAGTAAGATTGTCTTTCATAAACACGGTTTTAACAATGAGTCCGTAAGTGACTGTGGAGGCCAATACTGGATCCACACGTTCTTCCACAGTTGGGACATTGGTTTCCGGGCGGGAGTTGATCACGGTGTGGATTTGCCAAGTGTGCCTTCCTCCTAGCATGTTTCTCCCTTGCGTCCTGAGTTTGAGCATCTTCAAAGCCCAGGACACCTTTGGTAAAGGCTGTTCTCCAGCTGGAGCGCTCGCAGGCCAGTGTTTCCCAGTTGTTGGTGTTTATACTACATTTTTAAAGATTTGCCTTGAGACAGTGTTTAAACCTCTTTTGTTGACCACCAGCATTACGCTTTCCATTTTTAAGTTCGGAATAGAGTCCAACCACCGCATCAATGACTGGTCCAAGGGTTGCCTGTGAAACTGTCGGCAGAGCAGGAGCTTCCTGCTCCTTACAGGTTGTCTGTGATCCTGAGGGTGATGGAGGTTCTGTGTCCAAATGCTGGACACTTTTCTTCTCTCTTTGGTGTGGCCGGTGCACTAATACGCCTCCGCAGGCCCTTGGCTTATAAAAACAGACAAGCCAGCCCACAGTTTTGAATTAACATGACATTGGGGGAATAAATGCAATTGTAACAGCGGAAAATCAATGTAAAATCTCTCAAGGGGTCCCTGTGGCAAAATAATATTGCTTGTGTCTTCGTTCTTCATGCACTTTTTCCAGACACAATTTCTGTGTGTGTTGTGAGTTTCCCCTGCATGCCTGAGGAGCTTTCCTTCTTCCTGGTGCAAGGAGAAGGAGCAGCTGTGGCTTTCTTCTACTCCAGTGGCTTTCCTAGAGCTGTGTGTTCAGGAAGCCCCGGGGCTTGTAAGAAGCTTTCCTGAGATGAGGAAAGCTGGCCCCAGTGAGTGACATTTTGCACCTAGCTTTGACCACTTACGACCAACCAAGCCAAGATGCCTGGGGGCCAGGATGGTGCCCAACATCTCCACCACCTGGAGGTGCATGCCTGGGGATCATAGGATCCGGAGTGTTTTCACATACTAATACTCCATCCTGTAGAATTCTGTCAGTTATATTCTATCTGCACATTCGGAATGAATTTCTGGAACCAAAATGCTTTTTCTGTGCAGCCTGAGCAGTTACCATTAAGACAAAGAGCTGGAATTGGCCAATATAGATGTGGACCTGGATCAAGTGACCTTTCTTCTTTAAGTTCTCAAAGTTCTTAACCTAGCTCAAGGTTGTCATCTGAACTAGCCAGGTGTTTATCTGATAATCAATCACAGCAAATCCATCCTTTGAAAAACAAGATGAGCCACCTTGCCCAAAAATGGCAACTAGACATTCCATTTTGGCAACTGCAACCTTGGTCCAAGAAGCCATTTGGTGCCAAGCTTATATATTTGTGAGTTTCTAACACTGTACCACCTTTTTAGCAGCAAGCTTTCCTTGAGCACTGGGTAGGTCAGTGGCAGGCAAACCAGTGTGAAAAGGATGCCTTGAAAGTAAAGAGGGTTTTTAAAAACCAGTGTATTCGTCTTTTTGCCAAGATGTGAAGGGTGGGAAGGTCAGCTGCTCATCTGCCCAGTCCTTGGCAAACTGCAACTTCAGGGGGCAGCCTTGGCTTTCATACCAGACACAGACTTGTAACCATCTGTGAGTTTTAAAACAAATATTAGAGCATTGATATTCAGAGTACAATAAAGAAGCAATAGCAGGTTAGGTAAGCATTGTTTGATTGCTGTAACCTTGTAGCTTGAGCTTCCAGTTTTGCACTGATCTTGACGAGAACTGGTGTACTTCTCTGAAGACAAACCCTCATTTGATAGTTAAGTTCTTGAGGGGGGAGATTGACACCAGAGCTTTAATGCAGGTGTGGGGATCCTTCGGCCCACCAGCTGTTGCTGAAATTCAACTCCCAACAGCCCCAGCAAGCATGAGTAACGGAAGAGATGATTTTCCCTTTGGGTGATGGGGAATCTAGTTCATTTTAAAATGCATTGTTGGACAATGCCTTCATTAGAAGCAACCGAAATGTCACAAGCGAGCTTTCAAGTTATCCAGAACTCTTCATCAGGTTGGATGATAAAGAAGAGACATGGTGAGGGAGCGAAGAGTTGTCTTGATCTTGGCAGCCAGGAAGTCTGGCCACAGTGTTAAAGATGGAGGAGACAGCAGCCTCAATTGGATTAAGCTTAACTAGGTGTTGTTATGCAGGTTGCATCTAAGACAAAGAAATACACAGTGGCCCCCACTTGTGAAATACCAAATGCAATGGTTATTCAGATCTGTCTCCTACCTTAAACAAAACACATAGGTTCCTTGTTGGGTAGAGAACAGAAATAAAGAGAAACAGGCAGTTTTTATATTTGCAAAGCAGGAGATTAATTCTAGGTGGTGTAAAAATGTGCAGAAAAGCCAAATTGAGGGCTCAGAGGGAATTAAAATGTCTGATGTCAGATATTCTGGTACCCCAGGCAACATCAAGGGAAATCAAAGAAAGCAGTAGCAGCAATGCAGACCAGTCCACCTATGACCACATAGCAGTAGACCTTAGAACCCTGATCAGTACCAGAGGATTTCTGTCAGCTGGGAGTGTAGAAGACCTGGTTGTCACAACCTCCATCCTTACAGTTACTTCCCCTCTTCTTTCAGCTCTGTGTTTGGTCGAGCAACCAAAATCCTCCTCAAGCAGCTGGATTGGGTCCCTGCTGATCCCTACCTTAAAATAATGTAACCTTGTGTGTGCGCTGTTAATGATATGGCAGGGTGGGAGCAGACCACACCTGCAGTGCAATGCTAAGCAGTTTTCCTCAGAAATTGCACTGAATTTGGTGGGGCTTAGGGTTTCCACCTTAGAAATCTATCCCCTTCTCAAGGAAAGTTTTTAATAACTGATAGTGGAAAAAATGGCACATATATGAGCAGATTATGTCTTGAAAATACGGGATTCTTATTTGAGCAGGGTGCTTTCACTCCAGATTATTTTTTAGCGGTTGCTGCTATTTGATGGTGAGGCTGAATCTGCTTCACAGTACATGTTTCTGTTTGAAGGTCCAGATGCAGCCTGGGACATGGACCCAAAATATAACCTTAAGGTTATATTTCGCTGGTACCCCTAGTGAACGTAGCAATCTCCTGCCATTAACCAGGGGGAGGGGGCTTTTGGGATACTCCCCATCATGATGTAGGGGCCAATTTGTTATCTATGGCAATGTTAAATGTTGCCATTAGGCCCAAGGCGCAGACCTCAGAGGGGCTCAGTGCTGACTGACCTTCCAGGTGCACAGTTTTGCACTTAATAGAACCACAGAACTGTAGAGTCGGAAGGAAGGGAGCCTAAGGGTCATCTAGTCCAACCCCCTGCAATGCAGGAATCTTAAGCGAAACTACATTCTACATGACACATCTTATAAAATTCCGAGAACAACAGTTTGCATTCCGTTTATATTTTGAAGAATTCTACCGCTTTTGAAGTAATTCGCCCATTGTTTGCAATTTTGTGCGTGCGTGCAAGCGGCTCTCCTTGCCTAGGGCCCGGCAAAATAGCCCGGCGCTGGCACCAGAAGGATGGGGAATATCGCCCAAGAGGGCGAGACATGGCGCTAGTTCCGTTTGAAATCCTTCAGGCCGAAGGAGGGCCTGTCAGGCGCGCCGGGGCTGGGGGTCTGGGCTGCGCGCAGGCGGGCGGGGGGCGGCGGAGGGCGGAGCTCGGCGCGGCCCGTTCCCTCCTGCCTCCGCCTCCGCCGCCCAACAATAGCAGGCCCCGAGTCGGGCCGCGTCGGGCGGGAGGATGCCCAGGCGGCGCCGGGGCCTCCATCGCCGAGACGGGAGCGCGCTCGACCCCCGGGCTGGCCAGGCGGCCCAGACGGTAAGGGGGTCGGCGCTTCGGGGGTCGGCGGGGTGTGAGCCAAGGGGCTCCTTGGAGGACTGCGGGACCTCGAGGAGAATGGCTGGCGGGAGAGCCCTGGGGGGGGGGGTGTTATGGAAGAAGGGGGTTATTTGGAGCATCTGGGAACAGAAATCTGGGGGGAAGGGGGTCGATCTATGGGGGGCATCTGCACAACTCTTCTTGAAGCAGCGCACTTGCAAGCTTCTATGGGGTTGGGGCTCAAGGGGGTCTCTGGCGCTTGGAGATCGCTGCGTGCAAGGGTGTATACGTGTGAATGTGTGTGCCATTATGGATAAGGTGAGCAGTGTGAGTTAGGAGGCTAGCGGAGTCCAGGGAAAGATTTGGAGCATCCTTCTACAATTCCTGTTTGGAGAAGATGCGGGTGCGGGAGGATCTTTCACCTTGGCAGCCTTGGCAGAAACTGGTTTGGGGCCAGAAGACGCCAGCGCTGCTTTGCATGGGATCCCGCTTCCCCGAAGGGACTTCGGGGGTTTACCGAGGAGAGTGGCGTGATCTGAGGCCCTTTAAGAACCCTTTTGTATTTAGGGCAGTGTGTCATTTTCTGCAGCTGCTTTTTTTTCTGATTTAACGGGGTTCAGACCCAACAGCCGTCACGGGTGTCTCTGCATTCCCTACGGTTAATCCCTTTGTGCTGAGCATGTAGACGTTGGCACTACCCAGCGGCTTCCCTTTGCCCACCCCCCTCCCCAAAAGTCCAGGAATGCAGCCAAGAAAACGGCAGTCTTCCCAGTATGCCGGGCTGGAGTCGGCTGAGTGCCCTTGGCTGAGAACTAGTGCGGAGTACTGGGCTAGATGCACGCAGGAATGTTGGCTGGCTGGCAGGCTGGCGCGCATCACGGTCAAGGATGCTAAAGAGGGCTTCCTCCAAGGGGATGTGCATGGCAGACGTGGGCAGCTCATCTGCAAGGGAGCCTGGGAGCCAAGGGGGTGGGACTGGGGAGCACCCTTGCCTTGGAAGAGCAGAGGTGGCCTTTCCACGGGAGACTCCTCAGTGCGCTGCTTATTGGAGCATCTCAAAGCAGCCATTGACCCAAACATCCCAACTGCCAGGTTTAATTAGACCTACTGTGTGTGTGTGTGTGTGTGTGTGTGTGTGTGATGCGATGCTGAGGAAATTGGAGTCGCAGAGGGAGTGGGTGTTGCGTGGCCTCTGATGGAAAGCCCTGGGAAATAGTCTCCTTGACCAGTTTCAGCCTCCCTTCTTCCTACCTTTGCCAGAACTGAGGAATGGAACCCAGAGGTTTTGGCTGCTCAAGGGTTAATTGTGAGCTAGAACTGGGATTTTTTTTAGCAGGACTTAGTCCTGAAATGCATGAAATAGTAATCTTAGCATTGCTCTTTGGCTGGTGAGTGCACCATCAACACTGTATGAATACACACACATAGAGAAAGAGAGAGGTATGTTAAGAATTGGGTCCACAAATGGATGAGTGGCCCAGAAAGGTTGAAGATCTCCAGGACTCTGAGAACATGCGGTCTTTCCTTCAAGACTGGGTAAACCTTTGGTAGTTCCCATCTGATTGGAGGCAGGGAGGGTTTTTGTGTAATGCAGTCTGGGCAAACTGGAAGAGTATATGGGCAGAGCTGAGTACACACACACACACACACGTGTATACTGTATTGTGTATTTTTATAAAGTGCTAGGTTGGCTTTTGGTTTTCTTGCCAGCTGTATCCACCAGACTTCCACTTGCTTGCTGGAGCAGCAATTAAAGCTAGAAATTGGAAGAGGAATGGTTTGAGAGACCGTGGTCCCTTTTTATTATTTATTTGTTTGATTTATTTTATAAGATGTATATACCACTTGATTGTTAAAAACAACAACCCTCAAAGCAGTTAACAAAAATATAAAACAATAAAATTGAGGGGAATTACAACCATACTTTAAAACATACAAAGTTAAAATACTAAAGCAGGTTAAAATTACCTCAACTTTCTAATCATCTGGGTAGGTTTGTTTAAACAATAATGTTTTTATGAATTATCAGAAGCAGCAGCACCATCCAGATTTCTGATGCTTCTTTCTGCTAGGATGCGTAACATAAGAAATTTGAAATGTTGAATGTCAGAATATTAAGAAATACAAAAGAGAGATTAAAATTAATTCATAAACTAGTATAGTACAATGTAATATAATACATTAGATGTTTATTATAATAGCAATGATACTGTGTTAGTCTAAATGGCCATGATTGATAGAACAAGATAATTTTTGAAGATTATATATACACACACTTATTCATATATATTTCTATTTAATCTGTGAGCATTGTATGCATTATATTCTGTAAAAAGAAAACTAGAATTTCTGCTTTCCTACCCTTCTCTGATTACAATGTTGACACATGTCTCCCCTCCAGATTAAAATATAATTCTTTCTTTCTTTCTTTCTTTCTTTCTTTCTTTCTTTCTTTCTCTCTCTCTCTTTCTGTGTGTGTGTGTGTGTGTGAACCCCTCATGACAACAAGGAGTGGATCATTCACAAGAGTGTGTGTAGCAGCTGGAGTGCTGGGTTTAGAATGTTAAATGGGTTTAGAGTCCTGGGTTCAGATCTCCATTCAACCATACAGCACACTGGATGAATTTGGGCCGTTTAACAACTGGGGGTGAGGTCTGCTGCTCTGAGCTTCATGAAAGAAAAGAAGGATTTGATTTTTTAAATTAAAACCACCACAACATATACAAGAAGCAGTCCAGACACCCAACTGATGGGGTTAAGAAAGTTATACACGGGTGGTGGCAATAGAACTTAGTTCTTAGGCTCACTTCTTCTTTCAAGTTAAGGTAAAGGTAAAGGGACCCCTGACCGTTAGGTCTAGTCGTGGACAACTCTGGGGAGCTCAAATAGCCTGGCTGTGAAAGACCACCTTCCTCAAGATCCCCAAGAGCTGCTGCCAGTTGGAACAGGCCATAGTGGAGTAGCTTGAAGATGGTGAGATTTGCTGCACTGTTTCTTCCTGCACCGCTCTTGACTTCTAGGGAGCCTTGTGGATACACGCACCATGTCCTGTGTCTCTAGAGAGGGTTGAAGGATCTGACCCTCCACTTACTGTTGGGTTACGGATTCCACCATCTCTGCCCCTTGGCTGTTCTGGTTGGGGCTGGTGGAAGTTGGGAGTTCAAGCACTTTCAGAGGACCACAGCTTTCTCATCCCTGCTGTGGAGGACATTCTTGGGGACATCCTCTGAATCAGACCACAGCTCTACCTTGTCCAGGATTCTGCCTCTTTAACATATGCCTTTGGGAAGCCTGTCAACTGGACCTGATGATGGGGGATGAAACTGATAGACAAGTCCTTCATGAATTTATCCTTTGGGTGGTGGTGTGGAAGTAATCTTGTTTTATCTAAACCGATTAGAGATTTGTTTGTTGATTAAATGAGATGTAAGTCTTGCCAAGTAAATAAAATCTGGACGTCAATTACCAGGGCATGTTCAAGGTCTTGTTATAACATATAAAGACCTGCAAGGGGTTTGACTAGGATGGCCCAGAGGGTTCCTTCTAACCCTTCAGTTATATCTTCTGTGAACAACTACCTGAAAATCCACCTGCCCCTGTAGGGTCGCTTGGATCACCTGGAGAAATTCTCAGAATACAGAATACCCCAGGGCAGTGACCCCATAAACAGGCATTTTTCTGCTGTTGCCCTGCTCCCTTCTCCTCTGGTGTACGTGAAGCAGCAACCATCAGATACTTTAGATACCTTACAAAGGCTGGCCTTTTAAAAACTCAGGTATTTCCTGATCCATAAGAATCAGGCCCCGTTTTATGTGTTTGAATCCTTTGAGTGCGAGTGTCTATTTTATTTGCTTTTATGTGTTTTTATACTGCTGTTTTGCTGGTTTTAGGTTATCTCTTTCTTTCAGCTTACCGGTATATTGCTTGCTTTTTTTAGACTCTACACTGCTTCAAGATTTTTGAAATGTTAAGTGGCACATAAATACTTCTAAATAAATAAATACATATATAAAACTCAGGGGTAGGTGGGCGGACCTTTTTTGCACTTTGCAAATGTGAAATTACCACTGGAGTGGAGAATGGCCAAGAGGAAGTTATTGGGGGGGGGGGAGCATGTGGAGAGGTCCCTGAGTTAAAAATACCTCTCTGTAGCTGTCTGCCTTTTCCACTTCCTCTCTTGAGTGCCTCTATTCCCTTTTTTGTGTTTTGATTTATTTAACAGAATTTATATACTTCTCTTGTCAAAACCTGAAAGTGGGTTGCATAAAATGTACAATGTACCGATAAATCAGATACTAAAAACAAGCTAGCCTGAAATTTTGAAAAATAAAATCAAATTATTTAAAATGAAATCAATTTAAATGCAAATTATAAAATAAAATAACTTACTAAAATGCATGTCAAAATTTACACGTCTGGCTAGGCTTGCTTAAACAAAGAAGTTCTTAGCTGGCTCTCAAAACAGTACAGCGAAGGTGCCTGCCTAATTTCAATGGACGGGGTTCCGAAGTGCAGGGGCTGCCATACTGAACGGCTGATGCCTTGGAAGTGTGGAAAGAACATTATGTGGCACTTGTAAAATGCCAGATCTGCAGATCAAATATAGGCCCTAGTTGGCTATTGTGGCTCAAAGTCACTCTTGAATTGCTCTAGATAGAACAAGGAAAGGGAATGGATGACTCTCTGGGAATGGTCTGGCCACCACAACTTCCATCGTTCTTGAGTCCACCAGTGACTGGAGGCCACAGGCTGCCTAGTCCTGCTTTAAAACGCACCACAAAATTTCTAGGGGGGAGGTGGCATATATCATTTTTTGTAAATCTGTTAGTTAATCCCTTCATTGATTTTTTAATCTCTTCCTATCAGACATCTCAAAGTGATTAACAATATAATGACATAAATGAAACATATATGTTTAAAACAAATGTATATAAAAACAATTTTTAAAAACCAACCCAAAAAATATAAAAGCAGTTTAAAACAACACACACATCCATGAAATAAGTTCATATCCACGGCAGGTATCAACTGGGATAAAGATTTCTGAAGGCTTGTTGAAAGAGGAACATCTTTGGCAGGTGCCAAAAAAACAATAGAAAAGGCAACTGTCTGATATGCAGTGGGAGTGAGTTCCGCAGGGTAAGTGGCAGCACACTACAGGCCCAGTCTTCCTGCAGAACACAGCAATCAGCTTGGCATGTACGGGGTGAGGCGATCCTTTGGGTGTCCTGGTCCCAGGCTGTGTAGGGCTTTGTACACCAGTACTACAACCTTGACCCTAGCCTGGTAGCTAATCAGCAGCCCGAGCAATTCCTTCAGCAGTGGCGTGATGTGATGGCGATTTTTCTCCCCAGTGAGCAGTCGATCTGCTGCCTTTTGCACTAGCTGCAGCTTCCGGGTCTGCCTCAGGCAGTAACCCAATCTACTTGGCTTCTCTTCTCTTTCAGGTAGGAGCGACTAAGGAAGGCCTGGAGATCCAGTTATCCGCAGTGTCTACCTCTGGGTCCTTTGAGAAAGGTAAAAGGCCGACGGACACGTGGTCAGCCATAGATACTTTTGGTGTCTGAGGTGCAAAATCCAGACTGAAGCACTTCCACTTCCCCGGAGAATGAATGATCGTGAGACTCATTCCATTAGGGAGCGTTTGCTTGTGGTCAGATGTGCCTTCTGCTAAAGTCTGCCACCCGAGGTGATGGGTTGCATTTGGCCCTCGTGGGCTTGCATTTGGGCGCATCTTAAACGGCTTGCACAGGTGGATATTTCAGGCACTGAGACACAGGGTTAAACCTTACATGCCTTGTATTCAGACTCCTATGTTGGAAGCGGTGGCCCTCCAAAGTTAAAGGTAAAGGGACCCCTGACCATTAGGTCCAGTCGCGGACCACTCTGGGTTTGCACGCTCATTTCGCTCTATAGGCCAAGGGAGCCGGCGTTTGTCTGCAGACAGCTTCCGGGGCATGTGGCCAGCATGACTAAGCCGCTTCTGGCGAACCGTAGCAGTGCACGGAAACACCGTTTACCTTCTCGCCGGAGCGGTACCTATTTATCTACTTGCACTTTGACGTGCTTTCCAACTGCTAGGTTGGCAGGAGCAGGGACCGAGCAACGGGAGCTCACCCCGTTATTGCGGGGATTCAAACCGCCAACCTTCTGATCGGCAAGTCCTAGGCTCTCTGGTTTAACCCACAGCGCCACCCACATCCCAAAGTTAGAATCATAGAAATGTAGGGTCATCTCTTCCAAGTCCTTGCAATTCAGGAATCTTTTGCCCAATGTGGGGCATGAGCCCACAACCCCAAGATTAAGAGTTTCGTGCTCTACCAACTAAGCTGTGTGTTGTTGGGCTCTATCCCCTTGGCTGGGACTGGTGGGAGTTGGGAGTTCAACAACCTCTGAAAGGTCACAGCTTTCCCCACCCCTGGTGTAAATGCAGCACCAGCTTGAGACTGTTCATTCTCTCCCAGGTGGTGCTAAGAACCTGTGAAGCGGCCTTACTCCAAGGCAGACCATTAGTCTGCTGAGCCCAGTACAATCTCCTTTGATTGGCAGCAGCCCATCAAAGTCTCTGGCAGAGACTTGACACCCAAGATTTATTCAATGAGAAAGGCACTAGGTGTATGTGCTCTGCCTCTTTTTGTCCAGAAGATATATTCCAGTTCAGTGTAGCTTTATTATTATTTTTGAATTGTAGAAAATGGAGAAATGCAAAAAAAGAGGGGGGGGGAATCAATATTGGAGAAACGGCTTAATAGTCATTCAGAGGGAGGTTGATAACACCACATTCCCAGCCGAATAAAATGGGTCAGAATGGCTCGGTTTGTACTTAACGCTAAGCCAAACTGTGGCTTAGAGCGAACGTGCAGACTTCCAGAGAGGAGATTGTGATTGCTTTGTTCTCCTCCTGTGCTGCTGTGAGTTAAGCCATGTTATCCAAACCAGGACTTGTGGCTTGTCTCATTCCAGACCCTGCAAATCAGGAGCTGTAGTGTTTGCTTACGCCTTGTGGATTGTCTGGTGGGAATAAAACGCAAGCCCCAGGTGTAGACAACATGCAAAGCCAAACCACAGCTTCGTTCACATCGGGACCAGAGAAAGCAAAGCGGCTGAGTTCTCTGTGCTGCTGGAGCCTGCATGCTCATGCATTTATGCTAAGCCATGGTTTGGCTTAGTGTTAAGTAGGGACCAGGCCATTGGAACTGGTGTCTTTCCCCAGTTCTTACATCCTGAAGTCATGCACAGGGATAAGATTGTGCAACTCTTCCTGCACCTGAATCTGAAGACGCTGGGTTGGGAGGAGAGATTGGCCATTTAGGCCAGGCTTTGCCATGTGAGCTGCCTGCTTGGGACACTGTGTACAAAGCTGAGCTCTTACGAAGGCCAGGCTGAACCGTAGTTACAGTCTGAACAGATCTGCTACCCTCTGCTCTGCCCCTCAATAACAGAAACTCTGTGTCTTTGCCAGCATTGCCGCAGGCAGAAACCCAATAGAAGCAGCTTCCCCCACCAGGCGAGATGCACTTGTTGTGCCCATCCAGCTCTGAAAGGGGGAAGAAAAGCTTGCAGCCTCGCTTTCATCACCAAATGCCATTTCAGTAATAATAATAATAATAATAATAATAATAATAATAATAATAATAAATTTATTACTTATACTCCGCCCATCAGGCTGGGTTTCCCCAGCCACTCTGGGCGGCTTCCAACAGGAGATTAAAAATACATTAAAACATCAGTCATTAAAAAAACTTCCCTAAACAGGGCTGCCTTCAGATGTCTTCTAAAAGTCAGATATTGTTTGTTCCTTTGACATCTGATGGGACGGCATTCCACAGGGCGGGAGCCACCACCGAGAAGGCCCTCTGCCTAGTTCCCTGTAAGCTCACTTCTCGCAGGGAGGGAACCGCCAGAAGGCCCTCGGAGCTGGACCTCAGTGTCCGGGCAGAACGATGGAGGTGGAGACGCTCCTTCAGGTATACTGGGCCGAGGCCATTTAGGGCTTTAAAGGTCAGCACCAACACTTTGAATTGTGCTCGGAAATGTACTTGGAGCCAATTTAAGTCTCGGCAGCCGCTCCCAGTCACCTGTCTAGCTGCCGCATTCTGGATTAATTGTAATGGTAAGAGTGGCTTCTTGCTGATGGTTTTCCACCCTCTTCCGCCCTGCCCAGGATTTGCTGGCGCTCCTCTGTCTGTGGCAAGGAGCATGATTATTGGCACTTCAGCAGTCTGCTGCCCCTGGGGAGAGAGGTCTCTGCCCTTTCTGTCCAAAGGAAATGATGTCTGAAGCCAAGCTACAGGGAGAGATGAAGCCAGAAGGAGGCAGCAGGGAGCCCATGACAACCCAGGAGCTGCTTCAGAGGCTCCGGGAGCTGGAGGTACGTTCCTTAGTTTTCTCCCCAGAAGAGTTTAGGCACAAGGAGTGGCAGAGGTAATGGCTTAAGACCCTAAGAACCCCCCCCCCCCTTTTGTGAGTGGGGTGGTTTTTCCTTTGGCGAGGGACCAAAATAGCATCTGTTTCACTTGGCTGGGGAGCTGTCTTGGACCCACTGATGCCTCATTGGCCCTCCGAAGCTTCTGCCAGTCACTGGGAGGTTAGATTTAAGATTTTGGAAGTGAATGTGAGTGACATTCCGTTTTGCTGGGGGTGAGGGCAGGCTTCCAGGGAAGGAGGTTGGAGTAGGCTCACAAAAACCTAGATCCAAAACAGCTACTGTGAATCTGGTTTTTTATAACACAATAGATTTCATTGTAAATATTCTTCCGTAGCAGTTAACAAAGTGGGGTGGGAATCAATTGGGATAATGGACCTGCCTTGTTTCTTTTTGTACAAAACTAGGCTCATTAGTACATCGCATTCCAGATAGGAATTACATTTGGTGGTCCGTTCACTTACCTTCATTTATGAAAGATTATGAAGGGAAACAAAATTTCTGCAAAGTTTTCCTGTGTCGGTGCCCCCCCCCTCCAGCCAGGATCTGGATTGAGTTAAACTAGGGTTATTCAATGTGGTACCTTCAAAAGGTTGATAGACAACAACTCCCATCGTGCCTGACCATTGGCTGTACTGGTTGGGGCTGATGGGAGTTGGAGTCCAACCACTTCTGGATGGGGCTAGTTGGCTCTGCTAGTGCTGTGTTCCACAATCTCTGGAGACACATTTATTTTGTCCATTTAGTCATGTAACACTGTCCATTAAAAAAAAGGAAACTTTGACTTGCCTTTACTGGTATATTTTTGTACGGCAGAAATGGAATAGCTCCTGTCTCCTGGCTTTGAGGCAGAAGCATCTTCTCCCAAGCGTCAAAAGATAACTCTGATGGAATTTAGACCCCAGTGTGCCCAGAGAGTGCAGGGGCAGGCTTGCAGGTGACTCGAGCAAGCGAGTAGAGCCATGTGCAGTTCCTCTTCTGCCTCCTTCCAGTGTGTAGGAGCCCTTTGCAAGAGCAGATTGTGATGTGGGTCCACTTATGGGACAGTGGGCAAGAAGCTGATAGAGTGGAAGGGCTCACTGCTCTTGTTTCTGAAAGCTGCCTGCGTACTGAAGGTGTTGCTTTTGACCCTTCTGTGTTCTTAAGTATGCAAGAAGATCACCGGTGGATCAGGCCAAAGGTCCATCTGTCCAGCGTCTTGTTCTCACAATGGCCAACCCTATGCCCCTGTGGGAATCCCACAAGCAGGGCATGAGTGTACCAGCGCTCGCCTAGCAACTGGTCTTCAGAGGCATACCTCTGCCTTCAGCAGTGAGGGTAGAACAGCCATTGTGGCTAGTAGCCATTGAGAGCCTTAGCTGCCACAAAATGGTCTAATCCTCTTCTAAAGCCATCCACATCGCTGGCCAACACTGCATCATAGAGCCTGGGCGTAAGCCTTGGTCTTGCCATGCTGCAGTGTAAAAACTTCCCTGTAGGGCAAGGGAGCTAAAGGAGAGCAGGAAAGGGAAACAAGTTTTGTTTTTGTTTTTAGCATATTTACAAGCAGTTTATTCAGTGTAAAGGTAAAGGTAAAGGTACCCCTGCCCGTACGGGCCAGTCTTGACAGACTCTAGGGTTGTGCGCCCATCTCACTCAAAGAGGCCGGGGGCCAGCGCTGTCCGCAGACACTTCCGGGTCACGTGGCCAGCGTGACATCGCTGCTCTGGCAAGCCAGAGCCGCACACGGAAACGCCGTTTACCTTCCTGCTAGTAAGCGGTCCCTATTTATCTACTTGCACCCAAGAGTGCTTTCGAACTGCTAGGTTGGCAGGCGCTGGGACCGAACAACGGGAGCGCACCCCGCCGTGGGGATTCGAACCGCCGACCTTTCGATTGGCAAGCCCTAGGCGCTGAGGCTTTAACCCACAGCGCCACCCACGTCCCTTATTCAGCGTACAGCAGGTCAAAAGGAAGACATGTCCGATCTCCTTCGTGTCCAAAAGCAAGCAGCTTAAGCAAAAGCTATACACAAACAGAAGTTCCCAGCAAGCTGTGCTGGAATGTAAACAGACATGTGACACACAACAATCATGCCTGTTCCTTAAGGTGGAACAGAATATTTTAACAGTCTTTGCCGTTATTATTATTATTATTATTATTATTATTATTATTATTATTATTATTTTATTTATTAAAGATTTTGTTGATTTACAAAGGTGTGTGCAATGTCTCCCTCTCGTATTTATTTCTCCATGTAACTTTTCTACAAATCAGTTTCATTTGATGGGGAAACAATATGTTTTTTGCTTCCATTTCTTCCTAGAGAGGAAAGCTGGGATTCTGGGCCCTTTTGCTCACCTGTTGTCTGATTATATTCCCAGGCAGAGAATTCGGCTTTGGCACAAGCCAATGAGAACCAGCGAGAGACGTACGAACGCTGCCTTGATGAGGTACAGCTGCCTTCCCTTCTCATTTTCCAAGAGGGCCTTTCCCTTCCCTTTTCCTTTTTTTGGGGGGGCAGGGGGGACGACTGCAGCTGGTTTCAGGGTCCTTAAGAGTTTCCTCCTCTTACCTGTTCTTTACTGTTCTACAGGTAGCAAATCATGTTGTGCAGGCGCTGTTAAACCAAAAGGTGAGTCTCTTGTGCAAATCTCATGTTGCAAACAATTTAGGGTTTCCCCCAAGAACGTTTGCTTGTTTTTGCAGGTGCATTCTGCAACTTGCCATTGGCACCATACTAGTGCATCAGTGATAGATTTACACTGGATCATCCAGACATCATTCTGCTTTATCAGCTGATTCATTGAAGGATGTGTCTGTAGGGGGTGGGATGGCAGGATGTGGGGCGTAGCGGTAAAGCTGTCTCCCAAACACCAACTTAGAGGGTGAAGCCCGCTGACACTTCTCTTTCCTCAGGACCTTCGTGAAGAATGCATCAAGCTGAAAAAGCGGGTCTTTGACCTTGAGCGACAAAACCAGGCCCTGAGTGATCTCTTCCACCAGAAGCTGACCTCTGTCTCTCTCTCCCAGGTGGGTTCATTCTTCTCTCTCTCTCTCTCTCTCTCTCTCTCTCTCTCTCCCACCCCCCTTATTCTTCTCTGGCACTCAGCCTTGCTCTCTGCATGGCTGCACAAACAGGAAACTTCTTGGTTGTGTGTGATGGAAGTATTAGAACCATAAAACCAGAAATGGCTCTTTTTCTGGCATGCTTCAAACTGTTTCATTGAGAGAGCAGATCCCTCTCACACAAAGACTACTGCTAGCACAGTGGTGCTTCTCCCCAATATCCGCCTCAAAATTGGACTGGGGTGTGTGTAGAAAAAACCCCAGGCCAGCACATGGGGGCAGGGAGGAGAGGTTTAAACAATTCAACCAGGCCAGCAGAAATGCTTGCGCAGACAGAGTGATCTGCTTAGAATGAGGTTAAATCCCTCCCATCTTTATTTTTAGGTATTTTTATTTTTTAGAAACCTGCATTGCTTTTCATCCCCATTGTCCTTTAGGTTTTAGACTGCTTTGCATAGAAACAACAGCCATGGGGTGATGGTTATATTGCATGTCTTTCTATGTAATGTATAGCCTGGTCCTCCTAATGGTGCAGCCTTCGTACGTCTTACTCATGTGGTGCATCTCAGCCTACAACCCACCATGTCTTGGTGCATCTAGGATTTCCTGGGGTTGGAGGTGAAGGGACATGGGCTGCCTTCCGGCATCGCTGTTTCAGCTACAGTTGAGTTAGAAGACAACCAGAGTGTCTTCTTGGGACTGACCAGTGACAATTGTGCTGATGAGAAGCCTGGGTGGGTGGGGAGAGGCTGCAGAAGGAGTCTGAAGGGGCAGCATCAGTGGGTGAATGAAGGTAAAGGTACCCCTGCCCGTACGGGCCAGTCTTGACAGACTCTAGGGTTGTGCGCTCATCTCACTCTATAGGCCGGGAGCCAGCGCTGTCCGGAGACACTTCCGGGTCAGGTGGCCAGCGTGACAAGCTGCATCTGGCGAGCCAGTGCAGCACACGGAACGCCGTTTACCTTCGCGCTAGTAAGCGGTCCCTATTTATCTACTTGCACCCGGGAGTGCTTTCGAACTGCTAGGTTGGCAGGCGCTGGGACCGAGCGACGGGAGCGCACCCTGCCGCGGGGATTCGAACTGCCGACCATGCGATCGGCAAGTCCTAGGCGCTGAGGCTTTTACCCACAGCGCCACCCGGGTCCCTAGGGTGAATGATAGTGGGATCTTAATGAAATCTCATGAGCTTTGCTGGCCACTATGAGATCAGGGTGCTGGCTAGAAGGGCCTTTGGCCTGATCCAACAGGCTGTTCTTATTGCTCCCTTGAGCAATACATCTGCATGCAACTCAGTACTTGCCAGTGGCCTTTTCAGCCTTGCTCGTCTGGCTGCCTTGCCATTTCACCTTTGGAATTCAGGAATGCATTTTAAAGCAAGCCAGGTGTGCACAACATCATCTTAAAAGCCCCATAAGACCATTGAGGGTGGAATCTATTTCCGTTTTTCTTTATAAAAAATACTCCCTTCCCTTCACCATAATGCCCTAGGGCGTGTCATAGCAATTTAAAAACAGTTTAACTTAGCTTTAACCAAAGCAGAGTGGAAATGCACCTTGTGGGGAGTGGTTTTCCCTCTGAGTGTCTGTGCGAAGGAGGTTGTGAGCCTGTGTGTATCAGCTGCCTGCCTGCCGTTCTACTGAGGCTGTTCCCTCGCTCGCTGCAGTGCCTTTGCCCTTCACGGTGCTCCTTCTATCCCCAGCTCCCAGCCCATCCTGCTTCCTTGCTCTCGGATCCATCGTCCGTCTCCCAGCCAGGCACGGTGGAGAAGCTCCCCGCTTCGTTGCCCTTGGGACACTGCATCTTGCAGAGGGAGGTATGTTCTGCAAAGCACCCCTGCCCTGGATTACCTGTGAGGGTCTTTGCTGCCTCTGCAGCACCCCTCCCCCGGTACTCTTCCCGTCGCATCCCTGTTTCACCGCAACTTAGAGACTGAAGGTGTTTGCTTCCTGGAACGGGGCCCAGAGCCATTAATTGCTGCTTTGCTGTGCGGCTCGGCACTGTGTGTACCTTAGATGCAGCTGACATCTCAAGGTGCCAGGCTTGACAGCTCACACTGAATCATGGGAGTTTTGGACGTGGCCCAGTTTCCCAGGGAAGAAGAGATTATCTGAGGTGGACCCAAAATTAGAATGTTGGTCCTTTTTCCATCTGGGGAATACTTTGGGTAGAAGCACCTGTTAACAGGTGAGAGACTGTTCCAGTTGGTTGGCTTGGGGGGTCGTCATTCCCAGGTGGCATCAAAAACTGGGGGCAAGCTGAGGCTTTCAGATATACCTGCAAGGCAGCAGATGCAAGATTGGGTGTTGGAGGTAAGGGCTAAAAAGCCGCCTGGTCAAGCATTCCAGCCCCACCACAGACACCTTTTCCCCCTTACGGTCTCTGTATAGCTCAAGCTTTTGCTGAATATATGCTGCAAGAAAAGAGGAGCTGTGGCGTGAGCTGGAAATGTTCTTTGCATGGGAAGGGCCCATAGAGCGGTGGTGGAACACTTGCCTGGTTGTGCAGAAGGCCACCAGTTCAGTCGCTGGCATCTCCAGGTGAAAGGTTCTTGGGCAGCAGAGTATGGGATGCAGGCAGAGACAATGACTGGCTTGGACAACCAAACAAGCCAGGATATGTGTGAGCATCAGGCACCTGTGTGCATCCCTTTCCAAATAGGAAAACAGGTCAGGAACTCGGTTAGCAGTAGTTTCCCATGGCATTTGAACCAGGAAACTGTGGTTTGAAGGCACTCCAAACAAGCCAGGATGCAAAGCCATGGTTTAAAGCTGGCCTCCAAATCCTGCTTTGCTTGGAAGCCATCAACCATATTTTTCCTGCTTTGGGCCGAACGGGACTCTGGGCAGCTGGGGCTTCCTGACTTGTCTCCTTGCTTGCGCAAAGGGAGGAGCAAAGTGCCTGCATGTAGATGTGGGAGGCTTGTGAGTATCCTGACATATTAAGCCATGATTTAATCACTGGGACATGTATACTGTGTGTGTGTTTGTGTATATGATCTAGAGGTTTTTACACTTTGCCTCTCCCCTTTCCGATTCCCCATAGATCATTTCTGAGGAGCAGTGTGCTGGCCCTCCAGGGCCCAACCCCCAGTCCTTGGAAGCCCTGTCCCCATTCCTGCGCAAGAAGGCCCAGATCCTGGAGGTGCTTCGCTCGCTGGAGGAGATGGACCCCCTGCTCGCCTTCCCCTCCCCTTGGAGAGAGCCTGGGCAGGGGGGCTCTCCAGAAGGGGTGATGGCCGACGCCTGGCCCTGCCTGCTGCTGGCGCAGGGGGAAGGGGTCCCTCGGCAGCCTCCTCCGAAAGGAGAGGGCAGCTCCTCCTCCTCATCGGACGAGGCCGGCGAAGGCGACCCCCCAGAGAAAGGACACCCTGGGCAGGTGCTGCTGAGCGCTCTGGCCGAGCACAAGCTGGACTTGGGCGACATGGAGACTTACCTGCACCACGTCCTGAGGGAGGCAGGCGACAGCGCTCTGCTCAATGGGGAGCCCAATGGGCCTGGCTTGGTGGAAGCGCCGGAGGGGCAGCTGGGCAGCTACAAGCACATCCAGGCGGTCAGTTGCCTGGAGGCCTTGGGGCCGCCCTCTGCTTGCAGGGAGCCCACTTACCTTGGGGTCTTGGCACCAAGCGAGGGCAAGGACAAGTCCCGCCCAGGCCCGCCCATCCCCTCCCCCTCCAAGGTGCTCAAGTTGCTCAAGATGCCGCCCCCTCCCAGCCCCGCCGCCCTCCGCCTCAGCCCCCAGCTGACCCGCAGCTCCAAAATCCCTTGTCGCAGCAACACCTACGAGGTGTACCACTCCCCGACGCCCAGCCGCAAGGGCTCCCCGGACAGTCCCTTCCCCAGCGACTCCAGCATTGCTGGGGGACACCCTTCTCCCAAGGCTGCCCGGCACCTTGTTCCGGTGCCCCCCAAAGTCACGCCAACCTCTCCTGACCCCTTTGGCTACCACAAGCCCCACGAGTACGAGAATGTCTTAGAGCTGTCCCTCAGCAGCGCCATCAGTCCTCATGCCCACTCCCCCCGAGACGCCAAGCTGGATGTCCCCGAAGCACTCCCGCCCGCGTGTCGCTCGGCACCCCTCCGTGCTGTGCCGCCCGGCGATGTCTCGCTTGAGCCCTGCCCCTTTGCCGGGGGCCGGGAAAAGCCGGGCCCTGAGAGCAGGCACTCTCCGCCACTCGCTCGCCGAGCCTCCGAGGGCTCCAAGAAGGTGGCAAACGGGCCGAGCAAGCGGGCGCCCGAGGCAGCCAACATGCCCTTCAAAGAACGGCTTACTGTGCTGGGGAGGCTGAAGGGAGCGGAGGGCAAGGAGGCGCCAGCCTTTGAGAAAGGGAGGGCCCCGGCCCGGCTCTGTGAGCGCACCGAGGCCTTTGGCGAGGCTCACCCCAGGCTGGGCACCGGAAGCAGCAGCCTCAAGCACCACGAGCCTTGCCATGGCGGCGAACCGGCCCCTCGGTGCTACTCCTCCCACTCGGTCGGCTCCCGTGGCAGCGACCCTGAACACCACGTCTCCAAGAGCCGCTTGCTGGGAACTCCGGGTGCAAGGAACCCTCCCAAGCCCCCACCGCCAGGGAAGAACACAAAGAGTCCTCACGGGAGCCCGACCAAGTTGCCGTCCAAATCCCCAACCAAGGCCTCTGCCCCGGAGCCCAAGCCGTGCCAGGCACCGGCCAAGACGCCCACTAGTGTCGGGCGCAAGAACCCGCCTTGCCTGGACTCTGTCAAGGGCAGCAAAGCTGGACCTCCAGCCAGCATTGAGGAGAAGGTGATGAAAGGCATCGAGGAGAACGTTTTGCGCAGGCACAAAGGAGGGGCGGCAGCAGGTGAGGCGAAGCAGAAGAACTCCAGCGGCCTCGCCAGCTGGTTTGGCCTGCGCAAGAGCAAGCTCCCTGCCCTCAGCCGCAGGCCTGAGGCCCCCAAAGTCAAGGAGGGCAAGATGGTCTCTCGCAGGCTGGAGGCTGAGAGCCTGAACATTTCCAAACTCATGGAGAAGGCGGAGGACCTGCGCAAAGCCCTGGAGGAAGAGAAGGCCTACATCAACGGGCTGGCCTTGGACAAGCCCCGGCCCCACGCCTGCGACACCGGCCACAGTCAGCTGACACTGATGTATCAGGAGGTGACTGCAGAGAACTTCATGCAGCAGCTGCTCAATAGGTAGGTGACGCAGCTGAAGCCCAGTTCCTGTGAGAGTTATCAGCATCAAAGAATGAGTCTTGCTGAGGAAGAATCAGCATGGCTTCTGCAAAAGCCACTCCTGTCTCAGTCCTTGAGAGTGCCAGTCAGCATGGGGATAGAGGTGATCTGGTAATCATGGTATACTTGGGCTTTTGAAAACCTTTTGTCAAAGCCTCCCCCCACGGCTTCCGAGTAAACCAATCAGTAATGGGTTAGGAGAGAAGGTCCGCTTTCCATAGATTCATAGACTTTGAAGGCACCTTAGCAGTCATTTAGCCCAGGGCCCTGCTCAGTGCAGCATCTGCAGTGCACAATGCAACTAAAATATCCCTGGCGGACAACTGCTTAACTTCTGCTTAAATACTTCCTGCGAAAGAAAGCATACCGCTTCCGGAGGTAGAATCTGTTTTTTGGACAACTAGTTAAAAGAGCAGGATGCCAAGAGTAGAACAATTACTCTTAGTGGAGGGATGTAAGAAGTTGGAGAAGAACATAGGAAGAACGTGCTGGATCAGGCCAAAGGTAAATCTAGTTTAGCATCCTTTTGTCACATTGGCCAGCCAGATGCCTGTGGGAAGCCTGCAGGCTGGACAAGGGGGCAGCCACACACTGCCCACCTACCATGCGCAGCAAATGGTGTTTCTTAGGATCCCCCCAGGATCTGTATGGGGACTGGTGCTTTTTGTCTCGTTCCTAAATTACCTAAGAGTTGGGGGTGAGCAGTGAGGTGCTCAAGTGTGCTGATGACACCCAGTTGTTCAGAGTGGTAGAAATAAAAAGGAATTGCAAAAAACTCCTGAGTTATCTCTCAAAATTTAATGACAGCTGAGATTGAAAGTACTGTATTTTTCACTCTATAAGACACATCAGACCACAAGATGCACCTAGTTTTTGGAGGAGGACAACAAGAAAAGAAATATTCTGAATCTCAGAAGCCAGAACAGCAAGAGGGATCGCTGCGCAGTGAAAGCAGCAATCCCTCTTGCTGTTCTGGCTTCTGGGATAGCTGCGCAGCCTGCATTCACTCTATAAGACGCGCACACATTTCCCCTTACTTTTTAGGAGGGAAAAAGTGAGTCTTATAGAGCAAAAAATACGGTAAGTACAGGCAACCTGTTTTGCACTTGTTCAAAGAATTGTGCACACGTTGGCCATTTTTGGACCTGGAAGAGGATGGAACGGGGGCGTGACGGGCTTCTGCACACTGCCAGCATACACAGTGACCCTGAATGCAACACCCCCGGAGATCGGGGGTTGCCTGTAAGTGTAAAGTGATGCAAAACATTCGAACTTCACATATCTGTTTGTGGGAGTCTAAACTGGCAGTGACTGACGAGGAAAGGGATCTTGGGAGTTGTGGTTTACAGCCTGAGGAAGACGTCGACTCAGGGTGCAGCAGCTGATCATTAGGAATGGAGCTGAAAATAAAACTCCCAATATAGTAATGTCTTCATGCATGGAATACTGTGTACCATTCTTATTGCCGCATCTCAAAAAAAGACAGTGTGGAGCTGGAAAAGGTACATAAAAGGACATCCAGGATGCTGGAGCAGCCTCCTTATAAGGAAAAGTTAATTCATTTGGGACTTTTTAATTTGGGGAAAAAAGGACTCAATTATGCATGGTGTGGAGAAGTTGGATAGAGAGGTTTCCATCCCTGTCATAATTCTGGGACCTGGAGTTCTCCGGTGAAGTTGAATGTTGGAAGGTTTAGGACAAACAAATGACAGTGCAGTGTTAAACTGGAATGCGCTGCTCTAAGAGGTGCTGATGGCCACCAGTTTAAAGGGGGATTAGAAAGATTTGTAGATGGAAAGGCCAATGGTATCTACTAGCTGTGATGGCTACAAGCCACCTCCAGGATGAGAGGTCACCTAGATGCCCAAATGCAGTCACTGGGAAAGAGCAGCGTGTGCCACTTGTGGATTTTTCATGGGCATCTGATTGGCCACTTTGGGGAGACAGGATACCCACCTCTGGTCTGATCCAGCAGAACTATTGCCATTTTATGAAACGTTTATGTGCCTGGCTGAGAACCCAGGACTATTGATTCTAATGTATTAAAAATCTCTACCTGTGCAGAATCTGTACCAAGGTATTCAAACGTTCTGTACCAAACCTTCTGTGACCTGACTTTGAGGAAAGGACAGATTTGCATTACTGCATATCTCATTTAATTTCTGGATCTGAGAGCTGTTACAGTGTTCAGCATAACTGAAATCCATGCCCAGCTTTCCCCCTAGGTTCTGATGGTTCACAAGGCAACACCTCCAATCCTCTCTTGCAGTCTCAAGGGCCAGAAACTAGCTTCTTCGTATTTATTTTTAAAAACTGAATCAAATTCCAATTTCCACATTTGTGTGATGTAGCCACGCTTTCTAGGCAGCCCCGTTGAAAAGTGGAGGGTTAACGGCAGAAGAGGCTGTTCCTGGGGGGAACTAGTCCGGCTGTGTATGCAGTGAGGTCTCTGAAATTTCGATTTCAAATCTTGGGTGGAAAAGCAGATTTAAAAACAGGGCAAATGAGACCCTGGTCCATTTTGCTGGGCTATAGAACTCTCAAGGAGACAGACATTTCTGGCCTGCAGGGGCTCAGGGAAGTGAGGTGCTTGAGGGAGAGTTTGGGGTTGGCCTTCATCTTTCTCCCCTCTTACCTGCTCTGTGGCAGGGTGGATGGCAAAGAGGCGCCGTTTGAGACTCACCTGGAGCAGAAGAACGAGCTGCAGGGCCTGCAGAGAGGCCTGCATGATGCCAAAGATGCCCGCCTCATCCGGCCTCCGCGCAATGGCATCGTTGGCCACCTCCATGCCTGCCAGGAAGCCCCTGCCAAGGTGAGCCAGTCGTTCCTGTCCTGGCAATGGCGGAGCGTGTCTCCATACCGCCTGGGGCGGGTGCGTGCGGGTGCCCTCTCTGGGGGCAGGGCCAGGGACTGAGGACAAACAGAGCCCACCACTCCTAAGCCCCCACCCCCCACCCCGCTGCTGGAGCGATACCAACCCCAAGCGGCTTGGCTATTGCACTCTCCTCGCACGTGAGGGTTACTTGAGAGTCGCTGCTACAGAGACAGCTGCGGCTGTAAAGGCTGCATTTCCCCCTTCGGACTCAGGCTGCCTCTGTGTTGTTGTTTTTTAACCAGCTACTTCTACACCGTGGCAGCTGCCATCAAAATGTACAGTCCTTAAAAAGAGCCCCCTTATAAAGACCTGCTTGTGACATCAGCGTCGTTCTGGGCCCTACCTCCGCCTCTCCCCCCTCAAAGTGGTGAGGGGTTGACACAAGAGCTGTGTTTTCCAAGGTGCAGGCAAAGCGCAAAAGCTCTTTGCGCTGCAAATGGTTTCACTCCAACGCCTGAGTATCTGAGTCCTGCTCACCAGCATCCTCTCTCTGTTTCCCTCTAGCTTCGTGATGCAACTTTGCAAGAGGAGATCCCATCCGATGACAGCCTGGCTGAGTCCGTGACCTCCCAGCACTTTGCAGGTGAGCTTTATGGGATGTCACCAGCAGAGGGGACAAAGTGTGGCAGGTGGGCACCTTCATTAGAAGGTGCACACAGACTACTATTCTGTGCTGCTTTTAACTGAGCAAGGTGGAATGGGGAGGGAGAAGAGCCATTCAGGATGGGCACTCCGAATGAGAGAATACACTCTCATATAGAAGGACCCACTTTCTATAATGATTAATGATTGCATTCTTCTCTAATGTGTAGTACAGCCCCCCCCCCCTTTTTTTAACACAAGGAGAATCAAGCTCAGTGGAGGCCTTTTGAGGATATTCCCATAATTCTTTGCAGGCTTCCATGAATTGTGCTCCATCTGTACACAGGAAATAACTGGCATAAAGAATTGCTTCCTAGAGTGGAAATTAATGTCTTCTCTGTGCCAAAGAGAAACCTCCTACGGGAGGTCTGGTGGGCCTGTCTCCATTAACTTTCCCATGAGAAAATCTGCTTTGTAGGTTTGAGCCTACTGTTAATAGAATTGTGCCCACATAAATCTAGTTCTTACATTTGGAGCTTAACTTTTAAAAATGTATATTAGGCTTTGGATTTGTGACGAAAAGTGGTTTAATTTTATTTTTTTAAAAAAATGAATTTCAAAGAGCAAGTACTCCTGTTTGCTTCTAATTCTGATTTAAGAAGGGAATAGCACTGAATCAAGGCTGCGTTAAGACAGATGATAACTGTTGGTTTGAATGCGGTTGGAGTATGTGTTCCCGGGATTTTATTTATTTATTATTTTTTTTAAAGATATTTATTAGAGGTTTGGAAATTACAGAAAGAAATAAAAGAAAGAAAGAAAGAAAGAAAAGGAAACAATATAAAGTTAACAGAACATACATTACAATTACAATAATAAAAAAACACTACAACAATACAAAAAAAGAGAGAAAAATGAAAAAAAAACCACAATACATTAAACACACACATCCAATATTCCATATTTTACCTTTCATTAACTTGATTCCTCGACCTCCTCACACCTCCCTTTTCTGTGTTCCTGGGATTTTATGGCTAATTCTAGCAGAAAGGAAGATCTATGAGGTCCGAAGCAGACAAACGGTTGGCTCAAGAATGCTGGAGAGGGGAGAAGACAGGAGGGGAGGAACTCCTATCTTTTTTAAGGGAGACCTTAAACTAAGATTTGCAGGATCATAGAATTGTAGAATTGGAAAGGCACCCTATGTCCCATTCGGGGATCAAACTTGCAACCTGGAGCTTTCAATATATAAGCTGTTTGGAGTAGAAAGGGTCAGAATGGCAGAGAATCCTTGGATGTGGATTCTGACTCCACCTCTTCTCCCTGCCCGTGGTCCACAGTGTGCAGCTCCCTGACTCGGACTCTGGACAGTGGCATCGGCACCTTCCCGCCGCCGGACTACTGCATCGGGATGCCCTGCAAGAGCGTGCCTAAGCCGAGGCCCCGACTTGACCCTCCGCCAGCCGGCCCTTTCCCAGCCAGGGGCCCTCCGCCCGTCACCCGGGTTCCCCGCAAGGCCCGGACGCTGGAGAGGGAGGTGCCCAGCGCAGAGGACCTGCTGGGCCCCAGCAAGCACCAAAGCATGCCAGCTTTCCACGGCGTCTTAGCCAGTGCTGAGCCACCCCCCAGGCGCAGGGATCGCTGCCCAGGAGGTTTGTATTGTCCAGAAGGTGGTGAGCAACGGGAAGGGGGACAACCGTTAATTCTGAATTGTGTTATTTGATGTTTTAATGTCTTGTAAACAGCTTTGAGATTTTTTTCTTTTAAATATAAAGTGGTATAGAAATAGTGATGGTGATAGTGAGAATAATAACGAATTGTTCTTTCCTGGGGGCCCAAATACAGCTTGTGGGGAGACATGCAAGTGAGCAATCTCTCTGACACTTATTTATCCAGACTCGTGCAACTTCCCTGCTGGGCTCTTCATCCCCCACCCTAATGAGTTGCACCTCCGCTTTCCCCTCTCAGACCTCTGCAACGAACCCAGCAAACCACGGCATGCCCAGCAGAGCAAGAACTGGACTTTCCCCAATGCCAAAGCATCCGCCGGCACCGACCCCTTCCTCTGCTCCCCTCACGGCCTGGAGGGCCTTCATGGTTCTGCAATGGTAAGTGAGGGTGGGGTGACTGGGGGAAACCAAGGTGCCCAGCTCAGGCCAGGTGTGGGGAACTTTGGTCCCTCCAGACATTACTGGACTGCAACTCCCACCATTCCTAGCCTGCAGCTGTGCTTGCTGGGGCCGATGGGAGTTGTAGTTCAGCAAGATCTGGAGGACAAATGTTCTCCCTAGCTTGTTTAGGCCATGCCTCACTCTAGCCCTGGCTTGCAGATGGAGCTTTCAATGTGCCAGACATTTGGTGCTTCTGTTCCAGTCCACTTCCACCCCTGCCATCCATTGCTATGTTCCTCGGCTCCTAAGCAGCCTTGCCTTTCTGCTCTGTGTATCTGCAGGGCTCTGCTTGCAGCGTTGTCGAGAGGAGACGGGCCTCGTCGGATGAGCCTCAGGCCTCGCCAGCCTTCAGCACCAGCAGCAGCCGCACCCCCAGCGCATCCGACGTGGGCGAGGAGGGCAGCACAGAGGCCCGTTCCAGGGATATGGGCCCAGAAGGGCAGCCGGGCCTGGAGAACTCTGAGTCCCTCAGCGACTCTCTTTATGACAGCTTGTCCTCCTGCGGCAGCCAGGGTTGAGCGTGGCGGGAGGGGGCGGAACGGGGCACAGGTTTCTCGACGTGACACCGCCACGTGCCGCTTCGGAGGGCCACACGCTTGCCCGTGGGAACCTGCTTGATTCTCCCAAACCAAATCTTGGCCCTGCAACAGAGCACGGCGATGCGTCTTCCACACCCAGCGCCCCCCACCTGCCCCCCTCCCCAAAGGAAGGAAATAGGACCGTGAAAACCATGACACCAGGAGGCTTCTCTGCCCAAGAGAAGAAAGGGGTCCAAGGAGGTAATGCAGCGTGGTGGTCACGCACATGGACTCTTGCTGAACGCCATGAGGCCCGCTTAGCTTATGGGGGGTGGGGGTTGGGGGTCCTGCGCATCTAAAATGGCGACCCTTTGGTTGAAGCACGGGAGATGGGGGTGGGATCTGTCTTATTTTGCTTGAACCCTTGGCCGCTTTATTCGGCTCATAAATTCACTGTGAGAGGCGTTAGATCCAAGGTACGCTAGGAAAATCTGGCCTGGAGTTGAGGTGTTCTGAGTAGAGCATGTTTGCCAACCTGGTGCCCTCTAGGCGCTTTGGACTACACCTCCCGTCGTCCCTTCCCTGTGGCTGGGGTTGGTGGGCGTTGTGGTTCAAAGCGTCTAGCAGGCCCCCAGGTTGGCAAAGACTGGAGCAGAGGGTGTTCTCTTGAAAAGGTAGGTCATTGCAAAGGTGTGGGTCGCCTGTGCAGAGCTTGCACCAGGGCAATATCCTCACCCCCTTGGCCCCCATTTTGCAGGTGAAGGCTGCTGAGCGATGGTGCTGCCTGGGCCTCTTAAGCGCCCCTCTTTGCATCTAAGAAGCTGCCCCTTGTACCTCATTGGCTGAGCGTATTTCCTCCTCTGCCTTTCATCACTTGGAGAGCATGTGCAGCTTTGCCAAATCCAGTATTTCTCACCACCCAGGAAGAGGCATAGGGCTCCTCACTCAGTTACATGTGACTGCTGGAGTGTACCAAACCAGATTATTTGAGTGGGGTGGGGGGGGGGAGCGAGCGCAGGGATTGGCAGGGTAGTGCTTCTACCTCCCTCTCTTTCATGAAGTACCGTATTTTTCGCTCTATAAGACGCACCAGACCACAAGACGCACCTAGTTTTTGGAGGAGGAAAACAAGAAAGAAAAAAATCTGAATCTCAGAAGCCGGAACAGCATGAGGAGTCGCTACGCAGTGAAAGCAGCAATCCCTCTTGCTGTTCTGGCTTCTGTGATAGCTGTGCAGCCTGCATTCGCTCCATAAGACGCACACACATTTCCCCTTACTTTTTAGGAGGGAAAAAGTGAGTCTTATAGAGCAAAAAATACGGTAGCTCCCACAGCCCTTCTTCCCCACTGGAACCAACTTGGCAGGACATTTCTTATCCAGAACCTCACATGCCTGGGACTTAACACTTCTGTGGGTTTCAGGAATGGCTAGCTGGGTTCCTCACTCCCCATCCCTTCCTTGTATCCCCCCCATTTAAATGTTAAGTTTCTAATGTTGCTGTTTTAGTTTCCACACATTCAGGCCCCTCTTCTCTCCTTTCCCTGTTTCTAAAGGAGCCCCACGTGGTTCCCCAGATGGTGCTATTTTGCTGTGTACAGGCCCCTTTCCTTACAAGTCTTCCTTATTATGTTGTCCTTTAAAAAAAAAAAAAAAAGAATTTGGGTTTTTTTTAAAAAAACAAAACATTAAGATGTCTTTTGCTCCTCTACTAATTTATATAAGTTATTGTGAAATGAGGCTGTTTATTGTCTTTTGATCTCCCAGGAAATAAAGGGGTAAAAAAATGTGTGTGTGTATTGGATTGGATACATGGATTTTGGGGGAACAAATTGCACAGCATTCTCCCCTGATGCCTTTTCTCTTTCCTGAAAAGGGGTCTCTCATTCCCCCAAGTGGTGTGTTTCTGTACCTTTTGATGTCTGGGCTATACCATTTCCCACCCCCATCCCAGTTTAAAATGATATTTTTTCAGTCTGCTCCCAGAAGAACAGGTTCACATCCTTCTTGCACCTTATCAGTACTAATGCACATCCCTGACCACATGCATGGAAGTCTACATGTATTACTGCAGCAGCAAGCATGGTTTCTAAAATATTGGACCTGGAGTTGCAGGACACCCTGGGGGGATGTTACAGGCCACAGGGCGGCAGGGAGATAGTGATAGCACACCGGCTTTTTCACTTTACATGAAGAAATGAGGTTTAGCTTTAGTATAGAACAGTGGCTCACAGGCATACATCAGGAGTGGGATGCTAATAAAATTACTTGTTCCAAAGCGGCAAGGAGGGGCAGGTTCTTGAGTTAGGGCTGCAAATTCATGGTTCTTGTTGCAGTTCAGGATGGTGCTGGTGGTGTCAGGTGGTTTGCGTTTTGGACAATGTCTTAAAAAAGCCAGTTTCTTTGGGGTTAAACTGAGGTTTCCTAAGACAAAGTGGTAAGATCAGGCATAGGCAAACTCGGCCCTCCAGATGTTTTGAGACTACAATTCCCATCATCCTTGACCACTGGTCCTGTTAGCTAGGGACGATGGGAGTTGTAGTTCCAAAGCATCTGGAGGGCCAAGTTTGCCTATGCCTGGCTAAGATGGTTTCCATCACAGGCCATTCTGCCTCCCAGCTAACAGCACAGAACGACAGCTGGAGAGGGGCTTGGTGCTACGTGCGGAACTGAAAGAGTCTTCTGGTCCATCTTGCCTTGTAAGTGCAAAAGGGGGCTTCTGTGTCACCTGCCCAGGGTGGAAGATTCTGATCTTAAGAAATGCCATTTGCTGGCTGGATGTTTAAGCAGTTGCGGGGGCCATGTGCCAGGACTATTTCTTCCATTACCTCGCCTGCCTCTTTTATTGTTAGGCTGATTGCAGAGGTTTGACGCAGGAAATCCGTCCTGGAAGAGAGCAGCATGGAAGAGATTCTTCCGTGCCCTTCCTTGCAATAGCAGTGCAAGAGGCAGCGAGCTTCTCTTTCGGAGAACAGCCTCCTCTTTTTCTGCAGCTCCCTGGTGCTCCCTAGTGGCCAGAGGAGGAGCGGCTGTAGCAACAGCCTGCATTGCTCAGCCCTTACATCACTTTCCAAAGACTGCAAATAGAGGCTGCCCAGGATTCCAAGCTGGCCTGCGCTGCTCACGAGATCTTCAGAGCAGGGATCTGCAGCAGGATCTGTTTAACAGTGGCAACAGTGGCAAAAATATTCCCCCTGTAATTTTGGCTGCTGAAACTAGGGAAATTGGGGGGGGGGGGCGCGGTAATTAGGAGGAGACTTTTGGTGAAATTACCGAGTTTAGTTCCGATTCTGAAACCAATTTTCTTGGCTCAGAGGAACCCTGTTCCTTAATTCTTACTCAAATGGGGTTTTTTCCCCCATTACCTCACCTGGTAGCAGAATCTAGTAAAAAACAGTAGTAAAAAACAGAATCTAGTAAAAAAACAGCCAACAAGCCCGTGGCTTGGCTGCTGTTGGTTTAAAGCAGGGGTCAGCAACCTTTTTCAGCTGTGGGCCAGTCCACCATCCCTCAGACCATGTGGGGGGTGGCAGGTGCTTTGAGTTTTGGACAATGTCTAAAAAAAGCCAGTTTCTTTGGGGTTAAACTGAGGTTTCCTAAGACTATATTTTGGGGGGGAAACGAGCGAATTCCTATGCCCCGCAAATAATCCAGAGATGCACTTTAAATAAAAACACACATTCTACTCATGTAAAAACACCAGGCCAGCCCCACAAATAACGCAGAGATGCATTTTAAATAAAAGGACACATTCTACGCATGTAAAAACACGCTGATTCCCGGACCGTCCACGGGCCAGATTGAGAAGGTGATTGGGCCGCATTCGGGCCCCGGGCCTTAGGTTGCCTACCCCTGCTTTAAAGCATTGTGGTTTTGAGTAGTAATGCAAGACCGATACCAGCGGGATTGTAAAGGCAACTGATTTGCAGTCACCCCCTCCCCCCCTCCCCAAGCATCCCTCCTATTAATGTCGGTCACAGACAACTGCAGCCTCACACGCATAGTGTGCCTCATTCTTCCTATGCATCTGGAATGCTGAAAACCTCTGCAGTATTTTCACTGGCTGGAGACTTCGTCTACAGTCATAGTCTGTCTTGGAAATTAAAGGAACAGGAGGATTTGAAAAGGGGGCCTGGCGGCTAACCTTTACACAGTTGGAATTTCAAGGCTGTGTTGAGGCAGCAATTAAGTTAGCCCCAAGTGGCATCCACAAATATATTTGCAATGCGTATGGGGCTCTGAACAATGTACATTATTCTTTAATTGTTACAAGCCATTAAGGTGGCTCTTTATTTATCTCCCTATTGCAGAGAGGGGGATGCTAAGAGTCTGCCTTGCCTAAGGCCACTTCTTCATGAAAAATAAACGTAGGCATGCTAACTACTAGGGGAAAAACAAAGCTAAACTTGTAAAGGGACATGCCCTTATTAGGCACACCAACAAACCACTTTTTCAGTTTTTCTCATATGTTTCAGGAAGCTTTTAATGTTTGATGTTGCTGCTGTTGTTTTCACCTGCATTTGGGTTGGAAGCCACCTAGAGTGGCTGGGTGGAGTATAAAAAAATTAATTATTATTAGATAAGAATTTTGAACTACCTTACAGGCTGGTTGTGTCAATCAATCAATCAATCAATCAATCAATCAATCTTTATTACAGTCGCAGACCAGCATAAGATAAAAGCATGTGAATAAAATAAAGCACATAACTTAAAGAGGAAAGAGATAAAAGTTAAAATGTGATTATTATTCATATAAACTTAAAACAGAGAAACAGAAGACGGAAGCAGTTAAAAGTGACTGTAAGGGAGGGAATGTGAAGCAGCACAAGTCTTGCATTATGGGCCTTCAGTTTAGCCTGGTTTGTGGCACAAACCATCCATAGGGGGATGTCCATCATGGCAGCGCAATATCTGTGTTTTCAAATTGGAGTGCTAGGGAGATAGAGTTGTTCTGTACGTTCTGGCAATTTGTGCAGTATAGACAGGATGAACCTAGCTCGTATATCTGTATAGCATTGGCAGTGAAAGAAAGGCATGTTCCATTGTTTCCAGTTGCCCAGAGCCACGGGGGCATTTTCTCTCCTCATATGGTGTTTTCCTAAAACAGCCTTTCTGGATGGACTGGCAGTGGGCCAGAGGGAAGGCTGCTCTGAAGTCTATAAAGTCCACATAGGGGGAGATGGTGTCCCTAGATGAGTACTTCTCTATTAGATGTTGAAGAACTAAGCATCGGTCGCTAATCAAGTGGCCTTCTCTGAATCCCACTTGTTCGTCTGGAAGTATATTTTCTAGTTCCAGACAATTTTGGAATTTCAGTTGCAGGTGTCTTGCATAAAGTTTACTTATTATATTGAGGAGACGGATTGGTCTATAGTTGGCGGGATCCCCTTTTTTGCCTTTTTTGTATATCGGAATGATGATTGAGAGTCCCCAGTCTTTGGGAATACATCCATAGGTATCAATACAGGTGAAGAGGCCCAGAAATCCAGATTGTTTTGGGTGGCCTCTGCAGGTATTCCTGTTTCAGTTGAGCTACCAGGCTCTCAATCTCTGTCCCACTTTGGGTGGTTCACTATATTTCGAGGGATTTGGCCTCTCTCACCATGACTGGCCTTTTAAAGTTCCTGAAAACATGTCTCCCAGATTCTTGCTGGGCTATGACATTCCATCATTGGCAGTCTGTTAGTTTGGGAGAGTCTTATGGTATTCCAGAAGGGAGCAGGATTATTGTATTTAAAAGGTAAAGGTAAAGGTACCCCTGCCCGTACGGGCCAGTCTTGACAGACTCTAGGGTTGTGCGCCCATCTCACTCAAAGAGGCCAAGGGCCAGCGCTGTCCGAAGACACTTCCGGGTCACATGGCCAGCGTGACATCGCTGCTCTGGCGAGCCAGAGCCGCACACGGAAACGCCGTTTACCTTCCCGCTGGTAAGCGGTCCCTATTTATCTACTTGCACCCAGGGGTGCTTTCGAACTGCTAGGTTGGCAGGCGCTGGGACCGAACAGCGGGAGCGCACCCCGCCGCGGGGATTCGAACCGCCGACCTTTCGATCGGCAAGCCCTAGGCACTGAGGTTTTAAACCACAGCGCCACCCGCGTCCCATTTATTGTATTTAGCTGCCTGGATAACCCGTGTCCAGTCATTTCTTGCTGTTTCCTTTTTCTTCTAATCCAGGCATCCCCAACCTTCGGCCCTCCAGATGTTTTGGACTACAATTCCCATCATCCCTGACCACTGGTCCTGTTAGCTAGGGATCATGGGAGTTGTAGGCCAAAACATCTGGAGGGCTGGAGGTGCCTGTTCTAAGCCAAAAACTGCTTGTAGTCTCTTTTATGATGGAGGAGGTCCAATGCATCCGTTTGAGTTGCATTGGAGACATGAGTTTATGAGAGCTTTTTTGCGCCGATGCAGTCCTTGTCGAACCATGGTTTGGCGTAGTGTTGATGTCTCCACTCTATACCTCTATTTTTGAGGTCTTGGTATAGACTAAAGTTCAGATCTGAGCTCAGGAAAGACCCAATTGCTTTGACTAGCATTACCCTCTCCTTCAATGATAACTAGCACTGACCGGGACATCTGTGATGCCTTGTAACTAATAGAGGCATCATCCTTGCACTATCACAAATGATAAAAGCACAAGGTGGGGTATGGAAAGCAAAGCTGGCGGCCTACAGCCACCATTATGTGATGTAGACTTGTCGCTTTGGGAATCAGTATAGGGGAGAACAGCAGGGAAATATACATGAAGTACAAGCTGTGTTGATGTCCTGCGTTGCCAAATAAAAAGTAGATGGGGAAAGGTTAATAGGCCAAAGGTTTGGAGTTGCAAGAAACATGAGTCATAGGGAACGCCAATGAAGCCACATTTTTGAGAAGCAGGGGGAGGTTCCCTGTCTTAGCCTTAGTATAGGGGTGGGAAACTCAGCCCCTCAATGTGGCCCTTGGGACTCTCCACGGGCTGGAGTGCCCTGCTCTAGTCAGCCTTTCGAGGGCTTTATGTTTGACTGGAAGGTGTTATTGAACTGTGGTAATGCCTCTTGCTTGCCTGAAATGACATAGTGATAGGCAGGTGGGTGGGCACCTTTTTTGGGTCGCTGGAATGTAGCCCTAATGTACATTCCTCTTCAGTTATTGCTTCACCCAGTTTTGCCTCTGGCCCCATTTACCACCAGCTTGTGGCCCCTGGAATATTGCCCTTGAGGGTTGGCATCCCTCTGGCAGTTTCCTGCTGCCCCCATGTTGCCTGCTGCCTGCAGAGATCTCATCCTGCAACTTGTACACAGCCATTTAGTTAGTCCTGTGCAGCACAGCAACTGTTGGAACTTCAATTTATTTTGGTTAAGGAAGCTGTATGGCTAATGTTGTATGTTATCTGACAACCGAGCTCAGTTAAAGATGCCAAACTGCTTTTTCCATCAGCTGGGGACAGAATAATGCATATCCCACCGCCTATTTTTACATTTAAGAGACCTCATAGAAGATACTCTTCAATTATAGATCTGTGCCTTCCTCTCCTGAAATGGGGCAATTGGACTGGCATCCATCTGTTTCAGGAGACAATGGAGGGGTGAGCCTTTGGGGGCAAAGTCAAGGTGTTGGAAGGTTGCAGCTCTTGCTATGGCTGTAGTGACCAAGGCGGAAGAGCTGTTTTGTTGCAGCTGAGGCAGATGAAGGCATCTGGTTGTGCTGATGAAGATGCACCCAAGGTGTTTCTTCTTTCTGCACTCCTCCCAGCGATCATTCCTCCTCTGGTCACTGCTAGGGATGTCTCTAGGCACTGTGGTTGTCTGGCAAGGTTGATGTTGTCAGCCCTCAGGTCACATTTGCAGAAATCTTTGTAAGGGCAAAGCCTAAGGATCCCTGGGCACTTAATAGGTGGTGATCCTTCTCCAGAAAGTTAGTAATGAACAAGCTTTGTGGGGGACCAGCTGACCCCTATATGCCTGATCTTATAGCTTCAAGACAGTGGCAAGGCACCAACTGTCTTGCCAGCACTTCAAGCAAGGCGACCCTTCTACCCTAGAACCCAGCCCGGAATATGAAGGTGAAGAGGGGTTCCACAGACGACCACATGGAGAGATGAAAGCTTCCTGAGCAAACAAAAGTTTGAAAGCCATTTCTATAATTCACAGGCCACTAAAAGCCAAAGGAGGTCCAACAGCCTCAAATGCAAAATGAAGAAGTAGAGGTAGGTTAAAGTTTGAGGATTTTTATTTTAATATTTTTCCCGTACAAAGCAAGACAATGTAAATTTCATAGTTGAATCAAAACACCTTTGTTTGTTTCTTTAAAAACCCTGTCTCTTCACAGTAGGAGTCGAAAGAATGCAGCCAGAGCCGGCCCTCCAATGAGCGACAGAGTTTAGTCATTACTATATTAAAACCTGTTAGACAAGGTCTCTATAAAGTAGATCTGCTGAAGTTTAGTTCTTGGCACTGGTTCCAGAAAAGAAGGGGGAGGGGAGGGAAAAGGGAGAGGGAGAGGGAAGGCAAATCCTTTATCCAAAGCAAGCAGAGTTGGAGTCTGGCTTCAGGTGCCAAAAGGGCAAGATAAACATTATCTCATTTGCTGGAAGGGAAGCTTTTTAAAAAGGCTCCTTAATGAGCTTGTAAGCTCCAATGTTAAGTGCACGGATGCCACCCTTTCCCAGCATGCAGGGGCAGCACGATTACCAAATTGACCTCCCCCACCATTGCATAGCAGTCCACTGTGGCCCCTCCTCCAGACTTTTGACCTGCAGGGCCTTGTGCCCAGATGCTCAAAGGAAATAGACAGCTACACGCATTTGATGCTGCTTCCTTTTCTTAGGCATGGCTGTCCTTGGCTGCTCTGCCCCCAATTCCAGCAAGCAAACTACAGCAAGGAGCTTTTCCTGCTCAGCAAAACCCACACACTTTGGGATGCCAAGGCAAAAGAAAAGACGGCAATCACCTAGCTCAAAAGGACTGTGTTGGCAGTTGCTAAAAACCCAAAGGGATGGGAGTTCCAGGCTAGGATTTTTCACTTACACAAATCAGCTAGTTTTTGCTACCCAGCAGCAGAACTAAATGGGATTTAGGGCGGGGAGTGAGAGAAGAAGCTGGACCAGTTAAGTGCTGGCCCTGGCCATCTCCCAGGGACCATCCACAACAAAAGGGAGAGCTAGAGTTTGCTTTGCGTCCTAACACACCCTTGTGGATAGCTGCTTGAGCAACGCCAATCCGAGAAGAGCCGTGCAGACCGGTTCAGTTTGTTCTCAGGCAAGTGTGGGCACCGTAATTGAAGAATTTTAAATGACAGCAGAAATGCTCCCGGGGCATCAAGGCGTGTGCTGGTTGTGGTGGAAGAAAGGTCAGTGAAGAGGAGGAGGGCGCTTGGGCTACCAAGTAAGAAAACGTGTGGGATCACTGCCAATATGCTAGGCCTGACTAAGAGTAGGGCCTGATGGATTTGGGGGGGGGGGGGAGCTCTTGGGTGTTTGTGTACGTTATGTACAGATGTGGAGCAAAGCCAGACTCCAGGATTAGGATCAGCCAGTCAGCTTTTTCAAAAGGCTCCAAAACCTCGAGAAAAAACCCCAACAACAACCCAATTTCCACAAAGTATGAAAGTGTCACAGATGCTTCTCATTCACACGGAACAAACAGAGGGACACCTTTAATGCAGGTCAGATTGGAAGGAAACAAGAGAAAGAGACAAAAGGGGGGAAGGGCAAGAGAAAGGAAGCCTCACACAGCCACCCGCTGTCCCTTCACTTCTCTTTCTTCTTCTTGTTCTGAAAGAAAGGGACAACACCACGTCAGTGCCCTGGACCCTGGGAACAAAACCAGCTTAGCGTTCTGGAGCATGACCAGCGGAGGCTCTTCAGTGAGAGCAAATCCGGCACTGCGCCTCCAATCAATGTGCCTTCAGCAAGCTCCCACCTCCCTGCCTATCTGCATAGAGTGGGGTGAGCGATGCTAAACAGTTTTCGGCCAAGGGCCACATTCAAGGTTGAGCAACCCTCCAAGGGCCACATGTCAGCCGTGGCCAAAGTTGCCACGGGACATTTGCTCTCGCACAGAGGCACTGTGCTTAAAGAGACATGAAGGCGCTCACCATACCAATCCCCGTGCTGTGCTGGGAAGGAGAATTTCCATGCCTGAACAGCAAAGAACAGGGGCCCTTCCTGCCCATCACAACCCCGGGCTGGGAGCCCATTTAAAATGTCTTGGCAGGCCTGATCCAGCCTACAAGCCGTTGGTCTACCACACCTAATCTAGGACATACAAGGTGTGTTGTGATTAAGTGACGATCCCTGCCACCATGAGGTGATGCTCACCTCGCTCATGCCCAAGATGACCATAAGCTCCCGGAAAATGTTGACAAAATCCAAGAAGAGATCCACACAATGCCTGGGCAGGGAGAGAAAGAAACGGTTGAAGTATTAGGCCAGAATTCCTACTGGACGCTACTTCCTCTAAACAGACACAACCTATGTAAGTGGCTGATGCTAGAGACACCATCTGCCACCCCCAGGCTTCCTTCCCCATTTGGTATATTGCTCCCTAGTTAAATTCAGGTGCACTTAGCTAGCAAGTATTTTAAGCCTCTCTTCCTGGAAATTCAAGCCCATTTCCAGTTTCCCCAGCTCTATGGCCATCCAGAACAAAGGACATTTGCCTTTTTCATATTGCATCCAGCAATAAAAGGCTGCTGTTGCACCTTTCCCCTATCCCGTTACCGCAGCTCCCAGATCTTTACTCCTCTGTTGCTCCATTCTGTCTGGTCCACCTTGCCTTCTACTTAACTTCTACCTCCCACCCCACCCCTGGACACCCAGCAGCTACCATTTCCACACCCCATGTACTCACCAGATGTAGTCCTTATCTCCATTCTCGGCCTTCTCAATGATGAGCTGAGTGTCGAATAACACAAAGCCACACATCACCATAAGCCCAATGTAGAGGTTAGCCTGGAGGAGGAAGAACATGCATCAGGCCAAGGGCTGCTAAGTCAGATTCCTCGGATTGGCCCTACCCACCTGCTAAAGATATACATTCCTAAATCCCAGAAATCATACTGCTTTAAATTGTTCAGGGCTGTGTTTCCTGCATAATCATGGCACAATGAGGAAAGACTGCAAAATGAGGGGCCACCGCATTCACCATCCCGAAAATCGTAAGGCGTGCACTTAGATTTTTATTTTATTTTTAAACCCAGCTTCCCAGCCCTTCTGGTTGCAGATATGTATTTGATCTCAGAGGTCAAAAGAGTATGAATATGATTTCTATTGATCTGAAGGTGGAGCTTTAAGTTCATATACAGTGGTACCTCGGGTTACAAACACTTCAGGTTACAGACTCCGCTAACCCAGAAATAGTACCTCGGGTTAAGAACTTTGCTTCAGGATGGGAACAGAAATTGTGCTCCGGCAGCGTGAGGCCCCATTAGCTAAAGTGGTACCTCAGGTTAAGAAGAGTTTCAGCTTAGAACGGACCTCCAGAATGAATTAAGTTCTTAACCCGAGGTACCACTGTATAGGTCTTTGCCTCTTCCCAAGACTACCAAGAGTAGAATTCTGCAAGGTTTCTATAGTTTATACAAATCGTGGAATTTGGGTTATCCTGTGTTGTTGTTTTTAAAAAATGATGATGATAATTATTAAAGTGCAGGAGTGCACATTACCCTGCCTTTATGTCTGTAAAGCCAAAACAAAGGGAAGCTGAGCACATCACTACAGGGGACTATTCTAGGGCAGGTTTGCTGCCAGCTCCATGCTGAAAAAGGCAGCTTTGCTGGAATGAGATGCTGCTGCTGTCACAGGCAGCCAACCTTGCAGGCCTCCTATAAGCCAACAGAGCCCAAGGACATAAAGACACTCACTGTGAAGAGCCAAGTCGAGCCCACGAAAATGTTGATCAGGGAGAAGAACAGCATCAAGAAGAGGCCGGAGAACAGGACACCTGAAAAATGAAAGCAGAGCTGTGGCGGGCACTGCAAGGTTGCTAGAAGGGTTCTCTCTAATGTGGGAGGGGAGGGAGAGGGGAGATGATGACCACCTGGCAATCTTACCTCCTAGGTACAGGTAGGCACGGCGCTTGGCATAGAGGGCGCTCAGCGAAAAACAGCTGAAGATCACTGCTGTCCCCATGAAAGCTGTTGGGATGATGCTATCAGGAGAGGAAAAAGCAACAGTTGATGCCTGCACCAGAATGGACAAATCTAAGCCTTGGGGACACTGTAAAATGCCCTTCAGCAGCCCAAGTGAGACCCACAGGTCCATCTCATGCCCCATGCAAGTTAATGAACCTCATTCAGGACTTTGAAGCAGATGTTCTTTGTAGAGGAAAGATGGTATTTTGCTTAGATGTATTTGTGGGGCAGGGGAGAGATTTGGGCAAGTGGTGGACTGCAAGGAGATGGCTTAGATTAAAAGGCATGACTTTTGGAATCACAATCCATACCAAAATTATCGTGTTATGAACAGGAAATATGCTTAGAGGTATAGGGTGGGAGGAAATCTTTTTGCTCTTCCGATTAAAGTTATGGTTTGATTTAAGTTCAGAAAGAACTGGTCAGGTTTTTTTGTGTGTTGGGTGGAGGGTCATGTGTTTGTCCACTGGAGTCAGTGGGAAAGGAATTTGGTCCACCAACTCATTTGAATTTGACCCTTGAAGTGTGTATGTCAGGTGTGGTGAGGAAACGGGGCAACCGAGTGGCGTTTTCCTTTTACCTTGGGTTGATGGCAATGCACATCTCCAGCAGAGGTCCTAGGTTGACTCCTGGAAGGACAAAGGGGTACAAATTCAGCCAAGAGGCATGAGAGAGAACGGAATTCTTGCCCATTCACCATGTATTTCAAAGAAAGCAAAAATGGTTAACCTGTGTGTATTGTGCACCCTTCAGAACAAACATACAGGTTGTCTTGTTTTCCCCCACCTGAACCTAAACTGAAACCCAAGTACAAAATGCCACATAGAAACAGTTTTGAAAATCTAAGTATTTAGATAGCAACTAAGGGGCCCTAATCTTCAAAGTACAGTGGTGCCCCGCAAGACGAAATTAATTCGTTCTGCGAGTTTTTTCGTTCTACGAGTTTTTTCGTCTTGCGAAGCACCAATGTGTATTGACGGTTTCCCATAGGAATGCATTGGCAGTTTAAAAAAAAAAAAGGAGCAAGATGTTTTGTCTTGCGAAGCAAGCCCATAGGGAAATCTGTCTTGCGAAGCAACTCAGAAAACGGAAAACTCTTTCGTCTTGCGAGTTTTTTGTCTTCTGAGGCATTTGTCTTGCGGGGCACCACTGTAGTTCTATATGGGGCAAATCATTGTGTGGCAACCACTCTTGTGCTGATCAGAGTTGGCTGGATTATTTTGGCCTCCCTCTTGGCACACACACACACTTATACACCCATGTCATGCAAGAGCCACACCCCTGTGGGGTGATCTTAGGTAGCTGCTGCAGGCACAGATCTGAATAACAACTGCAGGCATCTTTGATGCTCTGCCAGAAGGGCTTGGATGCATCAGAACATGAATTGTATATTTCCCTTACGGAAGACCCATGTTTGCCGATCAACATCTTTTTAAAAGATTTTAATATTGTATTTTTTACACTGTTCTGACTGGTCCTCGAACCTTTTGCTCAAAAGTAAGTAGTAGATGAACACCAAAAGCAGTTAATGAAGTGTAACTCCAGCTGACTCTTCCAGCATCACGTACCAGTGAGGAAGGCAAAGCCTGCCAGCATGCTCAGCCGTTTCTGTTCGGTTCCCTGGTTGTGGGGTGTAGCCATCAGCCAGATCATAAGACCCAGCGCTCCCAGGCCAGTCAGCATTCCAAACTGCAAGACAAAGTGGGAAGGGTGGAAGTTAGTACAGGCTGAGCGCAGAGCAGAGGTTGGGAAAGGCATTGCGCAGGAACAGAAGTGGCAGAAATCTACCCCAGGGAGCCCTGGTGGTTTCGTTTGAATGATCCAGTGCATTCTATAGTCCAGACAGGGTGGCAGGCATAGATAACCTGACCTGCTCAAAGATACTCTAGGCACCTTTGCAGGGTTTTCAGCTCACTCAGATTTCCTTTGACTTACTTATTTTCATTGCAGACTTAAGAAAAAAACATGGGAAGCAGCATTCTACCCAACTGCACTGTTGGAAGTGATTCTTTCATTTTCCACTGCTCTGGTCAATGAGTATGAGACACCAAGATGCTTCATGAGTTCGGGTTTTAATGTTATTCAAATGTAATCTATCCAATAATTTAAAAACAGATTGAACTAGCTGGCACATCATTCCCACCCACCCCCTGGTCTGAAACGGCTCCGTTACAACACCACTGGTTTCCCAGCTACCACTGTTGGGCTGCAGTCCTGAACATGCTTCATCAGGAGTAAGTCCTAAGAAATCAGCGAACATAGTGCGACAGACTGCTAGGAAAGCAGACGAAGGTCTGCTCTATCAAGATATGGCCCAGAAAAGCATACCCAACAAGATCCTGTGCTGCTCATTTCTGAAGGCTGTGGCTGGGCTCCGTTACCTGGAGCCATCCTGTAAGCGCCAGTCCCCAACAGTCAAGGTGACCTCACAGCCCATACAGACATCAGCGCCAGAGCGCACTTACCTGCACCAGCTGAGTTACCACGTTGATGTAGGCACCAGCCGCTGCTAGGAACATGCATAGCGCAAAGCTAGCATAGACCTTCTTCAGGTGCTGCTGGGTTGATGCGGAGCTGCAGAGGGCAAAGGGAAGAAACAGTCAGTCAGTGTCGTTGCATCTCAAAGCATCTAGAAGCACAGCTGCTCCTTGGCTGGCTGTTTGCCAGCTCCTGGGCACTTAGCAAACTAAACACTGGATCCACCACAGAGCACCTGAAGAACAGAGGCGGGTAAAGGTATTTAGCCTAGGGGCTGCCTTTCCAACCTGAGGAGGGCACATGCCTACAGTGGGCCTTGCCAAGACCAAGTGAGTGCAGCGATTCACCCACAAACATTATGCCTAGTCAGCACCACTACACACAGTCCCCAAACCAAGTTAAACTTGAAAAAGCATCTTAGAGACCAACTAAGTTTGTTATTGGTGTGAGCTTTCGTGTGCATGAACACACACGAAAACTCATACCAATAACAAACTTAGTTGGTCTCTAAGGTGCTACTGGAAGGAATTTTTTAATTTTGTTTCGACTATGGCAGACCAACACAGCTACCTACCTGTAACTTGAAAAAGCATGTTAGCTTTTTTCCGAGTCTAACTGGCCGAGGGGGCAATCTTCCTGAAGACTGCAGTGAGTGGCAGGTGGGTTTCCTTGCTGCAACCACAAGGCTTTCCCCCCCAAGGCTAACTCTGGGGAGGGGCATTTTTTAATGTGGGTTTAAACACCCCCCAGCTGGAACTCCCGTAAAGACACGCCTCCTTCACTGCACTTAGGTTTGACAAAAGCCTTATACTAAAGGCAAAAGAAGACTTTCTTTCAAGCCTAATTGCAGTGGGGTGAGGAAAGGGCACTGCAAGCCAGGTGCACAGCAGCTGCATCTGACCCATGGGCTGACAATCCACCACCCCCATTTTAAAGGCATTTGACTCACAGCTTCTGGAGCAGGGACACCACTTTCCCCAGGGAGATGGTATTAGATATTCTCAGATTGGCTAAGAGAGGAGCTAGAGCTGTTGACAAAACTGGAAAAATCCCTGACAGGTTCGGTGCTGGTTTGCAGCACCTACTTTGTACTGCACAGCAGGTGCTCCTAAAAAAATGGGTGCTGGCACTGAACCATGTAAACGCTTTTCCAGCCTTGGCCTCTACCGACTTGCATGTAAGTGGGGAAATACTTGCACAAAATTTGGTAAGAAACACCAAACGAAGAACCTTAAAAGATGAATTTATACTCAACAAGCCCTTTAGAAAAACAGAACAAAACAAAAAAACCCCACACACACACATACTTCAGCCTGAAGGTCTAGAGTGCGAGTCAATATTTACAATAGTCTCAAAAGGCTGTGATGCGGGAAGCAGAAGAAGGTTGGCTGAACATGCAAGAAAAGTTCTTTGTCTATCCCATAACTGACAGAAGCAGAACAGATTACACAAGCAGGCAAGTTAAGAAACATGCATTTGCTTAACTTCTACCAGCTGCAGAATTTAGTTTTTATTGAAGTGGAAGTTTTTATTCAAGTGGAATATTTGGGTTCTGAGCCCAACGTGTATACAGTCTCGCACCTAGGGCCACAGGGAAGCAGTAAAGCCCTATTTCTGGCTCCCTCATCCCCATTCGCCATCCACAATAAGGGACCGATCACAAGATTACCTTGCTGTTTTCATGAACCAAAAATGACAAATAAAAACAACCTCCTGCAAAACTGCAGCCTGCAGTAAAACACAGGCCAAGGGCATACTCACATGTGGGAGAATTTGAAGAGGGCATCAACATTTATGTTCCTGTTGAAGACATCCATTGTGCTAGCTGGTAGACTGATGCAACTCTTGGTGTCAAAATACTCAATCTGCAGAAAAAGATGAAGAAGGCCACATCAGAGAGGTGGGGGTGGAGAAAGACAGTACAGTTCTTTCTTCCCAGGAATGACCAATGTGATCCATGAACATCTGGAAACACCTGTCCCTTTTAGCGACAAAACTCAAGTTCTTCTTATATGACTGCCCAAAATACTTTAAGCAATATTATTCAGCCCATAAAGCTGCTCCAGATGGGATTCATTCTCTCTCTCTCTCTCTCTCTCTCTCTCACACACACACACACACACACACCCTGCTTCCTAGTACAGTGGTACTTCGAGTTACATACGCTTCAGGTTACAGACTCCGCTAACCCAGAAATAGTGCTTCAGGTTAAGAACTTTGCTTCAGGATGAGAACAGAAAGTGTGCTTTGGCGGCGCGGCGGCAGCGGGGAGGCCCCATTAGCTAAAGTGGTGCTTCAGGTTAAGAACAGACCTCCGGAACGAATTAAGTACTTAACCCGAGGTACCACTGTAGTAGTCTAGGAACACGAGTCCTCCTTCAGAGCTCCTAGTCTCTGTTCAACTTCAAGCAGGTTAACTAGGATACAGGGTTTCTAATAGAGATACACTGCAACTATCTTACTAACTTTGAGCCTACTTTGTCAGGGGCCAAGGGAGAGAAGTCAAAGACCCCCCTATGGAAGGTCAAGCAAGATGTTACTCCTGGAATGCTGAACCTTCAAACAGCTCTCCCTACTTCAAGAAAACGCACACGCATATTCTATCCAGCCTCCCCTTCAGGGCAGATTCTATCTAAATCTCAACCAAGAACTCAGATTTCCAAATATGCAGTGAGAAGGAGGGAGGAGAAGACTTGGGACTAGCCACAGACAAAGGCTCCAGAAAAGGGTTATTTGTCCCACCCCACCGTGCTAAGGAACAAAGAAAAGGATGCTTACTTTAGACTCGCCAAGCACAGCCCCACACACTGCCTGCAAGCTGATCCCCTTCGTTGTAGTGTGGACAATCTAGAGGCTTCAACCGTTTCACCGGCTCCAAGTCCTCTTGGTATCTATGGTGCAATTATTGCAGGCTGTTGCAAGGCTAACTACAAGTTCTCAGGGAGTGGGGGAATTGGCCTCACTGGGGAACTTTGCTTCACAGCTTGGCAGCTGGAAAACACTTGCATTAGCATTCCTAATGACCTCCCCAGGCAGAGATGGGGAGGAGTTACAAGCCATGTAGCTGCCATAGCCAGAGAGCAACCTGGAAACAAATGCACTGCTCCCTGCTGCTCAAGGTGGGATCCCTCCCCTTTGTTGTGTTATGCACCAACATGTACAGGTATTTTACCTGCCCAGGAGAGCACCACAAGCGTGATATGACTGCCCCTGTCTGCTTGTGCAATCCTTCCCCCCCCCCAAATTATCATGATACCTGATGTAGCGTCTAGCAACTGATGCAACTGACATATGAAAACCAGTTCAGCAACTAATTCCTTACCCTTTTGACAGAGAGGAGAAGGCTCTTGGGCAAGCTTACAAAAGTAGGCCTGGATTGTCTAGCAAGGAGAGCTAGCATTAAGGAAATGCAAATACTGCAGTAATTGTACACCCATTGCATGGGGTGACATGATGGCACTTCCTCCTCTGGCAGAGATGGAAAATGCTTGTCAAGTATCTGCCTCCTACTTTTTTTAAAAAAGCAGATCTAATCTGATCATTCCTTCCAAGTGTTCAGGATGATGCCTATGGGGCCACTTCATTTTATTCTCACAGTAACCTGTGAAATAGGTTATGGCAAGAAACTTCCAATGCCACCTAGCTTTCTTTGAGCAAAGGTCGGAAGACTGATCTTCCTGGTCCCAGCCAACACTTAGGGCTGGCAGATCCCAACCCCAGGCAGAAAAATCTAAGGGATCCAGCTTGTAGCCCATTATCACCCCACTCAAGAGGATCCTTTCTGCACAACTCAAGCGCATTTGCAGCATCATCATAGCAAGGCCCTGAAGTAAACCAAGCTACGGTTTACCACGATCATGTGAATGTGCTGGCCCCTTGGGAGAATCTCACTTTGTCCCTCCCTCAGTCCTTGTGCTTAAGTTGTCTCCTTAGCCACAAACTGTAGCCAAGAACAAACATTTGCTAAAGAGCACGATTAAGAAGGAGAGCTTAGCCACAAGTCCAGGTTCAGACAACATGTTAAGCCAAACCCTGGATGGGTTGCCATGCTAAACTAAAAGGGCTAGGGAAGATTAAAGTGGCTGTGATTTCCTCCTAAGAAGCCAGCATGTTTGCACATTTGTGTTAAGTAATAGTTTGGCTTAGTGTTACCTGCACATGTGGCCAATGGCTGAAGCCGAGGACCCTAAAACAATCGCCCTTGTCATTACGTTATAATCAGAGGCTTCGGTGAAGTTGCTGTCACTAGCATTGGAAAGTAAAAGAGTGACAGCACACACAAGGAACATGCGCATCCACGCACACCCCTTGACTCTTAGCAGACCTCTTCATCTGTATTGCTGCTGTGTGCAAGGCCAACCTGCTGCAGGCAAGCAGAGGGGTAAATGGGAAAATAGCAGTGTAATGACAAGGAGTGCCAAAGGCATTTTCCCTGCACCAGAAAAGTGAGTTCTCTCCAGTTTCAAGCACTCTGTGCCAAGGATGGGGAAACTGTGACCCTCCAGATGTTGCTCATCTCCCATAATCCCTAACCATGGGACCTTCTGAAGACCACATGCCAGTGAGAGGCCAGGTCAGAGGCAAAGGTGGACAGAGAAATGAACACAACTCTTACCCTTGTGCAGTAGGCCACATTCCCACCACACAAGGCAGACACACATTTATCCACCCTTTATTCAATCAAGCAGCACAATTCCAGTTCAAGGACACATCCCAAACAGTTCAGGGGGAGAGTGAAACTTAGGAAAAGTCTCACAGGCCTGAGGTTCTTCACCCTCAGTAGAAGTGGGGAGGCCCAAAAAAAGCAGGGAGGGGAAGAATCAGAGGGGAAAACTTATCTCTTGATTCTCCCTCTCCCCCCAGTAATTTGTGAAAATACAGTGATGCCTCGCAAGACGAAAAGAATCCGTTCCGCGAGTCTCTTCGTCTAGCAATTTTTTCGTCTTGCGAAGCAACCCTATTAGCGGATTAGCTGCTAAAAGGCTATTAGCAGCTTAGTGCCTTAGAAAAAGGGGGTGGGGAGCGGGAAAAAATCGCAGGAACTCGCAAGACATTTTCGTCTTGCGAAGCAAGCCCATAGGAAATTTGTTTTGCGAAGCACCTCCAAAACGGAAAACCCTTTCGTCTAGCGGGTTTTCCGTCTTGCGAGGCATTCGTCTTGCGGGGCACCACTGTATTATAAAATGTGTTATTTTAGAATGATGAATAAAACATTTTAAGTCAAGGTGTTAACATATCTACTCCCAAAAATGATTTCTAAAAATTATGCAAACCGAAGACTTACGTAAGACTATGCACAGTATCAGATCATTACAATTCCTGTGCACCGAGAAGAAGCAAGACCTGAGTTGTACATGGAGAGTACAACTCTTAAACGCAAGGGCAGTGTGCTTTCTGCCCCTAGGAGGCACTGGCCTGGTCAGCTGAGAAGGAAGAAGGATTCAATGCTTTCTTTGCTTGTAGACTTCCTATCAGAGGCATAGCTGGTGAATCTGTTTCTGTCCTCTTGACCAGGTCTCAAAGGACTGTCCCCCTGAGTAGGTCTCAAATCTGTCATCATTTGACGACAAATATGAAGATGCGGAAATTGATAGCTAAGAAAATGAGACTGATTTAATTTCATATAGTTTCACTGAGTCTTGGGTTCTCCCCCAGTCTTTTTCTTAGCTCTTTTATTGAATTGAGTGCTTTATGTCTGCTGCTTGACACTGTGGAGGGCTAAAGGAGATATAACAACTTTCAGAAAACATAATAATTTTCTTTGCTCAACTGTAATGGTTTATGGTTTCTTTTAGTTTTAATCTGCCTGCACCATATAACTGGCTTGTAGCTCTATTTGTAACAAAATATATTTTTTGTAAAAGAAGTAAATTTATTTAATAATTATTGTCTGAATAAACTGTAACCTTTAACATACCAAACATGATCATTCTATGGCAAACCAAGTTACTACATTTTACTTTCCTAAAGTGACGCTCAATTTGTAAATAGCAGTAAAAATGATTAGTGCATATTTTCCTATTTCCCCTAAAATGTCCCTGCCTGCAAAAAAAAAAAAAAAATCTTCCTCACTATTTTTCTTCATTGGTTTCAAAATTTCTGGAAATTTTACATCATTTTATGAAGAGTAAAACAGCAGAAGGCGCAACTGGCTAACTAATCATACATTTATTAACTGCTGTAAACATGGGCTAGCCTATTTAAAAGGAGATATTTGCCCCTGTGTGAGCAGTTCTGTAGAATTTGGAACCCAGCTATTAAGTCCAAGGCAAACCATCATTCTGAGAAGGCTTCACAACAGCCACAGAAAACCCCTGCATGAGGTGTTCTAGACTAATATAGGCAATTGTGGATCTTTTTCTCTGTGATCTGAGAATGAAAATCCATGAATTGGAGGCATTTTTAATGGCACCAATGCTGCAACCAACGCCAAAGATCAACATACTATTGGTTGGTTTGTTCTGTCATTAAGACACCATATCCATATTCCTTACGTATCTCACATATTGCCACTGTGCAGCCATGAATCTAGTCAAACCACGCAATATTCTTGTTTCTGTATTTTCACTTTTAGAAATAACTATGTTCTGCAGCACTCTAGCTTGATGCGGGGGTGCCGATAATCCAGCTGCTTTTGTATAAGCCTGGAACATCTGATTTTTTTTAAATAATATTTTTTATTAAGATTTTTCACATAAAAGAAGAAAAATACAAAAATAAAAACAAATAAAAACACTTCAATTTTCATAATATTTCTTACATTTGCTTGTTTCCCGGACTTCCCCACACCTCCCCTCTCTGTATTCCAGTTCAATTATTTAGTCAGCAAATCCCTTCCCTCTATCTTATCCTTATCTTTATCTTAGTATATTATACCTTTAATTTTTCATCTTTTTAACCTTCCATTCTTCCATATTCCTTCACCACATTATTACTAATAACCCTTTAACCTCAATCCAACATCATTCTAACATTCATTAATTTTATAATATTTCTGCAAATAGTCTTTAAATTTCTTCCAAGAAAAGAAATTGGAAGAAATTGGAAGGAACATCTGAATTTAAAGTCACTTCCCTCCCCTCATCCCATTTGAGAAATAAAACATTAAACTGAATTCTTACAATTGTGATTTGCCAGAGCCAGGTTGTGACTGCTTTTAAAAAACGCAATTTAGCCTCCTGTTGCTTCAACAGAGCCTCACATTAGATAATTCTTCTCTAGGGGCAGGACAGTTGGTCAGCTTGTAGGATGGAGATTAGATGTGAGCAGGAGAGCACATGTGCTCATGTTCAGGAATGAAGTAGCCCTGCCTTGAAATTTCAGACCTGGGAGTGTAAGACTTGGTTCATCTCCCTTGGAAAACAGAATGCAAGATCCCAGCTACAGAGTTCGTGCCATTTCAAGACACTGCTGAGCAAGGATCATTTTAGCCATACCCTGGAACAGAGAAAGTCAAACGCTGCCAGCGGAAAAGCTAAAGGCTCCCAGTTTCAAGAAAGCAGGGTGATCACATTGCCTCAAGAGGTCATATACACCAGGGGTGCCCAAACTTTTTTCAAAGAGGGCCAGATCTGATGAAGTGAACATGTGTGAGGGCCGACCAGAGTTGTTGAGACCTCTGGAACGAATTAAGTACGTAATGAGAGGTACTACTGTACACCCTCTTCCAGCTTAGATTTGCTCTACATCTAAAGAGTCTTCAGTTCTCAGAGGTCTGCAGATGCAGAAGGCAAAATTATGCTCTTGAGACCCTGAACAATGGCCATCTTAAGGTACAAACTTGTTTTTGGTAAAGCTTGCTAGAAAAGAAAGAAAGAAAGAAAGAAAGAAAGAAAGAAAGAAAGAAAGAAAGAAAGAAAGAAATGCAACAGATAATTCAAGTGATAAGAAGTTCTCATGTGAGTCAATATTGGGGCACCAAAATGGGTCACCCTGTGGTGGAGGAAACATGAGAGAGAGTCACATGCCATCCACGAACTCCTCCCAGGTATTAAGAGCTATTCAAGGCAGAAGCCAAACCAGACCGAAGATGCTAAATAAGATTTGACACGTGAGGTTTGCCTCCTCCATAAAATGAGGGTGGCAGGGGGTGAGGGAGGCAGCAGGAAGTGGATTTGTGAAACGAGTGAGCTTTATTGAAGATGCCAGACCAAGGTAGGATTCACAACATGAACCAGTGATCCAGAAAGTCAAAGTGAAATTAGCAAGTCCTCCCTGCTTCTCACTCAAGAATTGATGCCTCTGGAAATGGATGTTAAAGTGAAAACATGCCAGGCTGAGAGGTGATTAGAAAGGCAAAATGCCTCCCAACAATAGTCCCTTTTGGAGTTTTGCGAAGCACCTGTAAGGTGCCCAAGCCTCAGTCACTGTGCTGATCCACAGGCCACTTTAAGGAATAGCTGGAAGAAATTCCTATCTTCTTTACAACTCTCTGGCCATAACAAACACATCAAGCTGCCGTATAACAAGGTCAGCCCATTCGTGGCTCTAGATTCCTTCCATTTACTCCAACCGGCAACAACTCTCCAGGACCTCAGGAAGCCCTGCTATAAATAATCACTTAAAAAACATGGAGATACTGGGAGATGAATCTGGGACCTTTCTCTACAACTAAACTTTGGTTCTTCAGGAAAACGGAACCTAGAAACCAACTGGAACTAAATTTTCCAGACTGGAGTCCATTTCCAACTGCCAGTCCTAAAACAAAATCTAAGAACATGTAAAACATAACGCATTTATGACCAGAATTATTTTAAAATATTATCTATTAACTCTTTGCAACTTAAAACTCCTTCCAACACATCAGGTTGCTTTAGATCACTGGACTTCAACCGGTGGATCAGGACCAGAGATGGATCAGGACCAGTGATGCATTTTAAATAAAAGGACACATTCTACTCATGTAAAAACACAAGGCAGGCACCACAAATAACCCAGAGATGCATTTTAAATAAAAGGACACATTCTACTCATGTAAAAACACACTGATTCCAGGACTGTCCACGGGCCAGATTGAGAAGGCGATTGGGCCACATCCAGCCCCCGGGCCGTAGGTTGCCTACCCCTGGTCTATTCATTAAGTAAACAGACATTTCCCCTGCTGACCAGGATGGCCTAACTTAATAACAGTAATCCTCCAACAAGCAACCAGTGTTCAAATTTGCTAGGCGCATATTTCACCAGGCTACCGGCCACTTGTGACCAAGTAAAGATGCCCAGGTGCCATGATAGTGCCTGACACCACCATCTGGAGAAGTGATGGCCAGACTTGGTCCTCCAGCTGTTTTGGGACTACAATGTCCATCATCCTACCTAACAGGACCAGTGGTCAGGGATGATGGGAATTGTAGTCCCAAAACAGCTGGAGGGCCAAGTTTGGCCATCAATGCTCCAGATGATGGTGTCAGGCACTATCACTAGGAATCCATGGATCTTGACTGTTTCACATACTATTGACACATCCTGTATAATTCTATTCATTATATTTTATCTGCACAATCAGAAGGAATTTTGGGAACCAAGTTGTATTGTAAAATACGACTTTTGAGCCCTCTGGCCCAAAAATGGCAACTAGGCATTCTGTTTTGGAGACTGCAGCTCTGGTTTAAGTAGCCATTGGCACCTAGCTTATATATCTGAGTTTCTAACACTGCAAGCAACCTATCTAGTTGTAATAAAAATAAGATGGATGCTTCAACCTAGAGCATAAGTGAGTAAGCTTCTCAACCAGTTGAGTGCCACAGCCTAAACTTGCATTTGATCTTAGACGATGAGATTTCTTTAAACATTGTAGGCATTGTTTGAAAGTACGCTGAAACAATAGTCTTCCTGAGCTTCCAGGAGACTAGATTGTTCAAAGCAATGCTGCCGCTACAGCACCCTTAGCCAAGGTGAAGATTGGGAACTTCAGGTCACTGGTAAATCACTCTCCATACAGATATCAAGTGTCTCTCTTTTATAGAAGGTGCTTAGGAGGAGAATAGGCCAACTGTTGACAGAGAAAAGTCACAGAACTGGATCACAGAATTAGATAACTGAACAGCATTGTTGTTGTATAAAGTGCTTCTTAAGATGACTTATCAAGTAGCTGTGGTCTTTGCTAAACTAGCTAAATACAAAGGGTCTCTTTTAAATTACTCAACTTCCCTCAATCTTAGCTCTAAGCAAAAGGGCAGGTGTATTTGATCATGGTAACCCAAGAAGTAGCCTTTGCGCTGCGGCAAGACCACATGGCTCTACGTGCATCAACTCTCAGGTTCACTCTCTGGTATCTCCAGTTTAAAAAAGAAGGTAGCAGTAGGTGATGGGGAAAAGCCCCCAGAGAGTTGCAGTCACTGCAGACAACAGTGGGCTGGCGGGACAAAGTCCGACACGTCCCCTGCACTTTCTACAACTCAGCAGTACCTAAAAAAAACCCTCCCACATTTCTTCTCTGTGCAACAACCAGGGGTAGTACAGTAATTGCAAAAAAATGTAAAATGGTCAAGCCTAAATATCCATGGAAACTTCAGGTGAAATACACAGGCTTGCATATTGTAAGAGTTCATAGGGAAACAAGCCACCACACCTGTGGTAAATGCTTTTCAAATCCATGTTCATCCTCCTGATTCAGTTAAAACTGACCAAAAACCTCAGGCGAGATTTGTGTGATGGGGGGAGATTAAACTCTCCATTTCTCATGTCAAAACATAGCTCTGTCCACAGCAGCCCAATGTTTACAAAAATTACTTGGCTCGATTGAGCCCGTAAGAGGAAACTATCATCCAAAAGTAAACCCTTGCTGTAACCTGATTCTATGTTAGCACAACCAAAATAGAATTACAAGTGAAAACGAAATCCCAGAAGAGAAAGCAAACTTTGGAAGTGCTTGTGTAATCCAAGTTAAATAATGAACCTGCTTATGAGGAAATAAAGAACCCATGATCGTTTATCAATAACTAACCAGATAACACTTAGTCATAGCTATAACCTTTAACCACTGAGGGCTGCCCTAGAGGGACAGCTCTAAGGAGACCATCACATTTCACCCACCAGTACCCCGACAGAGTAACTTACTAGCTGCAAAAGAAAGGAAGGGGAAAAGGATGGAGGCAAGGGGTAAGCAAGCCTCCCCTTTAGAGCCCCAAATAATGGGCAGGATGATCCTTACAGCCAAATGGCAGGAGAGAGGAAAAAATAATGTCACACAATGGCCCATAACATCACGTGAGCACTGTGACATCAGAAAGGCAGCCAATCAGCTTTGAAGTTCTCTACTGTGGAGCATCTGTCAGGCTTCTGCTCAAGCAACAGGTTGCCATGCTCAGGAGAGGCATTTGGTTCGAGCACCAGAAGCTCCCTACTCCAGCTGGCCCAAGATGCAATATTAACAGGATGTAGATGGGGCAGATTTTAATGTCCAGTTCTCATATTAATCCCCAAGGGCACAAAACACCAGTCAGTTATGAGAGCATACAAGTCATTAAGCAGCTGGAATTCAAGAACTACGTCAACACTATGTGTTCGAAGTTGCAGCTATTTGCACAAAAAGCACCATGCCATTTAGCCAAATCACCTAACACGTCAATGGGTGTGGATCCTTTGATCTGTAACAACCACAGGAACAGAATTTACCAAGAAAACAAACTTGCACTGGGGTGAAGTGAAATTATCCCTGGCTGAGGTATCTCATTTCTGGATATAGATGATTTGGCTCAAATCTGCCTGGGATACGCAAATATATTTGCTCTGAAGTCCTCCTCCTTAGTCTGGACATGAGTACCCAACGCTGGCGGTGCTCAGGATGGAGGGAAAGGCTATCTGCGCATCCCTTGTAGTTATTTCACATGATCCAAGACTTGGTTTTGAGAATGAACCCACATTTCAGGGCCCAAACAGTACAATATAGGGGCTCCCTCACTACTAATGCTCCAGAGCAGAGGGGAACACCATGCAGCCCTCCAGGTGTTGTTGGACTACAACTCATCACCTCTGACCAGTAAGCCATGTTCCACACAGCTAACCCAGTGGAACCCATGTTCCACACAGCTAACCCATGACATTTAAAAGTTATAGTCTGAAAGAAAACACTTCACCAAACAAATATCCAACAGCAAGTTCAGAGACTATTCCACAATCAAGTAGTCCAATATACCAGCAAGTTTTATTGCATCTTTTCTGGGTGCAGGTTCCATGCCTCGAGTTTTTGACATCTGAAGATAGTCATCTTCAAATATCTAGAGGGTTGTCACATTGAGTGAGAAAAGTTGTTTTTTGCTCTGGAGGCTTGGACCTGAACAAATGGATTCAAGCTACAAGAAAGGAGATTCTGACTAAATAACTTTCTAAGAGTAAGAACTGTTTGACGGTGCAACAAACTCCCATGAGAGGTGGCAGACTCTCCATCTGTTTAGCAGAGATTAGATGGCCATCTGTCATGGATGCTTTAGTTAAGATTCCTGCATTGCAGGGGGTTGGACTAGATGACCCTCAGGGTCTTTTCCAACTCCACAATTCTATGAAATATGTTGAAAGCACAGGTGAGAGTTATGGTGAGGAAGCTGAAGCAGATGGGAGGCCAGTGTGGTAGGAAATAGTTATCTACCATGACTACAGAAGAGGAATGTTCTATGGGCCGCCTTCCAGTCCTTTCGATGCTCAAATACAAAGACAGACAGCAGCAGCAGCAGCAGAGACAACAGAGGCCAACTCGTAAGCTTAACCCTGACTCAAACCAAATAGTTCTGGACAGCTGAGAGCACTAACGCCCCACCTTCCCACCCCTCAGCAAAAAACCCCTACTCTTGCCAAAGCAAGCAGCAATACACATGCCACTTCCCCCCCCCCCATTTCCCATTTATCTCTTTGCACGTATGCAAAAACGCAAGGATTACAGAACAGATCAGTCAAAATGAAACAAAATCAGATTAAACAAGGCCTGTTTTCAAACTCCATTGCTCCGCAATGCTTTCATTACCCCCTAAGCTTTGCATCGTTATCTATTATTTACCACTAGCAGGGGCTGCCCTCCCACGCGACCGGAGCAAAACTCAAGCTTCCTTTACGCGCTTTGCAAATAGTTAACAACACAGTAATCTGGCTAAAAGCTACGAGCGACAATCCCAACGCTGTAGACACGGGACAGGCTAACGTGGGAAGAGTCGACTCCACGGGACCCTGGAGCCCGGGATCCAATTTTTGGGAACAACCCGCCATTCCTACTCCGGGCAAGCGAGGGAGGTTCGACCCACCGTGATATGGGGGTGGGGCGGGGGGGAAAGGCAGGGGTGGGGGATCCCTATGACGTCAGCTCTCTCTCTCAACCCCCCCCCCGCCGAAGAGACTGACCAATCCGAGAGGCAGAACCAGGCGGAGGGGATCCCTCCCTTCGCGGAGCCCGACACAAAGGGGCGGAGGGGAGGTTCTAGAGCGGGAGGGCCACTTCCGAAAAGGCCCCTCGGAGTAGGGCGGGGAGGGTTCGGAGACCGCGCAGGCCGAGGGGGGCCGGGACCGGAAGTAGGCCCCAGAGAGGCGCGGCGGCGGCGGCCCTTACCTCCCGCGGAGGATCCTCTTGCCTCGGCGACGACAGCTGCTGCCGCTCCTTGGTCAGCCGTACGTGTCTCTCCCCTCGGACGCCTCCGCCCCCTCCCGCTTACGTCCTCCTCCCTCCCCGCTCCGCCGCCGCGCCATTGGCTCTATCGCCCCCAGAAGTCCCGCCCCGGCCTCGCATTGGTATTTAACCAAACGCTCTGCGTACCTCGGTTTCGATTGGCCGGCTGCTGACACCTTTTCCTTTCCATTGGTTGCGCGGCCGCGCCCAGGCAGCTGCCATTGGTCCATCTCGGGGTGGGGGATGGGGTGGAGGGGCAACCAATGAGAAGCGGCGCTGAGGCGCGACGTCCGTTGGTTTCCCAGCGTCGGGCCAATAGGCAGCGCCCTTGGTAGGTTGCGGCCCGATTGCGACAGCTCGGTCGTCTCCCCTTTCCCCAGAAGGGGCACGCGGCCCCCTCGTGGCGGGAGTGCGAGGAGAGCAGCGCAGGGCGGGCTGCGCAGCGCCTCTAGCGGCGAGGTTGATTCGGGCTGTGCGTACGGCGTCCCGGCGCATCCAATGGCATGGAGTGCCATCTACCGGCCAATCGACCTCATTGCATCTGAGGTCGCCGGTGCTTTTCTTCAGTTCCAGGCTGAGAGCCCCGCTAGGCGGGAAGATGCAATGCCGTCTCCGCTGGGCTGCAAGCCTTGGCATTGCCGAATGTCACCTGATCCCACGCCGCACTGCAGGCTGGTTATTGAAGGCAATGAGTCCAATGGCAGAACATGTTCAAAAGGTTATAAATTGGAATCATCATCAAAAAATACGGTTTTATATATGAAACTGCAATAGTATCAGCTGTCATATGCATCTTTAATGATGTCAGATAGATATACAATAAAACGCCCAAATGGTGGGTTGTTGGTTTTTGTGTTATTTTGTACTTTGCATTCTCATCTTTTATATTGTTTTTGCTGGCCAATCAAAGTTACTAGTCCATATGTTTAAATGAGTCCATATGTTAAAATGGTAAACATACACACCAATGTGTTTTTGGTGACTGCCACAGAACTGAAACTCAAATTATCCTCTACCCCAGCTAAACCTTATTGTTCATCAAGCATGTCTGTAAAGTCTCTGAAGCCTATAAATGTTTACTCAGAAGTAAGTCTCTTTGTGTTCAGTGGGGCTTGCTTCCAACAGGATTTCAGTCCAAGCCTAAACAATTTAGCTCAAAATCTGGATTATCCAACTGCAGTCCTAAGAATATTTATGAGTATGTAAGTCCCGTCAGACACAGTCAAATATCATTTCCAAGTAAATATGGCTAGGGCTGGACCAGGGGTCAGCAAACTTCTTCAGCAGGGGGCCAGTCTAATGTTCCTCAGACCTTGTGGGGGGCCGGACCATATTTTTGGGGGGAGGGAATGAACGAATTCCTATGCCCCACAAATAACCCAGAGATGCATTTTAAATAAAAGGACACATTCTACTCATGTAAAAACATGCTGATTCCCCGACCGTCTGCAGGCCAGATTTTTTTTTCCAATATAATTTTTATTCAGTTTACAAATAATACAAATTAATGCAATTCATAGTTTTTTACATCCATTCTCTTTTTTTTTTTACTTCCCTCAACTTGGCTGGTACTCCTTCCCTTCATAATTTCCTACACATTTCTGAGATCTCACCTAATTGTCTATAAATTAAATCTTGTTTCACTCAAATTCTAACCTTTCTTTTTTACAAAGCTTCATTAAAGGTTACAAGCGTTATTTGTTTTTCACTTAAATTATGCATATATTCTGAAAACTTTTCCCATTCTTCAGTAAATCTCTGATCTCGTCGATTTCGAATTCTTCCTGTCAGTCTGTCTGCAGGCCAGATTTAGAAGGCGATTTCGGATCCGGGCCTCAGGCCTTAGTTTACCTGCCCATGGGCTGGACCATACAAGTACTGCAGTTTAGCTGATTTATGGATCAAATGTTTGCCTGCATTTTTTTTTTTAAGTAACATTTGCTTACAGCAAGAATAATAGGGTATCCATTGGATAAATAAATGTGAAATAAATAAATGTGAAAGCCCATCATTCCACTTCAGCCTGGTCCCAGGGACCTAGCGCATGCTTTATTTGCTGCATGTACCCTGGTATTTGCAAGCGCACTGCAGGCATCCACCATGAAGCCACAGCCAATAGTAGCTCCACAGTGAATGTCTGTTGAATGTGCAGGTGTGCATTCCTACCCTTAAGTTGAGGTGGCCAATTTTGGGCGCCATGAAGGATGGCAGAGTGGGAGGCAGACCGGCCTGGCTGATGGAGGCACAATCCACAATATGCTTCCTTTGGGAAACATCTCAGTAGATTATTATTATTATTATTATTATTATTATTATTATTTATTTGTACCCCGCCCATCTGGCTGGGTTTCCCCAGCCACTCTGGGCGGCTTCCAACAAAGATGAAAAATACACTAAAATGTCACATATTAAAAACTTCCCTGAACAGGGCTGCCTTCAGATGTCTTCTGAATGTCAGGTAGTTGTTTATCGCTTTGACATCTGATGGGAGGGCGTTCCACAGGGCGGGCGCCACTACCGAGAAGGCCCTCTGCCTGGTTCCCTGTAACTTGGCTTCTCGCAGTGAGGGAACCGCCACAAGGCCCTCGGAGCTGCACCTCAGTGTCCGGGCAGAACGATGGAGGTGGAGACGCTCCTTCAGATATACTGGACCGAGGCCATTTAGGGCTTTAAAGGTCAGCACCAACACTTTGAATTGTGCTCAGAAACGTACTGGGAGCCAATGTAGGTCTTTCAAGACCGGTGTTATGTGGTCTCGGCGGCCGCTCACTGTCACCAGTCTAGCTGCCGCATTCTGCTGTGCTTCAACTTAATGTGTGTGCATGTGGGTGGTTGTCAGCACTCAAATTATGAGGGGATTGGACCTTTTAGTGTTGCTAACCACAGTATATAAATGTTTTTAAATAAATAATGTTTAAAATGAAATTCGCACGCCTTAACCTTAGATATATTCCAGCTTTTGTCAAATAATGCCAACTAAAAACAAAAGTACCCAAAGTGGGCATATCAAAAATGGGCTATGGCCCATCTGCACCCCCTGCACCCCCCATCCTGGATTTGGAGCCCTGGTGGGGAGTGCCATTTTTATTTTCTTTCTCAGGCAAATAAAACATTTGGGGTGCTTTTTGTGCACAAATTTGCATTTTGTTATGTACTGAAGTTCTCACCCTGGGCCAGCCGGGGGATACTGTAGATAGTTCAGGTCCACATATGCAAATAAGGGATCGAAAGTGACGTTCAGTGATTGGATAGTTACAGAAAATGGTTACTGGAGCTCTATATAAGCAGGCTGGCTGAACCCTTCAGTTCAGTTCAGTTCTGGCCTGTGAATAAACAAGAGCTGTTTGAAGAATCGCTGTGTCATCTGATATGTTCACCCACAACTTAACACATTTACTAAGATGTGTTTCCCCATCATGCTTTATAGATTTCCACCATTGTCAACCCCGCTGAACGCGTGGCACCTGCTTCACTTGCGCTGTGCAAGGGATAAGTCCAGCCTTGTGCATCCACCATTCTATTCTTAGGCAACCACTACCTGCTCTGCAAAGCTTGTGGAGTTTGTGTATGACGGATTTCCCCAAAGCAAATGAAGAAAGGCTGGGCACATCAAACAAGCAAGAATTATGTAGAATGTGCTGTCACTGCAAGGTGAGGAAGAGGCAAAGGCAGCTAGTTTTTCAGCAAAGCCAATAAAATGGCCCTGCTTCTTTCCTTCTCTCCCTCTGCTGCAGCGTGATAGAATTGGGACCCCACTCAACATCTTGTGGAAGAGGGGGACATTGTCTGTATAGCCAGAGGCTGTTTTATAGACCCTGTTGATCTTCCTCTCTCAGCTATCCACAAATGCCAACAGGGTTATAAACAAGCATATATATGCAGTGTATGGATCCAGTTCCATTAGGCTGCAATGGAGGGAAAGACAGGAAACTCTAGCTCTGCTGAGAAAGGGTGCTTTTTGCATTGTTGTTACGCATATACAGAACCCAGGACTTAATTTTAGCAAAAGTGTCAGCCTCCTACTTAGTTTGCCGTGTTGAGACATGTGTCTGAGTTACACAGAAAAATCTTTTTGGGGCATAGATGGTCAGAACAAGAATTAAACTAAAGGAGGAAGCTGCATTCCCTGGCCAGTGGTGAAAAGCTTGCCAAATGAGCAGGTTGAAAATGGTTCAACCTGCTCCTATGCTTTTAAATTCAGCTTAAGTAATTTGCAGAATCAGGGGTGAAACTTTTCATGGTACAGAGTTAAGCAGCATTACCTGCCAACGTAGGGACGCGGGTGGCGCTGTGGGTAAAAGCCTCAGCGTCTAGGGCTTGCCGATTGAAAGGTCGGCAGTTCGAATCCCCGTGGCGGGGTGCGCTCCCATTGCTCGGTCCCAGCGCCTGCCAACCTAGCAGTTCGAAAGCACTCTCGGGTGCAAGTAGATAAATAGGGACCGCTTACTAGCAGGAAGGTAAACGACGTTCCATGTGCTGCTCTGGTGCCGTTTCGCCAGAGCAGCTTCATCACGCTGGCCACGTGACCCGGAAGTGTCTCCGGACAGCGCTGGCTCCCGGCCTCGAGTGAGATGAGCGCACAACCCTAGAGTCTGGCAAGACTGGCCCGTACGGGCAGGGGTACCTTTACCTTTACCTGCCAACGTCTGCAAGATCAAGCGGGTGTTAAAGACACTGGAGCAGGCAGTGATAACATTAATAATAATAATAATAATAATAATAATAATAATAATGACAACCTTAGTTGTCAAGCAGGAAAAGCTAAAGGCCACTTTGAATGCTTAGGCCCAGAGACTTGAGATTCTCAGGAGTGTTAATTTCTCCTGTACCTTTAACAGCTGCATAATGGGTAGAAATGTGTGAGTTTTCCTCCCATCACTGCACCATGTTGGGAAAGTTGCTCTCACCAATTTCTAGCGAAAGGCACAACAGCTCCTACAATGGCCTTGTGGGGAGGGGGGGGGAGTGGCTGGCTGGCTGGAGTGTGACCAGGCCTTTCTTGAAACCAGATTGTTGAGGACGTATGCCATGATTTGCTGAACCCCTCTGACATGTAGAATGGAGACAGAGCAAATTGTATCCTTCTGTCCTCTATTCTGGATGCACGTCAGAAAGTGACCACCAGTGGGTATTACCCTCCCCCGACCTATTCATTAAATGCAGCGTCTATGGCCGTTCTGTAGCTGTGCTCTTCCAGGCCCCTTAAGCGCATGGAGTTCTAGGCTCGACGAGCTGTCTCCGCCAGAACTCAGGCTCTGCACACGTTCTAACAGACACAGGAGGACACGTGTCGGCCACGAGCGGAGACTGCCACAGCAGCCCGGCTCCCGCCCTGTGCATGGTAAGAACGGGGAGGGGCCGGGGCTGCTGCTCAGGGCGCGGGCATCTCTGTCGACACGTGTGCCTGTCTGAACACTTCTCCGTCACGGTTACAGGCACTCGAGACTGAGCGCCCTTTAAAACACGCCGGCAGGACAATTTACAATTGCACCCCATTAAACTGGATGATTTATCCCTTTTGGAGGGACCGGGTTGTTTTACGCGCCAAGGAGCGCGCCTTCCAGGATTGCACTCTCCACGGCTTCTTCGAAGCGATCCTGGACAAAGCGATCCCCCAAAAATGGCCGATCCGAGGTCTATGGCGATCCTGGGCTCGACCAGGCGGGGGCAGCCGCTGCTTTCCCTGCAAGTAGCGCCGGATGTCTCGGAGTGGGATGGGCAGGGCTGAGTAACGGCTCCCTTTGTGTCTCCACGGCGTGCGCACGAACTTTAGGGGAGGCGGGTGGAGAGCGCGTAAGATCCCGGGCGATCGGGGCGGGGAAGCGAGAACTCAACTTGTCCTGCAAAAAAATGCAATTTTACGTGCGCACTTACTTGGGCGTAAGAAAAGCCCCGATGGATTCAAAGAGTCTTACTCCCGAGTAAACACGGCGGAACTTTGTTTGATCTTTATGCTCTCAAGCAAAAAAAGTGTATTCTCATATGCATTGACTGGGATTCTCAAGGAGGCACGCTTTGCTTTCTGAATTTAAAACACAGCAGTGGACTCTTTGGGCCGAGTTTAAAACGCGCGCGCGCACACGATCTTGCAACTTGTTGTTCAGCGTTGCGTGTTTTGCTTTCCAGGGCTTGCATTTCTTAGCCCCGCGGAGAAAACGGGGGCTTCTTCCCAAGCGCGCGTGCACAGGGCTGGGCCTTGAGAACAAGGGGTGGGGTGGGGGCACACCATTAGGGGAGATGTTGACTCGGCTTCTCCGTCCCCACGAGCGGGCTTGCGCGTGTCGCGGCCCTCACCCGGGAGCCCCGCACGCGGGAGGCGCAGGCGGGGAGGAAGGCAGGCGCCGCCGTCGCTCGCCGTCCGCTGGGCGGGCGATGTCTGCAGGCGGGCGGTGCCGGGGGCGGCGCCGACGGCCGCGTCCCGTCCCCGGCCGGGCAGCGAGGGAGGGACTGGTGGGAGGCAGCCGCCGCCGCCTGGCCACGGCGGCTCCGTACTCTCGACGGGCAGCCAAGGAGGGCTCTGCCGTCCCCGCCTCCCCGGGAGCCGCCGGGGATGGGGAACGCCGAGAGCGGGGAGCCGGGCGGGGGCTCCGGGCTGCTGCCGCCCCCGCCGGGGAAAGTGCCCATGCCGGACCAGGGGGAGCTGGAGGAGAGATTCGCGATGGTGCTGGTGAGAGATCCCTCTTCCTTACCCCACCCCCTCTCCCGATCCCCTCGTTGATCCCTCACATCCCCTTCTCGACGCTGCTGCGGGTAGATTCCGTTGCAAGGCTCTCCTCGATTGAAAAATCGCCCTGGTCCATCCTCGCTGCGGGAGGGATTCCTACCCGCCCTCTCGATAGGAATAGTTTCTCCTCCCTCTCCAACTTTTCCAGACACTTTTCCTGGCCCCCTCAGATATGGGACACCATTCTCTCGATCTCTCCCCCCCCCCCCCACCTTCCGCGGGGTTTGCAGCCCTGGTGGTTGCATCCAGAATCTCCCCTTGCTGGGTTCTCCTACCCTGGGCTCTTGCCTGACCGGGGCTCTCTGGTCGATTCCTCCGCAGGACAGATTACTCGCGGTTGCTGAGATGTTCCGGTAGCTTCCCTTCTTCTTCACCACAAGAGTTCCCAGAAGTTCTTTCCATCTCTCTTTCACCCCGCTCTCCGTTCGTTTTCGCTAGATCCCTCAACTGGTCTCAGCTTTATAAATCTTACCTATCTTCTTAGCGTCTATTAACCCATGATTCTGACAGATTCCTCCCCCTTTTGTGGCACCATTCTGAGTGGATCACCCTTGTAGGGCAGCCAGCTCACACCGGGAACTTCAGTGTTATCTTGGCCCATCGCAATGGGCCAGGAATCCAGGGTCCAGTGATCCTCAGTCCTCTTCCACAGCTTTTCTCCATCTCCACATTCTGACCCATAGCATGTCTGATCCCCAGTTGAAGTGCCTTCTTCCCCAGATCCTTTTGCCCGCCTGCCTTGACCTCTTCCACACTTTGATCACTCCACCCCACAATCTGAGGTCCCATTTTTGTTCCAGTGGGTTAGCTCTTTCCAATTCCTTTGCAGCTGCGTTTCAAGCTTCTATATCCCCCAATTCCTTCGAAATTTTCAAACCCCCCACCAAGACTGGATTCCTGCTCCCATGCATTAGGATCCTTCTGCCGTAGAACCGTAGCATCACCTTGCTACCCTCAGCTACCCTAATGGAGCTGCATGACCCCCACCCCCTGCGCTTGCCATCCTTTTCCTTGGAACCATTTATCTTTCCTTGGTTGGCCTCTCATATCCAGTCCCTCTCAATCCAGTTTCTCCTTGCGGGACCCTGTGGATGATCCCTTTATCAACCGAGAGGCCTTGTGTGCTTGCATTGTGAACCAGTTTTGTGAGGAGTGGTACTGGCGGGAATGTGGAATACCCCAAGTGCCCCTCAGCATCACTGTACGCTGTTGGCATGCATCCTGCCGAGGGCATGTGGGTGGTGGGTTTGGTGGGGATTTAAACTCTTGTCCTTGGAAGAAGGAAGGAAGCGGACCTGGTCTGGAAAGTTATGAGACTACCTTCTTGCGTCTCCACTGTGTCCACAGAAAAGGCCACTCTTAACTTGTGGGTGAAAGGAATTAGTCTCTGATTGGATAGCTGCTAGTGGCCCAAGCTTTGCCCAGGAAGAAAGGAAGAAGAAGAAGAGGGATCAGGAAAAGAGGAGCAGAGAATACGGTCCTCCTAAGCAGGGTCTGGATGGTGCTCCTTGTTGTGAACCTTCTTGTGAGATCTGTAGAATATGCCCTCGCCCTTGGAGCAAAGTGGCTGACCTGTTTAGCCCTCCAGATGCTCTTAGGACTCTTAACTCCTATCAGCTCCAACCCTGCATGGTCAGAGATTATGTGAGTGGTAATCTAACAAATCAGGAGAGCCATAAATTGTCCACACCTGCTGAAAAGGGCTTTGAGTGGGGAAATGTTCCATTTTTATGCAGGAGGCCTAGGATAAGCTTAGTGTGCCAGGCCAAGCTTTGTGAATGGGTGACTTCTGTGAATTCAAGGGGTGTATTCACCTGATCATTTCACCTCTTAAAGTATTCTTATTTGTGTCTTGGTCTGTATAAGTTTTGCCTTTTGGAAGACTGCAAGGTGGTGGTTGTGATCTTCATGCATTAGAATTTTGAGTAGAGGCTTCTGGAGGTTGAAACCAATGCTCCTGTTTGTACATATTATCTGTTTGGGGAAGTTATCCCAAAGTGCGGTGTAATGATTGGGTAATTGGTTGATCTGTGTTAATTGCTGGGATGGAAGAACTGATAGGGAGAAATTCATTCCAAAAGAATGAAAGCCAGAAGAGTAGAGAGTGGCTTTGTGATTGCTCCTTATGCAATAGTGGAAATTTGACCATTTTGAGAAGCAGAGTTCGTGCTGCCCATTTACTCATATGGAACATCCCAGTGGACGGCCCCAAGGATTTCTTGGGAACAAAGGGACACTTCTGTGGTCATCTTTCTCTTTGCAAAGTCAAGTTGCCTTCCCTTCCCTGGCTTTTCCAAGGAGATTCTCTGCTTCTTGACTTTTCATAAAAAGATTATGACACATCGGATGTGACTCTTGAGATTCAGAGACTGTGGCTGAGCCGTTAGAGATTCTGGTTGTGTAGAGAATGCTTGGGGATTTCTGGGGGATTTTTTCCTTCTTGATTGTGGAAAGTATGTTTGTTTTTTTCAAAATTCCACTCCAGCGATGTCAGAGTGACAGGAAGCTGACAGCATGTGACACATAGTTCCCTCCTCTGTCCATTCGCCCTACAGTGGTCATGCAGCTGTTTGAATAGTTCCATTTTCACTCTGATTTGTAGGAAAAGGGGTTGTGTTTCAAAACCCACATGATACAGGATTGCTGGTAATACATTGAACGTAAGGAGCTTATACTGAGGCAGATCATTGATCCAGCCAGTCTAATATTGTCTGCTTTGAATAGCAGTAGCTTTCTGCATTCAGATCTTTTTAAGCCAGAGTTTTCATTTCTTTCTTTAAAAGAGAGCAAGTTTCTAGCCCTCATTGTTTTGAATATGTTCTTGGAAGCATGTGAGCTGTGCTTTCTGAAATTTCAAAAAACAGCGTGATGTGCTAGTCATGGGACTGGGCTAAACAAGATTTCCAGTGGCTGTGGGGTTAGAACTCATGTCCGGTATAGTTCTTTCAACTCCCATGACTATCAAATCAGAATATATAAAACAGTAAACATTGCAGTTATGCAAAATAGGTGAAAGTTATGCACCTTTGTGTAAATTATATTGGTTACATAATTTATTCATGCAGAATTTGAATTCAGTAGATGCAAAATTGTAGGAATTTTTTTTTGTATTTTGAGTATGAATGTGCGGACTATTCGTAGCCCTGGGCAAAGGTGGAACAGTCTGCATTCATGAAAGTATCAATCTTAATAGCCAAAGGCATGAAGAAGAAGAAATCCATGTTATGTTCCTGTATATTCACAGAGGCATTCATCATTCTGATACTGGTGATTTATGATTTAAGCAGATGTATAGTACTTTTTTTTGCCTTCCCTGGGGCAGGATTAAGCATTATGCTATGTATGTGGTTGCAGAGGAGGGCACATATCAGAGCTCTATCTGTAGTGTAATTTGAGAGCCCAACTGAGTCTGTATCGGCCAATAATAAAACTTTCCCATTGTGCTACAGTGCTGAAGCAGCTAGTGATAAATCAGATGGATCCAATCTCCAATCTAGGTGCAATGTAGTTGGTCCGCTGTCCATTCCAGTTTTGGTGCACCAGTCCTGGCATAGACGCTGCTGCATCCAGTTCCCCAGTTCTTATTGCTGCTATCGACGGGTCAGAACTTTGGAGTTATGGAAAAGCAGTGATCGCATCTGCTCTCCTGTTCGCTTCCACAGAGGTTCTGTAATATTCCCTGCAGTCCATAACATGGTGTCTCGTCTCTAATTCCGTAATGTAGGGCAAATGGTTGTACGCTCCGCTCAAGTGAAGTATATGGTGGTGGTAAAGGTAAAGGGGCGCCTGACCGTTAGGTCCAGTCGCGGATGACTCTGGGGTTGCAGCACTCATCTCGCTTTACTGGCCGAGGGAGCCAGCATACAGCTTCCAAGTCATGTGGCCAGCATGAATAAGCCGCTTCTGGCGAACCAGAGTAGCACATGGAAACACCATTACCTTCCCACTGGAGCGGTACCTATTTATCTACTTGCACTTTGACGTGCTTTTGAACTGCTAGGTTGGCAGAAGCAGGGACCGAGCAATGGGAGCTCACTCCGTCGTGGGGATTCGAACCGCCAACCTTCTGATCAGCAAGTCCTAGGCTGTGTGGTTTAACCCACAGCGCCACCCGCGTCCCTATGGTGGTAGTAATCTGCCCTAGATGAGGGACAGAAGGACCATGGGGGTAGCATTTAACTAGGTTTTACTCCTAGTAGACCCACTGGAATTAATGGACCTAACCTAGTCATGCTCATAATGTCATTTGGTTTGTTCTGAGTAAAAATGTGGTTGACTTCCATCCCAGATGTGCTACCTTGCCCCTGCAGTATAGGTTGAGATGGAAGACAGAAACACGCCCCTCCCCCATGTGCACAATGCTGTGCTAGATCATGATGTAATGTAGCACAGGGAGGGCTTCAGGGCAGGAGGGGGTGTGATAGCCTCAGACATGTCCACCTCCTTTGTTGCCCTCCGCCTTCCAAGCACTGGATATCAATTATAGGTCTACCTGATTTCAGTGTAGACCGGAGAGGTGGGAGAGGAAACTGGTGAGAGAGGTGGGAAGATAATGCCCAAAGTTACACACTGGACAGACTGTCAACAGCTATGTGTAAGTCAGGCCACACAGGGCCACCTGTGACACCATCTTGGGTAGACCAGCAGGTTACACTAGCAGGTTGAGGTGCTGTGATGTTTGAGAGAAGCATACCTTGTGATTGGTGGCGATGCAAGTTAAAAGAAGGACGGGAAGATTCCCAAGGGATCATTGAAAATGCTTGAAAATCTACTTGTGACTTCCATATGATTTCACCCATGTATTTAACCAACTGGGAAACATTCTGTTGAAAACAACCTGAGAATCGCATCTTGAATTTTGAGGTCAAATCGCAAATTAAAAACCAGATTTATTAAATTGTATTTTGAATTATTCTGTGTTATGAGACCTGACCAGTATTGTGCTTTGAACTAGATAGCTTTGGAGGTGGGAATAAGGACTGGGGAGTCAACCCGCTCTTTCAGTTCCTTAGAAAGGATGCGGAAGCTGTGGCCCTCCAGACATGGCTGCGCTTCATCTCGCATCAGCCCTAGCCAGCATAGCCAATGGTTAAGAATGATGGGAGTGGTAGTCCACCACCATCTGAAAGTCCAGCAACATCTTCCCAGCCCTATTTTAAAGTGGATTGCCAGCTGGCCTCCTTGAACAACCCCCATCAGTCTCCCCACCCATTTCGCCTGCCTCCTGTGGGCAGCTGAAGGGTCCAGGTGGTACCCATTATGAAGCCTGAATTGTCCTTCCAATTGCAGATTCCTTCATTATAAGCCAATTTAAAGTGCCACATCACTGGGAGGGTTATCATAATATTGTTTGTGAATTGTATTGTCTGCCATTTACTTTCTTGAGTACAGTTTAAGATTCTGGAACTGACCTTTAGAGTCGTGAAAGGCCTGGGCCCACCCTTCCTTTGGGAGAAAACCTTCCCTGCGCAAGCTCTGCTGCCCTTTGAAATGGGCTGGGAAAGCCATCTTTGAAAATGTCATTCAACAAGCGGTGACATTTGTGGAGGCCGGGAATGTATTTTGCTGGACCTATGAAATTCCTTTACCCAGTGAGGCCTGCAAACACCTTATCATCTTTAAAACATTTCTAGTTCCCAAAGCTTTAAACACGCCTCTCAAAACTGAGTTATAGATATATAGACGATCGATAGATAAAAGATTTTTAGTAATTTAGTTGTGTAATTTTAGGCTGTTGCAGACAGCCAAAATCATGAGGGATGCTGAAGGCCCTGACTCAAGTAGTTAATCTGAACTGCAACTAAGGATTGGTTTTACTGTGGCATCAAAGTTACCTCCCATCGAGAACTTTTCTCCCGGAGATGGTACTTTTCTAGCTGGGGGGGATTTTTGGACGGAGGAGCACCTCCACCTATACTGAGAAATAGTATAGCACAGGCAAAGATTTGCCATCTTAGTGAGAATAGGGGCTAGTGTAGGTTTGGGGATAACATCTTGAAAGCGGGTTGGATCCTGAGCTCCCACAGCTGCTCCCATGGGCCACATTGGCAGGTGGGTTTGCAGAGTGTGGTCTCAATTGTTTCCTTCCTTTGCAACTCAGCAAAGACCTGTCTAACCCAGAGCCTTTTTCCTGCAGTGGCACAACCAGGTAAGAGAAAGGTAAAGGGTCCCCTGACCGTTAGGTCCAGTCGTGGCCAGCTCTGGGGTTGCGGCGCTCATCTTGCTTTACTGGCTGAGGGAGCCGGTGTACAGCTTCCGGGTCATGTGGCCAGCATGACTAAGCCGCTTCTGGCAAACCAGAGCAGCGCACGGAAACGCCGTTTACCTTCCCGCCGGAGCGGTACCTATTTATCTACTTGCACTGGCGTGCTTTTGAACTGCTAGGTTGGCAGGAGCAGGGACCGAGCAACGGGAGCTCACTGTGTTGCGGGGAATCGAACCACCGACCTTCTGATCGGCAAGCCCTAGTCTCTGTGATTTAGACAGCAGCGCCACCCGCGTCCCGGCACAACCAGGTGCCTGTGAGAACCAATAGCCCTCCCCAACATTGTTTCCCAGCAATTAGTATTCGGAGGACTTGGATCCTGGAAGCTAGCCTGTATCCATGAGTAGCGGCCATGAATAGCTTTATCCTCTCATGCACACACATGCCCTGCCTCCAACATCCTTGGGCAAACTGGCTGCTTCTTATATCTTTGTGCGATTACCATGAAGGTCTGGAGGCTTCCCCCCCACCCTGAATGTAGTTAGAAACCTCTCCTCAAACAGGAACTCTGGCTTCTCAGGGTTTTTGATTGTGAGGGCAGTTTACAAGTGTGCAGAAACAGGTGTTTTTTTAAAAGGCTTCCTGACCTTTGACTAATGATCTTGCACCTCGGGATGTTGTGACATAGCTTGTGACCTCTACCCCCGGTTTAACCCTTCACATATTCAGGCCGGTGCCTGAACACGGTTTAAGAATGTGTCCAGTTCCCTTTTAAAGCCTTAATAATTATTTTATTTATACCCCATCCATCTGACTGGGCTGCCCTAGCCACTCTGGGCAGCATTCAATAGGATAAAAACACAGCATGCACCAAACATTAACAACTTACTGATACAGGGCTGTCTTCAGATGTCTTCTAAAAGTTGTGTAGTTGTTCGTCATATGATGGGAGAGCGTTCCACAGGGCAGATGCCACTACCAAGAAGGCCCTCTGCCTAGTTCCCACTAACCTCACTTTTCGCGGTGAGGAAACGGCCAGAAGGCCCTTGGAGCTGGACCTCAGTGTCCAGGCTGAATGACGGGGGTGGAAACACTCCATCACATCTCATGGCAGCAAATTCCACAGCCAAGGTGCCCGCTGTGTGGAAAAGGACTTCCTTTTGTCTGTCCTAAATGTCCTAAATTCAGTTTCATTGGGTGGCAGGGAGAAATACTCACTCTGTCCACTGTCCCCATAGCTCCAAACCTTTGCTCTCAGACTCTTGCTGTAGCCCCCTAATCGTTTTGGTTGCCCTTTTCTGTACCTTTTGCAGCTCTACAATATTTCTCTCTCACCCCACCCAAAAGATGTGGCAATCAAAACTATACCTATTCCAAGTGTGGTCAGACTGTAGATTCAAAGCATGGGATTTGCTCCCCCCCCCCCCCCAGCTGCTGTACACTGGGTTGACCTCCAATATCCCTTTCATATAACACCGGTCTTGAAAGACCTACACTGACTCCCAGTACGTTTCCGAGCACAATTCAAAGTGTTGGTGCTGACCTTTAAAGCCCTAAACGGCCTCAGTCCAGGATACCTGAAGGAGCGTCTCCACCTCCATCGTTATGCCCGGACATTGAGGTCCAGTGCTGAGGGCCTTCTGGTGGTTTCCTCGCTGCAAGAAGCCAAGTTACAGGGAACCAGGGAGAGGGGCTTCTCGGTAGTGGCACCCACCCTGTGGAACGCCTTCCCATCAGATGTCAAGGAGAAAAATAACTCCCAAACTTTTGGAAGACATCTGAAGGCAGCCATGTTTAAGGAAGCTTTTAATGTTTCACAGGTTATTGTATTTTAGTGTTTTGTTGGAAGCTGCCTAGAGTGGCTGGGGAAACCCAGCCAGATGGGCGGGGTATAAATAATAAATTATTATTATTACTGTATTATTATTATTATTACAGTGGTACCTCGGGTTACATACGCTTCAGGTTACAGACACCGCTAACCCAGAAATAGTTTCTCGGGTTAAGAACTTTGCTTCAGGATGAGAACAGAAATCGTGCTCCGGCGGCGCGGCAGCAGCAGGAGGCCCCATTAGCTAAAGTGGTGCTTCAGGTTAAGAACAGTTTCAGTTTAAGGACAGACCTCTGGAACGAATTAAGTACTTAACCTGAGGTACCACTGTATTTCAAAATCATTCCCTGTCAGTTCAGGTCCTATGATTGTATCTGAGAAGTTGGGATTCTTTGCCACACCTTAAGCCACATTTGGCATTTTATTACCAATTCATTCAGTTTGGTGTGAACCTTTTGGATCTCTTTGTCATCCCTTTTAATTTTCCCCACCATGAATAATTTGGTATTGTCAGCAAAGATGACCGCAGCAATGCACAACCCTAACACGGAGACATTTTGGAAGAAAACAAAAAGCGTTAGTCTCCATACAGAACTTTGAGGGGGGGGGGAGTCCTTATCCTGGGGCTTGCTAAAAGACAGACCGATCTGACCCATGGGCTATAATCCATTGCGAAGATCTTAAAAGAACAGGTGCTGAATTTTAGCAAGGCTCATACAGAATTTCCCCAGGAATTGTATTCTCCGGAAGTCAGTGAAGGATGTAGAGTGCCATGTGTCTTTAACCCCTCAAGCACCAAAACTCCTTGGCTGACCCTGGGTGCAAGAACATTTTGTGTGTGTGTCTCCTTTGAAAGGGTGCGTGTGTAGAATTATGAGAAAGTGCCAGATCACATTTATGCAAAGTTGAAATCTCCAAAGGCTCAAATTAAAATGGAATGAGGTGTTTGATACTTCTCTACACTTTAGATTCAGGCTTCGAGTAGCTATAGTTTGTAAAGTTCATTTTAGCAACTATAAAAGCTAAAACAGTGGCCGGTCTTTTCCACAGAGGAGCAAAAACCCCCCAACCCATCCAAAATAGAGGCTGCAATCCACCTTATACCTAGACTAGGGAAAACCCATTATTACTCGTTGTGATCAGTTGTCTTTTAAACTTTAACTCTCAAAGCTTACAGCACAGTATGCAAGATCTGTCTCTGCTCTCCTACTTCCTCGCGTTTTCTCTCTCGGCTTCATTTAAAAAATATAAAAATATATTATTATTAAAGGAAAAGAACCCAGGGAGAAAACCTTATTCAATGGAATCCAGCTGCCTGGCTGGGTTGTGTTTCAGAATTTGGACTTCCGGTTTGGGATTTCAAAGGGAGCTGTCTCTGGCAGGGGACTGAATTTCCCACACAGCCATAGACACAATTGTTAAGGGGATGGCGTAATAGAAGCATATGGCATCCCTCCCCGTGCAGTTAATTCCGTACAACGTTGGGTAGAAAAAGGGTGGAAATAGCTATCGGTTTCCTCTTGGCCTTCTTCCAGGAGGAGAGAGAAGCTCGTACATCTTCGCAGCGTCCCATCTGGAAGAAACACCCAGGGCTTTATTCTGGCAGGGGGACTCGAATTCCTTCCTAGTCAGAGGGGGAACGGAAACTGACGTTGAGGGGGAATAGCAGACCGCAGCCTCCCAACCAACCCAGATAGACTCCCCGCAAAGCAAGCGGAGTCGTCCAACGAGGGGACCGGTTTGGAAGAGCTGCCCAGTTGGGTGGGTTGCCAAGTCTCAACGGAGACCCAAACGCTTAGGCCTCATTACGGATTGCAGTCATATTGCATCACTTCCCTGGAAACAGCATCTCATCGAGGGGGAGGGCTTACTTTCAGAAACTTTATTCCACAAAAGATGGGAGCCTTTGCTAGGGTAAGGGGCTGGGGGACCAGCCAGGGAGCCCTGCCTCTGAGAGGACAGCGCTGTGGGTTAAGCTGAAGTGGGAAGGTGGGTTTACTGGCACTCTGCTCTAGCCATGCGGATACCCTGCCTGGAGGATGCTGGGGAGACTGTACCTTGTGGTTGCTTAGCAACCACAGCCTATCCTGGAGCAGGCAAAATGGCTGCCTAGGCTTAGGATGAAGCTGGTCACGGGCAAGAAATGGTGCGTGAAGCAGGGCAAGAGTTCTGTATCTAAATCGGAGGCTTGAAGGAGGGGATCTTGTGAGTTCCAGTGTGGGAGGATGGGAGCTTAGAAGCTTGGCTGCAGATTTTACAAATGAAGGCCCCCTCGGGCGTCCCGTCATTGAATGCTTCAATCTGCCACCAACATGTTGTGAGGGTGTAATTAACGCTTGAAAAATAGCAATTGAGGAATAATTAGAAAGCAGCTGCAACTAATTCCAGGCTTGCAATGCTTTGGCTCCTCTGTTTGGATCTTTGGCGAAAATGTTTCGAACAATGGGGAGGGTGGGGGGGAAGAACCCTGATGTTTAAAAAGCCGTACAGCCTAATTGTTGCTTGTTCTTTTCTGAACACTGTTTGAAAAGTAAAGCCGCTCTCATGCTTCTTTTGTCTGTTAGTTGAAGCCATGCTGGAAATACTTGCATTGGAGGATAGGGCATGAGTTTGTGGAATTAAAAAAAATATAAACTTGCCCAAGTTTTGCCTTGTAATAAATTGTGAGGTTGCGTTGCCTCCTCCTAGGGCTGGGTTTTAGAGCTTTGGGAAGTGTAGAGCAAAATCCTGGCTCCCGTTCCCAGGCTGTCTTTTAGCATTGCCACTTGTTTCTGGCAGGGCTACTGTAGCTTCAGCAGACAGACATCCAACAGGTACAGCATCTTCCCTAGTGTTTGAAGGTGTGGTGGTAAAATTCTGTGGATTTTTTATATCTTTCTGCAGCAGTTGATGGTACTTTTAAATGGGTGATTCTTTGGTGGTCAAGCACTTGGGGGGGGCAGAAGGGGGATTTAAGAGTTTGATCACCTTAGACTTTTATACTGGCTCTGAGAAATCTTTTTTTGTATTGTGTATTTGAATTTTATTTTTGTGAGTTGCTTGGATATGTCTTGTGGAAAGCGATCAATAAACAAAACACATAAATAATGCCTGCCATGCAGCTGTTTAATGGCACAAATGCTTTGTCCCCCCCCCCAAAAAAAAGTGGAATAGAAAGACATGGGGACTCTTATTTGGAACCACAGTATAGCTGGCCTTTCATTTCTTTAACCCATACACCATCTAAGACTCACATCAGTATGCAGAATTAGATACTATTCTCATTGTCCTAATCAGATACCTTAGTTTAGCAAGCCAAAATGTCATTTTAACAGGCAGTCCATGTTTTCTAAACACTCATATAATGTGAGAGATTATGCAAATGCAGTTTATCTGTAGGCCTTTTAAGAACAACAACAGCATCAGCATCATCATCATCATCATCAGCAACAACATTTAGATGCTTCCCATCTGACTGGGTTGCCCTAGCCACTCTGGGCGGCTACCAACAGAATATTAAAAACACAATAAAACATCAAACATTAAAAACCACCTGATACAGGGCTATCTTCTAATGTCTTCTAAAAGTTAAGTAGTTGTTTATTTCCTTGACTTCTGATGGGAGGGTGTTCCACATGGCAGGCGTTTCTACCAAGAAGACCCTCTACCTCGTTCCCTGTAACTATATATTCTGTTTCCAATATGCATTTTGAAGGAATATGGAGGTGCTTTTATTTGCCAATTACTGGGAAAATAGAGGGTTATGGAGATTCAGCCCTCAGATGCCATAGGTTTTGGCCAATAAGTAACAGCCTTTGGCAGGACTGTGTATGTTCTGGGCTGCTAAAAAATTGAAGAGTTCTGCATCAAGAACCTCTCAGTCATGCAAGTTTGCATATGTTTGCTTGTTTCACAACTTTTTTTTCTTTTGCTTCCACTGGCTAAAGAAGGGATAAGGAATTGCACGTGCCTCTGAAACTTCACATCTCCGCCATATGAAAGCCCACTTACCGTATTTTTCGCTCTATAAGACGCACCAGACCACAAGACGCACCTAGTTTTTGGAGGAGGAAGACAAGAAAAAAAATATTCTGAATCTCAGAAGCCAGAACAGCAAGAGGGATCGCTGCGCAGTGAAAGCAGCAATCCCTCTTGCTGTTCTGGCTTCTGGGATAGCTGCGCAGCCTGCATTCGCTCCATAAGACGCACACACATTTCCCCTTACTTTTTAGGAGGGAAAAAGTGAGTCTTATAGAGCAAAAAATACGGTAGTTCTCGCCATGGCTCCTTAGATTTCACCAGGCACATTCCAGCCTAGTTTTTGCAGTCTTGAGGAACAGAAGCTTGCTTCTTTTCCCCAAAAAAAGGAAAGCTGAGATTAATGGGACATAGAATTCTGTGTCAAAATACCAACATCTACACATGTCCCATGCGTTTGTAGGATGCCCATAGCTGAGAGAGGGGGAGGGTGGGGAGCGGAACTGATCCTGAAACTCCACTTCCTGGCCCGTATGTTACACCAGACATTGTTTGTGTCATGTTTTGAAGCCGCAGGACTAGAAACTTAGTTTCTAGAAATTCTTCTGATGCCACCAAACATCAAAATCCAAGACAGTTTGAGCCTACAACACCAATTCTGGCCCAGCTGCGCTGGTTAATGGTTGCTGGACTTCGAGAAGGAAGCGTGGGGACTCTGACAGGGCCCTTGAGTCCTCCCACCTCCTTTCCGAAGCCTAGTTAGTGCTTTCCCAGCTTTGGGAAGGAGGTTGACAGTGCGCAGCCCACAGGTTCCATGTCAAAGTGCTCTTGTGGCCCACTTGGTCTGAAAGGTTGGGCTGCCCCAGTCTAGAGGATGCTAAGCAAGATGGACCAAGCCGGCTTCTCCTGTTTCTGATGCAATACAGTGGTACCTCTGGTTACGTACTTAATTCATTCCGGAGGTTCGTTCTTAACCTGAAACTGTTCTTAACCTGAAGACCACTTTAGCTAATGGGGCCTCCTGCTGCCGCTGCGCCACCGGAGCACGATTTCTGTTCTCATCCTGAAGCAAAGTTCTTAACCCGAGGTACTATTTCTGGGTTAGCGGAGTCTGTAACCTGAAGCGTCTGTAACCTGAAGTGTATGTAACCTGAGGTACCACTGTATAAGGCTATTTCATAGGTTCAGTTGTTGCGGATGAAGCTGCTGCTAAAGGCAGAGCTCAACAAGACAATTTAACTACAGTGGTACCTCGGTTTACGAACTTAATCTGTTCCGGAAGTCCGTTCTTAAACCAAAACCGTTCTTAAACAGAGGCGCGCTTTCCCTAATGAGGCCTCTCTCCGCCGGTGCCCTTCCACCGTTCAGATCCCGTTCTCAGACCGAGGCAAAGTTCTCAAACTGGGACACTATTTCCAGTTTTGCTGAGTTTGTAAACCAAATTGTTCTTAAACTGGACTGTTCTTAAACCGAGGTACCACTGTACTAGGAACCTTAGAGGAGAATGACTGTGCAAGGCCATAGCAACTGTGGGCCCTGTGGCAGAGTCATTATTTGAGATGGTATTTGTATGGCGCATCTGGAGTTCAACAGCGGTAGATTAACACATGTGGCACATGATGTGTCAGCCTTACTCAATCTAAGGTGGTTTGGGCATTGTCAGGGCTTGAATGGGAGACGACTGGAGGACCATGTGCATATTGACAGACTATACATTCAGTATCAATATTGTGGTTAGCAGGACTAGAGAAAGCTATTTTGCAGCGCCATCTGTGAGCTTTTGGGAATATAGCCAGGAAGGGAAGAATCAAGACCAGAACAGATGCAAATAATGATTTTGCATGGGGCTAACGTTTGTCCTATAATCCAACACAGTTGATGATCACACTCACCGCACAGATGCCATCACTGATAATTACCCTCTTGCAGAGCCCATGGTGTGTTGATACCCAGGCCTGGTTACCGGTCAATGCTAGCATTCAGTTCTTCCACAACACAAAACTTTGCACCATGTGCAAAACAGAATGACTGCATTTTGTAGGTTGCAGGGGGTGGCTCGGAGGGCGGACAACACAAGATGGTGTGATTAAGTTGACGATTATCGCATGATGTGCATTAAGAGGGATGGGTGGAGTAAGACTGTAGTGGAAGAATCATCTAATGACTGCATAGCTTACAGCAGGTGTAGCTAATGTCACGTCGTCCATATGTTGCTGGACTACAACTCCCATCATCCCTGACCATTGACCACGCTGGATGGAGCTGGTGGCAGTTGGAGTCCAGCAACAACTGGAGAGCTTCACATTGACAACCCCTGGCTAACCTATCAAGTAGCCTATCATGGCAAATGTTGGAGATGAGGTTTTTAAAAAGAGGCTCCAAATAAGTGGATTAACTCATGTTGGAAGCTAGGGCCATGGAAGAGTGGAGGAGAAATTCCATTTAGTTCATATTTTAATATGTAATCTGAAATGCAGCTTTCTCTTTAAACTTGCACTTTTCTGAACATTGCAGTGTAGTTTGCCAACCAAAAGAAGTGTACAAAAATGTGTGTATTAGGGAAAACTGCACATATAAACTGCATCTATGTGGAAATAACATACAAACATGCATTACTGTTACATGAAATGTGTGTTTTAGGAAAACTGCATACAGAAATGTATGTATTGGGGGGGGAACATGCTAAAATGTTGGCGAATTTTGGGGAGAACTTAACTGTAAACTGGTGCAGAAATGTGGGAAATGAGAAACTGGGAGAAATCAAAATAGACAGGTCCCTCCCTCCCTCCCTAGGGCTGTATCTGCATTAGTATGTTTGAATTCCGCCCAATTCAAACTTACGGACTCACTGTTAAGACCGTTTTCATGGAAGACAATCTTACTCGGCTACGAGTGATTGCCGAAGAAGTACAGTGGTACCTCGGGTTACAGACGCTTCAGGTTATAGACTCCGCTAAACCCAGAAATAGTACCTCGGCTTAAGAACTTTGCTTCAGGATGAGAACAGAAATTGTGCTTTGGCGGTGCGGCAGCAGCGGGAGGCCCCATTAGCTAAAGTGGTGCTTTAGGTTAAGAACAGTTTCAGGTTAAGAACGGACCTCCAGAACGAATTACGTTCTTAACCCGAGGTATGTTTGAAGGGCAAAAAGAACCCATTGGTCCTAAGCATCTTTGTTATGTGTTTCCTGTTTATGGGGGACGCACTTGCCAGAGGAAGGCATGTGGCTTCTCTGTGAGTCACATCTTCCATTTCCCCGAAATTTATCCACACATGGAGGGGTCCATAGATTCTGGATAATAAGACATGACGTTGTGTTTTAACTAAATTGATGCCCCCATGCTTTGAACAAACTGCAAAACCTGGATTTGATGGCAAAGGGGTATGGGGAGCAAGCAGGAGGTAGTTTAGGATGTATGGACAGGAGGAAATAGCCAGGAAGCCTTTGCTTCACAGCATAACATCTGCACTGGAGAAAAGATTTGCTTTCCGTTTCCCTGGAAATCCCAAAGGCCAGCTTTTGCTTGCCGGTGATTTATGAAAGAAAAAAACTTTGTTGCCATAACTAAACACAGGCAGATTTAGTTCGGCCCTGTTTTTTAAGGGGCTAACCCTACACATGATGTGCAAAATTGTGCAGTGGAGCCTGGGCAGTGTTTATTGTTGTTGGTTTAAATGAAAACCAGCTTGGGGAGGGGATGATTCTGAGTGGAGAAGCAGTGTGTGCCCGCTTAATGCTTTCCCCATGCACCAAAACAGCCCCCCACAAACTATTTTCTTATGCTTGCGCACAAAATGTTAGTCGTACATAGAATTCACCTGCTGAAATAAATTAGCTTAAGTCCATTGATTTCAGTGGGGCTGCTCTGAGATCACCTTTAGCCTGTGATGGAGCCAAGATGCCCCCTATAACTTTTGGGCACACTCATTTGCATACTCCAATAGTGGCCCTCCAAAGGGAAGGGGCCATTGGTCAGCGGTAGAATGTGTGCTTTGTATACCTCAGGCGCAGACTCAATCTCTGGTATCTCCAGCTAAAGGATCTTGGGTAGCAGACCTGGGATTGCCAGCTGCACAAGACCTTTGAGAACCACTGCTACTCAAATGAGACTGGGCTGCAATGGAACTTGGTTTAAGGCAGCTTCATTCATTCAAAAACACACAGCTGGCAAGTCAGGAGTGCATGTGCCTGACAAGTATACCAGTAATGGCACACATACTGTTTCATCACATTCCCACATTATGTTGGGTGTATTCCCAAACAAAATTATCCACATCTGAAGCAGCTCTTCAGAGCCTTTCTTGACATGGCTTGAATGTGTGCTTCCCTTTTTGCCCAGTTTTCAACAGATGACCACCATGCCGAATCCACCAATCTGAAAATACTGTTTTGGCAGCGTTGCGCTTGAAATAAGGGATGCTGATTGCCGTGATGTTCTGGAATAAGGGGCAACCTTTTACCGTTAAGGTCCAGAACGTAAAAGAGCAGTTAAAACTGGCATTTCTGGTGCATGCCTGAACCCCTGGGCTTTCAAATTCTCGAGATCATATTTGCAGCCTGCCTTCTATTCAAATTGCTGGGGGTGGGGAGAACAGCTTTTATGTGTGCATGTGTTTTTAAAGCAGAGGAAATGCCGACTTGTGTGGTGTGAGCGGAACACGGCCACAAAGGCCGGAAACACAGGCGCATGGGCTAATGCTTGAGACGCTTCTGGCAGTATCAGCTGCAGGGATAGTTGCAGACCTAGGCATACCTGCTAGAAGAAAGCCAGTCCTATTACACTCAGTGGGTCTCACACCTTCAAAGGTGTGTTTCAGGCTGGGCTGCTAAAGTGGGAAAGGAGATCTCTGCTCATGGCTGATGTTCTCAAAGAGGGGTGGTCCTCCAGAAATGTTGCTGGACTGGTCTCACAGATCTACAGCAAGGCCAATGGTCAGAAATGATGGGAGTTGGAATCCAGCCTTGTATGGAGGGCTGCAATCCCCCCCTCCACCGTTTTAAGTTCATTCTGAAACCACGGGCAAACAAAGCTTTGTGACTCAGGGTGAGATGATGAGGGTGTAGTCTCAGGGATTATCTGATGATTTTTGGAATACAAGAATTGTTGTGCTGGGATCTGACTGATGGTCTGCCCAGAACAGATCACTAGCAAATGTTTTTCAAACAGTAGCTAGTCAGATACCAGTGGGAAGTTCACAAGCAAAGGATCATAACCCTGTCTAGCCCCGCTGTTAATCCCCTAGGGAGGTGGCCAGATGCAAAGGAGGATAGCATCCCATGCCTTTAACAATGGTGAAGAAGAGGGTTTTTTCTCTCTGCAGGTGCAGCTACACATGCAGAGATGTCTCTGCTGTAATTCCCTCTTCTATATATCTATTAAAGCAGGGATGGGGAAAGTGGTGGGCCCTCAACACTGGCTAGGGTGGACGGGAGTTTGAGCCCACCAACAACATCTGGAGGACTACAGGTTCCTCATTGCTGTGTTAAAGGAATAGGTATCTGCAGCCTTCTTTTGCATCTGGTTAGGGCTGCTCAGTTGCAGCTCAAGTTTCCCCCTTCACATTTTCTGCCACTGTATTTTGGGACCTGCTATGGATATATCACACAACAAGCTAGCCAGGGAGAGGACATCTATGTGGGCAAATATTCCGGGAAAGAAAGGGTAGGAAAAGCCACAGTCACCCTGTGTTGTGTCTTGGACCCACTTAACAGCAAATGGAAGAATTGCTGGTTTGCAATCCAGGAATGCTATATATGGACACCTCAGTCACTGGGCTTTGTTAGTCCACCGTGAGCATACTGCCTTTCAACAAGGAGGTTGCGCTTTTGGCAATCGTGGCCATTAGTTCTGTGCTTTCTGGCTTGTGGCTATCAAACTGCCCTGTGGCAACAACTTTCTTAAAAATCCCACAGCAGTGGTTCTTAGTTGAGTTGGGGAGTGGCTGAGCCACAGCCCTGAATCTTCTACTCTGTTCTGCACCCCTTCCAACCAACACTCACATGCCTCTCCAGACACATCCTCTGGCTGCTTTTCTAGACACTGCTGCTATTCCTTCGCCATCTGAGCTGTTAATGGAAGAGTGCATTGCTAGCCAAACAAGCCCTTACTTTGTCAGGGAGGTTGGACCTGTGGCCCTCCAAATGCTGTTGCCCCACAGCTTGCATCATCGGTGGCCACTGGCTATGTTGTCTGGGGCTGATGGGAGTTGAAAAATGCCTGGTTCCCCACCCTGTCTTAGCTCCAGTAGTTCCACATGTGAGCACGTAACTGTCAATCCTTGCCAGCATCACAGTAAACCTATCTGAACGCTTAAATCAGCTACAACCCTTCTAGCCCTTGGAGAAGAACTTTAAAGGTAAAGGGGTAAAGGGACCCCTGGCCGTTAGGTCCAGTCGCGGACGACTCCGGGGTTGTGGAGCTCATCTCACTTTACTGGCCGAGGGAGCCGGTGTATAGCTTCCGGGTCATGTGGCCAGCATGACTAAGCCACTTCTGGCGAACCAGAGCAGCGCATGGAAATGCCGTTTACCTTCCCGCCAGAGCGGTACCTATTTATCTACTTGCGCTTTTGAACTGCTAGGTGGGCAGGAGCAGGGACCGAGCAACGGGAGCGCACCCCGTCGCGGGGATTCGAACCACTGTCCTTCTAATCGGCAAGTCCTAGGCTCTGTGGTTTAACCCACAGCGCCACCCGCGTCCCTTGGAGAAGAGCTTTAGGAGACAGCTAATATTTGTTGAGGCAACATTAGGGCTCAACTTCATCCTGATGCATGGTTGGGATGGGCAGAATCTGTCAGTTTTGGTGTCTCTCAGTTTCTCATTTTTCCAATCTTAAGTTCATTTCTCCACTTTTCCACATCAGTCTGAGATTTTCTTTTTAAAGAAAAAAGTCTCTTTGAAAAGTTACCAGCATCTTTAATTTCTCTGCATATGTACACACTTGCAATTTTCCTTAACATACACATTATTGCAAAGTGATTTCCCCCAATGCAGTGCACCCCTCCTGCTGCTAATATATGTATCTTTATGCACATTTTACCTCAGTTTTGCAAAATTCAGAGAGGTGTGAATTTTGAAGGTCAGCGCTATTTTGATTCGTGTACTGTTTTGGAAGTGGGACGCGGGTGGCGCTGTGGGTTAAACCACAGAGCCTAGGACTTGCCAATCAGAAGGTCTGCGGTTCGATTCCCTGCGACGGGGTGAGCTCCCGTTGTTCGATCCCTGCTCCTGCCAACTTAGCAGTTCAAAAGCAAGTCAAAGTGCAAGTAGATAAATAGGTACTGCTCCGGTGGGAAGGTAAACGGTGTTTCCGTGCGCTGCTCTGGTTCGCCAGAAGCGGCTTAGTCATGCTGGCCACATGACCCGGAAGCTGTACGCTGGCTCCCTCGGCCAATAAAGCAAGATGAGCGCCACAACCCCAGAGTCGGCCACGACTGGACCTAACGGTCAGGGGTCCCTTTACCTTTACCTTTTTACTGTTTTGGAAAGTGTGAATGGGGTAGATTCGTCTTTAAATGTAACTGAATCAAACTCCTCCACCACTCCTAAGCAAGGCACACCCACAGACAGACCAAAGTGGGGCTGTACTTTTACCCCCATCCCCGACATTTCACCTGCCTTTCCAAATGCATTGCACACATTTGTCTGTAGAGAAAAGCCACCGCATGGGCTTCTCCTGACATGGAGAGATTCCACGTGATCAGGAGCCCCTTGCTGTGTGGGTGCCCTGATCACGCAGAGCCTCTGGCATGCAAGGAAGAGCTCGTGTGTTGGCTTTTTTATAGAGCAACCACACACAAAGCACAGTTGTTGGTGTTTTTAAAAAGGAGAAGATTGGACAGCAGAGTTGCAGCACAGTTCCGCTCTGGTCTATATGCAGGTATGCCCCTTATGCTAGTCTTGCAGATGTAGAGGCTTATGGGGGCCTTGATTCTGTGCTCTTGGTAACTCTTACTATGTAGATATGAACCCTCCTGTCTATGTTTATTCTATTCTGTGATTATTCTGCGTAGGTGTAGGAACTGGCACTGCATACTGAATTTAGAGACTTTCCACTTTCTTTGAGGGCTGGCTGAGGTGGGGAAACAAGCCCACCTTGTTTCCAGCGTGGTGTAGTGGTTAAGAGCAGTGGACTCGTAATCTGGTGAACCGGGTTCACTTCCCTGCTCCTCCACATGCAGCTGCTGGGTGACCTTGGGCCAGTCACACTTCTCTGAAGTCTCTCAGCCCCACTCACCTCACAGAGTGTTTGTTGTGGGGGAGGAAGGGAAAGGAGAATGTTAGCTGCTTTGAGACTCCTTAGGGTAGTGATAAAGCGGGATATCAAACCCAAACCTTCCCAGCCCTTAGTGACACAAAGAGGTTTGAAAGGTGACAAATGGTGCAATTTCAGAGGCAGTGGGAGGTGGGTACAGTGTTTGAAATGGCTAGAGGTGGAGCTCCAGTGCTTGGTACTGCTCTCTGCCCTGCCGCTTAGATAGCAGAAGCAGAATCTTATGAAATATCAAGAGCATGCATTCATGTGCCACATCTGTACAGCTGATAGGAATCCAGCTTGTCTCTGTGCAGAAGGAATTTTGCTGCTGCAACTTCCACGGCAGAATGTACCTGGCCTTGCCTAGGTGCTTTTAAAATATGTCAGGTTCCCTCCACTCAGTCAGGCCTGTGCTTGGAGCTGTTGCTTCAGCAGTGATGTAGACCAAAAGCTTACCTAGCAGGTGCTGCAGGCTCCTCCCCTTCCTGGCTCTCTGCCAGGCCCTGATCCAGGCAAGCACTTCTTGCAGCTCCCTCTTCTGAGTTAAGTGATGTGCAGCTAGCTGAGGAGTTTGGTGGGGGTGCCTTGTGTCTGTGGCTCTGGGGGAGAACCAGCTAGGACTCCAGGCACTGCTCCCTGAATCTCAGTCAGATGGGACTACTCTTAAGAAGGGCCTCCACAGAAGATCTGAATTCTGGGGAGGTAAATATGGGGAGAGTCTGCATCACTAAAAGTCCTGTGTCCTAAATATCTAAGGGAGCGCCTCCTGCTCCTGGTGAGTAGGCACCAACCAGGAGAGGTCTAGCGCTGGGTTCCTTTTCTTGGCTTGCTCCTTAATTTAAGATGTGATTATTTTATTAGGTTTCTAGAACTCTAGTTTAGAATGCTTTTGAGTCCCTTTAGTGGAGAATACAGCTAATAAGCCTCTATAAGGTGGGGGGGGGGGAATGAATGAATGGATCTAACCCACTCCTTTGCCCCTGACCAGAATGAATAACAGTTAAACCATTCCAGACAGAAGCTGATGTGACTATTTTCCAGAGTTTCCCATCACTGGGTCTCCACAAGCTCCCTTGGTAATTTGTTCCATTGCTTGGCTATTATTATGGTTGGAAAATTTCTGCTGACATTTTTTGAGCTAAATCTTTCCTCCTGCAGTTGGAGTTCATTCTCCTTTGCCACACAGGAAAGGGGGTGTGAGCGCAGCCCCCACAGTTGCTGCTGCCACCCTCCAACTGCGTCACTCTGATGTCCCCTCTGCCTCTTTTTTCTTCTTGCCTTTGTCAACTGAGGTGGTTGTGGAGGAACTGCACTTTCCATCTGGTGTGCCACAGTCTCTCACCTGCAGCAGAGTGTGAAATGCAGGGGCTGAGCTCCCTGATCTGAGCTCCATCACCCCACAGAACATATATATGGGCTGTGTGCTTTGTGGTCGTCTTTTTAGATGCCAGTTTCTATCCCTTAAGGATGCAGAGATAGGCTTGAAAGTGTCTTAGGTGATGGCTTCAGCCACCAAATGCCTGGGTAAATAGGAATGTTTTCAAATTCCTCCTGGAAGTGAATAATGATGGAGAAAGACGCACCTTGCTTGGAAGGGCCTTCCACAACCAAGGAACCATCACTGAAAAGGCCCTGCTAGTAACATTACTTGCCTGTATCTAAAAATATAAGGAGCAAGATAGTAATAGATAAGAGCTGTTTGTGCCCATTTTCCAGTCCTCTGACAACTAAGTTATGCTGTGAACCTGGGACCAGTGAGCACCCACAGAAGCAATGCATCCTGGGATACCATCCCTGGAAGCAGATGCGACCAGACATGAGAGCTTTCCCCAAGCTGGTGCCCTTCAGAAGTAGTTGGAACTCCCAACTCCCAGCATGGCCGGTGACCAGGAATGATGGGAATCAAAGTCCATAACATCTGTCAGGCCACAGGACAGGGAAGTCTGGAGCAGTTGCTTGTCATCTGAATGCTTGATGGCAGCAGGTGCCATCGCTTTTTTTGTTGCCGCAAGAAAACATGGCAGTCGGGGAACGTCGTGTCTGATGCTCTAGCCGTCAAGGGAGCTCTGTTCTAACCTGCCGCATGACACTTAGCCTCAGGGGTTCCAAAACTCTCATCGCCTTTTCCCAGGATTACCTCAGTGTCTTGCTACCTGAGCTTGAAGCCGCCAGATCTGAGGAAATTCCACCCAGCTTGGTGTCTGCCGCCTTCTCAAACATATAAAAACCAGTGTTCAACACCTTTCATGGGCTTGCTCTATAAAACACAGTCTAGGTCAAGGTGAGTGTCTTTATATTTTGGGTGGCTCCCGTCCCAGGATGCACTGTGGATTTTAAAGAGGGCAAATGGGAGCCCATTGTATCGAAGGAAGGAAAAAACGAACAAACCCTTTCTTCACCCAAGATACAGAGCCTTTAAAGCAAGGCCGTTCCTATGATGTGGTCCTCTATAAATTGTTGGACTGCAACTCCCATCATCCCTTACAATTGGCCATGCTGGCTAGGGCTGATAGGAGGTGGAGTCCATCAACATCTGGAGGGCCACAGGCTCCACACATCTGCATGCACAGACACACAGAGTCATAATAATAATATATAATAATCATTTATTATTTATACCCCACCCATCTGGCTGGGTTTCCCCAGCCACTCTGGGCAGCTCCCAATCGAATATTAAAACCACCAAACAGCATTAAACATTAAAAACTTCCCTAAACAGGGCTGCCTTCAGATGTCTTTTAAAAATAGGATAGTTGTTTATTTCCTTGACACCTGATGGGAGGGCGTTCCACAGGGCGGGCGCCACGACCGAGAAGGCCCTCTGCCTGGTTCCCTGTAACCTCACTTCTCGCAATGAGGGAACCGCCAGAAGGCCCTCGGAGCTGGACCTCAGTGTCCAGGTTGAACAATGGGGGGTGAAGATGCTCCTTCAGGTATACTGGGCCGAGGCTGTTTAGGGCTTTAAAGGTCAGCACCAACACTTCGAATTGTGCTCGGAAATGTACAGGGAGCCAATGCAGGTCTCTAACTGAGCTCCAAGAAAAGAGAAATTCTGTGCTCCACCTAATTTAAGCAAATAATTGTGAACCCAAATCTGCTCAGCATTTTTAACCTTCTCACCTTTTTAACCAAAGAATGGTGCATTCTTCAACCAGTATGCAGGGGCTCACTCCTTTTACTCAAAGTCTACTGTACAGTAGACACTGTACAGGTCACTGAGTTCTTCCATCCAACCTTTGAGAGTTCTGCCTTGACATCCTTCTCCCTTTGCAAATCCCTCAAACCCTTGTAGAACTACGGCTGCTGGTTCTCAAGTCCCATTGTGCACGTTTCATCTAAGTGAAGTTTGCTTTGGCGGGTAGCTCTGGGACGCCAATGGCTACTAGAGTCAGATAGGTGATCCTGAAGGCAGTGGACTACATCAGCCTTTCCCAGCCTTGGGATGCTGTTGGACTACAACTCCCATCATCCCTCACCATAGGCCATGCTGTCTGGGGATGAAGGGGTTTGCAAGACTAGGAAACACTGGCATCCCTGTAATTGAGCAACAGTACCAGGCCCTGCTGCCAGTAGTTGTTGGGGCTACTCTAGAACCAGAAACCTTTGGTTCCGTGCATGTGGCTGCCCTTTGTGGTGAGGTAACAGGCCTGCACCTTGGAACATCTTACCTGGCAGTGATGTGTTCTCAGGGGTCAGGAGTGGTCCCACCTACCCATCCTGTCCATTGGGCCCTCCTGGACAGGAAGGGATATAAATGGCTTCCTGTTTGGCCTGGAGCTTTTCCTGAGCAACATGGCCTTCCTGGCTCTGGAGCATTTCTGTGTGTCCCTTGGCTCTGACTCCCTGGCTCGACTCCTGGCTTACCTCTGACCTCTGTCCCAGGCCTGCATGCTGGACAGTGTCACAATGAGAGCGAAACTATCTTTGTAAGCCATCTTGAGCTGTGGGAAAGTGGCAGAAAATATTGTTTAAAAATACACATGCATGTAATAATAATAATAATAATAATAATAATAATTTATTTGTACCCCACCCATCTGGCTGGGTTTCCCCAGCCACTCTGGGCGGCTTCCACAGAGACCAAAAATACAGTAAAATGTCACACATTAAAAACTTCCCTGAACAGGGCTGCCTTCAGAGGTCTTCTAAATGTCAGGTAGTTGTTTATCACTTTGATATCTGATGGGAGAGCATTCAACAGGGTGGGCGCCACTACCAAGAAGGCCCTCTGCCTGGTTCCCTGTAGCTTTGCTTCTCACAGTGAGGGAACCGCCAGAAGGCCCTCGGAGCTGGACCTCGGTGTCCGGGCTGGACAATGGTAGTGGAGATGCTCCTTCAGGTATACTGGGCCAAGGCCGTTTAGGGCTTTAAAGGTCAACACCAACACTTTGAATTGTGCTCGGAAACGTACTGGGAGCCAATGTAGGTCTTTCAAGACCGGTGTTATGTGGTCTCGGTGGCCGCCTCCAGTCACCAGTCTAGCTGCCGCATTCTGGACACATGCATGTACACATGCATACACACTTATATGTGCAATCCCACGAGGAACTGAGAATTCGTTTGGTGTGTTGGGCCAGTGGGCTGATGACCCATTTTGGCATGATATGGTGATCGCAGCAGGGACAATGGCCGGCTCTTTCCTACCTTACGTGTCTCTCCAGCAGGTATCAGACGCTTTGGGTCTAATAAACCCTGCATTTTTTTCTCCCTGCCTCCCAAGCTTCTTGCCTATTAATGTCCAGCTCACGGAAGGGAAGGGCCTGGAGACCTGGCCTAGCTGAAGCTTTACAGCTTCTTCCAACCTGGCAATTTGTGGCCTGAGTTCTTACCAAAATAAAAAAAGCTTGTTCTATTACGAGGGCAGAAAGTAGCCATTGTGCAAGGCAGGGCTTTCAATTATGAGGGACCTATATTTAGCTCTGTGTGGCCCTGCCTGCTGGAAGCAGATAGACCATAGCTGCACCTTAGACAGGGTGTGGAGAAAATAGATAGATCCTCTCCGCCCCCCGGCTGCCTCCCTTTCCCGTAAGAACTCAGGGTCACCTTGTGAGACTTGAAAACAGCTTGCTCTACATTATGGATGCTTCCCTGCAAGGCACAACACAGCTGCTGGCAGTAGTGGCTGGGGATTATGGAACCTGCCATCAGAGGTTGGGTGTGCTCTCTGTGCCCCAAGAACCTGTCGCAGAATCCTCTGCAGTGCGCAGGGCTTCCTGGTCAGGCAAGCCAGTGTGGAAGAGGGTTCCCTGAAGGAGAGAAGTCTGAACATGAAAAGCCTCATAGTATGAGTTGCCTGACGCATGATGCCAGGCTGGCCTAAGGTCTCAGCTGACAGTACATTTTGCTCAGTTCAGTCCCTTTGGGTATTTACCGTATTTTTCGCTCTATAAGACGCACCAGACCATAAGACGCACCTAGGTTTTTGGAGTAGGAAAACAAGAAAAAAAATATTCTGAATCTCAGAAGCCAGAACAGCAAGAGGGATTGCTGCGCAGTGAAAGCAGCAATCCCTCTTGCTGTTCTGGTTCTGGGATAGCTGTGCAGCCTGCATTCGCTCCATAAGACGCACACACATTTCCCCTTACTTTTTAGGAGGGAAAAAGTGAGTCTTATAGAGCAAAAAATATGGTAAATGCCACAGGCAGCAGAAGCCTGCAAGGGAAGGTTTTAAAGGCCAGAGGATGTGGGAACAGTGTACTTGCCCTTGAGCACAGCAACAACCTGGTATGGAGAGTTTGATGGCAAGGCGTATAGTCATAGCAAACTAACATGGATAGAGAACTTAATTATGTGAGCGTTAGTTCTTATATCGCCTGACACAGTGACACCATCCACCAATAAAGGGCTTGTGGAAACCCACAGTTTGCAGAAGTACAAAGGGGGGGGGGGAGGAGCCTAAATTGAAGGGGAACCTAAGCAGACCTAAAGGGACCGAGAATGCTTAGTGGCCACAGAATGCTGACCGTGTTATGCAGGGGTAGAGGTATGGAAAACCAAGTTGGAATTGAATGGATTATCTTGGAAAGCTGAGTAAGAGCACTCCACACTACAACATTTTGTTGCAGCCCCCACTTGTCTTTGCAGAGTTAACAAGTGATTTGTTTCTCAAAATTGGTCTGGGAATCATACTACGTGATCCAGAAGTTCCTCTTCGAGGTAAATGTGAGATTGTATTTCATTCTGTTTTTAAGTGGCGAAGGAAATGCATTGAGCACATGCTCAAATTAACCCATCCCACCGCCTGCTTTTTTACTTTTTTTTTTTACTACATATGTGGAGCTGCACATAGGCTGTGAAAGGTTCCGGGAACAACTATAAGTGAAGCCTAGCAAAAATTAAGCATTATATTTACCCAGCACTGTTTCTGTCCTTTTATCATTCTCCTTTCCAGGCAGCCACTGAATTGATCATAAATTCAGATCTAGCTAGCCATTCTGATAGGCTGGCGAAGGCCTAACTATTCTCTGTTTAGCAATCAGCTTATTCATCCTGCAGTTTGCCTTGCAACTATAGATTGTCTGTTGGCCTGGAAGTGCTATTTTTTCTGTGGTGCCCAGTAATTTTAGATGATTAATAAATAATCAACAAAGGTTCTCCATCACCTTCCTTCCCAGGGACTCACAAAATGTCTCTGGCCACATAGGGCAAAAGTTGTGATTGAGGAATGGCAGAGGAGACGGCTGCATGGCTGTTTGAATTCCCCTGGAAGTTCATGCACTTTAAGCAACTGATGGACCTGCTTTGGAGTGTATATAGTCATTTTTGCTCAGTTAACCTTGAGTATAGCCCACAAGAGGGATGCTGGTGGCGCTGTGGGTTAAACCTCAGAGCCTAGGGCTTGCCGATCAGAAGGTCAGCGGTTTGAATCCCCACGACGGGGTGAGCTCCCGTTGCTCAGTCCCTGCTCCTGCCAACCTAGTAGTTCGAAAGCACGGCAAAGTGCAAGTAGATAAATAGGTACCGCTCCAGCGGGAAGGTAAATGGTGTTTCTATGCGCTGCTCTGGTTCGCCAGAAGCGGCTTAGTCATGCTGGCCACATGACCCGGAAGCTGTACGCCGGCTCCCTCGGCCAATAAAAGCGAGATGAGCCGTGCAACCCCAGAGTTGGTCACAAGCAGAACCTTTCATGGCTAGTACTGGTGTGGTTGCCAGCCAACTGGTTTTAACCGGGTCTGAGCTTGTTGTCCAAACTACAGGAGAGAGAAATTCTCATGTGCACAAAGATATAATGCCAAAAAATCACTTAGTCACAGAGCAGAAAGAGCTCAAAGTGCTATGTTTTGTAGTGCCTCTGATGGAAGATTTTAACTGCAACATGTTCAACTGAGTAAAATCATTTCATGCCCCTTGGGGGACTCTTTCTCCTTTTGCTCCTCTATCGGTGCCTTCTCTCCCATGTTCCTGAGCAAGATGTTGACCTCTAGATATGTTTCCTGTTTCTTTCCTTTCCCTTTGCTTGAGTTTTTGGCAACAGGCTATTTTATAAACGAACGAACATGTGTAAATGAGCCGTTTTCCCCACTTTATACGAGATGGTGGCAACCGCAGATACTGTGTGTGAAAGTGGTGTCTCTGCTTGAGCCCTTGTGCTGCATGGTATGGTATTCAGGAAGGAGTGAAAGATGTAGAAGCCATTGACGTGGAAGGAATCCAAAATTACAGCAGTGTACGCATTTAAAGCACATCCTGTCCCGCAAGAATTCTGGGAAGTGTAGTTTGCTAAGAATGCTGTGATTTGTAGTTCTGTGAGTGGTAAACCCCAGTTCCCAGGATTATTTCAGGGGTGTGTGATTTCAATGCACGGTGTGTACACAGCCTACATGTGTAGACCCTTGATGTTTTGGCCCTCGCCATGCCGTAGTGTTGTCAACAGAGGCGTGTGGTAATACAGCGTAGCTCCTGATGTCACTGGAAGGACTTGGCAGGGAAGGTGCTCTTCTTAAGTGGCAGCAGCACAACAACAACAACAACAGGTATTAAGGCAATGTGTCCCCGGGTTAGAATGACGCCCTGAAATTAATGCAGAGTGCTTCTGATGTCTACACAAGCTTATTCTGCAGTAAATCACTGTGCTTATTTTGCATTTATTTAAGATCAAATACAGTGGTACCTCGGGTTAAGTACTTAATTCATTTTGGAGGTCCGTTCTTAACCTGAAACTGTTCTTAACCTGAAGCACCACTATAGCTAATGGGGCCTCCTGCTGCCGCCACGCCGCCGGAGCATGATTTCTGTTCTCATCCTGAAGCAAAGTTCTTAACCCAAGGTACTATTTCTGGGTTAGCGGAGTCTGTAACCTGAAGCGTATGTAACCTGAAGCGTATGTAACCCGAGGTACCACTGTAAAGGACCTTGAGAGACAGGGCATGGCCTGAGGAGAGGCCTGAGGAACAGGCAGAAGGCCACATATGCTGCTGAGCCTGAAGTTCCTCATCCATTGAAGTTCTCCATTTCATTGCCGTTGAACTCCTACATTCTCCGCCTTTACACCAGGTGTGGGGAACCTTTGTCCCTCCAGCTGTTGCTGAACTGCAACTCCCATCATCCCTAGCCAACAATTTTTGGAGCGTCTTGGCAACCCTAGATGCAGATGTGTGGACATCTAGAGCCAACCTAGATGTTATGTTGTGTTAAAGAAGGAAGTGTATCTCTAAGCCTTTTCTCAGCACATATTCTTCAGGGGCACAGACCCCCATATTGTGTCCATATGTTTCCCCTTCTGTGAGTAGCAGCAGCTCCAGGAGGGAGGGAGATTTGGATTGGGGAAACAGCGTTAAACCCACCGTCCCCACTGCCATGACTCTGATCCACATTGCAGGAGTCCCTCAACAGACAATCCGATGTGCAATGTGCTCCCTGCAGGCAGAAAGTTTGAACGCTGTTGCTCAAGAGCGAGGAAGTTCTCTTGGGTTTCCACATTTATTTACGTGCCACAGGCAAACCTTGTCCTCATTTCGGCCCCTGGCATGAGAGCTGGCCTGGGGCAGGCGGACCAGGAAGAGGGAAAACCTAACAGAAACTGGAAATGGTAGCTAAGCGTTGCTTACAAGGCTGGCAGATCTGGAAGGAGAGATAAGAATGGCTTCCTTTCTGCTGCTTGATGGGATGGGGGGCGGGGTAAAACGCCAAGGCTCTGCCCAAATCAACTTTTAAAAGTGTGTGTGTATGCGCACACGCGCGCACACACACACGTGCACATGGAAGGCTGGGGAGGAGTAAAAAAAAAAGAAAGAAGAGGGATTGGGGTGTAATTTTAGCTCCTTGAAAGCTGATCTAGTTCAGGAAGAGCTAAAAGGAGGAGAACAGGAGGTAAACAAATGAGGTTGTATGTGGCAGGCGGATGGTGGGGGGACACTCAGCCCAGCTGGCTTGAGTTAACATGCTCTTTCATTGTCTGGGCCTTTTGGAGGTGAAGTTACAGCTCCAGAGTTCGAGCCAAGCAACACGTGGGGTGTGTGGGGGTGGGCTGGGTGGGGAGTGGAGGAGTTGAGCTTCAGATGAGATTTTGTGCGCTTGCCCTGAGCACATGTGCAAAAGGGGGGTGGCGAGTAGTTTTCTCCTGCCTCCTGGTTTCTTGTTCTTTGTATCCTGATCTGAATACAAGTCCAGGGCTTGGTATACTCTGTGGGCAAAATTTGGTATCTGCCCCAGAATCCAGAGGCCCTCCATTCCTCCAGGATTCTAGCCCTTGCGGTCGGTGAAGCAGGCTTGAGACCTTAAAAGAGCCTTCGCAACCAGGAAAATGAGCAAACGTTCTGTTAGCTAGCCTGTGCCCCTCCTCATCCTTTTCCTTGCAAGAAGAATTTAAGTGAAAATTACATTTTCAGACTTTATTCCAGGTGCAGAATTTGGCAGAGAATTTGTTTTTAGAAAAGCAAAAAACACAGAGCATTCTTGAGCCTCCCATGGGAGACTAGTAGCTTTGTCGACCAAGAGCCTTCGAAGGGGTTGCTAGTCATCCAGGGATCATTTACTTACCTTATTTACTTAGTCTCTTTGACAGCGCACACAGATTCACACTTGACGTCTCCCTGTTCTCTCCCTTCTTGTTCTGCCTTCTCTCTCCAGCAGCAACAGACTTTGCCACTTTACAAGGACACGATGACTTACAAAGTTCATGGCGGGGAATGTGTTTCCTAATAGTTTGGCATTGCGCACAGGAGAGTTGGGAGAGTTGCTGTGTAACATGGAGACATCTGCCCCTGGAATCAACTTGGTAGCATGGCCTGCCTGGCTCCCACAGTTGTCCCTGTCATCCCTACGGAGAAATGGTGGAGGGAGGGCGGAGTAGACCAGAAACGTCAATGCATGCGGACTGCGGAACTCAGCTGAGCGCTTTCAGCCCCCCAGATAAGGATTATGCAGATGTCATCTCAGCTAAAAGCTAGCAAATGAAGATGGGGAGGAGGGTTATTCTGAGCTGTTGCTTTAATACTTTCAACCTGCCTGTTTTGTCAAATAAACCATGGTTTAACATGACATGTATAATAAGGTTACCAGATTTTTTTCAAAGAATCCGGGGACACTTTTTTTTTTGAAAAGAGGAAAAAAAAGTTATTAAAAATATTTATCTTTTTAAAAGTAATATCAGTAATATCTTTTTAAAAGTACAGTGGTGCCCCCAAGACGAATGCCTCGCAAGACAGAAAACCCGCTAGACGAAAGGGTTTTCCGTTTTTCAATGCACTTCGCAGGACGAATTTCTCTATGGGCTTGCTTCGCAAGACGAAAATGTCTTGCGATTCTTGCAATTTTTTTCCGCTCCCCACCCCCTTTTTCTAAGGCACTAAGCTGCTAATAGCCTTTTAGCAGCTAATTCGCTAATCCCTTAAGCCTTTAATAGCAGCTAATAGCCGCTAAACTGCTAATAGCGCTAATCCGCTAATAGGGTTCCTTTGCAAGACGAAAAAACCGCTAGACGAAGAGACTCGCGAACGGATTCTTTTCGTCTTGCGAGGCACCACTGTAATATCAGGACCCTGGGCCCTGGCCTGGTCTCTTGGAGCAATAGACGCTGCAGTCTGGCTGGCTTCAGGAGCTGCTCGCTGCCGTGGCATCTGCCATTTTGCCTCACTGAAAGTCCCCATATGCATAGCTGTCAACGTTGCCCTTTTTTTAAGGGAAATTCCCTTATTCCAAATAGGATTCTTTGCAAGAAAAGGGAAAAGTTGACAGCTATGCATATGATGTGTCTTGTGCCGTTGAACTAATCACGCAACATTCATTCCCTACTAATAAATCTACAACACTTAAAATATAAATCCGGGAACATTAAATGAAATCCGGGGACATTCCGGGGACGGATTTTGCCCGGGGACAGATTTGTAAATCTGGGAACTGTCCCCGAGAAACGGGGATGTCTGGTAACCATAACATATAAGCTGCAACAAGCCAAGGCCTCACACCTTCCCTTCTGCCCACCTGACTAAGAAGAGGACTCTGGAAGCATTTAGTTTCAGTTTCCCTTAGATCATGGGTAAGCAACCTAAGGCCCGGGGGCCAGATGTGGCCCAATCACCTTCTCAATCTGGCCCACGGAGGGTCCAGGAATCAGCGTGTTTTTACATGAGTAGAATGTGTCCTTTTATTTAAAATGCATCTTTGGGTTATTTGTGGGGCATAGGAATTTGTTCATTCCCCCACCCAAAAAAAATATAGTCCGGCCCCCCACAAGGTCTGAGGGACAGTGGACCAGCCCCCTGCTGAAAATGTTTGCTGCCCCCTGCCTTAGACTCTGCTTGTTGTTTCATCCAAACTGGGAGTTTTGATTTGTAGTAACTGTGTTTAGCTTAAGTTGACCATAGTTTGTGATAAACCACGGTCCCCAGTGCAGATGAAATGACAAGCTGTGTTTAAGGGAAACAGAAAGTAAAAACTGCCAAAGTGCTCAAAGCCATGCAGGACTCAGGAGGCAAGGTGAAGACCATCAGTGACTATATGACACTTTAAGGGACGCGGGTGGTGCTGTGGGTTAAACCACGGAGCCTAGGGCTTGCCGATCAGAAGGTCGGCAGTTCGAATCCCTGTGATGGGGTGAGCTCCCGTTGCTCGGTCCCTGCTCCTGCCAACCTAGCAGTTCGAAAGCACATCAAAGTGCAAGTAGATAAATAGATACCTCTCCGTTGGGAAGTTAAATGGCGTTTCCGTGTGCTGCTCTGGTTCGCCAGAAGCGGCTTAGACATGCTGGCCACATGACCTGGAAGCTGTATGCTGGCTCCCTCGGCCAGTAAAGCGAGATGAGTGCTGCAACCCCAGAGTCATCCGCGACTGGACCTAACGGTCAGGGGCCCCTTTACCTTTACCACCACCATATACTTCACTTGAGCGGAGCGTACAACCATTTGCCCTACATTACGGAATTAGAGACGAGATGAGCGCCACAACCCCAGAGTCAGCCACAACTGGACCTAATGGTCAGGGGTCCCTTTACCTTTACCTATATGACACTTTATCACAGTGCATGGGTTCGAGCCCCACATTGGGCAAAAGATCCTTGCATTGCAGAGTGGTGGACTAGATGATCCTGGTGGCCCCTTCCAATTCTACTGTTTTTTGATTTTATTATTCCATTAGCCAAAAGGGTCAAGCTATTGTGGTAGCTGGTGGCAAAGTTCTGGCTGAGATGGAAGCAATTTCTAAACAACCTTTTTATTGAGCATCCAACCCATTTTGTTTGTACAAAATGTGTGGGGAGGTTGTGGTTGTTGCCAAATCCACATTAATTAGGCATACTGAAATTGTCAATATGTAATTGAATCCCACCCACAAAATAGTGACCATGTGGAAGATTTGATCATCATACTTTATTTGTATGCCACCATCCCATAATTAAACCATGCTCAAGGCAGCAAAAAAATTACATAATTACAGAAATATAATAAAATTTAAGTAGTCATGAACAATAAATGAAACCAATAAGTATACAATTAAATTAAACAGTCCTCACATAATTCACAATAAGATCTAACAATAAAGATTTAAAAACACAATACCAGTAAAATGAAAAGTTTGCATCTCCAAAAGTAAATCTTGACACACACGCCTGAAAAAAGCTTGTAAACAATACCCTGTCCCAATAGTTTCTAGGTTTCTTGAGCAGCCAGTCTTTCAGGACTCATGGCTAAGATTTCAAATGCCAGATTTCTCTACAATATACAATAGTATCTCGGGTTACATACGCTTCAGGTTACAGACGCTTCAGGTTACAGACTCCGCTAACCCAGAAATAGTACCTCGGGTTAAGAACTTTGCTTCAGGATGAGAACAAAAATCGTGCTCTGGCGGCACGGCAGCAGCAGGAGGCCCCATTAGCTAAAGTGGTGCTTCAGGTTAAGAACAGTTTCAGGTTAAGAACGGACTTCTGAAACGAATTAGTAAGTACCGTATTTTTCACTCTTTAAGACGCACCAGACCATAAGACACACCTATTTTTTGGAGGAGGAAAACAAGAAAAATAATATTCTGAATCTCAGAAGCCAGAACAACAAGAGGGATCGCTGCGCATTGAAAGTGAAATTGCTGTTCTGGCTTCTGGGATAGCTGCGCAGCCTACATTCGCTCCATAAGACGCACACACATTTCCCTTTACTTTTTAGGAGGGAAAAAGTGAGTCTTACAGAGCAAAAAATGTGGTACTTAACCCGAGGTACCACTGTACAATTGTCTGGGAGAAAAGATTCTAATGCAGCCATCTCTTCCAGAAATAATGATGATGATACATACTACAAAGAACATATTGTTGTACTAAGCATGACATTAACACATCAGCAAGGTGAGGAACATCTTGGTTCCATCCATTGACCAGACGACTGTTGGAATCCTGGAAGCCAAGACCCAAGTTTGGGGCAAGTAGTCTTTGGTCAGAGAACCCCAGCAGAGATTTAACATCACAAAACATGCAGCAAAGGAAAGCGTGAAGATATACTGTAGGCTGTAAACCTTTTAAAAATGTGCCATTGCAGAGAGTCCCAAAATGTCCCCCTTTAAAAGCTCCCTCCAAGCTATCCCACTTCCCTAGTGTGGAGCTAGACCATACATTTGGTAAGTCATAAAACGGTTTACTTACAAAACACTTTAAAGGTCTGATTCATGTGCTTTTCCATACAGCATCAGATAAGATGCACAGGCAGTCAAAATGTTCCTTAGTTACAAAAGGTAAAAGTTTCTAAACTACTGGTGTAGAAAAACACTACTTTCAGACTCTGTTCTGCTCTGAAACAAAGGAGGCTGGTTAAAGCCATGCAGCTGGCTGGAGCAACCAGATTAGAGCTCCTTACATATTGAAATCCACATGGAGCAAGAACCTTACAAGGACCAAGAACTGTAACAAGATGCCTTCTTTCTCCTTTTTAGAAAGAACTCTGTTGTAATTGTCAGTTGTCCTGTGGATGTGGACAAAGGAAAGGACCGTGAGTTTGGCCAGTCATCACCAAGCATAGGCACATGGTGAAGGTGTTAGGAAAATTCAGTTTCTTTGGATTCTGCACCTCTCACTTGCCCACAATCTTGAAATTTTAATGTACAGTTTTCAATATTGTGTAAACTGCTCCAAGAGGTTTGGATGAAGTAGAATATGAATCAAAGAAATAAAATGGCACACGTATAAAAGAAGCTGCAATTTGGGGTGATAGTATTGCAGTCAACTGACTTTACGCAAGAGTAGACCCACTGAAATAAATGACCATGATTTACTTCTCTCCATTAAATTAAAGGGTGTACTCTTAAGTGAAAATTATTTGAATTGTTTTGCTGCAATGGCTACTCCACTGGAAATGGCTACAATACAGGTTTGGTATTAGGATAGGAAGCCACTTGAATATTCTGTCTGAAGGACCACAGAAAAGTATGCAGATCTGGACATTTAACTCTTCAGACATTCCAGCCTCTATTGCAATCCTTCTTCTGTTTCTCTCTTAAGGCCTGGTCTACACAAACAACAGATAAAATGCCAAACCCTTTTCTGGGCTGCAGCACTTCATGGTAGAGAGAACATGTTTAAAATTTTCACACTACACACACACACAGAGCAAAAGCATTACACATAGAAAAGTAACGGGGAAAGGCTAAGTTTGAAGCCTTCTCCCTGACTTCAAGTTTTCTTTGTGTAGTGATGGTTTACCTGTAGCCTGAGGTGGTCCAGTTCAGAACCAGCTCTCTTGTTAGGGTATACCAACACTAGGGACAGGGCGAGATTGGTTTGGTTCACATATTAAAGCAGAAGTATGTAATTTGCACTTCGCAAACCAATACAGAAACGGAAACACAGACAACATTTTTCCACCTTCGCCACATCAAGCAGTTGGTCCCTTACCTTTCCCGCCCCGACCTGGCCACAGTGATCCATGTGACGGTCATCTCCAGGCTTGACTACTGTAATTCGCTCTACGCGGGGCTGCCCTTGAAGCTGTCCCAGAAACTCCAGCGGGTGCAGAATGCTGCAGCGAGGCTCCTCACGGGGTCTCTGCCATGGGAGCATATTCACCCAGTGCTTTTCAAGCTGCACTGGCTCCCGGTGGAGTACAGGGTCAGATTTAAGGTGCTGCTTTTGACCTTTAAAGCCCTTCACGGCCTAGGACCCTCGTACCTACGGGACCGCCTCTCCCGGTATGCCCCACGGAGAGCCTCAAGGTCCATAAATAACAACACCCTAGTGGTCCCAGGCCCTAAGGAAGTTAGATTGGCTTCAACCAGAGCCAGGGCCTTTTCAACTCTGGCTCCGGCCTGGTGGAACGCTCTGCCTCATGAGACCAGGGCCCTGCAGTATCTGATTTCTTTCCGCAGGGCCTGTAAGACAGAGTTGTTCCGCCTGGCCTTTGGCTTGGAGCCAATTTGACTCCCTCCCTCCCTCTCTTTCTTTTTTCTTTTCCTTCTCCTCCTGCGATGAGGTTACATTTTAATATTTTAATGTTCCATTATTTTAATGTTGTATTTTACTTTTGTTTTTAAGTTGTAATCATTCATCTTGTTTTTATTATTGCTTGTAAGCTGCTCTGAGCCCGGCCTTGGCTGGGGAGGGCGGGGTATAAATAAAAATTATTATTATTATTATTATTATCCTCCAAAATCCACACTTTGTTGAATTCTGCAATACAGATCTCCCAACCTCAAAAAATGGGTACCAAAATAAAAAGAGCCTGTTAGGGAAAGGTCACACAAAGAATGCACATATTAGTTAAAATAATGTATAAAAAAGGATTATATAATGGGAAATGTCTTGCAAAAATGCATGTATTGTGCAAAATGAATGCAAAAATGCATATACTAAACATAATTGTGTACACTACAGAAATGCATATATTAGGATTTCCTTTTTCTTTTCAAATTGCAACCTGATGTGCTGATCGAGAGAACGGCACCAAAGGCTGAAAAAATAAGAAAATAAAACTGACAGATTTGTCCATCTCAACTTAATACACTTTAGGCAAGATCAGTTGTACTGAGACCACTGGAATCTGGCCTCTGGAAAGCAGCTTGAGACCCCCTTTGCACCTTCCTCCCACCCCCCATTCTGCTGGCCTGCTGCTTTCTAATGCAGGGTGTGTCCCATTATCCCCTGGGAGATGCTCCAAATTGGACCAGTTCCGGTTTGTTCAATGCCTCTGTGTGTGTGTGTGTGTGTGTGTGTGTTTTAGCAAGGCCAAAACCCTTTTCATCTGCCCATATGTTGCTCTTCCTTCGCCTCCAGAGGGTGTGGGGGGACAGGGCTTGGCAATTATGCTTCAGAATATTTCTACCTTTTGTTTGAGAGTTGCAGCCAGGCAGGCATTTGTGTCAACTGAAAATACAGATGTCTGCCCACCATTCCTTCCTTAAAAAGCAGTCCCTTATCCCAGAGCATCAGCTGATCAGCTAATGTCGTCTTGTTACCTCTCGGGCAACACAGTTTTGAAACAAGGCCGTTTCTGTCTCTCTTGAACAGGAATATTCCTTCTCCCCAATTCTCGACTTAAAAAACAAAACAAAAAACCACGCTGGAAAGAAACCACCATCTGCTGTTCTGTTTTTGTTTTTCCTCTCGCCCACACTCGCTTTTCTTCTTCCTCCTCTTCTTCAATGGAGCCTCTTTCCCCCCCTTTTTTCTTTTTTAAAGGATACAGCCAACCCTTGCCCTAAAATGCTGTTGTTCTTTGGCTGATTCTAAAAAAGATAGGCAGCCTCGAGCAGATCTCAGATGCTGGTGGGAAGGAACTTGGGTGACTGCATGACGTTCCATTTCCCGTTCACGCCAGAATGACAATAGTGGCTGGATCTTAACTTTGTTTGGAAAAGCTCCATGCATTGTAGTAATCAGCTGCCTGCGCTTCTGCAGAAAGTCTGACTGAGATGGGTGCAAGGCCAATTCAGAAAAATGTGTCACCCACGCTGCTAAGGGCTGATTCACACGACCTCGGAAGCACATGGGGCAAAGCTACGTGGGCTCTGTTGCTTGGGTGCATGTGTCCTGCGGTAGGAAGAGGTAATTGCTGGCTCAGGGGCTCAGTCTGAAGCCCCAGGCTTCTTATTTGGCCCCCACAATAACTCCCTACTCAGTTATACGCCTCCTCCCCTTTCACTGCCCTCTGCTCATTTTGTAAACAACTGCTTGCTTACTTATGTTTCAGAAAACTTTCTTGTTATGTAACGGTCCGAGTCTTCATTGCAATACTGAAAACACAGCATATGGGTTAACGCTATAATTATATTCCTCATTCCAACAAATAATAAAAATAATATCTGCCAGTTTAGATCTAACTACAGTGGTGCCTCGCAAGACGAAAAGAATCCGTTCCGTGAGTCTCTTCGTCTAGCGGTTTTTCGTCTTGCGAAGCAAGCCCATTAGCGGATTAGCGCTATTAGCGGTTTAGCGGCTATTAAAGGCTTAAGGGATTAGCGGATTAGCTGCTAAAAGGCTATTAGCAGCTTAGTGCCTTAGAAAAAAGGGGTGGGGAGCGGGAAAAAACCCCCAGGAATCGCAAGACATTTTCGTCTTGCGAAGCAAGCCCATAGGAAATTCGTTTTGCGAATTTTTGACCACATGCTCTCTGAGCCCTTTGCAAGGTCGCTGTTTGGAAAACTCTCCCTCTGTCCCCCCCCCCCCCTTGCAGCTGATACATGATTTTGCTCTGGTTGGCAAGCTCAGAACCAACTCCAAGATTACATTAGCAGCTCTCCCCCTCAGATAACTGGGCATGATCATTTGTGCACCAAAGGGTGTGAAATAAAACATGCAGTCATTCATCCAGGGAATCCTACAGCCTGCTTCCAAAACACATCTGCCGTAGAACATTCCCAAAATACTTATGCATAAAGTCAGCATAGCATTGCCAATACCGTACAGGGATCATACACCACATCTGATTGTATAAATGTTTCTGCCTATGGGTATCCAAGTATCACGGGCACGGAACTTTGAAAAAGCTTTATGAGATTGAGGCTAATGATATTTGTCTGGACTTTATTCCAGACCTATCTCCATTCATGTTCCAGATCCTACCTCCTAGATCTCTTTCCCATTTCCCCCTTGCATAGAATTGCTCCATCTGCTGCCCTGATTCAGCAGTAAATAATATATTTTTTCAGTTTACTTTGACTTTTTTTGCATCTTAGACTGCAATCTTATACACACTCATTTGGGAGTAGCTGCCTTTGAACGCAGTGGGGCTTCCTTCTAAAAAGAAATGCATAGGTCTGTACCGTTTATGTTTCACATTTAGATCTTAGCCCTGCATATTTTGATTTCTTTACTGTACCATATCTCATTTCTCACCACACTGGTCTTGTAGGATATTTCTGTTCCATTTTACATGATAGGAACGTAGTCTGACATGTGTTGAAGATGGCCTCCCAGGTAATCCACGGCCAGGTTAACCGTTGAACCCAGCTCAGTTCCAGAATTGTGACACCGTGTGGGTGCCAAATTCCTTGTTTTGGTGCCCCCCCCCAGCCTTGCAACAAACATAGTTTGGGCTTGAGGGCATGTTGCCATAGCAACTGCCCCCTTTAGGCCTACAGTGCTGATAAGGGCCTTTGCAGGAGTCTCACAGGGTGTGCAGTCTGAATGCTTACTTCCTGCTTTCAGCAAAGAGATATTGTGTGTGCGTACATGGGGAGGCAGGGAGTGTGTGCCTGCCGTTGCCACAAAAGGCATCCCACAACATGAGGCCCACTTCAGAATACTGCAAGAGAATGAATAACAGTATGACTCCATCCCACCATTCTTAATCAGGAGTTCCAAGGAAGGCCTTCCAACCATTATTTCAGGTCTACTAGATCCTCCTTTAGGGCGAGAACATGGGAACTTCAATCCAGTGGCGTAGCGTGGGGGGGTGCAGGGGGGGCCGGCCGCACCGGGCTCAACATCTGGGGGTTAGGGGGCGCAAATCCACGGGTTGTTGTTGTTTCGTCGTTCAGTCGTGTCCGACTCTTCGTGACCCCCTGGACCAGAGCACGCCAGGCACTCCTGTCTTCCACTGCCACCCGCAGTTTGGTCAGATTCATGTTTGTAGCTTTGAGAACACTGTCTAACCATCTCGTCCTCTGTCGTCCCCTTCTCCTTGTGCCCTCCATCTTTCCCAACATCAGGGTCTTTTCCAGGGAGTCTTCTCTTCTCATGAGGTGGCCAAAGTATTGGAGCCTCAGCTTCACGATCTGTCCTTCCAGTGAGCACTCAGGGCTGATTTCCTTAAGAATGGATGCGTTTGATCTTCTTGCAGTCCATGGGACTCTCAAGAGTCTCCTCCAGCACCATAATTCAAAAGCATCAATTCTTCGGCGATCAGCCTTCTTTATGGTCCAGCTCTCACTTCCATACATCACTACTGGGAAAAATCCACGGGTTAGGGGGCGCAAATCCACGGGTTAGGGGGTGCAAATTACTTGCCTTGCCCCGGGTGCTGACAACCCACGCTACGCCACTGCTTCAATCTGTTTCTCTCACAAGAGGCCTTCTAGAAAGGATCTAGCAGTGCTTAACCCAGGCTGCCAGTTCATAGGGTCATTTTTGCAAGCCTATCAAGGGCTGGACACTTCATCTGAGATTTACTGGCTGATTATCATTCCTGAATCAAAGCCAAGAACTTGGCTTGTCCAAGTTATCTCCACAAGTTGAAAAGGGAATCTATTCTGCCAACCCACCCGGAGCCCGCCCAGGTGCCTGCAGGTGCTGCCTGCCTCTGGCATCCACTTCACGTGGTGGCAAGGCAGAAAGGCTCTTTAAGCTAAAAATCTGGCATGCTCACCCAGAATGCCTTGCTCCTCCTCCCAGCCCCAATTCTATCAGTTCAGGAAATAAGTGACAGCACCATTCCGTGTCTGCGGTTGATGAACCACAGGAAGTTGGTTTAGACAGGAAACATAAGTCTTTGTGATGCAGGGAGACTTTGCATAAATGAAATTACCTTTTAGCACCACAGCGACTTCGTTAGTAAAGCTAAGGTGCCTCTAAGCGTGGCCAGGTGTGAGGAGATGGCAGCCACCGGGTGTGCATGACAGAGCTAGCCAGAATGCACTTCAGATGTGCATTAAAAGTATGGCATTTCTTTGTTGGAGAAGGAAACCACAAAATTCAGATGACTGCAAATGTCAAGGGATGGCTGTGTTTTGGTTTGCATATTGTTTCAGAAGGTGTGTATTTGATAGGTTTGGCTTTAAATTTCTCCTCCATCCTTACCTGATAGGAAGAGGCTTCCTTCGTTCCTTCTGGGTTGAGGTCAGCTGCTGCTCAGGATGGGATGAATGTGGCCTTTGGAGGGTCATGAGTACAGGGGGCCAGGCAGGCTTTTGTTTCTGATTGTCCCAAGTGTCTGTCCAGGACCAGATGGCCCCTTTTGAAGGCTCCTTTTCTGTTCTCATTGCCAACAGGTCATATTTGGTTTCTCGTGCCTGCCAGGTTCCAACCAGGACTCCTGGAGATGTTTAGTCAGAGCCAGCCTGCAGCTGAAAATCTAGAGGAAGAAGAAATACTTAACATTTCTCCAGCAGTACAGTGTGTTTCACTTACGTTGTCTCAGGAATCCTTTCAACAGTTGTGTCACTTACGTTGTCTCAGGAATCCTTTCAACAGTTGTGTACAATAGGCCACAATCAGCCTATTTACAAGTAGCAAACTTAATTCTCCGACTGCCAGAATGGCAACATCCACAAACTACAAGAGGGGAAATCTCATGTTTTGGGGGAGACCCTGCAAGGACTGAGCATGCTCACTGGCTGCACAAAGTGCTGAGTGACTTGACGGTGGAAAGGAGGGTTGAGAAATACTTGGCACTGCAGTGTTTTGGTCCCAGTTGTCATTCTGTGTGTGTGTGTTTCAGAGAGAGAGAGAGGATCTACCTCTTAAGCATTATACTACAACATGGGGTAAGTAAGTCTTACCATGCTCAGTAGAATTGGAAGCACATTATACTAAGGGTGTCTCCAGACTGTCAGTATTTTATGGGAGTGATTCGGTTGAATGCCAGAACTTTAGGTTTATGCATCAACATGCTCTTTTTAAAAAATAAATGAATAAATCCACTTTAAATAAGCAAACGAAAACCTGGGCTTCTTGCAGTCTGGAAAGTGATGAGACAGTGCATTGAAAAATGTGGGATGAATGAATAGCTAATGAGAAAATGTATAATCCAGATGAAAAACTCATTGTAGTGTAACTGCTCTGCAAACAAATCAAAGCAAATTCTCAATAAAGACTGCATATAAACTCAGCCCTGCGTAGGCTTTGTGAAAGCAAATCAGGATGAATGCTCCACAGAGAGGTCATATGGAGGGTCCCTAAGGACAATTCCTTCAAAGGGCGTCAACATTGCAACTCTCTGGCTCCATCTTTTGGCCAAACATAACCCCCCCGCAAATGTTGGGCCTGTGGCCCCAAAGATTATGTGGTGAGGTGACATAAGAACTCACTGCTGTGGGGGCAGGGCATCACACATCAATGCAAAATTGCAGAAACAAAAGTACTAGTGTTCTGATATGTTTGAATCTCCATTAATTCATTAAATATTTGTAATAAAATGAAACAAAATGTAGCACTTGGCTGCAGGAATTCCACCCTCAGTTTCTGTCAGCGGGGGAGCTGCCACAAAATGTTGCAGTGGGGCCTGCCCTCCCCTGCTCCCTTCTCCCAATTAACCTCCGTCTCCAGGGTCCACCCCCATGACATTAGCAGGGACCACCCCTAGGTTTCATTCAGGTTTTGGCCCTGAAATCTCATGCGCTGGGATGCTTCTGAACTAGGATGCTTCTGACCAACAGTGGAGGTAAAACCAACCAAGTTGCTGGCCGTCTAGTATTACTCTTCATCAGGGAAAGCGTAGCCCCCCAACCCTGTTATCCACAACCCACAGTCTTTGGTACCATGAGTGACAAGTGCCTTATTGGAGCCATTGAGGGTATCTAACTGGCTTGTGCCACCCCTGGCAAATTCCTCTGCAGGCCTAGGAAGCAAATCCCTTGGGTAGGGCCAAGGGGCTGAGTCACCAGTGGCTGCTACTGCGCCCGGCACAGCTGCTTGGGCCTCTCCTCCCCATCCCCTCTAAATTCACAGCGCAGGACAGTTGTGGGTTGGGAACAGGATAGTGGAGTACTAGAAATGATTAAGACCAGATGGCATGCATGCCAGAGCTGCAAAGGAAGGAGTGTGCCTCTTATTTCCCCCTTCAAAGTTTATTCTTCGACTAAGTTAGCCTTGATGGTTTGGAATTGGCGTAATTTCTTAAAAAGTAATGGGCATAGTCCCTGGGCATCCGCTAGGTGGGGATTTGGGCCCTGCAACCCATTTGATGTTGAGACCCCGCAATGCACAGCCGTGGCTCCTCCGTTACCGGCATGGGGAGAACTAAGAAAGGTTTCCATAGCTGGCAGCTGCAGAGGCCGGAGGGGCTTTGTTGAGAGCAATTTGGAGGAATGCAATGTGGGCCCTTTGCCTTCTCGTGGTTGCTCTCGTCACTTCTGATTTCTTCCCCGCTAGAACAAAAGTGACTTTGTTGAGACTCCCGTCCTCCTTGCATTTCCAAGGAGTCAGAGAGCGAGTGAGTCAGAGTCTGCGGGCTTTTCAGTCTGGCAGGTAGCCTGCCTTTTCTGAGTAGAGCTGGCCCCGTTATGAATCAGTTCTGGGTGTGTGTATAGATGGTACCCTGGACTGGGCGGAAGCAGGAATGGTAGGAAGGAATAAATGTGCGCACGTTCATTGTCTAAAGGGCAAGTTTGTGAATGGTGCAAGAAAATGTATGGGGATGTGCATGAATGGGAACAGGAATAAATGGTGTGTTTATTTTTTTTCTGTGCCACCTTTCGTACCTAATAACAAGGAGATGTGTAAAACCCAGGAGCAATCCATTGACAAAAATCAGACTAAAATGGCAGACACTAAGTCAATGGCAGGTAGTTAAAAGAAACCAGGTGGTATAAACAACCAGCAAAGGCATCAGAGAACAAATGTGTTTTCAGCAAGGACCAAAATTAAGGTAGGTGCTTCTCTCAGTTCGCAGGGGAGGTGGTTCCACAGAAAGGGCGCCACCACTGAAAAGGCCCTTCCTCTGGGCACCACTAGGCGAATCTCTGCAGGTTGTGGTATGACCAGAAAGGCCCTGTCTGACTGTCTTAATGCAGGGGGCAAGCTGATATTCAGAATGGTATTCCTTCAGCCAAGCTGATCCCAAGTTATTTAGGGTTTCATAGGTCAAAAGCAACCCATTAAATCTGGCTTGGTGGCATATTGGCAGCTGCTAAGTGCTACGGACCTGCTCCTTTGCGGGGAGCAAAACCCTCTCTAGGGTAACCAAATATCCCATTTCCCAGACCCAGGAACCACCTAGCCTCTAGACTTCTATGTTGTTGGCTCTCACTCAGTGGTGAACTCAATGGGGCGTGTGTGTGCGCGCGTGCGTGAGAGAGAGAGAGACTTATGTATGTCTGTATTCATTAGTGTGTGATTGGGACAAGATTATAGTCTGTATGATGGCACTGTGGGGATGAGTGTTTGTGTGTGACTGGCTCATGTTCTCTCGTACGAAGAGAACATTAGAGCAGGCTGCTAGAAAGCGGGTTGAAAGAATTTTCAGATGGGCATATTCTCCTCCGCCCCAGTTGAACAAGTTCCAAGCTTTGAAGAACTGTGTTTGTTAAACCCATTATAACATGACGCAACTTTTCATTTTATTTAATTTTCCTGTGTAACCCGAGACCTTTCTTTACCCGTCCTCTCTGTAGTTGCATTAAAGCACTCTCCTGGGGATGGAAACCAGCACTGGCAGCAAACCCGTATTATCTGCTGGTGTACACTCACAGCCTTCTCCACTTAGATCAGCAAATTCTCATCTTCCTCTAGATTACCAATGGGGAGGCCGAGACACAATGCCTCCAGAGGCAATGTTTGCAGAAAGCTGAACTGTGGAACTGCCTGCCACAAGGAAATAGTCATGGTGAAATATTTAGCAGTTTCCCCCAAAGGATTGATTAGATATCCACAGAAAATGAAGTCGGCGATTACCAAACCATTATACCAAACTCATAACAGGACTGGGTGAAACCCGTCTCTTAATATGAGGGATAGATTAAGGTGAGGCATTGACAGGGACAGACTGTTCTCTGCCTGTGGGTTTCTGGCATCCCTTGAAAGCATCGCATACACTCATCTCCTTTGTTGGCATATTCCATTTGGCAATTCTCATACACGTTGTTCAAGAGTTTTCCTTTTCCTCCTTTCCCTTTCCATACAGGGCAAGGGAGATGGGTCAGGGGGAAAGCCTGAATTAGAAATGCCATGTGAATAGTTCATTCAATTAAAAAGGCAATGTGATGTTTTGATCTCTTAATGGGTGGTGGTGGGAAGAATACTAGATAGTAGTTGATTTTTTATTTTATTTTTTTAATGCCCAGAAACAAGAACTATGCATGAGACATTTGGGGCTGGAGCCACTAAGGAGCCCATAACCCACTTATTCTTTGGGTTTCTGCATTAACAACATTTTTGAGTCTAGAGCAGTGACTCATGAAGAGATGCAACGGAGACCCTCCCCTGAAAGTGGGCAGTTCTACTGAAAAGTGAATCATTTGGAGATGTAACAGGCAGCCTTCTCTGCAGATGGCATTTTGGGCTCACAGGAGACTTGAACGATGTTCATTCATTCGTTCACCAGTTCATCCATAGCATGCTAGCAGCTTTCTTGTAGCAAACAGGTTCCACCTTGACCACTGTTGACAACGAACCACAGGCAAAAAGGGCTGAAAGCCACATGTCTTGGTTGATACCGTATTTTTTGCTCTATAAGACTCACTTTTTCCCTCCTAAAAAGTAAGGGGAAATGTGTGTGCGTCTTATGGAGCGAATGCAGGCTGCACAGCTATCCCAGAAGCCAGAACAGCAAGAGGGATTGCTGCTTTCACTGCGCAGTGGTCCCTCTTGCTGTTCTGGCTTCTGAGATTCAGAATATTTTTTTCTTGTTTTCCTCCTCCAAAAACTAGGTACGTCTTATGGTCTGGTGCATCTTATAGAGCGAAAAATACGGTAATTAAAATCTCCTTCTGGACTGGAGTGATAGCTCTGCCCAGGAGGCAATGCAGGAAATGCTTATTTCCCAAAATGCTTATTTCCCAGCTACCTTGCAGTGCTTTGACAGCATCCTACCTCCTCACAGTGGAACCCAAATTGAAGTTCCTGTGGTTTCAAATCCAGGTCTTCTTGCCTGAAGGGCAGAGTGGGGGGTGCTGCAGCCTTTAGCTCTTTGTGGCTTTATTATACCCAGAAGCTGCTCCTAGTATCAGTTTTCAGTGTGAAGCTCTGGAACAGGGCTGTTCTGGTAGCTGAGGGCACCACAACCCATTCATGATTGTATTGGAGTGAGTCATGTTTGGTTTTATTTTTAGAGATTTCTTAAATTTCCTGCAAATGAACACTTCCTTGGCTTGGTAGAGGAGATACTGCAGGCACATTGTACTGCTTTTATAGTCCAAAAGTGGCACACATGCTTTCAAAAAAGCTATAAATAAATGTCCTAATTTCCTCCTTGTATGAAGGAGACGTGGTGGCCCTTCTCTTTTTCCTTACTCTCTTGGATTTCTTACTGCAGTACAGGGAAATACTATTGAGCATGCCTGAGTCTTTTACCAAAAAGTGAGCAGCGTTATAAACTCCTAGACTGGCTGGTAAAGGGTTGGAGAGGCAAGGACCTCGAATGAGGCAAGGACCTGGAAGGGCTCAGCCCTCCTGGCTTTAAAATGTAACTCCCCTGGCTACCAGCCTGTGCCTATGGCAAGGGCAGTGGCGTAGCGTGTGTTGTCAGCACCCGGGGCAAGGCAAGTAATTTGCGCCCCCTAACCCGGGGCAAGGCAAGTAATTTGCGCCCCCCGCTGCACTGTCCCTCCCTCAAGATAGTCCCTCGCTCTCTCTCCGCACTGCACCGCACGCCTGGCACCCTCCCCTTCACAGGACGGTTCGGATTGGATTTGCACAGCCAGCACTGCAGTGAGAGAGAGTGAGTGAGCCAGGTAGGGGCAGAGAGCTGCGAGTGCGAGCACCCCCCCCCAGATGTTGCGCCCGGTGCGGCCGGCCCCCCTGCACCCCCCACGCTACGCCACTGGGCAAGGGGGAGTCATGCTTCATCTAGATGTTATAAAGGATGGAGATAAGCGAGAGCTAAAAGACATAGAAAAATCACTGTCTTTCTGTATAGGGTTGCTGAGTACTGTACCTTGGTCTTCATCTGGTGTGTTACACCAGAGAGGGAAGCAGAAAGAAAAGGATAAAGACAGGGAGACAGAGAGGAGGAGAGGAAGACACATGTAGGCTAAAGGATATAAAAGCATGATTTATTTATTTTTGCTGCATTCCTGTTCACAGGAGCGGGTAACCTTTTGGGCACAAGTGTAGGGGTGCCATATTTCAAAAAGTAAAAACCAGGACATCCCGAAAGTTGTTGAGTTCCTTTCCTTTCAAAAACGCCAAAAAAAACACCTGTGATTTTTTTATTGACTTGTCTAAGATCCAGGACAAAGCGCCACATTTCGAAAAATCGCCCCAGATGTCAATTCCACCTTTGAAATCCAGATGTATGACAGCCCTACACAAGGGAAACCTTTGCAGCCTTGGCTAACCTTCTGAGGGCCACTAGTGGGTGTGGCCACCTCTCATGCACATTCTCACATGCACGCCCAGGCAGTACACAGATGGCCGCACAGAACACACAGAGTGGGGTTACTAGCCCCTCTCCATTAATCAGAGGGTTGATTTAGTGATCAAGCAGAGAGGGTAATGTGCGCTCACCTCAGCACTGTGTCTACTTTTGGGGTAATCTTTTCTTCTTTTCTTCCTTCCTTCCTTTCTTTCTTCCTTTCTTTCTTTCTTTCTTTCTTTCTTTCTTTCTTTCTTTCTTTCTTTCTTTCTTGACAGATTGACTGAACTGGAGTTAGTTAGCTATCCCTTGCTATAAAGTCTAACCTGAGAGAAAGTCTCATTGAACTCAAGGTCACCTCCTTCTGAGTAGGCAAGCTTAAGATTGCATTGTAAATGTGGATCCATGTTGCACCTTTGAAATTAAAGGGGGGCTGTTTCTTGAAAAGGTTAAAGGCCATTGGTTCAGTTCAGTAATTTTATTCCTGGGTTTGGGATGTTTTTGATTAAAATACTGGACACTAGACAAGTCAGTAGATTATTGTGCTGTCCAGACCAGACCAGACCAGTTTGCCAACCTGACCCATCATCCACAAGTCAGCACATTGCTGAATGTAACCAATATGCTCCTTGAGAATCCCATGTCTTGCCTACACTTTCTCTTGAAAGAGGAAGTCCTTCCATGCTTCCCAGAATGTATTCCATGGAAGCAGTCCAAGAACTCCATCCACACCACCTGTCTCTCTGCTCCTCTCCTTAGAGCTCCATGAACCTCCCTCCTGACAAGGCTCGTCTCCTCCGACAATATGACAACGAGAAGAAATGGGACCTCATTTGCGACCAGGTAAGGTGGGGCTGGGGATGTGGGTGGCGCTGTGGTCTAAACCACAGAGCCTAGGGCTTGCCGACCAGAAGGTCAGCGGTTCGAATCCCTGCGACGGGGTGAGCTCCCGTTGCTTAGTCCCAGCTCCTGCCAACCTAGCAGTTCAAAAACACATCAAAGTGCAAGTAGATAAATAGGTACCGCTCTGGTGGGAAGGTAAACAGCATTTCTGTGCGCTGTTCTGGTTCACCAGAGGCAGCTTAGTCATGCTGGCCACGTGACCCAGAAGCTGTATGCCGGCTCCCTCAGCCAATAAAGCGAGATAAGCGCCGCAGCCCCACAGAGTCGGTCACGACTAGACCTAATGGTCAGGGGTCCCTTTACCTTTAAGGTGGGGCTGCCCTGTGGTTGTTGCTGATGGGGTGAGATTCCACTCTGTCATTAAAGCTACAAATCATATCATGGCAGAGGCTGATGACTCAGACAGGGTCACTGCCAGAAACAACTTCATCTCCCCTTGAGCTGCAGTTCCTTGACTCCCTTTAAAAGAGCAGGCCAGATCCCCTTATCATAATGCATTTTTCCTACTCGACTGCTTAATTCTTTGTTGTTATGAAAATGGTATCCCTGTTCCCCGCATGATTAACGGGAAAACGTAAACATCTGACCTCCATGTGGGCCTGTTACAGGCCATAACGTTATTTTAGCTATTTATATACTGCACAATTACCAAAGTTTCTAAGCAATGGAAAAGCTCTTTCATTTGATTTCAAGGTTGCTTCCATGTCGGGCATTTACTGTGGAGCATAAATGTTTTGCTCATGTACTTTTCACGGGGCATCTGCACAGCACCATGACCAAAACATTCGGCTCCTGTGCATTCTGCCACCTACCTCCTGAGCTCGGAAAAGTCTACAGTCCCTTAGCTAAGTGTATAGACACACCCAGCTACCCATAATACACTGTGATACGATTCCTCCCTGTCTAATCAAGAAACCCACAAAATTTAGGTTGAGGAGAAGAGAGTGGGATGAAATTGTCCCTCCATTTATTTTCAGTCATCCCCTATTCCTGTACATTTAACATCAGCTTGATCTGAAGATATTAGCAAGTGATAATCCTTATCCCTACGTTATAAGCAACTTGGAGGTCCTTGCAGATCAAGGTGCTGATAATGGAGTGGTCCATGTCATTCTTTCCTAGTGCAGCTGTTTGTGCCTCTGCAACAGTAGCAGCCAGCATGGGTATCTCTCTTTGTGTTGTCGTCCTCTTAAGTCCTCTCAGGTCCCAGCCAGCATAGCCAGCGGTCAGGACTGATGGAGGGCATTAGGTTAGGTGCCCCTGCTCTTTAAGGGAGGCCTAACAGATATGTGGGTTCATCATCCAGGTTACAGCGATGCATTTGTAGTAATAAACCAAGAGCCTATGTTCCATAAATCACCTTGGACAGTGACTGGGGACTCATGGAATAACGTTTTTCTCCGCCTGTGGGTTCCCAGATGAAGATGTTGCTTTAGACTGGTCCAAAACCATGAGAGGGAGATCATAGGTTCTTACAGCCCAGTTCTGTGTATGCTTATTTAGAAGTTAAGTAAATTCCTTTGAGTGCAGTGGGGCTTGCCTAAGGTTGCAATCCTAAGGGGAAAGGTGCAGATTTTGCTAGCATTTGAGCGGGACAGAAGGCCACAGAAGAGAATGTATATGGGTGGAGCATAGTGGAAATGGCTTCCTTTCAATAATATTTATTCTCGTTGCCCCATAAAAAGGACCCCTAACCATTAGGTCCAGTCGTGACCGACTCTGGGGTTGCGGCGCTTATCTCGCTTTATTGGCCAAGGGAGCCGGCGTACAGCTTCCGGGTCATGTGGCCAGCAGGACTAAGCCGCTTCTGGCGAACTAGACCAGCATACGGAAACGCCGTTTACCTTCCTGCCGGAGCAGTATCTATTTATCTACTTGCACTTTGACGTGCTTTCGAACTGCTAGGTTGGCAGGAGCAGGGACCTGAGCAACGGGAGCTCACCCCGTCGCAGGGATTCGAACCGCCGACCTTCTGATCGGCAAGCCCTAGGCTCTGTGGTTTAACCCACAGCGCCACCTGCGTCCCATGTCATTGCCCCATACAGAACAACAAAATTGAAGGGGGGAAAATCTACATAAGACATTGAAACCAGTAAGCCTGCTTATTAGATGTACAGGCATAAAGGAGCATCTGGAATTCAGATTACCCAGGAAAAGCAAGCCACCAGACAGCGTTGTCATTGGTGCAAGTCAGGGCAACCCTGAGGCTTGCTATGTTAACAAATAAATAGTGGGGACCTTTCCCCTGTGGTGACCTAGGCCAAGCTTGGCTCTGTGCTTTTGAAGACCTAACAATAATTATTCCTGCCTTCTGCTTCTTTTTTTTTCCTTCCTCTTCACCGCCCATCCTTGACCTGGAACAGGAACGATTTCAGGTGAAGAACCCACCCCACACATACATTCAGAAACTGAAGAGCTTCCTTGACCCAGGAGTCACCCGGAAGGTAAGATGCTCAGAATATTTAATGTATGCAAGTTCCATTCACAGATTACTTAAAATGGTTTACAGAACTGGAAACATCAAACAAAGCATTGGCCATGCAATATGACAGTGATGCCCTCCAGGGCAGCCCACTCAGGGCATGTTGCCATAAGAGGAACAACCTCCCTTCTCCTCCCCAGCCCACGGCTCTGGGGATTCTCCAAACACACACCCCTGAGCCAAAATGGAGGGGGAAGTGCCAGCAGGACTCCATGTGCTGTCTCCCACTAGCACAGCTCCTTGGTTGGCGCCAAGGCCTCTGCTCTCCCTTTGTTAATACCACTGCCAGACTAGGGCGAGGCGGTCCTTCAATTTGAGGATTTCTTCAAATAGAGGCCTTAAAACAGAACACAAAGCTATCCTAGGCCAAGATATCACTTGGCCTGGCAGCGCCCTTTCCACTGAGACAAGTTTCTCATCCTGAAAAGCAAACTCTGAGGCTAGGCTTTATAGCAGAGGTGGAGAACCTGTGGCCCTGCAGGTGTTATTGGACTCAAACTTCCATCAGCCACAGCCAGCATGGTCATTGGTCAGGGGTGATGGGAATTGTAGTCTGGTACAACTGGAAGGTGCCAAGATGGCTACTCCTGGTCTGTGCCATGGTAAGGAATCTCACAGGCCCTCCAGTTCTTGCAGAAGTAGTATTATTTGTATAAAGAACAAGGGGTATAGGAGAATATAAGCAGGGACTGGAATTAAACACAAAGAAGGAGGTACGAAAATAACGGGTGCATTTAACCTGATGGTTTATCCTGCCCTCGTATGCAGGCTTGATTGTAGATGAGGAAGGTAAATTGCTTGTATCCTGCCAGTAAAGTGTGGTCTTTATGCTTGTAGAAGTTCCGTCGGAGGGTGCAGGAATCCACCAAAGTGCTGAGGGAGCTGGAGATCTCTCTAAGGACCAACCACATTGGGTAAGTCATTGGTGGACCCTGTCTGGGTCTGAGATATTGCTGCTCAGCCTTCTTTAGCCTCGGTGCACACAGTGTTCTGAGGAATGCTCAAGGCTTCTCCTGCCTTAAGGCAGTCACCAGATCCTGCCAACATTACATGGATGTGTGTCTTTGCTTGTTGGCTGTTTATTGACCTAGAGGCATTTCCGAAATGCGAGCAACAAGATCCATGTTGGAGGCGAACTAAGCAGTGAGAACTAGAGGCTTCAATCGACACACAAGTTATGTGGGGCATGAGCCAGCTATTTTTAAACCCCTTGAGATCCAATGGCAATGTTTAGCACATGCCCAAATTTCTCCCACTGAAGTCAATGGGATTTTAAAGCGTTTAAAGGACCCTCGTACCTATGGGACCGCCTCTCCTGGTATGCCCCACAGAGGAACTTACGGTCCTCAAATAAAAACATCTTGAAGGTCCCAGGCCACAGAGAGGTTAGGCTGGCTTCAACTAGAGCCAGGGCTTTTTCGGCTGCGGCTCCAACCTGGTGGAACGCTCTGTCACAAGAGGCAAGGGCCCTGCAGGACTTGACATCTTTCCGCAGGGCCTGCAAGACAGAGCTGTTCCACCAGGCCTTTGGTCAGGGTGCAGCCTGACTCCCTCCTTTGGCAATCTTTACAAAACTTTAGCTTATGGTAGCCATCAATTTTGATTTTAATTAATTTTATAATGTTTTATAATGTTGCACTATTTTAGTGTTGTTAGCCGCCCTGAGCCCGGCTTTGGCTGGGGAGGGCGGGATATAAATAAAATTTATTATTATTTTTTATTATTATTAATTTTGAGTGGATCATGCATGCTGTGTGTAGCCGGGGGCAGGAGATTTACTGTGTGTGCAAACGGGTCAATAAAGTGGCGCAGTTTTCCAACTTGACTTGGTTTTCTCTCTGTTTTCAGTGTGTGTGTGTGTGTGTGTGTGTGTGTGAATAAGCACCTTCTTCTTAATTTGGTTAAATAATGATGATGGTTTCTCTAATACAAGAAGCTGTATAGGTTTTGGCTAATACGTGGATTCCCAGGTAAAATGCAGGAAGAGGTGTGGAGTTTCAGCATCTTCTCAACATCAGTTAATTTCTGGAATTTACCCAAGGTGGGGTGATATGGATTAGATAGCTTTAAAATGGGCATTAGGCAGATCCATAGAGGTTGAATCTTTTGGTGGCTACTAGTCATGATAGTTATATGGAACTCCCCAGATCGGTGGTAGCAGGAGATATGCCACTCAATACCAGTAGCAGGTTGGGAACATTGGACAAAAAACCCTCTTTTGTAAAATTCCCGGAAGTGCATAAGCTAAGTAAGCTACAGCTTAGGGCCCCAGGTTCTAAAGGGCCTCCAAAGACATTTTTTAGAAAAAACTAGATTTCAGGTTTTACCTAAGTGGTTAAAAGGTTAATAGGCTTCTTGCTATGTATATGTTTTAATTGGTGTGTTAGCTTTTCGTTGCATCCTAACCTATGTATTGGTATATATGCAAATATGAACCTTTATCATTTCTGCTTTCAATGTGCTTTCTGTTGTGTTCTTTGTCTTCTGTTACCAAACCTTTTTAAAAAAAAGGTAAATGGGAGGAAGTTAAGAAAGAGGTGGGGACATCTTTTGGTGATGCTATGGGGCCTCTTAAACTTGAGATAGCTTAGGGTTCAGCATGTCTGCTGGTTGGCTGCTGTAGGAAGTCGGATGCTTCACTCACTGGCCTTCTGACCTGATCCGTTTGGGCTCTTAATGTCCAACTGTCCTAGGAATCAGTCCAACGAAGCAGAAAATGGTCCACCTGGGTGATGGTCCATTTGACAGGCAGGCCAAGAGAAGCAATAAAAGAAAAAAGGAGGGTGGGTTAGATGAGGACGCTCTTCTTCAACGCTTCCCCTCGGCCTGCTGATAATGCTCTAGCCTGCCTGAGAGGCCCCTATCCTCCCAAAAGTTCCCATGCCTTCTGTTGTGAGCTAGGAAATGCGCCGCTATCGCCACCTGTCCTGGCTCCAGCTGGAAGGGAAACGCCGGCAAGAGCAGGAAGCCGAACTGTTCCTGTCCTTAGTTTCTGGTCACTGCCGGCCGGGCGGGACTTCCTCAGGGTGGCTGGAGCTGACACGGGGAGGGGTTGCTTAGTCAGCAAGACTGGTCTAGGCAATGAAAGAGTGGCAGTTTGGGTGTGAGAGTCAATAACAAAGAAGGGGGGGACTGCTAAATGCTGGGGATGAGAGATTGTGAGTGAGAGCGAAATATTTTGAGGTGTCGTTAGGGTTTTCCATGAAATGGGGATGGTGGCGTCTGTGGATTCATGGTGGAGTATCATACAACTGTAGTGCCAAAAGAGGCCTTTAAAAGGTTATCTGTTCCAAAGCCTTGCTCCCAGACATTAAAAAAGGCACCTATCCAGCACAAGGTCACAGGCTCTATTATCTTCTAGATTTTAGCAGGCAGTTGACGGAGAGCAAAGGGGGTCAAAGTCTACTGACGCGGAGGAACAAGGAACGTAAAGTGCACCCGAATATGTGGCTAGGTCACTTGTTCTGCAAAAGTGCAACTCTGCCTCCCCCAACATACTGCAAAAGTCATTTGCTAATATTATCTGAAAATTAAACCTTTCCATGTAGCCCATAATATTAGCAACTGATATTTACCGTATTTTTTGCCCTATAGGACGCACTTTTCCCCCTCCAAAAATGAAGGGGAAATGTGTGTGCGTCCTATGGGGCGAATGCAGGCTTTCGCTATTGTTGGAGTGATTATAAGAACCCCTCTTTCACACCTGCAAAAGGTTTTGGGCAGACATTCTACCTTGTTTCTAATCAGCCCATGTCCCATGACTTCCTGCTGAAACCCTGCAGTTCTTTTATACCTCAAATTGTTGGTTTATTTTTGTTGTGCTTTTGTTGCGCTATAGCACAAGGGTGCCCCTCCAGACAGAAATAATACGATACCATTGGGGAAGTACCACAGAACAACTAATAAAGCAGGATGATGTCTGGAAGGCCCAATATAAACTCAGCCCCAATGCGCCATTATTGTATCAATGCCAGCTCAGACACTCTTAGTATAGCAGGAGCAGGGATATTAGCCTTAGGCAAGCAACTATCTCTACTCCCTGTGCATCATGCTAGGGTGCTAAGGTTAGGAGCCTCTAATGCAGCGTGTGTGTAATACTGGTCTACCTTTTAAAGGTAAAGGACCCCTGACCGTTAGGTCCAGTCGCGGACGACTCTGGGGTTGCGGCGCTCACCTCGCTTTACAGGCCGAGGGAGCTGGCATTTGTCTACAGACAGTTTTTCCGGGCCATGTGGCCAGCATGACTAAGCCACTTTCTGGTGAAACCAGAGCAGCGCACGGAAACGCCGTTTACCTTCCCGCCGGAGTGGTACCTATTTATGTACTTGCACTTTGACGTGCTTTCGAACTGCTAGGTTGGCAGGAGCTGGGACCAAGCAATGGGAGCTCACCCCGTCGCAGGAATTCGAACTGCCAACCTCCTGATCGGCAAGCTCTAGGCTCTGTGGTTTAGACCACAGTGCCACCCGTGTCCCGGTCTACCTTTTAGGACTGTTTTAAAGATTAATGTGGTAGAGTGTGTGGATCACTTTGCACGATTAAATAAAGCACCATGTATACCTAATCTATTATAATTACTACTAAAACCACAAAGGGTTTGTTGTGGAAATTACTAAGAAAAACACTGACTGGAACTAAAAGTATGAAATTGTTTATAAGAGTCATAAGGAATAAATTACAGTGCCTCCTGCAGTAAGAAAGGAATGCATCTTTTGTTAAAAGTAGATAGTATGTGTAAAACTCGTTTTGCTTTATAACAGTGCAAGCATACATGGGGGTTCTTTTTGGGACTGTTCCTGATACTCAGCTATTGAAGAGGAACAGAATAAACAAGCCAGTTTATATTCCACATGCAAAATTGCAGAAAGCAGTGAGCAGTGCTGGCTGCACATTACAACAGAATTTTGCACTTACTTTAAAACAAAGAAGGAGCCGGTCCCTAAGCCTGCAAAAAAAGGCTTGAGAGTTTGTGGGAAATGTCCAATCAAACTGGCGACAGGAATGATGGTCCCAGTGCTGGAGCAGCTGCGGAGGATTGACAGCCGTCATGACATCCAGCTTCAGTGCCATGCCTATCTGTTTGTCCCTCCCCTTGAAGTGGAATAAATTATGCAAAATGAGCATATGTTTTGCATACCGCAACTTGATTTGCATAATCTGCACAGCTGCTGGCTTCAGCTTTTCAAGGAGCAGCATGTGAGCTAACTTGGTACACAACATTGAGGGGTGTTGTTGTTTTAAGCACACGGCTATGACAAGAATATGGTCTGAAAAGCAGGCTGGGTTTGGAGACAGCATTGCACTTTTTGATGGAAGAGCCTTTTTTTAGGAATGTGTGGTTGGGACAGGGGAGGGACAACAGGGAGGAGAGCAGGCGCTCAGAGCGTGATCCTTGGGGTGAGAATAGGAATGTTGCAAAGCGCACAAGGGAGTCCCTGTGTTCATCTTTGAAATGCCGGGGGGGGGGGGGGATGTTCTTGCATGCAAACAGCCCTAATCTGCTACAAACAGTCTGCCTGCCCTTGAGAAAAGTCCCTCTGTTTTTCAGGAACTTACTTTTTCTTTCCCGTAACCAGCGCAGCCTTGCCTATTCAACTGAGTAATCCTTCTGGAGGGAGGGAGGCAGTTCCAGAAGCGCAACCCAGTATGGGCATATTCTAGAGCAGTAGTGACATATGTAAACATCAGAGAGTCATGGGTCACTTGCTTGAGGCATCTGGAGCTGTGTTTTCCCTGCAGGCAGCCATGGCGTGGTGCCTCTTTTGCTCCTGTTTCTCGCCATGTAACACAGAGGAGACTGGATTGTGTGGGTTCAACAGTACATTCAACACTACTCCTGTTTAGCCATTTGGTCCTTGCTAAGCCTGCGATTAAGGGACATGGGTGGCGCTGTGGATTAAACCACAGAGCCTAGGACTTGCCGATCAGAAGGTCGGCGGTTCAAATCCCCACGACGGGGTGAGGTCCCGTTGCTCGGTCCCTGCTCCTGCCAACCTAGCAGTTTGAAAGCATGTCAAAGTGCAAGTAGATAAATAGGTACCGCTCTGGCGGGAAGGTAAACGGCGTTTCCGTGTGCTGCTCTGGTTCGCCAGAAGCGGCTTAGTCATGCTGGCCACATGACCTGGAAGCTGTACGCTGGCTCCCTTGGCCAATGATGATGAGCGCCGCAACCCCAGAGTCTGGACTGGACCTAATGGTCAGGGGTCCCTTTACCTTTACCTTTTAAGCCTGTGATTCTCTCTCTCTCTCTCTCTCTCTCTCTCTCTCTCTCACACACACACACACACACACACATGTGTACATGTGTCTTCACTCTCAGATGCAGTCAGGGACATGCAGACAGATTTGTCCGAGCATATGCACATGTGAAACTTCCTTATCTTGTTTGACATTTGGTCCATCTACTGCAGCTTTATCTACAGGCAATAGGAATCCAGAACTTAGGGAGATAGGTCTTTCCTGAGAGATTTTCAACTTTTTGATCGTCACCCTGCAAAACGTGTTCTCTCCCATGGACATACGGCCAGAGAATACAGGCATGCCTGCTCATAAGCACATAAAAGCATGCGCACCAACTCAGTTTCCTTTTATGCATACGCCCACGATCTCCTTTCCTGTCCTAGAGCGTGGCTCGGATTGGATTTGCCTTGGGCAGCTTTTGCTCCCACCTCTGTGCCCTTTAACCTCCAGCAAATGTGTTGAGGGCCCTAAAATAGCAGCCACTGGAGTCAGACAGGAAACACACAGGGGTGGAGGCTGGAGTTCAGACAGGCAGGAAATGGGCGGGAGTGTTGCTCCCCTGTCCCACAGAGAAAGAGAGAGAGAAAGAGAGGGAATGAACATATGCATAGTTCCAGTATCCAGATGATTGATGGACGAAATCACATTCAACCACGGCTACTTCTGGAAATAACATACACTGAACAACCAGCCTCCAAATGCACCCTCCTTCATATTCCAGAGTTGGCACACCTACACACAGAGAGAAACAAAGCCACAGATACACAACCACACAAGCACTTATATACTGTATTCCTTTATTTCATACTCCACCTGGTTCAGTCCGATCCCTTGATGCAGATTGGCATCATATTCGTACCTTCACAACTTGCACCACAGTGAGAAGGGTGGAGAGAGACATCCCCAGCGAATGTCAAAGGGACTGCAAGGCTCTGAGTTAAACCCTCCCTGCCCAGCATCAAAAGATAACGCCCTGCCAGTTGCTTTATTTATCGGCAGCTGGGGATGCTGCAATCTCCCCACAACACACATTGGGTGGGCCATGGCTGGCTTCCTTCTGAATTTTATTATGTTCATCTGTCTCCTTTGAACCCCCTCCAGTCTGTCCCTGCTGCAAAGGCACAGGGCCCCCAGACTGAAGGAACACAGTTCTGTAAATGAGCTGAACTTGATCTGTGTTATACAGAGTGAGGGAGCTGTTGATGTCTTGTGTCTCGTAGCCTCAGCTGTGTTTAAGGCTTGGAGGCAGGCAGTAGTCTGGGAGAGACCTTGCTTGCATCCCATCATCTTCTGTCTGTCTGTCTGTCTTTTGCCACTCTACCAAATCTGGCCAAACAGGTTTGTTCAGGTGTTAGAAACATCATAACCCTCACCCTTTCTGCAGAACCTGATTAGAGCAGGTGAAAGCATCCACAACAAAGGGAGACCTTTCTTTGACACCACCTCAAACTATTTTGGAGGTGTTGTCTGTCTCTAGCCTTTATGAGCTTGGTGCAGCTCCAAGCTTGCCTTTTTGGATTGCTTCTTAAAAACAACAATAAAAACAAACCCACTTCTTCCATAAAGCCTTTCTTCCTGGACCACCCTCACCACTTCCGCACCGTCTTCACCACCACATCCTTTCAACTCTTTTCCTTTTCAGTTTCCCCTTTCTTCTATTATCTTCCTTCAGATTTGTTCTGAGTTTACTTTGGGGCTAAGTAAGGCAGTGTGCACTGGGTTCAGTGATTTGCATGCTGATTTGTTACTGCTATTTTGATCTGTCCTGCATTCTGTGTTTTAATTGTGATATTTATAATGTTTATGGTTTTATTTTCTTTGTACGCTGCCCTGTTCAGTTTACTGGAGGGTGATCTAGAGACAGCTTTAAAATGAATACACATTCAGTGGCAATTACGTCTTAGTCAGTGTGTCTACAGTAGCATCCTCAGCCACCCATCAATGGGTCATATTCAATGTAGCACGAACCAAAATGTTCCATCAGCACAATCATTTCTGCTTGAGCACAGAATGCTCTCCCCCTCCCCTCCATGTCCCCTAAATCCGTTCCAGGTCCCCCCCTCCCCAACCCTCCAAAGCAGATTTGGGGGTGGTACTGTAGAAGGAAGGGGGAATCTCATGGCAATAACGTAATATGCGCTCTACGTGGGGCTACCTTTGAAGGTGACCCGGAAACTACAACTAATCCAGAATGCGGCAGCTAGACTGGTGACTGGGAGCGGCTGCTGAGACCATATAACACCGGTCTTGAAAGACCTACATTGGCTCCCAGTACGTTTCCGAGCACAATTCAAAGTGTTGGTGCTGACCTTTAAAGCCCTAAACGGCCTTGGTCCAGTATATCTGAAGGAGCGTCTCCACCTCCATTGTTCTGCCCGGACACTGAGGTCCAGCTCCGAGGGCCTTCTGGCGGTTCCCTCACTGTGAGAAGCAAAGCTACAGGGAACCAGGCAGAGGGCCTTCTCCGCCCTGTGGAACGCCCTCCCATCAGATGTCAAAGCGATAAACAACTACCTGACATTCAGAAGACATCTTAAGGCAGCCCTGTTTAGGGAAGTTTTTAATATGTGACATTTTAGTGTATTTTTCATCTTTGTTGGAAGCCACCCAGAGTGGCTGGGGAAACCCAGCCAGATGGGTGGGGTACAAATAATAAATTATTATTATTATTATTATTATTATTATTAATCTTTGCTAGTGAAAATCACATGATGGTGTGATGGATAATGGATTACAAGTCAACTTCTGCAAGTCGACGTGAGCTGCCTTTGGGTAATAAAGCCCCGTTTTGGGTTTTTCTTTTGCAGGTGGGTGCGCGAGTTTCTCAATGACGAAAACAAAGGCCTGGATGTGCTGGTGGATTACCTCTCCTTTGCTCAGTGTGCGGTGATGTAAGTGTCTGCATTTCCTTTGAGGTGCCCCTGAATCTTCCTGCCTCTTTGTATCACTATTGGAAGCAGTGGGACTTTGAAGGCAGGTTGCTGGGCATTGCGAGTGGGGAGAGTCCTTCAGGCTTCCCATAGACTCTGTGTTAGAACAGGATGCTTGACTACATGGATCGTTGGCCCGATCCAAAAAAAGCTCTTATTATGTTCTTATGAAACACATTTGTAGACAAAATCAGTCCAGAAGGATAATTAGCTACCTGGTTTTTTGTTTTTTAATCAGTCTTGGGGCCTATTCATATTCTCATTCAGAGTCCCAGGCAGGCAGAATAATGTTGTTGAATTCAACATTTTCCATCTGGAACATCTTTAGCTGGCAACCATCTGCTGCAATGGCTTCCCGGCTTCCCTTTTTCAACTTTTGTGATAGTCATCACCTTGGGGTATTTATTAGGGGCATAAATCTGCTTGCTAGTTGATTAATCATCTGGCCTTTCAGAGATGAACTGGTTATGCTAAAACTAATTCAAATATTATGAAAACCTCAGTTCAGGTGCCTTTCTGAGAAGAAGCGAGACAAATTTGCATCAGTGTCTCTGGGTAAGTTCAGGTGGCAGATGGTTGGGTCACGCTGGCACTGAAGTCAGGGCACTGCTAAAAAGGCCCTCTCATTGGCCCCCACGCCACCCCTTCTTAGTGCCCCCGAGGAAGATTTTTAAAGTTTGAGGCAGGCTCACATGGAAAGAGATACACCTGAAGGCACTTTGATCCCAAGCCATTTAGAGGTGCAGAACAAGGGCAGGTAACCTCTTTCAGCCCAAGGGCCACATTTCCTTCTGGGCAACCTTTTGAGGGCCACATGCCAGGGGTGGGGCCAGAGGCAAAAGTAAGCAGAGCAATGAGACTCTGTACAGCAGGCTAGTTTCTGCACACATGCTTTAGCCTCTATATAGGCAAGCTAGAGGCATCACACCCCCCTAGCCCATCAAAAACACCCAGAAGAGGGTGCAAAACAGAGGGAGCATATGGCTGGAGAAGGTGTATGACCTGGAAAGAGAGATTTGGAGGACCACATTCGACCCCTGAACCATAAGGTCCCCACCTGTGCTGTAAAGGTTAAGGCCAGTATTTCAAACTGGGATCTTTAAATGGACCAGGAGGCCAGTGTAGTTGCTTTAAAACCCTTCACCGAGATGCAAAGAGCAGCATGGGAGCGGCTTGTGAGTCAGTGCCCTGCTGAGCGTCCAGTTCCCCTTTTCACAAGGGAATTGCTTTGGCAGCAACCAGCTCTATCCTTAATCATAGTATTGTAGAGATGGAGGGGGCTGCGAGGGTCATCTAGTCCCACTCCCTGCCAATGCAGGAATCTTTTGGCCCAAACCACAACCCTGAGATTAAGAGTTCTCATGCTTTACCAGCTGAGCTATCTGTGACTCCTTCCAGGATTCAGTGGACACAGCTCTAGTAGCTCCCAGGAGGCAGGTTGGTGTGTGCAGCACCTGCTCTAATGTAGACACCTGGCTGCCAGGTGGTTCACTTCTAATGTAAAGCCAGCCTGTGGCAGATTGGCCTGTATGCTGTGAGCGCACATCTGATGCAATGCTAGCCTGGGAATTTGTCACAGGGCAGGCCCAGCCTTAAAAAACATATCTGCCTGTCTGCCTGCCTGCGTGTATGTATATATATGCCTTGTACCTGGTTTTCTTTGTGCTCGGATCCTGCTTACGCAGGGGGAGATTTGAGCCTATGCCTTGTCGCATGCCAAGCTGCTGGGCTTGTGGCCTGTTGGGAGGAGCCCCCGTGAATCCAGAGCTTGAGCGCTCTACGCAGCTTTTGTTCTCGAACGTCTCTCTCTGTGTGTGTGTGTGTGTACGGCTGGGGGGTGTCTGTGGGCATAGGTATGGTGTGTGATCCCTCTCTGCCCTCCAGGTTTGATTTTGAGGGCCTGGAAAGTGGTGAGGATGGAGCGCTGGAAAAGCTGAAATCCTGGAGCAGGTCCATAGAGGATCTGCAGCACCCCAGCACCCTGTCTGCACCCTACGCCAACAGCCTTGCTCGCTCTGCGCGCCAATCTGCCCTCCGGTATGTACCTCTGCCCTGCTGCGCCTTCTGGTGTGTAGCCTTCTGAGCTCTGCCGTTGGTTGTAATAATAAACCCCCTCCCTGCTTTCTGCCCTCCAGGGGATGCCGTGTGCTGATCTCTTCTCCCCACTCCCATCCTTCCCCCCTGATGCTCCTCTGGCGGTAGCTGGCCATGTCTCCTCTCTGCTCCAGGCCTTCTCTTTTGCCATGCTCTGTTTGCCTGTCTTTGCTGGCTCTCCTGTTCTCTCTCTTTCTCTGTCCTTGTCATCTGGGTAAGTATTTCTGCACTGGGCTGCTGCGTGAGGAATTCTGTGCACAGTCCCCGGGCTGGGCAGTGGCCTAGGTGCATGAAGATGTGTGTGGGAACGCAGAGGGGGCCCCTGCAGTCCACACCCAGGGCTGGTGGCAAGCAGGTGGCCAAGTGGCCAATGGGGACAGATGATCCAAGAGCAAGGTCCAAGACTCCTGGTACCTCGCAGTCTGGAGGTTCCTGCCCTGGGAATGGACATGGTTCAAACTCCAACTTAGTCACGGGCCCGTTGGCTGACTTTGGAAAAGCTCCTTCTCTCTCAGACTCTGATTCCCATCTGTAAAATGGAAAGAAAAACAGTTTTACCTATTGCAGGGCTATTGCTCCTGACAATTTTAACTGTATCCCTGATGATTCTTGATAATAGTAGGCATTCGGTACTTTGAGGTGGCTGGATATCCTTGTAGGTCCAGCAGTGAAATTTTGTGGTGTATTTATTATTTGTTTCATAAAAAACTACATACCACTTGATTGTAAAAACAAACGAGCACACAACCTCAAAGCAGTTTACCCATTGAGACAGCTATTGAGCAACAAGGGATGCTGAAAGATTATTATCATTTTTCCCCGTTAAAGAGTGATGGGTGGTTTGAAAGAAGTACTGCTGTTTGTGATATATACATCCATCCTGCTATTTTGACTGGTTAAACAGGTTTGGGAGGCTTTTATGTTTACCCAAATCCTGCAAAACATAGTTGACCAAGATAAGAAACAGAACACGTTCACACAATGCCTTTTTTGTATCTTTCCCTACTCTTTGCCTCTAGCCTAAGAAATATTAAACCAAGTTTAGAGGGTACTCCAGGGAATCAGAAGACAGGATGCCTAAATGGTACCCATGGGTTGGATGGACTCCTTTTCTTACTTAGTTTGGTCTTCTGGTTCCCTTTCCAACTCATGTCTTTAAGAATTGGGAGCTCATGAGTTCAGACATTTTTAGCATAGGTGGGCGAATCTGCATAATACCTGTGGGAACTCCATCTTGGGTGAAGGTCGTGGCTGCGAAGGGATCAATGTCTCCCCATACTGTCCTGGAGAGACATGGCAGATATATATATGCTGAGCCCCAAACTCAGCCAAAGGCTCAAATCAGGCCAAACATAGTTTTCCTCCTTGATCATTGAGCTATTCGGCCCTTGTGTTCTTTCTGTGTCTCAAACACCTAGAGAGTATTCCAGATTTTTGACAAGAAACTTCTTTATTCCTTTTGGAAACCCCCATTTTAATCCCCAGTGTATATATATATATTTTAAGCAGCATGACTTTAATTTCTCCTTGTTTCAGCAAATAAAAGCTGAATGCCCTATCTCTTGAGGGGTGTATGCACATGTGTTGAAAGCTAAAACCGACAACAGTCTCCTGGAACTTAGCTTTTAAGTAGATTAGCAAAACCCCTGAGTTGATCTTAGACTCCAAATGAGCGGTAGCCATTCAGCCTTTCTTTTGCCAGCGAGAAACCCACATCTTGGGCAAACCTTCTGACAGAAGCTGGTGGTTCTAATTACAGCTCTCCCTTCCTGTTCTTAGCTGCGGCCGTGACCTCATCACTGGCATGGGGCAAACATTTTTTTGAGCCTCACTGCTTTTTCTGTGTGTGTGTGTGTATGAGTGTGCTAAATGTAGGACTCTCTTTTTGCCAGATACACCACCCTTCCCAGCAGGAAAGCCCTGAAGAACTCACGGCTGGTTAGCCAGAAGGATGACGTCCACGTTTGCATCCTGTGCTTACGAGCCATTATGAACTACCAGGTAATGCTGGCAGAACCGTCCTATTGCCTGCCTCTAGCTAGGATCAGGGATGCCTGTGGGCTGCAAGTCTAAACCCAACATTTCATGAGTGGGGAAAACTGAATTCTACCCTAGCAGAGTAAAATAAATCAAAACTTATTTATTTACACTTGTAGCCTGGCTCCATCTAAGGGGCCTGGGATGGGTTGCGGAAGTTGGAAACAAGTGCAGACGATTGGACACATAAGACGTGTGTGTGTGCAATAAATCGGAGCCAAAAGAACTTTTTTAGGGGCAGGAGGGAGGCATGAACCCCTTTATTATTGTGTGATGTGTGATATTCCTTTGAAAACACATCATTTATTATTTTTAGTAATGCCAGTTTCCTAGATGATTTGCACTATATAATGACTCCACTCCAGGCTGTGCCTGGGCTGCTAAATCAACAGTTTCGCTGCGGTTTCACTGGTTCTTTCTACTCCTAATACTTCTATGCATTTCTTCCCCTTTTTGCATGTCAGTATGGATTCAATTTGGTCATGTCTCATCCTCACGCTGTCAATGAGATTGCCCTCAGCTTGAACAATAAGAACCCCAGGTAAGGCGGCTGGGTCTTCAGGTGCGCCCTGTGGAAACGTGGATAACTTACCCTCTATAGGTGGACTAATGTGGCTCCCTTTGTTTGGCTCTTAGTGTGTTTAAAAATGCCAGGTCCTGCTTGCCTTACAACCAGCGTCAAGTCTCTTCAGCTGTCCCTTGGGCTTCTCCTACCAGTAAGGGGTTTTAGCTGTGTAATGGGACTTTCACATCCACAGAGAACTGTTGTCTTCAAAACTCTTCACAAAGAAGTCAAGGCTGGTGTCACAGGTGCTCCCCAGCCAAAGGAAAGCACACGGCAGATAGTTAACTCTTCATTGACGAACGCGGACGCTGGGAATAGTTTCTATGACTCTGAATACTTACACGTACCAGTCTAGCGTCTAGGCTGCTATTCCCAGCTCTGTGCTCTATGGAGCAGTTGCAGCAACAGGGAACCACTCCCCCTCCACCTTTTTATGGCTCTCCCCCCTCCTGGTTCTGGGAGACAGTGCTGCAGGAGTGGGTGGGGAAGCCCCCAACCCTTCACTTGCCTCTCCTGCCGCTCCCTCTTTTTCTTCAAACCCATCCTGTGCTCCACCCTCCAGCTCTGAAGCTGTCATGGACTGGCTTGGCACAGAGGAGTGGGGGGAGGCAGCAGCTGGGGAACCCCCAAGGGGAAGAAGGCTCAGAGCCAGGGGTTTGGTGGTGAGACAACAGAAGCTTCCTCTGCCTCTTGCCTCCTGGCAAATAGAGGTCCCCAGAAATCACTACTCTCCCACAAATCCCTTCGCCTGGTGCACACGAGTCAGCGTCCTTCCGGTCCCTGACAGCTGGAGACAGACACTTGTTCTTAAGTGAGCTGAAAGTGGCTTGAGAGAACCATCACCTTCCATGAGGCCCTCCAGACAGATTGACATTTGTTGTTGCGTGTCATTGATGCAGTACTAGTGCACCAGGGCTAGATTTATACTGGATCATCCACACATCATTCTGCCTTTTTAGATGTGACGCGGCAGCTAAAAAAGCCAATGCAATTCTGGGCTGCATCAATAGGAGTATAGCATCTAGATCAAGGGAAGTAATAGTGCCACTGTATTCTGCTCTGGTCAGACCTCACCTGGAGTACTGTGTCCAGTTCTGGGCACCACAGTTCAAGAAGGACACTGAGAAACTGGAACGTGTCTAGAGGAGGGCAACCAAAATGGTCAAAGGCCTGGAAACGATGCCTTATGAGGAACGGCTAAGGGAGCTGGGCATGTTTAGCCTGGAGAAGAGGAGGTTAAGGGGTGATATGATAGCCATGTTCAAATATATAAAAGGATGTCACCTAGAGGAGGGAGAAAGGTTGTTTTCTGCTGCTCCAGAGAAGCGGACACGGAGCAATGGGTCCAAACTACAAGAAAGAAGATTCCACCTAAACATTAGGAAGAACTTCCTGACAGTAAGAGCTGTTCGACAGTGGAATTGGCTGCCAAGGAGTGTGGTGGAATCTCCTTCTTTGGAGGTCTTTAAGCAGAGGCTTGACAACCAAATGTCAGGAGTGCTCTGATGGTGTTTCCTGCTTGGCAGGGGGTTGGACTCGATGGCCCTTGTGGTCTCTTCCAACTCTATGATTCTATGATTCTATGTCCTCTGATGCTTCCCCAGTGTTATTGCCCCACACTCTTACACTGCAGTGCGACAAAAGTGGGGGTCCTCTAAGAAAAAGAGCATTTGTGTTATGAAATGTTACAGGATTTCAGCAGGAAATTAGGGGAGATGCACTGATTGGAAAGGAAGCAGCATAGCCACCCTTAAACATTTGCTGGCACAAACAGTATTGAAAACAGGATCGTGTATAACTGCCCCAAGACCAACATGAGCACAAATCATAACAGATGCACAATAAAAAGGATGTCTGGAGGCGTCTGTGGTGTGTGCGTGTTTGTATGATACCATGGATCCCTCCCTATATTGCCTCTGGTCAAACAAGTCTTGCAGTTTTTTGAAATGCTTCATGAAACCCTGCAAAACCTGTTTAGCCAACATGGAAGTGGAATGAGTTCACACGCTATTAGCAGCCATCCCTCCTTCAAACTGCCGTCGGCTCTGAAAAATGAAACAATGGCCTGCCTCCAGCTAGTGAAACTGATTTCGAGCAGGTTTTAATTTGCAGAACAGATGTGGACTTGGACCACTTTCTCCTGTTTCCTCATATTGTTTGGCCTAACTGAAATCTCTGTGCACAGCCAGAAAAACTGTCTGGGCCATGTTGTTGATATAAAGTGCATTGATCATCTGCGGTTTCCAGGCCTTCCATTGCAAAGTTGCTGGTTTACATCTTGTGTTGGCTTATCACGTATCCCGTCCTGGCACTATATGATGAATGGGCACATATACAGAGGGAAGCAAGCTCATGAGTGAACCATGTCCCTGGGGGTCTTTTGGTATGCTCTGCAAAGTAATGTTTACAATATGAACTGCAAAAATATAATTTATATACAATATTTCTTCTTCTTGCATAGATGTTATAAGTTTGCACTTTTTTTATTGCCTCCCCTTGCCCTAACCATATTAATTCAGCATTTGAAAATGCAGAAACTCCTTGCTGGGCTCAGTCTTTAATTGGTAAAGTAAGAACGCCATGGAGATACAAAGAAAAACAAGCCCTTTCTCACTTGAAAGCTGCTGTTAAAGTGGCAGGATCATGCCAGACATGGGTGTAAAATACTTAACTAACTGACCAATTGTATCACAGATAACTCGGTTCTGCCCCCCTGACATAAAGCCTGCTCCCCGTGAAATAAATCCTGGCTCTGCCCACGATGCCAGATATATGTGGAGTCACTCTACCCTAGCAGAAGGGTATGCCCTAGAGGCATAGCTGTCAACTTACATATTTAAAAATAAGGGACCAACAGCCTCGAAAATAAGGGATCAGCAGCCAAAATAAGGGATTTTCCAAGGGGCGCAGGTATGTTCAACTTCTGAGCCCCTCCAAGCCAAAGGCAGAAAGCCCAGCCAGCAGCCAAACGAAGCCTCAAGTGGTGGTTCACACAGCGCAGCAACCCAGCAAAGGGGATGCATCAAGGAAAACCACCGTCATCTCTCTGCTGGGAAGCGCTGAGCAAAGGCGAGTCCCCAGGCAACGCGGCCGATTTGATCGGCACAAGGCATGCAAGCTCCACCCCCCCCAGTCGTTCTTAGACTCCTTATTGGGTGAGCAACGCAGCCAAGCAACCCAGTTGGAGCCTCCCTCCTCCCTGGCCAGCAGGGAGGGAGGGAGAGGAGCTGCTTCCTTTGAAACCTGGGAAATTTAAGAGACATCATCAATAAGGGACAGCAGTAGGGCACGGCGCTGGGATAAGGGAGTTTCCCGCCAAATAACAGACAGTTGACAGCTATGCCTAGAGGGGAACCTCCTGTTTACCTAGCATTAGTTGCCGCACCAATGGATGTGTTCAGCTGGAAACCAGAAATGATCAAACTGCACTAGGAGCAGGGGCAAAGCTGAACAACCAGGGACACCTCCTGATCACAAAACCTACACCTGTGTTGCAAAACTGGAATAGACAGCGGTTTGTTGGAAGCAAGGCCCCCTGACAGCAAAACCTCAACTTTGAATGATAGGGGTAGCCAGTTTGGTACCTTGCAGGTGTTCTTGGGCTTCAGTTCCCACCAGCCCCAGCCAGCATGGCCTGTGATTGGAGATTATGGGAGTTGTAGTCCAACAACACCTGGTGGTTACTGCGTTGGCTGCCCCTGCTGCATGCCTCTGCAACAGTTGCATCCGAGGGATGCTGTTATCATGGTGGGATATATTCTGCGTCACCAGCAAAGTGGCATTGCTTTTCTTTCTGGTTGGTGGCACATCCTTGCTTCTCTCTTTTCTCTCCAGGACAAAAGCCTTGGTGTTAGAACTGCTGGCAGCTGTCTGTCTGGTGCGTGGCGGCCATGAGATCATTTTGGCTGCTTTTGAGAATTTCAAGGAGGTGAGGACTAACCTACAGCACCCTGGGGGAAATCAGCAACGGGGGACCTGCAGTTATTCTTGAGCTCCCATCAGTCCTGATCATTGGCCGTGATAGCTGGGGCTGATGGGAGTTCCCCATACCTGGTAGAGACATGAAACTTGGAAGAGGAAGGGAAGGCAAGATGAGGGAAATAGATGTGCATGGTAGTGGGGACAATTTAGTAGGAAATTGTGCGCACAAGGGCAAATGGACAGACAGATACACAAGTTGAGGGAGGGAGGTGGAGGAAAAGTCGTGTAGCCTAAATGGATAGAGTAGCAGTGCCCAACTTTTGATCCCAAATCAGAGCCCATGTGTTAGTGCAACTTAGGAGCAAACTGCAATACCAGCACACATTGGTACCTGTTTACCTCTGCCTTCCTCAGCTCAGGAGTGGGCCTCTACACAGGGAGCTCCACTCCACACCATAACTGTGCTTGAAAGCCCACCAGCTCTGTTTCTGGATGGCCTAAACCCCTGTAGTCTTTCATTCGAGATGAAGTTGATTGAAGGCTCTTCTCTTGACACCCTCAGTGTCTGAGGTTAGACAGGTGGGCACCAGGCCCCTCCTCACCCACATTATGGAATTCCTTCCCTACGTTTGTGAGCCTGGCACCATCTTTTAAGTGCCAAGCAAAGCCTGTCCTGTTTGCTTAGGCTTTTAATTTCATCTGATCTGCCTTTTTGTGGCATCTTCTCCTCCCCACTTTTTTGTGTATTTTGTCTTAATGGATCCTGCTCTCTTAAATGATTATTATTAGCATTATTAATTGTTTTATTCTGCTGTTTGCCCCCTTGAAACATCCATCAAAGGCAGGGAATTCTAAATCCAAAATTAAAATTTAAAAATAGGTGGAGAAGAGGAGGTTAAGGGGTGATATGATGGCCATGTTGAAATATATAAAAGGATGTCACATAGAGGAGGGAGAAAGGTTGTTTTCTGCTGCTCCAGAGAAGCGGACATGGAGCAATGGATCCAAACTACAAGAAAGAAGATTCCACCTAAACATTAGGAAGAACTTCCTGACAGTAAGAGCTGTTCGACGGTGGAATTTGCTGCCAAGGAGTGTGGTGGAGTCTCCTTCTTTGGAGGTGGACAACCATATGTCAGGAGTGCTCTGATGGTGTTTCCTGCTTGGCAGGGGGTTGGACTCGATGGCCCTTGTGGTCTCTTCCAACTCTATGATTCTATGATTCTACACATTCAGGGTAGAAGGAGAAGGAGCCAATGCTCTCTCTGCCGAGGGATTCAGGCAGAGCTGCTTGTTCCTCCTGCACGGGCTGCTGATGTGAGGCTGGGTAAAGGAATGAATACAGGAATGTGCTTGAGAATATCGGAATGTGCATGTGAATATGGTAGAAGGGATGAATAGCTACGTGAATAGCTACGTGAACGTGTACTTATGGAGAAGTCTACAAAGACTGCATACCGGGAACAGTCTGTATTTGGCTGGCTCACCAGTACTAAAGCACCCTTCAGACCCTGCTGTGCTCTCTGCTTCTCAGGTTTGCAAAGAGCAGCACCGCTTTGAGAAGCTGATGGAGTATTTCCGCAACGAGGACAGCAATATTGACTTCATGGTAAGGAGCAAAAGCCCTGGTGCCCTGAGTTGCATAAAAGCACAAGTCGCTTTTCTGTTTATGCCAGCAGCTCCCACAATCTGATGCGAAGGACAGGTTGTGGTATATACAGAGTCTCTTAAATGCAAGATTATATACATGCTGTCACTGACCGTGCTGTGGGCAAGGACACATTCCAGCCAGGCATAAACACTTGGGCCAGTGGGGAATGTGGCCAACAGAATGTGGCCCAAGAAGAGTTCTGATAGCTGGACAGAGCCACCAGTATCTTCTCCATCCCTGCTGTGGATAACAGATGGACCAATGTTCTTTTTTTAGAAATTTTATTTAATCATTTTTTTGATACAAACATCAACCACAAAAGACACATACAACAAAAACCATAATAACAATAATAACACAATTTGATAATTCAGATTTGAATATACTGATATACCTATGATTACACCTTTTTTAACAATATTTCCCCACCTCTCTCTCCTCCCCCTACTTCCCACCACTATCTGCCTTATCACGTAAATATTCGTTCCAGATTTCTTCATATTTATCCATTCTTATTTTGCATCGACATGGACCAATGTTCTGACGCAGTACGGGCGGCAAGCATTTCAAACGGGGGTTCCATTCCTGGCCTTTCTGCACATTGGCGGAGCACACATAAGATTCGACCCACTCCATTATACCCCGTTATGCCCCAGATCTGCCCCAGATCTGGGTCCAAAAGGACCCACACGTTAGCGATCACATGCCAATTGGACGTGCCTAAAATGATCGCCACCTGCATAAGACAGTTCCCTGTTTCTAATTAACATGTTCCAACATAGAGCTGCAAAACCCCAGTATCACTGCATCCGCATGCTGGCCAATTGAATTTTAGGAAGCAACATAGGAAGATGCTTTTCTATTGGTCCACCCCAACTGGCAGCCGCTCTCCAGAATCGTGGGCAGAGGTCTTTCCCATCACCTGACCCCTGATCCTTTTTTTAAAACTGGACATGCTGGAGACCGAACCCACGGCATGAAAAGTGAATTCCGCTGAGCTGAACTCCCTCCTCTTAATTATGCAAAGCTCCTCCCCAAAATCGTGGTAGCTGAGGTGCAGGGATCTCAACCCCAGAGGCCTTCCCCATCTGTGCAGGCATTCCCATTTTACACTGTGGATTGGATTGGTAGAGTCTGCGTATGGACAGCAGGTTGCCAGTTACCTATCTCTTCTATGGGGTAGGGACTGTTCCCCCCCAATCCAATTTATATTACAGAACAATTTAGAAAGTGTGTTTCTGCTTCTTCATCCCTGTTCTACTCTCCAGTTACCGTGTCAAAGACTGTGGCAGCGCTCTTGCACACAGTCAATATATTTTTATTGATTGATTTAATACCTGTTGGTGGTTTGAATCCCCGTGACGGGGTGAGCTCCCGTTGCTCGGTCCCAGCTCCTGCCAACCTAGCAGTTCGAAAGCACGTCAAAGTGCAAGTAGATAAATAGGTACCGTTTCGGCAGGAAGGTAAACGGCGTTTCCGTGCACTGCTCTGGTTCTCCAGAAGCAGCTTAGTCATGCTGGCCACATGACCCAGAAGCTGTACGCCGGCTCCCTCGGCCAATAAAGCGAGATGAGCGCCGCAACCCCAGAGTCGGCCACGACTGGACCTAATGGTCAGGGGTCCCTTTACCTTTACCTTAACCAACAACAAAACAACTCCTAAATGGTTTATAGTTTACAGTGCAAGCTGCATGGTTTACAGTGCAAAACAGTAACTTGGCAGCCTATGTTCCCATCTGCCTTTCCCAAGTGCCTTTCCCACCTGGTTGGCCATAATGTATTTTAAAGGTCTTCTGCCTATTGCCCTCTCTCAATATCTTTGCAGACCTAGGTCTGGCTCTTGCCTCTTCATTTCTTCTCCTTTTCACAGACTTTTCACAGGTGCATTTCCCAACTGTGGTGTCCTGGAACATAGGCTTTTTAAACATTTGATCCTGTATCAGGCGTCTTCAACATGGTTTATTCCAGATGATGTTGGACTCCCATCTCCCATCAGGCCTCAAACCAGCATGGCCAGCAACCAGTATAATGGGGTTATTTTTTTTTTAGTCCAGCAGTATCTGGAGGACACCACGTTAGGGAAGACCCTGGCACTCTAGACAAAACCACAGGGGAATGACAAATTGAAGTTGTGCACCATAACGCCAGCTGCCCTCTCTCAATGTGTTTTTCAGGTGGCCTGTATGCAGTTCATCAACATCGTGGTGCACTCTGTTGAGGACATGAACTTCCGTGTGCACCTACAATATGAGTTCACCAAACTAGGTCTGGAAGAGTTCTTACAGGTAACACCCAATCTCTTCACAAGCCAATCTAGGAACAGCTGATAGAACCTTTTTCCAAGAATAGGCCAAATGCCTGACAAAGATGGGCAATGGGGTTGTTCAGCTAGATCTGAACCTTTTGTAGTTGCATGTGCTGCTGGCTCCTGCCCTTTTGGCGCCTGCATGCTCAGTTTGATATCTGCAAAGCGGCATCTACTTTAAGTAACTCTGGTGGAATTGCATCAGGACCTGGGCCTTCCCAGATTTGGGGCAATAAGAAGTCTTAACTTTTTCTCTTGTGACTGGTGCCCATTCTGAGAGGTCCTCCTGAGCCTCCACAGAGCCCACCTTCTCATCACAGAATACTTTTAAATAGTATTCGTACCATGTCTGAGATGGGACGGTGTTAGTCATGGAGGGTCTCTCGTCAAGGGCTCCAGAAACTAATGCCAGAATTGTTAGCTACTGTTGCTAGGATTCAATGTTCCCATTGTTTTTCAGTGAATAACTTGTTCTTCCTGCCAATCAAGAGATGTAATTGGTGTTTCAATTTAAAGTCTGGCAGTCTCTGCACACCAGAGTCTCTATATTGGTGATATCTAGTTCTCACCTGTGCCTTTAAAGATAAGCATTCACGGTTAAACCAACCAGTTGCATTTTTCCTCACCAGATTTTTCCGTGACTGGAGTTGTGAGCTTAATATTCATGTGATCTGACACATGAATCATTAAATTGTCATATTCATGTATGGTCTCTTGATCTTTGACTAGGTCCATTGATTTTAAGTTAAACTCTTTTTTTAAAAAAAAGATATTTATTAAAGGTTTTTTAGTTACAGAAAAAAATATTAAAAAAACAGAAACAATGAAAAATTTAACAAACAATACATCAAAGATGAGAAAAAGAAAAGAAAAAGAAAAAAGAAAAATACATCAAAACAGCATAATAAAAAGAAGAAAAAATACACATCCAAATTCCATGTCATTATCTTTCATTTACTTGTTTCCTCGACTTCCTCACACTTCCCTTTTTTGTATTCTAGTTCAAATTAGCTAATTCAGCAAATCCTTTCCCTCTTTCTCAATTTTTTGTTCTATAATTTGTTCTATAATTTGTCTTAACATAATCTAACTTTAAGTTTTCCGCTATAGCCCATTAACAATCAGTATTTGCTTAATTCTTTATCACATTTCTGCTAAAACCATATAACTTCATTCCAGTATTCTTCTAACATTCATTAATTTTGCAATATTTCTGTAAATATACTTTAAATTTTTTCCAATCTTCTTCCATCGACTCTGATTTTAAGTTAAACTCTACCAGGGTGTTAGAGCTAATTAATGGTTGAAATTTCTCAGAGCAACTTGTGACCATATGAGTCTGGGCAGGATGGCTTTCTCAGATCCATCAGCCAGGGACACCTGCATGGGAGAGGAGGAATTTATAGATAAAATCACAGAAAGGTGGCATTAACTCACACTTGACCCCTAAGTGCATAGGCGCTTAATGCAAGCAAGATTCCTGCATTTTCCCTGAGCTTAGACAAGTTTTGATAGCGATTTAGAAGTAATGTTGTTCCTCCTAGAAGTCGTTGTGCCAAATCCTTGAAGCAAAATTGCTTTGAGGTTCGAATCACATGCTGTGCTGGTCCTCATGAAAAATATGGGTGTGTTACATTGCAGTCTTGTTCACAGATTTTTCTTCATTACCTTTTTCTCCTGGTGCACAGAAGTTACCTTTTGAGGGGAACAAAATGCCCTCATTTAGAGTATCTTTTGGAGCCTTTGCAAAGATACAGGGTTCCTCTTGTTAGCCTATTGCAGCAAAAGCAATTAAGAGTCCAGTAGCACCTCTACTAGGGATGCGGGTGGCGCTGTGGGTAAAAGCCTCAGTGCCTAGGGCTTGCCGATCGAAAGGTCGGCGGTTCGAATCCCCGCGGCGGGGTGCGCTCCCGTCGTTCGGTCCCAGCGCCTGCCAACCTAGCAGTTCGAAAGCACTCCCGGGTGCAAGTAGATAAATAGGGACCGCTTATTAGCGGGAAGGTAAACGGCGTTTCCGTGTGCGGCTCTGGCTCGCCAGAGCAGCGATGTCACGCTGGCCACGTGACCCGGAAGTGTCTCCGGACAGCGCTGGCCCCCGGCCTCTTGAGTGAGATGGGCGCACAACCCTAGAGTCTGTCAAGACTGGCCCGTACGGGCAGGGGTACCTTTACCTTTACCTTTAGCACCTCTTCAAGACTATCAAATTTATAGTGGCATAAATGTTTGAGGTCCAGAACCCACTTCATCAGAGGTAGATAAGGATTGCTTGGAACTGAGGGTGCTTCCAGACAAGTGTTTGTTGTGAGATTGTTGCTCCTTATGCATTTGTGAGGAAAGTCCAGGGGAAATTTGATAAGATTTTTTAAAAAACCCAAACAGTTGTCAGTTACCTATTTATAATATCACAACATTTTCAATATTAATCCGCCACCTGGAAGCACCCTTATGAAATGCCTGCTTCACATTTCCTGAAAAATTTCTCTGTTAAAAAACCACAGAAACTTCCCTCTTCACAAACAATATTTCCCCATGCTGAGGGAAAACACACATTTGGTTCCTTGTGCTATCTTTGAGCACTATGACTTCAGTTGGAGATGGACTGGTCTCTTTTCAGAGAGGCAGCTTGGGGGTAGGGATGGGTTTCTGCTTGTAATGTGTACATGTCTCACCATTGTCTCTGGTAAACAGGTTCCTTGGGGCTTGAATTGTTTCAAAAACCTACAGAACCTACTTGACCAAAGACAATGATGGGACTAGAAAATAAGAAAGTGATGCCTCTTTCAAGTTGTCTCCAGCTCCTCTAAAACCAACATTAACTTTTGCCTTCCTCCTCCCTTTCCCTTCGCTTGAGTTGCCAAGATACTTGTTTGCAGTCTGGTGGTCTGTTTATGTCTGCTGTGATGGCAGCCAATGCACTTAACAATTTCATCAGGCAAAGAGGACCCTGCTGTTGGTTTAAACCTTCCAGTTAAGGGCTGTGATATACTTTGCTGTGGAATAGTCGTCGATTCCAGCAAAAGCACTCTTTAGCAAGTGACTTATGGAACTGGAAGCAAAACCTTTGCAAGGCAGTGGGGGGGGGGATATGAAAAGAATTAAACTTCTCAAGCCCCAGCATCAAATGAATGCCTTGTTATTGAAAAGAAAGACTGGCCACCCTCACATGAAAATAGACAACAAACCTGAACATCTTTTTCAAAGGCCAAAATAATTTCAAGTTGGGCAAGAAGTTGGGCAGATGGCGGGTTTGGATATGTGGAACCATTCCTCTCCTGATTATTGAAGATAATGGCAGGATGCAGAACAGTGGAGTTGGGTGCAAGGCCTGGGTGGAAATCCCGGTTTGATGTCAGTTTCTAGCCTTGGTTTCAGCTGAATCAAAACCGAAACAGACATTAGGAGACCAAGTCTTGTTCTCAGAACCAAGGTCATTGCTCGTTGAAGGGAAACAGGCACCAGTTCAATAACAGGAACGAAACGGCAGAATAGAGAAGCGTAGTGGTACAAAAGGACAGACCTCTTCAGAGGCATATTAAAGAACTTGGGAACTGAAGAGCCATTCAGGGAAAAGTTCTAGCCATCTAGCAGGACGGGATGGAAACACCCTTCTGAGGAGACCAGTGATGGCAAGGCATGGCTGTGAAGTAAGTCAGACATGTGCTAGTTCCAGACACCTCCAAGGGCATAAGCGGCCCTCAAACTTAATCTCACTTACTTGTCATTCCTCCTTTCAAGGGATCTCTGGGAATTGTAGTTCTGTGGAGGGGGTCTAGGGATCTCCAACAGAATCCCAACTGCAGTTTCCAGGGTTCCATAAGCCAAAGTGCTCCCCAGAGGCCTAATTAATCTTGGCATTTCATCACATACCAGCTTTGACATACCAGGATTGACATCAGACTCACTTTATCATTGGGGCTGCCTCCAGTGCTTCCAGGTATGTACTATCAGATGAACTAGGAGCGTGGAAAGCATCCTGTGGGAATGTATCATGAGATGCTCCTCACTGTTCGGTTGTAGCTTTTGGGAGAGACTCAGTGCCATCATGCAGCAACCTGGAAGCTTGTTCCCTTTAAGATAATTTCCCCTTGCTCACTGGCTTCATGCCGTTTTCTTCCTCTTGTGTTGGATTTTCGTTTCTTTCCACAGAAGTCGAGACACACGGAAAGCGAAAAGTTGCAGGTGCAGATTCAGGCTTACCTGGACAACGTATTTGATGTCGGAGGGCTGCTGGAGGATGCCGAGACCAAGAACGTAGCGTTGGAGAAAGTGGAGGAGTTGGAAGAACATTTATCACATGTAGGTGTACAGATACCCCCTCTAGTTCACCAGAAGAACATAGGAATCAACAACAACAACAACAACAACAACGACAATATTAAATGCCACCCATCTGACTGGGTTTCTCTAGCCACTCTGGGCAGCTTCCAGCAAAATATAAAAACATAATAAAACATCAAACATTAAAAACTTCCCTATACAGGGCTGCCTTCAGGTGTCTTCTAAAGGTTATATAGTTACTCACCTCGTTGACATCTGATGGGAGGGCATTGCACAGAGTGGGTGCCACTACTGAGAAGGCCCTCTGCCTGGTTCCTTGTAACTTCGCTTCCCACAGTGAGGGAACCGCCAGAAGGCCCTTGGAGCTGGACCTCAGTGTTTGGGCTGAACGATGGGGGTAGAGATACTCCTTCATGTATACAGGGCCGAGGCCATTTAGGGAAGAGTCCTGATAAATGGTTCCATCTAGTCCAGAGCCCTTTTTCCAACAGTGACTGATCAGATGCCTCTGGGAAGCCCCAAAGCAGGGCTTGAAGGCAACTGCTCTCCACCATGGTTTACCCTCCAACATTTGGTACTCAGTAATATACTTCTTCCAAACGTGGATGTTCCATTTAGCTTTTATGACTAAATTTATTTCATAAAATTTATACACAGCTTGGTTGTAAAAACAACAACAACCTTCAGCGAGCTTTGCAAAAAGATAAAACAAGAAAATCAAGGAAAAAAGGCAAACCTACTTTAAAATATACAAGTTAAAATACTAAAACAGAGGAAAATGAGTGTACCTTCCATTCATTTTTCTAATATCCTTTTAAAAGCTCCATAAGCCAGCAACCATCACCACCATCTCGGGGCAATAGGCTACTTGTACATTGTGCTGAAGAAGATCCCCTAGCTGGTGTTGGGAAGGGAAGGTGCAGTCAGGCTTAACTTCCTGCACATTTGTAAAAACATTGTTATAACCATGAAGGCCAGCAACTTGTTTAAAAACAAGAGCCTCACGAGTCTGCTCCACACGTGAGATTTTGGACATATGGTTATCTGAGCAAGATAATGAGAACAGAACCGTCTTTTTTGACCAAAGGAAAGTTGGTGATCCCTATTTTCTTCCACTCAGTTGACAGAAAAGCTTCTGGATCTGGAGAATGAAAACATAATGCGGGTGGCAGAGCTGGAGAAACAGCTGCTACAGCGGGAGAAGGAGTTGGAGATTGTCAAGGTATGTGGCCAGCATAGCTGTCAAGTGTCCCTTATTTGAAGGGACACTCCCTTATTCCAGCGCCAAGTCCCGCTGCTGTCCCTTATTGATGGATGTCCCTCAAATGTTGTCCCTTAAATTTCAAAGGAAGCAGCTCCACTCCCTCCCTCCCTGCTGGCCAGGGAGGAGGGAGGCTCCAACTGTGTTGCTTGGTTGTGTTGCTCACCCAATAAGAAGTCTAAGAATGACTAGGGGGTGGAGCTTGCATGCCTTGTGTGTGGCTAGTTAATGCAAGCTGAGGGGTTTTTTTGAATGCTGGATGCCATTTTGTTGCACGTGCTGCTGCAAACTTTGCAGTGCAAAGCCAGGCTGGGGAGCCATCTTAAGTTGATGCTGCATAGGCCTTGTGGTGCACGTGATTCAGATTCTATTCAGTTGAACCTCTGGTTACAAAGTTGGTTGGACAGTGTTCTCGAAGCTACCAGCATGAGTTTGACCAGACTGCAGGAGGACAGGTAGACTGGAGTGACTGGAACGGGTGAGGCTGCAGGTCCCTTATTTTGGCTGCAGGTCTCTTATTTTGGCTGCTGGTCCCTTATTTTCAAATCTGTAAGTTGACAGCTGTGGTGGCCAGGAAAAAGCGGTGCTGAGGCTTTCCTAAGAAGATGGGGGCCCGTCCATCGTCTGGGTTAAGTCATTGGTTTTTCTAACCTCCCTGGGATGCTTCCTCAGACGCTTCTCAGTGAAAAGTTCCATAACGATGGACAGGCTTCCTTGATAGTTGGCTCACCATTCCCAGTCCTCCTGCCTACAGGGGGAGCACTGCTGTATGCCAGGGAACACTTTCTATTCAGACACGATATTCAGGATGACGGTGAGGCCTCGTGGGCGCAGGCCATGCTCCCCATGAACAGGATTTCTTGAGCGGAAATGCCACGTTCCCTGCCTGGCAGGCCTGTGTGGAAAAGGTTTCCTGAAGAATGAAGCTTTGACAGACTCCTGATTTACAAGAACATGACCCATCAGGGTTCATCCTTGGGTCTTTCCACTGTAGAGATGAGGCACAATTCTTGCCTCCTTGAGCCATTCCCTTCAAGGCTCTTTCTTGCATGCCTGTTGGTTTGGGACCTGGGCATTTTCCCTAACAATCCCTTCTTAAGTCTATCTTATGTGGGTTTTTAATGGGGCTCTAGTTCAGGGCAGCGCTGGCATCGACCCAGTTCCCTGACCAGTTGGTGCAATCAGCAGGACTAAGAAGCAAAGTTTTTTATTGTTTTTATTTTGCTGCAGGTGGAGGGCAGCATATTTGCATCTTCTCTCCTCCCTCCCTGCTTCCTGCTCGCCCTGCCCCCCCCCCCAGGGGGAAACATGACATGCTCATAGGAAACATGACATGCTCATAGGAAACATGACATGCTCATAGGTCTAGACCCCATTTCCATGTCAAGCCTTTTTGGTCCTATCTGTCTGTCTGTCTGTCTATCTATCTATCTATTTATCATCTATCTGTCTATCTTAAACAAGATTTAGATGCCACTTGATTGTAAGAAAACCTCTAAGCAGTTTGCAAAACAAACAAACAAACAAACAAACAAACAAAACATTGAAATTATCCATTGGGGAGGGGAAACAGTTAAAAACGGGTATTTAAAAACATTCAAAAGATTATTAAAATCAACAGTGGTGAAAAAGAGGCAAAACACATTTAACTTCTGTGGGAGTGTTGGAGATACTAGGAGAGGATATATTGATTTAATAGTATCTTTCTTACTCGTGAGTCAGCAGCAGAGCGCATTCCCCAATATATAGCAGGAAGTTAGTTGGTTGTTTCGTTTGAATCTCTTTACTTAAGCAATCCAATCTGCCTTCGTTCAGATTGGGTTTGATTCCTGCTAAGTCCCTTTTTTATCCCTCCTAAAAAGAATAAAGACACAAGAAGCTTCTTTTAAAAGTAATAAGAAGTTTACTCACATTCAGTTCACAGTTGGATCCCTGAAGGCAGGCTTTAGCTTGTAGCTACAGATACAGCGTGGCTGTATGTGCCCATGTGCTGCTGGCAGAGACCCAGTAGTGCAGTCCAAGAGAAGAAATGGCATCAGAAGAGCATGGCATCAAGAGGAAGGTGGCTGCGTGATCCGCCCCTTTTATGGGGTCTCCCAGGGTCACGCCCACCTACCTGGTTACACGCAGGGGGAGGAAGCTCCAGACCAGGTATTACAGGAAGTCCTCCTGGCTGGAGTAAAACCCCCCTGCGTGTCCACTCTGGGCAAACAGGAAGTGTTGTACTTGACTGCTTATGTTACATCCCACAACTTCTACATGTCTGTTATTTATCCCTGTGGAGGAGAATGTAAATTTGTGTAAATATGTACAAGAGGTGCTGCAGCTGAGGATAAGCACTGCCCCTTAATTCTTCTGAACGTATAATGTATCCCTTGGTCCTTTGAGACCCAGAGGCATCTGGCCTTGTGAACGGCCTCCAGCGAGTGGGAAGAGGAGGCCTTATTGATGTGTCTCTTCTGGGGCAGGAAACCTACGAAAGTGCCAGCAACCAGGTCCACACCCTGCGCAGAATCATCAAGGAGAAGGAGGAGGCTTTCCGACGCCACTATACCTCTCGCCCAACAGGGGGAGACCACCTGCCGCTGCCGCCACCTCCAGGGGCGGAGGTCAACTTCAGTGACATCCCTGAGGACGACCTCCGCCTCCCGGTCCTGCCTCCCATGGAGGCTGCCCCTCCACCCCCGCCCCCTCCTCCGCCTCTCCCCCCACCCCCTCCTCCGCTGCCGGGTAAGTCCAAAGGAAAGAAACCTGCCATCTTCTCACACATGGTTGCACAGAGGGCGACTGTTGCTACATATATTTTTCCGCCCCTGTTCTCTCACAGATAAGTGTCCGCCAGCTCCACCACTTCCGGGGACATCTCCCTCTGTGATTCTCACTATGGGCTTATCAGGTACGTTTCGCCTCTTCCCACCCATCCACCTGCAAGACGGAAAGAGGGACTGTTGGGTTGAAATAAACGACAGGCGAGTGACAAGTGTCATATGGGAGGCATCTCCTGAGCATGTCTCGGAGAGTCCCTTTTATTGAATATTACAGCATTGCCACATATGTGCTTGTTGCTGCTTGGTTAGCACAAATCATATGCAAGGGTTGCATATAGGCATTAATCATCAATAGATTAAAGGTTGGGAAAGGGAACACAGAATTGGACAGGTATGAAAACCTCCTTATTAAGCTATTACTAGTGATTGATATAACAAAACTTAAAAGGGCATAACTATCGCATTAATAGATGTGGTCAACCATGTATTAAGAACAGGTCAGGGTACGATGTTTCATGAACTCAATGTGAACTAAACATTCTAGGGTGGGTGAGGAAGGAATGCTTCAGCTCAGAGCGGTTTGCCAGACTCATGTGCAGAAGCAAAACCTCCCATCAAGGGACAGCAATGAAAGGCCCTGAGTGCTTGCTCTATGTGTGCTGTAATTTCACGAGTAAAAACACAGAACATGGGTCTGGGTACAGAATTCATCTTCCTGGGAATCTTTGTTCTCTCTCTAAAAACAACAACAGCCAAACAAACCATGTAGCCAGCTTTATGGTATGCTTGAAGGTGTGTCAGCCGATCAAAGAGAAGTCCATGAAGGTGAACCAAAACTGGGAACAGAAAGTTGCTAGGGGAACCAACCCAATTCTCTTGCTCCCAGTGGCCCATTGGGACAGAGCTGAGCTGAGCCCTGACCTCTTCCGCACCTGGGAGGACAAATAATACTTTTTTCTCTCCTCTGTGCCCCCAAGCAATCCGGATTAAGAAACCCATCAAGACGAAATTCCGCTTGCCGGTCTTTAACTGGACGGCCTTGAAGCCCAACCAGATCAGCGGCACAGTCTTCAGTGAGCTGGATGACGAAAAGATCTTGGAGGTGAGGGAAAGGGGGAAGTCAGTCTGAATGGTATGCACCATTCTTTAAAACTTTTAATCCGTTGTATTTGCATCTACTGCACTTGTGCAGGTGAAACCCTTATCAGCCTATCAATTGCAGCAGCACAGAACATTCAGTTGCTGAGGGAAACTGAACAGTTTGTAGTTCAGCCTCTTTGAGGGAAGGGAAAGTTGTCACTTTGGCTGGCGTCAGAGCCTCACACAAGAATTGAGAAGAGGGAAGCTAAGGGAGAGTGTGCCCAGAAGAAAGGAGTTTGAAGGAAGAATATAGCACAGTGTAAGAATGAGTGTAAAAATATGGTTGGTGGAGAATGAGGCTTCAGGAAAGGAGGAGAGGAGTGAGGGAGGGAAAAGGGAAGGCGCTCTAAGGAGTGATTGAGATCAGCAGTGCCCATGTACTATAAGGGAGAAGAGCACAGTGCTATGGGGGCCTGAAAAGCAGGAGTCTATGAGAGCAATGGGGGAGGGAGGGAATGAATGAATGGAGGTGAAGAAAGGAGGAGCCAGGGAAACTGATGAATGGGGGGAAGCTACATAGAGACAGGAGGTGTAGTGTGCTATTGGCAGAAAAGAAGAGAGCAGCAAAGGAAGAGCCAGTGTGGTGTAGTGGTTAAGAGCGATAGTCTCGTAATCTGGGGAACCGGGTTCGCGTCTCCGCTCCTCCACATGCAGCTGCTGGGTGACCTTGGGCCAGTCACCCTTCTTTGAAGTCTCTCAGCCCCACTCTCCCCACAGAGTGTTTGTTGTGGGTGAGGAAGGGAAAGGAGAATGTTAGCCGCTCTGAGACTCCTTAAAGGGAGTGAAAGGCGGGATATCAAATCCAAACTCTTCTTCTTCTGATAGGGGAGTTCTGCCTCTTGGGACTGGTAACCCCAAGGAAGCAACAAAGACCAAATTGCTCACTCTCTCACTTTCTCTGTGAGAGAGAAAGAGAGAGAGAATTTCATGTATTATTGGAATCAACCAGCCAATTCTTCAACTTCAGGCTTCTATTTTGCTCTGCACTGATTCTTCACATATGTATCCCACCGTTACTCCAACATGCTCACTGGGCTCCCCGCCATTTTATACTCACAACAATCCTTAAATAGGAATTTGAACCTACTTCTCCCCAGTCCAAGTTCAGATCTCTATTCACTGTTCCCTCCCTAGCTCCCAAAACTGAAGCATCTGATAACATGCTGTTAGCGGCTTTGAAATTCCTCCAGTAGTGAAAAGGCAAATTATGAGCAACTTGAAATCAGAATGCATGTCATTGTTGTTGTCATTATTATTATCATTAGTATCATAGTTACCTACCGGCAGCATCGGTAGCTCTTTGAATCCTCTCTCCTCTTCCAGGACCTTGATCTAGACAAGTTTGAGGAGCTCTTCAAGACCAAAGCCCAAGGCCCGGCCATTGACCTCCTCTGCTCTAAGAACAAGGCATCGCATAAGGCAGCCAACAAGGTCACCCTGCTGGAAGCCAACCGGGCCAAGAACCTTGCCATCACCTTGCGCAAAGCAGGGAGGAGCACGGAGGAGATCTGCAAAGCCATTCACACGTGGGTATCTGTGTGTGTGTGTGTGTGTGTGTGTTGTTTTTCCTTCCACAGCACCCCCGAAATACATTTATTTATTATGTTTATATTCTACCTTTTCTCTGAGGAGATCAAAGTGGCTGTCCCTTGGCGTATTTTATTCTGCAACAACCCTATGAGGTAGGTTAGGCAGAGAGAGAGATAGAGAAACCACCTCAAGAAAGTTCACCTAGTGAACTTCATAGCCAAGTGAAGAGTTGAACCCTGGCCTCCCAGATCCCCAGCCTGACACTCTTGCCACGTCACCCCACAGGCTCCGTTGGGCTTCCCCGCTCCCAGCCCAGTTCCTTTAGCAACCCTTCTGACACAGAGCCGTTTTTGCTGCTGCTGCTCTTCCAGGTTTGACCTGAAGACTCTTCCGGTGGACTTTGTCGAGTGCCTCATGCGCTTCCTGCCGACGGAGAACGAGGTCAAGCTGCTGCGCCAGTATGAGAAAGAGCGGAAGCCGCTGGAGGAGCTGTCGGATGAGGACCGCTTTATGCTGCACTTCAGCAAGGTGGAGCGCCTGACGCAGCGCATGGCCATCATGGCCTTCCTGGGCAACTTCAGTGAGAACATCCAGATGCTCATGCCGGTACGAGACTTGCCTCCCCTCTGTCTGTGCCAGCCCAAACTCTTTGGGCTCTGTCCTCAGCTCTTGGAAAGGAAGGGTTAATTTATGAAGCTAGAGGAGGGGAGTCTGAGAATGAAGTTCTCTGCCCTGGTCTGGTCACCTTTGTGGCCTTTTACCTTTCCATATATCTAAAAAGGGAGAACTCAAGAGAGTAGTTCTAGCTGTTTATGCAGCTGGTGAAGGAATGGGTTCCCAAAATCTAAAATCTGACTGTGCACTCAGTCTGAAACGGGCCCCAAAATCCTTGTTTTTCCTTCTCCAAGGGTGCATTAAAGGTAAAGGTACCCCTGCCCGTACGGGCCAGTCTTGACAGACTCTAGGGTTGTGCGCCCATCTCGCTTAAGAGGCCGGGGGCCAGCGCTGTCCAGAGACACTTCCGGGTCATGTGGCCAGTGTGACATCGCTGCTCTGGCGAGCCAGAGCCGCACACAGAAACGCCGTTTACCTTCCCGCTAGTAAGCGGTCCCTATTTATCTACTTGCACTTTGATGTGCTTTCGAACTCCTAGGTTGGCAGGCGCTGGGACCAAACAACGGGAGCGCACCCCGCCGCAGGGATTCGAACCGCCGACCTTTCGATCGGCAAGCCCTAGGTGCTGAGGCTTTTACCCACAGCACCACCCGCATCCCTTTTAAGGGTGCATTAGCATGAGGATTTTGGGGCCCGTTTCAGACTGACTGCACAGTCAGATTTTAGATTTTGGGAACCCATCCCTTCACTGGAAAGTTTGCAGTCCCAAGCAGACTTACTTGGGAGAAAGCCACATTGATTCTGGTGGGACATACAGAGGTTTGGACAGTAGGAGTTCCGGGCTGATCTTCCTGCTTTAAGTTTCTCCAAGAAGCTAGACTAGTCTACTGTGATAGACATATATTGGTGATCAAAAGCTTTGTTAAACACACACACACACACACACACACACACACTTCTGCTGCCCTTGAAAACAATTAAACCTACACATTCTTTGAAACCAGGCGGTGAATATTTTGCTAGCAAGTGCAAAGACCCGTTGCATCATTTCATAACCTTCAGATTACCTAGCAGTCTCGTCGGAGGGTAATTGACATATTTCACATTCTTTGCCACCTGGCTGTGCCACTGCAGCAAAGGGTGTTTGCCAAACAGCCTGGCTCTGCTTGTGGTGCTGCCCAGCAACGTCAAGGGACAGGGAGGCATAGGTAGTTCTTTAGTAGGTCACTTGTTTTGCATGTGCAAGGTCTCAGATTCAGCTCAAACTATCCTCAATTTTGATAAGCGTTGGGAAATAACCATGGAGATCTGTTGCAAGTAGGGATAGTCATGGCTGAGCTAGATGGTCTGGCTCACAAGCCTCCCTGGATGCTCTTGACCCATTTTTGTTACCTGCCACCATTGTGGTTTGTGACACCTTCTTGTCTTGATTCATACATACTATCCTCTCCATGCTGGCACAAGCTCTCATGTGGTATTCATAAGTTCTGCATATGAGCAAGACACATCTGGTTGACTCCTGTAAGAACGAACTGCTGGGCTCTTTGATCTGATCCTGCTGGGCTCTTCTTAGGTTTCTACGCTCACAGTGTTTCGCTTTCCCTTCGTTTGCTTCTTGCTTGGTCCAGCGCCGAGGGCCTTCTGGCCGTTCCCTCACTGCGAGAAGCCATGTTACAGGGAACCAGGCAGAGGGCCTTCTCAGTAGTAGCACCCGCCCTGTGGAACGCCCTCCCACCAGATGTCAAAGAGAAAAATAACTACCAAACTTTTAGAATACATCTGATGGCAGCCCATTTTGGGAAGCTTTTAATGTTTAATAGGTTATTGTATTTTAGTGTTTTCTTGGATAAATTATTATTATTATTACTTGGTTTTACACTCCACTTTTCTGACTAAAACACCCAAGACAACTAACAAGAAATGTTGATGTTGATAGTGATAAAATACAACAGAACAACTATTTATCCTTCGTCTGTCTGTCTTTCAGGTTTTTCATTAGCCTATAATAATTACTTGATTGCAGGCTTGGCAGCAGAACCGTTTTTCATTTCCTTCAGTCCTTTCCAGGTAGCCAAGTAGAGCATATAGTAAAGAGAGAGAGAGAGAGAGAGAGAGAGAGAGAGAGAGAGAGAGAGAGAGAACCATGTTTTTGCACCCAACTCCCTAGTCTTTATTTGCAAACAGAACCAAGTAGTACAAGCACGGGCTCTGCTTGCAAAAGCACAGTAAACCTGTGAAAGTCAGGGAGGACAGTTTATCAAGATTTCCTCGCCCTCCCCCTCACTTTCCAGACTGATGTTGTTTCCAAGCAGTCTGTCTATTGAGCATTGATCCCTGACTTGTTTGTGCAGCATTTGATGGGAAATTAGATGAAGTTGGCTATCAAATGAGCATTCATTCTGAGTTGGTTTGCAGGGAGATTAGATGACGTTGCGTCAAGTAAGTGTTCCCCAACACTTCCCAGTGCATTTTCCCTTCCCTTTATCACAAAAAGGTCAAATTTAGATGAGGAAGGAGGTTTGTTGAGCATGACTTCCCATTGCATTTTCATTGCCAAGATGAATTTGACAGTACAGTGGTGCCTCACAAGACAAAATTAATTCGTTCCGTGAGTCTCTTCGTCTAGCGGTTTTTTCGTCTTGCGAAGCAACCCTATTAGCGGCTTAGCGGATTAGCGCTATTAGCGGTTTAGCGGCTATTAGCGGCTATTAAAGGCTTAAGGGATTAGCGGATTAGCTGCTAAAAGGCTATTAGCGGTTTAGCGGCTTAGAAAAAGGGGGTGGGGAGCGAAAAAAAATCTCAAGACTCGCAAGACATTTTTGTCTTGCGAAGCAAGCCCATAGGGAAATTCGTCCTGCGAAGTGCATCAAAAAACGGAAAACCCTTTCGTCTAGCGGGTTTTCCGTCTTGCGAGGTACCACTGTATATGGTTGCATCCCACCTCAAAACAGCAACCGCCTGAGAGCGCCCTGTGTGAAAGGAACTTCTATTCAACTTCTGTTGCAGGAGAGAGTGGACCAGATGACCCTTTTGATCCCTTCCAACCCTACAATTCCATGATTTTACACTGACAAAGTGTTGAGGTGCAGCAAAACCAATAACAATCCTTTCTTATTTTTGCCCTCCTACAGCAATTGAGTGCAATCATTGCTGCCTCTGCATCTGTCAAGTCTTCACAGAAGCTCAAACGCATGTTGGAGGTGGGTCCTGCTGATATAGAAGTACTTACAAGAGAAACAGCAAATGTGTGATGCGGGGGGGGCAACTATTTCTCTTTAGCTTGCAGAGTATTTTGAGGCTAGAGGGCAGCTGTATCAGGGATGATGCTCTAGCAGAGGATTTCCTGCATAAAAACCTGTTGGGCTGTTTGAGCTTCCTTCCAACTCTGATTCTGTAAATTGCCGGGAGGCAAAGAAAGGGTTCAAACAGTGCCTCTGAGCATAGTGCATTTTCCTACACTAGTTAGGTGCTGATGGCTTCCAGGTTAAATGTCATAGCCTCCACGAAAGCAGTGAAATTAAGCACAGGCGGCCCGGAATAATTTGGCTGGGGACTCCCTTGTATGACTTCAATATCAGACATGTCAAGCATCTATGTGACACACCTGTTTTCTCCCTCCCAGATCATCCTCGCCCTCGGCAACTACATGAACAGCAGCAAACGTGGTTCGGTTTATGGTTTTAAGCTGCAGAGTCTTGATCTGGTAAGGAGGGGGCTAAAGGAGGCACATAAGCTTATGCAAAGGTATCCATCCCTACCCCTGTGCTCAGATAATGTGCCTAGGAGGAAGATGGTGTCCGTTCCCGCATGCTACACCACATGGCCATTCTGTCCAGGCGGCAGCTGTTTGTTTGTGCCACCTTGCAAGATTCCCAAACTCGTTTTTTAAAATTCCTATCTTGCCCTACAGCACGGCAACTTTCACAGAGTTTTCTGTATGTGCTTCTGCTCAGGCACACGGTTACATGCATGGAGCAAACCATGCGTGGAGGCCAATTTGCAGAATTGCTCAGCCCTGCATACAAACCTGTGCATCTGATTTCTTGCTTGATGGCATGCCTCCACGCATTTGCTCTCCCCGCCCCTTGTGAGCGCCTCCCGTCTTTCAATTAATGCACACTGTGCAGATTTGATTATCTGCTTCCATGCGCCCATATGCCCCCGCATGCCCCGCATGCAAATTTGCACCTGCGTGTGCAGATGGCTGTAGCAGTGCCTTGACATTCTGTTCTTCCCCACCTCTACCCCAAAAGCTGTTGGACACCAAGTCGACGGACCGGAAGCTAACCCTCTTGCACTTCATTGCCATGATGGTGAAGGAGAAATACCCCGAGCTGAGCACCTTCTGGCAGGAACTGCACTTTGTGGAGAAAGCAGCTGCAGGTAAGGACCCTTCCAACCACCAGCCTGTTCAAGGGGCCGGGCCAAGACCTCACAGAGGTGTCCCCTCTGTAGCTACTTCCGTCTCGCTCGCTTTCAGACATCATGAAAGTAGGATGTTTACAGTACGTGTACATTGAGTGCTTATCCACACATAACTTTCCTGGCACAGGCTGCACTTTAAAGCTGAGTGCCCTATTTTTTTGCCCCAGAGCTTTCCCCATGAAAACCCGGTCTTCAAAGCTCAATCAGAAAGCCCAAATTGTCATTTGTTTAAAGCAGGCATGGGCAAACTCAGCCCTCCAGATGTTTTGAGACTACAATTCCCATCATCCCTGACCACTGGTCTGGTTAACTAGGGATGATGGGAGTTGTAGTCCCAAAACATCTGGAGGGCCAAGTTTGCCTATGCCTGGTTTAAAGAGCGGGTTATCAGGGAGAAAGCTCTGAGGTGGACACAGAGCTTTAAAGTGGAGACCAGTGCCTGGAAAGAACAAGGCAAAAGTTAAGTGTGGATAAGCCCTGATTGATGCTTACAGCAGGTCTGTTTTGCAGTTCCCCAGCTTCGCCACAGGCCAGGGATGAGGGAGTTGTGGTCCATCAACATCTGGAGGTCCACAGGTCCCCCATCCCTGACCTAAGAGTCTGCCTGCCTCCCTCTTGAGGCCTATGCATCTCTTCTAGCCTTTTGTGAGCCATGAAACTGGGCTGACGCTCCCCAATCTGAGCTGGTTCCTGGGCTGACCCAGTGGTTTCTGTCCCACCACAGTATCCCTGGAGAACGTGCTGCTGGATGTAAAGGAGCTGGGGCGTGGGATGGAGCTGATCCGGCGGGAGTGCAGCTTGCGTGACCATAGCATCCTGCGCAGCTTCCTGAACGCCAATGAGGGCAAGCTGGACCGGCTACAGAAAGACGCTAAGACTGCGGAGGTGAGTGGAGGAGCGGGCGTGCAGCTCGGGGGTGAGCAGAGAAGGCTCCTTAAAATGTGTGCAGGATTTGGGCACCACAGTTCAAGAAGGACACTGACAAACTGGAACGTAACCAGAGGAGGGCAACCAAAATGGTCAAAGGCCTGGAAACGATGCCTTATGAGGAACGGCTAAGGGAGCTGGGCATGTTTAGCCTGGAGAAGAGGAGGTTAAGGGGTGATATGATAGCCATGTTCAAATCTATAAAAGGATGTCACATAGAGGAGGGAGAAAGGTTGTTTTCTGCTGCTCCAGAGAAGCGGACACGGAGCAATGGATCCAAACTACAAGAAAGAAGATTCCACCTAAACATTAGGAAGAACTTCCTGACAGTAAGAGCTGTTCGACAGTGGAATTTGCTGCCAAGGAGTGTGGTGGAGTCTCCTTCTTTGGAGGTCTTTAAGCAGAGGCTTGACAACCATATGTCAGGAGTGCTCTGATGGTGTTTCCTGCTTGGCAGGGGGTTGGACTCGATGGCCCTTGTGGTCTCTTCCAACTCTACGATTCTATGAAATCCTTTTATGCGCTGTGTGGCATGTTAAAAAGCACCGGTCTGGCATATAGTTCAACACTGTGTCTGTCTTTGTTTCCAGCTGCATGCCAGATTCACGTATGGAAATCCTGCCACCTGCCTGGCTGTGTACATTTTCAGATGTAGTACTCGTGCCAAATTTGACTAATCTGTGCTTGCTTGGTGTCAGATTTTTGCAATGGGATCCAGGGTGCATTTCTGCTTGTGTGTTATGTAAGCAGTTCCTATTTTGTTAGTTACATGCAAAACTCCCTTCAGAGTAGGCATGAGTGCATCACATAGGATGCATCGTTTTACGGGGTGAAACTTAATTTTTGCAAATTTCTTCACTGAGGGGTATTAAAAGTATGATTTTGGGTGGGAGCAATTCAAATCTGCTGTTATTTTTGTGGTTGGGCAACATGTAGCTTGGTAATTCTACATTTGATGAAGAAGCACATAAGCTGCTTTCGGAAAACCAAATAATTTTTAATGTTGTCATCTAAATAAGTCAGGTAATGCTCAATAATAATAAATATTAATATTAATATATAATATAATTGCAAATACTTGGCAATCATCTTTAAAGATTTCTGTGCAGTTTTCCACACTTTTTACTTACCGAGCAAAACTACATTTTATTAATTTAACCAAAATATCCTTTGAATTCCCAAGTCATGTCAGAACTTTTTAGCTCCCCTCATTTTTGGAAGTTGAAAAATTCAACACGCTCTGGTGTACCATCCCATTGCCAGTCTGTTTCCAGCTCTGTTCAGTTGGCAATTTTACAGAAAAACACAAAGGTTTGCATTATGTTTTTAGCATATGTTTTCACCCTAAGAGTACATATTCTTCTACACAATTTCACACAAAAGTGTGAATTTTTCACATTTTAATACACATTTTGGTATTTTTTTGAGCCACAGTGAAGTTGGTTTGTTTAAACAAAATGTGGACTAAACAAAATCCCCACGAAATTCCCTACTGCAGAGTTTGTATGCGCTCTGAACATCAGATTTGTGTACCTTTTAAAGAATCAGTTTCATCATTTGAATCTGCCAGTCTGATGTGCAAAGTGGATCACACCCAGCAGGCCATGTGTAAAAAGGTCTCTTTGTGCATAGATTTTCATTCTGACCCAAAACTTCTTGTGCCAGCACCCTCCTCCCATGGTAAAACTGAGTGTAAGGCCAGGGCCACTGTCAGCCTCCGTTCACACGGCTTTCTTGTTGGCAGGAGGCCTACAACACGGTTGTGCGCTATTTCGGCGAAAGCCCCAAGACGACACCGCCGTCCGTTTTCTTCCCGGTCTTTGCACGCTTCATCCGATCCTACAAGGTATGTGTGTTAGAGAACCCAGGCCGCCTTAAAGATGATAAAAAATTAGGATTTGAAGATAAAAAAAATCGAAATTCCAAACAGATATTATAGAAAATAAGTTCAAACCACTTTCAAAAATGCACAATCTTTTATTAGAATGGAATACAAAAGATGAATTCATAAAAGAGGCCATGACAAAATGGGCTATTGATTTAGGACATAGCATAGACTATGATGCATGGGCTAAACTCTGGAATGAGAGTCTAAAATTCACCGCATGCTCTGCCTTAAAAGAGAATGTTATGAAGATGGTCTATCATTGGTATCTAACTCCCACCAAATTGGCCAAATTGGCAAAAGTGTATAGGATAAGTAGTAAAACTTGCTGGAAATGCAAGGAAAAGGATGGCGACTTCTACCACATGTAGTGGTCATGTAATAAAATAAAAGAGTTTAGGAATCAGTCTATAATGAGTTTAAAAAGATATTTAAGTATAGTTTTCCCAAAAAGCCGGAAGAATTTTTGCTAGGCTTGGTGGGAGAAGATATTAAGAAGACAGACCAAAGACTCTATCTGTATGCAACAACAGCAGCTAGAGTTTTGATAGCCCAAAAGTGGAAGCTACAGGAGATTCCGACTGTAAGGGAATGGCAGATAAAGCTGGTCGAATACGCTGAAATGGCTAAATTGACACACAGAATTCGCAATCAGGAGGAGAGAAAGTACCAAAAAGAATGGAGTAAATTTATGGTTTATATAAGTGAGAACTGTACAAATATGAAAACGTTGGCAGGATTGAAGTAAATCTTATGTCACGGTGTAATTTTTAATTAATGAAACTGTGAATTATAGATTGGAATAGGAAAACTTGTGGAAGGGAAGGACGGAAGTCAACAGCTCTATGGAGCATAAAGTACCGTATTTTTCGCCCTATAGGACGCACTTTTTCCCCTCCAAAAATGAAGGGGAAATGTGTGTGCGTCCTATGGGGCGAATGAAGGCTTTCGCTGAAGCCTGGAGAGTCAGAGGGGTCGGTGCGCACCGACCCCTCTCGCTCTCCAGGCTTCAGGAGAGCCCCAGCGCCAGCCCCACAAGATCGGGGGACAGAGGGAGCCAGAACGCCGCCATCCCGCTGTCTCCCTAAGTGGTTTGGAGGCTGACGGCGGGGAGACCCCACCGCCAGCCCCGCAAGCTCCGGGGACAGCTGGGAGGCGCAGCACGTCTTCCCGCTGTCCCCGGACCTGATCTGAAGGCGGGCGGCGGGGAGAAGAGCGCTTCTCCCCGCTGCCGGCCCCACAAGCGCCTGGGGGGGGAAAGAAATTTTTTTGCCTTTATTTCCCCCCCAAAAAACATGGTGCGTCCTATGGGGCGAAAAATACGGTAGGATATACGTAATAAGACCTGATGTTTTTGTTGGTTGGTGTTGGTGTTCATAAATCTCAATAAAAATCATTATATATAAAAAAGAAAGAACCCATGTTGCCTTAGAAGCCACACAAGTTCACGCCTTACCCTGGTGTAGAAGTGGGAGCCCCCTTGCCATTCCCCCACCACTAGGTGCTGCCTCTTACTGTTCCCAGCAGGAAGCAGCCTTACCTGTCTCCCTGTGATTAGGTGTGGCCACTGGGCAAGAGATTTAGAGCACCCTCCCTGCATGCTCCTTCATTTCTCTTCCACACCAGTGAGGACCTCAACATGCTCCATAGCCCACCTGCTCTTCGCTAACATCCCAGTCCTCCAAAGCACCTCTCCAAGGTTTGGTCCCTTGAGCAAAGCCAATCCATTTCTTTCTTTTTTTAAAAAAATAATATTTATTAAAAGTTTTATAGTTACAGAAAAGGAAAAAAATATATAAGAAAAAAGCAATAAAAAATTAACAAAACAATACATCAAGAATAGAAAGAAAAAACAATACATCAAATCAACAAGAAAAGACGAAAACATTTAAAAACACATCCAATTTCCGCATCTTTATCTTTCATTTACTTATTTCCTCGACTTCCTCACACCTCCCTTTTTTGTATTCTAGTTCAAATTAGCTAATTCAGCAAATCCTTTCCCTCTTTCTCAATTTTTGTTCTATAATTTATCTTAACACAGTCTAACTTTAAATTTTTCACTTTAGCCCATTAACAATCAGTTTTTGCTTAATTCTTTATAACATTTCTGCTAAAACCATATAATTTCATTCCAATATTCTTCTAACATTCCTTAATTTTACAGTATTTCTGTAAATATACTTTAATTTTTTTCCAATCTTCTTCCATCGACTCTTCTCCCTGGTCTCGGATTCTGCCAGTCATTTCCGCCAATTCCATGTAGTCCATCAGCTTCATCTGCCATTCTTCCCGGGTGGGTACAATCCATTTCCTTGAACCTCCATCACATGCATCAGCCACACCTTTCTGCTGCCACCACTCTGTTCCCATTGTTGGAGAAGGCTGTTGTGTCCTGGGTTCAAGCGCTGGCCAGGTGCAGCATTTGGGGGGGAGTGGGGAGCAGGCAGGGAAACATTCCAGTGGTGCATCACTTCCTTCAGTGATGAGATGCTCAAAGTGAGGGAGCGCCGGACTATCCTGGACTCGTGTGGCAAGCAGTGGCCGAAGACTGGCTCTCTGGGAGCACCTGGTTCTTTAGACTAGGGAAACTTTGGTTTGTGGTTTTAGCTTCCCAGATAGAGCTGTGAATTGTAGTGCCTGGCTCACCCACATGGTTACGGATTCAATCCACACACGGCTCTTGGCAAAAGACCATGCACATGTGTGCATCCCCTCCCTAGCCTGTCAAAATTCATTCCCATTTCTGCCCATTTTAGATTTCTTTCCTGTCCTGCCTGTAGGACTCACAACAACCCTGTGAGGTGGGTTAAGAGGCAGAGGGTTACCCAGGTGGGCCAGAGAGGGACCAATTTTCCGCTTGAGAATAGAACAAAAAGGTGCCGCTGTTGGTTATCGGGAGATAGATTTAGGCCACTTGTTATCAGGAACTTCTGGGTCCAGCGTGGGATCTATTCTTTTGAGGTTTTTAAGGGAACCTTGGAGCACGTTTTGTTAAGGGGGCGGCGTCCTTTATATAGAGGACGTTCTGTCTCGGGGCAGTGGGTGGGGCATGGTCCATTGAGTCCCTTTCCAGCTCTGTGATTCCCACTCAAGGCAACCCACCAGGCAGTGGGTTGTGCAGCTGAGCCTGGATTTCCTGTGGCCAGACTAAACGCTCTTGTCTACTGCCCCACCATGTGGCCAGGAACGGTAGTCATTTTAGAGGGAAGGCCCATATACCTCTGGTTGAGCACCTGCTTTGCAAGCCAGTCCCAGGCACCTCCTGTTTAAAAGCATCAGGTAGCAGGTGGATGGAAAGAAATCTCTGCCTGAGAGCCTGGTCTGGAGCGCTGCTGCCAGCCAGTGTAGACAATAGATAGGATGAAGGGCAGGTAATAAGAATATCTTATCTATCTAAGGTCCCAGGGTGGGCTATAGCATTAAAACACAATATTAAAAACAGTTTAAAGCAACTTACAACCATACAGATAAATATAAGTACAGTGGTGCCCCGCAAGACGAATGCCTCACAAGACGGAAAACCCGCTAGAAGAAAGGGTTTTCCGTTTTGGAGGTGCTTCGCAAAACGAATTTCCTATGGGCTTGCTTCACAAGACAAAAATGTCTTGCGAGTTGCTGCGATTTTTTTCCGCTCCCCACCCCGTTTTTTTTTAGGCATTAAGCTGCTAATAGCCTTTTAGCAGCTAATCCGCTAATCCCTTAAGCCTTTAATAGCCGCTAATAGCCGCTAAACCGCTAATAGCGCTAATCCGCTAATGGGGTTGCTTCGCAAGACGAAAAAACCGCTAGACGAAGAGACTCGCGGAACGGATTCTTTTCGTCTTGCGAGGCACCACTGTAAATATTAACTTCATAGCACACGTGAAATGGCATGAGTTATTTTCTGCAGCTTAGCCTGCAGAAAATTTGCAAGGCAGTAATTGTGTCTTATATGGGATGTGGGTGGTGCTGTGGTCTAAACCACTGAGCCTTGGGCTTGCCGATCAAAAGGTTGGCGGTTCGAATCCCCGCGACAGGGTGAGCTCCTGTTGCTTGGTTCCTGCTCCTGCCAACCTAGCAGTTCGAAAGCACGCCAAAAAGTGCAAGTAGATTAATAGATACCACTCCAGCGGGAAGGTAAATGGTGTTTCCATGTGCTGCTCTGGTGTTGGTGTTCCATTGTGCCAGAAGCGGCTTAGTCATGCTGGCCACATGACCCGGCAAAACTGTCTGCGGAGCGGACAAATGCCAGCTCCCTCAGCCTGTAAAGCGAGATGAGCGCCACAACCCCCGAGTCGTTCGCGACTGGACTTAACTACCAGGGGTCCTTTAATTGTGTCTTGCCAAATGGAAGATACATTGGACTAGATGGGCCCATTTATTTATTTGTGGAATTGATATTGACTCGAATGGTGGCATCCAGCTCAGCGCAGATCCAAGTGATTGTGCCTGCAAAGTGCCGGGCAAATCTCACCCAGCAGGCTGACTCAGTGGAACTCCATCTCCTTATATCCCCAGCTAGGTGCTGCCTGGCTACTGGTTGGACTGTCTTCTAACTTTTCTCCCTGCTTCCCTCTTCCAGGATGCAGAGCAAGACAACGAGATGCGTAAGAAGCAGGAACAGGCCCAAAGAGAGCAGGCGCTGGCCCAAGAAGCCAAGAGGCTGGAGAAGGTAGGGGGTGATGGTGCAGGGAGCCAGGAGGCCAGGAGGGATGCGTTCTGGAAAGGGAGGGAGGGAGGGCGGGTCAAAGGAAGCCCCTCCTGCCGTTGCAGCATGGCGGGGACGGACATACTGTTATTAGCTTCTTGTCAACTTGCGTGTGATGCCTTTCAGTCCTTCATATCTCCTGCTGCTCCAGAGGCAGATTTTTAGAAGAGCAGCTCTTATTGTTGCAGCCCCACCCCCTCCCAGGTTATGTCCCAAGAGAGAATGGAAATGGCACCCGGCACAGTGTTCTGGGGACGGGTCGTAGCTCAGCGGTAGAGCATCTGCTCTGCATGCAGAAAGGCCCAGTTTCAATCCTCAGCGTCTTCAGGTAGGGCCAGAATCCGCCCCCCAGAAAGTTGCTGTTGCCAGTCAGTGTAAGTAATACTCAGTGAGATGGAACAACAGCCTGACTCGGCGAAAGGTGGCTTCCCAAGTTCTGATTCGGTGCTTCGTCGATAAATATGAGTAGCACCGGCTAGTGCAGTTGACACGGCATTACCGAGAAGGACTCTCCTTCTGGGCTTTGAGACAGCTCCTCATTAAATTGGTGCTCCCTTTCCCATAGTGTGATACTGGGAGAGGAACTGCAAGGAACATTTTCTTTTTCCAGCTGGCATGCTCTCCTGTGTGCCAGTCTGCTCACAGCACAGAGCCTCGGCCTGCTGGGTCCAGTGGCAGATGGAAGCCTTTCCTTGCTAGTGAAACGTCTCATGAGAAAATCCACGCTGGCCCTTGCTGTGTCTCTGGGCCCCTTTTAATCCCTGAAAGAGAGAGAGAGGCGTGCGCACGCACACACACACACGCACATTTTCAAAGTGGCTGCACCTGTCAGTCAGGTAGGAGCGTCAGTCAGGTTTGTGGACAGCGGGACACGGTGTGGCGGCTGAGCTGGGGCTGTTTTTCCTTCTAATTCCTGACCTGCCCGCAGTTGCCTTTGCAGCGCAACAAGTGGCAGCAGCAAGAGTTGATTGCTGAGCTGAGGCGGCGCCAGGCCAAGGACCACCGGCCTGTTTATGAAGGCAAAGATGGGACCATTGAGGATATTATCACCGGTAAGCAACCCACCCTGAGGCAGGGGAACGTCCACTTCCTTTGCTGTGCTCATTCCCCCCCCCCACCAGTGACTGTTGTGGCTTTGTGTGGGCGAAGAAAAGAAGGTGTTTTAGGCACTGCTTGTGCCCTCAGAGTGAAGGGCCTCACCCTACACTGTATCTCTGGCCCTCTATAATGCTCCCTCTCGCCCCTCCTCCTTTTTATTTACCTACACCGTGATGTATTTGTGAACGGAAGTCTCCTGAAGGAGCAATGTTTTATTTCTTTCCCAAATGCTCTTCCTTTTCCAGCCCATCTCCTCCAACAATAAAGCAAAATGGGACCTACACAGTGGGTTCTTAAGGGCCTGCCCAGCCTAATATCTGCAAAGCACACACACACACACACACACACACGACAGCACCGTCTTATTTTTGCCCCCATAAGGACTAGAAATTATTTTCTTTTAAAAAAAATCAACACACGAGAAAGTGTGTGTGTTCAGGTGTGGAAACCGCTTTCTGCACTCAGGACCTCATTCTGTGCCTATTTGGCATGTCTGTGGCCCTGCTCCGCAAGACAAAATATATCACGGCTCATAAATCAGGCCCCAGTTGTGGACAGCCTTCCTCAGGCTTAGGTGAGGAGTGACATTTGCCTGCTTCCGTGCTGATGTTCCCCTGTTGTGGTATTTGCTTAGCTCTGTGAGGGTCTTCCCTGCCACCTGTGGTATAACACTTTTGTACCACCATGCCACTAATGACTTGAGGTGCTCAGTGATGAGCAGCAGAGGTGGCTGACGATTACAGCCTCAGGCGACGCTCTGTTCTCCTGGGCAGCAGCATATCGTACTGCACTTGGCCCACAAACCAGCCGGGCCTAGCATATACCCCATAGGAAGCACTGTGTTGAAAATGGGCATGGCTGGGTCATTGCGTGAGGCGGGGAAACTCCTCAGGGCGGCTTTTGCCCACCCGGTGCCCTCCAGTTGCTTTGGATCAGACCAAATCAGCCAAAGGGCACCAGGTTGGTTAAGGCTAGAGTAGGGTGACCAGCTGAAAAGGAGGCCAAGGCTCTTGTACCCCGAGCAGCTGTGCAGGTGAGGGAATTTTTGGCAGGGCAGCTTTCCCCACATACCAAAGCCGGAATTCCCTTGCCTGTGCACCCATTTAAAGCCACAGGAGCCACGCCCTCCTTGCCATATGGTCACTCTGTGGCTTTGCAGGCTGTAGGCCATCTCCAATGTAGCCTCCTGAGAAGCGTTAATAATAACACTGGCGTTACCGGGACGCGGGTGGCGCTGTGGGTAAAACCTCAGCGCCAAGGACTTGCCGATCGCATGGTCGGCGGTTCGAATCCCCGCGGCGGGGTGCGCTCCCGTCGTTCGGTCCCAGCGCCTGCCAACCTAGCAGTTCGAAAGCACCCCCGGGTGCAAGTAGATAAATAGGGACCGCTTACCAGCGGGAAGGTAAACGGCGTTCCGTGTGCTGCGCTGGCTCGCCAGATGCAGCTTGTCACGCTGGCCACATGACCCGGAAGTGTCTGTGGACAGCGCTGGCTCACGGCCTATAGAGTGAGATGAGCGCACAACCCTAGACTCTGTCAAGACTGGCCCGTACGGGCAGGGGTACCTTTACTTTACCTTTACCGTTCCTGTAAAACAAACTATTTCGCCTTCCAGAGGCTTCTGTATGACAGAATTCTGGCCCTGGGCTTCTTTCCCTGAGATAGTCCCCTCCTCGATGCACTAGCCGTATATGCCCCCCGCCTAAGACGTCCCGAGTATACCTGCATCCACGTTCTGTGAAATAAGCCGCCCACCGTGTTTTTCGCTGTCTGACTTATCTTGTATGTCTTTGTCCGTCCCCTCCCACCCCGCAGTGTTGAAGAGCGTCCCCTTCACTGCCCGCACAGCGAAGCGGGGGTCTCGCTTTTTCTGCGAGCCATCCCACCATGACGAGCCTAACTGTTAGCTCTGCCCTCTCCCTCGTCAAAGGTACCCGTGGATCGTCTCTTTCTCTTCTGCATGCAGCTGCTCCCTCCACAGAGCCCAGGCTTCCCTCCTGCATGCCTTGCTGTCTCCTCCCATGATCTCGGGGCTTCCCAACCTCTTCTCAGAAGCCCCACTTGGCAGAGAATCACCATCACTATACAACAGCCTGGCTTCCAAGCTGGTGCCTTCCATGTTTGTTTTTGACAACAACTCCCATCAGCTCCAGCCGACATGGGGCTGATGGGAGTTGTAGTTCGAAGCCAGGTCACGGAAATTTTGTTATGGAGGCTTATAGAGAGTTGCTTTGTCGACTCAGTGGTGCTGCTCAGGAATCATGGCAGTAGTTGATGGCTGTGTGAGCTGCTCTTTCCAGGCTGCCTGCAAGGTGACCTGGAGATGATGAGGCTCCGGTACATTTCAATTAGTTGTGTAAAGAGAGAGAGAAAATTTTCCTCACTTCCACATGACAAGCTGCACCTGCCAGAATTCTTTGGACAGAATTGCACACTGTCTTCCATCTTTATACATTCCCAGGGTTTTCTCTGCTAACATGAAGGATAGAAACTTGCTGGTTGATTTAAAAGACCAGAAATTAATTAAAAAGCCCCTTCACTGCATCTTCCTTTTCACTGTTGAGAATCCCTGCATGGACCCAGAGGCCTCATATTGTATCTACAATTCTGTTGTCTATACCTTGCATGGTTGGCATGATGAGGTTGTTACAGACCCCCTGTCTTGATTTGCATGCATCCATCTCCAGTCTGTTTATCAGATCATCTTATCACACTAATGCAGTAGAGTAGCTTTACTAAATACTCTCTTGATTGAAGAGTGAGGGTGGGGGTTGCTGCCTGAATTCTTGTTGGGGGTGAAAACAACACCGTCTAACTGTGCAGTCAACATAGTGTGGTCGATTACAACCTAGGGCCAGTTTCCACAAGCAGCAAACTCTCATGGTATGTCTTCCTTTAGGGACTGTACCACTTAAGCGTGCCTTAATGTAGATATCTATATTTTGCAAGGGCGCGTTCAAATATGCCTCCTGCACCCACCCAATACATCTGAAATAGACTGTTTAAAAAAACATGGAGTGAGATCAAGACTGCAAGCCTATGTATGTTTACTGAAAAACAAGTCCCGTTGAGTTCCATGGGGGTTTCTCCTGGAAAAATAGCTGTATAGTTACAGCCAAAATGTATATTTTGGAGGAAAGGGAGCTGCAGATAGAATAATTAACAGTTTCATTTGTTCAAAAGATGATCTGTATGATAATTTATCCTCCCACTCTACCCGAAACAGGCTATATTTTGGCCAAGCTTGTTTTTTTAATCAAAGAGGCAAAATTCATGCAGATTCTCATCTCCAGACTTCTTTCTGTTTCCAGAAGAGCTGAATATGCAAACTGGGCGCAATACAGAGGCATGCCCAAATCTTGCTGAATTAAATGGGAATTAAGTGCCCACTGAAGTCTCCCGGAAGATTAGCTAGCTAGTGGCAAAGAAAGGTCCTCAGCCCTTAGAAAGCCACTGCCAGGCAGAGTGGACAAAAACAGTGGCTGGGAAGGAACCATAAGTGGGAAGAGAGCAGCAGTCGCGCTCAGGTCCTGCTTTCTGCGCCTCTCAAGAAGCATCTTGTTGGCCACTGTGAGAACAGGATAAGGGACAAGATGGGCCATTCGCCTGATCCAGCAAGCCTCGTCATGTGTTCTTACCGGGCTGCTGGGCCAATACTATAAGGCAGCTTCCTATATTTTTGTGTTCCTATAGATGCTTGCATGTATTTAGCACCATTAGTAGTGATAGTAGTAGTTGTCGCTGCCGCCACCATTTTACTCATAAAATGACTGGAAGTAGCATACAAACAGATGTAGTAAATGCCAACTGTCAAACTCCAGCTTCAAATCTCACGCCAGCCCTGAGTTTGTTAGGCAACCTTAAGGACACTATTTCTCAGCTTCAGCCCCTCCTTGCAATATGGGGGTAGATAATGCTGACCTACCTTACAGTTATGGGGACGCGGGTGGCGCTGTGGGTAAAAGCCTCAGCGCCTAGGGCTTGCCGATCGAAAGGTCGGCGGTTCGAATCCCCGCGGCGGGGTGCGCTCCCGCTGTTCGGTCCCAGCGCCTGCCAACCTAGCAGTTCGAAAGCACCCCTGGGTGCAAGTAGATAAATAGGGACCGCTTACTAGCGGGAAGGTAAACGGCGTTTCCGTGTGCGGCTCTGGCTCGCCAGAGCAGCGATGTCACGCTGGCCACGTGACCCGGAAGTGTCTCCGGACAGCGCTGGCCCCTGGCCTCTTAAGTGAGATGGGCGCACAACCCTAGAGTCTGTCAAGCCTGGCTCGTACGGGCAGGGGTACCTTTACCTTTTTACCTTACAGTTATTGTAAGGATGGCTGACATAATGGCCACAGACCAATACAAAATGAAGTGCAGTTAAGGCCAATGGGCTTCATCACATTTAAGTCTGTGGCTGGATTGTCTGTGAAGGACTTTTGGTGCTCTGATAAATGCCAGGTCTGATTATTTAGGCATGCCTTAGCTTTCTCTGAATTGCACTCAGTGTGTCTGGATGGGTTTAAGCCCAAGACTTTCAAGGCAGGGACGAGAAACCTGTGGCTGCCACCCTGGTGTCATTGGACTCCCAGTTCCCACCAGCCTCAGCCAGCCTGACCAATGGTCAGGGATGATGGATCTGTAGCCCTGCCACATATAGATGGCCACAGTTTCCTCACCCCTGACTTAAGAACATGTCTACGCACTGACTGCCTACAGTGCCAGCTTGGTGCAGTAGCAAACAGTGGGGAGCACAGGCAGTGTCCTTGGGGTGCCCCCATGGAGAAGGCAGCACTGATCTGATTCCCCCAGTGGTTTCCCAAGAGCACAGTGAAGTCCCAGCGCATGTGGACTGTGAGGGAATCAGTTGCACTGTTTCGACTGCAACTCAGGCAATCCCCTTCATTAGCAGTGCGCAGATAGAGCTGGGAGCCACAGAGGCTGGGCACCAGAGAGTTTGGTTTAAAGATTTAGCAGCTCCATCCCCAACCCCACCATGCCATCCCTGGCAATTGGATGAGCTGGTGCTTTTCCAGACCTCGTGGCTCCTTACAAGGCTTGGCAAGGGCAGAATCCAGCCCCCAGGGGAGAAGAGCTTTCCCTCCCACCCACCCCTTCCCAATTTGGCCTAATTTTTGTTTTTATCCCCTCCATAGCAGCAAGAACCATCTGCCTCTAGTCCCCTCTCAATTCATCCGCGGCAGAGGGTAAGAAACAACAGCTCTCTGGATGCCCAGAGCCTTTTATCCTCTGCTTTGCTGCTTCTGCCTAAGTAGGAGACACCAAAACGAAAAGTTTGCCCTTGGGACAGAGAACTGGCCATCACAGTTGCCCATCATCCTCAGCTGCCTTCAGTCTTGCTCCATAGCGCCCACTGGCGGGGAGAGGGGGTAGCCCCTTTATTTTTCTAGCCTGCCCCGGAACCCATTGTTTGATGCTCTGACAAAGAAGCGTCTCGTATGCTCTTGCCTGAAAAGGGGGAATGTGGAGAGGGGTGGCCTGGGTGGGTGGTTATATGCCCCCAAGGGGCAAGAACTCTTGCCGCCTGCCTTTCACCCCACTCCAGTTGGTACATGAACTGCCTCACAGTCTTTAATGGCCCCGACAGCAACCGCTTATGCATTGTTTCTCCAGCAATTCTTTACTCCCGTCCTGACTGGCTGTTCCTTTCTCCCACAGAGCTCTGCGTATCCTGCCTTTCCAATGGGCTAATGCTGCATTCCCAACAGCCCAGGCCTAGTTCTCCTTTTGCCAAAGAAAAAAAAAACTTCCATCCTTTCAAACATTTTAAGCTGAAGAACCAAAGGGACATTTAGGAAGTGCCTTACTGCGACAGTATTATTGTTATTCTCTTATTATTTAAGGTGTATTTTTTAATCTGTACATATATGACCTTTCCCGTCAGCCCCTCAGCTCCTCTTGTCCCCTCGCTGAGCCAGCTCTGAAGGACAAGGCTGTTTCGGTTGTTTAGAAGTGCCTTTGGCCAGCAGGTGTCTGACTTCCCCCTTCTCAAGCCTCAGCCCTTCTTGGAGCATCCGGACCAAAATTGCACTTTGACTGGATTGAGACAGAGGACATCATCATGGCTGGAGTCACAATGCAATGCGGGAGTGTGGGGTGTTTTCTTGGGGGTGGGGGGAGTATTTCCATTAGTAGACCTTTGTGTATGGCGCTAGTTTTGTGGACCAGCAACGCTTTTCTGGAGCAGCCTTCAGCAATACTGTGGTCTTCTTGGAGCAGCGGTCTATTGAGCCGGCATTGAAGAGCTTAAAAGCTAGGCGTTGATGGCCTTTCGAAAAACCACTGGAATCCTTCTTCAAAAGGGGAAACCTTCAGACCAAATGTCTCACGTCTCAACTGCACGAAGTGACCCTGGTGTTCGCACAGCAGAGAAACGACGGTGATGAGCCAACCATTGATTATGAAAAGAAAGATCTTAGGTAGGTTACAGGCAACTTTTGATGCTGCCCAGTTTTTAATTTTTTTAGTTTTCTTATTCTCATTATTTTCCAGAGGACCAAATTATGCTTCCAGTTCATGTATGGTGTTTTAGATACAGCTCTCTTCTCATTTACTGGACCAAATGCCTTAATTCTCACCAGGTCAAATCTAGCTCGCCTGCTATGTCCTCTTGAACCCCTCAGAACAAGCACCAATGGTTATGTATGAATGTTGCATCTTTCAGAACCAGCTAGGGACGGGTGGATCCATCTTATTTCCCAAATGTGTCAATTTTGCATGTGTTCGTTCATAAGTCTGTTCCTGCATTAATGTGCAGTATTTTTTTTTAATGTACCAAAATCTGTTCTTAAATAAGTATTTTATCTCAGTGTATGCATTTCTAAATGCATGTCATCCTAAAATACGCCTTTTTGACGCATTCTGGTACATTTTTGACCTGAGAATTTTTGTTGCAAAATCCAGAGGACAATTATGTTCTGAACTGTGTATTTGTCCAGGGTGGCTGCATGGCAACTTGGTTGATCCACTTTAAAAGGGGGACAGAATGAAACTCTCCTCCATCCCTAAGGCCAGCCCCCAATACATTTGTATACCTGCAGTAAAAACACTAAATTCTAGACTGGGAATCATCCTCAAGAAGTTAAATGCTGCAGGTAACGAAGATAGCAAGTGAGATATTAGCATGCAGGAGGGAGCCATTTTGTAGCCATGAATTCATCACTGTCAAAATGGCGCCCCTCTCTACTTCCCCACTAAGTAACATGGAACAGAACCCATCAGCGAACATTTCATTGAAATAAATGGAATGAGCTCATTAATATGAGTGAGACTTTCAGCAAATAACTTTCCAGTCGATGTTACCTCATGAGGGTGCCAGGAATCAGCCGCCTCTGGTACCTGACTCATCATACTAAATGGTAGACCACTTTTGGCCCTTGCACTATGATGGCCAATTGCTGCCTTCCTATCCGAACCTCGGCCTCAGTTTCCAGGCCATGATGTTTCTTAAGACAATCGGAAAAAGAGGACCCACTTTATCTCCTCTTAACCTGCTTTAATGCTTCCCCCCTGACCAAAGATGTTAGTCCAGAAGTTATTAGAGCTGCAGATAGCATTAGGATAAAGCCATTTGACAATGAGAGCAGGATTGCTTCTTCAATTGTTTTTAATTCAGGGAATCAACTTTACTCCCTTGGGGGTTTAGCCACTTTCTGGAACCAGGAAGCAATTAGCTTTATGTGAAAGAGGTTTATATAGATCTTAATACACCAAAGAGATCTTTAGATAGGGCTGGCTCCAACAGAGCTTACGAATATGAAATTGCCCTTTTTCCTGTATTTGAATATTCATCCACATTTCTTTCCAAGGCCGACCCAGGTGAGTCCTGTTGATCTTTTGACCCCAGGCTCCAAAGCATGGCTGACTACTCACAAGAGCATTTGCACAGCAGAATGCTCCTATGTGACTTTAGTCCCATAAGTCTGGAGAGATAACCGGGATTTCAGAACACGTGCCAAGGCCCTGTGGCATCCTAGTTATCTAGACAACGGAAGGAATCAACCACTTGATCAGGAAGGATTCAGCAAATCCTTCTGCAAAAAGCAGTGATGCTTGGCGTTCTAGAGCGTTAGTCATGGCAGAAGCATCTCCCTGCATTAACCGTCTGTATATAAACCGTGCCAAAGACTCTCAGGGTGACTCTTGCAGGGACCCCAGTGCTTATGGCTGAGCTATTGTGTCCCGGGGAAAATTGGCTCTGTGGTTTAGGCCTAGCACCCCTGCTAGGTTTGTGCCTGTGTATTTGAATCCTGCCCAAAGGCAGCCCAAGGCCTGTATTATAGATGAGATCCCTAGGAGCCTAAAGCCTGCACTTCATAAGGTTCCAGGTTTAGGCCTCTCCCACTCTGCCTGAGACCTTAGAAAGCCATTGCCAGTCTGAACGAACAGGGCTAGATGGACTGATGCAGCTTTATATGTTCATCCTGTGCATGGTTACTCAGATGTAAAGCCCATTGAAGTCAATAGTCCTTACTCCTAGGTAAGGAAGCCTTAGAGCAAGGCCCCATCACTTTGCTGGGGTGCAGCAGAGCAGAATGGGTTGTAAATTTTGGAGCTCTGGAACAGAAAATTATTCTGCCGAAAGAACTGCCAGAACTGACTCATTTCTTTTTCTTTTTGGTCATTGTATGCTGGATATATTTTGCCTTTTGTTTCTGTCCTGTGAATATGAAGGTCTGACGTGAAACTTCATGTAAACTATTTTCCGAATGTTTTTTATAATGTTCAAAGCAGTCTCCAAACCACTTGTGGGTGAGGTGAAGAAATCAGTGGCCACGTTTGGGAACCCAGATATTCCAGAGAAGCCAACCCGAACCCCCACTGCAAAATCCAGCAGCCATTTCCACCTCAGCATACAGTGGTACTTCGCAAGACGAATGCCTCGCAAGACGAAAAACTCACAAGACGAAAGAGTTTTTCATTTTTTGAGTTGCTTCGCAAGACGAATTTCCCTATGGGCTTGCTTCGCAAGATGAAAACGTCTTGCGCCTTTTTTTAAAAACCGTCAATGCATTCCTATGGGAAACCGTCAATGCACAGTGGTGCTTCGCAGGACGAAAAAATTCACAAGACGAAAAAACTCGCAGAACAAATTAATTTCGTCTTGCGAGGCACCACTGTACTTTGCATATCAACTACCATCTTCACTTCCGTCAAAAATACAGCTGCCTCTAACTTCCCAATTAGCACAGGTTACCTGCAAGGAACCTTGCATCTTCCTCAACAGCTAGGTTCACTGAGAGGAAGACCACTAGGCTGGGAAGTATGTCCACTGAAATCAGTCACATCATTCAATTCAGAGGAGGGACAAGTGTTGATTGAGCCACTAAAGGCACAGGTAAATCTGCTGTGGGTCAGCCCAATGTCCAACATTCTGTTTCCAATGGTGACCAGCCAGATGCTCCCTGGAAACCCTCCGTGGGTGCATTTCACCTAAGCAAGAGTGGAGATTCCTTAAAGGTAAAGGGACCTCTGACCATTAGGTCCAGTCGTGGCCGACTCTGGGGTTGTGGCGCTCATCTCGCTTTATTGGCCGAGGGAGCCGGTGTACAGCTTCTGGGTCATGTGGCCAGCATGACTAAGCCACTTCTGGAGAAGTGAAACACTGTTTACCTTCCCGCCGGAGGGGTACCTATTTATCTACTTGCACTGGTGTGCTTTCGAACTGCTAGGTTGGCAGGAGCAGGGACCTAGCAACAGGATTTCACCCCGTTGCGGGGATTTGAACCACCGACCTTCTGATTGGCAAGTCCTAGGCTCTGTGGTTTAACCCACAGCGCCACCCGTGTCCCTCCGCCCCTCCCAGTAAGGAGACTCCTTACTGGCCTTTAAATAGGTTTGCAATCAGCTACTCGGTTGGTTATTCCAAGTGACCAAATGGGGAAGCTGGGGGCAGTGTGGGGAGGTAGCTGAGGCCAGGAAATACCAACAGAGATATTAGTGACTCAATGCACTAGCCGTTCTCGTAGACTAGTAACTTTTGCGGACTTTATTTGCAAGGCTGCCTTTAACCACTCTGCAATATGCATACGTGCGGAAACGAGAACAGTAAAACAACCCACAATTTCAATGCCTACTTAATAGGTTAAGTGGAAATTTGAATTCATGTTGGTGGTTATGAGGATGGAACTGTGGCATCAGTGTTATTTTTCGGAAAGCTCATATATCAGGAGGGTGGTCAAAGGAATCTGGTAAGGAAATAAGGCTTGTGCTCTTGGTCTGATGGCCCAGTTGCAGATAAAGACCTGGCAGCCCCACCTGCAACTGGAAGGCAGTGGAAGAGAAACAGCTTTGTGGGTGGGATGGGCAGATACAGGGCAGAATGTACTTAGAAGCAGTAAGTGAAACGTGGGACACAAGGAGCATGGGAAACAGTAATAGAGGCGCTGGGGATGTATGTTATGTACGTATGTGTGCAAGAGAGAAATTCTGACAGGTTCAATTTGATTTATATCCTGGTGGTGTATTAGAAGGATTGGGATGCGAGTGATGCACTCAGTCACTTGGAGAGACCCCCCCCCAAAAAAAATTTGCTTTTGTAGGATAAAGCATGAGTGTTCCTGCCCACACTAAGAGGCATGCCCCCAGAATCCCTTACAGTTTTTCACATGTAGTGTGTATTTGGGGCTGCACTTTTAATCCCACCCTTGATGACACATCTTCCTTCAGCAACTGTGTTGCATGCAGTTGTGCCTAGAGAAAACCCAACACATGAGCTCCTACTCCTTTCTACATCTGGGACACCTACACAATCAGAGGCTCTTCCAGGCAAATCTATTTATTGGACGTTGATCCTGATTTCAAAAAGTTCATGAGGTGATAGATATATGATGCCCACTGCTTATTGAGCATTCCTTCTGATTTGTGTGGTTTTATGACATTGCATTAAGCAGTTGTTAACCCTCACCTTCCCTTGTTTCCCCATCACTTTCCTTGCCACAAAAAGTCAATTTTTAACAATGGAAGTGCCTTCGTTGTGCATGAGTGCAAAATCCACTTTAATTGCATGGTCTAAATTTGCTGGCATATTATATTTATGCCTGCAAAACTGTGACCGTCTGGAAGAGCTCTTAAACCTTGATGCTAGACCAGAGTGATCCATTTACATAGCCCATTGCCACAACAATATGAAGCAGTATGAACCCTAGCCTAAGTAACTACTTGGCTCTGGGTTCCTCTACTCTTAGGTGACCACTTTAAATCATGAGCCCAACTTGCTTACAGGAGGAGAGAGTTGGATCTTGTTCACACACGCAATCTGTTGATTGCTGCAACAGGAATTGCGTGTTTGAGGCTGCAAGGCTATATTCGCTTCCATTGAATTCACTGGGGCCTACTTCTAAGTAGTCATGAACAGGGTTATACTGTGCAAATGAGTTGTCACCAGATAAGCCAGAACATTTAATCCCAAATGGAGTAGCTAGTTTGCTCATTCAGCTGCCGCACACCTCCTTGAGGAAGCAACATATATTGGCTGTGACAGTACATAGCAATTCCTTGCAGCAGTATTAAAATGCTGCTCCTTCCTCCAAGGAACTCTGGGTGGCAAACAAATTTCTCACCACACTCCCAATTTCATCCTCGCAACATCCTTGTGAAGTGGGCTAGGGTGTGAGAGAGTGACTGGCCAAAGTGGAGACTTCAACAGAGGTCTCCCCAGACCTCCTCCCAATTCTCTAAGCCACTATACCAGATTGGTCTCAGTACCCCTCTGAGTTTTAGAAGATGAGGAGAAACAACAGAGCAAACACTGGGCTTTAGTTAGGAGCTTCCTGGAAGCAACCTGACTGGCTTATTTTGGAAACAGAATGTGGGCCTTGCTTTGACTCAGTGATGGACACAGATATGTGGACCAGCTCCCTTAATACCACCACCACCAAGCTCACATATTTGTGCAAGGATTCTTTCGCAGCAGATTTGAGGAAATCCGACTCTTGTGAATGTATATGGTTTTTTTCTGGCACAAGGTTGTCACATTTAGGTTTCCTGCACCGTATACCCAAAGCTTACAGGACACACTGCCAACTCACACGACACATTTGCCTTTTCTAGCAAAGAAACAGAGCTCTCTCTGTCAGCAGCCGCCAACCTTTGGGGGCTCATGGGCACATTTGCAAAGCAGAGAAAGTGCCACAGGCCTCTCTTACACACATACATACCCCAATGCTTCTTTCAAGCTGAACTTGGAGAAGGGGACCACATGGGCAAAAGGGAGGGCCTTTGTGGACACCATGCTGGAAACCCCTGCTCTAAGTCTTAAAAAATAAAATAAAGGTGGGTGTGAAACTGCTTACAAGTACGCACAGGGAACGCTATTTTAACACTAATTGGAAGTGGGGAAGCTGGGCTACAGACACAGTTGCTTCTGGAGCAAACACTATTTCCCCACCCACCCAATAAGCAAAAGGGACCAACCACCCCTTCAAAGGCCTTTGCCACAGCTAACAGGGCAAGCGAGGCTCCATCCAAGCAGGCAGGAATCTTCCTGGCGCTGCTTCTGGACAGTTTACAGCGTATCCACTCCATCGTAGTCCTTTTGTGTAGCTAGATGTAACTTTTTGTACATGTGAAATATTATTGACTGTATTGTAAGCCAGTGCCTCCTCCTCCTCTCCCGCCCCCCCCCCTTTGAACTGTACAGAATTTCTACTAATGGGAGAAGGCGGAGAAAATAAAACAAACAAACAAAAAGGCTATCCACCTGAGCTTTGTCTCTGAGGATCTGATTTATTCCCACCACCACCATGTTTGCTTTAAGACTTCTGCCGTTTCCTCGCCTCCTCTTGGCCACACTTTGCTTTTAGCTCCTGGAACAATGGGTGCCCATTTGACAAGAGATGGGGTGCAGAGCTTTTTCCTAGCCCAAGGCTCACATTCCTATTCAGGACTCCCAGTGGTGTGCGTTGCCAGAGGCCAAAAGCTGGGCAAAACAACAGGTGCATCTTTTCTCTTTGTATTGAACGCTGCGTTCTAGAAGAGCCAGAGGTTTCTAAACATGCACACAGCCCAAATTAACCCCAGGCTTTGCTGAATTTAAAAACTTGTGGGTTTCTCTTTCCTTCTGCTCTCTACCTACCCCAGGAACTTGTGTGCTTTGTTTTTAAGGTTTAGGACAGATCTGGGTGACCCAGCTTCTTCATCTCAAAACCCTAACGGTGTAGCCTGATAGCTGTAGCACCTGGGAAAGAGACTTATTCATCCTGAGATCTCCCAGCTTAGAACCGAGTCTACAAGCTGACTTTAGGACTACGAGTTACAACAGCCTATTTTATGTACTCCCCCACCCCACCTAGTGCTCTGTGTAAGATCTTGCCCAATGGAAGAGTTATGGAGAACTTGAAAGCTTGCCACACTTTTGTGACATTTCAGGTGTTCCCACTAAAGGTACTACCCACCTGCCATATTTTGGAATTCCATTTCACATTTGCAAAAGAATAAGGAATTGGCAGGATGGGAGCTGTGGGGGGGGGGGGACGCACAACAAATGCACACGATAAAACAAACACTAGTGTACTGAATTAGACATATTAAAAATGTGACATCCATCAATAAAAAAAATCAGTTGTGCAAATAAACTGATCAGCATTGCACAAATTGCTTATTCTTACTGAGGAATGTCTGTGTGCAGATTTATTGTTGCATACAGACAATATACTTGTGCTTTGTTTATTATATGCACTTCCATGATTCTGCACAGCTTTCCTTTTGTGACTTGACTCTCCTCCCTCCTTTGCACATCTGTCCACAATGTGCAAGCCAGTGTAAAGCACACCTATGTTGCCCTCCTCTGAAAATCCCCTTCCCCACAATGCTGGTGAGCAGACGCAGCCACCGATTTGTGGTCTGCAACAAAACACACCCACCCCAATGTTTTTCCAAAAGGTCCAAGAACGAAAGATAACCCAAGCTTCAGATTTCTCAAATTTAAACCAATCTTCTACAGGAGGCCCACCAGAGAAGGATAATTCTAGTCCAAGTTTATTATAAATATTGTTTGAAAAATCCCACTGAATCCTCAACACACAAGGGGTACTGCAACCAGAAAGAAGGATCCAGTCACTGAGACAAACCTTCAAAAAAAAGAAGAACAAAAAACAACCAGGAACGTACACCCTGTTCCCATTCCTAGATCACATTCCCCAGGCAGGGCTGATGCTGTGATAAACAAAGTGGACCCTGCCATTCTGGTTCTAGGCCAAGGAGGCTCCAAGCAGGTGCAGCCCTGGTGAAACGTCGAGAAGAGATGCCATTTGCTCCTGTGCTACGTTGCCAACTGATGCACGGAGGAGCCCCTAACCCTATTCCCCCTAATCTTCTTCAGGCTGGATCCCAGAGCTGGTTCTGAATTTTAGGTCCAGACAGAACAGCCAAATCCTTCCTCCCTGTCCTGGTGGCTCCATGCAGACAGGGGGAATCGATGGAGGCCGTCCCTGCCAGTGGGCAGGGCCCGCTCCCGACTCAGAAGCAAGCAGGGGGGTGGAGGGGGGGCACTGCAGCCCAATTGTGCAGGTTCCGGGCCAGAGCAGTGCACACGCTTGGCTTGGGCGCTCTCGCAGCCAAAGGAAGGCACAGCCTACGTGGGAACAAGGACCAATTGGGTCTGGCGTGTGTGGAAGGGGAGCCTCAAAAGAGGCTGCGGTGGTTACTGGTCACCCAGTTGCTGCAGCAGAGTCCGGCGCCGACGTTCCAGCTCCCCTTCACTGAGCTCTTCGCTCTCTGAGGTGTCCCAGCCGCTCTGCCAGGGAAAGGAGCGCGAGTGAGAAACCCCAGCACCTTTGCCCATCCGCCACCTCACCTTGCCGCCTCCTCCTCCTCCTCCCCACTTCCAAATCCTCCTTGCCTCTTCCCACCCACCATCCCTGGAGCAGTTTGATTTCCTCCCAGGGCTCACCCGCTCCCTCCTGGTGCCCCGGGGAGGGGAGTGGCCTCTTCCCTCAGGTCGCGGAGGGGCCTTCTCTCGCTCCCACTCGTCGGGTCGGCTCGGGTCCTTCTTGTGCTCAGCTTCGCTTTCAGGGCTGTTCTGTAAAAGAAGCAGCTTGCAAACTCGAGGGGCCTGGGCTGGGGCAGCCGGCGGGGGGCTGCTAGCGGCCCAGCCAGCTCAGCGGTGACCAGCCCAATATAGGGAAGAAGGTGGCAAAAGCGGAGTGGGCTAAGGCAATGCAGAAGAAGACTACAGACAAGGCTGTGAGGAGTCTGTGCTGAGACAATCAACGAGCCTTAACTGAGAAAAAGAACCCAACTAGCTGGCGAGTTGTGTTCTGGACACAAGTGACCCTGCTTCTTTCTGAATCCCCTAGCAATGCAGTTGCTGCTGCTCTTATCAGAATCCAGCAGTACGGCTAACCTGAGGCCCTCCTGGAGTTCTTGGGACTCCAATTCACATCAGCGGCATCCAGTATGGAACAAGAGTCAGGGGTGATGGGAGCTGGGAGTCCCGTGGCATCCGGAGGGCTGCACAGGTTTGCCCACCCGATTTATAAAATCTGTATCTTCGATTACAAAGGTGGCTGACAATTTTGATATGCAAAATATAAACAAATAAAAAAGACAACACGGTCAAACGGAAAGAGCAGCAGAAGCAATAAGAACCAGTGGTGGTAAAAACCTGGGCAAATAAAAGCACTTTAATTTTGTGCCTGGAGCTAATCCGAGTTGAGTGTCGGCTGAGCCGCCTCTGAAAGAGAACAATACAGAGCAGAAGGGGCCACTGCAGAAAAGGCACTGTTGCTGTCGTCACCACTTGGCCTCTAAATGTGGGGAAAGGATAGAGATATTGAAACCTTTATTCAGAAACTCCTCTGGTCTGAGATTTCATAAGGCATTGCCCTTGTGCCTTCAAGTACATCTTTGCAATCATAAGGTCTAGAATCTTTATTTGTAAAAGAAAGCTGAGATGCTCAGGATGCTGCCTTTTGTACCTGACACTGGGTAATGTGCTTGCGTTCATCATAGAACAAACACACAAACACTTCTGACACAGAATCATAAGGGCATGGAAAGTTTTCTGATTCTAATCTCTTTTCCCCGTGCTCTGAAGCAAAACACTCCATCACACTTTACCGCCTGTGGATTAAAGCACATAATGTCATTTACAGTGTGCCAAAAGCAGGCAACAGGCATGAGAAAGTGTTAATAAATGAATAGTTGGCTAATGGTACCTAAATAGCTCTGACTAATGGACATGTGCTATAACCACACACAAAAAAGAAAACATAGGTGCAGATCAGCCGTCCTGATCTTCCAAACCTGAAACAAATCCACTGGATTTTCTAGCAGTCTCTGAAGCACTCAAGGCACTTTCAAGCACAGAACTTTTACATCAGCTCACCTGAAATAAAAGTGCTTCTAGTGGAATCACAGATCACACACTCAGCTGGCAGCCTTTCTGCGTGCAGGAATCAGATGCAGAGAAATCAAATGATGTGCAGGTATGTATGTCTGTGTGTGTGAAGCCTGCAAGACTGCAGCATCAAATGCCGCTCACATATGGATCTCTATGGGCACATTCGCTCCCTCACACCTCACCATTCGACTCTGCAGTCACACAGGTCTCATTCTCATGCACACATATGTGGCAATGCATCACTTGACTGTTCTACACAATCCTTGCACACTGGGTGATTTGACAGCAGAACGTGTGAACTGCTGACAACTAGTGTGGCCTTAGTCATGTTCTCCCTATAGGACTGGACATGCGATGACTCCTTTGCAATCCCACAAACAGAACTTGCGCATCACCCTCCATGCGCTACAAATATTTGCAGTCCACACTCAGCCTCCATCCCCTGCAAATGCTGCCACTCATTGTGTTGTACAATGAGATGATTCCCATAAATACAACATAATTGTGCACTGTGTACAGAACTATGCATCCTGAGAAATTTAGCTTTCTTGCTTTTTTTAAAGAATCCCTTAAATACTGCAAATATATACTAAAAATCTCAAAAATGCAAGAAGTTGGGGTGGGGAGAAACCAAGCAGGATTTCTCGAGGTAAAAGGGGCTTTCATAGCACACTGACATTCACCATTACAGACAGAGAAACATGAGTAAACAGCAACAGAGTAAATGATGCAACTAAGAGGGAAATCTGCTTAATTCACACTACAGAATCACAGAACTAGAAGGAGCTTGGAGGCTATTTAGTCCAGCCCTCTGCTCTTGTAGGACTCTTGCAGCTGCAGCAGCCTCCCTGGCAGGTGGGTCATCCAAGCTCTCATTAAATACCTCCAGCCAACAAGAGCACACCTGGCCTTGCATATAGGCTCCTATAGGGTTCCTTCCTACCATCCATCTATCTATGTATCTATGTATCTATGTATCTATCTATCTATCTATCATCTATCTATCTAATCTATATCTATCTATCTATCTATCTATCTATCTATCTATCTATCTATCTATATCTATCTATATCTATCTATCTATCTATCTATCTATCTATCTATCTATCTATCTATCATCATCTATTTATCTATCTATCTATCTATCTATCTATCATCTATCTATCTATCTATCTATCTATCTATCTATCTATCTATCTACCTGTCTACCTGTCTACCTGTCTATCTATCTATCACATGGGGCTCCCACCCAGGCAATGACCTGCTTTGTGTGCCTCCACCCCTGGGACAAAGCCATGCAGGTCACAGACTCCATTTCCCAATCGGTCAGCGTTGAACACACCTGGCCTTGCATTCCTAACAGATCCCTCCCCCTCAACGGTCCCCAGAGACCTGGCACTGGATGTATTGCTCCAGCCCCTTGCCTCACCCGCACCTGTTTCACCTGTGTCCCGCCACTGCTTGCTGCCGTGGGACTCACCGATTTGTGCCTCTTTTTCTTGCTTTTCTTCTTCTGCCTCTTGGAGCGCCTGGCGCTGTGCTCTGCGGGCAGAGGGGGGAGGGGAGACACAGCATGTGGGTGCTGCCATCCCTCAGTGGGAGCAGGTGAAAGAGCCGGTTTAGACTGACCCGCCTGCAGGCAAACCTCTGTGGATCCCTGCCCATTCCACACAGAGGAACAGACGCAGCGCTGGCTGGATTCAGCAGGTAGGCGGAAGGGTGGCCAGGGTGTCACGTGATTCGTGTGGGTGCCAAAGCTCCCTCACCCATGCTGGATTACCAAATAGGCAGAGTAGGCACTGGCCTATGGGCCCCATGCTTTTTAGGGGCCCCACCCCTTTGTTTATTAAAATTGTTGGTTGGTAAAATCACAAATGTATTAGGAGATAATTTCATAGAATCATAGAGTTGGAAGAGACCACAAGGGCCATTGAGTCCAACCCCCTGCCAAGCAGGAAACACCATCAGAGCACTCCTGACATATGGTTGTCAAGCCTCTGCTTAAAGACCTCCAAAGAAGGAGACTCCACCACACTCCTTGGCAGCAAATTCCACTGTCAAACAGCTCTTACTGTCAGGTAGTTCTTCCTAATGTTTAGGTGGAATCTTCTTTCTTGTAGTTTGGATCCATTGCTCCGTGTCCGCTTCTCTGGAGCAGCAGAAAACAACCTTTCTCCCTCCTCTATGTGACATCCTTTTATATATTTGAACATGGCTATCATATCACCCCTTAACCTCCTCTTCTCCAGGCTAAACATGCCCAGCTCCCTTAGCCGTTCCTCATAAGGCATCGTTTCCAGGCCTTTGACCATTTTGGTTGCCCTCCTCTGGACATGTTCCAGTTTGTCAGTGTCCTTCTTGAACTGTGGTGCCCAGAACTGGACACAGTACTCCAGGTGAGGTCTGACCAGAGCAGAATACAGTGGCACTATAACTTCCCTTGATCTAGATGCTATACTCCTATTGATGCAACCCAGAATTGCATTGGCTTTTTTGGCTGCCGCTAATTTGCAAGGGAGCCCCCAAGATTTTGACTGCCTAGGGGCCGGCCTCCATGGGGTTTAATCCAGCACTGCCCCTCGCACACAGTGAGCGGGTTTCTGTATACCAAAGGTGGGGAACCTCACACATGGCCCTCCAGACCTCTCCTTTTGGCCCTCGAGACATTCCCCAGGCCACACCCCTCCCTGGCCCTTACCCCCCCCCAGCCTCCACTTCTTCTGCCTGGCTGGACTGCATCCTCGTATTGTAATAATGGCTCTTGCTGGCGTCAGTGGAGAGATCCCCATGTAGAAAGCTCTGCCTTTTGTGTGGCTGGCCAGCACCCTGCTATGCTGAGAGAAGGGTGACACCCCATTGCCTCACCCCCACCCAGGAAGGTGGCCCACTATGGCCCTCAGGCAGAGGAAACCTCCCTCAGAATGGCAGTTTGAATCAACGACTTGGCTCCGCAAAATGCCCCACTCTTACCTGAATCAGGAGACGACGACGGTCCTGAACCGGCCGATTCCGAATGGTTTCGTTTCTTGCGCTTGGCTGTGCGATGGGGGTGGTCTGAGCCTGACTCTGACCCCTGAGGGGAGATATTTGCACTCGTCAGTCACCCACTCCCAGAGGGAGGGCAGACTAGCACTTGGGAAGCCCGGCATGCCATTAATAAAACACAGGACATCACATGGGCTAATTGTCACCAAGCATGTCAGGGAGAAAAGTCTTAGGCTAGCTCACTCCCCTTCTGGATGCCTCAAGACCATCTGGGGGCTTTGTGGTGGTCAGGATTTGCCCTTGGAGATGCTTAATTTTTACTGTAACTGATTTAACGTTTTTCTGTCTTGTTAGACCTTTTTATGAATTATGTAGGGATTGCTTAATTTTACTGTATATGTATTGAGATGCTTTCATTCATGAAAACGACTTAAATGTTTTTTGTAATTATGTAAATCTTATGTCATTATGTAAATCACTGCCAAGTGAGGAAGCAGAATCCTAGGGTGATAGTGTGTGTGTGTGCTGTGTGGACACACCTGCCAGTTTTGGATAGACAACTCCCTGCAAGTGAAAAATCTAGGACATCCATGGAAAAAGTCCTAGGCTAGTCCGCTCCTTCTTTGCTGATATTCCTTTTTTTAAAAATCCCAGGCAATTGTGTACATGGGGGTGCAGTCTACTCTCCCACCTCATTCCACTGCAAGTGTAGGCCACTCAGTTTCTCCCAACACTTCTTGCTGCAAAAATACCAACCCAGACTGAGAGTTTCAATAGAACGGGGGAAGAAGGCTCTCTGCCATTTGGCTTTGATGAACATGTCTCACCATCCTGACTTCAGTCACCCCCCTCCATCTCTTCCCACCACAGCCCCCTGGTCTCACCGAAGCAGACCGCTTGCGATGGTGCTTCTTGGGCTTTTTGGTGTGTTTCTTGGCCTTGGCGTGGAAATGCTGGCACTCGGTCTGTGGCGAGAGGGAGACAAATTGCAGGAAAAACCCCGAGCTGGCCCTTCTTCTGGTACAGCCTTCCTGGCTTGCTGTCTTCTCCACCCCCTCTCCTCCCCACTACGTCAGCCTCTCATCATCAGGCAATCCCACCCCACAGATCCCCTTAGCAGAAGTTCCTGTTGAGGCTCAACCACTCTGACCCTCCCAATCAGCCCCTGCTCACCTCTAGTAGTTGCAGGAACTCACGAAAAAGGCGGATCCGCTCTGACTCCAGCGTGATCTGCTCAAAGGCTATGTTGTTGACAAACCGCTCTCGGACCTGGAAAGGAAAGCCAAAAAGGGAGAGGGGTGGACATGTTGGAGGAATTGGACATGGAGGAAAGAGTTAATTTCCTTCATGAGCACACATCACCCCAAGTATGAGATAAGCCAGCTGCTACGGCAATGGACTTGTACCATAAGTGATTAAGGCATGTTAGCTCAGTACTCAGTCAGTGAGTCTGTCCATGAGTCGGAGTCTGTTTTACATCTTTAAAGGTAAAGGTACCCCTGCCCGAATGGGCCAGTCTTGACAGACTCTAGGGTTGTGCGCCCATCTCACTCAAAGAGGCCAAGGGCCAGCGCTGTCCGAAGACACTTCCGGGTCACGTGGCCAGCGTGACATCGCTGCTCTGGCGAGCCAGAGCCGCACACGGAAACGCCGTTTACCTTCCCGCTAGTAAGCGGTCCCTATTTATCTACTTGCACCCAGGGGTGCTTTCGAACTGCTAGGTTGGCAGGCGCTGGGACCGAACAACGGGAGCGCACCCCGCCGTGGGGATTCGAACTGCCGACCTTTCGATCGGCAAGCCCTAGGCGCTGAGGCTTTTACCCACAGCGCCACCCGCGTCCCTTTACATCTTTAAGCTGCAGCAATAGAGATAATTTCTGCTTGTATATCTGTATCTGCAAAGCCTACAAGCTGTATGTATATATCAATGTTTGAAACTGTATTACTGAAGCCTTATCCTCTACAGCAGTAAACTATTTTGGACCTTAAGCCTCTGTGTGGTGACTGGAACTGGAGGCAACTTCTGCTGCGTGGGAACCTCAACCTTGGATTCCCAACAGGATATCCTAACCCCGCCTCCTCAGACAGGAAAGGCTTTAGGTGCTTCACACAAAAGCTGCCAGATTATTACTGATGGAGGGAGGCATCCAGTGGCATTTATTGTCTTCGGTCACTAAAGTGTTTGCATCAACCTCATTAAGACAAAAAAAGTTTTCTATTGAAGATCAACTTTAGGCTTTGGAAGCAGTCATTCCCAAAGTGCATGCTGCAAAAAATGAAAATAAGTAAAGGTTCCCATGAGGCAGAAAGCAGCCCACCCACAAAAGAGGCATGCTGTGTCTTGGCACAAGTCACTGGTCGGCTTTTGTTGCCTTCCAGTCGTCCCGAACTGGGGGTAAACAACACTGCTATACACTAGGTTTGATAGAATCATGTGATCACTCTTGATGCAGAAGAATTACCGTATTTTTCGCTCTATAGGACGCACTTTTTCCCCTCCAAAAATGAAGGGGAAATGTGTGTGCGTCCTATGGAGTGAATGCAGGCTTTCGCTGAAGCCTGGAGAGCGAGAGGGGTCGGAGTGAGAGGGGAACTCCCGCCGGGCTCCGAAGGCTTGCGGATAGCTGCCCTAAGCCCGGGGTGCGTGGCGGGCTACAGCGCCACGCTCCCCGGGCTTCGTATAGCAGCAAGCTCCGGGAGCGATGGCGAGGTTGAGCGCAACCTCGCCTTCGCTCCGGGACCCATTCTGGGGGCTGGGGTCAGGGGAAGCTCAGGCTTCCCCCGCCCCAGCCCCAAGGCTAAAAACGAAGCCAATACAGCTAGCAGGATCCATCCTGCTCGCTGTCATGACTTCTTTGCTCTTTGGGGCTCGGGGGGGAAATGTATATTTTTTTTCTTTATCCCCCCCCCCAAAAAAATAGGTGCGCCCTATGGTCCGGTGTGCCCTATAGAGCGAAAAATACGGTACCTGCCCTCCAAAGGAGGCTGCCCAATGCACCTCTGCATGTGTCAGTACCCTAGGCATTTAAAAGCTGGCTTGTGCAGAATCAGACCATTGGTCCCCTTTTGCCCAGTACTGCCTATACTTACTTGTGGTGGTTCTCCAGGATTTAAGACACTAGCCTCTCCCAGATCCCCAGGAATTAACCTGGGACCTCCTATATACAAAGCACGTGCCTTATCTCTGAACTTCAGCCCTGCCCGTTTTCCTCTCTAGTAGCCAGTTCATGCAACTCTAGATAAAGGCAGCTGGAGCTGGTCCGGCAACCGAGCGCAGAAAACCTCACCTCATCCCAGGCAGTGTTGGGTTCCAGTGGAGGAGCTGCCTGGCGCAACATGCTCTTGAATGCCGCCTCCTTGCGCCGCATCTTGCGAGTTTCTTCCTTCTCCCGTTCACGCTCCCGTGCCTCGGCCTTTTCCAGCAGCTGAGGGCAGGGAAGCAGGGAGCATCACTATACGGCATTCCTCTTATCCTCTGCTGGTCACAGAACCCGAATGGCCCTTAGGGATCTCTCCCTTTCCTTGCACTGAATGAGCAAAATTATCCTCCTCTCCAGATCAGCCATAGGGACATACAAAGCTGCCTTAAACTGAATCTGGCTATTGGTCCATCTAGCTCAGTATTGTCTACACGGACTGGCAGCAGCTCTCCGGGGTTTCAGACTAAAGCTCCCATCATTCCTGACAACAGGCCAGGCATTCTGGGGCTGATGGGAGTTGGGACAACATCGAGATTGCCACTGTTCCGCACTGCCCACCCTTAGCCTAGCATCTTCATCCAGTGAATCCCAAGTCCTAGTATTATGAAAAAGGGTTGAGGGTATCCTGCTCCTATAATGTGCTCCTACAGTCTCCGCTGCTGCCAAGGAACATTTCTTTGGAGCCAAGAAGGGGCCAGTCACTGTACTGAAGGGGCATGTTGGCCCCTGCCTTTCAGATGCACTTAGCTATTGGAAATGGTGCCGTACGTCTTGTGCAAGCAACTCGGACTCCTCCAGGTAACCTATTTATAGAGCACTTATCCTGATATGCTTGAACAAAGCTTATGCGGAGATTAGACTACTGAGGATTATTACTGTGGCTTTCAGCCAAGATGTAACGCTATGATGTGCGTTCATCCCGATTTGCTTGTGGGATATTTACATGTCTTCTCATTGATCATTTGTGTATCCCACTTTTTTCAACGCATTTCCCCATCACTTTCCAAACAGCAATCAGTCCAATTATTTTTCTTCTTTTTGAAAGTGGAACTGACATGTGGGGGCGGCAGATCCCTTTAACTCACTTTAATCACACAAACCGCATTCACTGGAATCCCTCCCGCTGACAGTCTGGAGGCACACTGGCGGACCCCTGCCCTACTCACACTGTTGAAAGTCAGCTTAATGTTGCCGGCATCCAACGTGGCAGCGCGCTTGTCAAAACTGATGACATGGGCGAAGTCCTCAAAGGTTGTGTTTATTTCTACGCTGAAGCTCCGGTCCTACCAAGGAGAGATTGGGGGGGGGGGGCACAGAGGAGAACAACAGAATTAGGAATTCCCCTATTTCCCTCCCAAAACCACAAAGTGTCAAGAAAGCCTGTTCCAAACCACCTGGAGTACTGTGTCCAGTTCTGGGCACCACAGTTCAAGAAGGACACTGACAAACTGGAACGTGTCCAGAGGAGGGCAACCAAAATGGTCAAAGGCCTGGAAACGATGCCTTATGAGGAACAGCTAAGGGAGCTGGGCATGTTTAGCCTGGAGAAGAGGAGGTTAAGGGGTGATATGATAGCCATGTTCAAATATATAAAAGAATGTCACATAGAGGAGGGAGAAAGGTTGTTTTCTGCTGCTCCAGAGAAGCGGACACGGAGCAATGGATCCAAACTACAAGAAAGAAGATTCCACCTAAACATTAGGAAGAACTTCCTGACAGTAAGAGCTGTTCGACAGTGGAATTTGCTGCCAAGGAGTGTGGTGGAGTCTCCTTCTTTGGAGGTCTTTAAGCAGAGGCTTGACAACCATATGTCAGGAGTGCTCTGATGGTGTTTCCTGCTTGGCAGGGGGTTGGACTCGATGGCCCTTGTGGTCTCTTCCAACTCTATGATTGTATTCTATGAAACCACTCTCTCCAACATCTGTTACATGTCAATTTCACTCATTACTTTTTTTTAATTCAGAAAAAGTGAAATTGACACAAGATAGACTGTACGGTCGTACCTTGGTTTTCAAACGCCTTGGGAGTCAAACAGTTTGGTTCCCAAATGATCGAAAACCGGAAGTGATTGTTCCGGTTTTCGAACATTCTTTGGAACCCAAATGTACGCCGCAACGTCCGCGGCTTCCGATTGGCTGCAGGAGCTTCCTGCAGCCAATCAGAAGCTGTGCCCTGGTTTCCAAACGTTTTGGAAGTCAAACGGACTTCCGGAACGGATTCCGTTTGACTTCCAAGGTATCACTGTACTTGTTTCTCTTCACAGTGAAATTGACACAGTTATGAAAACATGGCAGATTTTCTGCTTGTGAAGGAATAACGTCTCAAATGACACTATGGATTCATTGCCAAGAGAAGACGCTTCTGGAAGAAGAACCGTGATTGCACAGAGGGAGAAGGTGCAGCCAGCTCTGGGATCATGGAGAGAAGCACAGGCTGGGATTCAGGAGAGGGAGCAGTAGACCAGGAAGAACTTATGTGTTTCATTCTCTCCATGTCCCTCCAATGCACACTATGGCCAGACCTTCAGAATGTCCTTGATAATCTTCTTTTCATCATGGAAACGGGCCTTCAGGTCTTCCACGTAGAACTTGAACAGGTCTAGTGGGGTGGAGCCTGTGGAAGGGGAGAAGAACACATCCCGTTATTCATGCCTACAAGAAGGAAGTTTTTTAAGACAGTGGCTTTCAAACTGCCCCGGGATTCCTTAGAAGTTTATCAGCGGCCCAGTAAATGACAGACAACAATCCCTGGTAGACCGCTACGAGTCCCCCACCTCACCCAGTAATCTGCAACAACAGAAGAACAGAAAGTGTGTTCTCTGGCTCACTCTCAGTTCAGGCCAGGTGAAAGTGAAGAACCCTGTATCAATGGAGGACCCTAGAACATGGGTGAGGCAGGTGTGGCTCCTCAAGATACTGCTGGACTACAATTCCCATCATCCCTGACCGTCAAGGCCATTTTGGCTAGAGCTGATGGGAGCTGAAGTCCACAGCTTCCTCACCCCCTGCGTTAAAAACATTCTCCAGAATCCTGTGCAATGTACAGATTCAATGGCAGAAAAATCCATGCAGAAAATGTATCCCCCCGAAAGACAGGGAGTCTGAAAAACACTGAGATAAGATAAGTTGCCTTAAAAACTTGAATGAAGCCAATGGGCGTCCCCAGCTCAGAGCTGCTAACCCTGGTTCCAGGGCTTCAAGCATCAATCTTCATGCTGAAGATCCAAGGTTCAATCCTTGATGTTTCCAATTAAAAATCTGAGGGCTTGGATTCACTAATTGGAAATGATGAAGGTTGACTTTGGGGTCTTCAATAGGCTAAGCATGTTCTCCTACCTCTGAGTTATACCCTCTGAAAACTAAACTAAAAAAAGGCACAGAACCTAGGAATGGAAGCTCCCTAAACCCTCCAACCATCCTTTTCCTCCACTGAGCACTTTTCATTAGCAGAAGAGTGCTTTTTAATCCCATGAAACAAGCCATGTTGACCACCCTAAGAACAAGAGAGAAGACAATGGTCTGTCTCTGGAAGCAACCATTTTTACTGATGCCCCGTGCATTTTGGAAAGGGTTCTTTCCTTCTTCAGGGGCAATTCCTTGCGGGTGGGGAGTTGCTTTCTCTCTTTGTTTTTGTGGTGCTTTTAAACCCCAGCCGCACTGACAAATACCACTCTTCATAGAAGTTGGACTACGAAGGTTCCGCGGTCGACAGCTTTATCTTCCCATTGGTTAGCTGGAACGCCCATCTTGTCACATCGGCTCAACTAAATCCCTACCAGGAGCACAACCCAACACAGAAATTCACCCGCTTTGTGTGCCTCAGCTGGTGCTCACACCTACTGCTCTTCCTTGGGCTTTCTGCTCTCTTTCAATACATCCCAGGCACCTGCCCTTTGGATGGGGGTCACTATGGGGAAGGGGGTGGAGGCAGGGGCTCCTGTCCATCGTCTGCTTACCAGGCTGGCCCAACATGTTGGCAAAGCGTCTGTCGGTGCTGAGGGAGGGGTACAGCTCCATCCACGTGGACATGGAGTGCAGGCGCCCGCTCTCGTGAAGCTCGTCCAAGAAGGCCTGAGCAAGAAGCAGCCTGGTTATTCTACGATAGAGCGAGAGAGATCGGGGAGTCAGCCCCTCCCCCATTTACAGGCCCTGTCGGGGGCGGGGCGGCCCATGTGCTCCAAAGCAGGCCCCCAAACCCCACATGCCCCCTATGCAGCCCAAACACAGCTTATACTGGGAGGGGCTGGGTTTTTTTTAAGACCTCTTCTCCAAACATTTCCTAGGAAATCAGGGATACTTTTCAGGTCAGAGCAAACATGGTCTGTGTCAAGAGCATGCAAAATAGGCTCTGCCTTTGCTCTGTTGCCAAACCATCTTAACAATTCCTTTATCCTCAAGATAACTGCAGGGACATAAAGGGACGCGGGTGGCGCTGTGGGTTAAACCACAGAGCCTAGGACTTGTCGATCAGAAGGTTGGCAGTTCGAATCCCTGTGACGGGGTGAGCTCCCGTTGCTCGGTCCCTGCTCCTGCCAACCTAGCAGTTCGAAAGCACCTCAAAGTGCAAGTAGATAAATAGGTACCACTCCGGCGGGAAGGTATACGGCGTTTCCATGTGCTGCTCTGGTTCGCCAGAAGCGGCTTAGTCATGCTGGCCACCTAACCCGGAAGCTGTACGCCGGCTCCCTCAGCCAATAAAGCGAGATGAGCGCCGCAGCCCCAGAGTCGGTCACGACTGGACCTAATGGCCAGGGGTCCTTTACCTTTTTTTAAAGCAGCAGATGATTACAAATGTGGCTACAAGAGAGAGTGTATGAAGCTGCTGCGTTCCCATCAAGCCCTTGTTTCATCTAGCCTAGTAATTGCATACTCAGACTGGCAGCAACTCTCTGGGGTGTTAGGCAGATGTCCCCCCAACCCCAGGCAGGGACTGAATGGGGACCTTCTGCAACCAAACCATGTGCTCTGCCCTTCTGCAAGGCTGCCTCCCACTTCCCAAACAGGGGCTCAGAGTTCCCCCCACTGCAGCTACCTGGAAGGCTTCCCTGTTCTTGCGCTGCTGGCGCCTCTCCCGCAGCCGGCCGCGCTCACGTTCCTCCTCCTCCTCTCTTTCCAGGGTCCGGATGTGCTCCTCAAAGCAGATCAAGGCGTCCTCCTTGTCCATGTCTGAAAGAGGTGGGAGGGGCCCGAGCTCAGCTGGGCAAGAGGGTGCATCACTCTGGGCCAGCAAGGTGGGGCAGGCTACAGCATAGGGAAACAGGGAGGGGAGTCTATCATCTCTGGCTGGGGGGGGGGGATCTGGGGGGGGGAGAGGCATGTGGTACTGGAGGGGTGGGGTGGGGGTGGCAGCAGCAAGGAGAGCCAAAGGCCGTGGCATCTGAGCACTGCTTCTACATCTTACAGCCGTAGAACCAAAGCTTTCAGGACTTCTGGAAAGCACAGCAAACTCAAAACAGGTCACAGCCAAAACTCCCATGCCAACAGAATACATTTATTTCAAGGGGTTAATCACAGTACAGTGGTGCCTCGCAAGACGAAAAGAATCCGTTCCACGAGTCTCTTCGTCTTGCGGTTTTTTTCGTCTTGTGAAGCAAGCCCATTAGCGGCTTAGCGGATTAGCGCTATTAGCGGCTTAGCGGATCAGCTGATAAGCGGCTTAGCGGCTTGGGGAAAAGGGGGGGGGAAGGAAAAAAAACCCCGCAGGAACTCGCAAGACATTTTCGTCTTGCGAAGCAAGCCCATAGCAAATTCGTTTTGCGAAGCACCTCCAAAACGGAAAACCCTTTCGTCTAGCGGGTTTTCCGTCTTGCGAGGCATTCGTCTTGCGGGGCACCACTGTATTCAGTATTTAGGATTTCAGGGCCTCAGGGTCTCCCTTTATTTTATTTATTAACAACAGATATAGATTTGGATATTGATAGGTGTCTGAGCTTTTCCCACTTGCAAACTGAAGGGCTCCACCCCACCCCATTAGTGAGTCTTCTTCTTACTGGTGTGACATTTCTGTCCTGCGCACAGAGCCTCCTAGGAGCCCCTGTGATTCTGGAACTTCCACCTGGGAGGGGTGTGCATTCCCCCAGGGGGCTTTGTGCGGGGAAAGAGAGAAGGACAAGGAAGGTGGAAGGCGCCTCACTTTGCAGGTCTTCATCCTCGGCAAAGCTGGGGTTGTCCATGAGGTACTGCTGGGCTTCGGACCAGGTGGTCTGGAAGCTGACGCGGCTCATGCTGTCCAAGATGCTCTTCAGAGCCTGGATGTTCCTCTTGCGCAGCTGCTTGGCATGCTCCTGGGTGCGGGCAGAGGACAGCATTGGGGGACGGAACCCACTCCAGCAGGACCCACGGCTTCCTGCCCCCAAGCAGTGGCATAGCGTGGGGGGTGCAGGGGGGGCCGGCCACACCGGGCGCAACATCTGGGGGGGCACGCTCGCACTCGCAGCTCTCTGCCCCTACCTGGCTCACTCTCTCTCACTGCAGTGCTGGCTGTGCAAATCCAATCCAAGCCACCGGGTCACCGCCCACTGTGGAGGGGAGGGTGCCAGGCGTGCGGTGCGGTGCGGAGAGAGAGCGAGGGACTATCTGGGGGAGGGACAGTGCAGCGGGGGGGGGGCGCAAATTACTTGCCTTGCCCCGGGTGCTGACAACCCACGCTACGCCACTGCCCCCAAGCTCCGGGAGCCTTCTCCATTATGAGGACTGGGGAGGTGATGGGCAGGGAGGGAATTCTGGGAGATGGAACATCTGGATTCTATGCAAACGATCAACCACCTCTGTCCTCCTTTGCTCACACTCCTTGTTTTCATTTTACCTTCTCCTTTTTGGCCAGGAAGAAGAGAACGTCATCGTAGATCTCCTTGCGGTCACGCTCTGGCACCACAGCCCACACTTCCAGCTCCCCAAACATCTGCTCAGCTTTCCTGGGGTGACAGGAAAAGAAAGGAAGCAAGCAGCAGGGGGGTGATGCTGCTGCAGTGTGGGCAAGGGGGGGGGGCATGCACACAGAGGCCCTCTGGCGTGGCCACCAAGCTCGATTCTTCTCTCACTTTTTAACTAGTGCCAGGAAGCTTATTCCCACATTGCATGGAACACAGGTACATGTGTTCGTGTGAAAGGGTGTGCACTTGCTGATTTCTTCAGCTCAGCTAGTTGTGCACAGAGGTACATAGGCTGTACGCTTGCTGCACGTCAGGTGCAAATAAGGGTACCAGTGTACAGCTCAGCTCTCTGACTGCAACATGTGAACACTCCAACCGGAACTGCTGGAAAAAGCAGAGCTAACAGAAACTCTGGAGCTTGAAAGAGGAATCTTGCAGGCTGGAGCTGGGACTTATGACCCCTGATCTGCCACAGAAGGGATGTGCTTCTTCTTCAGGTACCAAGGGGAGCAGAGGCATGCAACAACGGCCCTCGTGATTGGCCAGGCTTTAATATCAATAATAGGCAGTATGTTGCCTGGTCAACAGCGACCAAAAGCTACTTCTGCTGTGAAATTCAAACTCCAGATTATTCGGCATTTCCAGTTCAAGCCCCCTCAGTTTCACCAATGAGGACTCTGAGCTGAAGAATGATCCCACCCTCCTGGTCTAAGCTTGATTGATGGGTCCTGCCAGACCACAACATGAATCCTGGAACATGATGGCTTGCACTTGATGCTACCCACTGACTGGGCAGACATGGAGTGACACCTCCTCTGTCCAGGGCCAATCAAATCAGACTCAGAACAGGGTGGGGAGGGCCAGGAAGAAACCTGCAGGTGCCCTAGCTCCCTCCTTAAAGAGCCTTAAAGTGCCCCCTACTCAAAGAGAATCATAGAATCACAGAATCATAGAGTTGGAAGAGACCACAAGGGCCATCGAGTCCAACCCCCTGCCAAGCAGGAAACACCATCAGAGCACTCCTGACATATGGTTGTCAAGCCTCTGCTTAGAGACCTCCAAAGAAGGAGACTCCACCACACTCCTTGGCAGCAAATTCCACTGTCAAACAGCTCTTACTGTCAGGAAGTTCTTCCTAATGTTTAGGTGGAATCTTCTTTCTTGTAGTTTGGATCCATTGCTCCGTGTCCGCTTCTCTGGAGCAGCAGAAAACAACCTTTCTCCCTCCTCTATGTGACATCCTTTTCTATATTTGAACATGGCTATCATATCACCCCTTAACCTCCTCTTCTCCAGGCTAAACATGCCCAGCTCCCTTAGCCATTCCTCATAAGGCATCGTTTCCAGGCCTTTGACCATTTTGGTTGCCCTCCTCTGGACACGTTCCAGTTTGTCAGTGTCCTTCTTGAACTGTGGTGCCCAGAACTGGACACAGTACTCCAGGTGAGGTCTGACCAGAGCAGAATAAAGGTAAAGGTACCCCTGCCCGTACGGGCCAGTCTTGACAGACTCTAGGGTTGTGCGCCCATCTCACTCAAAGAGGCCGGGGGCCAGCGCTGTCCGAAGACACTTCCGGGTCACGTGGCCAGCGTGACATCACTGCTCTGGCGAGCCAGAGCTGCACACGGAAACGCCGTTTACCTTCCCGCTAGTAAGCGGTCCCTATTTATCTACTTGCACCCGGGAGTGCTTTCGAACTGCTAGGTTGGCAGGTGCTGGGACCGAGCGACAGGAGCACACCCCGCCGCGGGGATTCGAACCGCCGACCTTTCTATCGGCAAGCCCTAGGCACTGAGGCTTTAACCCACAGCGCCACCCGTTACTTCCCTTGATCTAGATGCTATACTCCTATTGATGCAGCCCAGAACTACTGCGCTGGGATCCTGCCCCTCTGCCAGAAACCTGGCTGCAGCTTTGGCACTCTCTACCTGTAGCGGGTGATGGAGCTCATCTTGCTGTGCTGCTCCAGGAAGCGCTGCAGCTCCTCTTTGGCTTCCTTGGCCCGGAGCCGGGCCTCTTCCTTCTCCTCCTTGTCCCGATGAGCCTTGTAAGCATTGAAAGCCTGCTTCTTCTCGCTCAGCTTGGGCAAAGCGCTGGGGCACAAGGCAAGAGGGTCATCAAGGGTTGCTCTCCAGAGACGGCACCCATCCGTGGCAAGGGGGGAGGGAGAAGGGGGGGGGAGGAGTGCAAGGGAATTCCCAGCCACACAACACTCTGGGCCAGGCAAAGTCTAAGCCAGGCTGGACTTTTTCTCCTTCCTGCAACAGTCAGGATTTCCAGCTGTGCAGTGAAGCAGGCTGGGGGCTGCAATAACACTGTGGGGAGGAAGGGGGGTTCGTTTCAGACTGTACCTGAACCGCGGGTCGGTGCTAATGAGCTTCATGGCCTGCTCCCACGACGCACTTGCTGGGACGCCCTGGAGCCAGAGAGCGGCAGCATTTCAGCCAAAATAGCACTTCCAGCTTGACTGGCCCCACCCACTTCGCCCCTCATCTCAGGACCAGTTTACACAATCGTAGTCAAGTTTTTGCCTCCTGGACTGCGCCAATCCAGGCTACGTGTTTGCTCGTTCCTAGGAGGGAATCTCTGGTCCTCCAGCCCACCCACCTGCCCTGATCAGTACCTTGTCCTTGAGCAGCTCCTTAAAAGCTTGTTTGGCTTCTTCCTTGTTGCTCCAGGCATTGCCAGGGCCACGGTCTTCCTCGTCTCTCCGGACGGGATCACAGCTAGCTCAGGAAACAAACAACCCCCCCCCCCAAAGGTATCAGATGGAGCAATGGGCAAGCCAGTGCTCAGTCCAGGGTTTCTCAAATGAATTTGGGTCTTCCCTTCTCACAATGGCCAGCCAGATACCTGTGCGCAACTCACAAGGAGGACCTAAGCGCAATACTTCTGAGTCCCAGGGTACATAGATGCATTCCACACCTCTGATACTGGGTGCAGTAACCCAGCCATAATGGAGGTACAGACACCCCCAGCTTCCACACATAAGGCTTTGTGGACGGGGGTGAATGGATATTAAAGATCATAGAATCATAGAATCATAGAGTTGGAAGAGACCACAAGGGCCATCGAGTCCAACCCCCTGCCAAGCAGGAAACACCATCAGAGCACTCCTGACATATGGTTGTCAAGCCTCTGCTTAAAGACCTCCAAAGAAGGAGACTCCACCACACTCCTTGGCAGCAAATCCCACTGTCGAACAGCTCTTACTGTCAGGAGGTTCTTCCTAATGTTTAGGTGGAATCTTCTTTCTTGTAGTTTGGATCCATTGCTCCGTGTCCGCTTCTCTGGAGCAGGAGAAAACAACCTTTCTCCCTTCTCTAGGTGACATCCTTTTATATATTTGAACATGGCTATCATATCACCCCTTAACCTCCTCTTCTCCAGGCTAAACATGCCCAGCTCCCTTAGCCGTTCCTCATAAAAGATGGTTGCAGCAAGAGTTCTACTTCCGTCCCTTTACTCCCGCCACACACACACCCATCCCAACCTCTTGGCAAAGGGTGGAAGCTTCAGCGTCCCTGAAGGGGAGGAACTCTCCAGCCCCTCCCTCCACGGAGCCAAAGAAGTGGGCGCTAGAATTCTAGCCTGTTCCACTTCAGGCAGCCGGTGGGCATGTCATGTTGTTGTTTTTCTTAATGCACCCTAATAAGAAAATAAAACCTCCCTGTTTGTACGAATCCAGCACATCAGGGACAGGGCCACACTAAACCTTTTCTCTTTCGTGTACTAGGCTGTTATATGCCCCCAACGGGGAAGAACAACAACAACAACCAGCCCACACCTCCTGCGCTAAACACAACGCAAAATGACACACTCCAGAGCTCTGTGACCACCTGCAATAGTGTGTGTGGAGGGGAAGCTGTGGCTTATTTTGCAGGAATAGAATACCACTTTCATAATGGGTTACCATCATCCCCCCGCTTGGTGTTCCCTTTCCAGTTCCCCAAGGTGGGGGGGAAGAGACTCCACAAACCCCCAGTTTGAAAGCCAAGCCTGGATGGGGGAGCCTGTAGCTGTCTGTGTGCTGTGGACCACAAGTCCCATCATCCTCGGCCATTGCCTATGCTGGCTGAAGCTGATGGCAGTTGGAGTCATCGTCCCCCCAAAACCCAAGGAGGCCTTAATCCCACACCCTCTCTGTCCCCCGCCCCTCATGTCACCTGCTTGCGATCTCCTCCTCAGCTGCAGTCGGCCCGCCCTCCGTGCCTGGCGTTTCCTGTCCTTCGATGCCCCCGGTGCCTTCGGTGTCTGAGGTGGCTGCGGAGGATGGGGTGGGGCTCTCAGGGCCCGACAGCGGCGCCTCTGGTTGCTGAGGCTGCTGTTGCCTCCTAAGGAAGGGGAGAAGACCAGGCTTCAGAACGTTGTGCGCCAGAACACACACACAAGAAACTGGCACCATTCATGTTGGTGTTGACCTTTAAAGCCCTAAACGGCCTCGGCCCAGTATACCTGAAGGAGTGTCTCCACCCCCATCGTTCTGCCCGGACACTGAGGTCCAGCACCGAGGGCCTTCTGGCGGTTCCCTCATTGCGAGAAGCAAAGCTACAGGGAACCAGGCAGAGGGCCTTCTCGGTAGTGGCGCCCGCCCTGTGGAAAGCCCTCCCATCAGATGTCAAAGCGATAAACAACTACCTGACATTCAGAAGACATCTTAAGGCAGCCCTATTTAGTTTTTAATGTGTGACATTTTAATGTATTTTTAATCTTTGTTGGAAGCCACCCAGAGTGGCTGGGGAAACCCAGCCAAATGGGCGGGGTACAAATAAATTATTTTATTATTATTATTATTATTATTATTATTATTATTATACACATGCTTGGTGGTATTCTGGATCCTTTGCTGTCCCTTGAGGCTCAGGTGCCTTTGGTGGCCCAGCTATGCCCCTATCCGGACAGGGACAACCTAACTTCTGTCTCCTATGCTCTGGTTATACATGGGGCTGCCTCTGAAGACAGTTCGGAAACTTCAGCTGGTGCAGAATTCAGCGGACAGGTTGCTCAGCAGGGCAAGACTGTTTGAGCATAGGATGCCAATCCTGACCCAACTGCACTGGCTGCCAATTAGTTTCCAATTCAAAGTGCTGCTTTTGACCTATAAAGCCTTAAATGGCTCAGAACTGCAATACCTCAAGGTCCGCCTCTTTCCATATAAACCAACCCGGACCCTGTGACCATCCTCTGAGGCACTTATTCATGTGCCATGAGAGGTTCGGAGGGTGACCACAAGAGGCCTTTTCTGCATTGGCTGTATGTAAGCCGTTCCGGGAGCCATTTTAGGCTAAAGGGCAGGGCACTAATGCTCTAAATAAATAAATCACTAGCTAGGGGTCGGTAATAATTTTTATCTGCTAGCGATCTAAATAAATAAATAGCCAAATAAATAATTCTGCTACCCGCCAAATAAATCTTTTCTCTCCTTGGCAAGGGCTAAAAACAGGGGAAAGAGAGAGAGAGATGCTGAACAAGGCTAGCACACCATAAAATAGGGCCTCTGCCTATTGAAAGTCTCAATCACTGTGGATCTTGCCCAAGCCTCTTCTGGAGGTGGAATGGATGTTTTCAAGCTTCTTGCACTGGCCATAAGGGCAAGAACAGGGCTGGGACCCTCCAAGTGTTGCTGGCCTCCAAATCCCATCAACCCCAGCCAGCAGGGCCAGCGGTCAGGAATGATGGGATGTGGAGTCCCAACAGCATCCCTTACCCCTTGCTCTCTCTAAAAGCAACTTCAACACAAGAAAGTTAGTTTTTCGGATGCTGAATTCTGGACCCCATGCCAGATTGTTAAGCTGGCCGGAGGAGAAGCCCTTCCTCACGTGAAGCTCCTCCACAGGGACTTACTCTGCTTCTTCTTCCTCTTCTTTGATCAGTGCTGAGGAAACAAAAGGCAGGGGGTGGTTACCATGGTGATGCTTGAGGAAAGGCAGGGCCCAGCCCCGGCCTCATCAGCTCCTGGCGGCCCAGACCCTCACCTTCAATGTCATCAAGGTCACGGGGACGGGTCCAGCGGGACTCCTTGCTCTGAGTGTTGTAGTAATAAGGTTTCCCGGTCTCTGAGCGGTACTCACGCCAAGGGCAGCGCGACAAGAGGAGCTGAAGGGGGAGAGAAAGGACAGCTTAGGAGCTGCCTGCGCTCTTCCTAAAATGGTGGTGGCGACAGGTTCCCTCACAAAAACCTCCACCACCACCCCCTTTTTAAAAGACAGAGTCAAAAGGACCATCTGTATATTTGTGTGTACGTGAAGAAGCCAACGCCCAACACACTGTCACAGTCCAGAGTGACCAAGAGACAAAATGCAAGATAGGGCTATGTAGATGAGAGCAGGCAGGGGCGTCAGTAATTGGTGCACAAAAAGACAGGAACAAGCTTCACCTTGGCAGCAGTGGAGTCCCCAGATGCACCCCCTATTTATTTATTTTTACTTTCCCCAGAATTTGCAAATGGTTGCCTTTCACTCCTATGGGATAGAACGCTGTAGTGAGAACCAAGCCTCTGAATACCAGTTGCAGGTGGGCAGAGTGTGGCCGCTGTGGGAACAGGATATTGGACTTGGTGGACTACTGGCCTGATCCAGCAGGCCTATTCTCATGTTCTTTTGTACAGCCCTCCTGATATCTGGCGACCTGCTATCGTGTCTCCTCTTAATCTTCTCCAGGCAAAACATACCCAGCAATTTCAACCATTCCTTGTAGGATTTGAATCTGAGAACCCTCAATGTGCTTTTTCTTTGGGCTGCTTCTGAATAAGCTCACAGGATTCCCCCCTCCCTTTGTCCCTTAGCTCCTATCTCTGGTCTGCTGGCCTCCACTCCTCAGCATTCAAGATAACTCAACAAAGAGTAAGGCATCTATGTTTGGAATGCAAGGCTAACTAGGGCGGCTCTCACTTCTGCCTTGGACTTCAGCTCGTCTGGCTTTTCCCAGCTTGACTGTTTGGTTTCAGAATTGTAGTAATAAACTCGCCCATCCGGAGCCCGATGCTCAGTCCATGAAGGCTTCTGAGGAAAAAGAGGAGGAGAAGAAAATGGGACACTGCAGGAGGTTTTTCTTGCATGGATATCTTACAATCACACCATCTCAAAATAGAAACTGGAACTGAGCAAAAAATTTAAAATCCAGTATTCTGAGAATATCAGCTTCCATTTTCAATAAATAAGTAGCAAGTTTCTAGCGCCTGTAATTATGAAGATAGGGTTCAAACCATGTAGGCAACACCACAAGAAAATCTCCTAAGTCTCAGGGTTGTGAGAAAGGCTGTCTAGTAATAAATTTCCTATAGTCAAGGAGTTGGGAAGTTTTAGCGCCCAGTTTAGTTTCATGTTTAGTTTTATGGGATGCGGGTAGCACTGTGGTCTAAACCACAGAGCCTAGGGCTTGCCAATCAGAAGGTCGGCAGTTCTAATCCTCTCAACGGGGTGAGCTCCCGTTGCTCAGTCCCTGCTCCTGCCAACCTAGCAGTTCGAAAGCACGTCAAAGTGTAAGTAGATAGATAGGTCTCCCTCTGGCGGGAAGGTAAACGGCGTTTCCGTGTGCTGCTCTGGTTTGCCAGAAGCGGCTTAGTCATGCTGGCCACATGACCCGGAAGCTGTACACCGGCTCATTTGGCCTGTAAAGCGAGATGAGCGCAACAACCCCAGAGTCGTCCGCGATTGGACCTAACGGTCAGGGGTCCCTTTACCTTAGTTTCTTTACCGCTTCCCATAACAACCAGAATAAATTATGCAAAAGAGGGAAATGAAAAATAAGCTGACACACTGCTTACAAATATAAGCAACCACACTTGATTTCTTTCTCTGGTCTATATCATCAACAAAATACCCCTTGCAGCTGCTAGAGACCCTTCCCCAAGGTTCCTCATCTGAATCAGGAGCTCAACCATTGTATACACACACAAACTCCCCTCCCCTCCCAGGGCCAAAAAACCTCCAGTTTTGTTCCTTGTTTCCCAACTTCAATTTGGGGATTTGCTTTTGCACAAATCCAGAAGATCCAGCACTAGAGGAAAAGTGCCAGAGCAGATTGCTCTTCAGTCTCTCTAAACAAGGCCCAACAACATGAGCACGAGGTTTCTAGGATGACAAAATACCCATGAAGTTACAATGCCACCGTGCAAGGCAGGTGCTGGTGGCAGCGGCGTCAGCAAAGCACAAGCCACACACAGCAGATGCCCACTGGCAGGCGTTCCACAAACCACTTTCTACAGTATTAAAAACAATTAAAACAAATGGCAGTCATAGGAATAGGGTGGGTCTTCTGCTTGCCACTGAGCTACGCTTCCTCCCCATGAGTTGTGCCTCTTCCTCATCCACAGGCACTCTCCAGTCAGCGCCTCAGCCACACCTCTACACAACATTCACATTGACACAAATAATTGTTCCAGCTGGCGGAAGAATCACATTTTCTCCAGCAACAGAAATAAAAGCTGGAGTTTTGAGCGCTGGGAACATGCAAACTAGCTGACCATGGAAGTGGAACCTTGAAGGAGGCTGCCCTTAAACTCCCCATAATAAAAAGAGTGACAACTGAGCATTTAATTCTTCCTCTGAAACTGGTGCTTGGCCAGTTACTCACCACAGGGGCTCCTTGGGTCGCCGTGGCTGCAAATCAAGAGAGGAGAGATTAGATCAGGTACAGTGGCTTAGTGCCGAAGAGGTTCAAGCTTCTAGGAACCAATTTCAATTTCTCTATAATGGGGGAGCAAAAGGAGGCTTGCAGAAATAACCATCTCATCTGGACTGGCACTGGATGGTAGGACTCCAGTGTTTTCTGGTTAAAGGTGCTGTGCCTTTGAGAGCAACGAATCAGGCAAAATTTCAACAGATGTAGTTATTGCTCCTCTCTGCACTGAGAGGCTACAGCATGAAGCCGTAGAAGGCACAGTAACTCCATTGCAAAGAAAGACCAACAAGCAGCAGGTTTCTCTGTTGTTGGATTTGCTGCTAATCTAAATGCACCCTTCCCTTAAGGACAAATCCACTGGGATACTCACCACTGGATGGGTCTGTTGCAGGACCTGCCTGTCAAAAGAGAAATGGGAACTAAATCAAGGTGTTTGGAACCTGCTCTGTCCGTAACTGGAGGGAATTCCTGAGCCTCTTTGCCCTCAAGGCACTCTACATGTTGCAAGAAGATTGGCTAGGCAAAGTGATTTGGAGCAGAGAAGTGGGAGGCATGTGAAGAGTTAAGCATGTGTGTGCATGCTCATGTGCACAAGTTCTGCTGCTGCATTCTATATTTTTTTATATAACATTTTATTAAGATTTTCACATAAGAAAAAATAAAAATACAAAAATGATAAAGAAAAACAATTAAAAACAATTCAATTTTCATAATATGTCTTGCATTTGCTTGCTTCCCAGACCTCCCCACACCTCCCCTCTTTGTATTCCAGTTCAATTTATTTATTCAGCAAATCCTTTCCCTCTATCCTATCCTTATCTTGATCTTAATATATTATGCCTTTAAGTTTTCATCTGTTAACATTCCATTTTTCCATATTCCTTCATACCGTTGTTACTAAAAACCCCTTAACCTCAATCCCACATCATTCTAACATTTATTAATTTTATAATATTTCTGTAAATAGTCTTTAAATTTCTTCCCTGCTGCTGCATTCTAAGTCACCCCCTCCCATGACAACTTTGCTCTTGAAAACAGGCCACTGGCCTCTCCTCTTGCCTATGTAGTAAGGCCCAACAGCACCGAGTATCTCTTTCAACACTCGTCCACATACCCAGATGCTCGAGCTACATCAAAGGCCAGCAAACGCTGCCACATCTGCCTGGGCCAAATTGATAACACGACCCACAGCTTGGTGACCCTAGCAGCAGCAGCCAGCAGGAAACCCTTCTCCAATAGTGTGGCCAACTTTTTTCTTGTTGACTTTGTCTTCATCAAGAGCACCACATGCCACATTCGGAGTAATAAACAAGCCCGTTTCAGCGGCTACTGCAGTACACATGCAACCCTTTGTTGTACCCTGGGGTTGCTTTGCCCTCTACTGGCAGGGAGGGGCAAGCAGGAATGTAGGCCACAGTCAAGATCATGGGTAGGCAAACTAAGGCCCAGGGGCCGGATTCGGCCCCATCGCCTTCTAAATCCAACCTGTGAGGACTGGAATAAATTTACAGAATATATCAAAAATGTATGTGAGGAACAACTAACGCTTGTTGGCTTTCAAGAAGCTTTGTGAAAAAGATTGATTGAAATGTTGTTTGAAAGATAGGTTAAGATTAAGAGTGGTAAAGTGCAATATAAATTTAAGAAATGTGAAATGTAGTGATAATAGGGAGAATTGTCAGATAGGCTGAAGGAAGTCCAAAAGATGTATATGTTTAATGCGAATGTTAAATTTGGATAGAATGTGTATTGGAAATTGAATAAAAATTAATTATTTAAATCCAGCCTGCGGATGGTCTGGGAATCATTGTGTTTTTACATGAGTAGAATGTGTGCTTTTATTTAAAATGCATTTCTGGGTTATTTGTGGGGCATAGGAATTCGTTCATTTCCCCGCCCCCCACCCCCCCAAAATATATAGTCAGCCTCCCACAAGGTCTGAGGGACAGTGGACCGCCCTGCTGCTGAAAAAGTTTGCTGACCCCTGGTCAAGATCAAAAAGCCGTCCTACTGATATATGTGAGTGCCACTACCAGCAGCCTTGCCACAAACTGGAGACCCTTATCTCACTATAACCCACTGAGATCTATGCCCCTCCCAGATACTCACCCCTCCAGAGACAGCAACAGGCCCACCTGGCACCCCAGGCATGATCATCCCAGGCAGCATTGGTGGTACCATTGTGGGCATCTGGGGGAAACAACCAAAAAATGGTGTAAGTCATAAGAAGATGGTCAGAAAGACAAACAAAGGCTTTGTGGGAAAGGCATTACCTGCCCAAGGGGTGGCGGTCCAGGCATGGGTGGGATCATTGGGGGAGGAGGCATCATCCCTGGAGGCATGGGCGGCATAGGGGGCGGGCGCGGTCCCAATGGGGGCAATCCCATTGGAGGGAACGGAGGTGGGATCCCAGGATGAGGCATCTAGGAGGAAAAGAGGAAGAATACACTCCAAGTCGCACGTATCCAAAACAGCTGCCAGCAACCATGGCATGACTTGGGCCTCTGTCAAGTAGAAGCAAATTGGGTCCAACATCAGGGCAATAAGAAGGCAACATTTTCACAGGACAACCCCTCCCACAGCAGCACTGCACTTCAACAGATAGGGAGGGCAATTGTGGGCATATACAAGCTTACAAAATCCTACCGCAGACATGGCGAACTGGCAGACTGAAGTCCAGGCAATGGTCTCCAGTCCACGTTTCACATGCTGCAATTCCGCACCACGACTCAAGTAAAGGAAATGTGTAGAAAGACAACAGGATGTGAACTCCACCAAAGCCTGTAATGACCTTTCAGACTTTCACAGCATTTCACTGCCCATGATTGACAATGATCAGGAATGATTGGAGTTGTAGTTCAGCCACATCTGAAGGGCCACAGATTCCCTACTCCTGTCTTATACTTTGCAAAGCATCATCAACAGTATTGGTGCTATATGGTTATTATGATAACGATTATTACCGTATTTTGCTGCTCCGGTATATAAAGAGTAGATACAAACACACACTCGTGCCACTTTCACATGTACAGTGGTACCTCTGGTTACGTACTTAATTCATTCCGGAGGTCCGTTCTTAACCTGAAACTGTTCTTAACCTGAAGCACCACTTTAGCTAATGGGGCCTCCTGCTGCCGCCGCGCCGCAGGAGCACGATTTCTGTTCTCATCCTGAAGCAAAGTTCTTAACCCGAGGTAATATTTCTGGGTTAGCGGAGTCTGTAACCTGAAGTGTGTGTAACCTGAAGTGTATGTAACCCGAGGTACCGCTGTACTCAAAACACATCCTCACATTTATTTAATATTAAATTTATTTCTCCCACACACAAACACACACACTTCGCAGACAAAGGAGTCCAAGGTGGCACACACAGCGATGATAAGATGCATCACCTGTCACATATAACACCTTTAGACACTCTCGTGTGCACGCGCACACACCATACACCCCGTTGCATAGGATCAAGGACCAGAAGGCAGCTTAACATGCTGAGATAGAAGCTGAAATACAACTTACAAAGGGAGGAGGCAGAATTGGTGGTGGCGGTGGAGCTGGAGGAAATGGGGCCGGCTGCCCAGGCGGAGGGCCACTGCCTGAATCTGGAGCTGACTGCAAAGAGAGGGGGGGAGGGAGAGAATAAACGTGGGGTGGTGGTAACTGCGAGTTTATTGCTGGGGTGGCAGCTAAAGTGAAAACTGGTGCAAGGGGTATATATTGGGTTTGGATGGGGCAAACCCAGGAATAAATCTCCGCTCAGTCCGCGACGTCCACTGATCCCCCTTTGGCAAGTCACACTCTTGTAATCTAACTTCTCATGCAGTGTTATGAGGTTAAAAATGCCAGTCCGAACTGCAAGGATGACTCCGAGTGTTAGCTGGCCTTCCTCCAGCCAAAAGAAAATGACTTGCTCCCTCTTTTCAGTTACAGCAGAATTTGCATTTAATGTGTTGCTCCCCTAATCCTTGCCTCTGCCACCCCTTGGCTCCCCCAAGCTAGTTTTTCTCGATCTCCCCTGCTGAGTCTGTTAGAACATACAAATAAGAAGATCCCAACACACGATGAGAAATACTTTTCACCCCAAATGAATAGGCTTCAGTGGCTTTCTTTATTCTTTTGTGAAGTACATGGGCAAAAAACTGGCTTGGGATGCTACTGGCAGGAGACTCAAGTGTGCCTTCTGGTTAGGAAAACCAATCCAGGAAAACAGGCTAACCCAAATAAGAAAGGGACTGCACAATCCTAAACAGATGCCTGGAAGATGTCCCTGGAAGCTAACTATTAAAGTCCAAGGATGCCTGCCTTTCCCTGTTGCATTTATTGCAGGTACCCTGCCTCCGGACATAGCAATTCACTTTAGCTATCATGGCTATCAGCCGCTGACGGCTCTTCTCTTGCTGAATTTGTCCTGCACTTAAATAACAAAAGCAAGCAAGCTAATGGCCATCTCCCCAGCTTGCAGTAGTGAATTCCTAATGTGTTCCCAGTCAAATTGGTTTGCTTGGTGAGCACAGAGTTGCTTGCCTAGTGGGGCAGAGCTGCAGCAATAGCCTCTTGGCAGCAATGTCACTGGTGCTTACTGGGAGAGGAAAGGAGGCAGCAAGCTCGGGACTGTGTGCGGATTGGCTCCGCTAGACCATTCACATGGTCCTGATCTTGGCCCTCCCAGTAAACACTTGTGTGGATGCTACTGTTGTAGCTCCATCCCACTGGGCGACCCCTCCTGCACAAGACAGGTCTTTCTCTGTGGTGTCTCCACAGTCATGGAACTCTCTCTCAGTTACCATTCACCATTTGAGTTCTGGCTTTCAATAAAGTCTTAAAAACTTGTACTTTCTCCTACTGCTTTTTCTTAAGAGATTTGCTGACTTCACGCCATTTCTCTCTTGTGTCTACTGGCCTGTATCCAATCAATGCTTCGTATTCTGCCTGATGGTCTACTGTTTTAATTTCTCTTTGTACATCACCTTAAGAAGGGCTTGACCCTGAAAAGTGACTAATAAATAACTGGGATAAATGAACAAATAATGAACATTCATTGATGCACTTCTGTGTGAAAAATGCACTTCTTTTTGCTATTCCTCCTGAATCTACTGCTTGTTGGTGATGCCAAGTGTGTGATGTGTGAGAGAGGATGTTACTTCAGTCCAACACCATTCATAATTTCATAAAACCTGCCACCCCTTTAATAAACACCATAAGCTTAAGGCAAGTGCTCCAGCCGAATGATCCTTTCAGTTGCCCTTTTTCTGTATGAAAATGTGGAGGATGGCCAGGTTTGGAAAGCAAACTTGGATTAATGGGCACATACATACAGAAGAACTTGTAGGAGATGAGGATAACTGGGAGCAGAGATGGAGAGTAATAAGGAATGGCTACACTGAGGCATGAGCAACAACATTTGGTGGGAAATGGTAGCATATCTAGAGAATGGCTTCATTTGTTCACAGTAAACCAAATTTTGGCCTACCATGTAAAGTGTTGGCTCCTGAAGAACTCCCACCCACTTTTCCTTCTAGCACAGGTGGTTAGCATGGGTTGACTTAGCGCGTCGTCAGGCTCCTCTCCATGAATGGCACCAATGCCTTATTCCCTCCAGCATAAGAAGATCCCAGATTTGGAAAGAGTTAAGCAGGGACAAGACAATTCTGAATTGCCCTCTTCTATAACAGAGCTAGAGGAAATCTCAGTGTGGGGACATAGCACCCCTAATTTATTGCCCTAAATCAGAACATAACAAACTGCCTTGTATCAAGTCAGATGACTGGTCTCTGTAGCTCAGCACTTGTCTACTGCTCTTCAGTCTTGGGTCCCCAGATGTTGCTGAGTAACAACTCACATAATCCCTGTCCATTGGCCAAACCTGTTGGGGATGATGGGAGTCCAGCAACATCTGGAGACCCAAGGCTGAAGAATGCTCTTCAAGGGAGTCTCTCAGTCCTACCTGGAGATGCCAGGGATCATCAAGCCAGGGACTTTCTGCATGGAGAGCATGGGCTTGACAACTAAGCTACGCTCCTTTTCCTAACGAGTGACCTGGAAGACCCATTCTTAAACAGGGAAGCCATGGGGCTCTTTCAGCTTCTTGCATGGAAGTTCATTCTACTGCAATCTATCAAGGCTTATTCACTTCTGTGCTGACATCAGCAAACTTGACACTGGTTCCATCCTCAGGGTAGCTTGTACAATCTACTCTGATGCTCTCTGCCCAATACTGAAGTGATTTTTCTAAGCCCAGTTCACTGTCTGGAATGGCCGTTTGGATCCCACTTCGGCTGTGGAACAGACTTATTTTATATACACATTATCTGCCTGTGCATGCGTGTCCATGTATAATGCATACCTATCTAGGTCAATGTGTCCACTTATTTGTGCCTACACCTACACATTTGTCTACTATGTCTATCTATCTGCAGGTGGGCCTTCAAACATGCATCCTTCCACATGTGCCTATACTTAGATGTACATGACAAATAAAGATTACTCTTATGCAATTTACATTTAAAGGTGTCTATGTTTATGTATATTAATCAGTGCATGTATTTGTGCGTTTATGTGCTTTAGCAGGTGTTCGTACCTATCCCTGCATGCATACATCAGGGTGTGCATACATATGTATGACACATCCCATTTATTGCTGCGTGCTTGCTCCCATGGACAGTGTTTGTGTGCGAGTATAGATATGGATGAGCGAGCGGACATGGTGCGGTAGACAGGGTGCCTGTGGGAGACTCTGGTTCAGATTCCTGCTCAGTCATAAAGCTCACTACTGGGTGGCCTTGGGAAGACTGCTATCTCAACTGAATGTAGCTTCTCCTTGTGATCCCAAAACACCTTGGCAAGGAATACTGTCCCCTCCAACTCATCCCCTGGGATAAAGCCGGTGTAAAATCTACACATGCTTTATGTGTGCACCTATTCCCACATCTGCACATGAGTGTTTGCACATGTGGGGTTCGTGTAGTTCTGCATGCACCTGTAGAGAGATCCGGATGCTTTTGCATTTTTTCCCTTCCTTTCTGGCATGGTGCATCTAGTTGCACAAACCAGGGTGCCTCACTATCCGGCTGCGCACCCTCCTCCCGGCCTCCTTCCAGCACCCACCTCATTGCTCCGAAGCCTCCCGAGCGGGAGCAAGAAAGGAGAGGAGGAGGAGGCGGGTGGGGAGCCCCATCACCATTCCCCCTTGGGTGCAAAAGATGTGGGGGGCGATGTGGCGCGTGGAGGATGTCCCCTCCGCCCCTCCCTCTCCCTTGCAAGCTTCCACCGTGCACACACACGCCCCCCTCCGCCCCCCAACCCATCTCCGCCCCGGATCTTCGGGGGAGGGGGAATAACAAAGCGGCAGACATTACCATGGCCGAGCCTCGGATCAGCTGGGCGTGCAGGCGGGCAGCTCAGCCCACCCGGCAGTAAGGGCGGCCGCGATTGGAGGAGGCGGGCGGAGGGAGAGGGAGGCGGGCGGGCGGGATCCCGGCGGGGGGGGGAAGGCAGAAGCGCGGGAGGAGAAGGGGATCGGGCGAGGGCGGCTGGATCTCTCCAAGGGCGAGAGGCAGCAGGCCGGGCCAGGGGTCACCCAACCGCGGCGCGCGCTCTCCGCAACGTCACAAGCTGTGGTGTTTTTTTTTCCCTTTGAAGAGTGCCTCTGAGCATGTGCGAAAAGCCTCTTTCGAAGGATGCGCTCCTCCTCGCGCCGAGCTGAGGAGAAAGGAGCATCCGCTTTAGGATGAGGCTGGCGCGGCGCAGCCGTGGTTTGGGTGGGAAGAAGGGCCCTCCCCGCCTCCTGGGGGGGGGGGGCGAAGAGGTGGTCCTTCACATGGGGGGCAAAGCAGCGCCTCGCAGGGGGGAGAGGCCTGGCTCTCTGCCAGGGCTAGAGGCTCCTCGCCATCCCCAAAGAGGACCAGGGAAACGCAACACGGGCAGCGCACGACAAAATAAGGGACCACAAAAAAGAGGGGGTGGTTCATAGGACCCGCTGCTTCTGAGAGGATGCGCTCTCGACGCGGCCTAATCTTGCCTAATCGTTTCCCCTGATGTTTGTGCGCCATTGTATGGCAAGCCCTTGATCAGATAACACGAAAAGAGTGTATTCTACCAAGTCACAACTCTTTGTTTGCAGCTCTTTAACTGAGAAAGCAGGTCACAGAGGGGTCCAACGTGCTTGAAAACAAAACATACCATATATATATATATATATATATATATATATATATATAATGTTTGCAGCTCTTTAGCTGAGAAAGCAGGTCACAATTGGGTCCAACGTGCTTGAAAACAAAACATACCATATATATATATATATATATATATATATATATAATGTTTGCAGCTCTTTAGCTGAGAAAGCAGGTCACAATTGGGTCCAACGTGCTTGAAAACAAAACATACTATATATATATAATGTTTGCAGCTCTTTAGCTGAGAAAGCAGGTCACAATTGGGTCCAACGTGCTTGAAAACAAAACATACCATATATATATATATATATAATTACAACGGTCTAAATTTTATGCCCCACCACCACCTTTGTGCTTGAGGCTCAGACCAATTTTTCCTCCAGCCCCCCTACCCAAGTCAGATTGGCCCTCGTTATCAGCTCCAGTCAACGTGGTCAGATAGGGCTGCCATATGTCTGGATTTTCCCTGACATGTCCTCTCTTGGGGGGGGGCAGCATGCCCCTCTGGCCAGATTTTTGTATTTTATATGAAATGTCCAGGTTTTTTTGTTTTTTTATTTCTTAAATTTTTATTATGATTATTCTTTAATTTTATATGCGGGGTGTTAGGGTATCCAGCAGCCGCCAGACCTTCCATGGGTGGCACTCGGCCTGGCAGGACTTCCATCAGCTTTTCCTGGCACAGCCTTCCCAGGGCCATAGCTGTCAACTTTCAGATTTGAAAATAAGGGATCAGCAGCCTCACCTGTCCCGGGGACAGTCTATGGGATATCTAACAATCTGGGATAGCAGCAGGAAGCAGCATGGAACGGCACTCTAATAAGGGAATTTCCCGCAAAAAAAGGGAAGGTTGACAGGTATGCCCAGGGCCGCTCGACTTCCCATCCGAAGAACAGGAGGCCAAAGACAGCCAAGGTAAGAGAGGGAAGAAGAGGGCGAGGAAGGAGTCAAAGGCAGGGAGCGAGCGAGATGCGAGATGGTGTGTGTGTATGTGCCCCAAACGTGTCTGGGTTTGGGGGCTTTGGAATATGGCAACCCTAGAGGGAAGATGGGAGCTGTAGTCCAAAAATGTGAAGAGCTATATATTAACAAGGTAAAGGGACCCCTGACCATTAGGTCCAGTTGTGGACGACTCTGGGGTTGCGGTGCTCATCTCGCTTTATTGGCCAAGGGAGCCGGCGTACAGCTTCTGGGTCATGTGGCCGGCATGACTAAGCCGCTTCTGGTGAACCAGAGCAGCGCATGGAAACGCCGTTTACCTTTCCGCCGGAGTGGTACCTATTTATCTGCTTGCACTTCCGCCGACCTGATCGGCAGGCCCTAGGCTCTGTGGTTTAACCCACAGCGCCACCCGCATCCCTATATATTACCTTTAAAAGGAGCTTGATGGGCAGAAATCAGTAGGTAACTTATTTTCTTCTCTTTTCATAGCATCGGGAATAAATACCACCTTGACATTAGACTGCTGTTAAAAGCACAGTTATGGTGGCCTGGCTGATGGAAGCAAATAGTTGGACAAAGCTGGGGTAAAGCAAATATCAGATGAACACAAAAATGATTTAAATAGTCCCATCACAAGTGCAGGGAAACATGATGCAATTAAAAGCCTAAAAACAAATGAGTTACCAGGTAAAGATGGCTATACAGCCTCATTTTATAAAAATAACTAGTAACACCAATTTCATGTAATTTATTAAATGTGGTTATGGTAGGAGAGTAGATTGCATCTGCATGGAAGGAAACTCAAACTGTAGTTATTAAAAAACCAGATAAGACAGGGAAATGGTGTGTTTGTATCATCACTTTGCTTCATATGCTGTATTTCTTTATTTATTCATCACAAATTAGTCTGAAATTCTGAAAAGGGCTGGTTTGCATGATATGTGAAAAATTAACTGATTTGTTTTAAATCTGCTTAAATCCTGCATTTTCTTCCAGGTGGTTGAAAACTTTTGATACTGTTTTTTTTTATTGAGCTTTCAGCCTCTGCAGCGATTTATTGTTTATTTTTCTGCTTCCTCTCTAGTTCACTATATATGAACCACTAATCAAGAAACACAAGACTATTACAGGCTGTCTTCTTCATTTCTAAAATGTTACCCATGTAGATTTTGCAGGAATTTTTCTCCTGATGTTGACTGCCTGGTTACTTTGTCTACACTCTTGCCAGCGGGTGGCACTGTATGCCCCCTTTATAAATCCTGCATATGCTCCCCAGGGGATAAGCGAAGGGTTTGTTGTTTTCCTCCTTAGGGATAACCAATGCATAGCCTCCAACATTTCTCTGATGCAAATAGGGGCATCCTAATCCATAATAATAATTTTACTATTTATATGCCACCCATCTGACTAGGTTGCTCCAGCCACTCAGGGGCCCTTCCAACATATATAAAAACATAATAAACTTCCTAATACAGGGCTGCCTTCAGATGGCTCTTGGGCCAGATAACTCCATATCCTCCAGTATTTCTCTGATGAAAAAAAGGACGTCCTAAGGAAAAACAGGACATTCCAGGATTAAATTAGAAACCAGGACTGCTTCGCTCAATCAGGGACATCCCTGGAAAACAGGGACACTTGGAGGGTCTGTCAATGATATTTTCACACATGAAAGCAGAAAGTCCATGAGCCTCTTAGCGGACAATTTAGCAGCACCATTCCCACAGTTCCATGGGAAGAAGAAACTACAGTTCCCAGGATTCTTTGCGGAAGGAAAGCCATGACTGTTTAAAGTGGTATGATATCACTTTAAATGCATATGGAGCCTAAGAGCAGACCATGACACAAGGGGCATGTGAAAGAGAAGCCTTTCCTTCCTGCCATAGCTGTCAACTTTTCCCTTTTCCTGCGAGGAATCCTATTCAGAATAAGGGGATTTCTCTTAAAAAAAGGGAAACGTTGACAGCTATGCTTCCTGCATGCCGATTCCCCAGTAAGAGCATACAGAAGAACCTTGCTGCATCAGACCAAAGGCCCATCGAATTCAGCATCCTGTCCTTACTATGTATTGTGGTAGAAAATTCCATTCTTTAGCTGGGTGCTATGTGGAAAAAACGCTTCCTTTATCTTCCAGGAGTCTTCCTCCGGAGTGTTAAAAAAATCATCCTTATACTGGATGACTCCAGGTCTAAATCAAAATACCCGAAAGCTGCTGGTGGCCACAGAGGGGGAACCGTTCATTGGGATGTAGCACAGAAAAACAGGAAAATGCCGTCTGTCAGAACAGACTATTTGTCTAACTCCCCCCAACTTTAATTTTCTAATACACAGAACATTTTATTGAATTACAGAGATGCTTAAGATAACAAGTGTAGATGGATTATGCATCATAACCCTAAAATTACTCTAAATTATATACCATAAATCCATTTCAATATACATAATTTTCTCCCTTGTAGGAGATTATCTCCTGTCCTTATCATTGCATCTTAAATTAAGTGATGTGATTCACATTGACGATCACACATAACAATCAAACATTGAAAAATAAGTGATTTGAGGTTCAAAAAGCTATTCAAGGATACTAAACTGGAACAAAGTGAACCCTATGCAAATGCCATATTTAACACTCCACAGCCCAGCATTACACATCCTGTATTGCAACTTTACTGTATTTCTGCTGAGTCATTCTATACTCACTTAATAATGTATGTGGATTAATTGTGTTGTGCACTGTATTATTCCAATACAAAATGAATGAGCTCAGTTTCTCAAAAAACTTATCTTGTTGCCTTCCTTCGCTGACCTTTATTATGTTTGTTAATTTAATCATATAAGCTATATCCCAGATGCTTGCTCTCCAGGCCTCCCTTGAAGCCAGGTGGGGAGCAGGTCTGGCTTTTTCCATTCCTGACATATAGCCATCTGGGCTGCTGTTAATAATGAGTTGTTATCGCCGAGTCTTCCAGAAGCACAATTAATCTAAAATATCCCAACAATATGATTAAGGGGGCTTTAGGTACTTCATAGGCCAATGGCTTTCCCCCCCTTTACACCAAGACTGCATTTCAGTAGATTGTGGTCTTTGGACTTTCTCATCACCTGCTGGCTCTTTATGTGAAGATGCCAAGAATTACCTGTGTACGTTTGATGAACTACTTTTGGATTTGGAATGTAGTAGTGTGGAATGAGGGATGCAGGTGGCACTGTGGTCTAAACCACAGAGCCTAGGGCTTACCGATCAGAAGGTTGGCGGTTTGAATCCCCACGACGGGGTGAGCTCCCGTTGCTCGGTCCCTGCTCCTGCCAACCTAGCAGTTTGAAAGCACGTCAAAGTGCAAGTAGATAAATAGGTACCACTCGGGCGGGAAGGTAAACAAGCTTTTCCGTGCGCTGCTCTGGTTTGCCAGAAGCGGCTTAGTCATGCTGGCCACATGACCCGGAAGCTGTATGCTGGCTCCCTCGGCCAATAAAGTGAGATGAGCTCCACAACCCCAGAGTCGTCCGCGACTGGACCTAACAGCCAGGGGTCCCTTTACCCCTTTACCTTTACCTTAAAGTGTGGAATATATTTCTTGCAACTTGAAAACATTGGGTGGCGTTCAACATGACATATGTATGCCCAGAACAAAGTCCACTTGCGGACCAAGGCTTCCACCCTCTCCTCCCTCTGAACATCCCTTAAACCTGCCCCCAACCCTCCAGAGCAGATTTCAGGGGCACAGGTGGGAGGGGGGCAAAGAGAAAGTCACTTTGCATAAACTGACCTTGTATTATTGTGCAAGCAACAACTCAGCTGAATCCTGCCTATTGTTCTTTGCCTCAAAATGAATCTCTGGGCACTGGGCAATCCTTTTAAAATTGGTAGGGCTGCCACAAGGCAGACAAATTTGCCTCCAAGGCAAGGGTTCTTGTTATAGGAGCACAGAGTGCTCCAGGAGGCCTGGCTCTTTTGCCCCAGATCTCCTTTCCACTTACTATCTTTCTCAATTCATCGAAAATATTATTTTTGCTTTGCATACAGGGCTGCAAAGCACAATGCAGGTGAGACTCCAGCAAATCACCATCTTATTTTGCTCCGAGACTGAAATTCACCTCCACATATAAATAACCACATGCAGATTTGTCTGGGGTGGAGCTGAACTCTCTGAATCTACCTACCTGCCAAAGTTCCTGCTTGGAGACCAGCTCCAGCATTCAGATTGCTAGTTGGCCATTCATGAGTTAACTCAAGTAGGGGAAACCTGGCACCCTCCAGAAGTCATGGGACTCCCAGCAGCTCCAGCCAGTATGGCCAGTGTTCAAGGATGAAAGGAGCTGCAGCCCCAACATCTGGAGGGCCCACAGGTTGCCCACCTCTGGATTAACTCAGCCATACAAAGCTGGTGTTTAGCATGTGCTCCATACATGTAGGTGACGCAGACAATGATATCCTCTCGCCTGTGTGCTTGGAGGTGGGGGTTGCTGTTCAGCCGAAGTATGAGAAACTTCCTCTTTTTAAAATCTTGCTGTCCCTGGTGTCTTGGAATTAAACCCAGGAGATTTGAGACCAGCATCCCTCACTGGCCCTGTTCCTCACCGCAGGCGACGGCTCTGATCCTCTTCTGTGAGGAAAGTTTTTGCAGCCAGCACTCTGCAGGGATTAACTGGGAAACATGAAATACAAATTTGCGCTAATCTCCTCCGGCCTTGGATTAGTGTGGCTACAAAGCTTCCGCAGCGCAAGGGCCAGGAGGGGACTCTCTTTTGCGTAGGGAATCAGGGTCAAGTTTATTTCAGTCTCCGCTACAAGGAGATTGAAACATTTCTTATATCTGCCTGAGCAACCAAGGCAAAGGAAAGGAAGAGACCAAGGCTGGGTAAACAAGACCATTTGCTTTGTCTCCAGCACACTCCCACTCCCACAAACACTCTGGTGTTTGTAGCTGTGAGCCACAATCCATCAGCAGCCTGCAGTCTCTTGAGAAATATTTCTGATGCATTTGCTTTCCCTCAAGCTGGCTTCCGAGTCTTCATTAAGCTGAAGTGTGTATAGTTTAGACACCCATTGCACACACACCACTGATAACACATGTGCAGGTGATGGCTTCATTGGAGTTCAGGAGAGGGTGGTTGCAGGTGTGGGAAAACACATCAGATAACATGCAAGGAATCAAGTCAAGTTCTGGTATGTGTAAAGCACAACTTGAAATGCACGGAGAGGGAAATCACCTCATTCTGTTTTAAGCTAATGTGCACTTGCCGCAAGTTTCTAAACCTCAGGGGTTAGACTCATCAAAGGCACTGCAACTCTTTCCTGAATAAGCATATATAGCTGAGCGATTCAACTTTTCATTTTCTCCTGTTTTACCCACTTTGTTCTGTTAAACAGAGCTTTCTTATTTGTTCATCTTCTGCCTGAGATGAACAAATACGGTAAAAAGTATTTACCGTATTTTTCGTTCCATAGGACGCACTTTTTCCCCTCCAAAAATGAAGGGGAAATGTGTGTGCGTCCTATGGAGCGAATGCAGGCTTTCGCTGAAGCCTGGAGAGTGAGAGGGGTTGGTGCGCACCGACCCCTCTCGCTCTCCAGACTTCAGGAGAACCCCAGCGCCAGCCCCACAAGGTCGGGGGACAGCGGGGAGGTGGAACGCCGCCATCCCGCTGTCTCCCGATGTGGTTTGGAGGCTGACGGCGGGGAGACGCGTGCTTCTCCCCGCTGCCAGCCCCTTAAGCTCCAGGGACAGCGGGGAGGCGCAGCGCGTCTTCCCGCTGTCCCCGGACCTGGTCTGAAGGCAGGCGGTGGGGAGAAGAGCGCTTCTCCCTGCTGCCTGCCCCGCAAGCTCCGGGGACAGCGGGGAGGCGCAGCGCGTCTTCCCGCTGTCCCCGGACCTGGTCTGCATGCCGGCGGCGGGGAGAAGAGCGCTTCTCCCCGCTGCTGGCCCCACAAGTGCCGGGGGGGGGGAATAATTTTTTTCCCTTTATTTCCCCCCAAAAAAACTTGGTGCGTCCTATGGGCCGGTGCGCCCTATGGAGCGAAAAATACGGTAATTTTTCCTTCACACAAGAACCAAAATATAACCTGTGATTGTTGAAAATATATATTATAGAGTATGTACATAGGTGGGATCTGCCGCAATTGGGATACAGCGGTGGGATCCACTATATTTTGGTGGAAGCAAGGCTTTGGACTTTGGGAAGAAGGCACAAGGCTCTGGTAGGGCCCTAGAGCCCTCCCACCTCCTTTCCAAAGCTGGGAAAGCACTAACTAGGCCAGGCATAGGCAAACTCAGCCCGCCAGATGTTTTGGGACTACAACTCCCATTATCCCTAGCTAACAGGACCAGGGGTCAGGGATCATGGGAGTTGTAGTCCCAAAACATCTAGAGGGCTGAGTTTGCCTATGCCTGAACTAGGCTTTGGGAACGAGAAAGGAGGAAGCTTCTACTCATCAAGGCAGAGCTGCAATGGCTACTTGAAAAATCGACAACCTGGGTTTCACCAGAATCTTAGAATCATAGAATCCTAGTGTTAGAAGGCACCCTGAGGATCATCTAGTAAACCCCTCCAGTGCCAGAATTGGCAGCTTTCCTGACTAGTTTTAGTCTCTGTGTGCCCATTAAACCTTGATCCCCTTGATTCAAACGAAAAATGTTGTTTCTGTCAAAATTCCCCTTCTCCTCTATTTCAATTATTAATCAACATTTAGGACATGCAAGAAGTATTCGCAAGCGACAAAGATCTTCCCTGAGAGAGGGGAATCTTATCTGCAGTTCTTCTTCTGATTAATGCCTAACAGTTTAATGCGCTGACGAATATCTTTGCAATATATGGTCTTGCATGTACTGTTATTGTCAAACTGATTACAACCTCTTAGTGCTATTACTGGCCAGAGAGACTATCTCATAAAATCCCTGCTGGAAACTGAGTGCCCAACACACCACCAGTGTGGAAGAAAAGCAAGCTTCCTCCTGCAAATGGAACGGACAGGGTGTGTACACACTATGTCGTAATGTACATTCAGGAGCCTTTGGGGGATGCTGTACACACAACGTCATCTCCACCCCACATAATTTGTCAATCTAAAGCCCATTCTACTGGAACAGTTAGAATCCATTTTGTGCCAAGAATGTACAGTGGTATCTCGGTTTAAGAACGATTTGGTTTACAAACTCCGCAAAACCACAAATAGTGTCTTGGTTTGAGAACTTTACCTCGGTCTAAGAATGGAATCCAAACAGTGGAAGGGCACCTGTGGCGGGAGGCCTCATTAGGGAAAGCATGCCTCGGTTTAAGAACAGTTTGGGTTCAAGAACAGACTTCCAGAACGGATTAAGTTTGTAAACCAAGGTACCACTGTACTTCTCAAGCTCTTGTTACAAACCTGTGCACACAGGGCACCTTCTCACCTGCTGGCACCTCTCCTGTTGCTTTGCCTGTGCATGAAATAAGCAAAACAAGAAGCAGTACAGTAATTTAGCTGCCTCTGCATACTGTATACTCTGTATAGTGATTCTCTGTGTATATCCCTTGTATATTGGTACATCAGTACAACTGTTCCCAGCCCCCCTCTTTCAAAAGACTGTGAAAAATAATTTTAATTTTGAAAAGATATGTGGAAGCACTAATTGGGGTCTGTGAGTTAGAGAACAGCATTGCACACTCGCATGATAAGATACCTTCCTGTGTACAGACAACATGGAAAGTAGCTACTGCTTTAGATGACGTCATCATGGGATGCTGTGTACAGTTACAAACCACTTTCTGCAAAAGTGCAGTGCGAAAAAACAACCTCTGTGCTTTTCGAAAGCTACCTGTGTACGCAGCCTTAAAGCAGGAATGGAAAAGCAAAATTCATTGCTCCAGCTTTTCCAAGAGATTTCTTCCTAAAGCCTGACATTTTATTCCCTTTGAAAGAAACAGTTGCACACTCAGAATCATGTTGGTGGTCTTCATAGAATTTTAGTCTTGGAAAGGACATCAAGGCTCTTCTTGTCCTTTTGCCCAATTTGGGTCTCAAACCCACAACCCCAAGATTAAGAATCTCTTGATCTACTGACTGCAAGTCCATTTTCAGAAGGGGTGTGGAGCAACAGCAGCTATGCTGAGTATAGGGAAGGAACTAGGAATCCAAGCGGCAGGTAGCCAATCCTGATATGTCTCCTCCCCAAGGCTTCTCATCTCCCGAATAAATTTTCATCTCCCTCTTTCCCATTCTCTCACTAGTAGCTACGTTATTGTTGTCCCACAGTCTGCTCCTTGCAGCTTGGTGACTGTCACCTTCAGCAAGACCTGATGGGGAATCTATCTCCAAATGTGGGGAGTAATGACAGCTCTCAGGAGTCCTTCTGACATGAGATTCCACCGATGAAATATCAACCAACAATCGTGAACTATTAGCAGTCAGTCAGTTGTACAAAGTGTGGTTTGTCTGTAGCCCACCCAGGGCCAGATTTAGGTTTGATGAGGCCCTAAGCTACTGAAAGTAATGGGACCCTCCAGCTGTCCTGTGTCAACAACAAATTGTCACTGTTTTTTGTGTTGAATATATGCTGTATGGTTATTTATAGACCTAATAGCTATCTAAAGCCATTTGCACATAACAAAATACGTATTTTTATCCAAGTAATTGTTGAACTGAAATACAGTTAAGAAGAAGTACCGTTATATTAATAGTGAAATACAATTAAGAAGTATATTAATAGTGAAATAATTATTAAGCTCTAACTTAAAATGATTTTTTTTTCATAACAAAACAATTCAAACACATTGGCATTTGGCAAAAACAAAAAGTTCCTTTAGAAACACAATTTACAAAGACTCATAATCTAGTCTCTAGAAACGTGCTATAACATGAAATAATAATAGGTGTAAATATATGATGCAAACTACTAATAATTATAAATAGCTTTATTAATATGAAATTAAGTGTTATAACCTGTACAATGCAATTGTAGTTAATATGATGCATTTTTATATAATATCAATATCACCATAGTGGGCACCCCGCCCATTACTTACATCATAGGAGCCTACACAACACAAAACACTTGCTGTATGTAGGTTTTATTTTATTTGTTTTTTCTCTTATATTTTGGAAATGTGCATCCAGTTGTTTTTTGCTTTAATTTTTGTGCCCCCCCCCAAGAGAGTGGGGCCTTAAGCTATAGCTTGTTTAGCTTATACGTAAATCTGTCACTGAGCCCACCCCCCAATCTGGAAAGCCTCCTTATCAGAGAAGAAAGTGTAACGAGAATGTCCGCCATAAATAAGGATCCCTTCTCTTGAGCTAACTTCGACACATTGTAAATTATGTCATTTTCCCCCCAGCACATGGTACATAGGACAGGTGCAAAATTATTTTTACATTTTCTTTGGCAACAAGGAATAAAGCCAAACTGTCTTTCTAACAACATTTGGTACTCTTTTCAGTGCTTGAAGTAAGGGAGGGTGGAATGGGATGCCAACCCACTTCTTTTTGGGTGGATCTAAAACCCCAAACCCAAACCATGATATTTCTTTTCAAGAGAAATAATTGAGTCTGATGTAACCCATAAGGATCCATTTTACCCTTCAAGGACCCTTTGTAACTGATGCTGCAAACACACCCAGAAAGAATCCTGGGAACTGTAGTTTGTTGAGAGTGCTAGGCATTGTAGCTCTGTGAGGGGTAAACTACAGTTTCCAGGATTCTCTGGGGGAAGCTCTGTACTTTACAAGTAAGGTGTGTACTCTAAATATTGTCAACGCAATTCTCAGTAACCTCAGGCCAAAATTCATTTCTTACCCCAAAATACCTTTGTTGGCGACTGCTTTGTACCTCACATAGCCACACGCTTCGTCACTGAGCCTTTCTCATTTTGAACTCGAGTATCCAGGACCTGCAGAAGGAGCATGGATGCGAGTCGAGACTGAACAGAAACCAGAACCATTTCTGTGCCTATTTAATAGGTTTGGAAAGGACACAATAAACAACCCATCACTGTCAGCGCTGCTACACAGCCTCACTGGGTTTACACGACATTTAACAACAATGAAATAGCTAATAGCAACCGTGGGTCTCTCGGCAGACGGATGACCACGCTTATTGGCCATTTTAGGTTACGAATGGGGGTAATTCTGACATGCAGCCAATTTGGCAGAGTTCAAATGATCTGGATGCATTTCAAGTGTCTCTGTGGGTGTTCTCTCTCTCTTCTCTCTTTCTCCCTGGGTGTGGCTGCACTTCTTCCTCAAGACAAACCAGAATCGCAATAGCAGCAAAGAGACTCAGTCACAAGTCAGGTGCAGGCTTTAACATGGATCACAAAAACGTACTGATGAGCCCATTCCGTGAAGATTTCGGCACAAAACTGCAGTTCCTTTGCCCTCGTTCTGGGCTTTTTGTACGGCTTTTGAAACCCAGACAGGCTCTATGAAGTCTCTGTGTAGGAAAATCCACCCAAAGGGGAGAGAAAAAAATAACTAGGAAGAGCACAGATTTCCAAATAACGTTTTGGACAAGCACATACTTCTCTGTGTGAATCCACTTCCATCCTGTCACCTCATTTTCTAGCATCCATTAAAGAGCAACTTAAGGATCTAACAGCCAACTCCGCAAAACATTCTTGAACTCCCAAAGGCTGGTGAAATTCTCCCCCCTTGCCCGCTTCCATTGTTAAGTGTCAATGATAACCACCTCAACTTCCCTGGAGGCTCTCCTGTCTTTCATCAGCATATTGATCATGCTCTCCGACTTGATCAGCAGGTTACAGCCTAAGAAAAACACCCCAAAGATGACAGTCAGACAGAGGACACAAAGGACAGCAATTTGTACCATCCTTGCCACGTGCTGGTTCTTCTGGACATCTGTGGCCACCGAGACCCCCGGCACCCATGCCCCCGTCATTAGGGTGCAGCAGGAGGTGATGAGAGAGTCCACTGTGGGAGCAGCTTCGCCAGGAGGGTACGTGTCCTTGCTGGAGAACGTGGTATTCATCATCTCTGAGCTGGGTGGGAAGGAGATTGCAGAGGGCCTCTTCTGGCACAGTTCTTCTTAAGGCTCCAGCAGCCTCCTTCTCGCAGCTGAGCTGGCTGAAGCATGTAAGTGCTCACTGAGCAGGATTGTGGCTGAGGGTCAGCGACAGACGGGGAGGGCTTAAGTGATGTCAAGATAAGAATTCTCTTCCAGCTGTGGTACATATTGCCATGCGATTTCTCTGCTTGAGATGCCAGGGAAACAAGCTCTGACTCAGATGAGGCTCATAAAAGCCTGACTCAAAGGAGAGATGGGTCCTTTCAAGCTGTCAAATTCTCCTCTGGCTCAGATAAATCTGACCTGGAGAAGAATTGTCAGCTTTCTAGCCCTAATGGCCACTAAAACATCACTCTCCCTTTATTTACTGGTCTAACGCTTACGGAGGAGGAGAAAAACTGGACTTTCCACTAAAGGAGGGTCTACCATCTTTTGCGACTCCCAGGTTTTATGAGAAGAAAGATGGATTTGGTACTTTGGAGCTTAGAGAGGACAGAAAACTGGTTGCTTACGTTGCCTCAATAACATCAGGTCTCCAGTTTCACAGACATCAGTGTATCAGGGTATCCTTGATGAGGTGCTACATGGTGGTAGCGACAGAGGTTCCAAATGTGTCAGTGATCTGGTAAAAAATCCTGTATAGGTAGGGCTGGACAACTCTCCAGCCCATAGCAAATAGATTATTTTCCTCAGCCTGGGTGGGCACCTTAGGCAGGCATTCATGTCAATTCATCACTTCAGCAGTGTTGTCGATCTTCTCACAGAGTTTCTCACCAACCTTCTCACGATAGATTTGCTGCTTTGATCTTCTACGCTCCCCAAGGGATACAATCCTCATAGAACGGCCACCACAATTTTTCCCTCACCTAACAGAACACCAGCTAGATCTGGTTCACCCCCATTTGCCCGCGTTCTGCAGTGCATTCTGGGAATGCAGACTCACCAACAGGCATTTTGCAAGAATGATTCTCAAAGTTTCCCTTGTGACACGTGGCAACTATTGTTCCCTTTACCAAGAATCATGCTGTACATCTGCAGCCAGTGTAGCTGGACAATTGCATGACCACAATCCTGTCAATTTGACAACTTTTCAAAGCTCTGAGGATCAAGCAAGTTTCTAGCCCTGAATATGATAAAGGGGAGAAATACACAAAGATTTTTAATCATCATCATCATCATCTAAGCCAAATTTTCTAAGGCCCAAAAGTTAAAGGAGAATGTACCGCAACTGCAGTTCTGTTTACAAGGGAGAGGGTAGCATCACACAACCAACTCCCAGTTATGTTCCAGGCCTGCCTGCTTCCCACCTTTAAACATTAGAGTTGTGAACTTTTCAACGGGCCTCTGTGGCTGCAGACTTGTTCTGCTGAAATTAGCATGTGAAGGTTTTTACGACATGGCAAAATAAATGACCTCCAGTTAGGGCTCATCCACGCATCCCTTTGTCGTGCAATTTCTTCCATTTGTCCTGAGATTTCTAGGCACAGGTCCAAGAGGTGCTTCTTCTGTCCCTCTGCTTTCCCCAGAAAAACCTGGTGTTTACTGCTGAATCAGAATAGAAGAAGAAGAGTTTGGATTTGATATCCCGCTTTATCACTACCCGAAGGAGTCTCAAAGCGGCTAACATTCTCCTTTCCCTTCCTCCCCCACAACAAACACTCTGTGAGGTGAGTGGGGCTGAGAGACTTCAGAGAAGTGTGACTGGCCCAAGGTCACCCAGCAGCTGCATGTGAAGGAGCGGAGACACGAACCCGGTTCACCAGATTACGAGTCTACCGCTCTTAACCACTACACCACACTGGCTCCCAGATTGAATAAATGTCAATCTGCAGAAAACTTGACTGATGTTTGTTCTGATTCAGCAGTAAACAGCGGGATTCCCTGGGAAAAGCAGTGGAAGTGTGGATGAACCCTTACTTGTTGTAGATCAGGAGTGGCAAAGGTTTTTTCCAAGCCTGAGGATTGCATTATTTTACAAGGAACTTTTCATGGTGTGGGTGTGGCCAGAGGCAAAGGTGGGTGTGGCCAGAAGTAAAAGAGAGAAGGGCAATGGATGTGACTGTAAGCTACTTTCCAGCCATACAAAATTCATAGGTCTCTATAGCCCACACATAAATGCACTTTTCCATCCAGGAGAGCAAGATGTATTATTGTAGTTCAAGGACACATTTCGTACAGGTAAAAGTACTTATGGAAGGTGTGGAGCAGGTTTGGTGAGAGGTATGCCCAGACAAAGAGGACTTGAGGACAGGTTTGGCTTCTGGGCCACAAGCCACAGTTGCAGCTGTGAGTTAAAAAGTTGACAGCTGTAGCTGAATGTTACCTGTTTTCTGGCCTTTAAAAGCTGCAGGCAGACATTCAGCAGGTGTTGAACCCCCCCCCCCATTATAGCTCTATAACAGGAGAAAGCATTGGTAGTTGAATTGCCTCCTGCCATGCCCTTGTTAAAAGCACGGGAGCCCTTAGACTAGTGGCTAGGCATATAAAAGTCTATATTTCGACAAATGTGGAAAAACTTTTAAGGAATATTTGAAAACCTACAAGCTTTCAGAGGAGATTCATAGAAGAGGTGGCTGAAAGAACAGGCAGTTGGGGGGGAGGGAGGAAATCCCGCTGGGACTTGTGGTTTGGAAAACACTGTCAATTTCTGCCATGTGAACTTTCTGTTCCCTTCAAGTTATTGTTGCCGAAATCATGTGCTTCTCATTTCCAAAATAAAAACAGCCATTCCTCCCTTAACCATTAGAGAACAAGAGCTCCAAAACAATATGTAGCAGAATGTTACAGATAACAGAAGGAAAATAAGCCCCCACTTTATTAAAAACGCATCACTTTTAAGTCAACGTTGGGGATTATTTTCTGGCCTCGTTTTTGCATCTTTAAGATTACTTAAAGATCTTTAAGATTACTTCAATACACTCATAGCTGAGTGGGGAATTGAGCCCTCGTCTCCCAGATCCTAGTCCGACACTCTAAGCACTATACTGCACTGTCTCTACACATGTACAAGTGAAAACCAATACACCTTTCATTGTTGTACAGCTCAGCTATTTCTGCTCACAGACTGAACACCCCTTGAGACATCATATATGCATTGGGAAAACAAATTCCTGCATTGCAGGGGGCTGGACAAGATCACCCTTGGGCAGTGGCGTAGCGTGGGGGGTGCAGGGGGGGCCGGCCGCACCGGGCGCAACATCGGGGGGGGGGGGCGCTTGCACTCGCAGCTCTCTGCCCCTACCTGGCTCACTCACTCTCTCTCACTGCAGTGCTGGCTGTGCGAATCTGATCCGAGCCGCCGGGTCGCTGCCCACTGTGGAGGGGAGGGTGCCAGGCGTGCGGTGCAGTGCGGTGCGGAGAGAGAGCGAGGGGCTATCTGGGGGAGGGACAGTGCAGCGGGGGGTGGGGCGCAAATTACTTGCCTTGCCCCGGGTGCTGACAACCCACGCTATGCCACTGCCCTTGGGGTCCCTTCCAACTCTACGGTTCTTTGATTCTATCACCAAACAAATTCCAGAGGGACAATTGTGCTAAGTCAAAAGCAACAAAGAGTCTTGCCACACATTAAAGGCTAGCAAATACACAATTTTGGCATAAACTATTGTAGCACAGAAGCGTACCAGGACATCTCCCCATTTCCTCGCCAGCGAACTGGCTGTTTTATAATTAGCTACTGGTTAGAACTGGACATGATTGGGAAATGACATACCCCCTCTTTTTTTAAGTTCAGGAATATTAGGAAGGCTGATATTGGTTAGCTCCCAATTCAGTATTTGCACAGAAGTTCAAATGTGACCACTGGAACTGTCACGTTGCTTGATTCTCTACACATCGTCTTGGTGTACTGCAGCTGTTGCTGTTTAACATGAACTTTTTCCCTTGCGATGCTTGCAAAAGCCTGCAGAGAGCCCTTTTGTGTCCCAAATCTCTCCAATTAAAATTTACTGCAGCATATGTTTGGGATCTGATTTCACTGGAGCCTCTGTGTATCCTGCCAACATAAGCTTGTAATATGGGGCTTCTGATAAACCGGACAAGAGGGACTGTCCCGAGCCTAAGCTGTATTACAAAGCACTTGCCTGGAGTCTGATAACACCTCCATGGTTGTCCTGCCAACTTTTCAACCTCTCTACCTGCAGCAGCTTAATAATGCACAGAAAACAGCAGGTGAAAATGTTGGTCTCCGTGCTGTGAGAAGTATTCCTACTGATCTCTCCAGATCACACTTTTGTTAAAGGCTAAGCTATTCCTTCCCTCCATCTCAGCAGGGAAGACTTTGGTAATATGGCACCCTGAACAAGGACAAAATTTGGTGCCCTCCCAATTTTTATTTTTGTATTTTCAAATATTTCCTTTTGGTGCAGTTGCTTTTTAAAACATCTCAGTTGGTACCCATATAAATATAGGATGTGGTATTTGTTGAATAGTGGGTAGACATAGCAGATGACACAGCGATTTCTCCAAAGCAGCTCTTTATTTGTAAGCTGGAACAGAACTGAACATCAGACAGCTCAGCCGGCCTGCTTTTATAGGCAGCCGGCTGTCAACATTGTAGCAACAACAACCCAGGGTTTCCTGCCTAAAATTACTGACGTGGACCTGAGTGAAAACTACATACACAATACTCCTGGTGGTCAAGGTGAGAACTTCAATACATAACAGGATAATTATTATTATTATTGATGATGATGATTAGGGATGCAGGTGGCACTGTGGTCTAAACCATCGAGCCTCTTGGGCTTGCCGATCGTAAGGTTGGCAGTTTGAATTCGCGCAACAGGGTGGGCTTCCGTTGCTCTGTCCCAGCTCCTGTCAACCTAGCAGTTTGAAAGCATGCCAGCGCAAGTAGATAAATAGGTACCGCTGCAGCAGGAAGGTAAATGGCATTTCCATGCACTCTGACACTTGTCACGGTGTTCTGTGTACCAGAAGCAGTTTAGTAATGGAAGCAGTTTAGTAATGCTGGCCACATGACCCTGAAAAGCTGTCAGCAGACAAAGGAGTGCCACACCACATAGTTGAATTCAACTGGTCTTCACTGTCCATTATTATTATTAGCGCTCCCTTGGCTTGGCACCCTGTGAGGAGGAACTGCCTGCACCACCTTAACTCTGGCTCTGATCTCAGCTGGTAACCCAACCTGACAACTGCAGTAATCGCTGAGGAATGATTAAAAAACATCAAGCATTTTCCAGATGTGGCTTTGGAGAACTATGCATTGCTGCTATTAAATATGTATACCTGCCTTTCCATTTTGAAAAGAAATGCTCAAGGTATCATCAAACATATTTGAAATAAGGATATATAGAACTCAGCTTCCTAAAAAAGAACTCAGATTGGTTGTCCTCAATAAATGAAATTCTCCAGTATATAGATCTTTCCGAAGTACCCTTCATAGTGCTTATCACTTTACTGCAACATCTTTGGTGTTTGTTTGAGGCTGTGTACACATGACTTTTTACACTGACTTCAGTGCATTCTCACTACTGATGTTTGAAGCCAACTACACAAGAAGTTGGCCACAATCCATATCCTGTAATTTCTTGAGAAATGCTTCAGCGTGGTGCATTTTCCCTCAAGCCAGGTTCCATCCAATTTGAAAATGCAAGCTGTGTTCCCTTTGCAGTTCAGTTGAGGGGTGTCCATTTGAGACCGTTGTTGCACATATGCAGACGACAAGTTCATGAATAGGAATTGTGGGGTTGCAGGCATGAGAAACCAAACAGGAGATGAAGGGATTATTGTGTGTACGGTGAAGGCGATTTGGGTTCAGTTCCCGCCTTTCACTCTCTCACACACACCTCCTTTGTGAGAGAGGCAAGTTGCTTAGCCTTAGTGCATTACTAATCCCTTCCTTTTCCGTAATACGTTCAAACATACTGATTGTAAAATGTTCAGGGCAGAGGCTGCACAATGTTTTCAATAGCAGAGCCAGTGTGGTATATGTGCCATGGTTAGCACATCAGGCTAGGACTGCAAGAACCTGGATTCCCATAAAACCCACAGGTTGAGCTTCAGCCGGTCACTCTCAGCCTTATCCTCCCTTTCAAGGTTGCTGGAGGTTAAAATAGATGTGGTGGGGGAGCCTTGCATGTCACATTAAGCCCTTGGAGAAAAGGCAGTATATCAATGTAATAGTATAAACTTGGGAGAAACACGGTTACTGCCAGGAAGCCTGTAGCATAGCATTCAAAGAGCAGTGTGGTCTGTTGGAAAACACTCACCAAATTCAATACAGAACTTGGCAGTGCCTTTAAAGGAAAATCAAAACAAACTGGTTCTGGAAGTCTTCAATGCGATGCTGCTTGAGTCAAGGAAAACCAGCTGTGGAGAGCCCTTATTAAATAGTGCCTGTGGCATCCCCAACACATGCCCCCCCCCATCACATGTTTGCATGTGTAATTTAAAGTGTGTGTGTGTTTTTTATAAGGTGACAGATGAAAGTATATTTGTAAAAAGTAATATGCTGTTTAAATGATGGTTGAAGACCCTGCTGTGCCCCACTGTTACGTTGCATTTGCTTTCACCCAAAGCAAAGGAAGAATAGCCTGTCTGGATGCCACACCCTTGTCTTGCTTCTCTCTTATTTTCTAGCAGTCTTTAATGGTCTTGGTAGCTTGCCTTTCATTTTTCCCTAGCAACCAAGATGCATCTTTAATGTAGCGGGTTCATCTGAGGTCAGGTACTCCCTATAGGTTCTTTCCACAATACACTATGTCACATTAAGTACAGGTGGATGCTATAGAATCACATCCCCAAATGGCAAATCAAAGTGCAAAAACTTTCCAAAAATGGAAAGTGAGAGAGGTCCCAGGTAAGGAGGATTGGCAACATAACATGATAGAATGTGCGGAGTTAGCTGGTCTAATGAATAGAAGAGAGCAAGATCAGGTATTTAAAAAGCGGAAAAATAATTGTGCACAGCTGAAAACGCTGAGAGTATTAAAGTAAATTCAACAGTATAATAAATGTACTACCTGACATTCAGAAGAAATCTTAAGGCAGCCCTGTTCAGGGAAGTTTTTAATGCGTGATATTTTAGTGTATTTTTGGTTTCTATGGAAGCCGCCCAGAGTGGCTGGGGAAACCCAGCCAGATGGGCGGGGTACAAATAATAAATTATTATTATTATTATTATAAATGTGGAAGTGATGTAAGATAAGAGAACTGAATTAGATGGTTATAATAAAATATGTAGGAATGGTGGATAAATTAAATGAACCATGGAAGGGGAAGGAGGGAAGTCACTGAATGTATGGTATAATGAAAGATGTTTAATTGGAGATGTAAAACTGAAAACTTAATAAAAACTATATATATAAAGAGGATCAAATGTATTATGATGACAAGCTTTTGTGGACTTGGGGCCACTTCATCTACGGCAAGTGGATTTGAGTCCATGAAAACTCAGGCCTTGGTATACCCTAGTCTTCAAGACGCTGTGGGGTTCTGCTGTTTCTGCTAAACAGTTTCTTAAACAACAGTTCTGCCCTCCAGTGTTAGGAGTAGCCAACTGTTCTTGAAATCTGGTAGAGTTAGGAAGCATGCCTGTGTCTTGTTGAAAGTAGCACTTCAGTCTGCAGGTAGGGACTTGCAGGGCTAAACCCCAATAAAAGGATTCCTACACACATTTTAAAAAAAAAATCCAGCATGGCAGCAGCAGCAGGTTAGGCTAGAGTGCTTATTCCTGCTCCTTGGCTTTTGTATGTGCAAACGTTTTTTTATTTTCATTTGGAGAAGCAATCATTCAAATATTGTCCAAAAACAACAACTTGTGTTATTTGTATTATTAATTTACAGTACTTATATACTGCTGTTGGGTGGTTTTGCAACAAAATCCATACAAATAAATAAGACACAAATACGGGGGGAAAAAAAAAAAAAGATTAATAAAGCCTGGCTCGAACGATTGTACAGATTGCCCTCTAGTGGCTTCTAGGTTGGTTGCAGTTTCGAAATGTATTTGCTCCAATAGCGTTTTATTGCATAGGTGCCAAAATGAGCCCTGTACTTACTGCTTCTCTCTGTTTCAACTGACCAGCACGTTGGGCAAAGTAATGCTGAGGAAATTACAGTGCAAGCAATTAAGAGAGATTCTACTTTTAAAGAAGGAGTTTATTCACTTTTAAAGTGCTTCTCAGTACAACCTTCACTTGTAATGACAGAAGAGACGGTCATTCGTGACAGGTGACACTATCCTTTTATGACGAGCACATTGGTAACACTGTTATCAGAACATTTGTCCTCAATAATCTTATCAGCTGAAGCAACTGATATCACCATCATCACCATTACAATTAACTTCAGGTAGGTAGCCATGTTGGTCTGACGCAGTCGAAATTATAGGGAAATTATACAAGGAACACGCGTGGGGTGGGTGGAGAAGGATGCTGTTAATAATGCAGAAGAGGGGTATAAGAGGAGAAGGCTCCTCTCCTCTCCCGCTTTGCTCCTTTAAAGCAAGCAGGCTCTCTGTCCCTCTCTCCTCCCCACTCAGTGGCTCTTCTCCCACTTTGCTGTTGCAAAGCAAGCCATGGAGGAGGGAAGGAAGGGGAACCATGGATCCTCTGCTCACGACTGCAGCAGATCCCCCCGCCACCCGCAGGCATTCCCTCCATAACACGCACAGACATTTCCCCTTACTTTCTAGGAGGGAAAAAGTGAGTGTTATGGTGCAAAAAATACAGTAAAACACCAACCAGATAGAAGTGTGCATGCACACGTAAGCCTATACCAAGAACAAACTTCGCTGGTCTCTAAGGTGCTACTGGACATTATTATTATTATTATTATTATTATTATTATTATTATTATATATTTCGATTACAATTAACTGTTATTGGTACGAGCGCTTTTTTACAAAAGCCATGGACCAATAATGTGGCGCTCAGTTCCCAAACTTGGAAGTCCTGCCGTTTGATGAAGGCCGGTGGTTCTCAAAGGCTGTGGCACAAGGAGAGGATGGCAAGTCTAGTGGGAAGATTCAAAGACAATCAAAGAAATATCTAAACTATATTTAGGAATGATTTGTGTCCTTATGTACCTACATTGTTTTATACTTTCTGGATGCCTCATGGTCATATAAAATAGCTGTGTTCTGTGTTCTAAATTAAGCACTGCTCGGAGTTGTTTATTTTTGTTTTCCAATATATTTATCAATAAAAAAATCAGTGTGGCCCAGAGAAAATGTTTGAGGACTACTGGCTTTCACTTTCTGGGGTCTCACTGCATCCAGATGTAGAGCGGGCACCATGCTGGTTCAGCATTGAAAGTAAAGCAACAACAGTGACAATAAGTTAGCTGAAACAATGGAGGGTAGGAGGAAGGCAAACTATTCTTCCTTCACAGAGTTCTTCTCCAAAGTAATGACTTGTGTAGATTGTGTCATCAGGCCTTGGCAGGGCTTAGGTGAGTGTTTTGCATTACCTTGAGTCATGCAAATGACTACATTGTCTGCCATGAAAACCAAGGGACAAGTTATCATCGTCAGATGTGTTGTTGGAGAGAGGTAACAAACACTTTGAGGCAAGAGTAGTATGTCTTGGAGTTAAAAGGTAGGCTTGTTGAAGTGTGGATTACAAAAATAGTTACTCTATCAAATTAGTTACCAGTCTCCACACACACACACAATATCTCTGTGCTTTGCTCCCCAACCAGTATATTTTGATTTGTGAAAGCCTATCATTGCAGTCTCTGCTCAGAATGATCTACAGTGGTGCCTCGCAAGACGAAATTAATTCGTTCTGTGAGTTTTTTTGTCTTTTGAATTTTTCGTCTTGCGAAGCACGGTTTCCCATAGGAAATGCATTGACGAATGCGCAAGACGTTTTCGTCTTGCGAAGCAATCCCATAGGGAAATTCGTCTTGCGAAGCAACTCAAAAAAAAAAAAACTCTTTCGTCTTGCGAGTTTTTCGTCTTGCGAGGCATTCATCTTGCGAGGTACCACTGTATTATCCAGCAGAGTTCCAGATATCTGGAAGATTTCACTAAAATGGCTAGGTGTTAATAGTTTGCAGCAGATACCAAAGCTTTGGGAGCACTACAATGCTAGTCCTGCTCAGAGTAGGTCCATTAAAATTAATGGACCCAATTTTTTGTCCATTAATCTTGCATATTATTCTATTGCTGCAAAATGCTTTGAGACTTATATGGTGAAAAAGCAGGAAATTGTAAAACGTTAGTCACGTCTATTAATACCAATGGGTCTACTTTGAGTAGGACTAGCATTGGATACAGTCACGGTGTTCCATTGCGCCAGAAGCGGTTTAGTCCTGCTGGCCACATGACCTGGAAAGCTGTCTGTGGACAAACGCCGGCTCCCTCAGCCTGAAAAGCGAGATGAGTGCCGCATCCCATAGGCCCCTTTGACTGGACTTAACCATCCTGGGGTCCTTTACCTTTTACGTTAGTGTCCCATCATTACAGGTGACTTACACATGAGGTCCTCAGAGTCAAGCTTTCAAAAGCAATTTTAACCTGAAACATTTTTTGGACTTTAGTTCTGACTATGGAGTATGGGCTGACCTGCTGAGAAGGAATAAAGGAACTGTCAAGATGGAGTTCCCCCAGGACCTACTCCTCGGTACCAAAGGAAGGAAACTAAGAACAAGCTCAGCAGAAGATAAAGGAAAGTGTAAGCATAAATTTGAAGAAGACCTGCAGAAGGGACATGGAGAAGAGTTAAGAGCCTCGGATAGAAGATCACCAGGTTGATGGGCTACATAGAACTGATAGAAAGGACTGACAGAATCTGAGACCAGGGAGAAGAGACAGTGGAAGAAGATTGGAAAAAAATATATAAAAATTTATTTAGAGAAATTTTGTATAATTAATGAATGCTAGGAAATGTTGGAATGAAATTACATGACTTTAGTAGAAATATTATAAGGAGTTAAGTATAAATAAATTTCAAGGTTTGGATGGTAAAATAAGGTTAAAATAAATTAAGATAACTAAACGATAGAAAGCAGTGAAAGACGGAAAGGATTTGCTAATATAATTAATAACTGGAATACAAAAATGGGAGATGCGAGGAGGTCGAGGAAGTAAGTTAATGAAAGATAAGGATAAAGATTGGAGGTGTTTTTAATTGTTTTTGTGGTTTTTTGTGTTTTGATGTATTGTGCCTCTTTTTTGCTTTCTCTTTATGTAATTTTTTATTCTTTCTTTTTCTTTTTTCTTCTTTTTTGTGTAACTTTTAAACTTCTAATAAATATTATTTTAAAAAATAAAATAAAAGCAATTTTTATCTATTTGCCACTTCTGTTGTCTATCTGCCCCTAAAGGGGGCAGACAGACAAACATCCAGAGTTTGACTATACTGTGTGAAGTATTTTCTGATTTTTTTGGTCTCCTGGATCTTGCAACATTCAGCTTCATTGGATGTCTCGAGTCCTAGTGTCCTGAGAGAGGGAGAAGAACCTCTTTTGCCCCATTTTAGACCCTTCTATCATGTCTCCTCTTACTTGCCTTTTCTCCAAACTGATAATGTTGCAACCTTTCCTTGGAGGGATTTGCTTCATCCTTTTGGTTGCCCCTTTCCAGCTCTACATCATCTTTTTTGAGGTGAGGAGTCTACAGTGACTGCACTTGGAATACATCATAGATCCATATAATGGCATTATGATATTGGCAGTTTTATTTTCGGTTCCTTTCCTAGTGGTTCCTAGCATGGAGTTCACATTTTCGCAGCAGCCACACACTGGGTCAACATCTTCATTTAACTATTCACTATGAACCCATGATCTCATTCCTGGTCAGTCACCACCAGTTCAGACTCATGAACATGTATGCAAATTGAATTGCTCGGCCCCAGTATGCATCACTTTACCCAATTTTCTGCATCCATCCATTGGGAGAACTGTCCATTTATTCCTATTCTCGTTTCTTAGCCAGTTACCAATCCACAAGAAGATCTCTTCTCTTATTCCATGACCAGTAAGCTTACTCAGTGGTCTTTGTTTAGGTGCTGTGTCAAAGGTGCCTCTGTACACCACCCACCTAATACTGAAAGCAAGAGAGCAGGAAAGTGTTCGCTAGCCTAGTCTTCCACCTGCCATTCTAGCTTTCTATGCGGAGGTGCATGTGCATAAGATTTTAACAATGGGGGCCTCCACCTGCAATCTGAAGCAGTATGGGCCGGATACATCAGCAAAGCTACGCCCTAGGTCTAAGCAACATCAGAAATACTTCATAAATATATATGTGGGGGATATTGTTCTTGTAGTATGTATTATTGTGCTTTCATATTGTAAACCGCCATGTGATCGCTGGATGAAAGGTGGTATAGAAATTTAATTGAAATAATAGTGCAGTTAGAAAATCATAGCCACATCACTTCTCCCAATTCATGCTGCTGCTACACTACTGGGAATTAAGCCATGATTTGGCTTAGCATTACATGTAATCAAACACAGGGTCACAACTTGCCTCACTCTTCAACGAACCATGAACTATAACCAAGGATTTGTTACTGGCTTATCACTTGGGATTTGTTAGGGGAAAGAGAAACCTCAAGCCTGGTTTCATGCATATTGCTCGGCCAAACTATGGGTTAGCTCCTGGCACCACTTGCTCCTTCCTGCTTAGCCAGTTTGGGTTGTATTACCTCTAAATAAGACATCTACCTTGTAGCCCAATTCTTGAGTCTGCATTAAAACCAGTCCATGCTCTCTCTTGTATGCCAAAGGGCTTTCTGTTGGGATAGTAAAAAGTACTTTAATTTTTGCAGCTTTAACCATCTATCAACTGCCCGCTGCAGTGTTGATTAAGTTGGTATCTACCCAAAAACAGAGTATTAGCTACTAGGATGATAAATTCAAAGCGCTTTCTCTCAGCATACACCAATGTTCTCTTACGATTACAGAACGGCTTAAAGATGCAATATTTCACCATACAACAGGATCAGAGTATACCTTTCATTTTAAAAAATCTGAAATCGCAAATTACACAGGTCTGATTGTTGTGTATATTTTGATGATTCTGCTTCCAATATCAGGTTTTACAATATGAAGTGCTGCACCTAATAAGTAGAATAAAACCTGAAGAATTAAAAAGAAACCCCTCAGCTTTACTACCCCACACAGTAGTTAAGACTTTGGAAAATGTCCTATAGGTGTGCATGAAAGCACTTTAGAAGATTTATTGGTACAGGTAGGTGGGATTTTAATGGAGTCACAGCTTATGAGATAAAGGTTAACTCTCCCCTCACTGTGCCTTCCCACTACAAGTCGCCATCTCCCTCATTCTACATATAACAATTAGGCTTTTAAAAACGTTTGCATTGGCACCAATAGGAGCATTTTTAAATGTGTATTGTCATGTGGGGTGGAGCTAAGGACAAGCAGCAGAAGACAAGGTAGAATTGAATGGATGGGTATGTGTATGTATGAAAGTAGGTTTATGGGGTGCCTCTGTCTGCTCCGCCACCCCAGTCAACTAGCATGATGCTCTGGGAAGATTCCCTAGGAGGCAATGCAGCCTGAATCTGAAAAAGGTTCCCAAACCATGCCTCACACCAAGCAAATATTCCCAGGGTGCTAAATGTGATTTGCCAGATCCAATTCCTTGATTTGCAGAACACAATGCAGTCTTGTGCATAGTTCAGTAGCAGAATTCACTTTCTAGGATAAAGGGCTTTTAATGGGCTCATAACATATGGAAGTTAAGTCTATTTGCAATAATCAGCCAGAAAAATACAGTTCCCATGTTCAAACAGCATTATTTTGATTAACAGATGCTAGGAAGCACCAGGCGATGCCCTAGCTGTGAAGCTCTTTCAAGATTATAAGCTGCACCCAGACTCAATATGCTTGTGTTCTTAACTTCAGACACTTAAAAAGGGCTGCGCCAGCAACCACCAAGCTTTTGGGCAAGAACGCTACATATCAAGTTCGAAGTATGGGAAAATACACACCAACTCTGATGTAGACTATCAGACATATGCAGATCCAATCCCTCCAAGAGTCTTGGTATGGTTTGCCTTTCACCAAGTGGGAGCCAGTTACAAAATGGCTGCTGCATGGGAGGGGCAAGGCATAATACAAAATTAAGAGAACAGCCATGGTGAAGATTTCCCCACAATTGTATTTCCATACTAGAAATAGCTTAATGTGTGGAATTTGTCTTAAGGTACAAGAACCCTGTTTTTCCCAAATGCCAACCCTAAACCAAAGCCTATATTGCCATCCTGGATCTACTTACTTGGGAGTAAGTCCCTTTAAACACCAGTATTTAATTCTGTGTAGATATTGTACTGTAAGTTAAATATACACTGAATGAATGAATGAGTGCCTGATCTTTTGGCTCCTGCACAGACTACAAGCCAAATCTTAGAATCATAGAATTGAGAGCCAGTGTGGTGTTGTGGTTAAGAGCGGTAGTCTCGTAATTGCAGAAAACAAGTGTCAAATGCAGAAGCTCGCCGTTTTTAAAGGAGGACAAACTTGCTTTTATTTTAGTCAAATCACAACATTTTTTTTAAAACTGTCAGTGTACCCACAACTTACAGATCCTTTTTTTTTTTTAAAGACTTGCTTGGGAATATTACAATTTTCCTCCTTCAAACAGATGAAATAGTCCCACACTTTTATTCCAACTAGAAATTAAGTATTCCATTCCAACAAATAGTAAGAATACATGAAGTTACAGCCAGCCAGACAGTTGACAGCCATGGAGTCTTCAACAGTTTATTAGAAATAATGTAGACATTAAAAAATCCCCACTGCTTTGAACACAAATTGAGGTTTTTAGGCTTATCATAAACTGGTCAAAAAAAAATAAAACCCCAAAAGAAGATCCAATAGTGTATTAACATTTTGTCACTCGCTTTCATACCAACAGTGCAAATACAATTTGGTCTAAATGTACAGATTGACAAGCAACAACGTACAGGCTCTAACCCCTCCATACTGAGATGTAAGAGCTTTGAGGATCAAACAACCAAATGTACAGGCTTCACCCATTTTAAGTTTTAAAGGGACTGCTAGTTTTAGCTAGGATATCTTGAACACTAACTAGTGATTAAATACAACAAAGTGAAGAGCATTAAACATTAGTGGAACATACCCTGAAGACACCCCAAGAGGTACAGCATGTTACCAGTTTAAATTTTGAAAGCCAATTAAAACATTGCTTCAGCCAGTTCTGTTCCAGGCATAAAATCTGAAACGTTCTAAGTTACCTGCTGTCCACAATGTGAGGGGGAAAGTACATGTTTACCACTTCATGTAAATTGAGAGTTTTCCCATTGTTATATTTGATGATGAGGCAAAGAGGCGTTGTAAACCCTTTTATTGCAACTGTTTTTTTCTCGATTGCCTATACCTCAATTGTTTGTGTGTGGCTTTTTTTGTTGTGTTTTTGGAAGTCTGGAAAACCTTTCATGCATAACATTATTGCCTCACGTAGCTTAAGACTGCCCTGAACAATGGTACGCACCAATCATCAATGAAGCTGCTTAAAACAGGTTGAAGATGAGTTAAAGGATGCATTTTCTGCCTTTAGAGCTATCAACTCAGGAATTCTTATCTCAATTATGAAATGTTGTGATGAAGTTCTTTCCCTAAACCCCCAAAAGATAGCAGGTTCCCTTTACTCCAGGTCTGGCATTTCTGAAATAAAACAAAACAAACATTGAATACTGTATGGCAACAGCACTAGAATTAATGCACTGAAACAGCTTTCACCAACATCTGGCGCCTTCTACATGTTTTGGGCTACAGGCTCTCATCACCATAGTCATTGATGAGTTGTAGTCCAAATCACTGAGAGGATAGCAGCTGAGGAAGTCTGCACTAAGTTACTGTTAGCTTTAACAATTTTGAAGAACAGTCTCACCTCCAAAGATGTGAGTAATATGCCCCACTAGAGTTACTGTGACAAAAATACATCAATACCCACAGAGCCATGTACCCAATGCTACTACTTCTGGTAAAAAGTATGTCCAGCAGTACACAGCCTCTCTCCTGAGCACACAGATGTCTGCGTAAGCTAACCAAAGCCTCTCCTACTTTTCACACATTTTCTCTATCACAGTGGAAATGAAAAATGTTTATTCCCTACCTGCCAGATTTTTCGGGGGGGGGGGGGGTTGTTGTTGTGAACCCAAGCAGAGGCCATCTAAACAGCCAGGCTAATGCTTACGACGTCCCTGAGTGGTGTTACAAACCATTATTCTGGCCAATTCTGAAAGATTACTCTCTTATGCCTCTTACACCAAGTTATTCTAGGTAGCTGCAACTCGCAGCATCTTGAGAGTATAGTGTATATGAAAAATTCATAATGGTTGTAATCACAGGGAAAAATGAAGTGGAGATTGTGCATTCACAGAAGCATGCCTCAAAAGGACTGCAGTGGTAAACTTGAACATGTTTACAATTTCTCTTCCATCTTTATGCTGGAGATCTGGGAGCAAGTTAGCATCTTGGCTTTAAGTCCTGGAAGACCTGCTCCCTGCCTTGCAAGTCTTTTTCCATCTGGCTTGGGAGGGTGAGGCCCTCATTGATTGCAGCTACAAAAGCTGAGGCTGCTAAACAGACTCTTGGGCTGCGGTATTTTGAGGGGGTGGGGAATGTTGGTCTTTCGTTTTAGATTTTGTTGTGCTTAATTTATTGGTTTCGACTACTTTAAGTTGTAGTTAAGTATTTTCTTCATTTTGTAAGCCAGCTTGAGCATGGTCTGAACTGCGGAAAGGTGGCATACAAATAAAATTATGTAGGTACTTCTCCGGTGTGCCCAGTCACGCATGAGTTACAAGAATGCAGAAGAAAGCCCTTCAATTACTAATACAGAATTTAACATGACCAGCTCCACTCTAGAAACAAGAGTGTAGGCAGAAGAGTTCAATCTATGCCCTGCCATCCATCAAGAGCTTTTCCACCCCACCCTCTTTTGATGCAAGTGCAAAGCAAGTTTTTCCCAGGGTAAAGTCACCTTGAGGGAGAATATTCTTCCATTCTCCACCACCCAAGTAGCATAGCAGGATAGGAGGCCCGTTGGCAATCTTTGTCAGGCAAATGTTAATGAGGTATGGGAGGCACAACTTAGTAAATATTCATGAGAAGTGCTAAGAGTTTTGTCTAACTCTTTTGGATGTATATGGTAAGTAAACACAGAACAACAGTCAACTTACTTTCATCATCGCTGTCTGGTGAATCCTAGGACAGAAGCACAGAAGATTAGCAATTAAAGCCAGCTACGAAAGCAAGCCATAGCACAATATTTGCAAAATTACTTTGTGGACCTCTAGAGGCAAGTATCTACATATCTGGAATTATTATGCTGAGCAGGGGTGGAGGAAGGGGGGTGCGGTGGGTATGAGCCACCCAGGGTATCACCACTGAGGAGGGTGACAAAATGCCGGGTGGCACTCACCATGGGGCCTGCAGTGTGCCCAAGCCACGCGTCTCTCCTGGGAGAGAGACGTCGTGGCTTGGGCGCACGCAGACTCTGCGCTGCCCAAAACGGTCCACCTGCTGCCTCCCCCCCAGCTGTAGGGCAGCTGAGTGGGAGGAGTCAGGCAGACTCCGGAGGCCCCATGGTGTGCCCCACCCCTATGGGTGGCTCGCCCCACATCTGGGTGTGCTGCCCTAGGCGCTCAAGCGGCTTTCTCCATCACTGATGCTGAGAACAAGGGTTAGATATATTCTGATATGGAGTTAAGTCTACTTTATACATTAACACCAAGAAAATTTGGACTCAAAGTTTATATGCAACTGTGCATATCACATTTTAGATGCAGATAAGTCTCCTACCAAATGAGCATATTAAGTAGAGTTTGGATACAGGAATAAACTCTCAAGTAAGGATGGGCGATACCTGGGTTTCAACACTGCAACGTATTACCAGCTAAAGACCACAATATACTGATATTATCATGATGTCTGAAATAAGGATGGAGCTATGTTGAGGCATTGGCTGGCTTCACGGTTTCCCCCATCATGATTTTTGCATAGCATGTGCAAGCATGTGCACACACGATTCACAATATATTACCAGTTCAAAAATTATGAAACAGATATCACAATACAGTGGTGCCTCGCAAGACGAAAAGAATCTGTTCCGTGAGTCTCTTCGTCTAGCGTTTTTTTCATCTTGCGAAGCAAGCCCATTAACGGATTAGCGCTATTAGCGGTTTAGCGGCTATTAAAGGTTTAAGGGATTAGCGGATTAGCTGCTAAAAGGCTATTAGCAGCTTAGTGCCTTAGAAAAAGGGGGTGGGGAGCGAACCCCCCCCCCCAGGAATCACAAGACATTTTCGTCTTGCGAAGCAAGCCCATAGAGAAATTCATCCTGCGAAGCACCTCCAAAACGGAAAACCCTTTCGTCTAGCGGGTTTTCCGTCTTGCGAAGCATTCGTCTTGCGGGGCACCACTGTATGGACTTTTAAACCTGTTTTGGACAATATATTGGTATGCTGCCCAGTTCTATTCTCAAGTTTCTAAAAAAGGGCAGTATTTGTGCAAAACATGACCTACCCAAATTTGCTCTGGAGGTTTGCGGGACACCCCTTCCCCGGGCGGATTTAGGTAGCTGTGGGTAAGGTAAGTTCTGGTGTGCCGCAGAAAGTCCTTCCATTAGCAGAAGCACATCAATGAATACTACCCAGAGTTTCCAAACAGTGACACTATACAAATGTCAATATACATCAAGTATTGACATCAGCCTCAAGCAGGAGACTAAAAGTTCCAATCACAGGGAAGCTACTCACATCATCTGCTCCATCTACTTCTGGCAAATCTACATCTTCATCACCACCCATGTTGTTCATCATCTAAATGACGCAAGGGAGTATTAAGTAAAGTCGTGTTTTTGTTTTAATCAAGCAAGTAAAAATAGTATATATGAAAAGGAGCCAAAATAACTATCAAAACTTCAGTGAGATCAAGATTAATGCCCAATAATTTAAGGTATGTCATCAACCACAGAATGTTCTGCTTACTTCAGAAAAGCGATCAAAATTGGACAAATCTTCATCAGAATCATCTTCCCAGTCTTTCCAGTTGTTAAAGTCCACACTGAGCCAATTGAGCTGTGGATATAGAAATAAGGTCACAGGCAAGTTAGGCAAATAGGGATGGGATGGAGTCTATAGGAGCTTTAAGAGCTCTCAATTGAAGTAACACATTTCTTCTGACTTTTGTTCTACCCAATGAGTATTTTAATTCATTAGGAAAAATTACTTAACTTTGTTCTACAAGTTAACCCTCTACTTGCAGGGGTTATAATTTTATTTTTTATTATGTATTTTGTGCTTTTATATTGTGATTTTATGTTGTGAAGCACCCTGAGACTTGCGGGTATAGGGTGGTATACAAATTTAATGAATTAATAATAAGTCTAATGGTTTCAAAATATGACTCCTGGATGAGGATTACACAAAAAAGTCAAGATAATTTGACTTGCAAATCATAATTTTAGTTATTTGTTTATAGGCTAGGCTTTCAGACTCTAGAACAGGGCACAAAGTTTTTGGGGCATTATACACAGAATGAGAGCATTCATAACCAGCCAGGAACTGGGCAATCTCTTAGCAGAGTATCTACACCAATCCCAAATAAATCAGTGGAGGCAACAGATCACTTCATTCTAACCTGATCTGAGGAACAGCAGCCAGGTGGTCTGCTACTATACTTTGAATGTTTCTGTGTATATGAGAGAGAGAGATTCAGAGATAACCTATTCTTCCTTGACTAATGTAAAATAAATTCCGCAAAACCACAGAACTTATACAAAGTAGGTCTTAGTGTGCATTGTAACTGCCTGTGAGAATCTCTGTATGTTCAAATGGAGAATGAATAGTCCTAGGCTGGAGGCATCAGAAAGTACATTTAGAACAGGGGCACATTAAAAAACTTGAGATACACCATATTGAGGTTAGAGTACTGTCATGAATAAAGATTTACCTTTGCCCTCTCTTTCGTTAATCGTGGCCACGACTGGCCAGATTCTCCTTTTCGTAAACAACATAAGACAGACCTGTCTGTTCTTTTATGCTTGGATTCCTGAAAAGAAAAGAAGTTCCTTTAACATAGTAAGCATGTGCCCGATTCTTACACAAGGCTACAGATGAGGGCTCACACAACTGTGTAGCTTCATATTAAGAAAACACTCAAGAAGCTGCGTTAGCCTTCTTGCTGATATCCCAGCTTTCTTGGTACACTGAATATTTTGGGAAGCTATAGAAATGGTACAATTGAGAAACAGGTTCATCACCATCTGTTTATGAGAACTAGACTTCACTGCCATGAGGGAGCCTGCATTTACTACCGTGGCAATTTGTCTTACCTGCCTCTACTTGCATTTTGACTACTAACACATGTCAGTAGTCAAAATGGTCAGAGTCAACCACCCCACATTTGTCAAGCACCCCTACCCTCAACGATCAAAGCATAGTATCAAATATTAAATGGTCATAAAATCTCAAGTACTGTGTAAGCTTTGACATCATGCTTCCACTGCGGTTTCCTCCAAAAGTAATTAGGCAAAGCAGGCAGAGGGACGACTCTGAGCCATGTGTAATGATGCAATTAAATGCCTTGAAGACTGAGAGCAACAGAAGCTGAGCAGCAATGGACAGAAACAGAGCTTCATACTCTACTCCCTAATGGTAGTTACCAATTCTTTTTGAGAACTTAGTAACACATACATACATAATCGAAGAATTAGAGGAATCAATAATAACTTAATTAAGTTGGTAATTTGTCTACTAGGTGCAGCACAATCAAACATTACATCACCTTTAGCTTTCCCAGGAGGCTACATGCTTTTACAGGATTCAGTACAATCAGTGTTAGAAACTGAGATATGAAAGCTAGGAGACACCTTAAACCTATGTTATGGGCGCAACAATGGAATGTCTAGGCACACTTTTTTATAACAAGAATACAAAGCTGAAAATGAATGAACTGCAGCTAAAATATTATGTTCATTTTTCACATGGTCTAGTCCTTTCCCTGCCTACCCCCCCTAAGAGGGTCTCTTCTCCAATCTTCAGATAATATCTGAAAGTGGGGAGGCAGAAAAAGGTCCACCTTTCCTTCTACTCTGCAGTTTTAATCAGAAACTGCTCGCCTTAATGAAATCCCATCACAAAATGTGACTAGAACAATGGGAGTTTCAAACACTGAGTACAATCTTTCAACTATTTCATTGTAATCAAACTGCACACTAAACAGCAGCAAGAGTCACCACCACCTATTTACAGGTTATTCTTATAGGCATACTAACAAAGTGAAGTCCTGTGGTTTTTTACACCCTAAAATTAAGCATGCCGTAGATAAATGAAAGCAACTTACATTTGGATCAATTGAATTATAAAGATCAATTTCATTTAAATGCTTGAAGTTATCGTTTCCTCCAAGACAACTGTAGGAAAATGAGAAACAAATAATTAACACTGTCTCGAGAACAGGATCCAGTTGAAACGCATGCATGTGATCTCTGTTCATAGTCAACTTTTGGGTGTTTTGCTTACCTGAACGAAAGTTTGGATTTCTCAAAATTTACATTAACATCTTTACTGTCTTCAACACAAAATTCAATAAAGACGTAGTCCCTTCGGTCATACCACTTCGCAGAAGCAGGCTGCCTAGAAAGGTAATTGGAGTATTAGATAAAAAATGTACACAGCAAACAACTTGACATAAAGCAACAAATGACTCTAATGAGTATGATGCTCCTGTTACACTAGCAGCTTTTCCTAGCAGCTTCTCTTTTTTTGCTACAAGTTTCGCTATCTACAGCAAAGCAAGACTGCAACAGTATTCAAAGAACTTGAAGAATCCTGGGCGCCCAGCCAAGCACCTACTTGTCTTATGCAGGTGTCCAGAGCCTGCCCCTCCCACAATGGGATTAAGTCTCACTGAGCCTAATGGGACTTACTTCTGATTAGATATGAACAGGTTTTCACTGCAAGCAAGGTGTTTGACTTGAAACACAGAAACTTGATAGGAACATGTGTTTTGTTGGTAGCTTTAATTTCAACAGGTCTTCCAGTATGTCAGGAAGCTGAGCAATATGCACATCATTTTAAATTCTAGTCTAGTGCTAAGGTGTTGCTGCACAATCGCACATGTGAAGGCAACAGCACCATAAATATGGTGCCCATTGTCTTTATGAAATCCTCAGAAGGAGGGAAGCAGATTCACAAGTAGTGCATTGAAATAAGAAAAGTTAATGTTTAAACAGAAAAGCTCAAATGAACTATCCCTGCAGCAGCAAAGAATTTTACCAAAAAACAAAACCTAAATGTTTCAGAAGAAGCTCTGTCACAGACAAGTCCATATAATCCTTTGGTGTTCTAACCTGAGAAATATTCTATCAGAGTTTTGAATTTCTGACTAAGAACCAAAAGAGGAAATACTGATCAACTAAAACATGAGCTGAAATGCACCATTAAATTGCAGAAATAAAGAATGCTTGTTTGAAAACCAGTAGCTCTGTGATCTACACAATCAGCAGCAAGCTACTGACATGTTCATAATCCAGTTTCTCAGAAAAGGCAATGCACTATGGCACCACTCCATTTTCAGTCAAGATTTTGCATTGAAGCTGTCAACACCAAAGAAGAATTCTTGAATTTCCTAGTTTAACGCCAACACCCATGCCACACCTGGCTGCGTTTCCCCCCTGCACTAGGTAGATGATGGTGGCCATGATGATACAATACAAAGACAGAAGACTTCTGCACTGTCCTCATGTGGGCTTTTCCCCACCCATAGTTTAGGTTTAGGTCCCCCAAATATGGTGAACAAATTAGAATTTGAATATTTTCAGTTATTTCCATCTTGTCAAAAGTGTCAGCCTCATATGTTTAAGCTGGACAGCAAAATAAACATAATTCTATAGGTAAAAAATTGAAATAGAAAAAAAGAATGCATTCAGGAATGTTAGCAGTTTTTACAGCTGGCCTTCAATAATGCATTTATTTCTCCCACCTTTTCTTCCAAGGAGCTCAGGGTGATGTACATAATTCTCCTCTCCCCATACTATCATCACAACAAGCCTGTGAAGTAGGCTAGGCTGAGAGACACGTGTCTGGCACAAGGGAAGTCAGTGAGCTTCATGGCTGAGTGCGGATCCAAATTCTGGTCTCCCAGGGCATAGCCCAGCCTAATTGTTACACCACACTGACTCTAGTTCATTTCTCCATATAATTTCAAAGTTTTCAGGAGAATGTAACCACTTTGTTTATTCATACAAATTATTTTCCAACTGCTGTATCTCTAAAACTCGATTTGCACCCCAATTCCTAGGGGTTTTTTTGCTATTACCATCCTTATGAATCTAAGCATTGCCAATAAGTTCCAAGTGGACGGGAACCACCTTTTAAAAGACATGAAAAGGTACCTAAGTATTTTGTATAGTGGAAAACACCATGTAGCCCCCCCCCCCCCGCTGGTCTCTAAACTACAAGATTACACGCCTTTTTCAACCTGTGGGTCCCCAGATGTTGTTGAACTACAACTCCCATCAAGCCTAGCTAGCAAGGCCAGAGCTCAGGGATGATGGGAGTTGTAGTCCAACAACATCTGGGGACCCACAGGTTGAGAACTGCTTCCTGTTATTATAAATCTTATTTCAGTTGAATAAATTTTAATCCTTGTTAATCTTGTCAGTCATAACTGGAGTTTCCTAATTATAAAAATACATGCAATTATAAGCCCAATTTATACAAATTTAGGTCTTCATGAGATAATATTGTTGAGTTTACGGCATGACAGAACTCAAATGGAGCCAATGACTACAAGAACTAGGATCTCAGTGATCATGCTGCCACTGTCATTCACAGATTGGTAACATTCCTTAAAAAGGCTGCAACAGTAAGGATACCATAAACTGTTAGACACAGGGTTTAATCCAACAATCACTGCTCAAGCAAAATGACATCCACTCATGGACTGGAATTTCTTCTTCCTCTCTTTCCCCGTAACCCCACCCCAATTTGCTCTGGAGGGTTGGCGGGGGTGAATCCCCTCAAAACAAATCTGATGGGCACACAGGGGTATGAGAGGGAGTGGGTGTTCTGTTGCATGAGCAGAAGTCATTCTGCTTGTGCCATTACAATGGTACCTCGGGTTATATATGCTTCAGGTTACAGACGCCACTAACCCAGAAATAGTGCTTCAGGTTAAGAACTTTGCTTCAGGATGCGAACAGAAATCGTGCTCCGGCGGCGCGACAGGCCCCATTAGCTAAAGTGGTGCATCAGGTTAAGAACTGTTTCAGGTTAAGAACGGACCTGCGGAATGAATTAAGTACTTAACCTGAGGTACCACTGTACTTCAATGGATAAAAGCCCGAGAATGGCAAAACCAACTCCCAAAATGCTCATAAGTCTAAGAACCAGGGCACAGTGTAGTACCACATATTTTGAACATCCTAGAATTGGAAGTACAAATATAAAACTTCAAATTTGTAACAGACTAACAAGTTCTGATGAACAGAATGGTGTGTGTTGAGGCAACAGAACAGTCAACTTTTGTTGCCATGGTCTTGACATAAACAAAAGCCAAGCCAGCATGACAGACTAGCTGCTGCAATCAAACCAGTAAGCTATCCAAAAAGCTACATATATGCTTGCACCATTACTTCCTCTTTGAATGGCTTTTCAACATATCTGTGCACTGTACCTAGTCCCAAATGCTCTGATTAAAATACAGTGGTACCTTGGTTTTCGAACTTAATCCATTCCGGGAGTTTGTTCGACTGCCGAAACGGTTCAAAAACCAAGGCACAGCCTCTGATTGGCTGAAGCTTTCCTGCACTCAACTGGACGCCGAGACGGATGTTCACCTTCCAAAAAACATTCACAAACCGGAACACTCATTTCTGGGTTGGCGGCAGCCGGGAGCCGATTTGTTCGGGAGCAAAGCCGTTTGAGTACCGAAGTACCACTGTACAGCTTTTTATTTTACTCTGATGGTCCTCAATAATCTCCCAAGTGTCTCCTATCCAGAACTGCTTATTTCAGTGTGTTCTGAATACAAGGGGGCCTGGAACTTTTAGATGGAAAAGAACACCAGTTCAACTCCAGAGCTAATGGGCTCTATTAGCTATTAACCCCATTTTCTAACACATCTCTATTTGGCTGTTATTAAAGATACGCAAAGGCATTTTAAAGTACAAACTGGACTCAACATGATTCAGGGGCTTGTAATATCAAAAGGGGCTTAACAGGGGCATAACACAGTATGTTATTTGACTAAATAAGCTTTTGCTCTCTTTTTAGATCATCTGAACACATAAGCATATGTGCAACCTGGAACCCTGCGTTTTCAGGTTTTCAAACTGCATGGAGGCTTTTCAGCACTGTTAGAAGTCTCCTTCAGAACTTCTCATTCAACGTAAGATGTTTGGGGAGGCATACATTGGCTGGGACCAGTAGATCCCCTACATGCTCACTCCTCAAATGTTGCTTAAACATCCAGATGTTGTTGCTAGTTGCAAGTGTAGTTCTAGTCAACTACAGATATTGAGCAGATCTCAGCAGCAGCACTGACGTGCCACACTGAGCAGTTCTTTGATTCAGACTCAACACCCAGTGCTCTACAAAGCAATGTTTTTGGCTTGTGCCCTCTATGCTTAAAAGGTATGATCTGTTGGCAACATTGAGATCTTGCTTTCAGTTCTTTGTATCTGCTCTAGATTTAGCAAGACCAAACAAAGCCCCAAACTAAGCATGGTTTACAAGAATTTTATATATTTGGTCTGGAACCTTTAAGATAAAACAAACCATAAAATAAATATTGATTTAGGGTAAGTTCACTTTGAGTGCAATTATAAGTTGCTCTACCCAGAGGGGCTCAGACAAACAACAAACTTTAATAAAAACAAATTACAGAAGACAGGGGACAACCTGCAATTAAACCTCAGGTGGGTGGAGAATTGGCTTGCATCCTACTACATTTTAACTATGATTACTACTAAAGCCTTACATATCATGTGCACTCTGTCCACATATCTCTCCTCATTTACATGCACAGCCACACATCCCACATAAGTTCCAACTACAATGGAAAGGGCCAAACTCAATGGTAGAGCACATACCTTTTGTGTGCAAAGGACCAAGATTCAATTTCTGACATCTTTAGACAGGGCTAGGAAAGACTCTGCCCAAAATACTACAAGACCACTGCCAGCCAGTAATACAATACTGAAATAGATTGATCAGCAGTCTGTCTCAATATAAGGCAGTTTCCTATGTTCTCAATTTCCTCAATCACACAATCATGTACACCAGTGTTTCTCAATAAGATGAGTACTGTGGACCCCGTTTTCAAAAGCCAAGACACAGACCCCCCTCCCTACTTGAAAATGTTGTTATCTCTATGGTAGTTTTTGTTATGTGATTGGTGCCACGGACCCCTTAGGTGGGTTACATGGGCACCCTGGGGTCTGCAACCCACCAATGGGGAACCACTAATGTACACTATATCTCAGTTCACACATGCACCACTAAATTTGTACTTAAACCCTTAAGACTCCATGCACACTCCCCCCTCACACACACACTTTTGATACCTTGATTGCACATCATATCACAAAACACCGAGTATTATGTAGCCACATTGCAGCTTCATTCCCACCCACTCAACAAAGCCTGTTGTGTATCATTTACTAGGGGTAACAGATACTTACCTGAATGTGCTTCTGTTGCTAAGAGCTGAAGCCTCATCTCAGCCCTTGTTGCATTTAAAACTGCCTGTCCCACTACCTTCTTGTGCTGGCTATTTTCTACCCTTGAAGTTGCTAGGAATATTCATTACTTTCAAGAAGCAAAGGGAAACAGCATAGTACTGGTAAATCAGGGTTTGTGGATGATTTTTTTTTCCTGCTGTAGAAGAACAGTTCCTTCCCAAGCAACCTCTTGGCAACTCTTCAGAGCAAGCAAAATGTCAATAATGATGGGCAGAGAGTGTCTATATACTATAGCAAGGATTTCTTATGAGATATAAGACAAGTGTGTGCTCTGCATACACAGACCTGTTCTATCTCTCCCCACTTGGTCCCACTTAGTGGAGGTTGGGCTATCCAATGTCAGCAGTAGAGACAGGTTTTTCCTTCACCACAACCATGGCTCCAAATGTACTGCTTTGTTGTTGTTTTTTTACACAATAGTAAATGGCAGTTATTCACTTATACAGTATAGGACAAATTAAAATGGTTTTACAGAATGACAGCATTGCAGTGCAGAATACACTCTACTGTTTGAGGGAGAGAAGCAGTTTCCTTCTTCCCCATAGCTTCATTGACCACTGTCAGTTAATTTTGTTCTTTAGAACTTAAAAGCACTCAGACCTGCCCCTTGCTGCCAGATGTTCTGAAAATTGGTCACACTACAATGTGATGGAAGTTCCTTTTGTATACACATGTTCTCAATGGCCTTATTTGCCACTCCATTTCCTTTACACAGAAGAACCATTTCATTTTGCTTTTTAATGTCTATTCTGATCCTACCTGACAGATAGATCAAAAGGGGGGGGGGGGGAGGAAGATGCATGTTTCATTCAAACGGAACCATGAGTAACATTTAAACTGAATCAATGTTAGGGAACTAGAGGCCATATTCCTTCCTAGCATTGCATTTCCAGACTGCTTAAGCAGTTATTTGGGGGGCGACTGTTTGTGGACCCATAACCAGTGTATTTAAAGTGACAAACAGATGCATGCCTGCTAAGAGCATCCCATGCTCATATTGTATCGCAACGTAAGTATTTCTGTCAACACAGCTAATTACTTCATTTGCTTTCAATTAAGGACTCTGGATCCAAGTCCTACATGAACATGTTGGCGATTTCAATCAGCATCAACTATGTAGGAGGTTGACTTACCTTTAGAGGGGCTGTTTAGTAATATAGAGAAAGTGGGAGGAGGAATAACTGCTGCAATTCTATATTACAACTATAGCTTCAGTAAAGTTAAAAAAACAAAGCCTACTTTTCTGGATGCATAATGACATACTGCTTGACAATGGCTGAACAAGTTTGTCTAAAGACTTGCATGGGCATTCTCTGGCGACAATGACTCAATTCTTACATAAGAGAAGATCATGGTTTGGGCATTTCAGTCTGAGCCTCAAGTATGCATATGCCTGCCTAAATGCTTGAATTTCCATCCTTGCTCCCTTGGTTAAACCATTGTTTTCAGGTATATATGTATCCTGCAAATGACTGCTTGCAAAAGGCATTATTTGCCTAAATACTGGAACTGAAAACTAGAGTTTGAAGTGGGCTTCCAATTCTGATTTGGAAGCAAAACACAGTTTGCACATTTCAGATTTTGCAGCAAACCATTGTTTGACCAAACTGGGAACATGTTTGGACAGGCCCAAGGTTCTGGCAAAAATTTGTCTATTATTTGTCATTAGCTCTGAACTGAGTCACTGTTAGCAAGGCCATTTCACCAGTCATTAGAGCCTGTCTTCCTTCTAGACTACTTTAACTTCTTCACTCAAGACAAAATTAGAAGCAATTTGGTCATGGTACCAATAATGAGCACAGGCAAAATGTCTCAGTTCCTTCCTTCCTCCAGATCCACCTTTTGTTGTTGCAATATTGTTGAGTGGAGTTATAAGTGAACGTGTTTGCATATCAAATAACATTTTATTTCATTAACAAGCTTTCAGGCAACATGTTTTACCTGTTTCTTCATCTTTCATTTACAATTCATTTTACCTAGAATAGTGTTTCTCAAGCCTTTAGGTTTGGCCCCTCTGCCTTCTAATCTTCACTGTCTGGACTACCCACCTCTAAGCATCAACAATCTGGCCTATAGTTGTGTATAGAAAGGTTCGCACAAGGTTTTACAGTACAAGTGTGACTTGCACGGGGGTTACATTCCAGGGATGGCACATTTAAGCAAAAACACATACCCAAACCCACCTGGAAAACTCATTGCAAAAGGAACTTTGAGCCTCTCTGCCTTGCATGTAATTTGCTGGATTTCAACTGGCTGACTTTCAACCATGTACAGTTGAAAATGCACAAGTATGTAAGATGCAAGCATACTATATTTTGCACACTATACAAGGATCTGTGGGTCAGGGGCACAAATTCAACTAACCCATGGGGTATTACATGAGAAGCACAACAGGACATCTCTGAACCTTCCTAGGTAACGATGCTAGGAAATCATAATTAAAACAAGGCAGTAGCTCTTCCCAAACCACAATGAGATGAGACAGCAAGTGGAGGCAGCTTCTCTATGCCCAACAGGAGACCACTCTCCATACTGGAACAAAGCTTGTCATTCCAGACCTTTAAAAAAAAAAAAGAGCACCTGGAGAGCACCTAGCAAGGTCAGTAGTACCTTCCATTTTTAGAAAGAGAAGGAAAATAGGCATTAATAAGCCTGACTGGAAATAACAGGTGTTTATGACTTCACCCTAACAGAACAGAAATTATTCTTGCTTGAGGTGGTTAGGGCACAGTGCATGTGTAAGCCCTCTGGATGCCTCTCGACATCAGACAGCCCTGGAAAAGACGTAAGGTCCCAAACTCAGAGGGTTCAAAAGTTACTATAAGATAATTAACACTACAAATTATCTTTTTTAAAGTTACAGATGTAGCATATTACTGCCTGCAAAAGCACTTCTTCTGCCTTTTACTCACGTGGCTGTACAATCTCAGCTCTCTCTCTTTGCAATGGAACAGTTGCAAACCATTTGCCCACACACTTATCATTTCCACTATTCCTCCGGTGAAACATCTCGCTAGGTATGTTACAGTCGCCTTATTTAAGCCAGCTTTACTTCCTTTCCCAAGCCCTGCCTGCCCTCTTCCTATGCTTATTCCCCAATGAGCCAGGCATCCCCAATGACGGCTATCTTCTTTAGCGTACAGGGTTAAGCGAGTCATATTACAACATTCCAGCCCTAACCACATGCATTATATCCCAGAGCTCACAACCCACTGCATCCAGCTCCGGGTCTCACATGATGTGCTATTTCTTTCCCTCTCAAATCTTGCTGCCTAACTTCCTTTACGCCCTTGCCTCTCCTAGCCATAGCTGTCAACGTTTCTCTTTTTTTAAAGGGAAATTCCCTTATTCCGAATAGGATTTCCCTTTAAAAAAAGGAAAAAGTTGACAGCTATGCTCCTAGCACCTTTAAAAAAAAAAGCCACCTCACGGCCCTTCCAAAAATGAAAGTCAACTTCTAGCTCCAACCCCGACCTGAACGAGCATCCATTTTCCTCCCGGCATTGCCTCGCACATGCTTCCGCCTCCCAATTCCGGATGCCGCACAATAACGACCCATTTTCCCACCTCCCCAGCGCCGGGCCCGTCAGGGGGACGCCTGGGCAGCGCTTAATTTCTACAGGGAAACGTGCAGAGTATAAAATGAGCGGCTCTGGCCGGGAAAGGCCGCCCTCGTGACCCTGGGAACCTTCCTGCGCGTAAGCGCGGCGGCGAGGCGAGCGCACTCTGCACCTGCTCAGGGGCGCTGCTTTTCCCCTCAGCTCTTTCTCCGGAAGGGCGCCCAGAGGCGTGGGCTGAGCGCTGGCGCAGGTTAAGCCCCGCGTCTGGGGCTGCTTTTCTGGCCCCGCTCCTTCCTTAAATACCATCGAAGGGGAGCGGGAGAGAATGCCGTATTTCCTCCCTTTCGCTCCGTCCCGGCTGATCTGCCTCGATCTGACCCCGATCCCTCCCGACCCTCCTCCGGCCCAGCAACAGATTAGCTCACAGCCCGCCCCGCCTCACTCACTCACATGGCGGACGGCGTTGGCGGCGGCGGCGGCGGCGGCAGCGCGTGTCCTCTTCCTCCTCTCCGTCTCTCCGAAGGGCTCGGCCAGAAACCAGCGGCGTCGGGGTGGGAAGACCCTCGGGCGAAGGTGAGGAGGCGGCTGTGGCGGCGGCGGCGGCGGCCGGGACTCCTTCTCAGGGCTCAAAGGCTCAGGCCTGTTACCCACAAAGCACTGCGCGCGCGCGCTCTCGCGCTCTCCCTCTCCCCCCCTCCCCTCCCCTCCTCCCGCCGCTCTGCCTCCTCGCTCCCTCTCAGGCAACGGCGGCTTCCAAGCGGGCGGTGACGCAGCAAAATACCCGCCCCCTCCCTCTTCCCTCCCTCCCTTACACTACCCTCTCTCTCCCTTCAAAAGCCAGACGCCGCAACAGCGCATGCGCGCCACTCGCCGCCACCTTTGCCGCTTCGCTGTCCTCAAGCGCGCGCGCACCCAAGCCGAGCGGCGCCGGATGGCCGGCTGCTGCGCACGCGCCTACGGCCCTTCTCCCCTACGCGCGTGCGCGCCTCTGCTTTTCGCGCATGTTCTCCCTCGCGAGCGTTAGTCTCACTCCTACACGACGACGCATGCGCTCTGCCAGTCTTTCGCGCATGTTCTCGTCCTCTCTAGATTCCCCCCCCCCGCTGCCAACTGCCCTCACGCGCATGCGCCGAAGGAGGGGGTGGAAAGGACTCGCCTTAGTTACCTCTGTTCCTAATCCAGGGTTGGCTCTCTTTGGTCAACCTTGCGCTCACTTTTTCTGGGGTTAAGAGATGCCTCACGGCGTGATTTCATGGAGGTCTCGCGATATCTCGCCCAAACCCAGAAGCCTCTGTAGCGGGAGGGGGGGCGTGGAGGGGCTCCTTGAATTCTGCCACCTGTGGCGGCTACCTCAGTCTGCCTCATGGATGGGCCGGCCCCGCCATCCTGTGCTTGCAGTGGCTAGCAAATGCCTATGGAAAGGCCTCACTAGCGATACTCAGCCTTGGATATGGAGACAGGGCAGCCATTGTGATTAGTAACCCTTGATAGCTTGATCCTCTGTGATCTTGTCTGATCCCTCCCCCATCACAGGTCTTTAGAAATGAGGCTGAGTAAGGCGGGGGTGGAAATCCAGGCTGTTGCATCTAAAGATGACCTGGATGTATATCTCCAACATAAGAACCAGCCAGTCAAGAACCCTCACCAGGTCTGAACAGATTCATGCACTGATTGAGAAGAAATTCCTCGGCATTGTCTTTGCTACCAATGAGTTCCATCAGTGTGTTTTGGGCAATGCTATATCAAAGTCCAAGGAAATCAGCCCTGAGTGCTCACTGGAAGGACAGATCCTGAAACTGAGGCTCCAAGACTTTGGCCACCTCATGAGAAGAGAAGACTCCCTGGAAAAGACCCTGATGTTGGGAAAGATGGAGGGCACAAGGAGAAGGGGATGGCAGAGGACGAGATGGTTGGACAGTGTTCTCGAAGCTACCAGCATGAGTTTGACCAAACTGCGGGAGGCAGTGGAAGACAGGAGTGCCTGGCGTGCTCTGGTCCAGGAGGTCACGAAGAGTCGGACACGACTAAACAACAGCAACAACAACATATCAAAGTCCACTGTGATCATAAGCTGTCAGAGACAATCTTCACCAACCCTTTGGGAAGATCTGCCGGTCTTCAGTGGATGCGTCTATAGTTAACTAAGTATGATTTCCACATTGTGTATGCTAAGGGCACAGACATGGTTGTTCCCCACACTCATGTAGAAATTAAGATAAGGGTCAGCGGAAAGGCCATTCCATAGGTGAGGTGCCACCATGAAGAAGGCCCTTGTGTGAAGCCACATTGAGTGATTACTGGCTTTGGGCACGCTGCTAGAACATGTCTGAAGACAGCATCCACACGGATGGGACTCCATGGTATGTGTGTCCTGATCTCATGGAAGCCTATGTACAAGCAGTTGCACATGCACAGGCCTTGCAAAAAGCCAGTGGACAATCCGGGAATGTTGGCAGCAGCATGACCTACTCCCAGTAATCGTGTGGTTCATGTGCAAAGCAGGTTTAGCAGTGCACATGATTTCAGCCTCAAACAGCAAGGCAAATTACAAAGGCAACTCCTAGAAGATACATATATGAACTATAGTTATACCGTTCTGAGAACATGGGTCACGTTTTACAGAGGGGGAACACTGCCAGGTAATTGACTAGCCCAGATTTGATCTGTAAATCTATGACAGAATATTATTAAGAATATGTTGCATACATAACATGTATGCAGGAGGGGTGCTGGGGTGTGCTCACCATCTACAGCCTCCCAATACATTTAAAATAATTGATCAATAAATTAACGGTGTTGGTGGAAACCTGTTTCCTTGCTCAAACTGCTCCTGCCGTCCACCCTCCCCACTACAGACTTCAGTTGCAAGTCTGTCTTGGTTTCCTCTAATCTGAGGGTTTAGAGAAGCAGGGAGAACTAGTCAATGATAAATATGTAGGGCAGGATTCACCAAATTAGGCAAATGCAGGGAGAGGAGGCATTGTTTGGTCTGGCAAGTTGAAATGCTTGTGCAGACTGAAGGTTCTTAATAGCATTATGTTGTATTCCACCCATTTATTTGCATTGAACACAGGCATTTACTCATAGGTGGTGGAACCAGCAGCTCCATTTAAAATAACTTGTTTAATGCAAATTTATTTCCTTGACTCGGGGAGGATTTATGGTTATGTGATCAGAAATTAGAGTTTTAGATATCAGAGTTGGTGTATAAATATCAGGTATCAGTGCAAACAAATGCAGAGATTTATGGACAACTTTAGCAGAGAGGCCTCTGTGGGGGCCTATTTCCTGTATCTTCAGATTTTGGTACCATAGGCGGGGGAGGAGGGCAAAGTAGCTGCTTTGTTGAAATTCAGATGCAGATTGAACAGAGCTCTGAAAATCACTTTTGCCCTGGTTAAATTAAAACAATAGAAAGGTACAAACCCACTGGTTTTTAAAATATATATTTTTATTAAAGATTTTGTTGTTTACAAAAATACATGTATTGTCTCTTTTCAAGTTGTGTTTTCTACAGATCAGTTTCATTTGTTGTGAGACATTGAAATACTTTATTGTCACTTGTACAACTTGTATACAGTGAGATTACACGAGCACCCCCCCAGCTCTCTTAGTCTTAATTCCCCTCCTTTACGGACGCACACCCACCAAACCCGAAAGTCAGTTGCCGTGCTGTTATCTTTTCATTCAGCAGCCTAACAACCCATGGATAGAAGCTGTTCTTTACCCTGTTGGTGCGACTAATCATGCTTCTATATCTTCTGCCTGAGGGCAGGAGATTATGAAAGTGCCGGCCAGGGTGTGAATCATCCCTGAGAATTTTCCTCACTCTCCTTAGGCAACGTTCTTCCGCTATTTCATCCAGCGGATTCACGGGACAGCCCAGGGCTGTATTCACCACCCTCTGTAGGCACTTCCTATCAATTGATGTCAAACCAGCGTACCACAGCGTGATGCAGTAGGAAAGGACACTTTCTATTGTGGACGGTTAGAAGGAGATCATCAAATGTTGATTGACACCGTTCTTCCGCAATACGGAAAGATATGGAGATATGGTCTCTGTTGGGCTTTCTTAACCACCTGGGTTGTATTGATTTTCCAAGTAAGGTCTTCACTGAGATAAACTCCTAGGAATTTAAAGGAAGAGACTCTCTCCACACAGCCCTCCCCGATGTACAATGGGGCTAGTTCTCCTCTCTTCCTCCGAAAGTCCAACACCATCTCCTTTGTCTTGCTGATAGTAAGGTACAAGTTGTTTCCTAGGCACCATGTAGATATTTTTTTGTTGCATGCAGTATTAGGTTAGGAAGAAAAGAGGGGGGAAGAGGGAGAGGGGGTGGGTTGGGTGGTTATGCTTCTATAGTGGAACCTCAGTTTTTGAATGTAACCTGTTCCAAAAGTCCATTCGACTTCTGAAACGTTAGAAAACCAAGGATCAGAGGGTTCCAGACAGACAGGCTGCAAAGCCAATGGGAAAAAATGAAAAATGTGCCTCAGAAGCCATTCAACTTCCGAGGCGTGTTCGAAAACAGAAGCATTCACTTCTGGGTTTTCAACATTTGGCTTCTGCAACATTTGGCAGCCAAGACATTTGAAAACCAAGGTTTGACTGTACTTAACCTGAAGCACCACTTTAGCTAATGGGGCCTCCTGCTGCCTCCACACCACCGGAGCACGATTTCTGTTTTCATCCTGAAGCAAAGTTCTTAACCTGAAGTACTATTTCTGGGTTAGCGAAGTCTGTAACCTAAAGTGTATGTAACCTGAGGCACCACTGTATTTCCTTTATTGGGAGCACTTCTGTTAATTTGCTCTCTTCTCAACACTCTAATCATGCCACCAACCACAGAAGTTAGAGGGGTATATCTGATTAACAGTGCAAACTTAACCATGCCTACTGAGAAGCAAGTCATACTCAATTCAGTGGGGATTCTCCCAGGTAATGGGGTTAGGATTTCAGCCCCAAGCCTTCTAGTAGTTAGGGCAGGCCTAGCCCACCCATGAGGCAAGGTGAGGTAAGTGCCTCACGTGGCAGACTCCAAGGCACAGCAGGTCCACCCACCAAGGAATGTATTGCCAGCTGCCACGACAGTAACAGCTATGGTATGCTCCTTGGAGGCTATATCTGCTGTCCTCTCAGCAAGCCCCCTATGCTGCTTCTACAGTGGTCTCTTGGTGATTAGGAGGTGCTTCTGGACTCCTCCCACCCTTGTTCCTGAAGCAGAACTTTACTCACTCTGGTGGGGAGCACCATTTTGTGGTTTGTCTCACATGGCAAAATGTCTTGGGCCAATCTTGGGTCAGAGGCACAGGATCCGACATGGTCCCTCACCTTGACCACCAGACTAAACAACGTAAAATATAAGGAATAAGTGGGAACCTACAAGGAACTGTATCTTATGTTTTTGCTCCCCTTCCTTTCTTTCCCTCACAACAGACATTTCACTGAAGGAAGGGACTGAACTCAGATAAAACTTCCTGAGAGCTCAACCCCCACCCACCCACAGTTACTGCAGATGCAAAGAAAGGGCTCGCTGACTATCAGCTCAATCTGGGAGGATGTTAAACATCATGGGTCTAAGGGAGAGACTTGCCAAATCCAGAGCATGTTTAAGAAGTACTGCAGAACTGTGGCTGCCAGAGGCTTGAAAGAACACAGGAAGAGGACATCTGGGTTGTAATGCAGTTTTGGTTTTAATGCCTTAAAGTGCTATTTTCTTCTTGTTCCTTCGGCAGGTATCAAGCTAAAGCAAGTTGTGAGAACTTGCGCCATAAAGCTGCTCTCTGCTGGGGATTCATCCAACACGGGCACAGTAAGACAGAAGCACTCTTTGACAGTGGTTTGATGAAGGTGCTGTGCACATTTAGACCGTTGGTCCATCTAGCCTTACTAGAAGCTAGTCCAATCCCATCCAGTGGCGTAGCGTGGGGGGTGCAGGGGGGGCCAGCCGCACCGGGCACAACATCTGGGGGGGCGCGCTCGCACTCGCAGCTCTCTGCCCCTACCTGGCTCACTCACTCTCTCTCACTGCAGTGCTGGCTGTGCGAATCCGATCCGAGCCGCCGGGTCGCTGCCCACTGTGGAGGGGAGGGTGCCAGGCGTGCGGTGCGGTGCGGAGAGAGAGCGAGGGACTATCTGGGGGAGGGACAGTGCAGCGGGGGGGGGGGCACAAATTACTTGCCTTGCCCCAGGTTAGGGGGCACAAATTACTTGCCTTGCCCCGGGTGCTGACAACCCACGCTATGCCACTGATCCCATCCTCAATGCAGGAAATCCAGAGTTCAAGCATCTCCCAACAGATGGCTGTCCACCTGCAGTGAGGGAGAGGTCACCCGAAATCCTCTTAGCAGGAAAAGGCATGGGATTGAACCCGAAACTTCCTGCATGCAAATCATAGGCTCTACCACTGAGCTACAGCCTCTCCTCACTGGGTAGATTGGTTTTGAGTGGGAGCGGGGAAGCTGTGACCCTCCAGATGTTGTTGGACTAAAACTCCAGTCATTATCCTTGCCATTGGGCCATGCTGTCTGGGGCTAATGGGAGTCCAAGAACATCAGGAAGACCACAAGACACTCCTCCATTCCTGGTTTAAATTAAGGTACAGTGGTACCTCTGGTTACAGACGCTTCAGGTTACAGACTCCGCTATCCCAGAAATGGTACCTCGGGTTAAGAACTTTGCTTCAGGATGAGAACAGAAATCGCACGGCAGCGGCAGCAGGATGCCCCATTAGCTAAAGTGGTACCTCAGGTTAAGAACAGTTTCAGGTTAAGAACGGATCTCCAGAACAAATTAAGTTCTTAACCCGAGGTACCACTATAATAATGATTTAAATCGCCAAGGGAAATGGCCACTTTAAACCATGAATTTGAATCCTGTTTCCCATTGCAGATTTGTACTTAGGTTTGTTAGACAGCAAGCCCCCTCGTTCCAAGATCTCCTTTTGAGACTAGGAGGAGTTTCAGAAACAGCTTGTGATATTTAGCAAGGGGGTTCACAGGGTTTGTATGTGCCCATGCATTTGCCATTCAAAGGGGAAAAGTCAATTCTGCTAGGCCTGCTGAAAGCCCTTGACCGTCTGCCTACTATATCTCTGAGTCCCAGCCCACCAACCTTGACCTTACCTTCTCCCAGCTGGTGTGTGCGCATATTATAGGGTCACATCCACGCCATATGTTTAAAGCACATGGCTTCCTTCAAAGAATCCTGGGAAGCATCCGTTGTTAAGGATGTTGGGAATTGCAGCTCTGTGAGGGGTAAACTACAGATCCCAGAATTGTTTTGGGAAAGCCGTGTGCTTGTTCCTAAGAAGCACCATGCCAAAATAACTGTTTTCGCAGCATAATGCACATTTGCACAGTTCCTTTGGCATAGTGCTTCTTACAAGTAAGCTGCCATAAGAGGCGCTTTGCAGCGATCAGTTTAGTTCCATTTTAAATGGGCTTAAAGCTAGAATAGATTACGGATTGCAGTTCACAGCCATGGGATGGGTTGCTAAAGCAGGTGAAAGATCCTTCTATGCCACAACAGCAGCAAGAACACTCAGCGCGCAGTATTGGAAGACACAAGAACTACCCACCCTGGAAGAATGGCAGATGAAGGTGATGGACTACATGGAATTGGCAAAAATGACTGGCAGAATCAGAGACCAGGGAGAAGAGACGGTGGAAGAAGATTTGAAGAAATTTAAAGACTATTTACAGAAATATTATAAAATTATTGAATGTTAGAATGACATCGGATGGAGGTTAAAAGGTTATTAGTAATAATGTGGTGAAGGAGTATGGAAAATTTGAAGGTTAAAAGATGCAAAACTAAAGGTTTAATACATTAAGATATTAAGATAAAGATTAAGATAAGATAGAGGGAAGGGATTTGCTGATTAAACATTTGAACTGGAATACAGCGAGGGGAGGTGTGGGGAAGTCTGGGAAATAAGCAAATGCAAGAAATATTATGAAAATGGAATTGTTTTTTATCTGTTTTTCCTTTTATTTTTGTATTTTTGTATTTTTGTATTTTTTTTTTTATGTAAATGCCTTAATAAAAATATTATATATAAAAAAAGAGAAGATCCTTCTAGCAGACCATGTGAGCTTCTCTCAGTGGAAACCCTAAGAAACCAAATAACTTATCAAGAAAGCACCTCATTCAGGTTTGCATTGAAAAATAAGATAATTATGAACCAAAACAAGAAAAGGGAAACCATGCTTTTCAGAAAAAGAGCTACTACTACTATTTTGGTTTAAAGTTTTTTGAGTCCAGGAACGCCTACCTCTTGCATCCTTGACATTCCGCAGGGAGCATCTGAACATAACACCCAGTGCATATCATTGCCACAATGAAACTGCCACAGAGATAAGGCATGTGCTGCTTTGCGGGGGGGGGGGGGCAGACTTTAAACAATATCAGACCAGGGCCGATGGGCCATTGCTCATGGAAGGAAAAGCTCTAGCCCAAACCACTAGCCCTGTACCCATAAATATTAGGGGAGGGAGCCAAGGAGGAACACTGCCTCCCATCAACTATGCAACAGCTCTTTGCTCCTTAATTTAGGAGAAAAAGGACTGTGGAGAGGAGAGGGGAGGAAGAAAGCCCAAGAACTATGTGGTGGTTAGATTGGGGTTTTTCTCCTCCCTCCCTTCTTCCTGTGTGTTGGGTGATGGACCAGAGCCAGCCCACTAAATGTTTAGGGGATGTAGTTCTCCCAGAGGGCTATAGCTGCAGCAGCCTTTGTAAAAACATCTGTGAGCATCTGGACATACTCAGAATAATTCAACATAGTGCTAAGCAGATTGCCTGAGGGAATGATCCACCCTCTCCCCACCTACCTCCTGCATGCTGTTATGGGGTTTCTCCGGACCCTCTCAGCCAGGGGTCAGCAAACTTTTTCAGCAGGGGGCCGGTCCACTGTCCCTCAGACCTTGGGGGGGTGGACTATATTTTGGGGGGGGATGAATGAATGAATTCCTCGGTCCCACAAATAACCCAGAGATGCATTTTAAATAAAAGGACTACTCATGTAAAAACACGCTGATTCCAGGACCGTTGGCGGGCCGGATTTAGAAAGTGATTGGGCTGGATCCGGCCCCCGGGCCTTAGTTTGCCTACTATGCGAGTCTCAGCCAATGCGGGGGTATGAGGGGAGGAGAGACAGGGAAAGCCCTGTTGCACTAGCACAGGGGTGGACTTTGCTAATATGGTGCCCTGAGTGAGGACAGCATTTGGCACCCTCCCCATAATATTTCTTATTTTCCACGGCCTCAGTCCAGTATACCTGAAGGAGCATCTCCACCCCCATCATTCTGCCCGGACACTGAGGTCCAGTGCCGAGGGCCTTACTGCGAGAAGCCAAGTTACAGGGAACCAGGCAGAACGCCCTCCCACCAGATGTTAAAGAGAAAAGCAACTACCAGACTTTTAGAAGACATCTGAAGGCAGCCCTGTTTAGGAAAGCGTTTAATGTTTAACAGACTATTGTATTTTAATATTTTGTTGGAAGCTGCCCAGAGTGGCTGGGGAAACGCTGCCAGATGGGTGGGGTATAAATATATTATTATTATTATTATTATTATTATTATTATTATTATTATTATTATTTAATTCATTTTGGTACTGTTGCTTTTGTATGGTACTCTGCAGGTACTCTGAAGTATTGTTAATGGAGGAAACTACAGTGTCTTGTTTGAAGTTCAGACCATGAAAGTTGAATATATAATTCTGGTGGCAGGCAACTGTGATGATTTGCCTTTTCTTTAGGAGCTGGGGCTTTTAATGCAATTTTTCCTCTCTAGTATGGAGCATTTCTAAGGATCCCGTTATTAATAAAACCAATGAAGCATCTTCTGGCACCTTAACAGACATGTGTTGAACCAAGGCGAACCATTCCAGAAGCTTTGCTAATGCCATCTTGGTGGTCAAGATAACCCCACAATTAATTGGTAGTGGTTGTAGCAATGAGCTCATGCATGTTTATATTCATTTGCTTTGATATAAGCTAATTGGCATGCTTTAATGCCATCCTTATTTGTGGGCTTGGGGTGCTGGGCTCTGAGCTCAGAAAGATCTTTAAGGCTTGGGTATTTGCCACCTATGCCCTCATCTGGTCAGGTGAAATGACATAGGCTGCTTTGTGTTTAAAGAATGTCCACATAATTGCAAGCCATCTCCTTGCCGTGGTTCCTGTCCCGCGTCTGCAAAGACTAGAAGACCTGACAGGCTGGTTAAGGGGTGATATGATAGCCATGTTCAAATATATAAAAGGATGTCACATAGAGGAGGGAGAAAGGTTGTTTTCTGCTGCTCCAGAGAAGCGGACACGGAGCAATGGATCCAAACTACAAGAAAGAAGATTCCACCTAAACATTAGGAAGAACTTCCTGACAGTAAGAGCTGTTTGACAGTGGAATTGGCTGCCAAGGAGTGTGGTGGAGTCTCCTTATTTGGAGGTCTTTAAGCAGAGGCTTGACAACCATATGTCAGGAGTGCTCTGATGGCGTTTCCTGCTTGGCAGGGGGTTGGACTCGATGGCCCTTGTGGTCTCTTCCAACTCTATGATTCTATGGTTTGCTGCAAGTCTACATATTTTTTAACAAAACACTAGAACTGATCAGGCTGTCATATTTGGCTTCCTTCTTTGCTTTTCTGCACCCAACCACTCCCACAAGCCCTCCTTTGGGCCAGCAGTTTGGAACAACTTAACCAATTTGTTATGGCATACACTTTTGTGGGTGACCACAATAACTTTGTCTTTAAAGTGCCACAAGACTGTTGATTTTGCTGCAGCACACTAATACGATTACTTCTCTGGACATTATTAACAAAGCTCTGGACTTCCTTTTTAAATGAAACCAATAATCGATTGATGATAATTTCTAACAGGAAGATGATGCAGCAGTTTGTTATAGTTTCCTTTCAGCCAGTGCAGAAAGTGGTATCCAGCAGATGCGTCTCTCCTCTCCCATTCTCAGCAATTGATAGATAAGAAAGTGATCATTTCACCATTCAGCTTTCCATTCAGTGTAATTCAGATTGGGACTTAATCTTTGGCATTAAAAGAAATCTGCAGACAGGACAGGGAGATGAGTTAAGAGCCTCGGATACAAGAGCACCAGGTTGATGGACTACATGGAACTGATAAAAAAGACTGACAAAATCCGAAACCAGGGAGAAGAGACGGTGGAAAAAGATTGGGAAAATTTTTAAAATTTTATTTAGTGTAATATAGCACAATTAAGGAATGTTGGGAAATGGTGGAATGAAATTATATGACTTTAGTAGAAATATGATAAGGACCTAAGTATAGATGAATATTAAGATTTTTTGATGGTAAAATAAGGTTAAAATAAATTAAGACAATTAAATGATAGATAGCAATTGAAGATGAAAAGGATTTGCTGTTTTAATTATTAACTGGAATACAAAAATGGGAGGTGGGAGGAGGTCGAGGAAATGTAATTGAAAGATAAAGATATGGAAAATGGGTGTGTTTTTAAATGTTTTTGCTTTTTATGTATTGTTCTTTAGTTTTCTTTTTGTTGTCTTTTTCCTTTTTTGTGATTGTAAAACCTTTAATAAATATTATTTAAAAAAATAAATAAAAAATTAGATTATGTAACTCATGAATTGCAAGTTTGCTAGGTGGAAGAATTTCCATGTTAGAGTAGTTCAGTTGCTTAGGCACCTCATTTGTGTGGGTCTTGTGTTGTATCCCTGTTTGGTTGCGGTTTTGTTTTCATTTCCCCCTTTACTTATTGTTTTGTAAAAAAACGCAAATAAAAATTATTAAAATATATGATGTTGTAATAAGTCAGATCTTGACAGAGCCGGAGGAATGTCCTGCTAAAATGTTTAATCTGAAGTCAATACTGTGAATGGTAGGCTCAATTTTTTGCAGAACGCTTCATGCTTACCAACGTTAGAGTAACAGATAGAAGTGCAACAAAAGGATATGATGTATCCAGGACCCAGGAGAAATTCTGTTCAGAATTTCAACCAACCGGCTAGACCCTCCTGAGAATACTCCATTCCACTTTCTCACCCTGCACCCCAATTACCATTTCCAACTGATAGTGTAGATTCTATGGCTATTGTACAAGGATGACCTTCAGTGGTTTTCTTAAAGTAAGTTTTGCATATCCGCCGAGGTATCTAATGATACTTCTACAAACCTCACAGAGTTCCCTGATCATTCCGATACCATCCTGTTTCTCAGGTCCCTGTTTTGACTATAATTTTGTCAGCACTTACAACCTAGATTTTTAATTAGAGGGAACAATTCCAGTCTGGGTGGCAATCTTGTATTATGGCTCCCAGCTTTAAGAATTAATCCCAATCAATCATCCAGAAGCCACCCCCCCCCCCAATTCTGTTACTTTATTATGCCTAGCATTTGTTTTGTGCTGAGTCTCTCTCCCTTGTATGATTTGGTTTTACTGTGTTGGCTCCTGTTCTAACATTTTATTGACTTTTCTGCTCCCGGCTTTCATTGTAGTGATTGTCTGGTTATGAGCATTTAAGTCCAAGCCACCTTGGGGGAGTCTCTCTCTGTATGCACACACAATTAAAAGACCTCGTTTGAGGAGCGTAGCATAATGGCAGAACAAGGGTTCTGGACATCCCGTTTGATCTTAAGAGACTGTTCAAAGAAGCCAAATTAACTTTGGTAAGGGGCTGCTATTTTTGATTTAAAATCTTTACTGAATTTAGGACCAGAAGTCTTTTTGATAAACCTGCTACCACCTTTGGGGATGTCCAAGTGGTGCCTGTTAGCCCATTTCGTTTATACATACCGTATTTTTTGCTCTATAAGACTCACTTTTTCCCGCCTAGAAAGTAAGGGGAAATGTGTGTGCGTCTTATGGAGCGAATGCAGGCTGCGCAGCTATCCCAGAAGCCAGAACAGCAAGAGGGATCACTGCTTTCACTGCACAGCGATCCCTCTTGCTGTTCTGGCTTCTGAGATTCAGCATATTTTTTTTCTTGTTTTCCTCCTCCGAAAACTAGGTGCGTCTTGTGCGTCTTATAGAGTGAAAAATACGGTAAATAATACTGGGTTGGTTCCAAAGGTACTCTTTCACATTCTTTTGCTCACAGAAGGGCCATTTCTCCCACCTGTGCAACCTCTTGAGACAGTATAAACATTGTGAAATCTTGCACAAGGGTGTGTGGAACAGCACTTGCCGCCATTTTTCTTCAGCTCATGGTTCTCTGGCTCTAACCCAGTGTGAAGGACCTCAAAGATCCACAGCATTTTGCTGAGGTCCTAATCTCTCCTACCACAGTGACAGGGATGAAGTGCCTTCTTAAGAGATGTAGGAGAGTATCATAAAAAGAAATGCGGTCTGCTGAATTATAGTAAAATCAAGGTTACCATTTAAAAAACACTTAAGGTGCACAAATGGGGAAAATACTGTCAATGCTGAACAGTTGAAGGACTTAAGCATTTCCAACTATCAAGCCCATTTTAAATTTTGCTTCAACTAGATTGTTCAGTTTAGTCCCACATCCTATGTCATATACAGTGGTGCCTCGCAAGACGAAATTAATCCGTTCCGCGAGTCTCTTCGTCTAGCGGTTTTTTCGTCTTGCGAAGCAACCCTATTAGCGGATTAGCGCTATTAGCGGCTATTAAAGGCTTAAGGGATTAGCGGATTAGCTGCTAAAAGGCTATTAGCAGCTTAGCGCCTTAGAAAAAGGGGGTGGGGAGCGAAAAAAACCCTCAAGAATCGCAAGACATTTTCGTCTTGCGAAGCAAGCCCATAGAGAAATTCGTCCTGCGAAGCGCATTGAAAAATTGAAAACCCTTTCGTCTAGCGGGTTTTCCGTCTTGCGAGGCATTCGTCTTGCGGGGCACCACTGTACCAGGATGTAAGCCTCACTGACTTCAGTGTAACTTACTTCTGAGTAGAAATGCCGAGAACTGCAGTTAATTTCTGTGTAAGATCACACCTAGTCTTTGGGACAGAGATGCACGGTTGGATGGAAGGTGTGGAACTGGGGACTGTCCAGAATGGCTTAGAGATTACCTTTATAGTTCTTATACTGTATTGCTGTAATATAATAATAAAGGAGGAGGGTGTATTATAATTTTGTCTAGAATCCACACATGAATTGAAAATTCAAAGGTTCAGTATTTTTGTATTTTTTAAAAATGATTTCAGAATGGCTTTGTCTCACATTCAGGATAATAAATTATCTCAGCTTTATCTTTCTATTAAATCACATTATAGGCCACTATTTCTTTGTTTATGTTCTCAGGAATTATCTATATGCAATTTCAGACAGTCTTCAGCGTATTTAGAGGGAAGTAGTAATTAACTTGCTTTAAGTTGTCACTTTAATATTTGTCATAGGAGAAGTGCAGAACATTGCACATAGCATTAAACATACACCAACCAACATGAGTTTGACCAAACTGCGGGAGGCAGTGGAAGACAGGAGTGCCTGGCGTGCTCTGGTCAAGGGGGTCATGAAGAGGCGGACACGACTAAACAACAATAGCAGCAAACTCAAGTGCCGAGCCATTACAGCTGTGGAGCCAACATGGGGCTAAAAAGCAAGGGGGTAGGATATCAACTTCCTTGGCAGAATCTCCCAAGGCTTGAAATAGGATTTATTTATTTCTTTTTGGTGAGGGGGATCCTAAAGAGTGAACTCCACCTCCATGCCTACTGATGAGGGGAGCAACAGAAAACTGGGAACAGAATAGATATCCTTCAGAGACATAGGTAGCTGTGATGAGAGAAACAGCATCAGTATTGTGGCCCAGCTCCTTGCCTGTCTAGCTGAACTAGAATTATGCATATAGCTCCAATAGCAAAATAAAATGAAATATGCAAACTGTCTCAATGGCAACAGGTTCCTGAAGGAGAAGCTATTTTGGGGTAGGAGACCAAGCAATTTTGAATTGATTTCTTGGTGACAAGTTGTGTCCTTCACATAGAGGGCGACTCTCCCATGCACAGAGAAATCCTGCATGTTACCACCAGGGAGAAGAGACGGTGGAAGAAGATTGGAAGAAATTTAAAGACTACCTACAGAAATATTAGAAAGATTAATGAATGTTAGAATGACATCGGATTGAGGTTAAAAGGTTATCAGCAACAAAGTGGTGAAGGAGTATGGAAATTTGGAGGTTAAAAGGTGTAAAACTAAAGGTTCAATATATTAAGATATTAAGAAAAGATTAAGATACATTAAGATATTAAGATAAAGATTAAGTTAAGATAGAGGGAAGGGATTTGCTGATTAAATATTTGAACTAGAATACAGTGAGGGGAGGTGTGGGGAAGTCTGGTAAATAAGTAAATGCAAGGAATATTATGAAAATGGAATTGTCTTTACTTGTCTTTCCCCCCCCTCTTTTTGTTGTTGTCTTTGTATTTTTGTATTTTTCTTTTACCTTTTTTTTCCTATGTAAAAACTCTAATAAAAATATTATTAAAAAAAAAATCATGCATGTTACCTTGCCTCTCTCAGGCACACATTTACATGGATGGATTTTAATCATTTTTTTTTTTTTAAATCAGAAGAAGCCTTGAGAGATTGTAATCCTGAGAAGAAAAGCTGGGGGCATGTTTTCCCTCTAGGGCAGGGCAGCCCAACTTTTCGTTCCAAGTGGGTCACAAGTGTACTTAGACATGGAACCTGTGGGCCACACATTGCCTTGTTGCACAGGGGAGAGTAAGCCCAAAATGTGATGCCCTCCCTGCCCTCCCAAAGTAATATGCCAGTTTTGGGAAGGAGGCAAGAAGCTCTGGCTGAGTCCTAGAGCCCTCTCCCACCTTCTTCCCAAAGCTGGGAAAGCACTAACCACGCTTTGGGAAGGAGGCAGAACCACCACTCCAGTACCCTGTCAGAGCCCTCATGTCTTTGGGACAAATACTGGACCCTGTTCTAGGGAATATTTCCTAAAACTTCACTTTCCACCAGTTAATTCTGCACAAATAGAAAAGAAGGGGAAAAACCAGGCAGTGTTTACACAGTAGTGCTAGGCACCAACCTTCCTAACAAAAACAAGTATTTTGAACATGCAGTTATTGTACTGTTTGTAACGTAATGGGTCTGTGCCTGTGAACTTTGGATGTACATTAATAAGCAGTGATAAGTGATGGCAGGATCTCAAATATGAGGTAGCATTTGCTAAGGGGATTACACCAACCAAAACCTCTCACACACTGGCAGAAGTCGTTCTCTGGGATCAATGAAACAGAACAGACTGTTCTTTGCAGTGTTACTCAATTTTCCCCAGCACGAGTGCCTGAATAAACTGTTTAAAACAGGCAATTTCTAAACTACAAACACTAGATCTAAGAATAAGTGTCAACTCTTCAGAGCCAGGAAACAGAACAACACATACTGTATCTCTAAAGGAGCATTATTATCAATCTCTAGTTTTCTGATATCCCAGCGGTTCAGGCAACTTGAATTAGTAGAATCTTTTCAGTAAATAGGCAAAAGTACCGTATTTTTCGCCCTATAGGACGCACTCCCCCCCCTCCTCCAAAAATGAAGGGGAAATGTGTCTGTGTCCTATGGGGCGAATGCAAGCTTCAGGAAGCTATCCGCTAGCCGTGGGAGACGCAGCTCTCCCACGGCTAGCGGAGAGCTTGCCGGCACCCAGAAGCTTGGGGCGCACTGAGCTCAGCACGCCCCAAGCTTCGGGTTTCGTGCAGTCTTCCGCTAGCTGTGGGAGAGCCGCGCGACTTTGCACAGCTCTCCCACGGCTTGCGGATAGTAGCTTGTTCTGGGGGCTGGGAAAAAAAAAATAATTTCCCCCCTTTATTCCCCCCCCCAAAAAAAACTAGGTGCGTCCTATGGGGCGAAAAATACGGTAATGGGAGCATGCTGGCACCAGGATCATAAACCACAACTAATTGTTTCAGTTTGAGTAATTGAATGTGTTGTTGACAACTAAGAAAAAGATGTGTGAAACCTTTGAAACCACAACTTTTATTAATTGATAGAAATAGTACAAATTTAATTCAGCTGCAATTTACTCTCCTCTGAAACAACCAAAAAGTTCCCCTTCCTGGGTGGCTACATCGTCAACTCCTGGGGGGAAAAACAGAAAAAAAGAGAATTAGAAACTCTGTTTTCCCATAGGTGATGGGATGTGGAAGTGCTGGGTTATGGGGTATTTTACCAGTGGGAAACTGGCTGACTGTTCATCTATCCTGCACAGCCAGATGACCTTGGGGGGCTATTGTTATGGCTGCCTGAGATTTAAGATGGAGAGGATGCAGAACACAGCAGGCGTAACTCTAGCAGCAAGATAAAGTAATCAGATGAGGACAGGCAAAAAAGTGCCTGGTTCCCAAGTAGTTGCCTAGGATATAACATTGAGAACTGATGCATTTATGTTCCCAAAGGACAGACAAATCTGCACTAGATGTTTCAAGTGGTTTCCACTGAGAAGATTTGTCCTGCCTCCTGGAACCTTGGGAACTGCATTTCTGTGAAGAAGCCAACTGACACCAACCAGACACTTCTCAGAAATTTTGCAAAGCTAAACCATGGCAGTTAAATCTGTTTGTAGGGTATATCTGATACATCTGATCTTACGCACTAGAGCAGTTTTGTGTACAGTACCCACTGACCCACACATGCCTATAAGCGGTTGCTGATGTTACATTGTTCAACATACATATACCCTGCTCAAGATCACAATAAAAAAATATCACTGGAAAAACCGTTTCATAGTAAATGCCATCTGTAAATCCAGTTGTCCAAGGCACACTGTTGCAAACGAATCTTAGTAAATATTAAGCTATGTTTAGATATACTTGAAAACATAGGTGTTAAAATGCATTGTGTTGCATTTGACTTTTCCAGGCATCCTTTCAATGCTGAGAGGTAGTTAAATGTTATAGTCACTGATGAAAAGCGGCTGCAGTGGGGCAAGAGATAGAAAACAGTGCATTTCCAAGAAATGGATTGATCTGGTGGTGAAGTGATGACATAAAATGGCCATGAACTTTTTGCCATCTGTTCTCCAGGCTCTGGGTCCATGGGCCCTATAATAAATGTCACTCAAGCAGGAACTTACCATAATAGCGTTTACAATATCGTTACTGTTGTTCTTCAGGGCACGAACGGCTTTTGCCCGGGAAACATTCGCTTGGGACATCACTAATTCGATGTCTTTCACCTCGACGCCAGTCTCGTCAACCTGGATGGGGAAAGAGAATGTCTCAGGACAGTTGTTCAAGCCCTTTTCTGCCAAGTCGGAGAGAAATGGCATGGATCCTCAAAAGTTAAGGATCCATTCAACCTAAGGTTTACAAAAGCCACAAGATAAAGCAGGCACAGGGAACCCCAAATTATTGTTAAAGAGTCCCTGGTAAACTTGAAAAACTCACCTGCTCTTTCAAATAGAAAGGAAGAATAGATTGAAACAGACAGGCAAGTGAGTGTGCTCTCTACATAGAATCATAGAGTTGGAAGAGACCACAAGGGCCATCGAGTCCAACCCCCTGCCATGCAGGAAACACCATCAGAGCACTCCTGACATATGGTTGTCAAGCCTCTGCTTAAAGACCTCCAAAGAAGGAGACTCCACCATACTCCTTGGCAGCAAATTCCACTGTCGAACAGCTCTTACTGTCAGGAAGTTCTTCCTAATGTTTAGGTGGAATCTTCTTTCTTGTAGTTTGGATCCATTGCTCCGTGTCCGCTTCTCTGGAGCAGCAGAAAACAACCTTTCTCCCTCCTCTATGTGACATCCTTTTATATATTTGAACATGGCTATCATATCACCCCTTAACCTCCTCTTCTCCAGGCTTAGAAGCATATGCTTAGAACTCTAACCCGCAGCTTGATTTGGGCTCTGTGTCTGCCCACACCAAAGAGCCAATAAAATGCAAGCCCGGAATGGTAATGAATTTCTTTTGACAACTGCCCCTGCCTGTTAGGCAGCTAAATGTATGCCAGTTCATTCCACAAGAGGAAGTTTTCTAAGTCCAGTGCAAGTACCATTATAGTCACTGGTATTCTGTGTAAGACATCCATGATCATTAATAGAATGTTTGTATCAAAAATGCATCCTCAGTGCCCATGTCACTCCTGCTACCTGCCAATATCTGTGAGAAGAGAGCAGCTGGCTCTATTATTTCTATAAATGACACCAATTACAATAGTTCGGGGGCAGGAGAACCTAAGCAGATTGCTCATTGGGAATAAGATCAAGTTCCCCTCCCCAAATTCAAACAGGAAGCTGGGATGATGGTAAACAAGAGACTGGGTGCATGACAACTCTCCATGACTGCAGCAGGTAAGAAAAAGTTGGGTGTGTGCACTGGTTTCACACTAGCCTGGTTTGCATATAATGCTGAATTATGGTTTATTAATCCATGGCTTAGCATAATGAGCAACAGTTTATCAATCCATGGCTTAGCATAATGTGAGAACTCTGTCCACTATAAGCAAACCATAATCTGAAGCCACAGTTTATTGTTGGGTTATGGCATTATGCGGGAACTTACAATTATGCCTTAACCATGGATGGTCTGGCCACTCCATCCCAAACAAAGGCACAAATCAAGAAGAGCTGGAAAACAAACAGACCTTGGGAGAAACAAATCATGGCTTGGAGTTTTGTGTGTTGAAGGCCACTGAGGCACTTGTAGGCATTTTAAAAGGAGGAGAAAACTTCAATGAAATATGCAATCTGTTTGGTATGCACCTGCAGATACGAAGGAAGCTGAAAGCTCACAAAACGAAGGCAGGGTGTTGGTTGGTTAGTGCAGGCTGCCCAATAGGGGCACTAAGAATAATGAGACCACATGGAGCACTGAGCTGTACCCTTCACACCCACCTGAAGAACCATACTCTCCCCACACGTCAGAAATCAAGAAACTCCTGATGAGCAGGAGAAGCTCTTCCTGTCTCATTCACCAAGGCAGACATTAAAAAGACCAACAGCTCTGAGTTGGCCGTGAGTGCCAGTTTCAAGGCTGAAATTACTTATACAGAAAGTATGTGGCATACCTCTTCCTCTTCACTCTCCTCTTGTACAGTGGGAGTCTGTGTGTTTTCCTGAATGTTTGAAACGGCTTCTCCTTGCACTTTGAATTTCTCTGCAGCAGCCAGCTGTGCTTGCTGTGAGAGATCTTCAATCTGTTAGAGATGGGTGAGAAAGAGAGAGGTCAGTGAGGCTGTTGCAACTGAAGTAAGTAAGTAAGCAACACAGAACAGAATGGAGGCCTCTGCAAGCACTACTGACAAGAACGACCAGCATTTCCAGATATAAACCCCCCCGCTTCCCACTCCAATTTTAGAACTCTTCTCCCATTCCAGTGGCAGAGAAACTACATAGTGCAACTGTCCTGTTCTTCAAATTGCAAGGCCCCAAAGTCTAACTAGACATTCCTGGGCTTAGCTTACCTTTGCTTCACCGAATACTATATAGGTATCTGATGCAGGACTTTTGTAGACATCGGGCTTGGTGATGACAAACAGGATGTTCTTGGATTTCCGGATTGTAACCCTGGTTACACCTGTGACTTGACGAAGGCCAAGCTTAGACATTGCCTTAAAAGCAAAGGAGAAATAATTTTTTGGGTGGGTGGGGGAAGCAGCTACCAAGTATGAGAGCTAAACTAGTCACGGCAAGAACCCGGCTCTTTGGTTTATAGAAAGTCTTTCTAACGGTGCTAAAGCTACTCCAGTAGTGCAGCAGGCATTTTTTCCTCATTTGATTAACAAAACAAAAAAACCTTTCCCCAAAAGCAAAACCAGAACTAGTGTCCATTCCTAGCTGTGTCACTAACTCTTACAGAATACTTACTCAAAATAAAACTTCTCAAAATACAAAAAACCCAACAACCAAAAAACCCAACCAATTACTTTGTGTGTTTGGGGGATGCACGTTTGTTTTTGTAGTTTATGAACAGGGTTGGGAGAAAAGCCTAGAGGAATGGGCCCATGCCTAACTATGTAGTTTCCCTTGAGTTATTTCTCTCCTCCTTCGCTGCTTCTGTGAATGAGGGATAACATTTCAGAGAAAGAACAAATAGGCACATAGATCAATCCCTTTTGCTGGTTGCGATAAAATAGGCTCTAGAAGAACATCCCAAGGAGTATGCTAAAATGATTATAGGTAAGTAATTGGGGATAAAATGTTTGAGTAGCTATTGCCTCCCCAGGCTGAATCAGCAAAACACCAGTCATTTCCAATCAACTTCATTTTACCTTCCGTGCTTTCTTTTCACTCCGACTCTGTTTTGCTTTGCTAACTGGTTCTTCATCTATTTCAGCTGCTGCTGCAAGCTGCAAATAAAAAGACCCAAAATGGAGTTAAAGGGATGCCCAGCAGAAAGTCCCCCTCCCCAAATACATTTTCTGACTGCAGATTTATTGTGCCCTCTTTCTACAATGGAAACGAGAGAAGAGATTTATATGCACATGCCCATCTACCCTACCAGTCCTCCAAATCCAAGCAGGGAGGGTCAGGTATTTGCAAAGCATGCCAAAGAAATCACTCCACTCCCATGTACTAGCATAAATTCATATACTGAAGTACATTATCTATGTGCCAAGTTAGGACCACAAGAGCACACAGAAAGGTGTTCCTTGTGGTTGTCCCATGATGTTAGAATTCTCTTCCCCAGGAGACTCGCCAACCAAAGCCTATGTGCCTTACAGAAGCAATCTTAACTGATGACCAGATATAGAATAACATTCAAAAACCACAGTAGAGTAACATTGCAAATAAAACAGTGCTAAGTAGTGAGCAAGCTTTGGCATTCTTCACAATTGTTATTCAACTTGGATTAAACAAAACCAAAAGGCTTACTCTTACTATCCAGAAAAAAGGCTGGAACAACAGAAAAACCCAAAGATCTCACAGCAATGGCTGTTCTCCATATTTTGAAAACAAGTCCAGCATAATTCAGTAATTGCTTCCTTTTATATTTTAAAAATACAAAGGAATAGTCCTTGCTGTTTCTATGTCCCAGTAGGACCTGAAATGTTTTGCTCTTACAATGCCCTTCAATCCATCATAAGATGTTACAAACTGTAGACTTTGCGAGCTTTTTCACCGCAGCAACTTTCCTCTTGCCTTTCACTATTTCAATTATAATCCAGATTGAATAAAAATTACGGAGAATTGTAAAAAGTGTACATTTAACAATACTTGCTGTTTGTTATTCTTGTGTAATTTGCTTCTTTGTTTGCTTTTTCAAACTTGGGATTTTAAACAAAGAATTTCAGACTGTACTCACTACCTACTGGTCAGAAGGCAAACCATCCTAGGACAAGGATGCTTGTTAAAGTATGTGTGGCTGAACAAAGCCACACACAGCAAATTGTGTGTTAAGCATCCTGGTGTGTGGTTTTTTGCACATTGGCAGCTCTTCAACGTCACAGGTTTTGTGGCCCTGCCCCGGATGCCAATTAAATGTAGCCCAGTTATTTGCTTCTCACCTCTGTCCGATGTGTTGTGGCATGCGTAGGGTCATGTTCTTCAAGTTCTGGCACTGACTCATCGCTGTCAGATTCTGTTCCAGACCCTGCAAATACAAATGTGTGCAATCCTTTTTTTTCCATTTTGGCTTCAGCTGGGTGTGGCAGAGAAGCCCAGGGGAAACACGAAAGGCTTTGCCAACTTGATCATGCAGATTTTATCTCCCTTTTATTGTGATAATGCACATCAAGAAACTCATACCAATCCAGAAAAGTCACAAATATCTAGTGGCAGAGGCATTTATTCCCAATACAGGTAGCAAAGCAAACAACACAGAAAGAATGCAACCTACAGACAAATGACTTTGGAATGGAAGTGCTTTATGTTATCATTTTTTAAAAAATGTTTAACAGGCCATTGTATTTTAATATTTTGTTGGAAGCTGCCCAGAGTGGCTGGGGAAGATGGGCAGGGTATAAATAATAAATTATTATTATTGGCTATAATATTTGTAGCAATAGAGGTGCTTTGAGCTTTGCTCAGACTGGGCTTCAAGACAGTGCATATAAAACACTAGCTCTTTCAAAGATTAATTCAGGTCACTGCCTTCAGATATTACTACTAGAAATAGGTCTGTGTGTATGGGAAAAGGTGAGGCAAAAAGACTTTTTTAAAGTTTTAAGAGTTTCAGCTAAAAACAAATATCTGGGAAAGTGTGGGTATTCTAGGCATGCTAATATTAGTTGTAGTGTATGAAGAGAAAAGTTCCTGGGGGAAGGATCTTGCTTGCATTTTTAGGATTGAGATACCACTTCTACATGTAGGAGAATTGGCAGCTGAGCTCTGGCTTAATTCAACGGTTTGAGATTAGGAATGTGTTCCAGACTTGCATACTCTCTGCAGTTATGTCTTTCCCTTCCATGATTTGTGATTATGTCTTAATTGGGCTATCTCTAAGTAGGGTTAGTCAAGATAGTTATGAGATGATGGGTCTTTATAGTGTGCTGGGTGTCATGACAAACTGTAGTTATTGCAAAACATGGAAAGGAAGTAGAATGCCCAATGGGGGGAGGGGAGGGAGGTGGAAGTTGAGGAGCCCATAGCACATTCCCAATGACTCAATTTAAGTTTGCTAATTCCTCGGCTTTTTAAAATAACAAAACAACACAAATTTTAAAAGCTCAGTTCTGAAATAGTGGCCTGGATATGCTTCACCTCAAGAACCTAGAATGAAGTTCACCGCTGTCTTTTCGAATGATACCCACCCTTGTCCTTTTAGGACTAAGTGACTGTGATGTAAATGGGAGGGGAAAAAATGACTGACCAACAATTGTGAAAGTAACAAAATATATCTATAGAACACATTTCCTAGAACAAGTACAACTATTTTCTCACTTGCCAATGAACTCAGCTAATTCTAGTTTATGTAATACTCTAGCATCTTTCCCAATACAGTGAACCTCAGTTTTTGAACGTTTCGGAAGCCAAAAAACCCGAAAACCCAGAAGTGAATGTTTCCATTTTCGAATGCGCCTCAGAAGTCGAATGGCTTCTGCAGCGTGTTTTTCCATTTTTACCATTCACTTTGCTGACAGCCCTTTGATTTTTGAACGTTTCGGAAGTTGACTGGACTTCTGGAACGGATTAGGTTTGGAAACAGAGGTTCCACTGTACTTGCATATGCACCAGACCACACTGGTAGCTAGGCAAAGCCTCACGTATTCTTGAATTTAGGCAGATGTTCGATTTTAACAAATAGCATGCATCTTGTTTAATATGTCTTTAATAGAGAACTACTGCCAACATACTGCCATCTGTGTACCCCCCCCCCCCAGTGCAAGTACAAATACAGACAAAGCACAACTGAAGTGAATAGTGTACACTGCAATTTCTTCCAGAGTCTGGATAAAACATTACACAAGAGTTGGCAACACATGCTAAATCTATGAACATCTCACTTAAAGCACTTTTAATTAACAAGATGTACTAGATGTCCAATCACAAGCCAAGTACTAGGATTGGAGACAGAGGACTGCTACAGTGCTACAGAAAACAAAGCTGTGATTAGGGTTTCTAGGTTAGTGCTATTCCAGAAATACCAGCCAAGGCAACATTGATGTCACACCCTCAATCAGACATTCACAACATGCTGAGCATGTGAAGTGACTCTCTCATTTGTGCCGTACATTCCTGTGCACAAGTCTCGATTCCAACACAAAAGGAGTTTTCAATTGGCTCTGACCACAACTGGTTACAGCTCAGCTTGGACTTACTTTGGCTTCACTTCTAAATACTACTTTTCTAGACTAACAAACAAAGCAAGGAGCCCAAGGGAGGAAACTTGGGACCCCTTGCCCATACAGACAGGTTAGTATTCAGTGAGCAGTCTGTGATATCCATGCACACAGCAAACCAAGGAGGCAAATACCCTTATCATTCTTCAGGACAGGCTGTTTGGCAGGAGGAGGAAGAGGAGCAGCAGGAGGAACAGTTGCTGGGGCCTCAGCAAGGGCCACAGCTTGTTTGGGAGAGAAATCCACCAGGATTGGCTGCAGAGGTTGCTCCCCAGCAGGCACCTCTGGAGGGATCAAAGGCGGCAACTCGTCGTCTTCAATGACAGCAGAGACAGGGGTGGGGGGTTTGGGTGGCACTTCAGATGCTAGACCAGATGCAGGTGAAACTGGTGATGGCTTAGGAAGCACAGCAGAGGGAGTTAGCTTTTTTACAGGGGAAGTAGGAGGTGGCACAGGGGAAGCAGGCTGAGTGAGGCTGCTTGTAGCTGTGGCAGAAACAGAAAGATCAGCAGGTGCAAGAGGCAAAGGTGTTGTTTTTGGTGGAGGTGCCTTCTCCCCAGCAGAGCTGGCAGGGACCTGGGACACATCCAAGGGCAAGGCAGCAGAGCCAAAAGGGACAGCAGAGGCAGGGGTCACCAGAGAAAGAGGGGCAGGAGTGTTCGGGGTGGCAGAGGATGTAGAAGCAGGCAGTGGGGAAGTGGTGGCCACAGTGCCAGGAGCAGAGACAACAGGTGACACTGGGGAGGCTCCCGAGCCAGAAGCAGAAACAACAGGAGACTTAGGGGAAGCAGTGGGGGTCACAGTTACAGAGGAGCCTACAGAAGGGCCTTTGGGGCCAGCTGCAGAAGTTGCAGGGAGAACTGGAGGGGCCACTGAGGGAGCTGTTGAGGGTACAGGGCTAGAGGCAGGCACACCTGGGGATACAGGGGGAACGAAGGGCTTAGGTGCAGCTGCCAAAGGAGAAGCAGGCTTTGTAACAGGCACTGCAGGTGCCAAAGGGGTAGGAGCAGGCACTGTTGGGGCCACAGGAGGAGTTACAGGAGCAGGTATAGGACCAGAAGGAGGCCCTGCTGGGGCCACAGGGCCAGGTGTAGGTGTCAAAGGAGATGCAGGCTTTGTAACAGGCACTGCAGGTGCCAACGGGGTAGGAGCAGGCACTGTTGGGGCCACAAGGCCAGGTGCAGGTGTCAAAGGAGATGCAGGTTTTTCAGGAGGCACTGGCTTAGAAACAAGCCCTGCTGGGCCCACAGGAGGTGCCAGAGGAGGAGCCACAGGCTGGGATGAAGAAGGAGGAGGTTTCATTGCTGAGCCTGTGGGGGCCAGTGGCTTAGGAAGGCTCCCTGTTGGGGAAACAGGACCAGAAGTAGGTGACAAAGGTGAAGTAGGTTTCACAGGTGGCACTGCAGGTGGAACTGGCTTAGAAGCAACCCCTTCTGGTACTGCAGGATGGGCCAAAGACCCAGATGGGGGCACCAAAGGAGGAACCACAGGTTCAGAAGCAGGTTTCAGAGGTGGCCCTGTGGAGGGAAGTGGTCTAGGAGGGACCACTGCTGGGGCCACAGGTCCAGAAGTAGGGATCAAAGGACTGGATGCAGGCCCTGCTGGGGTGACAGGACTAGATACAGGCACTTCTCTTGGAGCCATAGGAACCGGCCCTGCTGAGGCCAAGGGAGAGGAAGCAAGAACCCCAGGAACAGAGACAGGTGCCGGAAGAGGAGCCATGGGATGAAAAGCCACAGGGCAAGAAGCAGTAGATGCCATAGGTGGAACTGTAGGTGCCACTTCTTTGGATGCAGGTACTTTTGCAACCACAGGAGGGGTTATGGAGCCAGAAACAGGTGCCAAAGGAGGAGGCACAGCTTCGGGAAGAGGTGCCCCAGGTCTAGGGGGAGGTCCTCCTGGGGCCACAGAGCTAGAAGCAGAAACTGAAGGGGAATCGGGTTTCACAGGTGCCACTGAAGATGCCAATGATCTAGGAAGAGACCCTGCTGGGGCCACAGGTCCAGGAGGGGGTGCCGAAGGACTAGAAGCAGGCCCTGCTGTGGTTAAAGGAACAGGTGCAGGTGCTGGTTTCACAGCCAGGACTGCAAGTGCTTGTGGCTTAGAAGCAACGTCTGATGCAACTATAGGAGGAGTTGCACATCCAGAAGGAGGTGGCAAAGGAGGAGCCATGGGACTAGAGGCAGATGCCCCTGAAGTCACAGGGCCAGGAGGAGGAGCCACAGGATCAGAAGTTGGTGGCAAAGGAGAAGCTGTGGGTGCCAGTGGTTGAGGAACGACTCCTACTGGAGCACCAGAAGGTATAGGTCCTGAAGCAGTAGCCAAAGGAGGAGTCACAGGACTAGAAGCAGGCCCCGCTGGGGTTACAGCGGCAGAAGGAGGGGCCAGAACAGGGGCCACAGGCTGAGAAACAGGCAGAGCTGAGGTCAGAGGGCCAGAAGTAGGTGCAGGAGATTCACGTTTCACTGTTGGTACTGCAGGTGCCAACAGAATAGGAGCAGGTACACCTTGGGACACAGGAGGGGAAATAGAACCAGAAACAGGTGTCAAAACAGGAGTCACAGACTTAGAAACAGGTGATACGGGACAAGAAGCAGAGCCCACTAGGGCCACAGGGCCAGAAACAGGTGCTGAAGCAGAAGCAGGTTTCACAGATGGCCCTGCAGGTAGCAGGGGTGCATGAGCAGGCCCTGCTGGAGCCACAAACGCAGGGCTAGAAACAGGTGCCAAAACAGGAGCTGCAGGCCCAGAAGCAGGTTTCACAGGTGGCCCTGAAGGTATCGGTTGTCTAGGAGCAGGCACTGCTGGGGACAAAGGAGGGGCACCAGGGCACACCACAGAAGCCAAGGGGCAGGAAGCAGGTGCTGCAGGGCCAGCTATAGGTGCCAAAGGAGGAGTCACAGGGTGGCAAGCAGATCCCACAGGTGGCCATGAGGGTGCCACAGGACTAGATGCTGGCACTGGAGAGGCTGCAGAGCCTTGAGTAGTCACTGCAAAGGGTAGAGGAGAAAGAGGTGCTGTAACAGAATTATTGGGTCTCGAAGGAGAAGCAGGCGATATCATAGTGCTATGAGGCTTTGGGACTGTGGGACTGACAGGAGAGCTGAGAGGAACTGTGCCTGATACAACAGGGAGAACAGTGGGTCCAAGGACCAGAGGAGGAGAAACAGGAGCAACTGGGAGAATGAAAGGAGCTGGAATAGGACACGATGGCACCTGAGGAACTGGGCCTGCAGATGTTGCCAGTGGTAGGCTCACAGGGGTAGCTGGATGAGCTGAACTAAGAGACCCAGAGGAAATTATTGAGACTGGGGCAGAAGCTACAGGCCCTACTGCAATGCTGGGAGACAAGGGGCTAACATTTTGTGCAGCACCAGCCAGATCCGGAGGCTTCAGGGGAGAGGAAGGAATCTGGGTCACCACAGCTGGGACACTAGGAGGCAAGGCTGAGCCAGGAGAGACTGACATTGGGAAGGAGGAGGAAGGAGGAGCCACAAAGGAGAAAAGCTGCCCAGGTGAGGCAGCAAGGTCAGTAGGTGCTAGTGGAGTACTGGAAGGACAGAGTCCAGCAAGGGGAGAGTTAGCATCATGGGATGAAGAGGGAGGGTGAGCAGCGCTAGATACAGAGGAGCCGGAAACAACAGCAGCTAAAGGAGAGAAAAAGTGAATCAATGATGAAAACATGGAGAAGAAAAAATGAATTATCTACAGCCACCCACATGGAAATGCATCTCAGTTACCTGTGAGGTAGAAACTGCTGTAGCCGCTGTCAGAAAAAAGTATCACAGTGTTTGTATGCCCCACCCCACCAACCAAGGCTCTTTGTATAGTGCCAATATTCCGCTGGAGGACATGTGCAGGATCAAGTCTTTTGAAAACATGTGACAGTGCACAGGCAAGCCCGACATACTTGTCACCACTCTCACTGGATGTCTCACTACAGATCCAACTCTATCAATAGAAACTCAATTATAGAGGAGAAAACAGCTAGTTCAAGAAACAAGTTGCAAAGTCTTGCAAGTGCTGACATTTAACCTTCCATGTTGTGTCCAGGTACACAGATTTGAAAAGGACAATATACCAGTCTGCCGCCGCCAGAAAACTGCTTTGTAGTACATGTTCCATTTAAATGGCAATGACTCCTATATGACCCAAGTTAATTTGGTTGCAGAAATGAAGCTTGGGAACGTGGTTTTTCACCTACCCTGAGGTTAGGCCAATGTATAAGCAGGGGCGATCAAAGCACATGTAATTTCAAGGTGTAGCCACTGGCATCCCAGGAATGCCAGTTTGAAACAGATATTGGGATAGCAATGCAAGGTACCACAGAACTTTTCACACCAATTCTGTGTGCCTGTCAACAGCAAGCACCCACAGAAAAAAAAAATCAAACCCTCCCTCTGGTAATCTAGATGGCAGACCAGTCCATATAATACATTTCCTTACATTACTAACTTTGCTAACTCCAGAGAGAAGTTTGTATTCTACACAGTAACTTGTCTATGATCTATGTCAGCTGAAGAGCAAAGAACAGAACTCAGGAGTGTGACTTTAACTACTTTAACCAAGTCTTTTTTTGCTAAATACTATGGTTAATGTAACTGCATCAACACAACACAGCAAAATGTTGTTAAGGAGTCATACATAGGGACTAACAGCAAATACCTGGTGCTTGAATAGGAAGCTGAGAAAAACAGGCTGCAGGAGCTAAATGAGCAAGAGCAATAGGTTATTAACGACAAACCAATAAGCTTGGGGCTAGAACCATCTAGAAGGTTCTATTCTCTTGGCTTAGTCAAAATGACAAATTAAGTCTACTGGGAACTGTCTCTCCCTGAACTAAGATGCCTTCAACTTCAGGCTTGGCATAGTTCAAACCTAAATGGGACATGCAAGCTACAACTTACACAGCTAGCATCCACCTAAACTTTTAAAGCATGAGTCACTCAGTGATGTTTCATCAAAGCATTAAATGGTAGATTAACTAATCTTAAATTATATGTGTGGCCTGAGAGTAGGTAGCTGCATTAGGAATGTCTGCAAGTCTACTCTGATGAGCATAAACTGCTTTAAATGAAGCCAGAAGCACACCGCTCAGTGAGATCATGCAGGGATGAGGAGCCCAGCACATGTTACATTAATGTTGACTGCATGGGACAGACGTCCGCTATCACATGCAACTTAAGCAGAAGGATCTTAGAATTCCAGAAACAGGAATTTAAGAGCTACTTCCATAACACTGGGATTGACCTTCATAAGGGCAGTAAGAAACAAAATGGCGATAATACAACATGATAAAAGATTCTGAGGGGATCAATGGTTCCTTTTTTGTACTCATCAGCTAGACTAGCAGACGAGTAAAAAATGCTGAGAGAATTCCCTCAAATCATGGGCTGCATCACTTCATAGCAGGACTGGGACAACCAGAATTCAAGGCACAGATTTAGCAGAAAGGTGATGTAAATGCCAGATTGAGCAAGTGCTCAGACTACACTAACACCAATTCACTACAAGATTTTCCTTATTTCCAAGCTTTCCAGTAAGAATGCTAGAAGCCTCAGTTCAATGAGCAAGCTGGTTTCAATACTGTCTCTCATAAATGAGTTACTAAACAGTCCTTAACTGTAGATTCTAGGTCATGTTTCTACTAAGCAGATGAAGAAAAGAAGGCAAAGGAATTACTATATAATTTGTGTTGGTCACTGAACTTTAAATGGTCACTTGTCTACAGCTACCCACTGCTGTGCATCAGTTCTTGGGAAAATAGGTATACAATGGGAGAGAGCAAAATAATGGAATGAAGATTCTCTCTCTCACCCCCCCCAAAAAAAAGTTAAACAAGGAAGGGTTAAGAACTACATGTAACCAGAAAGTTATAAGATTCATGCTAAGAAAGCTGAACCATTTCTTAAAATTAAACTATGACATTTTAGATAAAACATGTTCTAGCCTAAAAGAGTAACACTGAGTGCAGGCATTCAAACTAATAGTCATTCTAAAGGATGGCGTTTAACCCAGGGGTAGGCAACCTAAGGCCCGGGGGCCGGATGCAGCCCAATCGCCTTCTCAATCCGGCCCACGGACAGTCCGGGAATCAGCATGTTTTTACATGAGTAGAATGTGTGCTTTTATTTAAAATGCACCTCTGGGTTATTTGTAGGGCATAGGAATTCGTTCATTTCCCCCCCTCAAAATATATCCGGCCCACCACATGGTCTGAGGGACGGTGGACCGGCCCATGGCCGAAGAAGGTTGCTGACCTTTGGTTCAACCTTTATGGTGGCTCACCATCCCCCGTCCCGCAAAAAAGCAGTAATAAATCATCGTCATCATCTGAAACTTGGAATCAATGAGATATGACATTTCCCCTAGGTCTACTGTAAATTATATACCACAAGTAGTACACCCAGGGGCATCACAAGCAAACCATAGAAACGCCTTCTTAGGAAGACCTGCATACCATACTTAACAGCTGTTAACTCTTGCAGTAATGTATATAATCAGCAGAAATGTATGTTTCAAGTATCTACATTTACTTATTTCTTTCACCAGCAGGAAACAAGATCTCAGCTTAAACAAAGCTGGCAGTTCTGGAGCCCTGATACATTATAGGGTTTTTTAAAATAAAAAAATTCATTTTAAAAATTAAAATGAAGTGATTTCAATCCCATCTTGCTGTTTTAACTTGAAACCTACCTGATGGCTCCAGAGCAGTCCCAGCCTGAGAACCCTTGCCTGCCACCTCAGGATTCTTGGCGGCAACTGGTTTGGACTCCTCAGTTGTCTGCATCACTTCCATGGGGACCCCAGGAACTGGGGGTAGAGTTACTGAAATAGTGTCAACTGTTCAGATACCACTCAGGAAACCCAACAGTCTGCACATGCCTCATGAGGTGATTAGCAATCAGTAGCATCCAAAATTGGGGAAAGATGTCGGTTATCCTCAGCAGCCCAGAGACAAATGGCACCAGGACTAATAAAAACCTTAATGTATGAAGCATTATAGGGATAATCTACTCCGGAGAGGAAACTGGCAATTTAAGTTATGTTTCCTAGCCATCATGAGGATTTGGTGTCATCACTCTGACAGTCGTAACTCAGCTGACATCAGCTTCTGAATATTAGTACTGATGTATCAAAAGCCGATCTGGGCCACGTTTACTGCGTCACAGTGGTCATGCATGCAACCACTTCATAATGGCATAAAACGGATGGAAGTCAGTACAGGTTTTTGTTTCTTTAACGTAGCTACCACTAGCAGAGGAAGCAGTTAAAAACCTTCCCTGTTTGTATCACATTAGCAGCCAGTGCCTTTGAGGCAGAAGGGCATATTCATGCACCAGACTGTGGTAAACATGAACAAGAATGGATGATGTACTGGATTTAGAACTAGTTGTGTCAGTTCTTCTGTCTCCTCCTATCTTGCTTCTACATTCAGTGTGGGTGCCTCTGGAAAAGCTGCTGTGCATCTTCTTTGCCACTTCTTACATCCAAGAACAGCAAAGCTTGACTGGAGCAAAGCAAAATCTATTTGCTGTGCCCCAATAATCTCCTCAAAGAATTCTGTCTAGTGTGTCACACACTTTGCCAGTATCAACAGTGGCACTTACAGCCATCTCTTCTCTGCAACACAGGTGCCTTGGCATAACTCTCTAATGGGCCAGAACAAAAGCTTAAAACCAGTGCAGACTTTGCTAAGATTTGGTAGGCTATTCAACACCACGACATCCACAATACGGACAGGCAGACATTTTCTGTTTGCTTCAGAGAAAAACTGCTCCATTCTATACAGCTCCATTTATTTATCCAACCGAACTTGTGTGTTTCCTCCCTGTCTAAGACTCTCACACCCCTTGGACAGAAGTCATTGCATTTACCAGTCATGCAGTGTACAGCATCCCCATGCGTAGGTGTGTGTATAGGAGAGACCCAGTCACAAAGTCATGCAGTGTTGCCTAAGCGGCAAGGCAGAAATGTAGCATACAAGGAGACCTGGTTCTCTGCTAACCACCATCCATGATACCTTCAAGACAGATAACTGGAGACACAATACACAGGGAAGGTTTAGAGTTAGCATGTCCCAAGTAAGAAGGATGCACGTGCGCACAAACACACACTTCAGAATACAATTTTTAAATGCAGTATCAGCTGAAAATTCTACTCCACTAGAATGACGCACTTTCACAGCCAACACATCCATCAGCTGTGTTATTGCCAAGTTCAGGATGCTTGGTAAATGCCAAATTATGTTGTAATCTTTTGGCTTGCAGTCACAAAACGATGATTCCCTGCTCTGTGCTTAAGATAGTTAGTGTTAGTGAGTGGATTAGAAAGTTATCCACTTGACATCTAGTAGGTTTCAAATAAACAGATTAAAATTCCTTCTAGTCTGAGGTCCCCATTTCAGTCACACCAGAGTCACCACCTCTCCAACCTTAAACAGTGGTCACCACCAATTTGCAAAAAGAAACACGTGTCACAAAGTAATGATGGATGATCATAAGCTTAACATCCCAATTCCCAACTGTCTCACACAGGTTTAGAAATATGAAGGTTGTATCCTTTGATTCTTACTAAGCCACCTGCCTCCTTCTTCCTGAAGAATTCTTACACATCAAGCCATTTGTTAACGTGGAAGCATGATTGGGAAACAAACCATGTACGGATCCTTTAAAACACACAGTTTACTCCAGCACAAAAGGCCAAAAAGAAGAAAAGAAGAAAAGCTTCCCAAGTCATTAAGCAAGTATCTAAAATTTGACCTAGGTTAAGATCCTCATTTCTCTAATGTTTCATGTAGTAATCACCCAATGTTAGCATACACACAAAAATCAGAAGCTGTTGTTAGTAGTTTTAGCATTTTGTAGTCTAAAAACCTTCAAAATGTGGTGGGATAGCAGTGTTTATCCAGCTTGTGATTCACGTCAAGCATGCTACTGCCATGTTCCAGAGAGAGACCATGCAACTCATCCAACGTGGAGGAGACTAAACGTGGCAAGAGCACAAGAGGACAATTTCAAAGTATTTATCTCAATTTCTTCAAAGTCATGATAACGTTTATATGGCAAGTTCCAAGTATTTTCCACACATTGTCTCATTAATCCTTACAGCAACATTGTAAGGGCAGCCAGGGCATACTGCAGATGGGGGGCTGAAGTTTAGAGATATAGTATCTCAGATATTGGCTTTTCGAAGGCTACACAGAAAGCTCATGGCAGGTGTAAGACTCGAACCAAGCTTTTTAAAGTGCAACTTACACATGACCTCTTTTACCATGCATTTCTATGCATGTCTACTCAAATGAAGCCCTACTGAGTTCAATAGGACTTATTCCCTGGTAAATGTGCAAGACTGCAGTCCTAGACTCTTAGCCACTCTGCCACAATAGCCCTCAATTATTTGCAAGTTCTACCCTTCACAAATGGTTTTACCTGCCTTGTTAAACTGGCTGACTGGACGAGTTTCAGGATCCTTTCTGAAAGTGTATTAGTCATCCAAGGCACTAACCTGTCTCAGCATGAGGCTGTGGCAGCTCATGTTCTGTTGCTGGAACAGTTTCTGTGGCTTCACCAGGCATTTCTGGGAGAAGGGAAGTAAAATTCAGTCAATTTTTCTACAGAATTAGTGTAAATCATTACAGGGTATCTAACCCAAATCTTGCTTCTCTACAATCAGAATATCATGGTAAGCTACATATGAACAAATTGAATCACTTCCTAGAGAATGAACACTGCTGCCAAGCACAATTTGTTCTAGGTAGTCACACAGACAAAAAAATACATGCATTTAAAAACTTTTGTCTGTCAAGTTACTTAACTTTCACCAGCCCCGATTTCTGTACTAAATGCATAGAAAACCATATCCACTGAAGGACTATTGATACAACTGCAGATCTGCCCAACTTCTGTATTCATAATCAACTTTCATCCCTGGATGTTTACCAATGGGTTAAAAGCTTTTATTCCCTTCTACCCTCACCTAACCAACTTGTATGGCAAGCAAGATTGGCATTATTACTATCAGCCATGATACCTAAGTTAACCATTCATGTTCAATGGCAGCATCGCAGACTATGGTGAGAAACAGAAAAGGCCTGTAGGCTCCCTCCCCCCCCAAAAAAACATCTGGTTGGCTACTGTTGGAAAAAGAGCACAGGCTTAGGTAGGCCTTTGGTTTGATCCAGCAAGGCACCTACAGTGGTACCTCTGGATGCGAACGGGATCCGTTCCGGAGCCCCATTCGCATCCTGAAGCGAATGTAACATGCGATTGCGTGTGTCGCTGCTTTTGCGCACGACATCATTTTGAGCGTCTGCGCATGGGGTGAAACCCGGAAGTAATGTGCTCCGTTACTTCCGGGTCACCGCAGATCACAACCCGAAAATATTCATCCCGAAGCTACCCAACCCAAGGTATGACTGCTTTGCTACAACTCCACCCTACAACCGTCATGTACCCAAACTATGGATACAGCGAGATCTTCCATTCACTCTCATGCGGGAGCTTCTTTACCCGTGCACTTCCTCCTTGACAGGCATAATACTTGACAGGCCAAGGAGTGTGGTGGAGTCTCCTTCTTTGGAGGTCTTTAAGCAGAGGCTTGACAACCATATGTCAGGAGTGCTCTGATGGTGTTTCCTGCTTGGCAGGGGGTTGGACTCGATGGCCCTTGTGGTCTCTTCCAACTCTTCTATGATTCTACTCATCCCAACAGAAATAGTTTAACTGAACGGTGGGACAAACCTCAGCTCCCTTAAGCGCTTAAGCCTGTGCCCCAACACGCACAGCCACCAACCCACTCAATGCCAACCTTCCTGAACAGCAACCACCCTTCTTGGAGGAGCGCTATGAGAGCACCCCCTCGGAGCGGAAGGCCTGAGCCCCGCTTCCCTTGCTGCCAAGAGTGACACCCCTTTGCAAGTGGGGAGGGGGGTGGCAAGGCGGCAGGTGCGGCCCAGGGTCCTCCGGGCGTCGACCTTCAAGCCCCACGGGTGAGGGTCGAGTCCAAGCGGGTGGAGAGCCGGGTCTCCCTCCCAAATGTCTTTCCGCCCCCCTCGGCTCTCCCTCCCAGTGGCCCTTCCCTTCAGGGCCTCCTGCCCCCGTTTGCCTACGAGCGGAAGGCCTTTCCCGAAGGCCCGGCGAGGCCCTACAACTCGGGCGCAGCGGCCTATTCGCGGAACCGTCGCTCGGCTCCGGAGCCCTGGGCTCGGCCCGCCCGCCAACGCCGCGTCTTTCCCCGCCTCGAGCCCCTACGCTTCGGGAGCTTCCCGCCTGCCCTGTCAGGGGGCTCGCCGAGGAGGATGGCGGCGGATGCAAACGGGGGGAACTTACTGTACAGGACGAGCCGGGCGCAAGATGGAGGCAGAAAGAGAGCGAGAGGAGGAGGGAGGGCGACTTCCGGCCCGAGCAGGAATGGCTTCCGGGTCCCCGCGGGGCTGCCCCATGCGCTGTTCTATGGTTCCATGCGCTCCTCTCGCCGCTGCTTTTGCTTCCTGCCAGCCCTGCTCTGCCTTTAGCAAAAGCTGCAGCAAAGACGGAAAGAACGAGCGCAAAGCCCTGCAGTAGTTCGCTGTCAGAAAGCAGGACATTCCAGCGCGGTGATCCTCAAACTGTACTGAAAATAGCCACACTTGTTTTGCGTGGCAGACGGAAAAGGGAAGGGAACCGCAATTGGCAATTCTAATTTTAAGAATTTTAATTTTAAGAATTTAATTTTAAGAATGTGTTTTTGAGCTTGCTTTCCCCTCCTTCCTCCGCTTCCATTCTCTTCGTGTGTCGTTGCCGTTTTGGATTGTGATCTTCAGGACAGAGAACTTTTGTGTTTTGGCTAAGCTGCGCTGCGAGCTATTTTGACTAAAACGGCACTTTTTAAATGCTGAAAATAATTGAAATAATAGACTAACCATGTTTCATGGGCCACTGATGTGCTGTAGTAGGACTCTGCAGGTTTGCGTGGGTATAGCCAGGGGGCGGGGGGGGGGGGGCAGCTGCCCCCCAAATCAATAAAAATAAACTAACAAAAATAATATTTTTTTAAAAGAAATACATTGGGGGTTTTCGCTGTAAGCCATATTCCCAAATACTTCAACTTCTCAGTTGTCAGCGCACTGACCATCAGCAAATCTTTTTTTGCCTGTGTATCCATATTTTTCACTAAAACCTTAGTTTCAGTTTTATTTAAGACCTGCAACTTCTCCATATTTCCTTATTTCCTCCAATAACTTAGATACTGTACACTTGTCAATGGTTCTTCTACAGAAATCACCACATCACCTGCAAAGGCTTTTATCTTATAATTCTGTTGGACCTTCCACATTCCCTTTATGTCCAAATTATTTCTTACCCTCCTCACCACCACCTCTGGGGCTGATATAGATTGAAGCAGTGATGGGGGTACCCTTGCATTGTCCCCTTCTATATCTTACACCCTCCCCCCCCCCCCGTAATGGCATTATTTACAATCAGGTTTGCAGTTTGATCTGTATAAATTGCCTTAATTCCTTTTATGAATATGACTCCTCATTCCATTTTTTCCTAATAACTTAATCATAAATGACCTAAATCAAAAAGAAATTCAATATCGACTGATCTAAGGTTCTGCACTTTGGCAGGAAGTGTTAGAATCAGACCTAGCTGTCTAGAGCTTCCAGCTAAAGAGCAGTCTAGCACAGAAGGCACCTGCTAGAGGACAGGCCACAGGAGTGAGCTCTTTCTGGTGGGCTTCCTGGAGACATCTGCTGGGCCTTGGCTGTGGGTGGAAGATCCTTTTCCAGCTATGTCATATCCAGCCCAAAGGAAAGAGAAGCATTGCCAGCTGTTAAAGGGCTGCTCTGCCTCGTCTTCTTAGGGCAGCCCTGGCCTTCCTGGAGAGGGAGGAGATCCCTAGGAGGGTCCTCCAAGCATCAAGGTGTCCTAGAAGAGGAGCAAAACATGAGGAAGGGGGTGGAGTCTTCCTTGGAGCCAGAGAGACCCCCAGGAAGGGGGAGAAGGCTGATGGCGTTGGGCAGCGAGAGAGATGGGAAATGGAGCCAGGCAGAGGTGTAGTGGTTGGAGGGCTGGACTAGGAGGACCTGGGAGAGGAGGGTTCGAATCTCCACTCAGCCATGAAGCTCCCTGGTGGACCTTGGGCCAGCCTAGCCTGCTTTGCAGGGCTGCTGTGAAAATAATCTTTCAAATAATCTCTTCAAAATCTTTCAGTTTCACCTGATGTTCTACCTCGGTTAACAGCTCTCTATATGTCACCCTATTACTTCTCATATTTAATTTTTTCAATGATATCACTTCAGGTTACAGACTCTGCTAACCCAGAAATAGTGCTTCGGGTTAAGAACTTTGCTTCAGGACGAGAACAGAAATTGTGCAGTGGCAGCAGGAGGCCCCATTAGCTAAAGTGGTACCTCAGGTTAAGAACAGTTTCAGGTTAAGTACAGACCTCCAGAACGAATTAAGTTCTTAATCCTAGGTACCACAGTACAGAGAAAAAAGTAGCCTGGGGCAGTAGGGAGAACGTGTGTGTGTTTTACTAAAAAAACAACACACCCCTAATAATCCAGTAGGATATAGCTGAAAATGCGAGCACATGAATACAATATTCCGTCCAAGTTGGTGTGTTGGTTTCCCAACTCGCAGTCCTTGGGTGATAAATTAGCAGTGCAAGGAAAGTACAAACATCAGAAGTGGAACAGTTACTTTTTGTACTGAGAACACAATTCCCAGTGTCATTTTAGATTTATGGTACCCTGCGACTCTTGTTTTCACCGCAAGAACAGCCACATCCGTGGAATTTGTTTTCTTGAAGCCGAAGGACCATAGCTCAGTGGCAGAACATCTGGCCTGCCTGCAGATGGGCCCAGATCCAGTTCCTGGGGTCTCCAGAATAAAGCTGGGAAACCTGCCAGTGAAAAGTAGGCAATACAGAGCTAGATGGATTTATAGTCTGACTCAGTGTAAGGCATCATCCTATGTTTGTATGTCAAGGACAGCTGTTGTTGCCTGCATGTTCTTTGTGGGCTTTCACAGTTTCTTATAGCCCTTGAAAAAAAAAATCAATACCAAATGCTTCTGAATGAAACTTCAGCTGCTGCTTTTCCACCTGTGGCAATATGCATGGATGAAAGATGTCACAGCACTGAAAAGGGTGAATTCTTACTCACATAATGCTGAGCATGATTTCTGGCAAGGCTTATACTTCAAGAGCTGAAAAATAGATGGGGGAATTCTGCAATTGCATAGTTTTGTGTGCAATCACAATTTTAATCATAACAACCCCTCATTTGTTTTGTAAAGATTTCTGGAGGCTGATTGTTAATTAAAACAATACAAAAAAGTTTTAAAGTACAGTGGTGCCTCGCAAGACGAAAAGAATCCGTTCCGTGAGTCTTTTCGTCTTGCGGTTTTTTCGTCTTGCGAAGCAAGCCCATTGGCGGATTAGCGCTATTAGCGCTATTGACAGTTTAAGGGCTAAAAACGGCTTTTTAAGGCTTAAGGGATTAGCGGTTTTGCTGCTAAAATGCTTTTAGCAGCTTAGCGCTTCAGAAAAAGGGGTTTTGGAGCGGAAAAAACATCAAAAATTTTCGTCAATTTTCGTCTTGCGAATCAAGCCCATAGGGAAATTCGTCTTGCGAAGCGCCTCTGCAAATGGAAAACCCTTTCGTCTTGCGGGTTTTCCATCTTGCAAGGCATTCGTCTTGCGGGGCACCACTGTACAACTTAATAAATGAATGGGAAACATACTGACAGCACCAAGAAGGGGGAAATTGTAGTTTAAAACTACTATAAAAGCTGTAATGACAGAGCCTAGGACATGCAGATCAGAAGGTCCCTTTACCTTTACCTTAGAAAGACAAAAGAATAACAGAGCTCACCACACCTGCAGACCGTGATGCTGTTCCACTTCTACCAAAAAAAGAAGTCAGATTTGCTGCAGCCTGAGAAAAGAAACAGCCATGGGGAATGGAGGACAACTCTGATGGATGCTGCTGCTATGTAAAGGTAAAGGGACCCCTGACTATTAGGTCCAGTCGTGACCGACTCTGGGGTTGCAGTGCTCATCTTGCTTTATTGGCTGAGGGAGCCGGCGTACAGCTTCTGGGTCATGTGGCCAGCATGACTAAGCTGCTTCTGGCGAACCAGAGCAGCACACGGAAACGCCGTTTACCTTCCTGCCTGAGCGGTACCTATTTATCTACTTGCACTTTGACGTGCTTTCGAACTGCTAGGTTGGCAGGAGCTGGGACCGAGCAACAGGAGCTCACCCTGTTGTGGGGATTCGAACTGATGACCTTCTGATCGGGAAGTCCTAGGCTCTGTGGTTTAACCCACAGCAATGAGGAGATTTCACCCCTCCCATATCCAATAATCTCCTGAGGAGTCTGCTGATTCTGCAGAGGAGGTGTGTTCTGCTCTCTACTTATTCTGCTCCAGCACCACATCAAAGAGTCAGTGAGTCAGTCAGTAAGTCAGTGTGTCAGAGAGAGAGAGAGACACTGAGTGTTAGAGATTGTGTGTTTAGATAAGGTTGCTGCTAAGAGCAGCTGCAGACACTCAGTGCGGTTTAGCATTCATTTATGCATAGGCTCATTTAGCTCTGTATATAGTTGTATAATAGTTGTAGATAGAATAAAGAAGATATTCTACAGAGCTGCTCTCCGAGTTGTTTATATACTCTGCTAGACTCTGCTGTACGACAACTGTCTTGTTGGAGTGAATCCGGTGTTCACAACTCTAAGCTGTGAGTCCACAGCACTTTGACCTGTTCCTGTGCTGAAGGTGGTCTCTGGAAGTGCTACTCAGCTCGCCTAGCCCAGTCGGGGCTGAAGTGGATGAGTCCAGTTAGTGGCACTGGCTCAGGGGCGATGCTGACAAGCACCACCTGCGTCCCAGTGGTCACAGCTGCTGCTGCTGTGTATATACCCTATAAAAAGGAAAGAGAAATCCAAACTTTGCCCCAGGCTGGGTGTGTGTGTGTTGGTTGGAGCTATCCTTCCACCCAGCCCTGCTGGCCTCTGCTTGTGGAGGGATGCTAACGTCCCTCACATCAGCATTTCCGCACAAACGTGCAGGTAGAGGTGCTGCTGGCAAAAAGCCCTGATGTGGGGCATTCTTTGGGGTCAGTTGCTGCCTCAACTTCAGGCTGCTTGCTCCCCCCTTCTGTGCTGACTTGGCAGGGCTGCACATGAGGTGGTGGCCTTGCCACTCCATTAAATACTGTTGGGCAGAAGCCAGGGTTAGGCCTGAACCCCAAGTGAGGCAATTCCACACTAACCGGCTGGTGTGGAAGCCGCCCGGGGACTTCCAGGCTGTTGCTGTTTTGTGGGTAGAATTCAGTCTCATACCAGAAAATTCAGGTAACATGATTAGAGTCGATCTGATAATCTTGTGTCATTAATCTGCTTCTGCCCACCCACCCCGCTCCAAGTAATTTTTGTGTGTGTGGTTAGGAACATGGTAGGAAAATATGCCAGGAAGTATAGGACAAGAGGGACGCAGGTGGCGGTGTGGTCTAAACCACTGAGCCTTGGGCTTGCCAATCAAAAGGTTGGTGGTTCAAATACCCACGATGGGGTGAGCTCCCGTTGCTCGGTGCCAGCTCCTGTCAACCTAGCAGTTCAAAAGCACGTCAAAGTGCAAGTAGATAAATAGGTACTGCTCCGGCGGAAAGGTAAACGCTGTTTCCGTGCGCTGCTCTGGTGTCAAGTGTTCTGTTGCGCCAGAAGCGGCTTAGTCATGCTGGCCACATGACCTGGAAAAACTGTCTGCGGAGCAGACAAACGCCGGCTCCCTTGGCCTGTAAAGCGAGATGAGTGCCGTAACCCCAGAGTTGTTCACGACTGGACTTAACTGTCAGGGGTCCCTTTACGGGATAAGAATTGCTTGACAAAGATTCCACAGCACACATTTGAAGCACATGGCGCCCTCCAAAGAATCTAGGGCACTGTGTTAAGGAGGCTGAGAATTGTGACTCCATGTGGGGGCAACTAGTCATGTGTTAAATATGCTTTTAATGTACGGTGTGGCTCTCCATGCAGACAAATCAGAACTGATGCTCAATAAGAAGCCAATGTCCTCTAACCTCTGCACAAACTTTCTTCAAACAAATCAGGGTGATTGCTCAATGGGCAGGACATCTGGACGCAAACCCTTGTGTCTAGGCAACCATTTGAGGAAACGCATGTAAACTGGAAGAGAGTAGGTTCTCTCCTCCTTTCAGACCGTATGCAAGCTCACAACTTTTGTGGCTCTTTTGAAAAATTTATTTATGAAAATGCAAAGATTTTAGGACAACGGAACTTTAAATATAAAGAAAACAAAAAAGGACATGAACAAATTCCTTCTAAGGTGATAAAATAAAACAGTCTTAACATTTAGCCTGTACAGAATTAAAAGAAAGATAACAACAACAGGAAAGTGGGGAAGGCACTGCTGGTTACAGCATAGATGTTGCATACATTAATGTACACAGCCTATAAAATACATGGAGCCAAGCTGCTCAGCCTGCTTTTTGGGAACTACAGAGGTGGGCAATGCACACATGGCTATTATGCACACTTCCTGTAACCCTCTCCTGACTTCCCCCCCATACTTTGTCACAAAAATTCATTTTGGAGCACTGTTAAGTCCTTATGCTGCTTTATTATAATACCTGCAACTCAGAGACTGATTTAGGCTGCAAACCTAATGACACTTAACTGGGAGCAAAAACCACTGAATTCAATAGGGCATACTTCCAAGTAGCCATGGCTAGGATTATGCTGTGTTTCAGTGGGTGTGGCCAAAAGTTTGTATAGCTCTGGCAGAATCTCTGTGTTGCATCGACTTAGCTTTTGCTGCTAATAGAAATCAGCAGAGGCTTTGGTAGCAGGAGGGGGGCAGAAAAAAAGGCTTGGAGGCAGATTAGGCTGTTGGGCTGAGAATTAGGCCCTGCCGCCTTAATACATGACCTGCAAGCGGCATTTAGCTTGGTGGCTCACAAGCAGAGCAGGTTTGTTCTAGTGCCTCTCTTGGGGGCAAAATGCAAACTCTTGAGAATGAAAAGCTGCCCAGATATTTACAGAAAATACCTAGCTTACATTCATTAACTCAGGACCGTTAATCTAAGAGGCATCCTACTCAAAAGCAAATGCATACTGAACTTTCTGCATTTAAAAAATGGGGGCAGAGGACAAAACCAACAAGAACTATACTGGAAAATAGAGGATGATGAGGTAATCAGGGCTGCTTAGCACATTGCCTGTTGCCTCTTTTCCCATAAGCATGCCACAATGTTTTCTGCCAAGTCCTGAACATCTGATTTTTGGTAACCAAATCAAACCAGGCTCCCTCTCCTTCAAAGTACCATCCAGAATTTCCTGTTCTTTATCCTGTTTATCTCAAGGAGAAACAACACCACACCATTTTTCTGTGCTAGTATGTGATTTAAACTCTTCTTTTATCTGCTACCAGTGAAAGACACATCATGTTGAGTAGGCTCCCACCTTATGCGGAATTTCAACACTACTGCTGAATGTTTACATTTTAATCATGTGGGTGGTTTACATCAGGTCCTTTAGCCACATGGGCTCTGTATTCTGCTGCTGGCACCTACAAGACTGTGAGCTCCTAATTCTATTCTCATCACTAGCCCTTGGATAGGGGGGATTATCATTACTTTGGTCTGCTTCTGTAAATGAAAGTGGTTGGATGCTGCAAGAATCTCACAAGGCAGTTCCACTGCAGATGAACACAGCTGTCTGGCTGCATGAAAGGGTCCTCATTACTGCACATCGAATGTCAAAAAAATTTCAGAAATCCATTTGCATATCTAAAAAGAGAAAATATACTGGTAAGGCATAGTTTGAAGGTATTATCTAACATGTTCTGTAACAAATTAATAACAATAGCTATTATTCTGCCCTTCACCCTAAGGCTCCAGGGCAGGTTGAAAAATTAGAACACAATATTAAAAATGGTTTAAAACAACTTACAAAAGGCATGTCCCAATTTATTTATTTTTAAATTTACAGAGCTCTTAGGTGGTGCAGGAAAAAGGCACCAATCAGAAGTTGAAGAACATATCAGTGATCACCCACACCCACCCACCTCCAAAAGTGGAGTATCTGAACATCCACACCAGGGTGTCTTTGCACAACGGTTCCAGAGTTTTGAATATTGCTGGATTTTTTGCAGCAAGCTTTAAAAAAACAGGGATGACGAGGGGCATAAACTGGAAAACTGACACAACGATGGCATTGTTTCTGGGGCTTTTTTGAGGATCAGTATAAATAGTATGGGCAATGCTATAAAAGGCATGTCTGGAGGGACCCTTAAACAAAGCAAACAAAACAGCATTGTTACCCAAAATAGCCCGGTGTCGAGTTCCCTGCTCCGTAGCATGTAATACAATGTTCCCTGCCATCTGGACATCACTATGCTGTGTTTCCCTGACCTCCACTAGAAGCAGCTAGTTACGTAAAACAGAGAAGCCCAGTGTAATGACACCAGCGGAAGTTGTACCACGTTAGGGGGTGGTAATGAGAAAGCCAGGGCAGCTGTTTTGGGTGACAGACCCACATTTCTTACCTGTGGTTCTGCCTTCAGCCTAAGGCTGTGTACACGCCATATGTTTAAAGCACCCTCCCAAAGAATCCTGGGGTCTGTAGTTTGTTAAGGGTGCTGGGAATTGTAGCTCTGTGAGGGGCAATCTACAGGTCCCAGGATTCCTGGTGTGTGTGTGTGTATGCACTTTAAATGTATGGTGTGTACATAGCCTGTGTCACAGAGCAAAATAAGCCAAACTCCAAAATCAAGACATACAAGAATAACCAAAGCAAATTTCAAAGCGAAGGATGCAATAGAGCTGCGGTACATATCTTCTGTAAAGCAAGGGTGTTCTGAAAACAACAACAACAACAACCTTCTAAAGCGTCTTTATAGGTCCCCAGTAAAACTGACTGCATACAGGGGTAACAAACTGGTGTTTGCCCGTTGGTTTGAAAATGTCTGTACAGGGGAGAAAGGGTTAAAATGTAGACCAATAGGAAAGCCGGAGGCGGAGCCTACCTGTTTATAAAAGGGCTTTGCCCAAGGTTTGGGAGTGGGTTGTTGGTTGGTTTTAGTGGGTTGGTTGGTTGGGAAAGGCAGTTGGAAAAGCAGTTGGCAGGCAGTTGGAAATAGACAGTTAGTGCAGTGGGTTCTTGTGTGAGGGGAGGTAGAAGAGACAGAGACAGGATAAAATAAGACTAAGAAGGTAAAGAGTAACAACGTTTGGAATGCAGCTAAAGTTTGTTTGTGTCTGCAATAAACTACACTTTTCTTTGTTAACTTGAGAACCTGACTGAGACTAAGTGATTTACCGGGGAGGACCTGGTTGGTGGCAGAGGATTAGTAGTAGTAGTCCGTGAGACGACTGGGGGGTCCGTACGAACGCCACACAAACGTTTGGAGAAAGCACAGGGAGCACAAGCCAACCCTCTCATTCTGACTCAAGCCCTTACCGCTAGCCTTGAGACGTTCCTTTTTGTGAGATTTTTCCATTTCCTCCAGGAACTGCTCAAAGACTTTCACATATGGAGCCAGGCTGGTTTTCTTGTAATCTATAAACAGATGACATACAACAAAGTATGTTGTCAGGCTGTTCACTTTCCATGCTAAACTAAATCATCCGAACACACAGCTGGGGAAGCTGTGGCCCTCCAGATATTATTGGATTCCAACTCCCATGAGCCCTAGGTTGGCACTGCCAATGCTCAGGGATTATAGGAGAAGTAGTCCAACAACCGCAGGAGGGTCTCAGGTTCCCTATGCCCTTTTACAACAGAAAAGGGAGCATGTGGCTGCATACACAGCATCCGTCTAAAGCAAACACACTGAATAATCCTGCAAACTGTTGTTTACCCTGCAGGGAGCTAGAATTCCTAGCACCCTTAACAAAGTACAGTCCCCATAATTGGTTGCTGACATGCATGCGTGTGTTTTAAATGTGTGGTGTATACACAGCCTGTGTCTCATCTCCCCCTGAAGGTAAGGGACACAGATCAGCTTTCTCCACTAGATGGAGATGTTTTAATACACTTCCCCCAGCCTGCTCTGAGCCAGCTGGGAGAAAAGAAGACTTAAAGCAGCAGAGCTCTGGGAGGTACAGCAAGGCAGGGCGAGATTTGTTCCCATTTTCCCCTGCCACCCTCCATGTGCTCTGATCAGTGTTAAAAAGTCAGTCTCCTAATCTCACATTATAGCCCAGGGGTCGTCAGGTTTTTTGGGGGGTGGGCCAGTTCACCGCATCACAAACCTCCTGGTGGGCCGGAGTGTGTGTGTGCACGCGCATATGGCAGAGGGGGCTTCTCTCTCCCCGAGCCCCTCCCGGTCCGTCCTCCTGCCTACCTAGGGTGCTGCCAAGAGGCAGAGGCTAATGGTGGCAATGGAAGAGGAATGAGCAGCCTGAAAGGGCTGCTTTTGGGCTGCTCGTTCCTCCGCTGCCGCCACCACCGACAGAGGCAGAGGAATGAGCAGTCTGAAATGGCTGCTTTTGGGCTGCTCGTTCCTCCTCCTCCACCGCCAGCAGCGGCACGGGCGGCGGCGGCGGCATAAGCTGCAGTGGCAAACAGCTTGCTCCAACAAGGGGCTGCTGGAAATGCACTCAGCCAGCTCAGGCCAGCCCCCTCTTGGTCATGTGCAGCCGCTGCTCAGCCATTGGCCAGGGCCTCAAAACTTAGCAGGCGATTGGCTGCACAAGGAGGAGGGATAGAGGAGGGAGGAGGTTCTGCTGCGGTGAGGGAGAGGGGGGGAAATGTTGGCTGAAAAAATGGCGCCTGTGCCGCAAAAAAACCCACCACGGAATCCAACCGCCGATCCATGGAACTGGCCATGGGCTGGTTCCAGGAGGCTCATGGGCTGGATCCGGCCCATGGGCCTTAGGTTGTTCTAGCCCAGGGGTCAGCAAACTAAGGGCTGTGGGCTGGATCAGGCCTAATTGCCTTCTGGATCCGGCCCGCGGACGGTCCAGGAATTACTGCATGGATCGCGTGTTCTTTCCCTCGCCCTCAGCAATGGTGGCGCCTCCTCCCTCCCTCCTCCTAGCTTCTCCCCACCCTACCTAGAGGAGGAAGGGGGTTGGGCTTTGTTGGTGCCAGCAGCGCTTGAGTGGCCGCCATTTTAAGCAGCCACTCTCTGGCGCCCCTCCACCGCCGCCAGCCCCTGCCACTTGCAAGACACAGGTAAGCAGCCACTGGAGCTCGTGGTGCTCTTGCATCATCCCCCCCCCAATAAAGTTCGGGCCCCCCAACGTCTGAGGGACAGTGGACCGGCCCCCTGCCGGAAAAGTTTGCTGACCCCTGTTCTAGCCAAACAGGCTATAAATACGCACGTGTCAGGGTTTGGCCCTGAATGCGTGTGACATGTAACTCTGAGGCCAAGCCCGTTACAGGCCTATGTAAGAACTCAATGACTGCTGTGTATCTTTTGTTCCTTTTGGATAACATACATTACATTTGTGCAACAGGACCCCCCCTGTTCCCAAATTTACTCTGAAGCACTGGGGGAACCCCTAAAACAGATTTAGGGGTTGTGCGGGGGGAGGAGAGGGGGAGAACATTCCACATGCAAGCAGAAATCTTTGTGCTTACGGAATGCCATGGTGTTACATTAATTATTATTTCTTTATGGGTGAGATTCAACCAATGGGTCCCGTCAGCTTGTGTGATGGGCCCCCCCCATCTCCTCCTTGGTGGCTCAGTGGGTGGTGGTTTGGCAGAACTCTGGAACATTGCATGGGGGGAGAGAGAGATTGTCCTTTCTGGCAAGTGAAAATATTGGATCCTGCCTTTTCTCCCAAGTCGAAGGCAGCAAACAGAAAAATGTTAAGCCAACACGGTATAAAAAAACATACAGTACAGTTGTACCTCGGAAGTCGAACGGAATCCGTTTGACTTCCAAAACATTTGGAAACCAAGGCGCGGCTTCCGATTGGCTGCAAGAAGCTCCTGCAGCCAATCGGAAGCCGTGCTGAACGTTCGGGATCCAAAGAACGTTCACAAACTGGAACACTCACTTCCAGGTCTGCGGCGCTCTTGAGCCAAAACGTTTGACCTGCAAGGCGTTCGTCAGCCAGGGTACGACTGTACTTAAAACATTTTTTAAAACAATTAAAAAACCATACTAAAACTTCTAAAAATTGCCATATTGCTGTGATTATACAGCGGAACCTCGTTTTTTGAGCGTCTTGAAAGCCGAATGTTTCAGAACCCGAACGCTGAAAACCCAGAAGTACCGTATTTTTTTGTGTATAAGACTAGGTCCCCCCCCAATAATGTCAAAAATTAGGGGGTGTTTTATACACGGATAGTGCCGAGGGTGGACTGGCGATTGGTTGTTGCCCAAAAATAGGGGGCATCTTATATATGGGGGGGTCTTATAGATGGGAAAATACGGTAATTTCTTCTGTTTTCAAGCACACCTCAGAAGTCGAAGGGCTTCTGTGGCATGTTTTTCCATTTTCAACACTGAAATTGCAGACAGCCCTTTGCGCCTCGGTCGTCGAACATTTCAGAAGTCTTCCGGAACAGATTATGTTCGACAACCAAGGTTCCACTGTATACGTTTTAATATTGCCTTATTACAATCTCATGTTTGAAAGTGGGTGAAGATTTCACAAGGTCTTATGCTGCCTTCTACGAACCTCTGCTACGCCGAGAGTTTTCGGGCTCCCCGTCATTTTCTTTTGCACCCTCCTCATCGTTGCTAACTGTGTCCAGCTCATGACAGAGGCGGCTAAAACAAAACAGAAACATCAGGAATCCCACAAAACCTGGTAAAAAGGTAAAGGTAAAAGGACCCCTGACAGTTAAGTCCAGTCGCGAACGACTCTGGGGTTGCGGCGCTCATCTCGCTTTATTGGCAGAGGGAGCCGACGTTTGTCCGCAGATAGTTTTTCCAGGTCATGTGGGCAGCATGACCAAGCCACTTCTGGCGAAACCAGAGCAGTGCACGGAAACGCCATTTACCTTCCCCACTAAATTATTAATGGCTAACAACATTAGCTTCGTATACTGGATACACCAGTTACAATAATAATAGTAACAATAATAACTACTACTACTAATAGTGGTAGTAGTAGTTTCTGGGGCAGCAGAACACAGGTGTTGAAAACTAAACAGAGCAGGTACCAGGCAAGCCTCCCTAGGGAGAGCCCAAGGATCCCACCTGTCTCAGCGCCCAACCAGGCTGAGGCTCCCAACCAGGCTGATGTGGGGTGATGTGTGCTGATATAATGTTTTGTGTGTGTGTGTTTTAAAAAAATTAAAGCTTTAGATTTGGAAGTTACACTTTTGCAATGAAGAATGCTATGATTCAGAAGCTCATGCTAAGCTTTGATCTTTCATTTTAGGATTTTCAAAATATTGCTGCGATTCCCTTAAAGGTAAAGGGACCCCTGATCATTAGGTCCAGTCATGGACGCCTCTGGGGTTGCGGCGCTCATCTCGCTTTACTGGCCGAGGGAGCCGGCGTACAGCTTCCAGGTCATGTGGCCAGCATGACTAAGCCGCTTCTGGAGAACCAGAGCAGCGCACGGAAACGCCGTTTACCTTCCCGCCAGAGCGGTACCTATTTATCTACTTGCACTGAACTGCTAGGTTGGCAGGAGCTGGTACTGAACAAGGGTAGCTCACCCCCTTGTGGGGATTTGAACTGCCAACCTTCTGATCAGCAAGCTCTAGGCTCTGTGGTTTAACCCACAGCGCCACTCTTCTAGGAACATTCTCTCTTCAAATCCACCTTCTGTATTACAGGGTGGAACTCTTTCAACAGTTGGTCCTATGTAGTTTAACACTCCTAAACCCACTGATGCATACGATCAGGCAACGTCGGGGAGTCCTCTGTATGTTGCTGGACTACATCTCCCATCATCCCTGACTATCAGCTGGCTGGGGTTGATGGGAGTTGGAGTCCAACAACACCTGGTAGTCCACAGGTTCCCCAGCTCTGGGCTATGCCAAAACTGAGGCAGAATAAAGTCGTAACCTGCCCTGGGACCTTATTAATAAATCTCATCTATTACATTTTTTGGAAAGTTGTTTGTTCACTATGCATTTTGACGCTTCATACAATATCGTAAACAAATCCTGCATAATGGTTCTACAGATCAAGCAGCAGCAGCAGGTTTTCCTTTATGTTTGTACATAACTGGTTACCATTTTGAAGCAAGGTGGAGGACTGAACCTTTCAAAACTTCAGTGATTGCAACTACTGATTTCAAAACTGCACCATTTATTTATTTTTTGTTTCTTAGAATTGCCAACCAATGAAGGGCACAAGGCTGCTCGTCGACAGTAAATAAATAATGGAGAATACTGTGTTGTGGCTGCAGAGATATGAGGGTTAAAGGAAATTAGGAGTAAGAAACAGGAGTTTCCTCCCCTCTGTTAAAAAAAGCTACAGGAACAGTGATGCCTCTGTTAACGCAAGATGCTGTAATCCTCCTAGTCCAGTGACCTAAGGGTCGAACCACATGAAGAGCAGCTGATATGGTGTCTTCCAGATGCTGTTAGACTACAATGGCCATCATTTCTAACTGTTGGCCAAGATGGCTGGGGCTGATGGGAATCATAGAATCATAGATTTGGAAGAGACCACAAGGGCCATCGAGTCCAACCCCCTGCCAAGCAGGAAACACCACCAGAGCACTCCTGACATATGGTTGCTGTCAAGCCTCTGCTTAAAGACCTCCAAAGAAGGAGACTCCACCACACTCCTTGGCAGCAAATTCCACTGTCGAACAGCTCTTACTGTCAGGAAGTTCTTCCTAATGTTTAGGTGGAATCTTCTTTCTTGTAGTTTGTAGTCCAACAGCATGTGGAAGCCACCACAGTGGCTATCCCCAGACTACGCAGTGAAGGTAACACAGACTGCTGCAGCTGCTCTGTGCTCCAAGAGACAAATGGCAGCGTGTGTTGCGCTTCAACTTTCCATGTGCCCAAAGCTGGATCATTCATACCTTATAGTGGGAACAGCAAATGGATCAAATTCATCCAGTTTCTTCAGGTCGATTGGAACTGAAATACGTCCTAAAGGAGGGCAATGAGCAAGTTAGAAGGGGCCCTTCTGGGTGCCAGCATAGATATAACTCTACATGCTTTGGTGGGGAAACAACAATACTGCTACTATCATTGACCAAGATGGTTTTATCTCACTCTTCCTCCACAGCTCAGAGCGCTCTAGGTGGCCCTCTTTGATTTCACCCTCTCAACAACCTTGCAAGGTAGTTTAGGCAGAGAGACAAGCGAGTGGCCCAAGGACACTGGCAAGAGTGAAGGTGGCACACCTAAGGGGATATGTGAACTCCCAGATCCAAGACCAAAGGCCCTATCCAACACCCTATTAGATCCCCATCTTGATCAAAGGAAGGTATGTTGAAGCATCATGCAACCAACCTGTTTTGGGGTGAACGCTGAAGGGGCTCTTCAACAAGTGGTTGATTCCTTTGCTGACATTCATATCTAGCCGTGGAAAACAGTACTGAAGCATGATCTCAGACTCAGTGTGCGCCATTTTCCTGGGTGTGCTCTGGGAAGGAAAAGGAAGATTGGGAAAGGTTCAAACTTGGGAGGATCTTTTGTAGGCAGAGAGCCTAGGACTTGCCGATCAGAAGGTCGGCGGGTCGAATCCCCGTGACGGGGTCAGCTCCTGTTGCTCGGTCTCAGCTCCTGTCCACCTAGCAGTTTGTTTGTTTTTTATATATAATATTTTTATTAGGGTTTTTACATAAAAACAACAACAGAAAAATACAAAAATACAAAACAACAAAAACAACAACACAAAAGAGAAAAAAAGAACGAATAAAAACAATTCCATTTTCATAGTATTCCTTGCATTTACTTATTTCCCAGACCTCCCCACACCTCCCCTCACTGTATTCCAGTTCATATATTTGATCAGCAAATCCATTCCCTCTATCTTAACTAATCTTTATCTTAATCTTAATATCTTAATATCTTAATATATCTTAATCTCCTTAATATCTTGATAAATTAAGCCTTTTAATTTTACACCTTTTGACCACCTAGCAGTTTGAAAGCATGTCAAAGTGCAAGTAGATAAATAGGTACCGCTCTGGCGGGAAGGTAAATGGCATTTCCATGCGCTGCTCTGGTTCTCCAGAAGTGGCTTAGTCATGCTGGCCACATGACCCAGAAGCTGTACGCTGGCTCCCTCGGCCAGTAAAGCGAGATGAGTGCCGCAGCCCCAGAGTCAGCCATGACTGGACCTAATGGTCAGGGGTCCCTTTACCTTTACCTTACAGTCGCAGAGGAAGGGTTGTGCCACCACAGCACCTAAGAGAGCACTCTACGACTGCAACGCTGAACAGTTTTATATTGGGGGCAGGGGTGGAATCAGCAGAAGGGGTTAGTGAGAAGTGCTTTTTATCAAGACAGGGGGTTCAAACACTGCCCATCCCAACAATCCCATTGCTTTAGAATTCAGCTGTCAATCCCACTTCTTGGTCAAGAAGTAAAAGCTCGCCAGCTTCTCATGTTGCTTTGTTCCCCATCACCCAGTGCTGGCAGCCTAGGGACTCACCCAAAAGATTCTTATGATGCACATGCCCCCCCCCCATTACCTCAAATACTTACACTGTGTCTTTCCAATGCTTTCGTCAAAAGCTCCCAGCGCTTGACCGAATCGTGCTTTTTAGTGAATTCCTGAAGCAGTTCTTTTCGAACTGGTGGCCAAATTGTTAAGGAGTTTCAAATCTGGTCCAAGGCCTGCTGGTGCCTGGGGCAGAGGAGCCCTGCTGGGTCAGACCAAAGGCCCATCGAGTCCAGCATCCTGTTTGCATAATGGCCAACTGGACGCCTATGGAAAGCCGACAAGCAGGATACGAACACAACAGGATTCTCCCACTCAAGTTCCCCAGCAGCTGGTATTTAGAGGGATGCTGTTTCTGCATCAGTAAAATTTGGGGCATCACACGGCAGGACAGAGTCTCAAGCAAAGATATGCCCTCCCAATCTCACATTCCCAGCATGCTTGTGCAGTCATACCTTGGGTTACGAATGCTGCGGGTTGCGGACTGCGCCAAACCCGGAATACCGGAACGGGTTACTTCTGGGTTTTGGTGCTTGCACAGAAGCACAAAATGACATCAGATGCATGCGCCGAATCGCGTCACGCGCATGCGCAGACACAGTGCTTCAGGCTGCGGGTTGCAAACGTGCCTCCCGCACGGATCACGTTTGCAACCCGAGATATGACTGTACTCCTGTCTCAGTGATGTTTACACTGGCTCAGTTGTGTACACAGAATGGGAGATAGCAGGAACCCCAAAGATTACGGGGAGCTGGCTTCAGGCACCAGGCTTGATGGCAGACCAACTCTGTGTTACAAAGATTGATGCAAACATGACATGAATGCTGGCAACATTACCCCTGCCATATGGCACTCTCTTGCAGATTATTGCAATGCTTAGAGACAGACAGGTTGTGCATCCCTAGCAGTGACCACAGGAGGAATGCCTGCTGGGAGGAGCGCAGAGAGAAGCAACGCCATGGTGCATCTGCAGCAGCACAACCAGATGCCTTCATCTGCCCCAGTTGCAACAAAACATGTCTCTCCCATATCGGTCTCCAATGCCATAGCAGGCGCTGTAACCTTCCAAGTTTGAATTCACCCCCAAAGGCAAACGGATGCCAACAACAACAGCAGCCGCCGCCTCCGATACGGGATAAATCTGCTTCCTGACCCCTGCATCAACACAGGTGCCAGTAAACAGACCCAGGGTGTCAGGGAACTGCCATCAGTGCCGGAGGGAGAGAGCAAAATCCAGAGGGATTCCGGAGAGCGTCCCGGGATTGGGAGAGGCAGCCCATCTTCTGGGGAAGAGAATCAGCGTAGCACCAGTGGAGAAGGGGGGCAGATGGGGGAAGCGGCGAGGCGGTCCCATGACTCCTTGCCGGGGACCAGCGGGGAGAGTAGAGGTCCTCCGCGGCCTACGCCCTCCTTGCGCAGAAGGCTTTCACGCAGAGAGAGTAGAAGGAGACTAGGTGTCAAAGAGCTTCTTTGCTGGAAGAAGTTTAAGAAACGCCCACTGACGGATTCTGCCAGCAATTGAGACAGCCACGGCTGAGTGGCTGTCCGGACAGAAAAGGTTCACTCAGGCAATCCAGCCAGGTGTTTGCACTGGCTTACGCATGAGCAACCCCTAGAACCATTACACAGGGGTATCTGGATTTTTGCCCCCACGGCCTTGACTATTTATTGCAGGGAAGGGGAAGCTGTGGCCCTCCCAAAGTTAATGGAATAGAACCCGCCATCCCTGGCCATATACCATGTTGGATGCGAGTTGCAGCCCAACATCTGGAGGGCCACAGGTTCCTCATCCCTGATTTTATGGGCATGTCACTAGTAAGATGTGCAGCACTCTCTGGCACGCCCCATAGGTTCTTGAAAGGATATTCTCTGGGACCAAAGCCAACACTTTTTCATAGCTCTCTTTACTTCCAAGAATGTCCTGCTCGACAAGTGCATACTCTCTGAAATAACGCTTCACCACATTTAGAGATTCGCTGCAACAGAAGAGGGGGAAACATCAGAGAGTCAGAGGGGTAACTTTGCTGGAGAGGCAGGTGAATGGGCACAAGGAAGGTTACTGAGGGCATGGGCTGAAAGCGCCGCAAGTGAACTATGTCGTCAATCATCAGGAAGCACAACATTCCTGCTATGTATATAAAGCTCAATAATCCTCCTACGTATACAAAGTTAGGGATGCGGGTGGCGCTGTGGGTTAAACCACAGAGCCTAGGACTTGCCAACCAGAAGGTTGGCGGTTCGAATCCCCGTGACGGGGTGAGCTCCCGTTGCTCGGTCCCAGCTCCTGCCAACCTAGCAGTTTGAAAGCACATCAAAGTGCAAGTGGATAAATAGGTACCACTCCAACAGGAAGGTAAATGGCGTTTCCGTGCGCTGCTCTGGTTCGCCAGAAGTGGCTTAGTCATGCTGGCCACATGACCCGGAAGCTGTCTGCTGACAAATGCCGGCTCCCTCGGCCAGTAAAGCGAGATGAGTGCCGTAATCCCAGAGTTGTTCATGACTGGACTTAACGGTCAGGGGTCCCTTTACCTTTTACCCTAGTTTTAGGGTTTTAGGAGCAGACCAAAAGCTCTCCCACGGCTCAAGGCTCTTATTACAGTCATAAAGGTAAAGGTACCCCTGCCCGTACGGGCCAGTCGTGTCCAACTCTAGGGTTGTGTGCCCATCTCACTTAAGAGGCCAGGGGCCAGCGCTGTCCGAAGACACTTCCGGGTCATGTGGCCAGCATGATGAAGCTGCATCTGGGGACCAGCACCAGCGCAGCACACGGAAACGCCATTTACCTTCCCGCTATAAAGGGGTCCCTATTTATCTACTTGTACTTTGACGTGCTTTCGAACTGCTAGGTGGGCAGGAGCTGGGACCGAACGATGGGAGCTCACCCCGCTGCGGGGATTCGAACCGCGATCAGCAAGCCCTAGGCGCTGAGGTTTTACCCACAGCGCCACCCGCGCCCCATTACAGTCATACCTCGGGTTAAAAGTCGCTTCGGATTAAATCTTTTCAGGTTGCGTCCCGCATTGACCCGGAAGTAACGGAACGGGTTACTCCGGGTTTCGCCGCTCGCACATGCGCAGATGCTCAAAATGACGTCACGCGCATGCGCAGAAGCGGCGAATTACGACCTGTGTAGACGCGGGTTGCGTTCTGCTCAGGATGCAAACAGGGCTCTGGAACAGATCCCGTTTGCATCCAGAGGTACCACTGTATATAGTAGGCTCTTCTCAGTTCATGGTTAAGTGAAACAGAATGCCACTGAAGAAAGCTGCCCATGAGCCTCATCAATAGTTGGCACCTATAGCTTCTACTCACCCTTCTCCATCAGAAAGCCACAATGCAGTCCATACCTCCTTATTCCACAGTGATTCTCAGCACAGCTTAAAACAACACTTAAAGCTTAACGTTCGCTGAATAACCAATTCAGGACGTGCCACCTCTCTATGCTAGAAATGCCATAAATTCCCTGGCTGTTGCCTGAACTGACCTGATGAAAGGGTGGATGTTGTCCGGAAGAGTCACCTTCTTGATGGTCTCTTCGCCACCCTGTGAAATATGGAGGTTTAGTTTAGATTGGTTTATTTAAGCATCTTTCAGTCTGTCTAATGTTTATTGGATGGATTTCCCCCCTAAATTGATTTTTTATTTTATTGTTATTTACGCTTTATACCGTATTTTATGGGTTTTTTGTAGCATCAATTAAGTGTTTTAAATTTGTTGTTAGCCACCCTGAGCCCAGTTTCCTGAACCGGGAAGGGCGGGGTTTAAATAAAAATTTATTATTATTATTTCCAAGTCAGTTTACAAACAAGAAAACATTTAAATACAAAATAAAGAAAACTAGAAGCTCAAAACAGCCAGCAAGATTAAAAATGAATCGAAAATGCACCAGAAAATAAAAAATATGAAAAATGAGCTCTGGTTAATGCCACTCACCCCTCCACTGAGAGCTAGAAACGTCATGCTTTATGGGCTTCCCAGAGGCATCGGCTTGGCCAATGTGAGAACAGTGCTCAAGTAGATGAGCCTGTGGCCTGATCAAGCAGGATTCTCTGGTTAATACACTTAAAGATTGCTTCTGGTCATGACACTGTGCTCTGCCTTTCCTTGTCCTAGGGGCATGTCCCAACGTGGCAGGCCTGTATTGTAGCCTAACTGGGCCCCTGATTCTCTGCCCTCCAGTGTCACATAATCATAGAATTGTAGAGTTGGAAGGCACCCGAGGGTCATCTAGTCCAACCCCCTGCAATGCAGAAATTAAGTCCCACCTCCTACTGTCCTAAAGATACCACACCTTCACAAGGGAGAGATATTCCACTGCTGCAGAGCGGAGACTTGAAGACCACTTCCTGACCGATTCATCACACACCCAGCAATGAACGCCTCTCCGTCCCGAGTACACCCAGAGGCGGTGCTTGATGCCAAAGTCCTCTGGAGGTGCAGAAGAGCAGAGCAGAAAGCACAAAAGGTAATAGCTTTGACAAGAATGCATGAATAAAATCTTAGGGCTGTGAGTGCTCATAGCGTTCTGCATGCATCATCCCAGCAATTCTTACATTATTATTCTATTGCAGATTGGCTGTGTGTGTGTGTGTGTGTGTGTCAGCAAGGAAAGACTGGGAGTCAGATAGAAACAGACCTTGATCACGGCCAAAGTGAGATTTGAGCAAGCATATCCTGAACTGCAATACCATGTGTGTTAGTATTTATACCAGCAGATACTAACACCCACACACATACACAAATGCAGCAATATAAAGTAACAGAAGCATTCCATTGGTACAGAGCATATGAGGAAGGTAAAAGGGGAGAGCCAATTCAGCAGTTTACCAGTCTGCAGGTATTGCTGCCGAAAGTTAAGCTGCACGGATTGACAGTAGTAACAGAGGCAAAAGCATGAAAAGGAAAGTCAGGGAGTCCCCATAATTGGAAGGCTTACAGAAGTTGGTTGTAATCATATCCACTAAAAATTTAAGGAAAATTGACCTTCCCTCACTGCAGAATGATATATTAGGTATCCTCTTAAAGACACTATTCCAGCCCTAGGACTTGAACATGAAAAAGGAACAGTAGCTTCCATGTCCGTCCTGTCTGTCTGCTTGGATAGAAAAAGCTGCATCAGCACAGCAATGTGCAACCTCCTGTCTTTTCAGACCCAGAATTCACCTGCAGGATGAGACCCAGTTTTAAAGTTTTTAATGCATAAGCTTAATTTGCCCCCTATCTGTTTAGGTTGGAAGTTCCTTGGGACAAGGACCCACCTTCTTTTGCTTACACTTCCCAAAAAGGTTCCACAAAAGCCAATGGTACTGGATAAATCAAATATTATGAAAATATGGTACACACTGCTGGAAGGCGCTTAAACTCTGACTTGGGTGAGTCTCCGAAAGAAAGGTGGACAAAATGGTCAGTCTGGCAACAGTTGCTACGTGGCCATTGGCCACTTACCCACGAGTGCCCGATCAATGATGCGGATGGCAATGGTCATTAGAGTCCAGCACTTGGGGCAGATCTCTGCAGAGCTGAAAGAAGAGTCGTTAAAAAACGAAGCCCTGATTAGTTTAAAAATATAACCCACGACTCCCACCTTCAACGAAGCTTACAAAACCATATAAAAACCACAACAACCCAGTTCAGACAATTGTTCTAGACTCTGGTCTAGGGAACAGTGGAAAAATGTTGGGGCTGAGAACTCATCCTCTCCTCCGTTGGCTTAAGTACTAAGACCCTGGACCGCATTAATCCAGAGTTTTATGTTGTGTCCAAACTAGGAAGCTCTAAGTTAACGGTCCTTAACAAACAAGGAAGTAAGTCAGGGTGTGTGATCTGCTAAATGCTCTTCAGCCCAAAGTGGGCAGTGTATTTTTTAACACACACACACCCCAAAGGCACTGAACAAGCAAATCCAAGAGGCTATTCTACAGCTTCAGAATTCAGTGGGAAGAGGCTCATATGTAATGAGTGGCAATTTCACTGGACATGAGAAGTCATTTGACACGGCATCCACACGGTGGACACCCCATGTTCTTGCGCACATTCTGAAGGTTCAGAATGGAAAAAGGATTTTCTTTTAATGAAATAATTTATACGATTTCGTGTTGCATCCAACACTTAGATCTAGCATCCTTACTATTATTAGGCGTGTGGGACAAAACAAAGGGTGGCTTCCATTATCCTGCCCCCCTGCAATCTTCCTTGCATGCTGTGTCAGAAGACAGAGCACTTGGTTGAGTCAGGCTCAGCATGGCAAACTCTATATTCTTCCAAGCTCCCAGAAGAGTGCTATTCAGAGTTCTTCAGGCTGCAGGCCTATCCAGACTTACCTGGCAGTAAGTCCCGTTGAACACAGTGGGACTTACTTCCAGGAAAACATGCACAGGATTGCACTGTCAAGGCTCCTTCAGATGACCTAGCTAGTCATTTGTACACCCCCCCCCCCCCCACTTCTGAATGAATTTCCCTGTCACTTTCCAAACCACAAAAAGTCTGGTTCTTTTTTAAAGTGGACTTGTTGTGCCAGGGCGACAGAGCCCTTTAAACCTCATTTACTGTACAGACCTAAAGTCCTGGTATCCACTTGCGTGGGAATCCTTCCCACAAAATACTGACAGTCTAGACTCCCATTTGATGTGCTGTCAAGGTTCAGGGAATGCCCACAGATGGAAATAAAGTACAAAAACAGACAATAAGCTTAAAGTAAAAACGAAACAAGTTTCTAGTCCATAACTGTTACAACAACGCCAGAAGCACAGAAGCGGGCAGCATCTTTTGAAGTTCAGAGCAGAACTCAAGAGTGATCAGTCAATTGAGAGCGAATGCTCTAGCCACCTTCCCAAACATATACAATTATCATCCTCACCATCAAACTGGCTTCCTGTCCCCAATCACTATCCCAGAAGGGTAATAAAAATACCTGCAGCATCTTCTAACATCATCGTAATCTGTCATGTCTATATCAAATACGAGCTCTTTCTCCTGGGCCTGGAAGGCACCTAGGTGTACCATGTTGTGCTGGATGGGCTGCAGGGAAGCAAAAGGGAACAGAAATAACTTAGAAATGATAGCTGCTTACCGTAATTTAGAATTTTATCTTCCTGCCTTGTGACAGTTAACTAATTGGTTTTTCTTTTTCAATGGTTCCAGTAAAATTATGTTTGATCATATTTGTACGGTCAAAGGGCCAAGTCTTTTTTAAGCCAGTTAAATGGTAGACTCTAGGGCAGGCAGTTTTGAAAACCTTTTCTAAATCATTTTTATAACAGGATTGAGGAACCTGTGACCCTCCAACTGTTGCTGGGCTCCAGCTCCCATCAGCTGCAGCCAGCGATGCTAATGGCCAGGGTGATGATGGGAGTTGTAGTGCAGCAGCACCTGGAGATTCCCCGGCCTGGCTTTATAGCATTGAAGTGCATACCTTGTGCGAATACACGGCCCCAATGTCAATTTTGTAAGGGCACATTTTCTGGATCTCTTTTTCCAATTCCAAGGGTGTGTTGAAAGACTGGTACCGCACGTAGATGTCATCGCGGAGCGTGAACGAAAACTCTCTTCGCTGAAAGTAATTCTTTGACACTGCAAAAGGAAGATCACATGCAAGTTACATCGCGCAGCACAGTTTCTGCTTTGAATCTCAGCTATTCCACGAAGCTGGCAGGATGGTCTTAGGCAAGATGCTGTTCTTCACGCCCCAGTTCTCCTTTTGCAATATGGTGGAATAAGACAGCACACTGAACACTCTAAATGTGATATATAAACGCTAAGTATGATTATACTTTAGTCAGCCAGGTCGGCGTTAATTCAGGAAAGTCCATACAAGAAGTCCACACAACCCTAAAAATTCTGTGGCCAGCAAAATGTTGGGACCTCCTTAACTGTCCTCTGTTAGCTGGGCTGGTCCTCTGTCCAAAAGTGTCTGCTATTTGCAGAGCCTTCCATTATAATTCCACTTTAAAGCTAAATAACAATAAGAAGAGAAAGCAGAGGCCTTGAAGTTGTTCATCATTCGGTCACAGATCATTCAGTCACAGTCTTCCCCACTATGGCGACAAGTGTTGTACTGCACTAATTATATTTGCATTTATGCCAAATACATGAGCACGTGTAAATTTTATGCATGTCTGTGCTCTCTTTTTCACCACACAGGTGGCCACGCTAGCCAATGCCAGACGGGGCACGAAGGTGGCAGTGTTCCCTTGTATAGTGCTTCCAAACACAGAATCATGGAACTGTACAATTGGAAGGGATCCTGGGTGTCATCTAGTCCAACCCCCAAAGCAGGAAGATGCAGGTGGCCTGTATGGGGATCGAACCTGCGACTTTGGTGCTATCAGTACCACCCTCTAACCACCCAGGCTCTTCCACAAACCCACAGAACCTTTTCTTTTGGAAACCTATTGCCCCTGCATCTTGCCGTTGTGCGTTCCTCAATTAATTCCTCAGTTAATTACAAACTGCGGGAAGAAGCCTGCCCTGAGTCTGCGGGCAGCGACTCATTTCACTTAGCTGCCCCATTTTCTTTGATCTGGGCGCCTCCTCCCGTTCCAGCGCCCACCATGAAGGGCGAGACCAGGCGCGTTTCTTCGCCTCCTGCATATGCTCAGAGGCACCCGTGTTGCAAGGCTGTGGGGGCTGAGCCCCGCCCCGGAGCACTTACGCGCCTCGACCATCTTCCCCCAAGTTGGGGGGCTTCCCTTCCGCTCCCTCCGCAGCTCCAGGGTCCCAGGAGCGCGCCTCTTCCCCCCCGCCCGCCCGCCCGCTCCTTGCTCACCGTCGCCGTAGCGCAGCCACCGCCCGTAAAGGCCGAAGGGGAAGACGCGGCGGTAGTACAGCGGCAAAAGGTCGGGCAGGGAGCCGGGTTCGAAATCTGCCATGTCCAAAGAGAAAGCGGAGCGCGCGCGCGGGAGAAGCCAGGCTCCGCCTTCCGCTTCTCGAAGAACCAATCAGAGCAGCGCCCGCCGTAGATGCACCGCGCCGGGGATTGTGGGAGTTGTAGTTCCGGCGAGAAAAAGCGGCCTCTGAGAGGCTCTAGCGGCCCTTTACGAAAATGATGTTGTTTAGTTGTTTAGTCGTGTCCGCCTCTTCATGTACCCATGGACCAGAGCACGCCAGGCACTCTGTCTTCCACTGCCTCGCGCAATTTGGTCAAACTCATGCTGGTAGCTTCGAGAACACTGTCCCACCATCTCGTCCTCTGTCGTCCCCTTCTCCTTGTGCCCTCCATCTTTCCCAACATCAGGGTCTTTTCCAGGGAGTCTTCTCTTCTCATAAGGTGGCCAAAGTATTGGAGCCTCAGCTTCACTATCTGTCCTTCCAGTGAGCACTCAGGGCTGGTTTCCTTCAGAATGGATCGGTTTGATCTTCTTGCAGTCCATGGGACTCTCAAGAGTCTCCTCCAGCACCATAATTCAAAAGCATCAACTCTTCGGCGATCAGCCTTCTTTATGGTCCAGCTCTCACTTCCATACATCACTACTGGGAAAACCATAGCTTTAACTATACGGACCTTACAGTTCTCTGCAAAACAGAAATCCTGCAAATGCAAACCTCCACTAAGTTTCACGCACAATGCATACAAACATAGCATTTGATGCACATTCAGCTTAGAACTTTTACACTGGGCAGAGGTAAAAGTGGGTGGATCAACAAACGTGAGTTTTGCGGAGGGGGCAGCCCTTCTCCCTCGAGCCACTATCCGTTCCTCCCCCAGTGCGCTTCAGAGCCAATACCACAGATGGCAGGTGCCTTGACCATTTCAGCGGTGTGAACACAATTGCCAGGCTAGCCAAGACCTGCACCTTGCGCCTTATGGTAGACAAACCCGACTTCATCCTCAGTGGCAAAGTGGCAACTAGAGAGGCTACCCTGCAGTGTGAGCTCAGTCAGGGAAATGTCTTCGATGAGTTCCTGATGGAGGGAACAGCTGCAGACAAAATAATAATTTATTTAGAGCTAACACCTGGAAGGGACGCGGGTAGCGCTGTGGGTTAAACCACAGAGCCAAGGACTTGCTGATCAGAAGGTCGGCGGTTCGAATCCCTGCAACGGGGTGAGCTCCTGTTGCTTGGTCCCTGCTCCTGCCAACCTAGCAGTTTGAAAGCACCTCAAAGTGCAAGTAGATAAATAGGTACTGCTCCGGCGGGAAGGTAAACGGCCTTTCCGTGTGTTGCTCTGGTTCGCCAGAAGCGGCTTAGTCATGCTGGCCACATGAGCTGGCCAATAAAGCAAGATGAGTGCCACAACCTCAGAGTTGGCCACGACTGGACCTAATGGTCAGGGGTCCCCTTACCTTTACCTTTAACACCTGGAAACTTCTCCAGAGCTTTGAAAACAGAATGCCAAGGAAGTGAAGTTGACTAATAAGCATTGCCCTTGCCTCACAGGAGCAAGAGAATGGCCAGCTCTAGCCCTGTTGTGGCTTATGACATTCCTGTGGGAATTATCCCAAGAAAGCTGCAGAATGACTTCAGGGAGTAGCAGGCTAGGCCAGAGTTTGATGGCAGCATTTATTTGCCAGTGCTCAAGACCATAAGGAAGAGGAGGAGGGTTGTGGAGAGAATGAACAATCTCTACAATTCTATAGTAATAGAATCAAATTTAATGGAGAAATGAACTTGAAAACAGAAACTGATCTGGTGTGTGTTACAACTCACTTTAAAGAACTTGGGAATCCTCCCAGGGTAGGCAGGCTCCCAAAGATCTACTCACAAGAAAGAGACCATAAAATACATAAAATAGTAAAGGTAAAGGTAAAGGTACCCCTGCCCGTACGGGCCAGTCTTGACAGACTCTAGGGTTGTGCGCTCATCTCACTCTAGAGGCCGGGGGCCAGCGCTGTCCGCAGACACTTCCGGGTCACGTGGCCAGCATGACAACGCTGCTCTGGCGAGCCAGAGCTGCACACGGAAACGCTGTTTACCTTCCCGCTAGTAAGCGGTCCCTATTTATCTACTTGCACCCGGGGGTGCTTTCGAACTGCTAGGTTGGCAGGCGCTGGGACCGAACGACGGGAGCACACCCCGCCGCGGGGATTCGAACCGCCAACCTTTCAATCGGCAAGCCCTGGGCGCTGAGGCTTTTACCCACAGTGCCACCTGCGTCCCATACCATAAAATGCAGACAGTAAAAACAGCACAACACTATTATATGCCTTTTTGCTTAAAAAAATAAGTCCTCTCCCAAAAGCCTCTTGGAATAAGAGCCTTCATCTGCCCTCAGAAAGGAGGGAACTTTTTAAATTTTATTTATTTTATTTTATTTTTTTATTTTGCCAACAAAGGTCCATATAGTAAAAGCTATGGTTTTCCCAGTAGTGATGTATGGAAGTGAGAGCTGGACCATAAAGAAGGCTGATCGCCGAAGAATTGATGCTTTTGAATTATGCTGCTGGAGGAGACTCTTGAGAGTCCCATGGACTGCAAGAAGATCAAACCTCTCCATTTGGAAGGAAATCAGCCCTGAGTGCTCACTGGAAGGACAGATCCTGAAGCTGAGGCTCTAGTACTTTGGCCACGTCATGAGAAGAGTCGGACACGACTAAACAACAACAACAACAACAACAACAACAACGTAGCAAGTGCAAACGGGTGCTTTTGCAGCTAGGGTTGCGACAGAGGGTGGAATCTTTGCTTCATTGCTCATATTAATAGATAACTCATCCCTGGGCGTCTGGGTGTCTCTCAGAAGCAACCTGTTTATTGGAATCTCTCTCTGGGCTATATTAACAAGTTACAGCTTAAAGAAAATTGGACTGCATTGCTTGTTGTTTAAGAGCAATGTGCTGATTTGTATTTACAATGTTTTCGTGACCGGTTTAAGGTAGAACTTTGGAACTCTTTCTTGGTGTGAAGAGCTTTTTGATTCAGGTTCTAGATCAGGGAATTCTGCTTACATAATTCTCACAGCCCTGAAAGGTTGCTCAGGACATAACATGACCCTCAGCCTTATCAGCACCCTGCCAGGGCAGTTATCAGTTCACAAATACAACCAAGTACTTTGAACTTTTCTTCAGGGTTATAGGTTTGAGGTATTCAACTGTGTGGATCTGGCAAGACTTTTAATTTTTGGAATAGCCATGCTAGCCTCCTGGTGATGTGCAAGGAGAACAAAGTAAGGGGCTCACATGGGAGGTAAAGGTAAAGGGACCCCTGACCATTAGGTCCAGTCGTGGCCGACTCTGGGGTTGCGGCGCTCATCTCGCTTTATTGGCCAAGGGAGCCGGCGTACAGCTTCCGGGTCATGTGGCCAGCATGACTAAGCTGCTTCTGGCGAACCCGAGCAGCGCATGGAAACGCCGTTTACCTTCCCGCCGGAGCGGTACCTATTTATCTACTTGCACTTTGACGTGCTTTCGAACTGCTAGGTTGGCAGGAGCTGGGACCGAGCAACGGGAGCTCACCCCGTCACAGGGATTCGAACTGCCGATTTTCTGATCAGCAAGTCCTAAGCTCTGTGGTTTAACCCACAGCACCACCTGAATGGGTGAGGACCCTCCCTCAATTCAGATAGTGAAAAGGAAAAACAACAACAACCAGAGATTTTGAGAGGAGAGCAGTGAGGAGACCTAGAAGTAAAACAGCTAGCTGGAGAGACACCCAGAGATCAATGTTTGATATCTATTTGAATCCAAGGCTGTAGTTATGGGAGATACAAAACCCTTTTGGGGTGCTAATGCTGTGAACCCCTCCACTGCAGGCTCAGCTTATATACAGTGGTGCCTCGCAAGACGAAATTATTTCGTTCCGCGAGTCTCTTCGTCTAGCGTTTATTTCGTCTTGCGAAGCAACCCCATTAGCGGATTAGCGCTATTAGCGGTTTAGCGGCTATTAGCGGCTATTAAAGGCTTAAGGGATTAGCGGATTAGCTGCTAAAAGGCTATTAGCAGCTTAGTGCCTTAGAAAAAGGGGGTGGGGAGCGGAAAAAACCCCCAGGAATCGCAAGACATTTTCGTCTTGCGAAGCAAGCCCATAGGGAAATTCGTCCTGCGAAGCGCATTGAAAAACGGAAAACCCTTTCGTCTAGCGGGTTTTCCGTCTTGCGAGGCATTCGTCTTGCGGGGCACCACTGTACCGGTAGTTGTGTAAATAAACCACATAGCATGAAGACACCACGGTCTCTGCTCTGCGTAATTCCAAAAGGAAACACGAACCCTGGAAAAGCGCCTGGGGCCCCCTGGAATCTCACACTATGTTCTTATGTTAAATGCTGGTCTACTTGTTTGTGTGTTTCTAAGGGCCAAACAAAACACGATGCTAAGTGCTACACCTGAAGTGTCATCATTGATTTTTTTTAAAAAATGTTAATAGCTTCTGTGTGATTAATACTTCCTCCCTGTTGACACAGTCTGAACAAAATCAGTTAAAATACTGCCTGGTGGCAATTAACAATGAAAGCCAACCGCCATGGCACACACACACAAACATATATATCATGCCCTAAATGAATGTAAATCTTTTCACGAATAAAGGCGAGTTACATCTTGAAAAATTAACGGGAAAACCTGAAAGAAGAAAGCAGGCCAAATCTGTTCTTTAAAGGCTTGCAGATAGCATTTACAGGGACATTTTGATCAGCTCCCTGCCATGCACTGTGACTGGTGCCTTGCAAGCAGCCAGCCAGCTGCAGAAATGAGTACTTCCCTGGCTAATGATTTCAGACAACTGAAGCAGGGAAATCATTGGACTAAGCCCCAGACTGGTTACCAATTCATAGATACACAAAGTACTTTGGACTTTTCTTGTTTTGGCAAAAAAAACCAACAACTTGGTGGCTGTTTTCCAGCCTATCCAGAACCGTACAAATTCTGGGGTGAGATGTAGGGGTAAGGTTCACTAACAGAATGGATTAACAGATCTACTCTTCTGTTTGTAGAGAGTTCCTGTTTCAGACAGATTGGACAGTCAAGGTGTTGGTTGAGTTTTGAGGTAAGCAAAGCCTATTAACTTTTCGTTTGGCGATGAGAGTGCTTCCAGACAGTGACTTAATATTGTACATGGGTCACTAAGATAATCACAAATGAGTCATTGCCAACAGGTGTTTTTAATACAGAATTAATGCCTGGAGAGGGTCAAGCTGGATTAAATTGGGAGGGAGATACAGGCTGGCATTTTGATGCCACTAACACCGTGTGAATGCTGCAAAAAGCTTGCGTGCATGAGACACACCAATCCACAACACAAACGCATCTGGCAGCATCTAGGGTGTGTTTAAAAGAAGAGAGTGGCTTGAATCTTAGCTATCCTTTTTGGAAGGAAGTTGGGTGGGTTACAGCTTAATAGAATTGTCAGTAGCATTGTAAGAAGACAAGCACTGTTCTTCCTTAGAATAATGAACCTATACGTCTATTAAGTTTTACAAGAATGACATCAATGGCTGCTTAGGGGGGAAAAGCCCATGGCTCCCTAGAGGCAGAGAAATGAGGTCTCTAAAATGGAATACAAGTTACAATCTGGAACTAAGGTGCCCGGATGCAAAGGAGGACCAGCCTCGAGTCTGCAGGTGCTGTTGCTGAATGCCAGGTCGACATTGAGTAAGACCTCCTTCAGCCATGATCTGATGATGGATAAGGCCAATCTGGTCTGTATCACTGAGAGCTGGGTGGGTGAGCAGGGTGGAGTTGGTTTTACCCATCTGTTCCCACCTAGATACTCTGGGCAGCATCTGGGCAGACTTGAGGGCCAGGGAGGTGGAGTTGCTATAGTCTGTAGGGTTTTTGTCTTTCTCTTCAGGCTCTCTGTCCATTTGGGTGGGATCTTGAGTGTATGTTCCTAGCACTGGGCAATTGGGACAGATTCGGAATTCTGTTGGCTTACTGTGCATCTTGTTGCCCAGCAGTTTCCCTGCCTGAACTGGTCTTAGAAGGGGTGTTGAGGACTCCCAGACTGCTGTTTCTGGGGAACGTCAACATCCATGCCAAGGAAACTGAGTCTGGGGTGGCTCAGGACTTCATGGCTTCCTTGATGACCATGGCACTGTCCCAACACGTCACTGGCCCAATGCATGTGGCAGGTTACACTCTGGACATTGCTTTCTCAGCTGAGCAGGAAGAGGGTGATCTGAAAATGTGAAATATTGACATCAGTCCGTTGTCAGGATCAGATCCCTTGACTGATTCAAGAACCTTTTCCACATCCTTTATCCTTACTAACTGAAACTCATCCAGCATAACAGGGAGGTGATTAATGCCCCCTTGAGAGAATGAATGGCTATTAGAAGAATGGATTATGCTTAACTTTAAGTGAAAATGGCTGGCTGGGGTGCTGTGTGAGAATGTGGGGTGGCTATAACCACTTATAGGTTCCTGCCTGACCCACCCCTGGTATGCAGCCCTTTTACATGTTGCAAATGCGGACTTCAAGGGGTGGGTGGCTCCCCCATCTCTCTTCTATTGCATGTCCTTTCCAGAAGGAGTCTCCCTGGAGCTTTTTTTTTTTTTTAGGATCCCTCAATACTAAGCATAGTGTCTCCGTTTCAACAGAGCAGTGCCAGTTTAGTTCAGTCATTGTCACAGGCAGGGACACAGTCTCAGAGATCAGGTGTAATGAACTCCAGGGCAGGCATGGCTTTGTTAATCATTACCCTTATGTTGTTCCTTAACCCTTTGAGTGTTGCAAACTGCTTTCCTAAGAGAACTTTGCTGCCCGATAACTCCAGAATGGGAATAATGAAACCTGGCGCCAGGCACCAGGCAAAAAACATTCCTTTTTAACCAGGCCTTTGGTTGAATTGATTTACATCCTAGGCCCTTTAAAAAAAATATATTTTTTTTGAGGGGGTTAGTTATTGGGTGGTGGTTGTTTTTGTTTTGATTGTGTATTTTGTGGTTTAATATTTTGCTTTGATCCTGCAAACCGCCCTGAGACCTCCGGGTATAGAGCGGTATATAAATTCAATAAAATAAAATAAAAATAAACCTGGAATGCATGAAAACAACAAGAATTAAAAAACAACCCTGCCATGTTTTGCTTCCTCTTTTAAAAGAAATACACAGCGAGCATGTGGCTCCTTTTGGCAGTCTTGCTGTTCTTTGTCATCCGGTGGTACCTGGAAAGGCAGAAGGTGGAAAACCTGCGAGAGAAGTATGTCTTCATCACTGGCTGTGACTCCGGCTTTGGGAACCAGCTTGCCAGGCAGCTGGATGCTGAGGGGCTCAGGGTGTTGGCAGCCTGTTTTACGCAGAAAGGGGCCGAAGAGCTGGAGAGGCTCACATCAGATCGGTTGAAAACTACCCTCCTGGATGTCACCAGCACAGAGAGCATTGTGGCAGCGACTGAGTGGGCGAAAGGGTGCGTCAGAGACAAAGGTACAGTGGTTGACTTCCAGATATGAGCTTGAAGACAGTGTGGTAGGAATTTTATGGTCTTAGATATATGGTAATGTTCATAAGTGTACCAACCAAGCACGTACATAGATCAGCACAGGGAGACTGACCTGGAACCATTTTGATTTCTAAACTGAGCAAATGTTTTCTCTGCAAGGTCAAAGTGGGAAACCTCCCATTGTCTCTTTCCTCACAAATCCTGTCTTAAGGGCACATTTAAGATATGAATAGGGCAGTGGCGTAGCGTGGGTTGTCAGCACCCGGGGCAAGGCAAGTAATTTGCACCCCCTAACCTGTGGATTTGCGCCCCCTAACCCTAACCCCCAGATGTTGCGCCCGGTGCGGCCGGCCCCCCTGCACCCCCCACGCTACGCCACTGGAATAGGGTGTGAGCCTGTGACCTGGCCCAGGAACTAAGTACAGTGGTACCCCGCAAGACAAATGCCTCGGAAGACGAAAAACTCGCTAGATGAAAGGGTTTTTCATTTTCTGAGGTGCTTCGCAAGACGGATTTTCCTAAGGGCTTGCTTCGCTAGACGAAACGGCCCTGCCTCTCCTGTCATGGCGATGGTCACTGCACGCACGCATGCTCGCTTCCCCGCTCCTCCGGCTCCCTCCCACCTTCCGGCTGACGACTCCTCCGGCTCCCTCCGACCTTCCGGCTGACGGCCAACCTTCCGGCTGCCTCGCGCCGCTGCCCACCCCCCTCGTGCGCTCTCCTCAGAGAGCCGTTGCCGCCAGCAGCCAGCATTGCAGCCAGAGTCGCGCTCCTGAGCCCCGCCGCCCTCCAGCAGCCCGTCGCACAGTGGCCACAACGCGCAGGTGAGTCTGAGGTACCGGCTGCGGCAGCTGACCTGCTTCTCCCTGCCCCTCCCCGCCGTTGTTAGTGTTTTAATGCAGTGGTGCTTCACAAGACGAAAGAACTCGCACAACGAAAAAACTCGTGGAACGAATTAATTTCGTCTTGCGAGGCACCACTGTATTTATCATTGCAAAAGACTAGCCAGGCTCCCCAGGCAATCCAATCAAGTAACCTGCCAGATAAACAACGACAGGAGAAAAACAACATACAAATTTAAGACCACCCCTTCTGTGATGTATGTATGATGTTTCTGGGGGTGGTCTTGATCTACAGGGTGCCAATTTCAAAAGTCTTTATAAGGCCTTGCGTGCCATTGTTCTGGGTTCCTCCTCCTTTCCTGCGTGTGAGGGGAGCACCCTGTTGCAACAGATCAATAAAGATCAAGCTTACTAGCAGCTTTGCTTCTCAATATTCTCTGCTTGGCCTCTGTTATCTTCTCCTATCAATAGGGAACCTATGTAAGGACTCTATATGGGCTCTTGGATACCCCATAAGGGAAAAGGGCAAATTTTTGTTTACAACAATAGGGCGTGTTGCAAAGGGCAGGAGAGATACAGCTATATAGCTAACTATATTTTAATTGTGTTCACAAATAGCAGTTCAAGTACAGTAATAGTTTCACACAAACAAGGGAAGATTCAAAAGAGACATTTGTGGTATCCCATGGCAACATAAATCCATATGTGGCTCAGCTTCAGGAATCCTCTATAGGGACTGCATAGCCAAGTGTTTCCCTTAGCTTGCTTACATAGGAACATCTTCAATAACTTTTAAAGCTTCCTACCTATCTATTTTTGGCAATGCTCCATGTTCTCCCTCTAGCTAGCATTACCACCTGTTACTCTAGGCTCACAATCTCTGCATGCTGTGATACGTTGCACACATTTGATTCTGCATCTGGCGAGCAAACTGTTTTGCTACAAACCACAGCTATTTCAACAATTTTCCCTCTTACTCACTAAAGCACAGAAAAAGCATGCTGAAGAACAACACTTTGATACAGAAAGGCAGATTTTAAAAACGCAACTCCCACAATCCTTGTCCATCACACATGGTGGGTGGTATTGATGGGAGGTGGAGTCCAACACCGTCGGCCTCCCCATCCCTAGCTTACAAAACCTTGTGAGTGCAGAATTTTTAGAACCGCCCCCCCCCCGAGCAACACATTTTGTTATGAGAAAATTAAATTTATTGGTGTTCCCAAGCTTTGCTTAGCCTGGGCCAGATGTTCAGCATCATTTTATCGTGTTTTTAATAGTCCTTTGGTTTCTGCCCAGAGTGGCTGGGGTATAAATAATAAATTATTATTTAATTATTATTTAATTATTAATTATGATGATGAGGGGGGGACGCGGGTGGCGCTGTGGGTAAAACCTCAGCGCCTAGGACTTGCCGATCGCATGGTCGGCGGTTCGAATCCCCGCGGCAGGGTGCGCTCCCGTTGCTCGGTCCCAGCGCCTGCCAACCTAGCAGTTCGAAAGCACCCCCGGGTGCAAGTAGATAAATAGGGACCGCTTACCAGCAGGAAGGTAAACGGCGTTCCGTGTGCTGCGCTGCCTCGCCAGATGCAGCTTGTCACGCTGGCCACGTGACCCGGAAGTGTCTTCGGACAGCGCTGGCTCCCGGCCTATAGAGTGAGATGAGCGCACAACCCTAGAATCTGTCAAGACTGGCCCGTACGGGCAGGGGTTCCTTTACCTTTACCTTTATGATGATGATGATGGTGTTCTTACTCAAATGCTAACTTGCTGTCTCTACTCCACAGGGCTCTGGGGCTTGGTAAACAATGCAGGGATTGTGGAAGCGATGGTACCCAATGAGTGGCTGGACAAAGATTCCTTTGTAAGAGTGCTAAATGTCAATCTGGTTGGACTGATTGACGTGACGCTACACATGTTGCCGCTGGTGAAGAAGGCCAGGGGAAGGGTTGTTAATGTGTCCAGCATTCTGGGGCGGCTGGCTTTCTACGGAGGAGGCTACTGTCCATCTAAGTATGGGGTGGAGGCTTTCTCCGACTCTCTCAGGTAAGCTATCACTTCTGACATCACAATTGTCAAAATGCAGTGCAGAGAGGGGCTAAATATCTCAGGCCCAGATCAAGAGGAGGAAGAAGGCAATCAATTTTGGGCTTTGCTGGCTGTTTCATTCCCCCCCACTTTACAGCTGGGGACAGTGAAGCTGAACAATTACTGTATTTTTCGCTTTATAGGACACACCAGACCACAAGACGCACCTAGTTTTTGGGGGAGGAAAACAAGAAAAAAAATATTCTGAATCTCAGAAGCCAGAACAGCAAGAGGGATCGCTGCGCAGTGAAAGCAGCAATCCCTCTTGCTGATCTGGCTTCTGGGATAGCTGCGCAGCCTGCATTCGCTCCATAAGACGCACACACATTTCCCCTTACTTTTTAGGAGGGAAAAAGTGAGTCTTATAGAGCAAAAAATACGGTATGTATCCAATGCCATTTTTTTTTTTTTTATTAGCTTCCCTTCTAAGCGCTCTTCTCCCCGCCGCCAGCCTTCACATCAGGTCCGGGGACAGGGGGAAGATGCGCTGTGCCTCCCCGCTGTCCCCGGAGCTTGCGGGGCAGGCAGCGGGAAGAAGCGCTTTTCTCCCCACCGCCAGCCTTCACATCAGGTCCGGGGACAGGGGGAAGACGCGCTGCGCCTCGCCGCTGTCCCCGGAGCTTGTGGGGCAGGCAGCGGAGAGAAGCGCTCTTCTCCCCGCTGCCAGCCTTCACACCAGGTCCGGGGACAGGGGGAAGACGCGCTGTGCCTCCCAGCTGTCCCCGGAGCTTGTGGGGCAGGCAGCGGGGAGAAGCGCTCTTCTCCCCGCCGCCCGCCTTCAGACCAGGTCCGGGGACAGCGGGAAGGCGCGCTGCGCCTCCCCGCTGTCCCCGGATCTTGCGGGGCTGGCGGCGGGGAGAAGCACGCATCTCCCCGCCGTCAGCCTCTAAACCACATAGGGAGACAGCGGGATGGCGGCGTTCCGCCTCCCCGCTGTCCCCCGACCTTGTGGGGCTGGCGCTGCGGCTCTCCTGAAGCCTGGAGAGCGAGAGGGGTCGGTGCGCACCGACCCCTCTCGCTCGCCAGGCTTCAGTGAAAGCCTGCATTCGCCCCATAGGACGCACACACATTTCCCTTTCATTTTTGGAGGGGAAAAAGTGCGTCCTATAGGGCGAAAAATACGGTAATTTTCTACGGACCTTGCAAAGGGTCCTTGACTAGCCAAGTAAGCTTTTGAGTTCAGCTGTTTACAATCACCTACCCTCGCTCCCAAAATTCACCCTCACTCACCATTTCCTTTAATTGCCGGACCCAGATTCAAACTAAATTACAGTGGTGCCCCACAAGACGAATGCCTCGCAAGACGGAAAACCCGCTAGACGAAAGGGTTTTCTGTTTTTCGATGCGCTTCGCAGGACGAATTTCCCTATGGGCTTGCTTCGCAAGACGAAAATGCCTTGCGAGTCTTGAGATTTTTTTTCTCTCCCCACCCCCTTTTTCTAAGCCGCTAAACCGCTAATAGCCTTTTAGCAGCTAATCCGCTAAGCCTTTAATAGCTGCTAATAGCCGCTAAACCGCTAATAGCGCTAATCTGCTAAGCCGCTAATAGGGTTGCTTCGCAAGACGAAGAAACCGCTAGACGAAGAGACTCGCGGAACGAATTAATTTTGTCTTGCGAGGCACCACTGTATATATTCAGTTTCTTCCCATATAACTGTCGTCTGTTAGCCACAGTTGCAGGGGTAGCTGTGTGAACCATGTCAACCCCATTGTTTCTTTCCAGGCGTGATCTCCGCCCTTTTGGGGTGAAAGTAGCCATGGTGGAGCCAGGCTATTTCCGAACAAACTTGTGTAACGTCGAGCGCAGCATGAGCGTCCTCGAGCAGCAATGGGTCCGTACCCCACAGGAAGTCAAAGATAGCTATGGACAGACCTACTATGAGAGATGTGAGTCCTCCATGTGGTCTGTGGGGAGTGAACTGGGGCTGCCATTGAAATAAAGGTGGATGGGGAACCTAGAGCCCTTCAGATGTTGCTGGACTGCAACTCCCATCAGCCCAAGTCATCATAACCAATAGCTGGGGATAGTGGGAGTTGGAGTCCCGCAACATTTTGGAGGGCCACAAGACCCTTGCATTTTCAAATCTCTGCCATTTGAAGGATGGGAGGTTTGCCCTTAATATTGGGTTGCATCCACACCATACATTCAAAGCATGTTCATACCACTTTAACAGTCATGGCTTCTCCCAAAGAATCCTGGGAATTGTAGTTTACCCCTCGCGGAACTATAACTCCCAGCACCCTTAACAAACTGCAGTTCCCATGATTTGGGGAGGGGAGCCATGATTGTTAACCTCGGGTTACATACGCTTCAGGTTACAGACTCTGTTAACCCAGAAATATTGCTTCAGGTTAAGAACTTTGCTTCAGGATGAGAACAGAAATTGTGCTCCAGTGGCGCGGCAGCAGCAGAAGGCCCCATTAGCTAAAGTGGTGCTTCAGGTTAAGAACAGTTTCAGGTGAAGTACGGACCTCCGGAATGAATTAAGTACTTAACCCGAGTTACCACTGTAAATGTGATTTACAGGTATGGTGTCCTTGGTGCTGGAGAATCATTCTGAAGCCATTTGGGGGCCTTCTGCCCTTTCCACAGTATAGTGGTACCTCAGGTTAAGAACTTAATTCGTTCTGGAGGTCCGTTCTTAACCTGAAACTGTCCTTAACCTGAGGTACCACTTTAGCTAATGGGGCCTCCTGCTGCTGCTGCTGCTGTACCGCCACCGCGCAATTTCTGTTCTCATCCTGAAGCAAAGTTCTTAACCCGAGGTACTATTTCTGGGTTAGCAGAGTCCGTAACCTGAAGCGTCTGTAACCTGAGGTACCACTGTAGTCATCAGTCACAACTCAGGCACTCATTGGCTAAAACAGTGGAAGGTGGAAGCTAGCTGATATCTCACAAAGGAATTTTGCTCTGTGTCATTTGTTCCAAAGGAGCTAGAGACTTAATACGTCTTTTTCAAATAGCATCTCAGAGTCTGGCCCTGTGTTGGTTCTGGGCCCAGTAGTACAGAGGTAGCCCTTGTACTTACCCCCTTTGGTGGCCCTGATTCCTTTTGATGAGTCAGAATTGTCTCCTGACATAGGAAGGGGAGAGAGACCTGATTCTGCTACAGCCTCATCTGCTGATTTCTGCTGCTTGTCTCTATGATTTATGGTTAGCCCCCTAAGGGTTCTATCTTCCAGTCTGAAAACAAACCCATTGGGGAAAAAGACCACCTGCCCTACTTCCGCCCTCAGACTTGGCAATGTCCCAACTTCTCAAAGGTTTGTTGATTTCTTTAATGGAACAGGGAATGTACCTTTCCAAATTCAGAAAGTGCTCTTTTTTGCGGGGGGATGGTTGAGTGATTAGCACCAGTTTTAGACATGTACATTTTGATCTACATTCTATTCATAGAATCATAGAGTTGGAAGAGACCACAAGGGCCATCGAGTCCAACCCCCTGCCGAGCAGGAAACACCATCAGAGCACTCCTGACATATGGTTGTCAAGCCTCTGCTTAAAGACCTCCAAAGAAGGAGACTCCACCACACTCCTTGGCAGCAAATTCCACTGTCGAACAGCTCTTACTGTCAGGAAGTTCTTCCTAATGTTTAGGTGGAATCTTCTTTCTTGTAGTTTGGATCCATTGCTCCATGTCCGCTTCTCTGGAGCAGCAGAAAACAACCTTTCTCCCTCCTCTATGTGACATCCTTTTATATATTTGGACATGGCTATCATATTACCCCTTAACCTCCTCTTCTCCAGGCTAAACATGCCCAGCTCCCTTAGCCGTTCCTCATAAGGCATCGTTTCCAGGCCTTTGACCATTTTGGTTGCCCTCCTCTGGACATGTTCCAGCTTGTCAGTGTCCTTCTTGAACTGTGGTGCCCAGAACTGGACACAGTACTCCAGGTGAGGTCTGACCAGAGCAGAATACAGTGGCACTATTACTTCCCTTGATCTAGATGCTATATTCCTATTGATGCAGCCCAGAATTGCATTGGCTTTTTTAGCTGCCGCGTCACACTGTTGGCTCATGTCAAGTTTGTGGTCAACCAAGACTCCTAGATCCTTTTCACATGTACTGCTCTCAAGCCAGGTGTCACCCATCTTGTATTTGTGCCTCTCATTTTTTTTGCCCAAGTGCAATACTTTACATTTCTCCCTGTTAAAATTCATCTTGTTTGTTTTGGCCCACTTCTCTAATCTGTCAAGGTTGTTTTGATCCTGTCCACTGGGGTGTTAGCCACCCCTCCCAGTTTGGTGTCATCTGCAAATTTGATCAGGATGCCCTTGAGTCCATCATCCAAGTCGTTGATAAAGATGTTGAATAAGACCGGGCCCAAGACAGAACCCTGTGGCACCCCACTAGTCACTCTTCTCCAGGATGAAGAGGAACCATTGATGAGCACCCTTTGGGTTCGGTCAGTCAGCCAGTTACAAATCCAGTTCTTGTTGTTGATTTGAAAACTGTTCATATGCCACCCTGACTGTCGCACAGAGAACGGCTTCATATCCTGGTGTTTGTTTGCAGTGTTTTGGACCGACCACAAATCTTCTCCTCTAACTCCCTCTCTTTTTCTTCTCAGGGCGCCAGTTGTTCAAAGAGGCCCTCATAACTCGATGCAGCACTAACCTCTACCTGGTCACTGACTGCATGGAGCATGCCTTGACGTCCCGGCACCCTCGCACCCGCTACTCTGGAGGCTGGGACTCCCAGTTCTTCTTCATTCCTCTCTCTTACATGCCCACAGCGTTGGCAGACCTTGTGCTGACCTGGTCTTGGCCTAAACCTGCTCAAGCTGTGTGAAGACAGTGACATGAAAATAGTCGTGGCTAGGGAAAGAAAAAGGGGGGTTGGGTGGCCAGATGCAAGAGAACAGAGACAAGGCTCCTATGCTTTCAATCGTTGTGTACAAAAGGGAATTTCAGCATGTGTGGTTTGTTAGGATATTTCCGTTCCACCTTAAAAGGGAGCGGGATGTTTGTGTCACAGCCTGCGCATTTCCTGTCTCACAGGATGTTTCTGTTGTGTCTTTGCTTTCGTTTCTCTCTCTATGCCGGAGCTCTCTAGCAGGCAGTCATGTTTTTCTTTGTTCTGATCAACGCTGAATAAACTTCTAAATAATGCTCTCCTGACTGCATCTTTCGCTGTGTGCATATCTGCTGATAAGAGCGTGCATCGGCTCTGGAATGTGGGAAGCTATTTCTGGAGCTCGTGTCGCTAATTGCTGATACTGCGTGTCTACGGGAGATCGATGGAGATCTGGAGACGACGTGGAGTTCATGATGGACTTTGTCTCCCTGGCAGTATCCCAACATGGTTTGTGTTGGTAATCTGTGCATGTTGCATGTCCCTCTTCTATGTTTCAAGGTTCAGGAGCCTTCTCTGCTTCTGCTGCTGGCCGCAGGGCGCACAGGTTGCTACATCTCACACCTTCCTGAGATTCTCACCTTTCTGAATTTTCTGATGGAGTTCTCCAAACCAATAACGTGTCTATAAGGGTCAGGAACAGAAACCAGTCAAATAAGGATGGTCATTATTTGTTCACATCATTGTTGTTATCAAGTCACCGAATAATGGAACTGTAGACTTGGAAGGGACCCTGAGGCTCATCTAGTCCAACCCCCTGCAATGCAGAATCTCAACTAAAGCGTCCATGACAGATGGCCATCCAACCTCCGCTTAAAACCCTCCAATGAAAGCGAGTCCACATCTTCCAAGGAAGCTTCTTAGACTGAATAAAGAAGAGGCATCCCCAAGTCTGCAAATGCCATGTAATCAATAACTTTTTTGGATCTGATGATTCCTTTACACTGACATGAATATACATTGTGTAAGCTAAGTAACTTGTACTAAACAGCAGACAGCGAGGCAGTTCATGTGTCTGGTGGAAACCAAACTGCAGTAGAATGGAAGCAGCTTTCTTCCTCCCACTTAAAGAAATAAAAGACAGAGAGAAACCAAAACTGACAGGTCTGTTCACTCCTAGCTTTTAGTGCGCCACTTTGTTTTCCTTCTGAACAGCTTTTTGCCTTACTAACTGGATATTGGGTAGAAATTCAACAGGCACAACTCTGCCCCAGTCTGGAGGTGCATGGAGAAAAGGGCTGCCCCCAGTAATGTTCCGTCTGTTGCGTAAAAAACACATGGCTTCTCAAGCTGCAATTCATGCAAGAGGCGGTGTGGGAACCGCAGGTGTAACCCTCAACTTCTCGTTTGTTTGTTTGTTTTATTCTGTGGCAGCCAGTCCTGACCTCACTGTAGAGACTGTGGTGAGGGGGGAAATTGGAAGTTTCTGCTTCTTCCATTCATCCCATTCCTCACACATAAAATTTGATCTTAATCTAATTAGTTCTTTGTTTTTAAAAAGCTTTCAGAATTTTCTAAAATACATTCAGGATATATTAATAATAGATCATATACTGTACTACATTTGCAAACAAATTCCTTCTCCAATAATTAATAAAAGTTCATTGCTGCACAGTGGTACCTCGGGTTAAGAACTTAATTCGTTCTGGAGGTCCGTTCTTACCCTGAAACTGTTCTTAACCTGAAGCACCACTTTAGCTAACGGGGCCTCCCGCTGCCGCTGCACCGCGGCCACATGATTTCTGTAACCTGAAGTGTCTGTAACCCAATGTACCACTGTATTGTTGCCTAACTCTTTTGGACCCTATGTCATGAGGTACTTTGGTAAAAGAAAAGAAAAGAAAAGAAAAGCATAGGCCAATTTATTTTCCTATTCTGTGATAGTAGTCACATTTTCTAATATTTGATACCTAGTAAAGAGGCACCTGCAGTAATTATATAAGATAATTAGAAAATATCGAGAGTTATTAAGATATTTGTCATAGGCAACTCAGAAGTCCTAAACTGCACACATGAACACCCCAATAGATCTTGCTCCCCAATTAGGTTTCTAGGGGAGCTCCAGAGCCCAGCGCAGGTCAGACATGGATCTGTCTTTCTTCCCTGTTCTCTATCTACTAGCCAGGTGAGGGGGGGGGGGCACATCACTTTCTGTATTTTTCACTCTTTAGGACGCACCCAACCATAGGATGCCCCTTCCATTTTCCTACCGCTTGTCAGCATTGCCCTAGAGCCAGTGCCACTAACTGGACTCATCCACTTCAGCCCAACTGGGTTAGGCGAGCTGGGTAGCACTTCCAGAGACCACCTTGAGCACAGGAACAGGTCAAAGTGCTGTGGACTCACAGCTTAGAGTTGTGAGCACCAGATTCACTTCCACAAGTAGACAGTCGTTGCACAGCAGAGTACAGCAGAGTCTAGCAGAGTATATAGACAACTCGGAGAGCAGCTCTGTAGAATATCTTTTTTATTCTATCTACAACTATTATACAACTATATACAGCTATATACAGAGCTAAATGAGCCTAAGCATAAATAAATGCTAAACCGCACTGAGTGTCTGCAGCTGCTCTTAGCAGCAACCTTATCTAAACACACAATCTCTCTCTAACACTCACTCTCTCCGACACACTGACTGACTGACTGACCGACTCACTGACTGACCGACTCACTGACCGACTCTTTGATGTGGTGCTGGAGAAGAATAAGTAGAGAGCGGAACACGCCTCCTCCTCTCTGCAGAATCAGCAGACTCCTCAGGAGATTATTGGATATGGGAGGGGTGAAATCTCCTCACCGTTTGGCTGAAGTGGCGCTGCGCAGCTCTCCCTCTCTGCGCTCTGGAGGCTTCAGGCGGCTATCCTTGAAGCCTTCGGAGCGCAGCGTGAGTTCCCGCTGTGCTCCAAAGGCTTCAGGTTCCTTTTGCTGAAGCCGGGAGAGCAAGACTCTCCTGGCTTCAGCGAAAGCAACGCGAAGCCTCCGAAGCACGGAGGGAGCGCTCCCTCTGCGCTTTGGAGGCTTCGCGTTGCTATTGCTGAAGCCATGCAGCCTGCATTCGCTCCATGGGACGCACAAACAGTTCCCTTTAATTTTTGGAGGGGGAAAAGTGCGTCCTATACAGCGAAAAATACGGTAGTTGTAGCTTTTGCAGGACGGCTCATTCTTTTGGGATGCTGATCATGGTGCTTAAGTGTCCAGCCATGGCCATTGTCTTGCAATTGCCTAGAAAAAGGGAATGGTTTGGAAAACTTGTTCTCATGCTTTCTACTCCCACTGATACAGAAGCCCAAGAACCGGAAGGGGCCCAGGGCATCATGCAGTCTGACCCCCCTCAAACCTACATCAATGTTCACTGGATTGATTTCAGCAGCAATTGTCACTCCCATTACCATTTTTGTCGGACTTCTCCAACATCCTTACTTGCAACAGGCTCTCCTAGTCGACTGGAACATGAGGAACTCAGAGTAGCAAATCTCAGCAGCTGCTTTCTGACTCCAGCCTTGGCCACCTTTCTTTTTACCCTTTACACCGCAGGACATCTCACATTTCTGAACTTCACAATGCAAGAGAGAATATATTTCAGAGCACCAGATGCTGGCAACAAATGAGAGAGCCTTCCTGCTCTGCTTTCTGACTCACCGATTTATTAAAACAGCAAGTAGATAAAGAAGAGCAGTATAACCCTATAACATCCGCTTAGAGATAAGGAACCCTGCGATCAAATGTAGTGCAAACTCAGCATCAGCATCTACTTTTGAAGGCTTTTATTCCCACCCCCCCGGCCCAAGGCAAAAATGTTTCTGAGCCTATAAGAGGTGCACAGGAAGAAGAAATTCAACTAATGAATTACTAGCTTGACATAAAGTTCTTTTAAGCACAGTATAGAGGTTACTGGAGATTACTAACTGGTGCAATGAAAGTGACTGACCTGCAGTTGATTAGAGGAAGGGCTCCTAGCTTCAGCTGAGTGGCAGACAGAACGCAGGTGGCTTTTGCTTGTAAAATAATGCATCTGCCTGCTCCAACTTGTCCATAGAGTGCCTGCAGCTGCCCACCTTTCACGCCATTGGCTACAGTCAGTTTCTCACATCTGGCCTGGCCAATGGAGGCGGTGGAATGTAAGAACCTTTCTAGGCTAACTGGGAAATCTGTTGGTAAAGGGAACACCCTCCTTCTGTAGACCTTCATGTGCCAAATCCAGCCATTTCCCCTCTGTTCCATCCATCCATCCATAAGTTTCCTTTCTCTTTCTCTCTTTGTTTTTGTTTAGATAGTTTCTTTTCTTTTATTGTATTATGAAAAAGCTTGAATAAAGCATTGTTAAATGACTAAGGAATTGGTAGCCATCAGAGCCTGAAGTCCTTTTCCTGCTGCCCAGCAGTTCTCCCATTCCTTTTTTTAAAAAAATAATATTTATTGATTTTCCAATAACATAACACCAATACAAACAAATCCACAAAAAGAAAAGAAAGAAGAAAAGAGTAATAAAAAGAGAAAAAAAAGAAAAAAATTGAACAAAAGGAGAAACCCAACTAAGAAGAGACCCTCCTCCCCCTTTCCCAAAGAACAAACACAAAAACACCCAAACAACACAAAATTTCAAATTGCTTCTTTTTTGACTTGTTTCCTCGACCTCCTCCCCCCTCCCTCTTTGTATACCAGTTTTTAATCTAGTCGGCAAATTCCCTCCAACTTTTACTGCTTTTTCACTTATTTACTTTTACCCCTTTTAAAAAGAGAAATAACAATAGAAAAAAGAGAATTAGTCTTAAATCTTCTAATCTTATACCCTATAATAATATACCCTTATATCCTAATATTTCCTCTTCCTTATCTTAATCCCTAGAACCAAATAGATTCCTTCTATCGTCCCCCAAAAATGCTTAATCAAACCATATTGCATTAAATTTACTTTAAAATTTCCAATTTATCCCACCATCTCTTTCCCCCGGTTTCGGATACTGCCAGTCCTTTTTACAATTTTTAGAGTCTTTCCAATCCATAAAGTCAATCAATCAGCCAGGCTGTCTTATATCCGAGGCCTTTAAATCATCTTCCTGGCCTGTCTGCAGAGTCTTTTTCAAGCCTAAAATTAAGTCCCAAAATACTTTCCCCTCAACGTCTCCTTTAACCTTCTTGGGCAAGCTTGTCCAAAGTCTATAATTCCTCTTGTAGACCAAAAAATTGTCCAAAGCTTGCTCCACACTCTCTTTGAAGTTGCTATATTTCACTTCTTCAAACTTTCTCAAAGTGCCATTCTCCAAAATATACTTTATCCAACCTGATTCACTCCACAGACGATTTCTCTTGCAGAGAGCCTGTTCTGTCTGATCCATATTCTTCTCAGATATCCATCCTTGTTGAGTTGATTCCATTTCTTGAGCCGGGTTTACTAATTTTTTTGCTTGTTGAGCCAAGCTGTGTACATTTTCCTTCAAATCAAAGATACCAAATTCCAAAATAGACAGTTTTTTTGAAATTGTTCAAATAGAGCTGTTATTTTTTCTGCCATGTTCCCAAGCCTGATCTTTCAATGTTATCTTGTTGCCAAGGTCAGTTAGTTGTTTTCAGTCTGCAGGATTGCAGCCTATGTGGGGATTTCCATCCAAAAGTATTAACAATATAGCAATCCAATATGCGTTTCTGTAGCAGTCCACAACAGTCTGTTACAGTTTCCTTTGGTTGTTTTTCATCCACCTTTCAATAACACATAGTTCAGCTCCTTTTTTCCTTTCCAAAAAAAAAAGACAAAGAAAATTCAATACTCCCTTAATCCGTTCCTTCTTGATAGTTGTTTTCTAGTTGTAAGAATTCTTTTTCTCCCTTTGGCAGCCCGGTCCCGGGCTCGAGACGGTAGAAAATAAAGTCAAATTACACTGCTCTGCAGGGCTATAAACTGTTGAAACAATCTCCCCCTCTTCCCCTGCTTCCGAGGGGGGGGGTTTAAAAGACTTAGGTGACAGATTTATTTCTTTACAAAGCACTTTTTAAAGGCTCCAGTTTTCTCACTTTTGCCTTGATCTTTCTACAAAGTGGAAGGTGGGCTTCCTGTTTTAACCTTCCATCTACTACCGAATTCCAATAATTTGTAATCCAATTTTCGTTACTTACGAAAGTTTCTTTGAACCAAATGTCCACAGGAAAAGTTGGCGCTTCCTGACAGCAGCTGTGCGGCTTCGCTCCCCCGAAAGCAGCGATCGATCCAAAGTGCCGTGCCGCTCACCCCACGTCGCTCCGGAGCCCAGAAACCAGGTCTCCCCGTGAGTAGGGGAGGCGCTAATGGCACCAGCCGGATCCCAAGCCCACGGTCTTCCTCCGACCGTGGTTTTTTGCGGGTCTCCATCTCGCCGTAGGCAGTCAGACCCTTCCTTTCGGTGAGCGGTCCCCTCCGAGACGGAGGAAATCCGCCATTGCCAGGCGCGCTCAACCCGGAAGCGTCCCCAGTTCTCCCATTCCTGACTGAGTGGCTCCAGGTGGAGGGATATAATTATTATGTGCACTGAATATTAGAGTCTGGGAACTGATGGAGATACAAGGTAATCTCCATACCTTTACCTTTAATCCCTCTTCTATACTTGCCACTAGACACTCCATTTATCAGCAGATGTTGGGAGGAAATAGAATTTATCTTTTTGATTTTTATCATAGTAAGCTTCAACTCTCTGAATATTGTTGTGAGTTTGTGCTTCTGCTGCTGCTGGTGAGGCTGTGCTCCCGAGTCCTTTCTAATTCCTGGATCCAGCAAGGATTCAATTGTTGGAATAGCTACGCTATGTGAGCCAATAAGTTAGTTAGTTAATGGCCCCTAAGTACGGGTCACTATGGTAACAAAGGATAGTGGCTTTGTGCCAGAGGACAAATGGATGGACCCCCCTCCCTCAGCGGGGGGCTGGGGAGAAGAGCAAGGACCAGAGGTGTGTGAGAGAGCTGGGCCAGAAGCAGGCAGAAGCCAGAGAGCAAGAGACATGCTTGACTTCTCTTTGAATCCAACACTGTGGCTATGGCCAAAGCAAGGCCTTCTTGGGTGTTAATGTTGTGAGCCCCTCCATAGTAGACTCAGGTTGCATATATGTGTAAGCCATATATCATAGAGACACCACGGTCCCTACTGTGCCTCATTTCAAGGAAACCAAATCCTGGGTGAGCCCCTGGAGTCTCACACCGCTCAGAGTTTGAGGTGGAAGGCAACAATAGCAGCTGATGAGATCAGGGATTGAATGGGCTAAATGTTAAGAAAATCACGTACGTTTGTTAACTAACCAGAGGTGCAGGAGGGGGCTACTAAATCTTTTAAACCGTTTGATTCCCTAATAAGAGGGCGCTTAGGTAATGGTGTGATTTCCACTACATATTCCCTCTTATTAAACCTCCGAATTTTCTCCCCTCTCCTCACTGAAAACAGTCTGGGAGACTGTCTAGAAGACAGTCTGTATCTGCCACCATCTTGGAGAACACCCTGAAGTTAGTGCAGCTACAATATTTAACCCTGGTGCAACTGGCCCAAATAATTAGATGCTCCCCCCCGGGCTGGAGGGGGTGTCTTGACAGGGGAACTTATTTCTACATCTGTTGGAACTGCATATTTGCCAATTAATTTTTATTTATTTTCAAATTTATAGCACATCAAAACCAAATTGAAATTAATTTAAAACATTTTTTTTCAAAACTGGTTTCGCAGTCTCTCAGATATAGTCCAATTCTTCCCCTTTTACATATTGCTTATTTTACAAATTTATCTCCAATTAACATCATCTTTTTTAGCAAATTCCTCATTCCTCAGCTGTCCCTTTACCAACTCTTTCAAATAGATAAATTTGCTTGACCACAAATTTGTACCTAAGTTTTGGAGATGAGTTTTACACACACAAAATCTGAGACTGTAGGAAGATGAGTTAACCTCAGATGCCCAACTATGTTGGTTATCAATATTTGAAGATGGCAATACATCATTAGTGAACAAAACTGTTATATTTGCTGGTTGCAGCCAGACTGACCATCTGGTAGGGATGGAGAAATATGAGGCTTTCTCCTTAACATCTGGTTTAATAAATCCCTGCATATTGCAGTTTCGGGGGGGAACAACTCATTTGATACATGTTTCTGTCGCACAGCGTAAATTAATAATGCAGAGTCTTTTTCAGTAAAGGAATAAAAGCTTTACTGAGTTAAAATAAACTTGTTTGCCAATAACACCATAGTGAACAGAAGATTCAACTAGCTTCAGAGCATACACAGAGTTTCCATTGAGCACAGGCTTTACAGAGCACAGGCTCCACCACACACACAGAGACACAGACACTAAGTCACTGAGTCTGCCTGCAAGCAGATGCAATACTTATACAGAGAATGAATCATCCTCAAGATGAGTCACAGTGATTCAGCATGCTAAATAATTCTGCAGCTTTACAACATTTCACAACATTTCTAGACTCCTTTACTGCTTCCTTTACTGCTTCTGCTCTCAAATACCTTTGTCACATGATTGTTTCATGATACATGCTAAACCAATGGATTACAGTGGTACCTCGGGTTACAGACGCTTCAGGTTACAGACTCTGCTAACCCGGAAATAGTACGTCCGGTTAAGAACTTTGCTTCAGGTTGAGAAAAGAAATCATGCTCCGGCGGCACGGCGGCAGCGGGAGGCCCCATTAGCTAAAGTGGTGCTTCAGGGTAAGAACAGTTTCAGGTTAAGAATGGACCTCCGGAACGAATTAAGTTCTTAATCCGAGATACCACTGTATGTCACTATATAGGGGATGTTTTTGATGTCTATAAAAAACACTGGAGCGATCCTACCACAATTTATTTTCTTTAATAAATGTGAATACTCATTCACTATAAATGTGAATACTCATTACTATTAGCCCTCTTTGCTTCCACGAAAATAAAATTCCAATTTTCTTGATCAATCTTGGATTGAACCTTCCTATGTTTCAAAGTAATATCTAATTATGAATGGTGGATCTATAATAGTAAGTTGCCTCTTGGTTCTTTACTTTGCTGTATTGTATGTTTTGATTATTCTATAGTCACTATTTTAAAACAACAACAACCCTATATTGCTTGAGTTGGTTTAGGCCAAATGCGGCTCATCACGAAGTCAGCGATGGACGTTGGAAAGTAAGAGGCAGGAAGGTAGAAGAGCTTTGCATCCCATCCTGCAGAGTAGCGAGTGCGAGGGGAGCAGGATGTCAGGGCATGTTCTATGCAGTCGGTGACCAGGTGAAGGTTGTCGCTGCCAGCCTTTTGGAGATATTCGCCTATTTTGCAACCTGTTTGTGAGAAATACAAAGCAAAAGAAACATTATCCTTGCAACAGCCTAGGTGGCACCTAGAATCTTTTGGAAGCTGAAGGTGTAGATTAGGTACATAAAATGATGTACCAATGGTATCTAACTCCGGTGAAATTATTTAGACGGTATAAAGGTGTTTGAAATGTTTGTTGGAAGTGTGAAAAATATGCAGTCCCATTTTGTCATGCTTGGTGGACTTGTAAAAATGCCAAGAAATATTGGATTCAAATACATACATTGATGCAAACATTTTAAAGTATCACATTCAATTGCCATCAGAACTTTTCCAGTTAGGAATAATGGGTAACGCTTATTTTGCAACCTGTTTGTGAAGCAAAAGAAACATTATCCTTGCAATAGCCTAGGTGGCACCTAGAATCTTTTGGAAGCTGAAGGTATAGCTGCATAAAATGATGTACCAATGGTACCGTATTTTTCGCTTTATAGGACGCACCCGACCATAGGACTCACCTTGTTTTAGAGGGGGAGAACAAGAAATCCCCCCCTCTGCTCAGCACCCCTTCAGCAAAGCGGCAGGAGATATGGAGCCCCTTTCATTTCTCCTCCCGTGTGATGGCCTGGGAATCTGATTCAGAAGCTGAACCTGAGGAATCCCAGCCTGCCCAGGAATCCCCGCCTCCAGGGCCGGCTGAGCCAGGGCAGGGGCTTGAACCTAAGGGCCTTCACCTGTGCTGGATCCTCAGGAGCAGACACCTGCTGAATCCGCTCTGGCTCTGGGGGTGATCGAGGACCCATTGCCTGCAAGTGCTCCTCTCCCAGCCCTGTCAGGGGAAGGTGAGGTTGCCTCTGGGTCCAGTAACCCTCCAGCCTCTCCTGAGCTAGAGATGCTCAGGGCAGAGAGGCAGAGGGAACTAGGTTCTCGCAGGAGGAGTGCTCGCCTCCAGGCCAGGAGAGGCGAGTCACCTGTGGACCGGGCCCGCCCTATGCCTCAGAAGAGATAAAGACCAGCCCGCCCAGTCCCAGGTTGCGGGAACAACATCGTTGGTTACCTATTCCACCCGGCACCCTGTCCTGCTTTCTGCCAGAGTTCCTGACCATGGCCAACTCCCTGCCTTGGACCCCGCTTCAGCCTCGGACTGGACACGGACCATGCCACATGGTAACCCCCCCCAGGACCAGCACATCCCGCTTCGCTGAAGGGGCGCTGCGTAGCTCTCCCTCTCTGCTGAAGCCAGGAGAGTCTTGCTCTCCCGGCTTCAGCAAAAGGAACCCAAAGCTTTCAGAGAGCAGCGTGAGTTCCCGCTGCACTCCAAAGGCTTCAGGTGGCTATCCCTGAAGCCTGGAGAGCGAGAGGGGTCGGTGCGCACTGACCCCTCTCGCTCTCCAGGCTTCAGCGAAAGCAACGCGAAGCCTCCGAAGCGCAGAGAGAGCGCTCCCTCTGCGCTCCAGAGGCTTCGCTGAAGCCAAGGAGCCTGCATTCGCTCCATAGGACACACACACATATTTCCCCTTAATTTTTGGAGGGGGAAAAGTGCGTCCTATAGAGCAAAAAATACGATATTTAGACTGCAGAAAGGTGTTTGAAAGGTTTGTTGGAAGTGTGAAAAATATGAAGACCCATTTTGTCATGCTTGGTGGACTTGTAAAAATGAAATATTGGATTCAAATACATACATTGATGCAGAACATTTTAAAGTTTCACATTCAATTGATGTTGGAACTTTTCCAGCTAGGAATAATGGATAGACAATTAGAAAAAGACTGCAGAACATTATTTCAATACATGATCACAGTGGCAATACTCTTCTATGCTCAAAGATTGAAAGATTCACCATTATCTACCATGAGGGAATGGGTGTAAAAAATATTGGATTTAGCTGAGATGGTAAAGTTGACGTGTTTAATAAGAGAATCATCATTGTCACTATTTATTAAAGATTGGAAACTCCTTATACACTTTTTTGAATGAAAAAGAAAATGAACTTATGATGATATCTGGGTTTGAGGACTAATGGAAATATTGGTTTATAGAAAGTGGAATCATTGGGTGTCATCTTGGAGCGGATGTTTTGAATAATCTTCTATATATAGCTGACAGACAAAGAATTCAGAAGTTCTCTTTTTTCTTTTTCTTCCTTTTGATTTATGTTTCTAATTTAGATTAGTTTTTGCCATTGATAACAAGATATTTGATATTAACCTTTGTATATTTTCTTTCAAAGTTTCATACAAAATTTTGAAAAAAGAAATTTCAGTCAGGGATGGCTCAGCTTGTCAATTTTAGATTCTGTTTGTCATTTCTTCAACCTTTAAGTTCAGTTCTCCACATTTCAGTTTGTGGTTTGAAAATTCTCACAAAACCTTACCAGCATTTTAGTGCCAATTTCTCTTAATATTTTTATATGCAATTTTCCACAAGAGACACATTTTTGCAAACAGCTTTCTCTAACACAGAGTATTCTTGTATGCTAGCTTCACTTTTGATACATACTTCCTACTAATGTATTGTTATAGATATAGCTAAGCCCTAGAAATTAATAAATACCAGGGTTTTGCTTAATTGGGATATGGATTGGACTTGGCGAGACTTTTTGGGGGAGTGCAAAGTTGCTGAGAGGGGCAGACACCAGGCTTTTGTAACAGTATGTATTTTTGTACACATTATTGTTTGTGGAAAGTGCATTACTAAATTTACATGAGTCTGATTTTTGGTTCATGTGTTGTTTCATTGATTCATGTGTTGTTTTGTTAAGTGTGGACCAGGTAGCTTTCATACCAAACTGAGTTTCTCCCCCAGGTCTACTCACATTGCTCAAAGTACTTCTGCCCATAGCATTCCTTGAGGTCAGAAGGTAACCGGCTCCATATAGGTTCGTAGGACTCAGCTGTTTTTGACTGTATGGCTGTCTTGAAACTACCTGGTTCAACAATGCTGACTTTGATTCCAAAAGGATGGAGCTCTCTTCTAAATGAGGGAGGAAAAGTCAAGAAACATCATTTCCTACTGAAGACTAAAATATAGTGGGTTGTTTGACTGCTAGGAAAGGTCCCGGGCATGCAAAACAAATTAAGCGCCTGGGGATTCTGGGGGAGCAGGGCTGCCAGGCCTGGCAGAGGGCAGAGTCAGCCAAGCTGGTGGTGCTGCAGCCTTGCGAGAGGGAGGGGTCCTCAGCAGGAGCGGGTGGGGTCTGCGCCAGGGTCACCCAGCCACCCAGGCCTGCCCTCTGCCTGCCTTCTTAGCTGGTTGCTCTACTCTCTCATCCTTTTTCCTGGCATGTGCCTGAGTGCTGCACACCTTGGCCATGTGCCAATTAGGGGGTGTTCTTTTCTGGACGGAAGCTTAATTTTTGCAAATTTCTTCAGTGAGGGGTCTTAAAAGTATGAGTTTGGGTTTGGGAAATTCAAATCTGCTGTTACTGTTTTGATTTGGCAACATTTAGCTTGGTAAACCTACATTTTATTAAAAAGCACATCAGCTGCTCTCAGCAAATCATAGAATTTTTATTTTGCCTTTTGTAAAGGTCAGGTAATTAATGCTTAATAGTAGTAATAATAATAATAATAACAACAACATAGCTGCAAGTCCTTGGCAATCATTTTTAATGATTTCTATGCAATTTCACACGTTTTACTTACCAATCAAAACTAAATGGTATCAATTTAAGCCAAATATCTTTTGAATTCCCAAGTCATGTTACAACTTTTAGCACCCCCATTTTTGGAATTTGAAAGGTGAAAAATTGAACATGTCCTAATTGTGCCAGGCTCTCTGGCAGGGACCCTGCAGCCCCTTGATGGCCCTGTGTGGATTCCGGCAGAGACCACAAGGTGGTGCAGGCAGCAGTAGTGATGGAGAAGGAGGCAGCAAGCCCTTCTGTAACCCAGCCTGCCCCTTCTGGTGCCCCCCCCCCATGTCAAGGAAGAGTTAGAAGTTTTCAGTTTATCAGAGGGAGAAAGCATTCCCCAAGGGGGGAGGGAGAGCAGTGAACCTAATAGAAGGGAGCAAGAGGAACAACAGGGAGGGACTGGCTGTTCACAGGAAAGGCAAGGGTTAAGTTCTAGCTGAGATTCAGAGGAGAGGAGATACAGGCCAGCTCTAGCCAGGAGGTTAGAAAAAAGAGCGGGAAAACGAAGGGAGAGGCGCCTTCGCCATTTTGAGGGTGGCTGGTCATGGAGAAGCAGAGCTCAGAAGGTATCTGAAAGAAGTGACTCTGAGGAATAACATTTAAGAACTGTTTATAAGATTGTTTTGTTAATACACAATAAAAAGTTTTATAAAGAACAAGAAGCATTTGTGTGGTGATCTGAAGAGGACAACGACCAGTCCTGACAGAATACCTTCTGCTCTGCGCCTATTCACTATACGTAAAGAAGGAGAAGCCAAAATGGAGGGAGCTGTGGCGCCAGTTGGGCAAGGAGAAACCCCAGCACTCCAGCTAACATTACAGGACTTATGGCAACAGAACTTACAGTTGAAAAGTCAAGTCGACGTACTGTCAGCAGCACTGGGAGAACAAAGAACCATGCTGCAAGCGATGTGTGGAGATAGAGTGAGTAAAACATTTACTGTACGTCCGCGTAGCTTCAAGGGAGAAAGCTCTGAATACATGGCTTTCAAGACAGAAATTTCTTACATAATTGAGATAAAGGATAAAGAATTTCAATCTGAGCAAGAGAAGGTTGCTTATGTGATTAATTTCTTGGAAGGGAGGGCTAAGGACTGTGTTATACCCCTAATATCTCGAAGGGATGCCGCCCTAGGAAATCTACAAATGTTTCTGCAGTATCTAGACACGATTTTCTTAGACCCTGAGCATGAAGTAACCACAGCTAGGCAGCTGTTGAGAATGAGACAAGGAAAAGACACTGTGGGAGTTTATTGGTCCAACTTTAGTTTGCTGGTGCAGAAATTAAAATGGGATCTGAATTCCCCAACAGTTGCAGCCCTTTTTAGGGAAGGACTGAATAATGAGATTTTAGACCAATTGGCCCAAATGCCAGAACCTAGTTCCTTGGATTCTCTGGTTCGAACGTGCCTGCAATTGAGCCTACGTGTGGATCGGAGGGCTAATGAAAGGAAGGAACAATGGCGACCACGGTGGCGGGAAAACAATATTATTGAAAGTACAGAGAGCAGAGCGGGCAACATGCCAGGACGAGAGCGGCCAGAGCCCATGGAATTAGGAGCAGCCAGACCCCTCCCAGTTACTACCTCTTCCATGGTAAGAGGAAATGCAGGGAGAGGAAGAGACATGAGGCGTTGCTTCGTCTGTGGAAAACCAGGGCATCTAGCACGACAATGTCGCAATCGTAAAGGATGGGAGTCTCTATCTGGAGCAGACATGGGAGAAGACAATTGCCCAAAGGAACTGCATCAGGGAAACGAATGTCCCCGGCTGGAAATGGGAGCTTGCAGCCGGGTGGAGAAGCAATAGAAGGCTCTCACGCAGAACCACCTATCCCAGGACTAACGGTGAAGGTGCAACTACAACTACCCAATGGACACAGGGTCCAGGTAGAGGCGCTGTTAGACTCAGGAGCGTCAGCAGATTTCATAGACCAGAAATTGGTACAGGAACACAAAATCGCTTTGTTACCTTTGAATTTCCCACTGCGAGTGAAAACAATTGACGGCAGACCGCTACTGTCAGGAGAAGTGACTTATGAGACTCCACCAATGAGAATGGATATGGGTCATCACTCAGAGACCAGGGCATTTCATGTGACCAAACTAGCTGGACACCCGATGGTGCTGGGCATGAGTTGGCTCAATCGTCACAATCCGGTGATTGCCTGGCATCAAAGGTCTTTGGTTTTTGGTTCGATCTATTGTATGACACATTGTTTGGGGCAAAAGGGAAAAATCTCAGTGGAAGTAATGGGAACAGAGGTAGAAGGGAAGTTGATGGGGAATGAAAGTGAGATTCCATCACAATATATTGCTTATCGGGATGTTTTTTGTGAAAAAGAAGCGGATAAACTTCCACCACATAGACCCTATGATTGCAAGATAGATCTAGTCCCTGGGGCACAGTTGCCACCAAGCAAGATATATGCCATGTCGGAAGTAGAATCTGCAGCATTGAGGGAGTTCCTGCAAAAGAATTTGCAGAGAGGTTTTATTAGAGAGTCCACAGCCTCGGGGGGTGCTCCCGTCTTTTTTGTCAAAAAGAAAGGGGAGGAAGGGGCACCGAGATTAGTATGTGACTTCAGAATCCTTAACAGCCAAATGAAGCCTCGCGTGTGCCCACTGCCACGTATAGATGACCTCTTAGAGAGAGTAAGGTCAGCCAAAGTCTTTACCAAGCTTGATCTACGAGGAGCATATAATCTGATAAGGGTCAGAGAAGGGGATGAGTGGAAAACCAGTTTTTGTACTAAGTATGGTGCATTTGAATTCTTGGTAATGCCTTTTGGCTTGCAAAATGGCTCAGGGGTATTTCAAACCTTCATCAACCACGTCTTAGCAGGTATACTGGATCAGTTCTGTGTCTCTTATTTAGATGACCTCTTAATATATAGTGAAAGCATGGAGGAACACGTAAAACATGTCACACAAGTGTTAGAAAGATTGAGGACCAACAGGTTATATGTGAAGTTAGAGAAGTGTAAGTTCCATACACAAAAGGTGGAGTTCCTGGGATATTGCATTTCCCACAAAGGGGTGCACATGGACCCCAGTAAAGTTCAGGCAGTGGTGGAATGGGAGGCACCTAAGACTAAGAAAGATCTACAGAGGTTTTTAGGATTTGCTAATTTCTATCATAAATTCATAGGTAATTACTCCAAAATCACAACGCCACTGACTGATTGTCTAAGAGGCAAGGGGCCATTCAGATGGTCTGAGGAAGCACAGAAGGCCTTTGATAAACTAAAGGCGGTGTTTGCTTCAGAAAAATATCTTATGCACCTAGATCCAAGTAAACGTATGAAGGTAGAAACTGATGCCTCTGATAGGGCTATTGGGGCCATTCTGCTGCAACAGGACAAGGAAGGGGACTGGAGACCCTGTGCCTTCTACTCTAGAAAATTAAATCAATCAGAACAAAACTACACCATATTTGATAAGGAACTTTTAGCTGTGCATGCTGCCTTTAAAGTGTGGAGACATTTTTTGGAAGGGGCGTCACATCAGGTGGTGGTACAAACAGATCATAAGAATTTAGAGTATTGGAGAACTGCTAGACAGCTAAACCAAAGGCAAATTAGGTGGGCGGAGTTTTTTGCTGGGTTTAATTTTAGGATTGAGTATATACCTGGGCATCAAAACGTTCGTGCAGATGCGCTATCGCGCAAACCTGAGTATATGGAAGGGGAAGCACCTCCCAAGTTGCGAGAAATGCTGAGATCGGATCAGTGGGGGTGTGCAGCCGTAGTAGTGGACGGCAGGGAATTCCAGCGATTGACAGTAACAGATGAGTTTGCACAAAAGAAAATGGAGGAACTGAGAAAAGGTAGAGGGGAAGAGGAAGGTTTCAAAGAAAAAGATGGATTGTTGTACAGGAGAGGGGTGCTGTATGTACCTGCAGGTGAATTAAGAGGTAAAGTGTTGAGGCAACATCATGATAACTCGACTGCAGGACATTTTGGTAGAGAAAAGACCCTGTATCAGATCACACGACAGTTCTGGTGGCCAAAGTTGAGGGAGGAGGTAACGCAATATGTAAGAGGTTGTGAAGTATGTCAACGAGCCAAGGCACCCAGAGCAGCCCCCGCAGGGTTGTTGCAACCTATGCCCACGCCGGGAAAGCCTTGGGATGTGGTGTCTATGGATTTTATAACGGATCTACCGTCATCCCATAGGCAAACAGTGATCTTTGTGGTGGTTGACATGCTAACCAAGATGGCACATTTCATACCATGTACCAAAATTCCGACCGCACAGGAAACTGCAAAGATGTTTTTAGATAATATTTTTAGGTTGCATGGTTTGCCATCACAAATCATTTCAGATAGAGGGGCCCAATTTACATCACAATTTTGGAAGAGGTTAATGCAGTTACTAGATGTGGAGCTAAGCCTCACGTCGGCGAGACACCCGCAAACCAATGGGGAAGCTGAAAGAACGAATGCAACACTACAACAATATCTGAGGTGTTATGCTGGTTATCAGCAGAGCGGGTGGTTAGAGAAGTTGAGTCTAGCAGAGTTTGCGTATAATAATGCAATGCATGTGTCTACGGGCAGAGCCCCATTTGTGGCAAACTATGGCTTGCACCCAAGGGCATTCCCAGGTCAAGAGGAGCAGTTAGCAGTACCAGCAGCAGAACAAATGATAGAGGAGTTGAGGTGCATTCATGAGATATTGAAAGAGGATTTGGAAGAAGCTAAAGAGGCTTACAAGAGAGCTGCAGACAGGCACCGGCGAGTTGGGGAAGAAATCCAAGTAGGGAGCTGGGTATGGCTGTCTACCAAGGGACTACCAATACGAGGGAGGTGTAGAAAGCTAGAACCAAGGAGATTGGGACCTTTCCAAGTAAAGGCTCAAATTAACCCAGTCGCTTTCAAGCTTCATTTACCTGAAAATATGAGAATACACCCTGTATTTCATAGATCTTTATTGTCAGTGTTTGTACCAGCACATAAGTATCAAATTTCAAGGGAACCACCTCCTTTTCCCACCATGATGGGGGAAGAGGAGGCTGAAGTGGAAGAGATATTAGACTCGAGAATAAGTAGGAGGAAATTACAGTATTTGGTTGCATGGAAAGGGTTAGATGAGTCTGAGAACTCATGGGAATCAGCAGAAAAAAATAACGTTCCAGAATTGCAGAGAGAATTTCATAGAAAATATCCCCACAAGCCAAAACCCCATAACTGGCATCTTCAAGAAATTTTTGAAAAGACAGATAGCGAGGAAGAAGAGTTCAGAGGGTTCGGTCCTTCAGAAACAGAGGAGAGCGAGGAGGAGGAAGGGGGGCTTAGGGGAGGGGGTGATGTCAGGGAAGAGTTAGAAGTTTTCAGTTTATCAGAGGGAGAAAGCATTCCCCAAGGGGGGAGGGAGAGCAGTGAACCTAATAGAAGGGAGCAAGAGGAACAACAGGGAGGGACTGGCTGTTCACAGGAAAGGCAAGGGTTAAGTTCTAGCTCAGATTCAGAGGAGAGGAGATACAGGCCAGCTCTAGCCAGGAGGTTAGAAAAAAGAGCGGGAAAACGAAGGGAGAGGCGCCTTCGCCATTTTGAGGGTGGCTGGTCATGGAGAAGCAGAGCTCAGAAGGTATCTGAAATAAGTGACTCTGAGGAATAACATTTAAGAACTGTTTATAAGATTGTTTTGTTAATACACAATAAAAAGTTTTATAAAGAACAAGAAGCATTTGTGTGGTGATCTGAAGAGGACAACGACCAGTCCTGACACCCCAGATGATCTATTGTTCTGAAGATGCTGTCATCTCTCAAAACACAACCAACCATCTTTGAATACCAGCCACAACTTCTCCGTCCACCCTCACCAAATGGCGGGGAGGTAGCTAGCACGATGGTTCAGCACCTGTGCTGCCAGGGCTGCATCCTCATCTGGGGGGCTGGCGGGGGCTGGCAGAGGTGATGGCCTCTCATAGGTGGTGGAGCAAATTCAATCAGATCTGTGGAGTCCACGCACCCACCCACCCTCCCCTCCCATCTCTTCTCAGGCTTGCATTTTGAAAAAACACATTTCCCCGCAGACCTGGAGATGAGCAAATGTATTTCAGGTCCAGTGTGGGCATAGCATGAGCTGGATCCTTACCTCTCAAACAGTGCAAATGTCTGCTTTTTGATCTGTAACTTAAGGTTCAGCCCTTGACAGCAGCCTGAATTCCCACCACCTGTTTTTTATTCCCTACACCTGGAGAAACACCACGTAACTAAACCGAAGTGAACCAAAACGTAAGCTACAGAGCTTGTTTTTACCTCAGGGTGTCAGAGAAGGCTTCCACACCAAACTTTGATGGGCAGTAACCACCTCCAAAGCAGGCCAGGCGTCCCATCGTACTGCACACGTTGACCACCCTCCCTCTGGCTCTCCTCACCAGCGGCAGCATGTGTAGCGTCACGTCAATCAACCCTAGCAGGTTGACATTGATCACCTTTGCAAAGTCATCTTTGGTCAGCCATTCATTGGGACCTGATGGTAGAGCTGTGCCTGCGTTGTTCACCAAACCCCAAAGCCCTGTGAGAAAGAACAGATGCAAGAAGAGACAGCTATTATTTCCCAAAGGAAATGATATGTAATGAATTGAAATGATATATAATGAATTTTTAAAATGTTTAAAATAACTTTGATAAAGAAACCAGAAACCTTTTTATTAGGAATTGTAGGTACCAAGATCCCAAAGGAACAGAAAAGACTTTTTATGTATGCAACAACAGCCGCATGGATGTTACTTGCTCAGAGATGGAATGAAGACTAAGTCCTTACCAGAGAAGAATGGCAAACTTGAGACACCACTGTCAGCAGATGAAAACATTAGCGGGACTGCAATAACACTTGTAATGCAGAAATTATTATGGATAAAATGGAGTGACATAAAATTTGGATGAGGAATAATATGCAGTTGAAAAGGTTGATAATACGGCCCATGGAGCGGAAGGGGGAAGTCTGAAGATTCAGAGAAATCTCTAAATGTGGATATGGATTTGGTATTGTTATAATCTTGTAAAAATCAAATAAAAATTATTTCAAAAGAAGAAGAAGAAGAAGAAGAAGAAGAAGAAGAAGAAGAAGAAGAAGAAGAAGAAGAAGAGATAATTATTGTTCCAGGTTCCCACCTAGCATAACATTTGCATGTATGCTAGATTTTGGAAGTGTGGATGTAGTATTATTCTGGTGGTCTATATTTTGGTTGCTATGTATTCTAGGATTTGTTAAAGTTACAAAACAACGAAGCACGGGATGGAGCAAGGGAGAAATTTCTGGAACAACATTGGGATATCAGCTCCGCCCAAGGCATGAAGAATAACAGCAACAACTGGGTGGGTGGGGAGACATAACATCTTACAAGGACCGGAAGAAACACCACAGGAAGAAGAATTGCCACACACAGGAAGAACAAGGATGTAGTTTGAGTTCCTCACTTGTAGGTTCATAAAACATTTAACGTGTCAACACGAATAGAAGTTATTAATATTGCAGTTGTTGTATAAGGGATTATTATTATGACTGGAATGTAATGGAAATTAATAAGATTTTGGAAGGCAGAAATAAAGAAAATAATAGAATCATCAAATTTAGCACACAGGGGGCCACTTTATCTAAATTATATAATTCAGCATTGGAACCATTGGTATTAATAATTGTATTATAAATTGGTATTGTTATAATGAGGCTATTATTGGATTGTAATTGAAAACCAATAAAAATGATTTTTTTTAAAAAAAAAGTTGAATGGGCGGTTCATCATAATTTCCCCAACTACTATCAACAGGAAGCAATAAAATGGACAATATTTGTTAAGAGGAAAGCTGTAATTAAAATCATGGGAGTCCTAAAGCTTCTATTCACATCACTCGTTCAAAAAACCAAAAACGGGTATCTGCAATTTGAGAAAGACAACACAGAAAACACTGAACTGAAACCGACAACAATTTTGACCAACAAATGTTTATCTCTGGAGATATAGCGAGAGAGAGAGAGAGAGAGAGAGAGAGAGTTCAGTATGCGTCCCTGCTCTTGCATTTGATCTTAGTATTGCTGGAGAGCCAATATTTCCCCAGGGATTCACACAGTTTTAAAAGGAAGGCCAACCAGTGACCTCTGGGGGCCATTTTGGGAGGCCTTTACATGAAATTTAGCAAAGAGCATGAAGGCTTATCCAAAGTAGATCTGCTGGATAAAAACTGATCCAGTTGACCTAGTGTACTTAGACTGCCGACTCCTGAATAAGCTGAGCAGTCATGAAACTGGTTAAGAAGCAGGACACAGAGTAGAGGAATAAATGGAATATCTAGATGGGGAGATGTAGAAACTGGAGTTCTCCAAAGATCAGTGTTGGGACCTCACCCAATGAGCAGTATGCCAAGTGGAGATTTGAACCCAGGTCTCCCAGGTCCTAGTCTGAAACTCTAACCACTGCACCACACTGCTTCTCATTCTCCAACAATGGAACTCATGGACGTCCAATGAAGTTGAATGTTGGAAGGTTCAGGAGATAGGGATGCCCACCCACTTGGATGGTTTTAAAAGTGGATTGGACAACCAAGATGTCTATGCTCTGCCTCTACAGCTGGAAGCAGAAATACTTCCAAATACCAATGGCTGGAAAGCACAGGAAGGGAGAGTGCGCATGATTGCTGCTTTTGAGAAGTCATCTGCTGGTAACTGAATGGTGGCTGAGAAGAGACATTGGCCTGATCCAGAAGGTTATGCCTTCCATATTCTCTGCTCTGGGCTCCCCAAACACATTTAAATGGGAAGCATCTTAAAAGATATTGCAATATTGCTGCTCTGGTCCCTTTTTCTCCCAAGTATTTTCCCCCATCTAAATTGCCTCCTTTCCCAGCAGCTATTAGGAGGAAAAATTCAATGTAGATCAGCCAAATGACTCCAGAGGCTTCTCCTACACTGCAAATGCTGGCGAATCAGTTTGAGGTCCTGCAGCTGCTTGTCAGTTAAAATTAAAATCTTGCAACACTGATTATGATATCTGTGCTTTTAGAATCAGGTGGATCAGTGGACATTATCAGAAAGGAACATTTATCTTCATACAAAATGAAGTTTCACTGTGTGACTTCACAGAACAAGCTGCTGTCAAAGGCACAAAGCAATAATCTTTCAGGTTATTTGGCAATCGTAGCAGCTCTTGACAGAGGCTGAATTAAGGTGACCCCATGGAATTCCTTCCCCATTCATTGCCTTATTGATTTTAGTTGTTTCTAATACTTTTTAAAATGGTCATACTTTTTATTTTTGATATAGAGTGGTACCTCGGGTTACATACGCTTCAGATTACATACACTTCAGGTTATAGACTCCACTAACCTCGGGTTAAGAACTTGGCTTCAGGATGAGAACAGAGGCCCCATTAGCTAAAGTGGTGCTTCAGGTTAAGAACAGTTTCAGGTTAAGAAAGGACCTCCGGAACGAATTAAGTACGTAACCAGAGGTACCACTGTATTGGGAGTCACTCAGACCACATTTTGTGGGAAAGTGGAGTAAAGATAAGCAGATGATGATACAGATAATCCCTGGCCTGATCCAGAGCATGGAAACAACACAACAAAAAGCTACCTTTGTTCCCCACTTGTTCTTTCACCCACTCTGTCGCTGCCGCAACGCTCTCTGTACTGGTGACATCCAGAATGGTGGTTTTCAAGCGCTCTGAGGTGACCTTGTCCAGCTGCTCTGCCCCCTTCTGGGTGGTACAGGTTGCCAACACCCGCAGACCCCGGGCATCCAGATGCCTGGCAAGGTGGTTCCCAAAGCCAGAGGAACAGCCGGTGATGAAGACATATTTCTCCGTCAGGTTCTCCACCGTCTGTCTCTCCTTGTACCATCGGCGAAGGAAGTAAAGCCCCAGCAGGGCAGCCAGGTAGAGCCACATGGCTGAAACCTGCAGGGAAGAAGCTTGCAAGAGTGGGGACACACAGGCACCTAGCAAGCCTTGGAGAAACCAAATCCCAACCCCTGCTCCACCAAGAAGCTCGCTGCTCTATTTATCCTCCCTTGTAGTGTTATTGAGGGGAAGGAGGAATTTTGCATGAAGCAATGAGCTGCTTGCAGCAGAGGCAGGCTAAAACAAGTATAAACAATAGCTCCAACTAGCTGCTTATTAACTGAACAGCTTAATAAAGAGGAACAGTATGACCCTATCTACATCTATAGAAATAAGCAACGCTGAGCTCAAATATTGTGCAAGCTCAGCATCAGCATCCAATTGGTCATATGCCTTATTTTGCCATCACTGCACCACTTGCTGAAGGTCTGATACCCAATTTGTTTTGTTTGTTAATTTTATTTTTTGAGTTTTCAGCTTAACAAAAGATATGAAATGTAGTGCATCTTCAGAAATAAAAACATAATTTGACTTCCCTCTTCTATTTCACCTTCTGGTTTCATTTTTATCACTGCATTTCCCCTATAGTTCCTTATAATTGTTACTGTCTAGTTTCCAAATTGGTTGGACAGTGTTCTCGAAGCTACCAACATGAGTCTGACCAAACTGCAGGAGGCAGCGGAAGACAGGAGTGCCTGGCGTGCTCTGGTCCATGGGGTCACGAAGAGTCGGACACGACTAAATGACTAAACAACAACAACAACAGTTACCAAATAAGTTATTATTTAACTTCTTGTGTTGTTTTCTTCCTGCTAATTTAGTTAAATGTTTGCAAATATTTTTTAAATACTCCATGTATTTCTCCCATTCTTTAGTGATTCTTTGTTGACCTGATTTTTAAACACATATGACATATTTTGTCATGTGATGAACTGGAGAATACAATGAGAGGTACAAGATCAAGAGTTGTTTTTCCGATTTAAGCAAATCAATTGTGCGCATCAGGAAATATAGCTCCACTTTTTGTTTTCTTTCTTGCGCTCTCTCTCTCCCTTTCTCCATTTATAAGAAGCCCATAAAAGTGTCTTTTTATATTCAGAACATAAGAAAAATGTGTGTGTGTTTGTGTGTAGATGTGTGTACGCACCACACACACACACACAGAAGGGCAAACATAGTTGTATTTTCCCTCTTTTTTCCTGAATTTAATGAGCAAATATTCCATGCCCAGCCTAACTGGAAGGATCTACTCTACAAATGTTATTTGTTGTGTTTAAAGGATCACTCAAGTTCTGATAACATGGTGTGGTTGGTAGAATATGATCCGATATAATCCTGAAATATTCTCCATTCTCCAAATGTTTTCTAGTTCAATACTCCTCTAACTCTTTCCGTCAGTTTTGCTAGTTGTAAATATTCTAACATGAGTATCTGCCAATCTGTGATTGTCGGTATTGTTTCATTTTTCCACTTCCTCGCCACAAGAATTCTTGCTGCTGTGGTGGCATACATGAACAGTGGTCTTATGTCTTTCTTAATTTCTAACGGTAAAATGCCTAAAAGAAAGATCTCTGGTTGTTTTTTTTTTTTTTAGTGTGTCTGAATAATTTCTTGAATTCATTATAGATATTATCCCAGAATCCCCTAATGATTGCACAAGTCCACCACATGTGGTAGTATGACCCCACATCTATTTTACATCTCCAGCAAGTCGGTGACCTTCCTTTACACATTTCCGCTAGTTTCAAGGGGGTATGATGCCATCTATATAACACCTTCATGATGTTCTCCCTAAGGTTACAGCATGCTGTGAATTTAATATCTACCTTCCACAATCTCTCCAACCCCAAACTTGGATCTTGGCATCCAGGGATACACACACACACACACACACACACACACACACACACTGCACCAATGTGATATTCTCATTGTTGCTTGCATTGCAATCTTCTTCCCCACAAGGGAGTTTTGGCAAAACCTTTGACTGTTCCATAATTTTTTATAAAAAGAGAGCCTAGAGCCCAAGAAAACCTGTATGGTCCTGTTCCTTTCCTACAAATGGCCTGTCTCGTCCCTCTTAACAAGCAGAATGCACAGAGGCAACAGAGGATGCAGGAAGGAGGGTAAGAGGCATTCCTGCCAGGCAAGGCTCCCTCCTCTCTGTAGCAAAAGCTTTTCACCCACCTGAAGAAATAAATTCCGTTCATAATTTCCTATTAATCAATACTCTTCTATGTTTTCTGGCCACGTATGTACAATTTATTACTGGAATGGGAAATGAAGGATAAGGAAGTAAAGGAGGTCATGATTAGGTGGGGCCAGGATTTTGAGATGGAACATTGGGAAAGGTTGTGGAAACAAGACATCAAATTGACTGCCTGTTACATACAGAGCCATCTTTCCCATAGGGTTTTGTGGTGCGTCATGCCAGGGCGGTGGCCTCTCAGGGGTGCCCCAGCGAGTGGGGGAGCTGCGGGGCTTTGCCGCCAGCCTCCCCTTTCCCTGCACGCCCGCCAGCTGTGCCCCACCAACCATATGGCTGGCGGGCGTGCAGCTTCCCTCCGAAGCCTCTGCAGGGATTGCTCTCCCGCAGCGGCATGAGGGAGAGTTGTGCCTCCCCCCATGGCTGGCAGTGTGCAGCTTCACTCCCCCACTATCCGTGGTAATTTGGGGGTGCTGGGAGGATATCTGCACCCCAGCGCCACATCTGCTAAAGATGGCCCTGGTTACACAATAAAGGAAAATCGGATGAAAATGATGTACAGGTGGTATATGACCCCTGCCAGATTAGGTAAAATATATAAATTAAAATCAAATGTATGTTGGAGATGTAAGAAGGCAGAAGGAACAATGTATCATGTATGGTGGGGATGTGAGAAAATAAAAAAGTTCTAGTGTAGTATCCACGAAGAACCAAAAAAGATGTTTAAAACAACATTCGAGAAAAGGCAAGAAGTGTTCATTTTAGGTATAGTGACAAAAGACATCCCCAATGACAAGAAAAAAATATTCTTATACACAACAGCTGTCGCTAGAATTTCAGTTGCGAAAAATTGGAAAGCAGACTTTGTTCATTCAGTAGCGGAATGGCAAAATAAATTTTGTGAGTTTATCAATCTGGCCAAAATGACGGCAGCGATCAGATTACAACCAAATCAGAAATTAAGGAAGGAATGGGAGTATGTAGGAGAATACATGACAAAACATTGTTCCAAAATAAATTTATTGATATGCATAGACTGAAATTCGCAAAGTTAAGGTTAAAAAATAAAACAAAGATTTTATGGGTTAATATGTATAATGTATCTCTTTAACACAATATTAAATGATATAAAAATAATTAAATGATGCTAAGCACAGGTGGAGGGAAGTCACAGAGATACAAAGAAAGAAAATGTATAATTGCATACACATAAAAAAAATTGGTGTTATAATAATTTTGAAGACAGTGGGGTGCAAAAAAGGAGGTCAGCTCTGTTTGTGATCTGAAGGTGGTTGCATGAATTTCCTAGAGAACTTGACTCTATTTAACTTTCCTACAGCGGAGATATAAGATTCATAATTACAGTTGTTCCTTATTTGAAAACATTGAACATTTACTGAGAAGGCGTGAAAAAACCTCTTAATCTGGATATATTATACATTCTTTTGTGACTTTTTGGATATCGTGGGGCAGGGAGGGGGGAGGGCTTCCTGGGAACTTTTACTTTCAATTTTGTGGAACTGCGTAGATTGAAATTAAAAACTGTTAAGGGGAAATGAAGCCAAATAGCAGCTTTCTTTTAGCAGGACCTGCAAATGTCCGGCATAGATAGACCTATTTAAAACTTTATGAAAGACTCTCCTCCCCAGAGGGGAGGGGAGTGGTTGTGGGCGGGAGCTCCAACCCCCGCCCACGCAGGGGCCTGAGCCCCTGCCCCTTCCTGCTCACCTGGCCGGTGCCTCACGCCCAGGGGGTGGCTCCCACCTGGAGCCGCCCCTAGCAGGGGCGTGCCTAGCCATCCTTTATCTTCAGGCGCCGGCCCCCCCTCAGCCTCTTTTCGTCGTCGCCGCTCCGAGAGTCATCAGCTAGGAGTCATCACAGTCATCACAGGGAAGAGCCACGAGGTTTGGAGTTGGGGGGTCTGTGTGTGTGGAGGCTGCCTGCTTCCTGGCTTGCCTTTTAACTTTAGGAGGCTTGCGTGCGCTCATTGCTTTACTGCTTTTAAAAATCCAGGTTTGCCTTGCTGTGTCCTCTTTTTTCCAGGTAAAAATCTATATTTAACATTCCATTTCCCCCCTCTCCTGCTGCTTGATTTGTTTGTGTGGTCTAAGTGCGAATTACCTTTCTTAAGCTGCAGCTTGTTCCCTTGCCCAGCACATGCCCCCGGTGAGGTCTGAGTGTGAGTGTGGCTCCATCTTTCTTTCTCCCTTGTCTCCTCGCTTGTCTTCCCTGCCTCTGCTTGGTAGCTGTGCGTTTTATTTTAATTTTTTGCCAGGGTGCTTGTACATTTCCCCTCTATTGCCCTTGCCTGTCCAATTGTGTGGCTGGTCTGGTTGACTGCATGGTGCTGATAATGCCAAGGTTGCAAGTTTGATCCCTGTATGGGACAGCTGAATATTTCTGCATTGCCTGGGTTGGACTAGATGATCATCAGGGTTCCTTTTCCTGTTCCTCTCTAATTTTAAGTTGTGTGTGTGTGCTTGCAGCGTGTGTTTGTGCCTGCCGTTTATTGATTTATTACTCTTCTAGCGTGGGTTTAATTTACCCTGCCATCCCTTCCATTGGTACCACTTAAATCGGGAGCCCCCTGTAAATTATAAAGGCTTGGGAAAGACTGCGCGCTTAAACCTCACCCCTCTTGGTTTCTCTAAGCCACCCCCCCCCTTTGCTTGATGCTTGGGGGATAGAAATAAGGCAGAGCTTGGGGTGGACAATTCAGGGTTTCTGATCAGGCAACCATTCCTCAGCACTACACGTTCATACGTTTAGAACCTTTGAAGGTGTGCCTTTGCCTGGTTCTTGTCATTGGCTTCACTTGCCAGTACAGGCTCCCTAAAGAAAACCACTTTTAAACAATAACAACAACAACAACAACAACAAAGGTTACGGCTTATGGTACCTTAATGAAAAGTCCAGGTTAATACACCGTTTATATTTCCACTTTATTTTGGCTCACTGTAATGGCAGCTATTTTTCCTTTTCTTCAAAAAGATTTTCCTTGCCCGGCATGTTCATTTTACACCCCCCCTCCTCCCTCCCAACTCTCCCCCCCCCTTTCCTTCTCCTTTGCTTCTTGCCTGAGTAATCACAGTTGCCAGACAGGTTTTTCAACTGCTGGGGCAGGCTTGATTGCTCTCTGAGTGACCAGCATTTTGGGAGGCATTGTCTTTATGCACCTGGCAGTTCAGCAGCTCTAGTTGCATTGTCAGTTTAACTAACCAGCAATTTGACCAATTACAGTCTTTTGTCTGTTTAAGCACCCTTATTTCCCTCAACTGGTCTTGAGCTGACCTTGTGGGCAAAGATTTACTTTTCTTTGTTTGGCAAAGTTTCCTTTGTTTGATAAAGTTTCTCCAGCAGGGCTGCTGGTGTGGAATCTTACTGATTTCCTTTTCTCTTATTTTGGCTGCAGCTTCTGAGCATCTCCTTGTAAGCAGTTATTTTCAATTCTGTTTGATTACTTGGCATTGCTTTGCGCCTAGATTTGCCTATCATTTAAAGGGGGCAACTTAAGAGCCTGGATAGCTCAACTGGTTGGAGCATAATGCTGATAATGCCAAGGTTGCTGGTTATTGTTCATTTTGTCAGCATTTACGCGGAGCAATTGATAATAGTAATTCCTACTCATAGCTATAAATCCATTGGCTATTAATTGAGATACTATTGATTAATAGTTAATTCATCAACCGTGCTCCGAACTTTATTGATGCACAATAATTGTTTACTAACATTTATTTACAGTCAAGTTATTAATTGATTGGTGATATTAATACTAATTAAAAATAACAACAACAATAATAAAATAAAATAATAAATAAAATAAATTTGAAAAATAAATAATAATAATAATTATAAATAATAATAATAATAATTATAAATAATTATAAATAATAATAATAAATAATAATAATAAATAATTAATAATAATAATAATAATAAATAATAATAATATTTAATAAATAAATAAATAAATGAAAATTAAATTTAAAATAAAATAAAGTAATTAGTGACAAAATAAATAGTAGGCGCATTTTACTAGTGCACAGAGCAGCTCATGGCGCCCAAGAGGAAGCGCACGGGTGCAGCACCAGCACACACTGCTGCTGGCGACCGTCATAATAATAAACCCAAACCCATTTCGCATTTCCTCAATGCTTTCAGATCATTCATTGTTGACTATGAGCAGCGCTTTCTCTTAGCTATTCTTTAGTTCTATTTGCCTTGCGTTTCTTACTTCCTTGTTTCGCAAACCAGTTCCAGCCTTTAAACAACCCAGGTGCAGGCCCAAGCCCTCAGTCAGGAACGGCGGCTGTGCAAACTAGGTCTTGGGCTTGCTCGGTGACGACTGACTTTCAGAACCGCATCGGGGCGCCTGCGTGGAGGCTGCCGGCCCGTATCAATAACCCGGAGGCTTCCAGTTCTTCTAGTTTCTTTGCAGAATAAGCAGCCCAGGGTCTAGCTTCCAGAATCAGGCACCTCATCAGCCGGTGATGACGAGTCAGAATGGCTTACACCCTTTATGTCGAGAAGAAGCCATCAGAGGTGTATCGCACTGGAAAGCTGGACCTTAGAAGGATTTAAAACGTAAGGTGTGCGGGTAATTCAATAAAGGGCAATGCCAAAGGCAGTCTTGTAAGTACCCGCACGTGTGTGAGAGATGTGCAGGGGCTCACCCAGCCACAGTGTGTTACAAAGGGAAGCGGCTCTTTCGGGGAGGTCGGGGCTTTCACCACTCTAGTTCCAGACGAACCCCCGCAGCAGGGAACCATCGATAAAGTCCTTCTGGGTCTAGCATTTTCTCAAATTCAGCTTTCTCCTCTCCTCAACCACTTGTCTATCCATCCGGACGGAAGTGCAGCATCCTATCTTTGGAAGGGTTTCTCAGAGGGTTTTAGAATCCTAGTAGTTGGCTCCTTAACCACGTAGGACTCTACTAATCAGAAGTCAGTAAGGGAAAGGACGCTTGCCCCACCCCAAGGGTAGCTAGCCCCACCCCACCATGTGTGCCACTTTGGGTGCCAGAGCAGCTAGCTCTGCCTCTGGAGTCACACTATGGCATACACTATGGGATGAACCCAACAGGGCCGCCACTTAGCCCCTCCTTGGTCTCCAGACAGAGGCACCCCTTCCCAGACCCACTTCCCCTTTGGGGATTATTAGGCAACCAAATGTATCATTCCATAACACCTCATACAGGAATTATTTTTTCCTGGGGAACCTGCCTTTTCTCCCAGATCAACTACAAGAGCAAGACCACAGCTTTAACAAAATGACAGCCCAAACAGGAAGACACATGGGAGCAATGGTACTGCTTTGAAGTGTTCCAGATCCATTCCCTGTTCTCCAAATGAGCAGGGCAGCTGTGGGCAAAATTGCAAAGAAGTACAATAATGATTTAGTCCTCAGTCCTAGAATCTAGTAAGCCTTTAAGCCCAACAGTCGGAATCGCATAATTTCAGTCCGTTAACCATATTAGGGAACATGTATAGTTAGTAAACAAATTGCTAGTTTTGTGAGAAATAACACTGAAGTGGATAACGCTTTGGCTAAGAGCTCACCTTTGGCAATCTTCTAGAACATGTTGCATATGTAGCAGTTATTTCTAGCTAGAGTGAAACTGAAACCTGACATTTACAGTATCAAAAAAACAAAACAAAACAAAACAAAAACAAAAACAACAAAACCAACAGCAGCAACAACAACAACAACAAAACCCTTCCCAAACCTGCATAGATCGCCCTTGGGCATCGTGCCGAAGAAGAATCCCAGGGAATTTCAGCTCATTCACAATTTATCCTATCCGAAGGGCGGCTTAGTAAATGACGCCATTCCACCAGAGTTATGCTCGGTGAAGTATGCCACCTTCGATCACGCGGTTAAATTGATCAGGAGTTTTGGTCAAGGGGGCCCTTTTGGCGAAGTGTGATATTGAATCGGCTTTCCGCCTTTTGCCAGTGCATATTTCAAGGTAAATATTATGTGGATAAGGCCATGCCAATGGGCTGCTCTGTAGCCTGTTCGGCTTTCGAAACATTCAGCACCTTTTTGGATTAGGCCTTAAGATTTAAAACAAATTCCATTGGGGTTACGCACTATTTGGACGACTTTCTCTTCGTGGGGAGGTCCGGCTCCGGGGAATGCGCCTCACTGCTGGAGGCCTTTTCGGCCTTGGCGCAGGACCTGGGCGTTCCCCTCGCAGCGGAGAAAACCGAGGGCCCTGCTACTTGCCTCACGTACGACTTTCTCTTCGTGGGGAGGCCCGACACCGGGGAATGTGCCTCTCTATTGGACGCCTTTGCGGCCTTGGCGCAGGACTTGTGTGTTCCTCTCGCAGCGGAGAAAACAGAGGGACCCACTACTTGCCTCACGTATCTGGGCATCGAGTTAGATACCGTCGCTCAATCCTCCCGCTTACCTAGGGAAAAAATTGACAGCCTTAGGGAAATAATCCGGGCCACCCTTCTGCTAAAAAAGATTACCCTTAGGCAGATCCAGTCCCTATTAGGTCATTTTAACCTCGCTTGCAGGGTGATCTCCCCGGGACGCCCCTTCTGCACCCGCTTGGCCAGGCTGTCAGTAGGCCGCAATCATCCGCACCACAGGGTTAGACTCCCGAAATCGGTCAAGGAAGACCTGGAGGTTTGGGGGACCTTCTTAGATAATTATAATGGAGTCTCGCTATGACAGGATATTCTTAACTTCAGATTTTCAGGTCCAATCGGATGCGGCAGGGTCGCTAGGTTTTGGTGTGTACTTTAGGGGGCGATGGTGTGCTCAGCGGTGGCCAGCAGGATGGCAGGGTGAGGCTATCACGTGAGACCTGACTTTTCTTGAGTTTTTTCCGATAGTGGTCGCGGTGCACATCTGGACAAAGGAGTTTCAAAATCGTCGGGTATGTTTCAGAACCGACAACCAGGCGGTGGTGAAAATCTTAGAAAGGCAGTCATCTCGATCTACGAGGGTAGCGGCCCTCCTGCGGTCATTCGTGCTCCGGTGCCTCGAGTATAACATAATCTTTTCGGCCAAATTCATACCCGGTATCAATAATAATATTGCGGATGCTTTGTCTCGCTTTCAGATGCCTCGCTTCCGGTCGCTTGCACCTGGAGCACAACTGTTGCCCGAACCCTTTCCGGAGCACCTGTGGAACGTTGGAGACGCAAAATGATTAAGGGAGTATTAGCGTCTGTCGCACCCTCCACCCTCAGGTCTTACAAGAAGGCCTGGTGCGATTTCCTGGGCTTCAGGATGGGGTTATCCGGTACCGGCCCTAGTGTGCCACCGTCCACCGACGACGTCCTAAGATACCTTTCCCACCTTGATGATCTGGGTCGGGCCCCAAAAACCCTTAAGATTCACGTAGCTGCCATTAGCTTCTCCACCAAAGCCACGTTTTCGTCTGACCCATGCAGTGACTTCCTAGTTCGCCGAGCCATAGAGGGATGGAGTAGGCTGCAACCTCCAAGGGCCAGGGGCCGTAAGCCTATATCGTATGGCTTACTTTCTCAGATCCGTTTAAAGCTGAGGTCCATCTGCTGGTCCAAGTATGAGGCCCGCATGAGTCCTCCGCCTGCGCCCTCCCGGTCCCGGTCCACTTCTGGTCCACAAGGATGGATCTCCTCTGTTAAGACACCAGTTTTCAAGGGTGCTCCGCAAGGCCATTGAAGCTTGCGGTTTTTACCCTCAAGGGATTACGTGGCGCATTCGTTCAGGTTCGGCGCCGCCACAACAGCCGCGTGCTTGGGCATTCTGATCAAGGAAAAGTGTGGACTTATCTTGGGCCATAAGGAATGATATGGACGAAATTGCGGCCTTGTGCCCCGGAACGATGGTGTTTTGGTCCTCCCTCCTGAAAAGAACTGTTTGGCGTGGTGCGCAGAGCTGTATGGCCATTGAAAGAACCAGGAAAGTCATGAACCGGGCCGTGTCCCGCTGGGTGCGCTTTTTGTATGGCCAAGTTATCAGTCATGACCGCATCCGGATTGGCGATGGGGCCTTATACCGGGATGACGGGGTTCACCTCACGGACAAAGGGAATGACTTATGGTTGGACAGCGTTATCAGGAGTGTTAGGGATTGGTTGCGGCTTTGAAGGTATTGGCGGCGAGCCTTTTTCGGCTCGGGTGGCGGTTAGGCATTGGATTTGGGTGTTATGCTGTGTGGGAAGGCTAGGTGTGGCCATCGCCTACGCCTTCGATTTGGGTATTCCGTTAAAGGAATCTGGCGGTCGTGTATTCTGTCCGATGCCTGCTTGGCTGGAGGCCATGGCACGACCCCCGGTGACATCATGGGTGAGCCTATAGTTGGATAGGCATCAACTGGCTCCATCTACTGGTGGTTCAACCCCTCTGCTGTGGTCATCCAATGCCTAAGCCAATACCTTTTCATTGCAGTAACCAATAAAAGTTGTGGCCTTTTCCTTGCCCATAAACCTTATACCACGTGTCCTTGTGTGTTTATTTCCACCTCACGGGGGGGTTGGGGTCCTCGAACCACAAATAGCCGTACCTCCGAACACCTTGGGGAGAAGCTGTGTGGAGAGGAGAGTGTTAGCACTCCCCCCCACTGCTCCCTTGTCTTTAAGTTGTTTTTTGGACTCCTGGGATTCTTCTTCTATAGTGAATAGTGACTGCGTGGAACGGTGTGGAATTAAGCCAGCAAGTGGCTCAAGATATTGTATTTTATTTTTTCTTATTGGTTTTTATTGTGAGGTTTTTTCGGGAAAGCTTCAAAATCTGTGGATTAGCCAAACAAGTGGCGGAAGATGCCCAGCTCATTTATACTTCTTCTTAACAATGAAGTCTGGAACATATTGTTGTAAACTATTCCCTAAACCTTCCTTAGATTTAACAGATGAAGGAGATAAGTAAAAGGATGCAAAGCTTGGAAGAAGGAATGAAACAGGCACAGCGAGAAATGAGAGAGTTGAAAAATGAGGAAGAAAAGACCATAGGAGATGTGTCCGAAATAAGACGCAGGAAGACTTATGGGATGCTATTGCTTTAAATGAAATGAAGCAGAGAGAAATGAATTTGAGATTTAGAATGGTTCCATAAACACCAGGGGGAAATATCATGAGAAAATTGATCATTGAGATTGCACAATGGTTAAGTATGGAAGCAGAGGAGGTAGCAAATACAATTCAAAGTGCATTCGGGATCAAAACAAAAGCTACTAAAGCTTAAAAATTCTCAGGTGATTGTTTGATCATATTTAAAGATAGAGAGATGAGGAATCTGATCCTGAAGAAAAACAGAGAACAAAGACTCTGTATTGATGGAACATTTATAATTATTTTTAAGGACATCCCACTTCGTCTCCTGATGAAATTCCAGCCTTACAAGACTGACACAAATACAGAGAAAAAACTATATTGAATTCAAATGGGAATTCCCAGAAGGGGTCTCATTCTATTACAAAGAAAAGTGGTCTCAACTTAAAAATGTGGATGAGACAAAGAAATTTATGAGAAGATACAAAGAGCTAGGCAAGGAAGAAGATAGCAGCAGCGACCCCGGACCTAGAAGAAGAAGATAATAAGGAAGGAGGAGGAGGAGGACAGGTTTAACTACCTTTTCTCTTTTCTTTTAACAAATAGTAAAAGAAATCAAGATGGTATTAAAAGCGTGGACATGGAATGTTAATGATTTAAACAATAAAAATAAAAGAAAATTGGGCATGTTTTGTTGAAAAAGAATTTGGATATTATCTGTTTACAAGAGACTCAAGTAGATAGAAAACAGAATTTTGGTTAATAAAAAACTAGGGAATGAATTTATATCTTCAGATGGAAGTAAGAAGAGAGGGGTAGTTTTGTATATAAAACACAAATTTGAAGCATGGCAAATCTTCAAGGACAAGGAAGGTAGGATGATTGCAGTGCAAGTCACGTGGCAAGGCGAATAACTTAATTGTTGGAATTTATGCACCAAACGGCTGTAAGACTGAATTTTATAAATCTTTAGAAGAGAAATTGTTTGACAATGTTGATCAAAAAATTGTAATAATGGGGGACATGAACGGGGTAATTTCATTAGAAATGGACAGATTAAGAAGAAAAATGAAATCAAAAGAAGGAAAGTTACCCAAAACTTTCTTCTCTTTAGTAGAAAGTTGTAATCTGGTAGATGTTTGGAGACTGAGACACCCATTAGAAAAACAATTTACTCACTTTTCAGAGCCAAATCAATCAGCCGCAAGAACAGCATGCTGGTCCCATGGGCTAACTGAGAGGCAAGGTCCGAGTCCAGTCAGAGGCTGATGTTGCAGTATGGAGGTAGTCTGAATAAGTTGCAGCTGGACGCAGGGCAGGTAGTCGGGTGAGGTCAGGAGCTCTGGCAGGATAGCAGGACAGGGTACGGGCAGGAACTGACAACCAATGAAGTTGCTCCCACCACTTGGGACGGACTTTTATCTGCCCTGAGGCACAGGGTGGCCCCGATCCTCAGGTGACTCACTTCTCCTGGCCTGGAGGCAAGCACTCCTCCTGCGGAAACATAGTTCCCTCTGCCTCTCTGCCCTGAGCCTCTGCAGCTCAGGAGAAGCTGGAGGGTTACCGGACCCAGAGGCAACCTCAGCTTCCCAGACGGGGCTGAGAGTGGAGCACCTGCAGGCAGTGGGTCCTCCACCCCCTCTGGAGCCAGAGCAGACTCAGCTGGTGCCTGCACCTGAGGATCCAGCAAAGGTGAGGACCCTTCGGGCTCATGCCCCAGCCCCGGCTCAGCTGGTTCTGTAGGTGGGGAATCCTGTGCAGGCTGGGATTCCTCAGGTTCAGCATCTGAATCCGAAACCCACGCCATCACAAACAGAACTATGTTTGGACATCCAGCGAACTAATACCTAGAGTTATAAAAATTGAGATTCAACCAAAGACACTTTTGGATTACAATGCCTCAAGACTCTTTCGCCCCATTTTCATGAAACATTTAAAGCAGTATCATACAACTTTAGGGACGCGGGTGGCGCTGTGGGTAAAACCTCAGTGCCTAGGACTTGCTGATCGTAAGGTCGGCGGTTCGAATCCCTGTGGTGGGGTGAGCTCCCATCGTTCGGTCCCAGCTCCTGCCCACCTAGCAGTTCGAAAGCACTCTTAAGTGCAAGTAGATAAATAGGTACCGCTTTATAGCGGGAGGTAAACAGCGTTTCCGTGTGCTGCGCTGGTGCTGGCTCGCCAGCTGCAGCTTCGTCACGCTGGCCACATGACCCGGAAGTGTCTTCGGATGGCGCCGGCTCACGGCCTATAGAGTGAGATGAGCACGCAACCCTAGAGTTGGACACAACTGGCCCGTATGGGCAGGGGTACCTTTACCTTTACCTTTTTAAATGAAAGTTTGTTAGATGATCAAGTAATAAATGAGGCAGCACAGAAGGTCTTAACAGAGTATTTTGTGAATAATAGTAATGGAGAAACAAAAATGAGTGCGGTGTGGGAGACAAGCAAAGCGTTGATGCAAGGATTCTTCATACAACAAAATAGTATTAAGAAAAAGATAACAGAGAAGAAAAAAATGGAAATTTTAAATCAGATGATGAAAAATGAGAAAAAGCTAATTAAAAAAATCAAATGATGTCAAAGTTAACCAAAATATTAATATTTGTGGATGCAGAGAAGGCTTTTGATAATATATCTTGGGAATTTATGATAATTTTTTCAGAATTAATGGACATGGGACAATTGTTTATAAGAGGAATAAAAGCAATATATTCAAATCAAAAAGCGAATTTGATAGTAAATAATGTTATAACAGAATATATTGAAATTATGAAAGGTACAAGACAAGGGTGTCCATTGTTACCATTATTATTCATATCGGTACTGGAGGTCCTCCTAAAGAGTATAAGGAAAACTGAAGAAATGAATGTACTACCAAAAAAATTATTTTTGTTCCAATCAATTCCGATAATCAAAGGGGCAGCTATATTTAAGGAGTGGCAGGAAATAATTTCAAGATACATCTGGCAGGGGAAGAAACCAAGAATTAAATTTAAATTGTTAACGGATATTAGTAAAAGAGGGGGCTTTGCCTTGCCAGACTTGAAGTTATACTATGAAGCATCCTGCCTCTATTGGTTGAAGGAATGTTGTTAGAAAATATTTAGAAGGATTTGATCATAGGTTTGGTTGGCACGCATATTTATGGTATGACAAAACAAAAGTGCCTAAAGGATTTGGAAACCACATATTCTGAAGATCTCTATATGAAATATGGGATAGGTATAAAAACCTATTAGAACGTAAAACACCATGGTAGTTGCCACTTTTGGAAGCAATGAGTGTAAAATAGATAAATATGAGTAAAAATTGGGCCACATATGAAAAGTTAGTAAGAGAAGAAGGAAATAGTTGGAAAATTAAACCTTATGAAGAGGTAAAAGAACATGTAAATGATTGGTTGCCCTATCGCCAAATTAATGAAATGTTTAAAGAAGATTTAAAGAAAAATGGATTTGGTTACATTAAGTCAAAATTTGAAATGGAAATATTAAATAACAAATTTAAAACATTGTCAAAAATGTATAAATTGCTGTTGGAATGGCATTTGAAAGATGAAGAGGTTAAGTCGGTTATGATACATTGGGCCAAAGACTTTGGTTATAATATACAGCTAAAAGACTGGGAGAAATTATGGAAAGAAGGAACAAAATTTACTGCATGCAATGCTTTGAAGGAAAATGTAATGAAAATGTTGTATAGATGGTATATTACACCAGTGAAATTAGCTAAAATGTATAAAATAAGCAATAAATGTTGGAAATGTAAGGAAAAGGAAGGCACTTTTTATCATCTGTGGTGGGAATGTAAGAAAGTGAAAGGTTTCTGAGAAATGTTTTATAATGAGATGAAAAAGATGTTTATATTTATAAAAAAACCCAGAAGCATTTTTACTTGGTATTGTAGGCTCTGACATTAAAAGACAAGATAAAAAACTGTTTTTATATGCGACAACTGCTGCAAGAATATTATTGGCACAGAAATGGAAGCAGGAAGAACTACTGGCGAAAGAGGAATGGCAGATGAAATTGATGGACCACGCAGAATTGGATAAGATGACAGGGAGAATTCCAAACCAGTGGGACCAGAAATTCTTGAAAAATTGGAGTAAATATACGAGTGACCTGAAAGACAATTGTAACCAACTGACTACGTTTGTAGGACTACAAGAAGTTTTGTAAGGAGAACTATATGAAATATTGCAGAAAAGATTTATGAGAATGGACTTTATGGATGATTAAAAGTAAAAGATAGGATAACAAATGTAAGATTAAGAGATGAGGTTTGAAAATCATTAGACGTGGTTGATGGAAGTCTCAGGCTAAAATAGCCAAAATGTTGTATAAAATGAGATGAGATGATATGTTCTGTTTGGAAAATATATGTAAAAACTAATAAAAATGTATATATATATTTTAAAAGATTTTGTTCAACCCTTTCCCTCTATTCTGACATATGTAGGAATAGAACAAAGATGTCCAATCATTTGTATGGTGGATGGGGAAAGATTTGGTAGGTCAGGCTTCCAGAAGACCTAGTGGACCAGCCTCCACCACATCCCATGTACCTAGAATGCCCCAGATCTTTTCTGTGAAGATGACAGATCCTAATCTTGCTGCACCCAAGTTTCTTAACTGGGGTCTGCTCATACATCATAAAGGTGTTCATAGGAAGGTAACTTGCAAAAATTCAGAAGGATGAGTGTAGGGGATTGGAGGTTATGATGACCAACCAACCAACCAACCAACCAACCCACCCACCCAAACCTTCCGTATTCTCTTAGCTTTCACCTCTCTCCCCCCCGCTTTGTGGTAGCCTGCCTAGGTTTTCCCATAATTTTGGGAGAGTCAGTGTGGTGTAGCGGTTAAGAGCGGTAGACTTGTAATCTGGTGAACCGGGTTTGCTTCCCTGCTCCGCCACATGCAGCTGCTCGCTGACCTTGGGCTAGTCACACTTCTCTGAAGTCTCTCAACCCCACTCACCTCACAGAGTGTTAGTTGTGGGGGAGGAAGGGAAAGGAGAATGTTAGCTGCTTTGAGACTCCTTCAGGTAGTGATAAAGTGGGATATCAAATCCAAACCCCTCCTCCTCCTCCTCCTCCTCCTCCTCCTCCTCCTCTTCTTCCCCTGTATATCGAACACAGTTTTCAGTCCATGTTGGGTCCAGTATTCTGCTCTCCTTCCTTCTGGGTTGTGGGTCAGGGCCTCCAGTCTCACACGCCTAGACAATTTCTTCAGCTGCTTGAAACACAGGATCCCAGCTGCTTCCTCTCTGGCAAATGGGGAATCTCCCCCCTGGACATCCCCTGCCCCATATTCCAACTCAAAATCTTTCCACCAGGCTTTATCTGGGGGCACTTCCTGTGGAAGCGTTTAAACGATCCCCTGTTTGAGTATATGCAGCGACAAGCGGGTTGCTAACTCATTTGAGTCCTATCAATAATTACACCTTCCTAGTTGATAATCCCTTTCTGTCCCTCTTAAAGTAAACACATATGAATCTGAATCATATTAACATAAACTACTTTACTTTCAGATTCATTCGGGTTGACAGAGTGGTTCCTGAAGGCAGGTTTAGATAGTAGTGAATCATGAGAAGACTGCAACCGAGCAGTTACCAGTTAAAACTCCTAGCAGCAACCAACCATCCGACCAACTGACAAAACTACCTGCCACGTAGAGGCAGTTAGTCGTCTTGGAATGTTGGACTAGACTGACAGCTTTATATCCCACACTTCCTTCAGAATCCCTGGGCCCACCCCACCCACATGGTGCTCAGAATCCCCCACCCTCTTTTCCTTACTCATGGAGCTAAACAAAGACATATTATTTCCCCGGTGACTCTGGGCGACCTTGGTTGTTGCTGCCAGAACTGAGACAGGGCCCCACACATTTCCAAAAGGGAAGGTAGCCAGTCCTGGAGAAGGAAAACTCTGGTTCTAAACCTCCACTGCCTTGCAGCCAAACTCATTCATGAGGAAGTCATTGGGACACTGAGGTTAACCCTGAGATAATATCATGATCCTGCCTTTAACTCAGTGTACTTTGGGGATCGACCAAAGGTATTAATTTGTTTCCTGGAACTATAGGCCAAATGCCACATCAAACCAGTTTTTCAGTGGTGCATCTGTGTGGTGTGAGAGAAATGCTTACTGAGTAGGACATTACATTGCAACAGATAAATATTTTAATAGACTACTAATCTAGAATTTGTAATGCAATAAAATACATTGTATATATAAAGAAATAAAAGAAGCAATAAACTACAATTAAAAATCACTGAGCACCCTACCATGGTCCAGCAAGACCTTCAGCAATTCTCAAGTGGTCCGTGGGAAGAAAAGTATCAGAACCACTGGTTTAGAACTTCAGAAAAGAGAAACAACGGAACATCGTTAATAGTGCAAAGACTTCCTTGGTTCATTTGGAGAACTGACACGTTTCTTCAGCATATTCTACACGGCTTGTGCTGGTTTGGGCCAAATGCATCTCCACACGAAGTCACGAATGGAGGCTGGCAAGTAAGAGAGAGGAACGTATAAGAGTTTGGCATCCCATCCTGGACAGTAGCGGATGCGAGGGGAGCAGGATGTCAGGGCATGTTCTATAGAGTCCATGACCAGTTGAAAGTTGCTGCTGCTGGCGAAGGAGAAGAATTTCAATAATCTGAGACCTGTGATATAGGAAACGAGAAAAGTTAGTGGTACAAAAATATATATGCATTTATTTCTGCATTTATTTATTTATTTAATTTGTATGCTGCCCTATAACTTCACAGGAGATAACCTAAATATTTTGGGTTCTGAAAGGATATGTTAGCTTCTGGATTTCTCTGCCTAGGAGGTCTAAATCTAAGGAGGAGCATCGGGAACATATTCTGTTGCTTTAAGACAGAACCTTTAGCAGCAGCTGATTGTTGTTGTTTAGTCGTGTCCGACTCTTGGTGGCCCCATGGACCAGAGCACGCCAGGCACTCCTGTCCTCCACTGCCTCCCGCAGTTTGGTCAAACTCATGTTGCTAGCTTTGAGAACACTGTCCATCTCGTCCTCTGTCATCCCCTTCTCCTTGTGCCCTCCATCTTTCCCAACATCAGGGTCTTCCTGGCTTACGTCCCTGGTAAGCCCTCCCTTTCAGAGCCGAGGCACAGCAGTTTAACTCATTACTGCTCTCAACACTTTCACACATTGCAAACCAAACTGAATTGTTCCCCCCGCCCATTTCTACTCACTGGACTCAAAGTAGCGCTGCCCATAGGCTTCCTTGATGTCAGAAGGGGCTTGGCTCCATGCATTCTTGTAGCTCTCTACCATCTTTGACTGCATGGGTGTTTTGAAACAACCGGGTTCAATAATGCTGACTCGGACCCCGAAAGGATGCATCTCTCGCCTGAATTGAGGAGGAAAAATCAAGAAACACGTCTTCTTACTGAACCAGAATAATAAGGAAGATCATGATTTGGCTACCATGGAATAGAACATCTTTCCTAGAAGAAGAAGAAGAAGAAGAAGAAGAAGAAGAAGAAGAAGAAGAAGAAGGGAGAGAGGGAGATGTGTTTTGAAATGCAGCCTCATGTCTTCTTCTGTCTTGAGACACCAGGGCATTGTCTATGACCGGGCATCAGGCATATTCAGAGGCAGCCACCAGGAGGTTGGTGCTTACAACTCTTGCTGGTACATTAAATTGTTTCCTCAAGGAAAAGAGCTGACTTAGGTGTGCAAACCCCTGCTGATTACTTGGTAAGTCTCTGGTGCAGTCCACATGTCCCAGCACCTGCTCTTTATTCATTGCTGTCCTCTGCTTGAAACTTAGCTGGAGAAGCAGACATCCCACTAAAGCAAGGAGAAAGAGGAAGATACAGAACTATCATTTTTACCTCAGGATGTCAGAGAAGGCTTCCACGCCGTACTTGGATGCAGAATAGGGTACTGCAAAGCCTGCCAATTGTCCCATTATACTGGACATGTTGACTACCCTCCCTCTGGCTCTTCTCACCAGGGGCAGCATGTGTAGCGTCATGTCAATCATCCCAAGAAAGTTGACGTCAATCACCTTTGCAACGCCATCTTTGGTCAGCCACTCACTGGGAGCTGATGGGGCAGCAATGGCTGCATTGTTCACCAAACCCCAGAGCCCTGTGTGAGAAGAAAAAATTATTCTTATTGTTCCAGGTCCCCACCTGCCCTAATAATTGGATATACACAATTCTTTGGAAATGTGGGTATATCTGCATTCTTGTGAGTGCTGTGTGTGTGTGTGTGTGTGTGGCCTATGCACTATATGCCAAGGATGACGCTCTTAAGTCAAGGCACCCATCTTAACTTCTATCCCACACATCTTTTGCTCACTTAGTGCTTAGGATCCCTGCACAGACACTCTTGCAACTTCAGTCATTGCCCTCTGTCAAATGAGCACAGCACTAAAGTGGAGGATAGTATGGACATCAATTTGCCCAGCAGCCCCCTGATTTCCCTGCATGCTGTCAGAGAATGGAGTCTGTAGTTTGGGCCTACGTTTTGCACAGGTTGGTTAGGAGATTTTATAGTGATTTTGCTATAAAATTAATAAGACATAATACGTGTAGAATATAGCATGCATGGAACACTGAGAGGGTGTTTATGAGAGGGCGATGAGAGGAAAGAGGGGTTTGTATCATTAATAAATTATTTATATCATTTATTAACAATAGTACAATAATGTCCCTTGTTGTCTCAGTCTCAGCAGCCACTGTGGAGAAATTATCTTAATCTTTATTTTTTTTTAAAATAATAATATTTTTTCGAATTTCCACAAATACAAAGATAAAGTTAAAAAAGACCAAATACAATAGAGTAAAAAGAGGAAAAAAGAGAAAAAGTAAAAATTTAAGAATACATAAAAACACCCCCCCTCCACCCCACCAACAAAAAAAAAGGAAACAAAAAACAAAAACATTTAAAAAGAAAACAGTTCCATTTTTCAAATTCCATCTTTCAATAACTTATTTCCTCGGCCTCCTCCCGCCTCCCTTTTTGTATTCCAGTTGTTAATTAGATCAGCAAATTCTTTCCATCTTTCACTGCTTACTCGCTTATTTGCCTTAATCCATTTAAACCTTATCTTCCCATCAACATCTAGAAAATTATCTATACTCCAATCTAATAAAAAGAGAAAAGAGAAAAACCTTAAATCTTATACCCTTAAATCCTAATATCGTATACCCTTAAATCCTAATATCTCAAATCTTTATCTTATTTCCACTAAAGCCAAATAGATTCATTCCACCATCTCCCAAAAGTCCTTAATCCTTCAATGTTATGCTAAATGCTATTTTTAAAAGTTCCCAATTTTTCCCACCATCTCTTCCCCCTGGTTTCGGATTCTGCCAGTCTTTTCTACAAATTTTATCAGTCTTTCCTGTCAGCCATTAATTCCATCAACCCGGTTCCCTTATGTCCGAGGCTCTTAAATCTTCTCTCTGGTCTGCCTGCAAGTTTCTTTGCAAGCCTAAAATTGAGTCCCAAAGAACTTCTTTCCCGACGTCTCCTTTACTCCTTTTCAACACGCTTGCCCAACCTCCATGTTTCAATTTATGGTCCAAAAAATATTCCAAAGCGTACTCCACAGTCTCTTTGAGATTGCGGAAATCCATTTTTCCAAGCTTTCCCGCAGTGCCACCCTCCAACATATAAACCATCCATCTTGCCTTACTCAGTCCAAATGGGGCACTGCCTCTCCAAGTCAGTCCTTCAACCTCCATGACATCAAACTTCAATTTATATCCATCAATTTGAGGCCCTGATACTAGGGCTTCCACATGGAATTCCTCTTGCAGAGACAGAACAGGTTTTGATTGTCCCATCCTCTTCTCCAATACTTGTCCTTGTAAAGTTGGTTCCACTTCCCGAACCGCACCTGTTGAATTACTCACTTTCTGTGCCAAAATAGACACATTTTGTTTCAGACCAGAGGTGCTCTGTTCAAGAGTGCCCACTTTCTTTGTGATTTGTTCCAACAGAGCTGTTATTCTATCAGCCATGTTCCCAGACTCTTCTTGTTTTTCCAGTGTTATCTACTACTCTTCAAGGCCACTTGTTTGCAGCCTCCATGGAATTTTCCGTCTCAAAAATGTAACAGTCGCAGTTTCTAAAGCTCCGTCTATCGGCAACAGTTTCTTTTTGTTATTTTCAATTCGAATTTCAGTTACAAAATTACAGATCAGTTCCTTTTCCTTCCAAATACCACGAAATCAGTACCTAAAAATATATATCTCTGTTCATCCTTCCATCAAAGTGTACTCCATTCCTCCGTTATTGTTATTTTTTAAGTTATAAAGCCTTTTGACAGCCCGATCCCAGGCTTGAGACGGTGGTGAATTAGGTCGTCTTTTTACTGTCCTGCAGGTCTCAATCGTCCACAAAAGAATCCCCCCCTCTTCCCCTGCTTCCGAGGGGGTGCTCAAAAAACTTGAATGATGAAAATTAATACTTTACAGAGTACTTTTCAAAAGCTCCAGCTTACAGCGGCTTTGCTTTGATCTTTCTACATAACGGAAGGTGGCCTTCCTGTTTAAACCTTCACGTTCAAGTGCCGAATTCAGATATTTTTGTAATCCAATTCAGTTTACTTACGAAGTTTATTTAAGTCCAAATGTCCACAGGAAAAGTCGGCGCTTTCTGGTAACAGCTGTGCAGCTTCACTCCCTGAAAGTAGCAGTCGATTCGATGTGTCGCGCCACTCACCCCACGTCGCTCCGGAGCCCCGAAACCGGGTCTCCCCGCGAGTAGGGGAGGCGCAAAAGGCATGTGCCGAATCCCAAGCCCACAGTCTTCCTCCAACCGTGGTTTTTTGTGGGTCTCTGCCTTGCTGCGGCGGTCAGACCTTTGTTTCTAGAGAGCGGTTTCCTCCGAGACGGAGGAAACCCGCCATTATCCAGAAGCGCCAACCCGGAAGCTTCAAAATTATCTTAATCTTTAGATTGGATCAGGCAGCATTTGCGTGGCTACTCCCGCCCCCTCCCACAGATGGGTAAATAAAGACACCGGACAACAGAGTTTAGGTTAATGGGCGAAAAATGGCCACAACTTTATTGATTACAGGTAAGAGCGGTATTGGCTTTAGGCATTAGCCCTAACAGACTATCCAGTCTAACCGGGAAGGGTTAAACACCAACAGGGGGAGCCCCCGAGATGCACATCCCTGGGGCACTCCCCCAGGGGTTACCGCTCGGGGGCGCGCTTTAGGCCCTAGCCTCCGTAGGTTTCGGACGAGGCGACGCCCCTCGGAGTCCTTTAATGAACTACCCTTCACGAATTGGGGGAGGTGATGGCGTTCCTCCCCCCCAGCCTCATTTGCATAACAAAACCCTTGCCAATGCCTAACCGCCAAAACCAAGGAGTTGTGAAGTTTTGCTACGAGGTAGGCGAAAAAACCAAGTGGCTTCAAAATTCAGGCCAATTAGCCAAATGGAAAAACTCCTACCAGGCCCCTGACGGCAACCAGCCGAAGCCCATAGCAAAGTCCAATTGCAAAACCTAGAGGGTGGGTGGGTGGGAAACCGCAGCTGAAGCAGAAAGGAAAAGGGGGCAAGCCAGGGCTGCCCCGACCTTAAGTGCCCTTTAGTTGGCCCACCCCTACCGCCAGCCGATTGGCTGGCGCTGCAGCATATGAATAATAAGGGGGAATCCCTGATTCCCGCGGGGCTGGCCCCAGCCCCACAAGAGTGTGGTCGTGGGCGTGATCCCGCAACCCCCCCCTCCGGAGATCGGGAGTGGCTTTCTGAAGAAAGGGAACACATATCTCCTCCTCCTGAGTCATTTTCCTGGTGTGGATTGTAGCTCCTCCCAGCTGCTCTTAGGAGGAGCATCACCTGCTTGTCAGTTAAAGTTACCATTTTGTACCATCACTTACGGCTTTTCATATATGTGCTTTAAAGAGCAGCTTGATCTGCGGACATTATCAGGTGTCAATGTTTCTCTTCACACCACAAGGAGCTTCATCTGCTGATGTCACAGAATAAGCTGCTGTCAAAGGCACAAAGCAAATGTCTTTCAGATCAGCTTCTTATAGAGGTTGAATTAAGCTGATTGCATAGTTTTAAAATTTTTTTTTACTCACTGATATTTGGATATTTGGATTAATTGTTTCTAATAATTTTTTGAATATTACTTGTTCATTTGATATATTTGGAGTCACTTTGGCGACATTGTGTGGGAAAGTGGAATAAAGATACAGATGATACAGAAAATCCCTGGCCTGATCCATCCAGAGGCACTGGCTAATCAGTTTGAGGTTCTGCAACTGCTTGCCAATTTAAATTTAAATTTAAATTTAAAAAAAAAATTTTTTTTTAATTAAGATTAAAATCTTGCAGCATTGATTATGCTCTCTTGTATATGTAGACATTATCAGATAGGAACATGTATCTTCATACAAAATGAAGTTTCACTGTGTGACTTCACAGAACAAGCTGCTGTCAAAGGCATAAAGCAATAATCTTTCAGGTTATTTGGCAATCCTAGTAGCTCTTGACAGAGGCTGAATTAAGGTGACCCTATGGAATTCCTTCCCCATTCATTGCCTTATTGATTTTAGTTGTTTCTAATACTTTTTTAAATGGTCATACTTTTTCGTTTTGATATATTGGGAGTCGCTCTGGCTACATTTTGTGGGAAAGTGGAATAAAGATAAGCAGATGATGATACAGATAATGCCTGGCCTGATCCAGAGCATGGAAACAAAACAACAAAAAGTTACCTTTGTTCCCCACTTGTTCTTTCACCCACTCCGTCGCTGCCGCCACACTCTCCTTACTGGTGACATCCAGAATGGTGGTTTTCAAGCGCTCTGAGGTGACCTTGTCCAGCTGCTCTGCCCCCTTCTGCGTGAGACAGGCTGCCAGCACCCGCAGGCCGCGGGCATCCAGCTGCCTGGCAAGTAGGTTTCCAAGGCCAGAGTCACACCCCGTGATGAAGACATATTTATCCGTCAGGTTCTCCACCGTCTGTCTCTCCTGATACCATCGGCGAAGGAAGTAAAGCCCCAGTAGGGCAGCCAGGTAGAGCCACATGGCTGAAACCTGCAGGGAAGAAGCTTGCAAGAGTGGGGACACACAGGCACCTAGCAAGCCTTGGAGAAACCAAATCCCAATGCCTGCTCCACCATGAAGCTTGCTGCTCTATTTATCCTCCCACGCAGTGTTATTGAAGAAGAAGAAGAGTTTGGATTTGATATCCCGCCTTTCACTCCCCTTCAGGAGTCTCAAAGCGGCTAACATTCTCCTTTCCCTTCCTCCCCCACAACAAACACTCTGTGAGGTGAGTGGGGCTGAGAGACTTCAAAGAAGTGTGACTGGCCCAAGGTCACCAAGCAGCTGCATGTGGAGGAGTGGAGACGTGAACCCTGTTCCCCAGATTACGAGACTACCGCTCTTAAGCACTACACCACACTGGCTCTCTGTCCTCTCTTGAGGGGAAGGAGGAATTTTGCATGAAGCAATGAGCTGCTTGGAGCAGAGGGAAGCCAAAACAAATATAAATAATAGGTCTTGCTAGCTTTTTATTAACTGAACAGCTTAATAAAGACAAACAGTATGAGCCTATCTACATCTATAAATATTGTGCAAGCTCAGCATCAGCAGCCAACAGGTCATATACCTTATTTTGCCATTATTGCACCACATATTGCACCAGTCGGATCTGAATCAAAGAGAAGGGGCCATGCCAATGTCCTAGCAACACCCTCCTCCCGCTTAGGAAGGCATGTTTGCCTCCTGTGATGTTACTTTGGAATCAACTCCAAAGGGTAATTAGGAGTCCTTTCCATCTCACTAATTTGTCGCGTGCTGGCAGGAGAAGGAGAGCTCCAACATTAAACTGTTTTGCTACATCAATCGCCTCTTTAGGGGGAGGCGGCTGGGGGCACTGAACCCTCCAGGCTCTCCCTCGGCGAAGAGACCCTCCAAACCCGGCAAGCCTCCAAAGGGAATACTGACATCGGACAACATCTCAACATTGCTACACCATCCACCGCTGCTGCTTTCCCATTGCCAACCCTCAATCCGTCTTCCTCCTCCCTGCTCCCGCCTCACACCGGCTTCTCCTTCTGCCTTTCTTGTGCGTGTGTGTCTTTCGTGTCGGCTTTGGAGCCGTTGCCTTTCTTGTGAAGAGCATGTTATGGTCTCTTGGGCTGCCTCGGGCCCGGGAGCAACAGGAACCGGGCCTGTGATCGATGGGTTGGACATATCTGCTGTATGGGGAAAATATAAAAATTTACTTGAACAGAAAACACCTTGGTGGCTTTCCCCATTAGAAGTGATATCTTTGAAAAAAATAAATATGAGAAGTAATAGGGTGACATATAGAGAGCTGTTAACCGAGGTGGAACATCAGGTGAAACGGAAAGATTTTGAAGAGATAAGGGATTTATTAACAGATTGGTTACAGTTTCACCAATTAAATGATATCTTTAAGACAGTCAAAAACAAAAAGACCTGTTAGAAAACAATTTGAAATTATTGTCGAAAATGTATAAATTGCTCTTGGAATGGTATGCAAAAGATGAACAGGTTAAATTTGTAATGATACACTGGGCAATGGATTTGGGGCATAATATTCAGGTTTCACATTGGGAAAGGCTATGGAAAACAGATTTGAAATTCACAGCATGTTGTACGCTGAAAAAAATTTATATGAAAATCATGTACCGGTGGTATTTGACTCCTAGCAAGTGAGCAAAAATGTATAAAGCAAGTACAAATACCTGCTGGAAATGTAAAGAAAAAGAAGGTACCTTCTATCATATGTGGTGGCCATGTAAGGTAGTAAAAGCTTTCTGGGAAATGATATACAGTGGTACCTCGGGTTACAGACGCTTCAGGTTATATACGCTTCAGGTTACAGACTCCGCTAACCCAGAAATAGTACTTCGGGTTAAGAACTTTGCTTCAGGATGAGAACAGAAATCGTGTGGCGGTGACGCGGCAGCAGCAGCTGGAGGCCCCATTAGCTAAAGTGGTGCTTCAGGTTAAGAACAGTTTCAGGTTAAGAACAGACCTCTGGAACGAATTAAGTACGTAATCAGAGGTACCACTGTATAATAAATTGAAAAAAATGTTTAAAATAACTTTTGTAAAAACAAACAAACCAGAAGCTTTTCTATTAGGAACTGTAGGCACCGATATTCTAAAGCAGGCAAAGGCAAACTCGGCCCTCCAGATGTTTTGAGACTACAATTCCCATCATCCCTGACCACTAGTCCTGTTAGCTAGGGAGGATGGGAGTTGTAGTCCCAAAACAACTGGAGGGCCGAGTTTGCCCATGTCTGCTCTATACCATCTAGATGGATCACGGTCTTCAAGCACAGAGGCTGAAAAGGAATTTGATGTTGTTCTGTAATGCACTTTCAGCCAGGCCTTGGTTATAATGAGCCATGTGTTGGTTTCCATCAGATGAACCAGGAAGGGACCATCCCCAGGCGGGCGAAGCGACAAATATTTCTTGGCATCCTTAACTGGACAAGGGCCGGGCTCACCAGTGGCTGGGAAGAAGACCCCCCCCCCACATGCTGAGCAAGCTGAGACCCTCAACTCCCATGCCCAGGGGGTGCAGATTGCGACCGGGGCAAACCGGACTGGAATGCCTGCTGTATCATGCACCCATACTCCTAGGCCGATCCCTGGGACTGGCTGGGACTGGGATCCTAGAAGGCTGGAATTGGGAGAACAAGGCACCAGAGGAATCAAAAGCCTCACTCCCTTCACTCGTGTCAGAAGGACCATGAGCCTCAAAAACAGTAGACAAGGTGGAAGGGCCAGGCTGTCTTCGATGCTTTAGCTGAGATTCCTGCATTAAAAGGTAAAGGTACCCCTGCCCGTACGGGCCAGTCTTGACAGACTCTAGGGTTGTGCATCCATCTCACTCAAGAGGCCGGGGGCCAGCGCTGTCCGGAGACACTTCTGGGTCACGTGGCCAGCGTGACATCGCTGCTCTGGCGAGCCAGAGCCGCACACGGAAACGCCGTTTACCTTCCCGCCTGAGCGGTCCCTATTTATCTACTTGCACCCGGGAGTGCTTTCGAACTGCTAGGTTGGCAGGCGCTGGGACCGAGCGACGGGAGCGCACCCCGCCGCGGGGATTCGAACCGCCGACCTTTCGATCAGCAAGTCCCATTCCTGCATTGCAGGGGGTTAAACAAGATGACCCTTGGGTCCTTTCCAGCTGTATGATTCTATGAATGCCAGAGTCTTTCTTTTCAAAGGGTTTGTATTGTATACAATACAATATATTGTATACAATATATTGTATTGTAACAATACAATATATAGACTTTGTAGCAAGTTTGCTTGCAAAGTGCTGTAAGACCGAAGATTTGAGGCTGGAACTTCACATTTTGTAGTACCTGACATAAAGCTGTGAAAGAAGGGGTTGATTTTCAAGGGGAAACCAGTGAGAGGAGAGATAGCGCTTAGATTTCCTCAAATGCTTTCTTTCTCACTGGGGTTCCAGAAATGTGATTGCCCAGAAGTGAGCGTGACAACAGAAACCCCTTCTGAACTAAGGTTAGACACTTCTAGGTGCTGAGGATTTGTACAACTGTACTGCTTCAGAGTCTACTATTTATTTTCAAGAGAAGATGTGGGTACATAACGAAGAGTCTTCTGGCATCCCACCGGAATTAGGTGGCACCTGCCTCCTCTGCTCTGCATTCTTCTCCCTTAGCCTGGCCCATCACATAACAGAAGTTGTCTTAATTTGATGCTCACCTGGTTTTCGCTGTTTAATGGAGTGTGATTGTTTTTGTTTCATCTTTTCATGGATCTACTGATGACAGTGTTGCAGGCTACACAAATCCAGAGTTCTTGAATGTTAACAGTGTGTGCATAACCTAGCAATGGAGAACCAAACCAGGCTATTGTGAAACTTTCTTCAATTACTGATGTGTGTGATAAGAGTAATATTCTAACCCATTCACAACTCTAAACTAAAAGGTCCCTTTTGCTATAAGAACTGAATCAGGAATTATTTGCCCCAGGGTGTGATGGGTGGAATACAGCTATATCTGCGAAGGACCACAGACGAATAAGCAGAAATGGAATTTTTATTGTTTGCACGTTTGCAGCAAGGCAAAATAAATACCTTTCAGGCCTGTAGTCCAAATTGAAGGCTGCATCCTTGGGAGTGTGGGCGACTAGTTGGAGCTTAGCTCCTCAAATTGCCCTTGTCATCTTTTCTGTCTAAACCCGTCTCTTAACCCCCCCCCCCCCAATGCATGTGAAAGGTAGGCTTTGGGGATGTGAGGTAATTCTGTCCTGGGAGAAAGTACATGCTGAGACACTGTGAAAATAGCTGTTTTTGCTGTCTTAGACAATGACACTTCCTGCAAAATGTAAGGAAAGGCTGCCAAGCAGGTAAGAGGATACTCTTGTTTTGTATTTGGCTTACTTTGAGGAGCTGCCAAAACATGAAATTGCTAATTGTGAGTTATGGTCAAAATGCCTGGAGCCGCCTTACATCAAGTGAGTGTATTTCACCATGTTTCAGAAAGGCGACAGAGCGACACCATGTTTCAGAAAGGCGACTCCAGGGTGCTTTTTATGGTTGCCAAATCCCAAGCTCCAAAGGAACAGAGGCTGCTCTACCTGTCAGGTGTAACTTCACAGATAAGAATTAATGAGCAGTTGGTAAGATTTATAACCCTTGAATAAAACATCATGTTGCAAGCACAAATACAGAGCTCTTCGCAAGGAGGCAGCTGCCTAGTCGTGAAGGCCGCTCCCCGCAAGGCCCTTTCCACCTGGCCAGTGGCGTAGCGTGGGGGGTGCAGGGGGGGCCGGCCGCACCGGGCGCAACATCTGGGGGTTAGGGTTAGGGGGCGCAAATCCACGGGTTAGGGGGCGCAAATTACTTGCCTTGCCCTGGGTGCTGACAACCCATGCTACGCCACTGCACCTGGCCTAGAGGGTGAGGCCCACACTCACCAGCCCCACTGAAGAGGCGCCTGCTGAGACTGGAGGGACGTTGCTATGCCAGACAACAAACCCTAACTATTGGATTCTTTTGCCCCATCTTTTTGTGCCTGCTAAACAGTCGTGTCATGCTTATGATAATATTTTATTATCTTGTTAATTATTCTGGTTTAAATGTGCATTTTATATTTGACTTGACTTAGCAATGTTTTTTGTAGGGTTTTTTTTTGGAAATATTTAATATTTTTTGTTATTTTTCTTCGTGTTAAATATGTATTCTGTAGTTGACCTCCTTTGCAATGTTTTATTTGAAAATTGTAAGGTAATATTTTAGCTTTCTGTTAATTATGTTGCTTTGACTGTATACTCTATATTTGACTTTCTTCAGAAATATTTGATTCTGGATTATTTTATTGATGTTTTAATAAACCGCTTTGAGATTTTTCTTAAAAATATAAAGTGGTATAGAAATGAAAGTGGTACCACTGTATTCCATAAAGTTGTGGCCTGTTTCGATCCAAACCAGTATTAGTGGTCTTTTATTTGTCTGGGGACTGGACCTGCAATAAACCTCTTTACTGAAGACAACATACCTTCAAAATGTAAGAGTAATTATGAAAAGGCGATGTTTTTTCAGGCTTCCTAGATAAAGCTGTTTAAATTTTGTAACCCTCTTCAGGGTTAATGCTAGCCCAGCCGTACCCAGGAGGAGAGTTACAACATTCAGAGGGAGGATTTCCAAGGATGTTCATAGTTCATGGCTGAATTCCGGGAATGGTAGCGGAGCCCTTGTGGAGTTGCAATTCCCAGCACCTTAACAAATTATGGCTCTTTCTAGGAAGTCCTGCATCTTCTGGTTAGGAGGCTGTAGTGTGTAGGTGTGGAACATTCAGCTGATCAACCCAGACAGTCTGAGGAGTGATTTCATGGAGTGTCTGTGCAGGGAGTGGGGTTTTATGTTTCAAAATTCCCCCTTCGTTGATGAATATTCCTGTGAATAAACAGAAAGCTCAGTAGATTGATCTTGGTGCAAAGCAGAATGAGTGGGAAGGAGATGAGAGCTCCAGTTGCTACCAGCCTGGAGATGGTGAAAGTAGGAATGACGGCATCGTGCAGCTGTAGTCAACATTCCTTGGTTCTCCTAGAGATTCATGTCTGAAGTGTGTCTATGATCAGCAAAGAGCTTTGGCTGGTCTAGGCCTCCCATAAGCCACAATATAGTCTGCAAGTGAGGCTGGCAGGTACGAGAGGGGGATGAAGATGAATTTGGCATCCAGACCTGCAGTGTAGCGGCTGCGGGGGTAGCGGGAGGTCAGCGCATGCTGCATACAGTTTGTGACCAGGCAGAGGTCTGTATTCCTCCATTTACCGTTGAAGAACGTCTGGGAAACTAGAGGTGGAGGGGGGAAAAGAACAAAAAGAAATCATCCCTGCCTTGTAACTGACTGGGCACAGAGCCCTGGCATCTTCCACAACAGAACTGAAAGATCATATATACCGTATTTTTCACCCTATAGGATAGGACGCACTTTCCCCCCTCCAAAAATGAAGGGGAAATGTGTGCGCGTCCTATGGGGCGAATGCAGGCTTTCGCTGAAGCCTGGAGAGCGAGAGGGGTCGGTGCGCACTGACCCCTCTCGCTCTCCAAGCTTCAGGAAGCCTTGGGAGCCTCCAAACCAGGTTGGGGGACAGCGGGAAGGTGCGCTGCGGGAAGGTGTGGGGCTGGCAGCGGGGAGAAGCGCGCAGCACACCTTCCCGCTGTCTCCTGACCTGATCTGGAGGCTGGCGATGGGGAGAAGCGCACTTCTCCCCGTCGCCAGCCCCACAAGCGGGGGGTCAGCGGGGAGGTGCAGCGCGCCTTCCTGCTGTCTCCCGACCAGGTTTGGTCTTCAGGCAGATATCCACAAGGCGTGGGAGCCCGGCGGGAAGTTGCGCCGGTCTCCCAAGGCTTGCGGAGAGCTGCCTGGGGTCGGGGGAAGCTAGGGCTTCCCCCACCCCAGCCCCGCGACTGGGCGGATGGAAATAATGTTTTTTCTTTATTCCCCCCCCAAAAAAACTAGGTGCGTCCTATGGGCTGCTGCCATATGAAGATATTGCTGCCAGATTTCTGAAGCAGCTGGACCTCAGTTCCAACTTTGCAAAGCTTTTGAGTTGTAAGGGTGGGGGAATACTTATGAGGCTGAAAATGGCAGCCTGTGTCAAGTCCCCCTGGACCTACTGTGAAAGAATTGTGTATCCTGAGGAGATAGGTGGATTGGTTTGTACAATTCTCCCTTCTTGCTTATCGGTACCTTTGGGACTGGCAGCGGTTTTCGGTTTGCTTTATTGCTTGATTTACTGTTTGTGCTCCAGGTATAAGTAGCGGGAAGACGTGGCGGGCAAGCTTTCGGCTGAGTAGTACAGCTGCCAGGCATTAACTAAACTCCTTTCTGGAGAGTTTAGGTGCATCTTCGCAGCAGGTACTCACTGCCATACCCTTCCTTGTAGGCTATATTTCTGCCTTCTTGCTTCACAGTAGCCCACGTCTACCTCACAATTTGAGTTCAGGGATCACAGATTCAGTTCTGCCTGCCCTGCCAATTACTGATTAACTCATCTGCTTCTGAGTGTTAGCCATACCACCTGCCTCTTGCGCACTCGGCTTCTTTGAAACATGACATCTGCATGACACAGCAGATCTTTTTAGATAAATGTAGAAGGTGCAGGGGAAGAACTGCAGAATGACCCATCTGCTTTTCAGAATGTAAGAGCTTCTTAGTTCATGTAGCTCGCCCAACCCAGCTATGTGCCCCATGCAGTCCAGTGCAGACAATGCAGAATGTTATAGGAAATGACCTGAAATGTCAATGGCAACTTCCCCTCCGGTTTCAGCGACCATTCGGAAGAGAGAAAGAACGGGATGGGCAATGTCTCATGGTAGTGGGGCGGGTTCCAGACAGTTTCGGAAAATTCACCCCACAGCACCACAGTGTTTGACCGTGCCAAAGTCTACCATCTTTTCATCAGCATCAAATAAAAAATATATATGATGTATTTATGATAAGATATGAAATGATATGCTAATATGATAATATACATGCATGCATGTATCAGGACCCACCCTACTGGGGGAGGCTGTAATTAATTGTTTTTAATATCATATTTTAAATTGCTGTGACCTGCCATGGGAACTAATGGGGAAAGGTGAGCAATAAAGCAAGTGTGTGTGTGTGTTATTGTTGGCATTGTCTGCTTCGGGAGACAATGGAGTGCATCTCCAGAGGTAAAATCAAACCACTGGAGAATCACAGGGCCTGAAGTGGCCTCTCTGGGGCACAAGCCTGAGCAGAGTGTATGAAGGTCCTGCGCTGCCCAGACAACAAGACCCCCCTCTTGGCCTCACTGATGCGGTCCAAAAGAAAGGAGAGCAAGATGTTTGGCACCAGCTTGGCTGCAGGAGTTGCCAGATGGAGATGTACAAGGTGCTATCCAACCGTCTTAGGGACTCCACTCCAGATTTGTGTAGAGTTTACTCTTCAGACTTTTCTAGACGGGTCACAGCAATTTAAAAATTTAAAAAGTTTAAAACAAAAGCAGCGGGTATGGATTTTTCCACGGGGTTTACTCCTGAAACCTCTTTGTGGTTTGAGGACCCGACCCCCGCAATGTGGAATGAATACACAAGGACACGTGATATAAGGTTAATGGGCAAGAAAAGGCCACAACTTTATTGATTACAGCAGTGAAAAGGTATTGGCTTAGGCATTGGATGTCCAAAACAAGGGGGGTTTATTCGCCAGTAGGTGGAGCCTGTTGATGCTAATCCAACTATAGGCTCTCCCCTGATGTCACCGAGGGTCGTGCCATGGCCTCCCGCCAAGCAGGCATCGGACAGAATACACGACCGCCAGATTCCTTTAACGGAATACCCAAAAATTGAAGGCATAGGTGATGGCCACACCTAGCCCTTCGACACACCACAACACATTATTCCAATGCCTAACCGCCACTCGAGCCGAAAAGGCTCGCCGCCAATACCCTCACAGCTGCAACCAATCCCTAATGCTGCTGATGACGCTATCCAACCAAATGTCGTCCCCTTGGTCTGAGAGATGAACCCCGTCATTCCGGTACAAGGCCTAGTCGCCGAGGAGGGGCTGGCGCTGCAGCATATAGGCTGCTGTACACGCCCCCCTTGGCAGCACCTGGTTGGGTGCCTGCCGATGGGCGTGGGCGCCAGCCAGGTGACTGGGGGAGGCAGGGGGCTAACGCCCCCTGCTAGGGGCGGTGCTCGGGCTCCCGGCCACAACCACTCCCCTCTCTTCCAGGGAGGAGAGTCTTTCACAAATGAGAATAGCTGCAAGGTAGCGAGCGGGGGTTTAGGACCAGAGTTTTCCTTCTCTCTCTCTCTCTCTCTCTCTCTCTCTCTCTCTCTATATATATATATATATATCCCTGAGTGGGGCAAGGAAAAGCAATTTCTATGTCTCAACTCACAGTTATTCCAGTACTGCAGCCCATAGAGGTCTTTGATCTCAGCAGGCAACTTGTTCCATAAGTTGGTGAGGTTCGTTTCGTAAGTTTCATCAACTTCTGTTACAAAGCTGCCTGGCTCTATGATGCTAACTTTGACCCCAAAAGGATGTAATTCACGCCTATGATGAAAACAAAAAATTTAAAGAGACAACATGATGACTCCTGAACCCAGAGTTCGTATCTCTCCCTGTGCCCAACCTGCCAGTTACAGACAGATTTCTTACCCATTTTAATGACTGCTTTATCTTTCTTGGGGAGGATCAAAAGCAACAGAACTGCTAAATACAAATAGATTTGTGAGCATGCATAAAAGAGACATGAAGATAGTTTCCTTTTAGGTTAAAAACAGTATGAATTAGGGTTTCTCAGGAGTGTAATCTCACATGCCATTCAAAGTGTCTCTTCCCTACCATAGCGGCAGTAAATGTAAAAGCAGAATGAATGATTTACCTGAGGCTGTCAGAAAATGCTTCCAAAGCAAATTTTGAAGGGCTGTAGCCGCCTCCGCTATAAGCAAACCTCCCGACCATGCTAGACACATTGACTAGCCTTCCTTGGGCTCTCCTGATGAGGGGCAGCATGTGCAGCGTCACATCAATTGCTCCAAGCAGGTTCACATCCAGCACCTTCACAAAGTCCTCCTTGGTCAGCCACTCGTTGGGGGCCATTTGCCAGAGGATGCCTGCATTGTTCACTAAGCCCCAGAGTCCTGTGGGAAAAGACTCATGGTTTCTCTTTGGAACACATTCATAGAATCATAGAATCATAGAGTTGGAAGAGACCACAAGGGCCAGAGTACAACCCCCTGCCAAGCAGGAACCACCATCAGACCACTCCTGACATATGGTTGTCAAGCCTCTGCTTAAAGACCTCCAAAGAAGGAGACTCCACCACACTCCTTGGCAGCAAATTCCACTGTCGAACAGCTCTTACTGTCAGGAAGTTCTTCCTAATGTTTAGGTGGAATCTTCTTTCTTGTAGTTTGGATCCATCGCTCCGTGTCCGCTTCTCTGGAGCAGCAGAAAACAACCTTTCTCCCTCCTCTATGTTACATCCTTTTATATATTTGAACATGGCTATCATATCACCCCTTAACCTCCTCTTCTCCAGGCTAAACATGCCCAGCTCCCTTAGCCGTTCCTCATAAGGCATCGTTTCCAGGCCTTTGACCATTTTGGTTGCCCTCCTCTGGACACGTTCCAGTTTGTCAGTGTCCTTCTTGAACTGTGGTGCCCAGAACTGGACACAGTACTCCAGGTGAGGTTTGACCAGAGCAGAATACAGTGGCACTATTACTTCCCTTGATCTAGATGCTATACTCCTATTGATGCAGCCCAGAATTGCATTGGCTTTTTTAGCTGCCGCGTCACACTGTTGGCTCATGTCAAGTTTGTGGTCAACCAAGACTCCTAGATCCTTTTCACATGTACTGCTCTCAAGCCAGGTGTCACCCATCTTGTATTTGTGCCTCTCATTTTTTTTTGCCCAAGTGCAACATTTTGGGTGGATAGTGCATGAACCCGTCATCTCAAAGAGTGGGAAAACAGCAATAGCCATGGATGCAGAGGTCAGATGCATCCTGGCAAAGCAGAGGCACTGTGGGTGAGGGGTTCCTGTGTCAGAGAAATTGGTCAGTTGTCCACCCTGGATGGGATTGCACGCCTCATGAAGGAGCAGGTTCACAGTTTGGGGGTACTTCCAGTTCCAGCTCTGTCACTGGAAGCTCAGGTAGCCTCAGTGGCTAGAAGTGTGTTTTACCAGCTGCAGTTGGTGTGATTTGACAGCTATGAACATTCATGGACCTGGAAAGCTTGGCCATAGGAATTCATGCATGGGTTACTTCAAGAGTGGATGATTACAGTGTGTTCTGTGTGGGACTTCACTTGCACTTGGTCCAGAAGTTGCAGTTAGTGCAGATGGCTGCAGCATGGTTGCTGACAGGAGTGAGACATTGCCAGCATATGCTCAGAGAACTGCACTGATTGCCCATTTGCTACCAGGCAAATTTTTAGCATATAAAGCCCTTAACTGCTTGGGACCAGTTTACCTGCGAGATCATCTTATCCTATACAGTGGTGCCCCGCAAGACGAATGCCTCGCAAGACGGAAAACCCGCTAGACGAAAGGGTTTTCCGTTTTTCAATGCACTTCGCAGGACGAATTTCTTTGCAAGACGAAAATGTCTTGCGAGTCTTGAGATTTTTTTCCGCTCCCCATCCCCTTTTTCTAAGTCGCTAAACCGCTAATAGCCTTTTAGCAGCTAATCCGCTAATCCGCTAAGCCTTTAATAGCCGCTAATAGCCGCTAAACCGCTAATAGCGCTAATCCGCTAAGCCGCTAATAGGGTTGCTTCGCAAGACGAAAAAACCGCTAGACGAAGAGACTCGCGGAACGAATTAATTTCGTCTTGCGAGGCACCACTGTATATGCCCAATTGACCACTTCAATCTGCAGAACTGGCACCGTTACATAATACCCATTCCGTAGGTGTTGGAAATTGAACTTTGAGTGTGGCAGCACCTACATATAGGAACCGCCAGACCATGGGCATCAGACAGGCGCCTCCTAATTTTGTGTGTGTGTTTAGAAAAGCCTACCCATACATGTTGAATGTTGAAAGTCTTAATCCGTTTTTACCTTATTGCTGATTTTATTTTATTGAATGTTTCAAGTAGTTGTTTTTAACTGTTTCCACAGATCATTTTATTGTTTTACACTCTTTGGAACTCACTTTCAGTTTTTTTGTTTTCTTTTACAACCCATCAGTGCTAGATTTTATGAAATGTAGACAAGGAAGGAAGGAAAGAAGGAAATGTTACCAGACTGGTGAGGAAGAGAAAGTGTGGGTTTCTTGGTTTCAGAAGCAGCCAAACATTGGATGCAACATACAGCCTATGATATCCATAAGAACAGAATACTCAATGAACTGTGTTTGGTCAAACCTTTGCTTCCTGCTTGCTCCTTCACCCACTCCGTCGCTGCTGCCACATTCTCTGTGCTGGTGACATCCAGAATGGTGGTTTTCAAGCGCTCTGAGGTGGCCTTGTCCAGCTGCTCTGCCCCCTTCTGCGTGAGACAGGCTGCCAGCACCCGCAGGCCCCGGGCATCCAGCTGCCTGGCAAGTAGGTTTCCAAAGCCAGAGTCACACCCCGTGATGAAGACATATTTCTCCGTCAGCTTCTCCACCGTCTGTCTCTCCTGGTACCATCGGCGAAGGAAGTAAAGCCCCAGCAGGGCAGCCAGGTAGAGCCACATGGCTGAAACCTGCAGGGAAGATAACAGACAGAGTATAAGGGCCAAAGGCACTCCTGTGCATCAACAGCAGGGCAGCTAAAATATCCATGGAGAATATGAATCATGCAGAATGTTATAGTCAAGGACACATATGTGAGGAATCCCCAATTAGATTTCCCAATACCTTTTTTATTTAGAAGTAGCATCAGGATCCACAGGCCTGTGTTGCTTTCTTTTTTCTTTTTTTAAATAATATTTATTAAAAGTTTTATAGTTACAGAAAGAAAGTATGAGAGAAAATAAAAAAACAGTAAATTTTTTTTAACAAACAATACATCAAAAATAGAAAGAAAAAACAGTACATCAAAACAACAAGAAAAAACAACAACTTTTAAAAACACATCCAAATTCCATATCTTTATCTTTCATTCACTTATTTCCTCGACTTCCTCACACCTCCCTTTTCTGTATTCTGGTTCAAATTAGCTAATTCAGCAAATATTTTCCCTCTTTCCCAATTTTTGTTCTATAATTTATCTTAACACAATCTAACTTTAAATTTTCTACTTTAGCCCATTGACAATCAGTTTTTGCTTAATTCTTTATAACATTTCTACTAAAACCATATAACTTCATTCCAATATTCTTCTAACATTCATTAATTTTGCAATATTTCTGTAAATATACTTTAATTTTTTCCCAATCTTCTTCCATCGACTCTTCTCCCTGGTCTCGGATTCTGCCAGTCATTTCCGCCATTTCCATGTAGTCCATCAGCTTCATCTGCCATTCTTCCCGGGTGGGTAGATCTTGTGTCTACCAATACTTTGCGATGAGTATTCTTGCTGCTGTTGTGGTGTACATAAAAAAGGTTCTATCCTTCCTTGGCACCTGTTGGTCGACCATGCCCAGGAGGAAGGCCTCTGGTTTCTTCAAGAAGGTATATTTAAATACCTTTTTCAGTTCATTATATATAATCTCCCAGAAGGTCTTAATCCTTGGGCACATCCATCAAAGGTGAAAGAAAGTACCTTCAGTCTCATTACATTTCCAACATTTATTATCGGGCAGATGATAGATTTTTGCCAGCTTGACTGGTGTTATGTACCACCGGTAAATCATTTTCATTAAATTCTCCTTTAAGGCATTGCATGCCGTAAACTTCATACCTGTGGTCCATAACTGTTCCCAGTCAGCCATCATAATGTTATGCCCGACATCTTGTGCCCATTTAATCATAGCAGATTTCACTGTTTCATCTTGAGTATTCCATTTCAGCAGCAAGTTATACATTCTTGACAAATTTTTAACTTTGGGTTCTAACAATTCTGTTTCTAATTTTGATTTTTCCACCTGGAAGCCTAATTTTTTGTCCAAATTATATGCCTCCATTATTTGATAATAATGGAGCCAATCTCTCACTCTGTTTTTCAATTTTTCAAAACTCTGCAATTTTAGCCTGTCTCCCTCTTGCTCCAGAATTTCCCAATACTTCGGCCATTTGGCCTCCATATTGAGTTTTTTCAATGCCTTGACTTCCGTTGGTGACAACCATCTTGCGGTTTTATTTTCTAGCAAATCCTTGTATCTTGTCCAAACATTAAACAATGCTTTTCTGATAATATGATTTTTAAAGGCTCTATGAACTTTAACCTTGTCATGCCACAAGTATGCATGCTAAGAAAATACGTTGTTAAAACCTTCCAGATCCAAAACATCAGTATTTTCAAGAAGCATCCATTCCTTCACCCAACAAAATGCGGCTGATTCATAATAGAGTTTAAGGTCTGGCAGGGCAAATCCACCTCTTTCTTTAGCATCTGTTAATATCTTAAATTTTATTCGAGGCCTGTGTTGCTTTCAGTCAAGGTCTCGATTGTGGAGTATCCATAATAAAAATGTATGGAAGGAAAGTGCTTAATGTCACATAAATAAATGTTTCATAAAAGTGCTGTGAGACTCACTCATTCAAAAAGAACGTTCCCTTCTCTGCAGGTTAACATTGGAGCAGAATACTTAACCCACACATTTTTTAATGTTGGGTAGCTCACAAACACCAATGGGACCCCCTCTTCACTCTAAGCTCTCAAGAAGCATCTTCGTTCTTCCCTGGATCATGGTTTGTAGGTCCAGATTACTGCCAGGGAAAGCATAACCCTCTGGCTGTGGGCTGGCCACCCTTTTCTCTCCACTCTTCACTCTCTCTTCACTTCAGCTTCCCCCCATGGATTTCCGCTGTCTGCTTTCTTCTCCCTCAGGCTTTGCGCATTCACTTGTGTCTGCACGCGCACACACATTAAGGTAAGCCAATACAGTGGTACCTCTGGATACGAACGGGATCCGTTCTGGAGCCCCGTTTGCATCTAGAATCAAACGTAACTAGTGATGGCACGTCTGGGCACACACGCGCCATTTTTCGCCCCTTCTGCACATGCGCATGACGTCATTTTCAACCTCTGCACATGTGCGAGCGGCGAAACCCGGAAGTAATGAGCTCCTTTAATTCCGGGTTGCCACAGAGCGCAACTTGAACGTGCTCAACACGAAGCGCATTCCACCCGAGGTATGACTGTACAAGATTAAGCAACACAGCCATTGAGCCATAGGTTCATCATCGCTGCCCGGAAAGGGTGTGCTGGAGGACAAACACAAACCTTGGTCCTTGCACAGATGTCAGAAGATGCCTTTAAACATAGCCATGGAAAATCAAAGACTGAACAATATTTTTATTTTTTTTAGTTTCTTACGTCCTCTGTAGAACTTTCAACTGCTGGCAGTTGATGGGGTCTTGTTCCTGAACTTGGTGTCCTTTGTGTTACACAACCAATGCTTGGACTTTTTAAGCTTCAGTCCGGAAGTGTTGGAGGCCTTTTCCCATTGGCTGGGGGGCATGTACCAGTTTCAGATTTCAGATTTCTTCTCTGCTTCTGCCTCTGATGCCCTCTAGGTGGTGCTAGGAGGGAAGAGATCCTTCCAGTTAGGCTGGGCATGGAATATTTGCTCATTAAATTCAGAAAAAAGGGGAGAAATACAAGTACGTTTCTCCTTCTGTGTGTGTGTGTGGTGCGTACACACATCTACACACAAACACACACACATTTTTCTTATGTTCTGAATATAAAAAGACACTTTTATGGGCTTCTTATAAATGGAGAAGGAGAGAGAGAGAGAGAGAGAGAGTGCAAGAAAGAAAACAAAAAGTGGAGCTATATTTCCTGATGCGCACAATTGATTTGCTTAAATCGGAAAAACAACTCTTGATCTTGTACTTCTCATTATATTCTCCAGTTCATCATATGACAAAATATGTCATATGTGTTTAAAAATCAGGTCAATAAAGAATCACTAAAGAATGGGGGAAATACGTGGATTATTTAAAAAATAATCATTACATTAGCAGGAAGAACACAACACAAGAAGTTGGGATTTGGTTGGGATTTGGTTTCTCCAAGGCTTGCTAGGTGCCTGTGTGCCCTCACTCTTGCAAACCTTTTCCCTGCAGGTTTCAGCCATGTGGCTCTATCTGGCTGCCCTGCTGGGGCTTTACTTCCTTCGCCGATGGTACAAGGAGAGACAGACGGTGGAGAACCTGACGGAGAAATATGTCTTCATCACAGGGTGTGACTCTGGCCTTGGAAACCTACTTGCCAGGCAGCTGGATGCCCGGGGTCTGCGGGTGTTGGCAACCTGTACCACCCAGAAGGGGGCAGAGCAGCTGGACAAGGCCACCTCAGAGCGCTTGAAAACCACCATTCTGGATGTCACCAGTACAGAGAGCGTTGCGGCAGCGACGGAGTGGGTGAAAGATCAAGTGGGGAACAAAGGTAGCTTTTTGTTGTGTTGTTTCCATGCTATGGATCACGCCAGGGATTATCTGTATCATCATCATCTGCTTATCTTTATTCCACTTTCCCACAAAATGTGGTCTGAGTGACTCCTAATACAGTGGTACCTCGGGTTAAGTATTTAATTAGTTCTGGAGGTCCGTTCTTAAGCTGAAACTGTTGCTAACCTGAAACACCACTTTAGCTAATAGGGCCTCTGTTCTCATCCTGAAGCAAAGTTCTTAATCCGAGGTTAGTGGAGTCTGTAACCTGAAGTGTATGTAACTTGAAGCGTATGTAACCCGAAGTACAGTGGTGCCTCGCAAGACGAAAAGAATCCGTTCCGCGAGTCTCTTCGTCTAGCGGTTTTTTCGTCTTGCGATTAGCGGATTAGCGGATTAGTGCTATTAGCGGTTTAGCGGCTATTAGCGGCTATTAAAGGCTTAAGGGATTAGCGGATTAGCTGCTAAAAGGCTATTAGCAGCTTAGTGCCTTAGAAAAAGGGGGTGGGGAGCGAAAAAAACCCCCCAGGAATCGCAAGAGATTTTCGTCTTGCGAAGCAAGCCCATAGAGAAATTCGTCCTGTGAAGCACCTCCAAAACGGAAAACCCTTTCGTCTAGCGGGTTTTCCGTCTTGCAAGGCATTCGTCTTGTGGGGCACCACTGTACCACTGTATATCAAAAATAAAATGTATGACCATTTTAAAAAGTATTAGAAACAACTAAAATCAATAAGGCAATGAATGGGGAAGGAATTCCATAGGGTCACCTTAATTCAGCCTCTGTCAAGAGCTACTAGGATTGCCAAATAACCTGAAAGATTATTGCTTTATGCCTTTGACAGCAGCTTGTTCTGTGAAGTCACACAGTGAAACTTCATTTTGTATGAAGATACATGTTCCTATCTGATAATGTCTACAGATACAAGAGAGCATAATCAATGCTGCAAGATTTTAATCTTAATTAAAAAAATTAATTAAATTTTTTAAATTTAAATTTAAATTGGCAAGCAGTTGAGGAACCTCAAACTGATTAGCCAGTGCCTCTGGATGGATCAGGCCAGGGATTTTCTGTATCATCTGTATCTTTATTCCACTTTCCCACACAATGTCGCCAAAGTGACTCCAAATATATCAAATGAACGAGTAATATTCAAAAAACTTATTAGAAACAATTAATCCAAATATCCAAATATCAGTCACCTTAATTCAACCTCTGTCAAGAGCTGCTAGGATTGCAAAATAGCCTGAAAGATTATTGCGTTATGCCTTTGACAGCAGCTTGTTCTGTGAAGTCACACAGTGAAACTTCATTTTGTATGAAGATACATGTTCCTATCTGATAATGTCTACAGATACAAGAGAGCATAATCAATGCTGCAAGATTTTAATCTTAATTAAAAAAAATTAATTAATTTTTTTAAATTTAAATTGGCAAGCAGTTGCCAATTTAAAGATGGTTGGTTGTGTTTTGAGAGATGACAGTATCTTCAGAACAATAGATCATCTGGGGGGGGCACCAGAAGGGGCAGGCTGGGTTACAGAAGGGCTTGCTGCCTCCTCCTCCATCACTACTGCTGCCTGCACCACCTTGTTGTCTCTGCCAGAATCCACACAGGGCCATCAAGGGGCTGCAGGGTCCCTGCCAGAGAGCTTGGCACAATTAGGACATGTTCAATTTTTCACCTTTCAAATTCCAAAAATGGGGGTGCTAAAAAGTTGTAACATGACTTGGGAATTCAAAAGAGATTTGGCTTAAATTGATACCATTTAGTTTTGATTGGTAAGTAAAACGTGTGAAATTGCATAGAAATCACTAAAAATGATTGCCAAGGACTTGCAGCTATGTTGTTATTATTACTACTATTAAGCATTAATTACCTGACCTTTACAAAAGGCAAATAAAAATTCTATGATTTGCTGAGAGCAGCTGATGTGCTTTTTAATCAAATGTGGGTTTACCAAGCTAAATGTTGCCAAATCAAAACAGTAACAGCAGATTTGAATTTCCCAAACCCAAACTCATACTTTTAAGACCCCTCACTGAAGAAATTTGCAAAAATTAAGCTTCCGTCCAGAAAAGAACACCCCCTAATTGGCACATGGCCAAGGTGTGCAGCACTCAGGCACATGCCAGGAAAAAGGATGAGAGAGTAGAGCAACCAGCTAAGAAGGGTGGCTGGGTGACCCTGGCGCAGACCCCACCCGCTCCTGCTGAGGACCCCTCCCTCTCGCAAGGCTGCAGCACCACCAGCTTGGCTGACTCTGCCCTCTGCCAGGCCTGGCAGCCCTGCTCCCCCAGAATCCCCAGGCGCCCAGTGGCGTAGCGTGGGGGGTGCAGGGGGGGCCGGCCGCACCGGGCGCAACATTGGGGGGGGCGCTCGCACTCGCAGCTCTCTGCCCCTACCTGGCTCACTCACTCTCACTGCAGTGCTGGCTGTGCGAATCCGATCCGAGCCGCTGGGTCGCTGCCCACTGTGGAGGGGAGGGTGCCAGGCGTGTGGTGCGGTGCGGAGAGAGAGCGAGGGACTATCTGGGGTAGGGACAGTGCAGCGGGGGGGGGGGCACAAATTACTTGCCTTGCCACGGGTGCTGACAACCCACGCTACGCCACTGCAGGTGCCTAATTTGTTTTGCATGCCCAGGACCTTTCCTAGCAGTCAAACAACCCACTATATTTTAGTCTTCAGCAGGAAATGATGTTTCTTGACTTTTCCTCCCTCGTTCAGAAGAGAGCTCCATCCTTTTGGAATCAAAGTCAGCATTGTTGAACCAGGTACTTTCAAGACAGCCATACTGCCAAAAGCAACTGAGTCCCTCAAACCTATATGGAGCCAGTTACCTTCTGACCTCAAGGAATGCTATGGGCAGAAGTACTTTGAGCAATGTGAGTAGACCTGGGGGAGAAACTCAGTTTGGTATGAAAGCTACCTAGTTCACACTTAACAAAACAACACATGAATCAATGAAAGAACACATGAACCAAAATTCAGACTCATGTAAATTTAGTAATGCACTTTCCACAAACAATAATGTGTACAAAAATACATACTGTTACAAAAGCCTGGTGTCTGCCCCTCTCAGCAACTTTGCACTCCCCCAAAAAGTCTCGCCAAGTCCAATCCATATCCCAATTAAGCAAAACCCTGGTATTTATTAATTTCTAGGGCTTAGCTATATCTATAACAATACATTAGTAGGAAGTATGTATCAAAAGTGAAGCTAGCATACAAGAATACTCTGTGTTAGAGAAAACTGTTTGCAAAAATGTGTCTCTTGTGGAAAATTGCATATAAAAATATTAAGAGAAATTGGCACTAAAATGCTGGTAAGATTTTGTGAGAATTTTCAAACCACAAACTGAAATGTGGAGAACTGAACTTAAAGGTTGGAGAAATGACAAACAGAATCTAAAATTGACAAGCTGAGCCATCCCTGACTGAAATTTCTTTTTTCAAAATTTTGTATGAAACTTTGAAAGAAAATATACAAAGGTTAATATCAAATATCTTGTTATCAATGGCAAAATTAATCTAAATTAGAAACACAAATCAAAAGGAAGAAAAAGAAAAAAGAGAACTTCTGAATTCTTTGCCTGTCAGCTATATATAGAAGATTATTCAAAACACCCACTCCAAGATGACACCCAATGATTCCACTTTCTATAAACCAATATTTCCATGAGTCCTTAAACCCAGATATCATAAGTTCATTTTCTTTTTCATGCAAAAAAGTGTATAAGGAGTTTCCAATCTTTAATAAATAGTGACAATGATTATTCTCTTATTAAACACGTCAACTTTACCATCTCAGCTAAATCCAATATTTTTTACACCCATTCCCTCATGGTAGATAATGGTGAATCTTTCAATCTTTGAGCATAGAAGAGTATTGCCACTGTGATCATGTATTGAAATAATGTTCTGCGGTCTTTTTCTAATTGTCTATCCATTATTCCGAGCTGGAAAAGTTCCAACATCAATTGAATGTGAAACTTTAAAATGTTCTGCATCAATGTATGTATTTGAATCCAATATTTCATTTTTACAAGTCCACCAAGTATGACAAAATGGGTCTTCATATTTTTCACACTTCCAACAAACCTTTCAAACACCTTTCTGCAGTCTAAATATCGTATTTTTTGCTCTATAGGACGCACTTTTTCCCCTCCAAAAATTAAGGGGAAATATGTGTGTGTGTCCTATGGAGCCAATGCAGGCTCCTTGGCTTCAGCGTAGCCTCTGGAGCGCAGAGGGAGCGCTCTCTCTGCGCTTCGGAGGCTTCGCGTTGCTTTCGCTGAAGCCTGGAGAGCGAGAGGGGTCAGTGCGCACGACCCCTCTCGCTCTCCAGGCTTCAGGGATAGCCACCTGAAGCCTTTGGAGTGCAGCGGGAACTCGTGCTGCTCTCTGAAAGCTTCGGGTTCCTTTTGCTGAAGCCGGGAGAGCAAGACTCTCCTGGCTTCAGCAGAGAGGGAGAGCTACGCAGCGTCCCTTCAGCGAAGTGGGATGTGCTGGTCCGGGGGGGGGGTGTTACCATGCGGCACGGTCCGTGTCCGGTCTGAGGCTGAAGTGGGGTCCAAGGCAGGGAGTCGGCCATGGTCAGGAACTCTGGCAGAAAGCAGGACAGGGTGCCGGGTGGAATAGGTAACCAACAATGTTGTTCCTGCAAGCTGGGACTGGCTGGTCTGGTCTTTATCTCTTCTGAGGCATAGGGCGGGCCCGGTCCACAGGTGACTCGCCTCTCCTGGCCTGGAGGCGAGCACTCCTCCTGTGAGAACCTAGTTCCCTCTGCCTCTCTGCCCTGAGCCTCTCTAGCTCAGGAGAGGCTGGAGGGTTACTAGACCCAGAGGCAACCTCACCTTCCCCTGACAGGGCTGGGTCATCATCCCTGACCACTGGTCCTGTTAGCTAGGGATGATGGAAGTTGTAGTCCCAAAACATCTGGAGGGCCGCGTTTGCCCATGTCTGTTCTATACCATCTAGATGGATTACGGTCTTCAAGCATAGAGGTTGAAAAGGAATTTGATGTCTGCTCTATACCATCTAGATGGATTACGGTCTTCAAGCATAGAGGTTGAAAAGGAATTTGATGTTGTTCTGTAATGTACTTTCAGCCAGGCCTTGGTTATAATGAGCCATGTGTTGGTTTCCATCAGATGTTGGCCGGTTTTGGCACCTAAGGTTAGATACCTTATGCATTTAGGGGCACCAAGGATCTTGCAAAGAAAAGTGGCTTGAATTTGTTCGACCCTTTCCCTCTATTCTGACATATGTAGGGATAGAACAAAGATGTCCAATCATTTGTATGGTGGATGGGGAAAGACTTGGTAGGTCAGGCTTCCAGTAGACCTAGTGGACCAGCCTCCACCACATCCCATGTACCTAGAATGCTCCAGATCTTTTCTGTGAAGATGACAGATCCTAATCTTGCTGCACCCCAAGTTTCTTAACTGTGGTCTGCTCATACATCATAAAGGTGTTCATAGGAAGGTAACTTGCAAAAATTCAGAAGGATGAGTGTAGGGGATTGGAGGTTATGATGAATCACCAACCAACCAACCAACCAACCAACCAACCCACACCTTCCGTATTCTCTCAGCTTTCACCTCTCTCCTCCTGCTTTGAGGTAGCCTGCCTAGGTTTTCCCAGAATTCTTATCCTTGCGTACATCGAACACAGTTCTCAGTCCATGTTGGGTCCAGTATTCTGCTCCCCTTCCTTCTGGGTTGTGGGTAAGGGCCTCCAGTCTCACACCCCTAGACAATTTCTTCAGCTGCTTCCTCTCTGGCACATGGGGAATCTCTTCCCTGGGCATCTGTCCCAAGGAATCTTGCCACCAGGCTAGATCTGGGGGCACTTCCTTCAGAATCCCTGGGCCCACCCCACCCACATGGTGCTCAGAATCCACCCCCTTTTCCTTACTCATGGAGCTAAACAAAGACATATTATTTCCCCGGTGACTCTGGGCGACCTTGGTTGTTGCTGCCAGAACTGAGACAGGGCCCCACGCAGTCCCAAAAGGGAAGGTAGCCAGTCCTGGAGAAGGAAAACTCTGGTTCTAAACCTCCACTGCCTTGCAGCCAAACTCATTCATGAGAAAGTTTTTGGGACACTGAGATTAACCCTGAGATAATATCATGATCCTGCCTTTAACTCAGTGTACTTTGGGGATCGACCAAAGGTATTAATTTGTTTACTGGAACTATTGGCCAAATGCCACATCAAACAAGTTTTTCAGTGGTGCATCTGTGTGGTGTGAGAGAAATGCCTACTGAGTAGGACATTACATTGCAACAGATAAATATTTTAATAGACTTCTACTCTAGAATTCCAATTGTAATGCAATAAAATACGTTGTATATATAAAGATATAAAAGTAGAAATAAACTACAATTAAAAATCACTGAGCACCCTACCATGGTCAAACAAGACCTTCAGCAATTCTCAAGTGGTCCGTGGGAAGAAAAGTATCAGAACCACTGGTTTAGAACTTCAGAAAAGAGAAACAACGGAACATCGTTAATAGTGCAAAGACTTCACAAGGTTTAAAGATTGGCAGAAAACCCTGTCCAGATTTATCTGGCAGGGGAAAAGAGCAAGAATTAAATTTAAAATCCTCACTGACCGTAGAGAGAGAGGAGGGTTTGCTGTCCCGAACCTGAAACTATATTATGAGGCGTCGTGCCTGCGTTGGAACAAAGAATGGATTACTTTAAATAATACCGACTTGTTGGACTTAGAAGGATTCAACTCCAGGTTTGGTTGGCACGCTTACTTATGGCAGGACAAGGGGAAGATACATAGAGGTTTTTCAAACCATATTATTAGAGGAGCGTTATTGGAGGTATGGGACAGAAACAAAAGATTTTTAGAAAAAAAGCACCCGGTGGTGGTTATCACCCATTGATATTCTAGCGATTAAAAAACCCAATATGGAAGAGCAAAGATGGACTTATGAAGACCTCCTGGTCAGATCGGATAAAGGTTGGAAGATCAGAACATATGAGGATCCAAAAGACAAACTAGTAAGTTGGCTACAATTCCATCAAATAAACGCTTTATGGAACGAACATAAAAAGATAGGGATAAATGAGAAGAAATCGAAATTCCAGGTGGAAATTATAGAAGGAAATACCAAACTTTTATCCAAAATGTATGATCAGTTACTGGAATGGGACACTAAAGATGAGGAGGTGAAGGAGTTTATGATTAAATGGGCCATAGATCTGGGATAGATGGCTACAACTTTGGAAAACAGATATGAAATTTACAGCTTGTGTGGGACTCCGGGAGAATATGGAAAAAATGATGTACCGTTGGTACATCACTCCAGTAAAACTGGAAAAAATGTATAAGACCGGGGATAAGAAATGCTGGAAGTGCAAAACAAAAGAGGGTGATTTCTACCACATGTGGTGGACATGTGAAGAGGTAAAAAGGTTTTGGGGACTTATCTATGAGGAACTAAAAAAGATCTTGAAATACACTTTTCCCAAGAAACCTGAGGCTTTTTTGTTAGGCATGGTCGGTGAGAAAATTAAAAAAGATGATAAGACAATGTTTCAGTATGCAATGGCAGCAGCCAGAATATTGTTGGCGCAGAACTGGAAAACCCCCAACATTCCAACAATCAAAGAATGGCAGATCAAATTATTTGAGTATATAGAATTAGCCAAGATGACACAAAGAATCAGGCATCAAAAAAGTAAAAAATTTATTAATGATTGGAATAAATTCATAACATATACAGAAACAAACTTAGGTAAAAAAATCACAGTAGGTGAGACATAAAATCTGTGAAGTTGAGATATAGAGAGAAAATAGAGACCGCAGAAAGGTAGGATGGTTAAATAACTTAGACCGAGATGAAGGGAAGTACCCTTTTTGATTCTTATCATTTATATTATTTCTTACTCTTTTTGGTATTTACATGTTATGATTTTCTTTTGGTTTTTTTACTATGTATGACATGCTTGAAAAAACCTCAATAAAAATAATTAAAAAAAACTTCCTTGGTTCATTTGGAGAACTGACACGTTTCTTCAGAATATTCTACACGGCTTGTGCTGGTTTGGGCCAGATGCATCTCCACACGAAGTCAAGAATGGAGTCTGGCAAGTAAGAGACAGGAACGTATAAGAGTTTGACATCCCATCCTGGACAGTAGCGGATGTGAGGGGAGCAGGATGTCAGGGCATGTTCTATAGAGTCCGTGACCTGTTGAAAGTTGCTGCTGCCTGTGAAGTGGCAGAATTTTAATAATTTGAGACCTGTGTGTGGGATATAGGAAACAAAAGAAAACTTAGTGATGCAAAAACATCTATGTATTTATTTCTGCATTTATTTATTTGATTTATTTGATTTCTATGCTGCCGCAGGAGATAGCCTAAATATTTTGGGTTCTGAAGGGATAGGTTAGCTTCTGGATTTCTCTGCCTAGGAGGTCTAAATCTAAGGAGGAGCATTGGGAGCATTTTCTGTTGCTTTAAGATGGAACCTTTTTCAACAGGGGATTAGACATTGTCAATCTGTATTTCAGGCTGTAGGTGGGGCTTGAGAGTTGTATCTAGGTGAGGGTTGCCATACGCCGGGTTCAGGGGCAGGCAACCCAGGCTCTGTCTCTGTCTCGGGCAGGGCCGGATTTAGGTTTGATGAGGCCCTAGGCTACTGAAGATATTGGGGCCCTTGTCCAGCTGTCCTTTGTCAACAACAAATTGCCACCGTTTTTTGTGTTGAATATATGCTATATGGTAATTTATGGACCTAATAGGTATCTAAAGCCATTTGCAGATAAGAAAATAAATATTTTATTTTATTTCTTTTTTGTCTTGTATTTTGGAAATGTCCATCTAGGTTTTTTTCCTTTAAATTTTTTTGGGGGCCCCAAGAGAGTGGGACCCTAAGCCATAGCGTGTCTAGCTATGGATTTGGAAACCAGCAATTTAGCCTCAGGGTCTCTCTCTCTGTCTCTGTCTCTGTCTCTCTCTCTCTGTCTCTCTCTCTCTCTGTGTGTGTGTGTGTGTGTGTTCCACTGCAACAGTGTGACTTATTAGCACATACTCACTGCGCTCAAAGTAGCGCTGCCCATAGGCTTCCTTGATGTCAGAAGGGGCTTGGCTCCATGCATTCTGGTAGCTCTCTACCGTCTTTGACTGCATGGGTGTTTTGAAACAACCGGGTTCAATAATGCTGACTCGGACCCCGAAAGGATGCATCTCTCGCCTGAATTGAGGAGGAAAAATCAAGAAACACGTCTTGTTACTGAACCAGAATAATAAGGAAGATCATGATTTGGCTTCCATGGAATAGAACATCTTTCCTTAAAGAAGAAGAAGAAAAAGAAGAAGAAGAAGAAGAAGAAGAAGAAGAAGAAGAAGAAGAAGAAGAAGAAGAAGAAGAAGGAGGAGGAGGAGGAGGAGGAGGAGGAGGAGGAGGGAGATGTGGTGAAATGCAGCTTCCTGTCTTCTTCTGTCTTGAGACACCAGGGCATTGTCTATGACCCGGCATCAGGCATATTTAGAGGCAGCCACCAGGAGGTTGGTGCTTACAACTCTTGCTGGTACATTAAATTGTTTCCGCAAGGAAAAGAGCTGACTTAGGTGTGCAAACCCCTGCTGATTACTTGGTAAGTCTCTGGTGCAGTCCACATGTCCCAGCACCTGCTCTTTATTCATTGCTGTCCTCTGCTTGAAACTTAGCTGCAGAAGCAGACATCCCACTAAAGCAAGGAGAAAGAGGAAGATACAGAACTATCATTTTTACCTCAGGATGTCAGAGAAGGCTTCCACGCCGTACTTGGATGCGGAATAGGGTACTGCAAAGCATGCCAATTGTCCCATTATACTGGACATGTTGACTACCCTCCCTCTGGCTCTTCTCACCAGGGGCAGCATGTGTAGCGTCATGTCAAACACCCCAAGAAAGTTGATGCTGATCAGCTTTGCAACGCCATCTTTGGTCAGCCACTCACTGGGAGCTGATGGGGCAGCAATGGCTGCATTGTTCACCAAACCCCAGAGCCCTGTGTGAGAAGAAAAAAATATTTTTATTTCTAGGATCCCACCTGCCTTAATAATTGGATATACACAATTCTTTGGAAATGTGGGTATATCTGCATTCTTGTGAGCGCTCTCTCTCTCTGTCTCTGTGTGTGTGCACGCAGATACACACAATGATATATTTCCCATTAATACTATATGCACTGCCAAGGATGATTTCCCATATTGTAGTCCCAAAAAATTTTTTCCCGCTCCCTCAGAAGAAGGTTTTTCCTTCTGCACCACAGCTAATGGACGCCATTTTCTCAACTCCTTTATCTTTTGCTAAGTCAAATTAGAACTTCAAACGAGGGCTGCACAGCCAGATAACTAATTACAATTGGAAATTTGCCTGTATTCCGTTTAATGTTTGTTCTTTCTTGGTGAGGTTTGGCAGAGAAGTGTAGATGTAGATATGTAGAAGGAAAAATAACCATGCACCTCACATTAATGAAAACACAACGATAGAGTCCTTTTCAAAACCTTGACATCCAAATTTTGGTTTGTTTAGCAGAACTTTTTTATCTCCTTTCCAGAACATGCCTGTTTCTTAGTCCAAATTTTCATAATTTTGAGAACACAGGGATCCCCAGCTCATGAGACTGTTTCTGGAAGGTTCCCAGTTTTTGCCGTGGTCATCACCCTGCCCCCACATCTTGTGAATTACTGGCAAGACTGAGGGTTTGATCTCTTGGGAGGCAGCCATATCTCACGGCTGGAAACCAGAAGCCTGGATTAATGGTTTCTAGTTTTTTGAATAGTAGTTGTTCATTTGATATATTGGGAGTCACTTTGGCCACATTTTGTGGGAAAGTGGAATAAAGATAAGCAGATGATGATACAGATAATGCCTGGCCTGATCCAGAGCATGGAAACAAAATAACAAAAAGCTACCTTTGTTCCCCACTTGTTCTTTCACCCACTCCGTCGCTGCTGCCACACTCTCCTTACTGGTGACATCCAGAATGGTGGTTTTCAAGCGCTCTGAGGTGGCCTTGCCCAGCTGCTCTGCCCCCTTCTGTGTGGTACAGGCTGCCAGCACCCGCAGGCCCCGGGCATCCAGCTGCCTGGCAAGTAGGTTTCCAAAGCCAGAGTCACACCCCGTGATGAAGACATATTTCTCCGTCAGGTTCTCCACCGTCTGCCTCTCCTGGTACCATCGGCGAAGGAAGTAAAGCCCCAGCAGGGCAGCCAGGTAGAGCCACATGGCTGAAACCTGCAGGGAAGATAACAGACAGAGTATAAGGGCCAAAGGCACTCCTGGGCATCAACAGCAGGGCAGCTAAAATATCCATGGAGAATATGAATCATGCAGAATGTTATAGTCAAGGACACGTATGTGAGGAATCCCCAATTAGATTTCCCAGTATCTTTCTTTATTTAGAAGTAGCTCCAGGATCCACAGGCTTGAGTTGCTTTCAGACAAGGTCTTTATTGTGGAGTATCCATAATAAAAATGTATGGAAGGAAAGTGCTTAATGTCACATAAATAAATGTTTCATAACGGTGCTATGAGACTCACTCATTCAAAAAGAACCTTCCCTTCTCTGCAGGTTAACACTGGAGCAGAATACTTAACCCACACATTCTTTAATGTTGGGTAGCTCACATACGCCAATGGGACCTCCTCTTCACGCTAAGCTCTCACAAAGCATCTTTGTTCTTCCCTGGATCATGGTTTGTAGGTCCAGATTACTGCCAGGGAAAGCATAACCCTCTGGCTGTGGGCTGGCCACCCTTTACTCTCCACTCTTCACTCTCTGTTCACTTCAGCTTCCCCCCTGGATTTCCCCTGTCTGCTTTCCTCTCCCTCAGGCTTTGCGCATTCACTTGTGTCTGCACGCGCACACACATTAAAGTAAGCCAATACAGTGGTACCTCTGGATACGAACAGGATCCGTTCTGGAGCCCCGTTTGCATCTAGAATCAAACGTAACTAGTGGTGGCACGTCTGCGCATGCACGCGCCACTTCTCGCCGTTTCTGTGCATGCACGTGACATCATTTTGAAACCCGGAAGTAATGAGCTCCGTTACTTCTGGGTTGCCGTGGAGCGCAACCTGAACGTGCTCAACACGAAGCGCATTCCACCCGAGGTATGACTGTGCAAGATTAAGCAACACAGCCATTGAGCCATAGGTTCATCATCGCTGCCTGGAAAGGGTGTGCTGGAGGACAAACACAAACCTTGGTCCTTGCACAGATGTCAGAAGATGCCTTTAAACATAGCAATGGAAAATCAAAGACTGAACAATTATTTTTTTGAGTTTCTTACGTCCTCTGTAGAACTTTCAACTGCTGGCAGTTGATGGGGTGTTGTTCCTGAACTTGGTGTCCTTTGTGTTACACAACCAATGTTTAGACTTTTTAAGCTTCAGTCCAGAAGTGTTGGAGGCCTTTTCCCATTGGCTGGGGGGCATGTACCAGTTTCAGATTTCAGATTTCTTCTCTGCTTCTACCTCTGGTGCCCTCTAGGTTGTACTAGGAGGGAAGAGATCCTTCCAGTTAGGCTGGGCATGGAATATTTGCTCATTAAATTCAGAAAAAAGAGGAGAAATACAAGTACGTTTGCCCTTCTGTGTGTGTGTGTGTGTGTGGTGTGTACACACATCTACACACAAACACACACACAGTTTTCTTATGTTCTGAATATAAAAAGACACTTTTATGGGCTTCTTATAAATGGAGAAAGAGAGAGAGAGAGAGAGAGAGTGCAAGAAAGAAAACAAAAAGTGGAGCTATATTTCCTGATGCGCGCAATTGATTTGCTTAAATTGGAAAAACATCTCTTGATCTTGTATTTCTCACTGTATTCCCCAGTTCATCATATGACAAAATATGTCATATGTGTTTAAAAATCAGGTCAATAAAGAATGGGGGAAATACGTGGATTATTTAAAAAATCTTTGCAAACATTTAACTACATTAGCAGGAAGAACACAACACAAGAAGTTAAATAATAACTTATTTGGAAACTAGAGAGTAACAATTATAAGGAACTATAGGGGAAACGTGGGCGGCGCTGTGGGTTAAACCACAAAGCCTAGGACTTGCCGATCAGAAGGTCGGCGGTCTGAATCCCCGCGACGGGGTGAGCTCCCGTTGCTCGGTCCCAGCTCCTGCCAACCTAGCAGTTCAAAAGCCTGTCAAGTGCAAGTAGATAAATAGGTACCGCTCTGGCAGGAAAGTAAACGGCGTTTCCGTGTGCTGCTCTGGTTCATCAGAAGCGGCTTAGTCATGCTGGCCACATGACCTGGAAGCTGTACGCTGGCTCCCTCAGCCAGCGAGATGAGCGCCGCAACCCCAGAGTCGGTCACAACTGGACCTAACAGTCAGGGGACCATTAACCTTTATAGGTGAAATGCAGAAATAAAAGTGAAACCAGAAGATGAAACAGAAGGGGAGGAGGGAAGTCAAATTATGTTTTTATTTCTGAAGATGTACTACATTTCATATCTTTTGTAAAACTGAAAACTCAAAAAATAAAATTAACAAACAAAACAAATTGGGGATTGGACCTTGAGCAAGTGGTGCAGTAATGGCAAAATAAGGCATACGACCTGTTGGATTCTGATGCTGAGCTTGCACAATATTTGAGCTCAGCATTGCTTATTTCTATTGATGCAGATAAGATCACACTGCTCCTCTTTATTAAGCTGTTCGGTTAATAAACAACTAGCTAGAGCTATTGTTTATACTTGTTTTAGCCTGCTTCTGCTCCAAGCAGCTCATTGCTTCATTTCTCCTTCCCCTCAATAACACTGCGTGGGAGGCTAAATAGAGCAGTGAGCTTCATGGCGGAGCAGGGGTTGGGATTTGGTTTCTCCAAGGCTTGCTAGGTGCCTGTGTGCCCTCACTCTTGCAAACCTTTTCCCTGCAGGTTTCAGCCATGTGGCTCTACCTGGCTGCCCTGCTGGGGCTTTACTTCCTTCGCCGATGGTACAAGGAGAGACAGACGGTGGAGAACCTGACGGAGAAATATGTCTTCATCACCGGCTGTTCCTCTGGCTTTGGGAACCACCTTGCCAGGCATCTGGATGCCCGGGGTCTGCGGGTGTTGGCAACCTGTACCACCCAGAAGGGGGCAGAGCAGCTGAAGAAGGTCACCTCAGAGCGCTTGAAAACCACCATTCTGGATGTCACCAGTACAGAGAGCGTTGCGGCAGCGACAGAGTGGGTGAAAGAACAAGTGGGGAACAAAGGTAGCTTTTTGTTGTGTTGTTTCCATGCTCTGGATCAGGCCAGGGATTATCTGTATCATCATCTGCTTATCTTTACTCCACTTTCCCACAAAATGTGGTCTGAGTGACTCCCAATACAGTGGTACCTCGTGTTAAGTACTTAATTCGTTCTGGAAGTCCGTTCTTAAGCTGAAACTGTTCCTAACCTGAAGCACCACTTTAGCTAATGGGGCCTCTGTTCTTATCCTGAAGCAAAGTTCTTAACCCGAGGTTAGTGGAGTCTGTAACCTGAAGTGTATGTAACCTGAAGCGTATGTAACCCGAAGTACCATTGTATATCAAAAATAAAATGTATGGCCATTTTAAAAAGTATTAGAAACAACTAAAATCAATAAGGCAATGAATGGGGAAGGAATTCCATGGGGTCACCTTAATTCAACCTCTGTCAAGAGCTGCTAGGATTGCCAAATAACCTGAAAGATTATTGCTTTATGCCTTTGACAGCAGCTTGTTCTGTGAAGTCACACAGTGAAACTTCATTTTGTATTAAGATAAATGTTCCTGTCTGATAATGTCCACTGATACAAGAGACCATAATCAATGCTGCAAGATTTTAATTTTAATTAAAAAAAAATTAATTAAAAATGAACCACCTTATTCTAAAAGCACAGATATCATAATCAGCGTTGCAAGATTTTAATTTTAACTGACAAGCAGCTGCAGGACCTCAAACTGATTAGCCAGCATTTGCAGTGTAGGAGAAGCCTCTGGAGTCATTTTGCTGATCTACATTGAATTTTTCCTCCTAATAGCTGCTGGGAAAGGAGGCAATTTAGATGGGGGGAAATACTTGGGAGAAGAAGGAACCAGAGGAGTTAAATTGCAATATCTTTTAAGATGCTTCCCATTTAAATGTGTTGGGGGAGCCCAGAGCAGAGAATATGGAAGGTATAACCTTCTGGATCAGGCCAATGCCTCTTCTCAGCCACCATTCAGTTACCAGCAGATGACTTCTCAAAAGCAGCAATCAAGCGCACTCTCCCTTCCTGTGCTTTCCAGCCATTGGTATTTGGAAGTATTTCTGCTTCCAGCTGTAGAGGCAGAGCATAGACATCTTGGTTGTCCAATCCACTTTTAAAACCATCCAAGTGGGTGGGCATCCCTATCTCCTGAACCTTCCAACATTCAACTTCATTGGATGTCCATGAGTTCCAGTGTTAGAGAATGAGAAGCAGTGTGGGCCTTGGAGTTCCCTAACCTATTGGTATTGGGGGACTTCAACATCCATGCTGATGCCACTCCCTCCTCACAGGCTCTGGACCTGGCGTCTTCCATGGCAACAGTAGGGCTCTCCCAGTTTGTTTCGGGCCCCACACATCAAGCAGGCCACACGCTGGATTTGATCTTTGGCGTTGGTATAGATGTGATCATGTCTCCTTCGATGAAGGTGCCATGGTCTGATCACTACGCTCTTAAAGCCAGGGTTGACTTTCCACCCCCACCCTGCTTAGGTGGCGAGCCGATTTGGGCTCGCCCGCAGAGGCCGATGGACCCTGAGAGATTCTGCCAAACCTTGCGGGACCTTGCTCCCCCTGGCGACTCATTGACTGAGCTAGTTGAGGGCTGGAATATCCAGCTCCTGGCAGCCATCAATGAGATCGCACCTAAGCGCCCTCTGCGACCCCGCAGAAACCGGGCTCCCTGGTTTACTGAGGAGCTTCGGAAAATGAAGCGGGACCTCAGACGGCTAGAGCGAGTATGGCGGGATGCCCATGACGGAGCCTCAAAAACATCTTATAGGGTTTTTATAAAAACCCATGAGATGGCAGTGAAGGCCTCTAAGAAGTCTTACTTCTCGGTCTCCATTGCATCCGCTAGCTCTCACCCAGCACAATTATTTAGTATAATCAGGTCTTTAACGTCCCTTGAAGGACAGCCAAATTTAAATAACAATTTGACACACAGCTGTGAGGCATTTGCGAGCTTTTTTGCGGAGAATGTCCTGTTGCTCTGCCATGACCTCCCTGCCAATTTGGATACACTAAAGGAACTGGAGGCCCCTCGACTGTCCTCGGGTCCAGTATTGGACCACTTTGACCGGATATCCCCAGCCAATGTGGACAGACTCCTCCGAGCTGGAAAGCCCACCACCTGTCCTCTTGACCGGTGCCCGTCTTGGCTGATTAGAGCGTGTCCAGACGAGGTGCGGGCCCCCCTGGGGGATATCATCAATTTATCGGGATATTCCCAGGGGAATTGAAGGAGGCAGTGGTGTGCCCACTCTTAAAGAAAACATCATTAGATCCCTTAGATCTATCCAATTACCGCCCGGTTTTGAATCTTCCATTCCTGGGTAAGATGATTGAGAGAGCGGTTGCTGAACAGCTTGGCAGGTTTCTGGATGAAACATCGGCTCTGGATCCATTCCAGTCTGGCTTCCGCCCTAACAGACGATCTCCGCAGGCAGCTGGATTGAAGCGGGTTGGGGCTGCTGATTCTTCTAGACCTGTCAGGAACCTTTGAGATGGTCGATCACGAACTCCTGGACCACCGCCTTGCCAACGTGGGGATCCAGGGCACAGTCCTTCAATGGCTGCGCTCGTTTCTCTCTGGTCGGGGACAGAGGGTGGCGCTTCGGGGGGAATTGTCATCGTGCCACTCCTTGGTGTGTGGAGTGCCTCAGGGTGTGATACTCTCCCCGATGCTTTTCAACATCTTTATGTACCCCCTCGCCCAGCTTGTCCGGAGTTTTGGGCTGGGTTGCCATCAGTATGCCGATGACACCCAACTCTATACTATACCAGCTGCACTGGCTCCCGGTGGAGTACAGGATCAGGTTTAAGGGGCTGGTTTTAACCTTTAAAGCCCTATACGGCCTAGGACCCTCGTACCTATGTGTCAGGGAACTGCCATCGGAGCAGGAGGCGGAGAGGAGGCTCCCGGACGATGGTGGAGAGGGTCCTAGTAGAAGGAGGGATAGCCCATCCACTGGGGAAGGTAATCAGCGTAACACCAGTGGGAAAGGGGAGGAGATAGAGGAATCGGAGAGCTGGCTCCAGGACTCTTCGCAGGAGACGAGCAGAGAGGGCACGAGTACTGGGTTGCCCACACCCACCTTGCGCAGAAAACTTTCGCGCAGGTAACGGGGGAGGAGACTGGGCGTCAAACAGCTTCTATGCTGGAAGCGGTTTAAGAAACGCCCACTGACGGATTCTGCCAGCGACTGAGGCAGCCACAGAACTTGACAGAAAGGGTTCAACCATGCAACCTAGCCAGGAGTAAAGGCAACTTACGCACAAGCAATCCCTAGAACCATTACAGCAATCCGTCAGTCCCTTACGTTGCTTGTGCGCAGCTTCGGAGGAGCGACCACATGAGCCTTACCAGGGGAGCCAGAGGTCAGGAGGAGCCAGCAGCTGGAGGGCAAAGTCTGGTATGGAGAAACTGAGACTTGGAGCAGCATGTGGCTCTCCTAACGGCGTGGCTGGATGAAAGGCGGGCTCAGGATGCACAGGTCAGACCCACCCCCATCGCAAGGAAAGTACCGGGGTTGGTACAGAAGTTTGGGGGGGGACCCACAAGACTATAATGTGTTCCGAACGGAAATAGAATATGCCTTGGAACTGCAACATAATGACTTTGAGGACGATGGAGAGAGAGTAGCCTATGTGGTGGGGCATCTCCGGGGGGGGGGGGGCACGTGAATGGATTAGGCCCCTCATGGCAACACAGAATACGGCTCTGAAGGACCTTAAGAAGTTCTTCCAGGCCATGGATGCGATGTATTCCAGTGAAGTGGCACAAAGTGTGACTCGTCGGGAGTTGATGGGGTGCAAGCAGGGGAACCAATCAGTTAGAGAATACTGGTCACGTTTTGCCATGTTGATCCACCGGCTCGGGTGGAGTTTGGACTCGGAACCGGTGCAAATGCTATTCAAGGAGGGGTTATCTCCTGCTGTGAAGGACGAACTGTCCAGGGCCCCCCGCCCGCAGTCCATGGATCAGCTGACCAAGGCTGTGCTTGCGATTGGAGTACGACAGGAAGCGCGTGCTCAGGAGAATCGCGAGGGAAAGGGGGAACGTTGCCTTGACTACAGCATTCCTGAAATACCAAGGCAGCTTTCCCAGGCTCCTGAACCAATGGAGGTGGATGGTGCTCACGCCAGCGGGGTTTCAAAGTCCAGTGAAGGTCGCAAAAGGGAGGGAAAGGATTGGAAGACGACTAAGAAATGTTTTCTCTGCCAACGGCCAGGACACTTTGCCAGGGTCTGCCCTCAAAAGAAGGCCTGGCAAGGGATGGTGGGGGCTGCCGGCGGGGAGGAGAAGGGGGAGCAAGAGCAGGCGCAGGGAAACGAAAGTGCCTGGCTGCCAATCCAGAGGGCCAGCAGCCAGGCCAGCAACCAATAAAAGCGCCCCAGCCTGAACGCCCCAGAGCAGCTATAGCTGTCGAAGTGGTGCTAGAACTCCCGAATGGGCACCCAGTTAAGGTTGACGGGCTGCTGGATTCAGGCAGCTCCTGTAATTTCTTCAGCAGGGACTTTGCCCTGGAGACCAACTCCACCTACTACCTTTAGATTTTCCCTTGCAAGTGACCACCATAGATGGCAGGGAACTTCTGGGAGGGGAAGTGACACACCAGACCCCACCAATGCGAATGAGGGTTTCCAGACACACGGAGACCATCGCCTTTCACGTGGCCACACTGGCAGGACCTCCAATAATATTGGGAATGAGCTGGTTGGCACTGCATGACCCAGTAGTGTCATGGCATCAGCAGTCACTCAGCTTTGGATCTACTTACTGCTTGGAGCACTGTCTGGGGGGGGGGACACACCCCAAGAATGACTGTGGCCAGGGTGGCTGGGCTGGCAGTGGGAACGAAAGGGGAGGTGCCAACACAATATGCTGACCTAAGGGAAGTCTTCAGGGAGAAAGAGGCAGACAAACTACCCCCTCATCGGCCCTTTGACTGCCAAATCAACTTGCTCCCAGGGGCTCAACTACCTATGGGTAAGCTGTATGCCATGTCCGACAGGGAGATGCAGGAGTTGCGGCAGTTTATTGACAAGAATCTGAAGAGAGCATTCATAAGGGAATCAAAGGCGGTGGGGGGCAGCCCGGTGTTCTTTGTGGACAAGAAGGAGACTAACCAGCCCAGATTGGTCGTGGAGTATAGGGCGTTAAATTTGGTCTCAGAACCAGTGACCTTCCCAATGCCAAGGATTGATGACATTTTAACACAGGTGAGGCGGGGAAAAATCTTCACTAAGCTGGATCTCAGGGGAGTGTACAATCTGATTAGAAAACGGGAGGGGGACGAATGGAAAACCACCATGTTCACCCCCCTGGGAGCGTTTGAGTACTTGGTCATGCCATTTGGATTACAATCAGGCTCCGCCTGCTTTCAAGCTTTCATGCACCACGTGTTGGGGCCCCTGCTGTACAAGAACTGCGTGGCCTTTTTGGACGATGTCTTAATCTATTCGGACAATGAGGAGCAACATGTCAGAGATGTCAGGGAGGTGCTAAAAAGACTGCATAAGCACCAGTTGTGGGTCAAGCTGGAAAAATGCCAATTCCATGCCAGAGAAGTCAAATTTCTGGGGTACAGGCTGTCTGACAAGGGCCTAGCTATGGACCCGAGCAAGGTGCAAGTGGTGTTGGAGTGGAAGGCACCCAAGACCCGGAAGGACGTGCAGAGGTTCCTAGGGTTCAGCAACTTCTACAGGAAGTTCATAAAGAACTTCGCCCACTTGACAGTGCCCATCATAGATTGTCTCAGCAGCAAGAAGAAGTTCGCTTGGACAGAAAGTGCCCAGCAATCCTTCAAAAGGCTGAAGAAGGCATTTGCCTTGGAGGAGCAGCTCCTGCATGTTGATCTGAAGAAGCCCATGAGGTTGGAAACCGATGCATCCGACCGAGCCATTGGGGCAGTTCTTCTTTTGCACGCGGGAGCCGAAGGGGGCTGGAGACCGTGTGCCTTTTTCTCGAGGAAGCTGAGCAAATTGGAGCAGAACTATACCGTGTATGACCGTGAACTGCTTGCAATCTATGCGGCATTTCGACGATGGAGACATCTGTTAATAGGGACGCAACACAAGATTCAGGTCTGCACTGATCACAAGAACCTAGAATACTGGAGGACCGCGCGAGTACTCAACCAGAGGCAGATGCAATGGGCACAGGAGTTCTCCAAGTTTTCCTTCGAGATCCGATACGCACTGGGAGAAGAAAACGTAAGAGCAGATGCTCTTTCCTGGAAGCCGGAGTACATGGAAGGAGAGGGACCGCAGGAGATACGACACGTGATCCCCGAGGACCGATGGATGTGTGTGTGGGAGCGTTGGTTGGGAAACGGGAACTGGGGGAGCTCACTAGAAATGACGAGTTTGCTCAAGCTAAAATCAGAGAACTCTGAGATGGAAGGGAGAGCCATGGAGGGTTTGAGGAAAAGGAAGGGCTGTTATACTACAAGGGGGCGTTGTATGTACCAGAGGGGACCCTGAGGGGAAGGGTACTCAAGCAACTCCACGACAACCCCACGGCGGGCCACTTCGGGCAACACAAAACTATGCTACTTGTCACTAGGCAATTTTGGTGGCCAAGGGTAAGGGAAGACGTACGAGAATATGTACAGGGGTGCGACCGCTGCCAAAGAGCCAAAGGGGAGAGGGCGGCTCCTGCGGGGTTACTGGAACCCTTACCCAACCCTGGGAGGTGGTGTCCATTGATTTTATGACAGATTTACCCAAGTCGAGGGGGAAAACAGCAGTCATGATAGTAGTCGATCTACTGACCAAGATGTGCCATTTCATCGCTTGCTCACATGCGGTGATGGCAGAGGAAACAGCCAGGTTGTTCGTGGAACACATCTTCAGGCTGCATGGAGTTCCCTCGAGAGTCATCTCAGATCGCGGGAAACAATTTACTTCCCGGTTCTGGAGGAAGCTCACGAGCTTGTTACAGGTAGAGGTGGGGTTCTCGATAGCGCGACACCCGGAAACCAACGGGCAAGCCGAAAGAGCAAACGGGATACTCCAGCAATACCTATGTCAGCGAGAGACAGAACGATTGGGTAGAGAAGTTAGCACTGGCTGAGTTTGCATACAACAATGCTGAACATGTATCCACGGGAATGAGCCCGTTCATGGCCAATTATGGGTGTCACCCCAGGGCCTTCCCGGGGAGGGGGGGAGGAAGGATGGAGTGTACCTGCGGCAGAGCAGTTTGTGGAAGAAATGGAGGCCTTGCACCAGCAACTCAGGTGGAACTTGGAGCGGGCCAAGGAAATTTACAAGAGACAAGCCGACAAACACCGTCGGGAGGGGGAAACCATACGGGTGGGAGACCGGGTGTGGTTGTCAACCCAGGGGTTACCCCTAAAGGGAGGGTGCAAGAAATTGCAACCAAGGAGGCTGGGACCATTTGAGGTAACACAGCAGGTGAACCCGGTGGCATTCAAGCTCAAACTGCCTGACAGCATGAAGATACATCCGGTGTTCCATAGGTCCCTACTCTCACCATACAGGGAGGGGCGGGAGTTTCCCAAGCAGGGGGGAAGAGTCACCACCCACCCGCAGGTAGAGGAGAGGGAACACCATAACCAAGCTACGGAAATACTCGATTCTAGGTGGCGAGGGCGCCAGGTGGAGTACTTGGTAGCTTGGGAAGAAGAACCCGAGTTAGAAAACACGTGGGTCCCTGCTGAGGCTGTCACGGATGGGTATCTAGTGGAAGAATTCCACAACCGGTATCCAAGGAAACCAAAACCACTAGTGAGATTCTGGGAGGAAGAGTTTGGCACTACAGACGACGAAGAGGACTTCGTGGGTTTTCCTGCCTCCGAAGAGGAGGAAGGGGAGGTGTCCGAGGAAGAAGAAGCAAGCTGGGAGACTCACCCCACGGGAAGGTACCGGGGCGGGTGGGAAGCGGGTTTTGAATCCTCGGAGGATGACGACAGCTCCTTCAGGGGATTCCCCGCATCGTCGGTCGGGGATAGGGACGAGGGTACGTCAGAAGGTCAGGCCGGGGGTGGAGGGGGTCCTGGGGGGGAGGTGGATGTCAGGGAACTGCCATCGGAGCGGGAGGCGGAGAGGAGGCTCCCGGACGATGGTGGAGAGGGTCCTAGTAGAAGGAGGGATAGCCCATCCGCTGGGGAAGGTAATCAGCGTAACACCAGTGGGAAAGGGGAGGAGATGGAAGAATTGGAGAGGTGGCTCCAGGACTCTTCACAGGAGACCAGCGGAGAGGGCACGAGTACTCTGTTGCCCACACTCACTTTGCGCAGAAAACTTTCGTGCAGGCAACGGGGGAGGAGACTGGGCATCAAACAGCTTCTATGCTGGAAGCAGTTTAAGAAACGCCCACTGACGGATTCTGCCAGCGACTGAGGCAGCCACAGAACTTGAGGCTGTCCTGACAGAAAGGATTCAACCATGCAACCTAGCCAGGAGTAAAGGCAACTTACGCACAAGCAATCCCTAGAACCATTACACTATGGGACCGCCTCTCCTGGTATGTCCCACAGAGGAACCTACGGTCTGCAAATAAAAACATCCTGAAGGTCCCAGGCCACAGAGAGGTTAGGTTGGCCTCAACTAGAGCCAGGGCTTTCTCGGCTGCGGCTCCAATCTGATGGAACGCTCTGTCACAAGAGACTAGGGCCCTGCGGGACCTGACATCTTTCCGCAGGGCCTGCAAGACAGAGCTGTTCCACCAGGCCGTTGGTCAGGGCACAGCCTGACTCACTCCTCTGGCAATCTGCACAGAATTTTGCTTCACGGTTGCCATCAATTTGATTTTAATTAATTTTTATAATGAAATGTTTTTAGAATGTGGGATTATTTGATTGTTGTTAGCCGCCCTGAGCCCGGCTTCGGCTGGGGAGGGCGGGATATAAATAATATTTATTATTATTATTATTATTAGTGGTTAGAGTTTCAGACTAGGACCTGGGAGACCTGGGTTCAAATCCCCACTTGGCATACTGCTCATTGGGTGACCTTGGGCAGTCACTGCCTCTCAACCTAACCAACCTCACCGGGTTGTGAGGATTAAATGAGGAAGGTGAGAACCATGTGTGCCACTTCAAGCCCCTTAGAGTGGGGAAAAGATGGGTTATAAACATGCCCACTTCATGCTACCCCTAATTCTAGATCATTTATGAATAAGATAAAAGCCACAGGTCCCAACACTGATCTATGGAGAACTCCAGTTTCTACATCTCCCCATCTAGATATTCCATTTATTCCTCTACTCTGTGTCCTGCTTCTTAACCAGTTTCATGACTGCTCAGCTTATTCAGGAGTCGGCAGTCTAAGTACACAAGGTCAACTGGATCAGTTTTATCCAACAGATCTAGGTTCTTTGGATAAGCCTTCATGCTCTTTGCTAAATTTCATGTAAAGGCCTCCCAAAATGGCCCCCAGAGGTCACTGGTTGGCCTTCCTTTTAAAACTGTGTGAATCCCTGGGGAAATATTGGCTCTCCAGCAATACTAAGATCAAATGCAAGAGCAGGGACGCATACTGAACTCTCTCTCTCTCTCTCTCTCTCTCTCTCGCTATATCTCCAGAGATAAAGATTTGTTGGTCAAAATTGTCTGTTTCAGTTCAGTGTTTTCTTTCAGTTTCAGTTTCAGTTGTCTTTCTCAATTTGCAGATACCCGTTTTTGGTTTCTTGAAAGAGTGATGTGAGTAGAAGCTTTAGGACTCCCATGCTTTTAATTACAGCTTTCCTCTTAACAAATATTGCCCATTTTATTGCTTCCTGTTGATAGTAGTTGGGGAAATTAGGATGAACTGCCCATTCAACTTAAAAAATAAATATCATTTTTTTTTTGTTTTCAATTACAATCCAATAATAGCCTCATTATAACAATTATTAATACCAATTGTTCCAATGCTGAATTATATAATTTAGATAAAGTGGCCCCCTGTGTGCTAAATTTGATGATTCTATTATTTTCTTTATTTCTGCCTTCCAAAATCTTATTAATTTCCATTACATTCCAGTCATAATAATAATCCCTTGTACAACAACTGCAATATTAATAACTTCTATTCGTGTTGACACATTAAATGTTTTATGAACCTACAAGTGAGGAACTCAAACTACATCCTGTTCTTCCTGTGTGTGGCAATTCTTCTGCCTGTGGTGTTTCTTCCAGTCCTTGTAAGATGTTATGTCTCCCCACCCACCCAGTTGTTGCTGTTATTCTTCATGCCTTGGGCGGAGCTGATATCCCAATGTTGTTCCAGAAATTTCTCCCTTGCTCCATTCCATGCTTCGTTGTTTTGCAACTTTAACAAATCCTAGAATACATATCAACCAAAATATAGACCACCAGAATAATACTACATCCACACTTCCAAAATCTAGCATACATGCAAATGTTATGCTAGGTGGGAACCTGGAACAATAATTATCTCTTCTTCTTCTTCTTCTTCTTCTTCTTCTTCTTCTTCTTCTTCTTCTTCTTCTTCTTCTTCTTCTTCTTTTGAAATAATTTTTATTTGATTTTTACAAGATTATAACAATACCAAATCCATATCCACATTTAGAAATTTCTCTGAATCTTCAGACTTCCCCCTTCCGCTCCATGGGCCGTATTATCAACCTTTTCAACTGCATATTATTTCCTCATCCAAATTTTATGTCACTCCATTTTATCCATAATAATTTCTGCATTACAAGTGTTATTGCAGTCCCGCTAATGTTTTCATCTGCTGACAGTGGTGTCTCAAGTTTGCCATTCTTCTCTGGTAAGGACTTAGTCTTCATTCCATCTCTGCGCAAGTAACATCCATGCGGCTGTTGTTGCATACATAAAAAGTCTTTTCTGTTCCTTTGGGATCTTGGTACCTACAATTCCTAATAAAAAGGTTTCTGGTTTCTTTATCAAAGTTATTTTAAACATTTTAAAAATTCATTATATATCATTTCAATTCATTACATATCATTTCCTTTGGGAAATAATAGCTGTCTCTTCTTGCATCTGTTCTTTCTCACAGGGCTTTGGGGTTTGGTGAACAACGCAGGCACAGCTCTACCATCAGGTCCCAATGAATGGCTGACCAAAGATGACTTTGCAAAGGTGATCAATGTCAACCTGCTAGGGTTGATTGATGTGACGCTACACATGCTGCCGCTGGTGAGGAGAGCCAGAGGGAGGGTGGTCAATGTGTGCAGTGTGCATGGACGCCTGACCTGCTTTGGAGGCGGTTACGGCCCATCAAAGTTTGGTGTGGAAGCCTTCTCTGACACCCTGAGGTAAAAACAAGCCCTGTAGCTTACGTTTTGGTTTGGTTGGGTTTAGTGACGTGGTGTTTCTCCAGGTGTAGGGAATAAAAAACAGGTGGTGGGAATTCAGGCTGCTGTCAAGGGCTGAACCTTAAGTTACAGATCAAAAAGCAGACATTTGCACTGTTTGAGAGATAAAGATCCAGCTCATGCTATGCCCACACTGGACCTGAAATACATTTGCTCATCTCCAGGTCTGCGGGGAAATACGTTTTTTCAAAATGCAAGCCTGAGGTGAGATGGGAAGGGTAGGGTGGGTGCGTGGACTCCACAGATCTGATTGAATTTGCTCCACCACCTATGAGAGGCCATCACCTCTGCCAGCTCCCGCCAGCCCCCCAGATGAGGATGCAGCCCTGGCAGCACAGGTGCCAAACCATCGTGCTAGCTACCTCCCCGCCATTTGGTGAGGGTGGACGGAGAAGTTGTGGCTGGTACTCAAAGATGGTTGCTTGTGTTTTGAGAGATGACAGCATCTTCAGAACAATAGATCATCGGGGGGGGGGCACCAGAAGGGGCAGGCTGGGTTACAGAAGGGCTTGCTGCCTCCTCCTCCATCACTACTGCTGCCTGCACCACCTTGTTGTCTCTGCCGGAATCCACACAGGGCTGCAGGGTCCCTGCCAGAGAGCTTGGCACAATTAGGACATGTTCAATTTTTCACCTTTCAAATTCCAAAAATGGGGGTGCTAAAAGTTGTAACATGACTTGGGAATTCAAAAGATATTTGGCTTAAATTGATACCATTTAGTTTTGATTGGTAAGTAAAACGTGTGAAATTGCATAGAAATCATTAAAAATGATTGCCAAGGACTTGCAGCTATGTTGTTGTTATTATTATTATTATTACTACTATTAAGCATTAATTACCTGACCTTTACAAAAGGCAAAATAAAAATTCTATGATTTGCTGAGAGCAGCTGATGTGCTTTTTAATAAAATGTAGGTTTACCAAGCTAAATGTTGCCAAATCAAAACAGTAACAGCAGATTTGAATTTCCCAAACCCAAACTCATACTTTTAAGACCCCTCACTGAAGAAATTTGCAAAAATTAAGCTTCCGTCCAGAAAAGAACACCCCCTAATTGGCACATGGCCAAGGTGTGCAGCACTCAGGCACATGCCAGGAAAAAGGATGAGAGAGTAGAGCAACCAGCTAAGAAGGCAGGCAGAGGGCAGGCCTGGGTGGCTGGGTGACCCTGGCGCAGACCCCACCCGCTCCTGCTGAGGACCCCTCCCTCTCGCAAGGCTGCAGCACCACCAGCTTGGCTGACTCTGCCCTCTGCCAGGCCTGGCAGCCCTGCTCCCCCAGAATCCCCAGGCGCCTAATTTGTTTTGCATGCCCAGGACCTTTCCTAGCAGTCAAACAACCCACTGTTTTTTAGACTTCAGCAGGAAATGATGTTTCTTGACTTTTCCTCCCTCGTTCAGAAGAGAGCTCCATCCTTTTGGAATCAAAGTCAGCATTGTTGAACCAGGTACTTTCAAGACAGCCATACTGCCAAAAGCAACTGAGTCCCTCAAACCTGTATGGAGCCGGTTACCTTCTGACCTCAAGGAATGCTATGGGCAGAAGTACTTTGAGCAATGTGAGTAGACCTGGGGGAGAAACTCAGTTTGGTATGGAAGCTACCTAGTCCACACTTAACAAAACAACACATGAATCAATGAAACAACACATGAACCAAAAATCAGACTCATGTAAATTTAGTAATGCACTTTCCACAAACAATAATGTGTACAAAAATACATACTGTTACAAAAGCCTGGTGTCTGCCCCTCTCAGCAACTTTGCACTCCCCCAAAAAGTCTCGCCAAGTCCAATCCATATCCCAATTAAGCAAAACCCTGGTATTTATTAATTTCTAGGGCTTAGCTATATCTATAACAATACATTAGTAGGACGTATGTATCAAAAGTGAAGCTAGCATACAAGAATACTCTGTGTTAGAGAAAACTGTTTGCAAAAATGTGTCTCTTGTGGAAAATTGCATATAAAAATATTAAGAGAAATTGGCACTAAAATGCTGGTAAAATTTTGTGAGAATTTTCAAACCACAAACTGAAATGTGGAGAACTGAACTTAAAGGTTGAAGAAATGAGAAACAGAATCTAAAATTGACAAGCTGAGCCATCCCTGACTGAAATTTCTTTTTTCAAAATTTTGTATGAAACTTTGAAAGAAAATATACATAGGTTAATATCAAATATCTTGTCATCAATGGCAAAAACTAATCTAAATTAGAAACACAAATCAAAAGGAAGAAAAAGAAAAAGAAAAAAGGAAGAAAAAGAAAAAAGAGAACTTCTGAATTCTTTGTCTGTCAGCTATATATAGAAGATTATTCAAAACATCCACTCCAAGATGACACCCAATGATTCCACTTTCTATAAACCAATATTTCCATTAGTCCTCAAGCCCAGATATCATCATAAGTTCATTTTCTTTTTCATGCAAAAAAGTGTATAAGGAGTTTCCAATCTTTAATAAATAGTGACAATGATGATTCTATTATTAAACACGTCAACTTTACCATCTCAGCTAAATCCAATATTTTTTACACCCATTCCCTCATGGTAGATAATGGTGAATCTTTCAATCTTTGAGCATAGAAGAGTATTGCCACTGTGATCATGTATTGAAATAATGTTCTGCAGTCTTTTTCTAATTGTCTATCCATTATTCCTAGCTGGAAAAGTTCCAACATCAATTGAATGTGAAACTTAAAAATGTTCTGCATCAATGTATGTATTTGAATCCAATATTTCATTTTTACAAGTCCACCAAGCATGACAAAATGGGTCTTCATATTTTTCACACTTCCAACAAACCTTTCAAACACCTTTCTGCAGTCTAAATATTGTATTTTTCGCTCTATAGGACGCACTTTTCCCCCTCCAAAAATTAAGGGGAAATATGTGTGTGTGTCCTATGGAGCGAATGCAGGCTCCTGGCTTCAGCAGAGAGGGAGAGCTACGCAGTGCCTCTTCAGCGAAGCGGGATGTGCTGGTCCTGGGGGGGGGGGTTACCATGTGGCATGGTCCGTGTCCGGTCCGAGGCTGAAGCGGGGTCCAAGGCAGGGAGTCGGCCATTGTCAGGAACTCTGGCAGAAAGCAGGAAAGGGTGCCGGGTGGAATAGGTAACCAACGATGTTGTTCCCGCAACCTGGGACTGGACAGACTCGTCTTTATCTCTTCTGAGGCATAGGGCGGCCCCGGTCCACAGGTGACTCACCTCTCCTGGCCTGGAGGCGAGCACTCCTCCTGCGAGAACCTAGTTCCCTCTGCCTCTCTGCCCTGAGCCTCTCTAGCTCAGCAGAGGCTGGAGGGTTACTGGACCCAGCGGCAACCTCACCTTCCCCTGACAGGGCTGGGAGAGGAGCACTTGCAGGCAATGGGTCCTCCATCACCGCCAGAGCGGATTCAGCTGGTGTCTGCTCCTGAGGATCCAGCACAGGTGAAGGCCCTTCAGGTTCAAGCCCCTGCCCTGGATTCCTGTGCAGGCTGGGATTCCTCAGGTTCAGCCTCTGAATCAGATTCCCAGGCCATCACACGGGAGGAGAAATGAAAGGGGCTCCATATCTCCTGCCGCTTTGCTGAAGGGGTGCTGAGCAGAGGGGGGGATTTCTTGTTCTCCCCCTCTAAAACAAGGTGAGTCCTATGGTCGGGTGCGTCCTATAAAGCAAAAAATACGGTACCATTGGTACATTATTTCATGTAGCTATACCTTCAGCTTCCAAAAGATTCTAGGTGCCACCTAGGCTATTGCAAGGATAATGTTTCTTTTGCTTCACAAACAGGTTGCAAAATAAGCGTTATCCATTATTCCTAGCTGGAAAAGTTCCAATGGCAATTGAATGTGAAACTTTAAAATGTTTGCATCAATGTATGTATTTGAATCCAATATTTCTTGGCATTTTTACAAGTCCACCGAGCATGACAAAATGGGTCTGCATATTTTTCACACTTCCAACAAACATTTCAAACACCTTTATACAGTCTAAATAATTTCACTGCAGTTAGATACCATTGGTACATCATTTTATGTACCTAATCTACACCTTCAGCTTCCAAAAGATTCTAGGTGCCACCTAGGCTGTTGCAAGGATAATGTTTCTTTTGCTTTGTATTTCTCACAAACAGATTACAAAATAGGCGAATATTTCCAAAAGGCTGGCAGCGACAACCTTCACCTGGTCACCGACTGCATAGAACATGCCCTGACATCCTGCTCCCCTCGCACTCGCTACTCTCCAGGCTGGGATGCAAAGTTCTTGTACATTCCTGCCTCTTACTTTCCATCGTCCATCGTTGACTTCGTGTTGAGCCGCATTTGGCCTAAACCAGCTCAAGCAATATAGGGTTGTTGTTGTTTTAAAATAGCGACTATAGAATAATCAAAACATACAATACAACAAAGTAAAGAACCAAGAGGCAACTTACTATTATAGATCCACCATTCATAATTAGATATTACTTTGAAACATAGGAAGGTTCAATTCAAGATTGATCAAGAAAATTGGAATTTTATTTTCGTGGAAGCAAAGAGGGCTAATAGTAATGAGTATTCACATTTATAGTGAATGAGTATTCACATTTATTAAAGAAAATAAATTGTGGTAGGATCGCTCCAGTGTTTTTTATAGACATCAAAAACATCCCCTATATAGTGACATACAGTGGTATGTCGGGTAAAGAACTTAATTCGTTCCAGAGGTCCGTTCTTAACCTGAAACTGTTCTTAACCTGAAGCAACACTTTGGCTAATGGGGCCTCCTGCTGCCACTGCGCCGGCACCGCGTGATTTCAGTTCTCATCCTGAAGCAAAGTTATAAATCCGAACAGAAATCAATCCAGTGAATATTGATGTAGGTTTGAGGGGGTCAGACTGCATGATGCCCTGGGCCCCTTCCGGTTCTTGGGCTTCTGTATCAGTGGGAGTAGAAAGCGTGAGAACAAGTTTTCCAAACCATTCCCTTTGTCTAGGCAATTGTAAGACAATGGACATGGCTGGATAATTAAGCACCATGATCATTATCCCAAAAGAATGAGCAGTCCTGCAAAAGCTACAACTAAGTGATGGTGTCCTCCCCCCCTCCTCACCTGGCCAGTAGATAGAGAACAGGGGTGTAGCTGAGCTAGAAAGCAGGAGAAGCTAGAAAGACAGATCCATGCGATAAGTCTCCATTTCTTAAGCAGCTGGTTAAGGAACAACATTGGGCAGACGCCATGATTTGATTTTATCTAGACTGTATGTCGATATGGCAGCTACCTGCAGTGGAAGGCTCCTAGACTGATTCGGCAGAAGCACCAGTTTGCGAAGAGAGGATGTGAATTTACAGAGGGGAATCTTGGACTACAGATCTGGACTATAAAGAAGAAGAGTAAAGACATAAACTCCACACCGAAACATTTTATTTGAACTTAAACTCACTTGCAGAATGAATGCAGAGGCTGTTGAAAATAATGAAGGATTAACATCAGAATGTTTTAAGGGAATTATTGTAATATTTTGAAATGCAGTAGAACTATGAGATAATTAGGATTCCCTCCGATCTCGAAGCTTGGGAAGTCAGCTAAATAATAATAATAATTTATAATTAGGCATAACATTGATTTGTTTGATTATTGGGTAATTTGTATAATTTGGAATATATAATTTGGTTTGATTGAAAATTTTTAATAAATATTATTTAAAAAATAAAGATAAAAGCTCTTCATTGGGAAGGAAGTAGTAGGTCATTTAGGTAATTGGCACAAAATCTATAAGAAGTAGTTATGCCTAGGGCCTCTGAGGAACAGGGTCTAGGAGTGTGAGGAGACAAATGCTGTTTTTCATGGTCATAAAGCCACTGCTTGATTGTCTGGAATATGTAGCTTTCATCACATACTTTGAGGCTCTCCAGAGAAATACCCAAAGTACGTATTTTGTCCTGAATTGCTCTATACCAGGCATGGGCAAACTCGGCCCTCCAGATGTTTTGGGACTACAATTCCAATTATCCCTGACCACTGGTCCTGTTAGCTAGGGATGATGGGAGTTGTAGTCCCAAAACATCTGGAGGGCCGCGTTTGCCCATGTCTGCTCTATACCATCTAGATGGATTACGGTCTTCAAGCATAGAGGTTGAAAATGAATTTGATGCTGTTCTGTAATGTACTTTCAGCCAGGCCTTGGTTATAATGAACCATATGTTGGTTTCCATCATATGTTGACCGGTTTTGGCACCTAAGGTTAGATAACTTATGCATTTAGGGGCACCAAGGATCTTGCAAAGAAAAGTGGCTTGAATTTGTTCGACCCTTTCCCAATATTCTGACATATGTAGGGATAGAACAAAGATGTCCAATCATTTGTATGGTGGATAGGGAAAGACTTGGTAGGTCAGGCTTCCAGTAGACCTAGTGGACCAGCCTCCACCACATTCCATGTACCTAGAATGCCCCAGAATGACAGATCCTAATCTTGCTGCACCCCTTGTTCCTTGACTGTGGTCTGCTCATACATCATAATGGTGTTCATAGGAAGGTAACTTGCAAAAATTCAGAAGGATGAGTGTAGGGGATTGGAGGTTATGATGAATCACCAACCAACCAACCAACCAACCAACCAACCAACCAACCAACCCACACCTTCTGTATTCTCTTAGCTTTCACCTCTCTCTTCCTGCTTTGAGGTAGCCTGCCTAGGTTTTCCCAGAATTCTTATCCTTGAGTACATCGAACACAGTTCTCAGTCCATGTTGGGTCCAGTATTCTGCTCCCCTTCCTTCTGGGTTGTGGGTCAGGGCCTCCAGTCTCACACCCCTAGACAATTTCTCCAGCTGCTTCCTCTCTGGCACATGGGGAATCTCTTCCCTGGACATCTCCTGCCCCAGGGAATCTTGCCACCAGGCTAGATCTGGGGGCACTTCCTTCAGAATCCCTGGGCCCACCCCACCCACATGGTGCTCAGAATCCCCCACCCTCTTTTCCTTACTCATGGAGCTAAACAAAGACATATTATTTCCTCGGTGACTCTGGGCGACCTTGGTTGTTGCTGCCAGAACTGAGACAGGGCCCCACACATTTCCAAAAGGGAAGGTAGCCAGTCCTGGAGAAGGAAAACTCTAAACCTCCACTGCCTTGCAGCCAAACCCATTCATGAGAAAGTCATTGGGACACTGAGGTTAACCCTGAGATAATATCATGATCCTGCCTTTAACTCAGTGTACTTTGGGGATCGACCAAAGGTATTAATTTGTTTACTGGAACTATAGGCCAAATGCCACATCAAACCAGTTTTTCAGTGGTGCATCTGTGTGGTGTGAGAGAAATGCTTACTGAGTAGGACATTACATTGCAACAGATAAATATTTTAATAGACTTCTACTCTAGAATTCCAATTGTAATGCAATAAAATACATTGTATATATAAAGATATAAAAGTAGAAATAAACTACAATTAAAAATCCCTGAGCACCCTACCATGGCACATTGCACTTGCTGCAACGGGTAGCAAAATGATTGAGTGGTCCAGCAAGACCTTCAGCAATTCTCAAGTGGTCCGTGGGAAGAAAAGTATCAGAACCACTGGTTTAGAACTTCAGAAAAGAGAAACAACGGAACATCGTTAATAGTGCAAAGCCTTCCTTGGTTTATTTGGAGAACTGAAATGTTTCTTCAGAATATTCTACACGGCTTGTGCTGGTTTGGGCCAAATGCATCTCCACAGGAAGTCAAAAATGGAGGCTGGCAAGTAAGAGAGAGGAAGGTATAAGAGTTTGGCATCCCATCCTGGACAGTAGCGGATGCGAGGGGAGCAGGATGTCAGGGCATGTTCTATAGAGTCCGTGACCTGTTGAAAGTTGCTGCTGCCGGTGAGGTGGCAGAATTTTAATAATTTGAGACCTGTGTGTGGGATATAGGAAACAAAAGAAAACTTAGTGATGCAAAAACATCTATGTATTTATTTCTGCATTTATTTATTTGATTTCTATGTTGCCCTATACCTCCGCAGGAGATAGCCTAAATATTTTGGGTTCTGAAGGGATAGGTTAGCTTCTGGATTTCTCTGCCTGGAAGGTCTAAATCTAAGGAGGAGCATTGGGAGCATTTTCTGTTGCTTTAAGACAGAACCTTTTTCAACAGGGAATTAGACATTGTCAATCTGTATTTCAGGCTGTAGGTGGGGCTTGAGAGTTGTATCTAGGTGAGGGTCACCATACGCCGGGTTCAGGGGCAGGCAACCCAGGATCTGTCTCTGTCTCGGGCAGGGCCGAATTTAGGTTTGATGAGGCCCTAGGCTACTGAAGACATTGGGGCCCTTGTCCAGCTGTCCTTTGTCAACAACAAATTGTCACTGTTTTTTGTGTTGAATATATGCTATATGGTAATTTATGGACCTAACAAGTATCTAAAGCCATTTGCACATAACAAAATAAGTGTTTTATTGAAGTATTTAATTTTATTTGTTTTTTTATCTTATATTTTGGAAATGTCCATCTAGGTTTTTTCCTTTAAATTTTTTTGGGGGCCCCAAGAGAGTGGGACCCTAAGCCATAGCGTGTCTAGCTATGGATTTGGAAACCAGCAATTTAGCCTGGTGGGTCTCAGGGTCTCTCTCTCTCTCTCTCTCTGTGTGTGTGTGTGTGTGTGTGTTCCACTGCAACAGTGTGACTTATTAGCACATGCTTTAATTGCAGGCTTTCGCACATTGCAAACCAAACTGAATTCTTCCCCCTGCCCATTTCTACTCACCCCGCTCAAAGTAGCGCTGCCCATAGGCTTCCTTGATGTCAGAAGGGGCTTGGCTCCATGCATTCTTGTAGCTCTCTACTATCTCTGACTGCATGGGTGTTTTGAAAGCACCAGGTTCAATAATGCTGACTCGGACCCCGAAAGGATGAATCTCTCGCCTGAATTGAGGAGGAAAAATCAAGAAACACGTCCAGAAATCAAGAAACTGAACCAGAATAATAAGGAAGATCATGATTTGGCTTCCATGGAATAGAACATCTTTCCTTAAAGAAGAAGAAGAACAAGCAAAGGAAGAAGAAGAAGAAGAAGAAGAAGAAGAAGAAGAAGAAGGGAGAGAGGGAGATGTGGTGAAATGCAGCCTCATGTCTTCTTCTGTCTTCTTGTCCATGACCCGGCATCAGGCATATTCAGAGGCAGCCACCAGGAGGTTGGTTCTTACAACTCTTGCTGGTACATTAAGTTGTTTCCTCAAGGAAAAGAGCTGACCTAGGTGTGCAAACCCCTGCTGATTACTTGGTAAGTCTCTGGTGCAGTCCACATGTCCCAGCACCTGCTCTTTATTCATTGCTGTCCTCTGCTTGAAACTTAGCTGCAGAAGCAGACATCCCACTAAAGCAAGGAGAAAGAGGAAGATAACAGAACTATCATGTTTACCTCAGGATGTCAGAGAAGGCTTCCACGCCGTACTTGGATGCGGTATAGGGTACTGCAAAGCATGCCAATCGTCCCATTATACTGGACATGTTGACCACCCTCCCTCTGGCTCTTCTCACCAGGGGCAGCATGTGTAGCGTCATGTCAATCATCCCAAGAAAGTTGACGCCGATCACCTTTGCAACGCCATCTTTGGTCAGCCACTCACTGGGAGCTGATGAGGCACCAGTGCCTGCATTGTTCACCAAACCCCAGAGCCCTGTGTGAGAAGAAAAAAATATTCTTATTGTTCCAGGTTCCCACCAGCCTTAATAATTGGATATACACAATTCTTTGGAAATGTGGGTATATCTGCATTCTTGTGAGCGCTCTCTCTCTCTCTCTGTCTGTGTGTGTGTGTGCGTGTGCACGCAGATACACACAATGATATATTTCCCATTAATACTATATGCACCGCCAAGGATGATTTCCCATATTGTAGTCCCAAATTTTTTTCCCCCGCTCCCTCAGAAGGAGGTTTTTCCTTCTGCACCACAGCTAATGGACGCCATTTTCTCAACTCCTTTATCTTTTGCTAAGTCAAATTAGAACTTCAAACGAGGGCTGCACAGCCAGATAACTAATTACAATTGGAAATCTGCCTGTGTTCCGTTTAATGTTTGTTCTTTCTTGGTGAGGTTTGGCAGAGAAGAGTAGATGTAGATATATAGAAGGAAAAATAACCACGCACCTCACATTAATGAAAACATAACGATAGAGTCCTTTTCAAAACCTTGACATCCAAATATTGGTTCGTTTAGCAGATCTTTTTTATCTCCTTTCCAGAACATGCCTGTTTCTTAGTCCAAATTTTCATTATTTTGAGAACACAGGGACCCCCAGCTCATGAGACTGTTTCTGGAAGGTTCCCAGTTTTTGCCGTGGTCATCACCCTGTCCCCCTGCCCCCACATCTTGTTGCGGAGGGCAGATAACGGACGATCTGAGGGTGGCACATCCTCCCCTACCCGGGGGGGGGGGGTCAGCAGGGCTAATTACCTTCATATTAACCCTGAATTACTGGCAAGACTGAGGTTCGATCTCTTGGGAGGCAGCCATATCTCACGGCTGGAAACCAGAAGCCTGGATTAATTGTTTCTACTGTAATAACTTTTTAAAATAGTACTTGTTCATTTGATATATTGGGAGTCACTTTGGCCACATTTTGTGGGAAAGTGGAGTAAAGATAAGCAGATGATGATACAGATAATCCCTGGCCTGATCCAGAGCATGGAAACAAAACAACAAAAAGTTACCTTTGTTCCCCACTTGTTCTTTCACCCACTCCGTCGCTGCCGCCACACTCTCCTTACTGGTGACATCCAGAACGGTGGTTTTCAAGCGCTCTGAGGTGACCTTGTCCAGCTGCTCTGCCCCCTTCTGGGTGGTACAGGTTGCCAACACCCGCAGACCCCGGGCATCCAGATGCCTGGCAAGGTGGTTCCCAAGGCCAGCGGAACAGCCGGTGATGAAGACATATTTCTCCGTCAGGTTCTCCACCGTCTGTCTCTCCTGATACCATCGGCGAAGGAAGTAAAGCCCCAGCAGGGCAGCCAGGTAGAGCCACATGGCTGAAACCTGCAGGGAAGAAGCTTGCAAGAGTGAGGGCACACAGGCACCTAGCAAGCCTTGGAGAAATCAAATCCCAATGCCTGCTCCACCATGAAGCTTACTGCTTTATTTAGCCTCCCACGCAGTGTTATTGAGGCGAAGGAGCAATTTTCCATGATGCATTGAACTGCTTGGAGCAGAGGCAGGCTAAAAGAAGTATAAACAATAGCTCTAGCTACCTGCTTATTAACTGAACAGCTTAATAAAGAGGAACAGTGTGAACTTATTTACATCTAGAGAGATAAATGACACTGAGCTCAAATATTGTGCAAGCTCAGCATCAGCATCCAAGAGGTCATATGCCTTATTTTTCCATCACTGCATCACATATTGCACTTGCTCAAGGTCCAATCCCCAATTTGTTTTGTTTGTTAATTTTATTTTTTGAGTTTTCAGTTTTACAAAATATATGAAATGTAGTACATCTTCAGAATAAAAACATAATTTGACTTCCCTCCTCCCCTTCTGTTTCATCTTCTGGTTTCACTTTTATTTCTGCATTTCCCCTATAAAGGTTAAGGGACCCCTGACTGTTAGGTCCAGTCATGACCAACTCTGGAGTTGCGGCGGTCATCTCGCTTTGTTGGCCGAGGGAGCTGGCGTACAGCTTCCAGGTCATGTGGCCAGCATGACTAAGGCGCTTCTGATGAACCAGAGCAGCACACGGAAACGCCGTTTACTTTCCTGCCAGAGCGGTACCTATTTATCTACTTGCACTTGACAGGCTTTTGAACTGCTAGGTTGGCAGGAGCTGGGACCGAGCAACGGGAGCTCACCCCGTCGCGGGGATTCAGACCGCCGACCTTCTGATCGGCAAGTCCTAGGCTCTGTGGTTTAACCCACAGCGCCACCCGCATCCCCCCCAAAAAGTATTAGAAACAACTAAACTCAATAAGGCAATGAATGGGGAAGGAATTCCATGGTGTTACTTTAATTCAACCTCTGTCAAGAGCTGCTAGGATTGCCAAATAACCTGAAAGATTATTGCTTGTTCTGTGAAGTCACACAGTGAAACTTCATTTTGTATGAAGATAAATGTTCCTGTCTGATAATGTCCACTGATCAACCTGTTTCTAAAAGCACAGATACAAGATATCATAATCAGTGTTGCAAGATTTTAATTTTAACTGACAAGCAGCTGCAGGACCTCAAACTGATTAGCCAGCATTTGCAGTGTAGGAGAAGCCTCTGGAGTCATTTGGCTGATCTACATTGAATTTTTCCTCCTAATAGCTGCTGGGAAAGGAGGCAATTTAGATGGGGGGAAATACTTGGGAGAAGAAGGAACCAGAGCAGCAATATTGCAATATCTTTTAAGATGCTTCCCATTTAAATGTGTTTGGGGAGCCCAGAGCAGAGAATATGGAAGGTATAACCTTCTAGATAAGGTCAATGTCTCTTCTTAGCCACCATTCAGTTACCAGCAAATGACTTCTCAAGAGCAGCAATCAAGCGCACTGTCCCTTCCTGTGCTTTCCAGCCATCGGTATTTGGAAGTATTTCTGCTTCCAGCTGTAGAGGCAGAGCATAGACATCTTGGCTGCCCAATCCACTTTTAAAACCATCCAAGTGGGTGGGCACCCCTATCTCCTGAACCTTCCAACATTCAACTTCATTGGATGTCCATGAGTTCCATTGTTGGAGAATAAGAAGCAGTGTGGTGCAGTGGTTAGAGTTTCAAACTAGGACCTGGGAGACCTGGGTTCAAATCTCCACTTGGCATGCTGCTCATTGGGTGAGGTCCCAACACTGATCTTTGGAGAACTCCACTTTCTACATCTCCCTATCTAGATATTCCATTTATTCCTCTACTCTGTGTCCTGCTTCTTAACCAGTCTCATGACTGCTCAGCTTATTCAGGAGTCGGCAGTCTAAGTACACTAGGTGAACTGGATCAGTTTTTATCCAACAGATCTACTTTGGATAAGCCTTCATGCTCTTTGCTAAATTTCATTAGGAGCCAGTGTGGTGTAGTGGTTAAGAGCGGTAGTCACGTAATCTGGGTAACCGGGTTCGCGTCTCCGCTCCTCCACCTGCAGCTGCTGGGTGACCTTGGGCCAGTCACAGTCTCTCAGCCCCACTCACCTCACAGAGTGTTTGTTGTGGGGGAGGAAGGGAAAGGAGAATGTTAGCCGCTTTGAGACTCCTTAAAGGGAGTGAAAGGCGGGATATCAAATCCAAACTCTTCTTCTTCTTCTTCTTCATGTAAAGGCCTCCCAAAATGGCCCCCAGAGGTCATTGGTTGGCCTTACTTTTAAAACTGTGTGAATCCCTGGGGAAATATTGGATCTCCAGCAATACTAAGAACAAATGCAAGAGCAGGGCATTTGGTTTTTTGAAAGAGTGATGTGAGTAGAAGCTTTAGGACTCCCATGCTTTCAATTACAGCTTTCCCCTTAACAAATATTGCCCATTTTATTGCTTCCTGTTGGTAGTAGTTGGGGAAATTATGATGAACCACCCATTCAACTTTTTTTAAAAAATCATTTTTATTGGTTGTGTGGCAATTTCCTGCCTCCCTCCGAAGAAATGAAGACACAGGACACAAAAATTCAGGTTAATGGGTCAAATTAGGCCACAACTTTATTCATTACAGGAATTGAGCAGTATTGGCCTTAGGCATTGGTCCTAACTAATAACCGGTGAAAGACGGAAGGGTTAATCACCAGTGGGGGGAGTCCTGCTGAGGCACATCAACTAGGACCTCCCCCCGGTGTCACCACGTGGGGGCGTGCCATGGGCCCACACCTCCATAGGCTTAGGACAAGGCCACGCCCCCCAGAATCCTTTACCGGACTACCCTTGTTTGGGGGAAGGTGATGGCGCTCCTTCTCCCCTTCATTTGCATAACAATAGGATTGTACCCCCACCAATGCCTAACCGCCACTCGAGCCCAAGCTCGCCGCCAATACCCCCAAACCTGTAACCAATCCCTAATCCCTGATGTAATGTCTCTCAACCAAACATCATTTCCCGCATCGGAAAGATGTACGCCATCATCTCTGTAGAGGGCCACCTTGGTGTACTGGATCTCGGGATGGTCAATGACCCGTCCCTCCAGCGCCGCCACTCTACGTGCCACAGTACATGGCAAGATTTTTCGGGCACTATTCACCGCAGCGGGAGAGCGACAATCTCTCCACGTGCGCCTTTCTAGCAAAGATGACCACAGAATGCTAATGCCGGGGTAAGAGGTGAGTAGTTCCTCAAAGTCTCCAAAAATATTCCACTGCAAATCAATGGCTTTATGGTACGCTATATCCCGCATCTGGGGGGCCCTCAATCGCCACTCTGTTCATAACAATCGGCATGAACTCGGCCCATCGCATCCCTCTCCTAGCCATCCAGGTGACATCAATGTTTGGCCGTAAACCGAGCCTAGGCCAGGAGCCCGACATAGCAGCCTGTTTAGCAGCCCAATGCACGATACTGTGCCCCACGATCCATATCCGAATTCTCGTGTCTCCTGAAAGGTAAATGAAATAACAAGGCAAGATCAGTCATCGGCTCTTTCTAACATATGTTTTGTAAGCATCTGATTTCCATCGCCCCATGTCCTTAATTCTTTCTGCTGAAAGGCCCATATGTACGGCAGTAGTAGCTGCCCCAATCCTGAAGGAATGAGCTGCGAATTCTGCTGCGTTGAGGCCGCAGGCCACTATCGCCATCCGCATTACCCGAGTAAACTGGTGCCTAGTCAGGGGAAAACCATCGTTGTGGATTAATAACGGCCCGGGCAACCTGGGTCTCAGATATAGGAAGTGCCTGGTATATTTTACTGGGCAAGGCCCTGCTTTCTTCGTTGAAAGTAATCTAATTAGCGCCCCTTTCCCTTGCTGGTCGGTCTTAGAACTGCGGACTTGTACGATCAGGTCTGAGCACGAGAGGGTCAAGTCCTGCAACAATATACCCCGTTGTGTATTTTCTGGGCCTCCTTCGCATACCACCTCACCTATCTGGAGCGCTCCAAAAAATGCAATGGAATATGCTGCTGAGAATAGCCGCGCTTCAAATTTTGACCAGCATATGGCTCTCAATTTTCTGTGAATTTGGCTAAGGATCTCAATTGTAATAGGCTTCCTTTTATCCTTGCTGGGGGCTCCTGCCTGCGCCAACCTTCGAGCACTTTGCGCACTACAAAGTCTGCACATGGGTCTGTGGAATAGGCCACTTTGGAAAAGAAGGATATAGCGGCCGACTGAATGTTCAAGGTTTTTGATGCGGTCCCTAAGTTTTTTAGGTGTAATAAGTATTTTAGGACCTCCCGTTTTGAAGGGGAGGATGTGGTATTCAAGTTGCCTGCTCTGTTACGGAAATTTAGGAAGTCCACCCATGCCTTAGCGTATGTTCTCCGAGTGGATGGCGCTAATGCTGCCAATACTCCCTCCATTATCTCGGGTTCCCAAGGCTCCAAAGATGCTCTGGGAAAGGCAGCGGCGATTGCTCCGCCTCTGGCACTAACGAGCGGAAGCGATCCATCTGGATACGAGACAGAGCATCCACATTGTCATTGTTAATCCCTGTCACAAACTTAGCAGAAAAATAGATGTTACGTTGAAGACATAGCAGGACAAAGGAGCTTAGGAGGCTTCCCACCCTCGGGGAGCGTGAGGATTGCGTTGAAAGGACCGCTACGACCACCTGGTTGTCGGTCCAAAAGCACACCCTGTGGTTACAAAATACCTGCCCCCATAAGTGAACTGCCACTACGATGGGAAAGAATTCTAAGAAAGTAAGGTACTGCCACTCAGATGGCCAGCGTTGGGCGCACCACTGACCCTTGAAGTAAACCCTGAAACCTAATGATCCTGCCGCGTCGGACTGCACCTGAAAATCTGTGTGAAGCAGCAAGTTGTCTTGCCATAGTGATATTCCATTGCAATTATCAAGAAAATGAAGCCATACCTCCAGGTCAGACTTGACCGCCCTGGAAAGGCGCACCCTGTGTTGCGGAGCACGCAGGCCCGCTGACAGTCTAGCTAGACGGGTACAAAAGGGGCGCCCCGGAGATACCACCCGGCAGGTAAAATTCAAGTGACCTAGCAGGGACTGAATTTGTCTGAGGGTAACCTTTCTCAATGGCAAAAGCTGCCAAATCAATTCCCTAAGGGTGTCTAATTTTTCTTTTGGCAACCTGGAGGACTGCGCAACCGTGTCTAGTTCAATGCCTAAGTACACTATTTTGGTAACCGGGCCCTCTGTTTTGTCTGCCACCAAAGGGACTCTGAGTTCCTCAGCTAAAGAGATAAATGACGCCAGTAAACTGGTGCACTGGGGTTCTGTAGCTGCAACGAGAATAAAGTCGTTGAGGTAAAGCGAGACCCCGATGGAACCTGTTTTAAATCGAAGTGCCCATTCCAGGAACGTACTAAAAGCTTCGAAGGCTGCACAGGCCACCGAACAGCCCATGGGCATAGCTTTGTTGACAAAATAAGACCCTTCAAATCTAAAGCCTAACCAGCGAAAATTGTCGGGGTGCACAGGGAGGAGACGGAAGGCCGATTCAATATCACATTTTGCTAGGAGCGCCCCCTTTCCAAATTTACGGATCATCTTAACCGCTTGATCAAATGGCGCATATTTCACTGTGCAAAGCTCTTGGGGTATGGAGTCGTTGATGGAACCTCCCTTTGGATATGAGAGATTATGGATCATATGGAACTCCCCAGGGGCTTTCTTGGGAACTATGCCGAGGGGGGAAATGTGTAGGCCTTCAATAGGAGGCTGATTGAAGGGACCGGCCACCCTCCCCGCTGCAATTTCCTTTTGAATTTTCTTTCTGGCTATGTCAGGCATTTCCCACACTGATTTTTGGTTGGGAGGATAGCCCGGGTTGGGTGGGAAGGAGACTGGAATTCTAAAACCTGTGGAGAACCCTTCCTAGACATATGCCGCTGCTGTTTTATTGGGGTATGGTTCTAATAGGGCTTTTAACGGGTGTAATTTGATAGGTGAGAACACTAGGTCGAGGGCGACATTATTGGTGGTTCCCTGCATTTCCCTGTGGGTGTCCGGAGGTACCCCTGGGGCCTTGGTGAGAGTACCCCCTGCTGCCCCGAAAGGGCTGCCTTCCTTTAATGCAGGCAGAGCCCGGGTGACTACCGAGGCACCTTTCATATTCGTGGGCATACTTACAAGCCGGTCGGGAACAGACCCCCCTGCTGAAGTCCCAACATTGTCGACGCCACTTAGGAGAATCCTGAGATTTCTTTTCAACATATGGACCTACATGATCCATCCAATAGTTCTGGTCCCTCAGTTCCCAGCGAGTGGATGGCAGAAGTGACGCATTTCTACAAAAACCCTCGTCACAAGATAAGGCAGCATTCTCCCCTGCTATTGTGAAGGCCCGTCTCACATGTGCCATGTGTGCTACACATACATAGCCCGCTATACATAGCCCGCTTGTGATAAGCCGCGGAAACTACACCCATAAAGACCTGGTAACCATCTAACCAATTATCGAAAGTGTGTTCCGCCCGGGGGGGGGGGTCCTATATCTCCGTTTCCCATAATTACGTTTTTTTCTCCCCTTTACCAGTCATCTTAGTCGGGGGGAGGAGAGTGAATATGTCAATGTAATCCCCGTTGAGTATTTTAGTCCTCTTCTTCTTAGATAAATGATTGCCTAGTATAAAATCAGTGGACACATTGTTGGATGTTTTTACATCTTCCACCAATGCCCCCCTCTTTCCATTCCAGGGACCCGTTAAAGGACTTGCGGTGGGAATTAGCCCTCCTTTCATGCACCCACAAAGGGAGCCCAGAAATATCCTCGCCCTGGCCCCAGTAATCCTCTATGGGAGCGTCGCTATCCGGATCTGAAGAGGAGGTACCTGACTCATCCTCGGAGGCCGACTTCCTGCTCTTCTTGCCTTTTTTCGCAGTGTGCTTCCTCTTGGACTTCCTTTTTCCACTCTGCTGAACAGCGTCGGCTACCGTTTGGACTGTGGCCAGGGTGTCTTGGCATCCCTGTTGTTTCCCCTCATCGGACGATCCAGATTCCCCCACCACCGTCGTGAGCTGCTGTGATGAATCCTGAAAGAGACTAGGCATACCTATGTCCTGATGAGAATTAGTATTGTTGGCTCCCCCAGGAGGAGCTCTGCCGCCTGAGGAACCCGAATTGGACCCAAGCAACCCACAAAATAATCCTTCCGATGGGGCTACAGGGTAGCAGCCCACCGGCACAGAGAAAGCTCTGCCTGCACAGGCAGTGGCTTTATTTTGAAGGCAGTGACTTTATATGAAGGTAACGGCCACCCTCTTAGCACAAGAGGCTATAAGGAAATGGCTTAGCCGTTTCCAGCACCCGGCAGCTTAAAATTGCCGCTGAGATGCGATGCTGGCCAGGCCGTGCCTCACCTAAAATGGCGGATCACGTGGTCTCACTTAAAATGGCGGCGCCGGCAGACATTGTCTTGGCAACAGCATGGCTATAGGGATTTTAAACTGGGGAAATTCCCCCCCAAGGCACGCCGTAATGCGAATAAATTCAAATAACCAGATAAATTTCAACCCCGAATGATTCGCTAATTATGCTCGCCGATTGCCTCTCCCTAGGTGGCCACCGAAAACAAAGCCTGCCTGCACCACGTGGGTTCGGGTAGCCTAGCGATGCTGTGTAGCGGCGACCAACAACCGGCAACACACACAAGCGACCGCTTCAATTTGGACTGCAGTTTAATAAAATACGTGACTAAAACCCTTTGGTACCGCTGACTCCTGCATCCTCTCAGCTACCAATAAAATTATTAATCTTTCCCCCGCCCACAGTTAGCAAATTTTATGAAAAGTTAATCGGCAGGCAGCTGCTGCCGCACCTAAGATGGCCGCAGTTCAAGGGAAGGAAACCTCCGATCACGTGGGCTACCACAATGCAATGCTGCTCGAGCTACCGCGGCAACCTTCAAAAATGATTATGCTGGCTAAAACCCCCAAACCTCAGGGGACTGCTCTTTCCCCCGCTCCGGTCACAGCTCATGCACCAAAACAATGCCCCCTTATAAGTTACCACTCCATGGAGAGGAGTTGAAGCTCCCAGACTGCAGGGAAACTGCTGGAAAATACCCGTGAAATTCTGACACTAGCTCCCGACTTGCGGAGGAGGCGGTTGCATTGAAATCAGCCTCGGTGAGCAGCGCCCGGCGTGACGAGGTCACTCGAACCTCCAGAATCCAGGTGCTGGCGGGCGGGCAATTATGAACGAAAACCTGCAACTTAAAACCACCCCAGTGATTTCAACTCTGATCCATAAAATAGGCTCCTAATGCAGCGACTCTTCGACCGTTGTTGGCGACTGCTCCGTCCCACGCGGCCGGGATGCGAACGGGACAGATCACGGAAGAACGGCGAAGCAAAACACTGGTAAAAACGTTCCAGCTGTAGCGGAGGAAAGAGGAAGGGCCTCGGCTGAAGCCGGGTTAAATAGCTGAGGCCCCGCCCCCGGAGCCAGCCGATTGGCTGTCCTGGTGAGTGAGGTGAACGGGGATTCCCTTGTACTTGCAGGGGCTGGAGCCAGCCCCCGCGTGTGTGGGGGAGGGGTGTGAAGCCCGCAACCCCACCTTTGCCAGCACAGAAGTGGTTTTTTTCAATTACAATCTAATAATTGCCTCATTATAACAATACCAATTTATAATACAATTATTAATATCAGTGGTTCCAATGCTGAATTATATAATTTAGATAAAGTGGCCCCCTGTGTGCTAAATTTGATGATTCTATTATTTTCTTTATTTCTGCCTTCCAAAATCTTATTAATTTCCATTACATTCCAGTCATAATAATAATCCCTTATACAACAACTGCAATATTAATAACTTCTATTCGTGTTGACACGTTAAATGATTTATGAAACTACAAGTGAGGAACTCAAACTACATCCTTGTTCTTCCTGTGTGTGGCAATTCTTCTGCCTGTGGTGTTTCTTCCGGTCCTTGTAAGATGTTATGTCTCCCCACCCACCCAGTTGTTGCTGTTATTCTTCATGCCTTGGGTGGAGCTGATATCCCAATGTTGTTCCAGAAATTTCTCCCTTGTTTCATCCCGTGCTTCATTGTTCTGCAACTTTAACAAATCCTAAAATACATATCAACCAAAATATAGACCACAAGAATAATACTACATCCACACTTCCAAAATCTAGCATACAGTGGTACCCCGCAAGACGAATGCCTCGGAAGACGAAAAACTCGCTAGACGAAAGGGTTTTTCATTTTCTGAGGTGCTTCGCAAGATGGATTTTCCTAAGGGCTTGCTTCGCTAGACGAAACGGCCCTGCCTCTCGTGTCATGGCGACGGTCACTGCACGCACGTTCGCACGCTCGCTTACCCACTCCTCCGGCTCCCTCCCACTTTCCGACTGACGGCCGACCTTCCGGCTGCCTCGTACCGCTGCCTACCCCCCTCGCACGCTCCCCTCAGGAGCCGTTGCCGCCAGCAGCCAGCGTTGCAGCCAGCCTTGCACTCCTGAGCCCCGCCGCCCTCCAGCAGCCGCGTCGCGCGGTGGCCACAACGCGCGGGTGAGTCTGAGGTACCGGCTGCGGCAGATGCCCTGCTTCTCCCCGCCCCTCCCCGCCGTTGTTGCAGTGGTGCTTCGCAAGACGAAAAAACTCGCACAACAAAAAACTCACGGAACAAATTAATTTCGTCTTGCGAGGCACCACTGTACATGAAAATGTTATGCTAGGTGGGAACCTGGAACAATAATTGTCTCTTCTTCTTCTTCTGAAATAATTTTTATTTGAATTTTACAAGATTATAACAATACCAAATCCATATCCACATTTAGAGATTTCTCTGAATCTTCAGACTTCCCCTTTCCGCTCCATGGGCCCTATTATCAAACCTACCAAGTTTGTTGATGTTGACCGGTTTTGGCACCTAAGGTTAGATAACTTATGCATTTAGGGGCACCAAGGATCTTGCAAAGAAAAGTGGCTTGAATTTTTTCGACCCTTTCCCTCTATTCTGACATATGTAGGGATAGAACAAAGATGTCCAATCATTTGTATGGTGGATGGGGAAAGACTTGGTAGGTCAGGCTTCCAGAAGACCTAGTGGACCAGCCTTCACCACATCCCATGTACCTAGAATGCCCCAGATCTTTTCTGTGAAGACGACAGATGCTAATCTTGCTGCACCCCAAGTTTCTTAACTGGGGTCTGTTCATACATCATAAAGGTGTTCATAGGAATGTAACTTGCAAAAATTCAGAAGGATGAGTGTAGGGGATTGGAGGTTATGATGAATCACCAACCAACCAACCAACCAACCAACCAACCAACCCACACCTTCCGTATTCTCTTAGCTTTCACCTCTCTCCTCCTGCTTTGAGGTAGCCTGCCTAGGTTTTCCCAGAATTCTTATCCTTGAGTACATCGAATACAGTTTTCAGTCCATGTTGGGTCCAGTATTCTGCTCCCCTTCCTTCTGGGTTGTGGGTCAGGGCCTCCAGTCTCACACCCCTAGACAATTTCTCCAGCTGCTTCCTCTCTGGCACATGGGGAATCTCTTCCCTGGACATCTGCCCCAAGGAATCTTGCCACCAAGCTAGATCTGGGGGCACTTCCTTCAGAATCCCTGGGCCCACCCCACCCACATGGTGCTCAATATCCACCCCCTTTTCCTTACTCATGGAGCTAAACAAAGACATATTATTTCCCCGGTGACTCTGGGCGACCTTGGTTGTTGCTGCCAGAACTGAGACAGGGCCCCACACATTTCCAAAAGGGAAGGTAGCCAGTCCTGGAGAAGGAAAACTCTGGTTCTAAACCTCCACTGCCTTGCAGCCAAACTCATTCATGAGAAAGTCATTGGGACACTGAGGTTAACCCTGAGATAATATCATGATCCTGCCTTTAACTCAGTGTACTTTGGGGATCGACCAAAGGTATTAATTTGTTTCCTGGAACTATTGGCCAAATGCCACATCAAACAAGTTTTTCAGCTGTGCATCTGTGTGGTGTGAGAGAAATGCTTACTGAGTAGGACATTACATTGCAACAGATAAATATTTTAATAGACTTCTACTCTAGAATTCCAATTGTAATGCAATAAAATACATTGTATATATAAAGATATAAAAGTAGAAATAAACTACAATTAAAAATCCCTGAGCACCCTACCATGGCACATTGCACTTGCTGCAACGGGTAGCAAAATGATTGAGTGGTCCTGCAAGACCTTCAGCAATTCTCAAGTGGTCCGTGGGAAGAAAAGTATCAGAACCACTGGTTTAGAACTTCAGAAAGGAGAAACAACGGAACATCAGTAATAGTGCAAAGACCTCCTGGGTTTATTTGGAGAACTGACACGTTTCTTCAGAATATTCTACACGGCTTGTGCTGGTTTGGGCCAGATGCATCTCCACACGAAGTCAAGAATGGAGGCTGGCAAGTAAGAGACAGGAACGTATAAGAGTTTGGCATCCCATCCTGGACAGTAGCGGATGCGAGGGGAGCAGGATGTCAGGGCATGTTCTATAGAGTCCGTGACCAGTTGAAAGTTGCTGCTGCCGGTGAAGTGGCAGAATTTTAATAATTTGAGACCTGTGTGTGGGATATAGGAAACAAAAGAAAACTTAGTGATGCAAAAACATCTATGTATTTATTTCTGCATTTATTTATTTGATTTATTTGATTTCTATGCTGCCGCAGGAGATAGCCTAAATATTTTGGGTTCTGAAGGGATAGGTTAGCTTCTGGATTTCTCTGCCTAGGAGGTCTAAATCTAAGGAGGAGCATTGGGAGCATTTTCTGTTGCTTTAAGACGGAACCTTTTTCAACAGGGGATTAGACATTGTCAATCTGTATTTCAGGCTGTAGGAGGGGCTTGAGAGTTGTATCTAGGTGAGGGTCGCCATACGCCGGGTTCAGGGGCAGGCAACCCAGGCTCTGTCTCTGTCTCAGGCAGGGCTGGATTTAGGTTTGATGAGGCCCTAGGCTACTGAAGATATTGGGGCCCTTGTCCGGCTGTCCTTTGTCAACAACAAATTGTCACCGTTTTTTGTGTTGAATATATGCTATATGGTAATTTATGGACCTAATAGGTATCTAAAGCCATTTGCAGATAAGAAAATAAATATTTTATTTTATTTGTTTTTTGTCTTATATTTTGGAAATGTCCATCTAGGTTTTTTTCCTTTAATTTTTTTGGGGGGCCCCAAGAGAGTGGGACCCTAAGCCATAGCGTGTCTAGCTATGGATTTGGAAACCAGCAATTTAGCCTGGTGGGTCTCAGGGTCTCAGGGTCTCTCTCTCTCTCTCTCTCTCTCTCTCTCTCTCTCTGTGTGTGTGTGTGTGTGTGTGTGTGTGTGTTTCACTGCAACAGTGTGACTTATTAGCACATACTTTAATTGCAGGCTTTGCAGTTATAATAGCTGTGTGCTTTTGCACATTGCAAACCAAACTGAATTCCCCCCCCCGACCATTTCAACTCACTGCGCTCAAAGTAGCGCTGCCCATAGGCTTCCTTGATGTCAGAAGGGGCTTGGCTCCATGCATTCTGGTAGCTCTCTACCGTCTTTGACTGAATGGGTGTTTTGAAACAACCGGGTTCAATAATGCTGACTCGGACCCCGAAAGGATGCATCTCTCGCCTGAATAGAGGAGGAAAAAATCAAGAAACACGTAGAGAAATCAAGAAACTGAACCAGAATAATAAGGAAGATCATGAATAATAAGGAAGATCATGATTTGCGGTCCATGGAATAGAACATCTTTCCAGAAGAAGAAGAAGAAGAAGAAGAAGAAGAAGAAGAAGAAGAAGAAGAAGAAGAAGGGAGAGAGGGAGATTTGTTTTGAAATGCAGCCTCATGTCTTCTTCTGTCTTGAGGCACCAGGGCATTGTCTATGACCGGGCATCAGGCATATTCAGAGGCAGCCACCAGGAGGTTGGTGCTTACAACTCTTGCTGGTACATTAAATTGTTTCCTCAAGGAAAAGAGCTGACTTAGGTGTGCAAACCCCTGCTGATTACTTGGTAAGTCTCTGGTGCAGTCCACATGTCCCAGCACCTGCTCTTTATTCATTGCTGTCTTCTGCTTGAAACTCAGCTACAGAAGCAGACATCCCACTAAAGCAAGGAGAAAGAGGAAGATAACAGAACTATCATTTTTACCTCAGGATGTCAGAGAAGGCTTCCACGCCGTACTTGGATGCGGAATAGGGTACTGCAAAGCATGCCAATTGTCCCATTATACTGGACATGTTGACTACCCTCCCTCTGGCTCTTCTCACCAGGGGCAGCATGTGTAGCGTCATGTCAAACATCCCAAGAAAGTTGACGCCAATCACCTTTGCAACGCCATCTTTGGTCAGCCACTCACTGGGAGCTGATGGGGCAGCAATGGCTGCATTGTTCACCAAACCCCAGAGCCCTGTGTGAGAAGAAAAAAATATTCTTATTGTTCCAGGTCCCCACCTGCCTTAATAATTGGATATACACAATTCTTTGGAAATGTGGGTATATCTGCATTCTTGTGAGCGCTCTCTCTCTCTGTCTCTGTGTGTGTGCACGCAGATACACACAATGATATATTTCCCATTAATACTATATGCACTGCCAAGGATGATTTCCCATATTGTAGTCCCCCAAAAAATTTTCCCGCTCCCTCAGAAGGAGGTTTTTCCTTCTGCACCACAGCTAATGGACGCCATTTTCTCAACTCCTTTATCTTTTGCTAAGTCAAATTAGAACTTCAAACGAGGGCTGCACAGCCAGATAACTAATTACAATTGGAAATCTCCTGTATTCCGTTTAATGTTAGTTCTTTCTTGGTGAGGTTTGGCAGAGAAGTGTAGATGTAGATATACAGAAGGAAAAATAACCACGCACCTCACATTAATGAAAACACAACGATAGAGTCCTTTTCAAAACATTGACATCCAAACGAATTAAGTACTTAACCCGAGGTACCACTGTATTAGGAGTCACACCACATTTTGTGGGAAAGTGGAATAAAGATAAGCAGATGATGATGATACAGATAATCCCTGGCGTGATCCATAGCATGGAAACAACACAACAAAAAGCTACCTTTGTTCCCCACTTGTTCTTTCACCCACTCCGTCGCTGCCGCAACGCTCTCTGTACTGGTGACATCCAGAATGGTGGTTTTCAAGCGCTCTGAGGTGACCTTGTCCAGCTGCTCTGCCCCCTTCTGTGTGGTACAGGTTGCCAACACCCGCAGACCCCGGGCATCCAGATGCCTGGCAAGGTGGTTCCCAAGGCCAGCGGAACAGCCAGTGATGAAGACATATTTCTCCGTCAGGTTCTCCACCGTCTGTCTCTCCTGGTACCATCGGCAAAGGAAGTAAAGCCCCAGCAGGGCAGCCAGGTAGAGCCACATGGCTGAAACCTGCAGGGAAGAAGCTTGCAAGAGTGGGGACACACAGGCACCTAGCAAGCCTTGGAGAAACCAAATCCCAACCCCTGCTCCACCATGAAGCTTGCTGTTCTATTTAGCCTCCCAGGCAGTGTTATTGAGGGGAAGGAGCAATTTTCCATGATGCATTGAACTGCTTGGAGCAGAGGCAGGCTAAAAGAAGTATAAACAATAGCTCTAGCTAGCTGCTTATTAACCGAACAGCTTAATAAAGAGGAGCAGTGTGATCTTATTTATATCTATAGACATAAACGACACTGAGCTCAAATACTGTGCAAGCTCAGCATCAGCATCCAACAGGTCATATGCCTTATTTTGCCATCACTGCATCACATATTGCATTTGCTCAAGGTCCAATCCCCAATTTGTTTTGTTTGTTAATTTTATTTTTTGAGTTTTCAGTTTTACAAAAGATATGAAATGTAGTACATCTTCAGAATAAAAACATAATTTGACTTCCCTCCTCCCCTTCTGTTTCATCTTCTGGTTTCACTTTTATTTCTGCATTTCCCCTAGAAAGGTTAAGGGACCCCTGACTGTTAGGTCCAGTCGTGACCGACTCTGGAGTTGTGGCGGTCATCTCGCTTTGTTGGCCGAGGGAGCCGGCGTACAGCTTCCAGGTCATGTGGCCAGCATGACTAAGCCGCTTCTGATGAACCAGAGTAGCACATGGAAACGCCGTTTACCTTCCCGCCGGAGCGGTACCTAGTTTATGTACTTGCACTTTTGGGTGTGCTTTCAAATTGCTAGGTTGGCAGGAGCTGGAACCGAGCAACGGGAGCTCACCCCGTCGCGGGGATTCGAACCGCCGACCTTCTGATCGACAAGTCCTAGGCCCTGTGGTTTAACCCACAGCGCCACCCGTGTCCCCCCCAAAAAGTATTAGAAACAACTAAACTCAATAAGGCAATGAATGGGGAAGGAATTCCATGGTGTTACTTTAATTCAACCTCTGTCAAGAGCTGCTAGGATTGCCAAATAACCCGAAAGACTATTGCTTTGTGCCTTTGACAACAGCTTGTTCTGTGAAGTCACACAGTGAAACTTCATTTTGTAAGAAGATAAATGTTCCTGTCTGATAATGTCCACTGATCAACCTATTTCTAAAAGCACAGATACAAGATATCATAATCAATGCTGCAAGAATTTAATTTTAACTGACAAGCTGTTGCAGGACCTCAAACCGATTAGTCAGCATTTGCCTCTGAAGTCATTTTGGATCTCTAGCAATACTAAGATCAAACATAGCAATGAAATATCAAAGACTGAACAATTATTTTTATGCGTTTCTTACCTCCTTTACTGAACTTTCAACTGCTGGCGGTTGATGCGGTGTTGTTCCTGTACTTCGGTGTCATTTGTGTTATACAACCAATGCTTGGACTTTGTGTCAAGCTTCAGTCAGACAAATTGGGGATCGGACCTTCAGTTAATAAGTAGCTAGCTAGAGCTATTGTTTATACTTCTTTTAGCTTGCCTCTGCTCCAAGCAGCTCATTGCATAATGCAAAATTTCTCTTGTCCCACAATAACACTGTGAGGAAGGCGAAATAGAGCAGTGGCAACATAAAAAGTCTTCTAGTGAACTTCTTGGTGGAGCAGGAATTAGAAATATCCAACTCTAAGTCCTGCCGGGGGTGTTTGTGCCTTCCATTCCGGAAGTCCGTTCAACTTCCAAAATGTTTGGAAAACAAAGCGTGGCTTCTGATTGGCTGCAGGAAGCTCCTGAAGCCAATCAGAAGCCAATCGGAAGCCGCACCGGACGATAGAAAATCATTCCGGTTTTCGATTGTTCAGGAGCCGAAATGTACAAGTTCCAAAGCATTTGGCAACCAAGGTACGACTGTACTTAAATTGTATATTAGCACCTGTTGTTGTTTCTTTGCTTATTATGATAGTAGTTAATAAAGCTTGCTTCTACAGCCTAAAAGTTTGCGATCCAAAGAACTCGCTGCTGCCTCAGGATTACCAGGGCTGGGTGATTGTTGGGGAGGCATAACCATTGGGCATTACACAGTTGCCAAATGAGCCAACAAGCTATGGATGGAAAACAAGTCTAATTGCATATTTTAGGATTCTAATGAGAGGCAGATTTGGTCATCAGTACCTTAAGGAGAAGTAATTTATTATTATTATTCTGAACTATTGTCTGATGCAGCTGAAACTGCAATGCTTTACCACTCATTTACTTAGGAAAAAAATGCATTAAACTGTGGGACTTCAGACCAATGGACACTCTCAATTTTACCTGTGGATGCTATCTGTCCAGATTTTAATTTGCTTCTGAACTAATTTTAAGATGTATTTTAACTAATTGATTGCCTGTTTTTATGTTCTTATGTTCTTTGTATACCATCTTAGTTTCATGATGTTAGCTGCCCTCAGCCCAGCTTTGGCCAGGGAGGGTGGGACACAAATAAAAATTTATCTATCTATCATCTATATCTATCATCTATCTATCTATCTATCTATCTATCTATCTATCATCTATCTATCATCTCTCTCTCTCTCTCTCTCTCTCTCTCTCTCTCTCTCTCTCTCATCTATCTATCATCTATCTATCTATCTATATCTATCTATCTATCTATCTATCTATCTATCTATCTATCATCTATCTATCTATCATCTATCATCTATCTATCATCTATCTATCTATCATCTATCTATCTATCTATCTATCTATCTATCTATCTATCTATCTATATCTATCTAATCTATCTAATCTATCTATCATCTATCTATCTATCTATCTATCTATCATCTATCTATATCTATCTATCATCTATCTATCTATCTATCTATCTATCTATCTATCTATCTATCATCTATCTATCTATCTATCATCTATCTATCTATCTATCTATCTATCTATCTATCTATCATCTAATCTATCTATCTATCTATCTATCTATCTATCTCTATCATCTATCTATCTATCATCTAATCATCTATCATCTATCTATCTATCTATCATCTATCATCTATCTATCTATCATCTATCTATCTATCTATCTATCTATCTATCTATCTATCTATCTACTATCTATCTATCATCTATCTATCTATCATCTATCTATCAATCATCTATCTATCTTTCTATTTATCTATCTATATCTATCTATCTATCATCTATCTATCTATCTATCTATCTATCTATCTATCTATCTATCTCTTCTCATCCAGCGTTCAGTTACCAGCAGATGACTTCTTGAAAGCAGCAATCAAGCACACTCTCCCTTCCTGTGCTTTCCAGCCATTGGTATTTTGAAGTATTTCTGCTTCCAGCTGTAGAGGCAGAGCATAGACATCTTGGCTGCCCAATCCACTTTTAAAACCATCCAAGTGGGTGGGCACCCCTATCTCCTGAACCTTCCAACATTCAACTTCATTGGATGTCCATGAGTTCCAGTGTTGGAGAATGAGAAGCAGTGTGGTGCAGTGGTTAGAGTTTCAAACTAGGACCTGGGAGACCTGGGTTCAAATCTCCACTTGGCATGCTGCTCATTGGGTGAGGTCCCAACACTGATCTTTGGAGAACTCCACTTTCTACATCTCCCTATCTAGATATTCCATTTATTCCTCTACTCTGTGTCCTGCTTCTTAACCAGTCTCATGACTGCTCAGCTTATTCAGGAGTCGGCAGTCTAAGTACACTAGGTCAACTGGATCAGTTTTTATCCAACAGATCTACTTTGGATAAGCCTTCATGCTCTTTGCTAAATTTCATTAGGAGCCAGTGTGGTGTAGTGGTTAAGAGCGGTAGTCACGTAATCTGGGTAACCGGGTTCGCGTCTCCGCTCCTCCACCTGCAGCTGCTGGGTGACCTTGGGCCAGTCACAGTCTCTCAGCCCCACTCACCTCACAGAGTGTTTGTTGTGGGGGAGGAAGGGAAAGGAGAATGTTAGCCGCTTTGAGACTCCTTAAAGGGAGTGAAAGGCGGGATATCAAATCCAAACTCTTCTTCTTCTTCTTCTTCATGTAAAGGCCTCCCAAAATGGCCCCCAGAGGTCATTGGTTGGCCTTACTTTTAAAACTGTGTGAATCCCTGGGGAAATATTGGATCTCCAGCAATACTAAGAACAAATGCAAGAGCAGGGCATTTGGTTTTTTGAAGGAGTGATGTGAATAGAAGCTTTAGGACTCCCATGCTTTCAATTACAGCTTTCCCCTTAACAAATATTGCCCATTTTATTGCTTCCTGTTGATAGTAGTTGGGGAAATGATGATGAACCACCCATTCAACTCTTTTAAAAAAATCATTTTTATTGGTTGCGTGGCAATTTCCTGCCTCCCTCCGAAGAAATGAAGACACAGGACACAAAAATTCAGGTTAATGGGTCAAATTAGGCCACAACTTTATTCATTACAGGAATTGAGCAGTATTGGCCTTAGGCATTGGTCCTAACTAATAACCGGTGAAAGACGGAAGGGTTAATCACCAGTGGGGGGAGTCCTGCTGAGGCACATCAACTAGGACCTCCCCCCGGTGTCACCACGTGGGGACGTGCCATGGGCCCACACCTCCATAGGCTTAGGACAAGGCCACGCCCCCCAGAATCCTTTACCGGACTACCCTTGTTTGGGGGAAGGTGATGGCGCTCCTTCTCCCCTTCATTTGCATAACAATAGGATTGTACCCCCACCAATGCCTAACCGCCACTCGAGCCCAAGCTCGCCGCCAATACCCCCAAACCTGTAACCAATCCCTAATCCCTGATGTAATGTCTCTCAACCAAACATCATTTCCCGCATCGGAAAGATGTACGCCATCATCTCTGTAGAGGGCCACCTTGACGTACTGGATTTTGGGATGGTCAATGACCCGTCCCCCCAGCGCCACCACTCTACGTGCCACAGTACATTGCAAGATCTTTCGGGCTCTATTCACCGCAGCGGGGGAGCGACATTCTCTCCCCGTGCGCCTTTCTAGTAAAGATGACCACAGAATGCTAGTGCCGGGGTAAGAGGTGAGTAGTTCCTCAAAGTCTCCAAAAATATTCCACTGCAAATCGATGGCTTTACGGTACGCTATATCCTGCATCTGGGGGGCCCTCAATCGCCACTCTGTTCATAACAATCGGCATGAACTCGGCCCATCGCATCCCTCTCCTAGCCATCCAGGTGACATCAATGTTTGGCCGTAAACCGAGCCTAAGCCAGGAGCCCGACATAGCAGCCTGTTTAGCAGCCCAATGCACGATACTGTGCCCCACGATCCATATCCGAATTCTCGTGTCTCCTGAAAGGTAAATGAAATAACAAGGCAAGATCAGTCATCGGCTCTTTCTAACATATGTTTTGTAAGCATCTGATTTCCATCGCCCCATGTCCTTAATTCTTTCTGCTGAAAGGCCCATATGTACGGCAGTAGTAGCTGCCCCAATCCTGAAGGAATGAGCTGCGAATTCTGCTGCGTTGAGGCCGCAGGCCACTATCGCCATCCGCATTACCCGAGTAAACTGGTGCCTAGTCAGGGGAGAACCATCGTTGTGGATTAATAACGGCCCGGGCAACCTGGGTCTCAGATATAGGAAGTGCCTGGTATCTTTTACCGGGCAAGGCCCTGCTTTCTTCGTTGAAAGTAATCTAATTAGCGCCCTTTTCCCTTGCTGGTCGGTTTTAGAACTGCGGACTTGTACGATCAGGTCTGAGCACGAGAGGGTCAAGTCCTGCAACAATATACCCCGTTGTGTATTTTCTGGGCCTCCTTCGCATACCACCTCACCTATCTGGAGCGCTCCAAAAAATGCAATGGAATATGCTGCTGAGAATAGCCGCGCTTCAAATTTTGACCAGCATATGGCTCTCAATTTTCTGTGAATTTGGCTAAGGATGTCAATTGTAATAGGCTTCCTTTTATCCTTGCTGGGGGCTCCTGCCTGCGCCAACCTTCGAGCACTTTGCGCACTACAAAGTCTGCACATGGGTCTGTGGAATAGGCCACTTTGGAAAAGAAGGATATAGCGGCCAACTGAATGTTCAAGGTTTTTGATGCTGTCCCTCTCAACAGACCCCCCTGCTGAAGTCCCAACATTGTCGACGCCACTTAGGAGAATCCTGAGATTTCTTTTCAACATATGGACCTACATGATCCATCCAATAGTTCTGGTTCCACAGTTCCCAGCGAGTGGATGGCAGAAGTGACGCATTTCTACGAAAACCCTCGTCACAAGATAAGGCAGCATTCTCCCCTGCTATTGTGAAGGCCCGTCTCACGTGTGCCATGTGTGCTACACATACATAGCCCGCTTGTGATAAGCCGCGGAAACTACACCCATGAAGACCTGGTAACCATCTAACCAATTATCGAAAGTGTGTTCCTCCCGGGGGGTCCTATATCCCCGTTTCCCATAATTACGTTTTTTTCTCCCCTTTACCAGTCATCTTAGTCGGGGGGAGGAGAGTGAATATGTCAATGTAATCCCCGTTGAGTATTTTAGTCCTCTTCTTCTTAGATAAATGATTGCCTAGTATAAAATCAGTGGACACATTGGTGGATGTTTTTACATCTTCCACCAATGCCCCCCTCTTTCCATTCCAGGGACCCGTCAAAGGACTTGCGATGGGAATTAGCCCTCCTTTCATGCACCCACAAAGGGAGCCCAGAAATATCCTCGCCCTGGCCCCAGTAATCCTCTATGGGAGCGTCGCTATCCGGATCTGAAGAGGAGGTACCTGACTCATCCTCGGAGTCCGACTTCCTGCTCTTCTTGCCTTTTTTTCGCAGTGTGCTTCCTCTTGGACTTCCTTTTTCCACCCTGCTGAACAGCATCGGCTACCGTTTGGACCGTGGCCAGGGTGTCTTGGCATCCCTGTTGTTTCCCCTCATCGGACGATCCAGATTCCCCCACCACCGTCGTGAGCTGCTGTGATGAATCCTGAAAGAGACTAGGCATACCTATGTCCTGATGAGAATTAGTATTGTTGGCTCCCCCAGGAGGAGCTCTACTGCCTGAGGAACCCGAATTGGACCCAAGGGATAGAGCGCACTGCGAGCGGGTTCTACGTGGTGACACTGCGGTGGGCCCCAGTGGGGCTATGCCCGGCCTGGAGGCAGAGGTACTCGGGCGCTCCTGATTACTGGGTATGGTGTCAGGAATGTAATCCTGTGAGGCTGGCAGTGGCGCTGGGAGAGGTATGGCTCCTGGCCTACATTGCCTATAAAAGGTCTCAAATGCTGCGAAGAACTGAACAGATGCTTGTGGGTTGCACAGCATGACTGGCACCAGTGCATCCATTTGAGTGGCTCCTTTGCTCAGCTCCCTTTGCGGGAAGATACCTGCTGATTATTCTTAGGAGGCATGGCGAAAGGAGCGTACCACCACCAGCACGTAGGTTATTTATTTATTTGTTTGTTTATTAATATCTATCATATATATATATATATATATATATATATATATATATAATTTTTATTTTTAAAATTATTTATTTATTTATTTATTTATTTATTTATGCACTATTATTAACCTTTGTCGTTAATTATTCTCTTCTATAAATCTTTACCTATTTATTTATTTATTTATTTATTTATTTATTTAATTTCTTTATTTATTTGTTTATCTATCTATCTATGTATCTTTCTATTTACCTAATTATCTTTTTATCTATCTATCATCTATCTATCTATCTATATCTGTCTAGATATATATCAACTATTATTGGCTATAAAATTTGCTTAAGGAAAACACTTGTCACTAAACCCTTAGGCTTAGCTCAGTATTGCCCAAACTGACTGCTTTAAAAGCACAGCAATACTGCTGTAAGCTAACTGCGAAGGCAGCGGTGCAATGCTTATTGGCTGCAGCGTTTACTACTTATTTATCAAACTGTACCAATTAACTTTTGAGCAGCACAATAAGCAGCATGGAGCACTTTTCTGATTTTGAATGTACTCCTGTCAGTTAAATCAAACACTTTAAGCTGGCTCCCACAGATTGCAACAATAGACTTCCCCCTGCTGTGATGAATCCTGAAAGAGACTAGGCATACCTATGTCCTGATGAGAATTAGTATTGTTGGCTCCCCCAGGAGGAGCTCTGCCACCTGAGGAACCCGAATTGGACCCAAGCAAGCAACAAAATAATCCTTCCGATGGGGCTACAGGGTAGCAGCCCACCGGCACAGAGAAAGCTCTGCCTGCACAGGCAGTGGCTTTATTTTGAAGGCAGTGGCTTTATATGAAGGTAACGGCCACCCTCTTAGCACAAGAGGCTATAAGGAAATGGCTTAGCCGTTTCCAGCACCCGGCAGCTTAAAATTGCCGCTGAGATGCGATGCTGGCCAGGCCGTGCCTCACCTAAAATGGCGGATCACATGGGCTCACTTAAAATGGCGGCGCCCGCAGACATTGTCTTGGCAACAGCATGGCTATAGGGATTTTAAACTGGGGAAATTCCCCCCCAAGGCACGCCGTAATGCGAATAAATTCAAATAACCAGATAAATTTCAACCCCGAATGATTCGCTAATTATGCTCGCCGATTGCCTCTCCCTAGGTGGCCACCGAAAACAAAGCCTGCCTGCACCACGTGGGTTTGGGTAGCCTAGTGATGCTGTGTAGCGGCGACCAACAACCGGCAACACACACAAGCGACCGCTTCAATTTGGACTGCAGTTTAATAAAATACATGACTAAAACCCTTTGGTACTGCTGACTCCTGCATCCTCTCAGCTACCAATAAAATTATTAATCTTTCCCCCCCACACAGTTAGCAAATTTTATGAAAAGTTAATCAGCAGGCAGCTGCTGCCTCACCTAAGATGGCCGCAGTTCAAGGGAAGGAAACCTCCGACCACGTGGGCTACCACAATGCAATGCTGCTCGAGCTACCGCGGCAACCTTCAAAAATGATTATGCTGGCTAAAACCCCCAAACCTCAGGGGGCTGCTCTTTCCCCCGCTCCGGTCACAGCTCATGCACCACAACAATGCCCCCTTATAAGTTACCACTCCATGGAGAGGAGTTGAAGCTCCCAGACTGCAGGGAAACTGCTGGAAAATACCCGTGAAATTCTGACACTAGCTCCCAACTTGCGGAGGAGGCGGTTGCATTGAAATCAGCCTCGGTGAGCAGCGCCCGGTGCGACGAGGTCACTCGAACCTCCAGAATCCAGGTGCTGGCGGGCGGGCAATTATGAACGAAAACCTGCAACTTAAAACCACCCCAGTGATTTCAACTCTGATCCATAAAATAGGCTCCTAATGCAGCGACTCTTCGACCGTTGTTGGCGACTGCTCCGTCCCACGCGGCCGGGATGCGAACGGGACAGATCACGGAAGAACGGCGAAGCAAAACACTGGTAAAAACGAATGCCCCAGAATGACAGATCCTAATCTTGCTGCACCCCAAGTTCCTTGACTGTGGTCTGCTCATACATCATAATGGTGTTCATAGGAAGGTAACTTGCAAAAATTCAGAAGGATGAGTGTAGGGGATTGGAGGTTATGATGAATCACCAACCAACCAACCAACCAACCAACCAACCAACCAACCAACCCACACCTTCCGTATTCTCTTAGCTTTCACCTCTCTCCTCCTGCTTTGAGGTAGCCTGCCTAGGTTTTCCCAGAATTCTTATCCTTGAGTACATCGAATACAGTTTTCAGTCCATGTTGGGTCCAGTATTCTGCTCCCCTTCCTTCTGGGTTGTGGGTCAGGGCCTCCAGTCTCACACCCCTAGACAATTTCTCCAGCTGCTTCCTCTCTGGCACATGGGGAATCTCTTCCCTGGACATCTCCTGCCCCAGGGAATCTTGCCACCAGGCTAGATCTGGGGGCACTTCCTTCAGTATCCCTGGGCCCACCCCACCCACATGGTGCTCAATATCCACCCCCTTTTCCTTACTCATGGAGCTAAACAAAGACATATTATTTCCCCGGTGACTCTGGGCGACCCTGGTTGTTGCTGCCAGAACTGAGACAGGGCCCCACGCATTTCCAAAGGGGAAGGTAGCCAGTCCCGGAGAAGGAAAACTCTGGTTCTAAACCTCCACTGGCTTGCAGCCAAACTCATTCATGAGAAAGTTTTTGCGACACTGAGATTAACCCTGAGGTAATATCATGATCCTGCCTTTAACTCAGTGTACTTTGGGGATCGATCAAAGGTATTAATTTGTTTACTGGAACTATAGGCCAAATGACACATCAAACCAGTTTTTCAGTGGTGCATCTGTGTGGTGTGAGAGAAATGCTTACTAAGTAGGACATTACATTGCAACAGATAAATATTTTAATAGACTTCTACTCTAGAATTCCAATTGTAATGCAATAAAATACATTGTATATATAAAGATATAAAAGTAGAAATAAACTACAATTAAAAATCCCTGAGCACCCTACCATGGCACATTGCACTTGCTGCAACGGGTAGCAAAATGATTGAGTGGTCCTGCAAGACCTTCAGCAATTCTCAAGTGGTCCGTGGGAAGAAAAGTATCAGAACCACTGGTTTAGAACTTCAGAAAAGAGAAACAACGGAACATCAGTAATAGTGCAAAGACCTCCTGGGTTTATTTGGAGAACTGACATGTTTTTTCAGAATATTCTACACGGCTTGTGCTGGTTTGGGCCAGATGCATCTCCACACGAAGTCAAAAATGGAGGCTGGCAAGTAAGAGACAGGAACGTATAAGAGTTTGGCATCCCATCCTGGACAGTAGCGGATGCGAGGGGAGCAGGATGTCAGGGCATGTTCTATAGAGTCCGTGACCTGTTGAAAGTTGCTGCTGCCGGTGAGGTGGCAGAATTTTATTACTTTGAGACCTGTGTGTGGGATATAGGAAACAAAAGAAAACTTAGTGATGCAAAAACATCTATGTAGTTATTTCTCCATTTATTTATTTGATTTCTATGCTGCCCTATACCTCCGCAGGAGATAGCCTAAATATTTTGGGTTCTGAAGGGATAGGTTATCTTCTGGATTTCTCTGCCTGGAAGGTCTAAATCTAAGGAGGAGCATTGGGAGCATTTTCTGTTGCTTTAAGACGGAACCTTTTTCAACAGGGGATTAGACATTGTCAATCTGTATTTCAGGCTGTAGGTGGGGCTTGAGAGTTGTATCTAGGTGAGGGTTGCCATACGCCGGGTTCAGTGGCAGGCAACCCAGGCTCTGTCTCTGTCTCGGGCAGGGCTGGATTTAGGTTTGATGAGGCCCTAGGCTACTGAAGATATTGGGGCCCTTGCCCAGCTGTCCTTTGTCAACAACAAATTGTCACCGTTTTTTGTGTTGAATATATGCTATATGGTAATTTATGGACCTAATAGGTATCTAAAGCCATTTGCAGATAAGAAAATAAATATTTTATTTTATTTGTTTTTTGTCTTATATTTTGGAAATGTACATCTAGGTTATTTTTTCCTTTAAATTTTTTTGGGGGGCCCAAGAGAGTGGGACCCTAAGCCATAGCGTGTCTAGCTATGGATTTGGAAACCAGCAATTTAGCCTGGTGGGTCTCAGGGTCTCAGGGTCTCAGGGTCTCTCTCTCTCTCTCTCTCTCTCTCTCTCTGTGTGTGTGTGTGTGTGTGTTCCACTGCAACAGTGTGACTTATTAGCACATACTTTAATTGCAGGCTTTGCAGTTATAATAGCTGTGTGCTTTTGCACATTGCAAACCAAACTGAATTCCCCCCCCCGACCATTTCAACTCACTGCGCTCAAAGTAGCGCTGCCCATAGGCTTCCTTGATGTCAGAAGGGGCTTGGCTCCATGCATTCTGGTAGCTCTCTACCGTCTTTGACTGAATGGGTGTTTTGAAACAACCGGGTTCAATAATGCTGACTCGGACCCCGAAAGGATGCATCTCTCGCCTGAATAGAGGAGGAAAAAATCAAGAAACACGTAGAGAAATCAAGAAACTGAACCAGAATAATAAGGAAGATCATGAATAATAAGGAAGATCATGATTTGCGGTCCATGGAATAGAACATCTTTCCAGAAGAAGAAGAAGAAGAAGAAGAAGAAGACGAAGAAGACGAAGAAGGGAGAGAGGGAGATGTGTTTTGAAATGCAGCCTCATGTCTTCTTCTGTCTTGAGGCACCAGGGCATTGTCTATGACCGGGCATCAGGTATATTCAGAGGCAGCCACCAGGAGGTTGGTGCTTACAACTCTTGCTGGTACATTAAATTGTTTCCTCAAGGAAAAGAGCTGACTTAGGTGTGCAAACCCCTGCTGATTACTTAGCTGGAAACTTAGCTGCAGAAGCAGACATCCCACTAAAGCAAGGAGAAAGAGGAAGATACAGAACTATCATTTTTACCTCAGGATGTCAGAGAAGGCTTCCACGCCGTACTTGGATGCGACATAGGGTACTGCAAAGCATGCCCGTCGTGCCATTATACTGGACATGTTGACTACCCTCCCTCTGGCTCTTCTCACCAGGGGCAGCATGTGTAGCGTCATGTCAAACATCCCAAGAAAGTTGACGCCGATCATCTTTTCAACGCCATCTTTGGTCAGCCACTCACTGGGAGCTGATGGGGCAGCAATGGCTGCATTGTTCACCAAACCCCAGAGCCCTGTGTGAGAAGAAAAAATTATTCTTATTGTTCCAGGTCCCCACCTGCCCTAATAATTGGATATACACAATTCTTTGGAAATGTGGGTATATCTGCATTCTTGTGAGCGCTCTCTCTCTGTCTGTGTATGTGTGCACGCAGATACACACAATGATACATTTCCCATTAATACTATATGCACTGCCAAGGATGATGCTGTTATGTCAAGGCACCCATCATAGCTTCTATCGCACACATCTTTTGCGCACTTAGTGCTTAGGATCCATGCACAGACACTCTTGCAACTTCAGTCATTGCCCTCTGTCAAATGAGCACAGCACTGAAGTGGAGGATAGTATGGAGCCCTAGGCATCAATTTGCCCAGCAGTCACCTGATTTCCCTGCATGCTGTCAGAGAATGGAGTCTGTTTTATAATAATAATCCGTGCAAACAAATGCATTGCTTTTCATGAAACATTTCCCATATTGTAGTCCAAAATTTCCCCCCCACTCCCTCAGAAGGAGGTTTTTCATTCTGCACCACAGCTAATGGACGCCATTTTCTCAACTCCTTTATCTTTTGCTAAGTCAAATTAGAACTTCAAACGAGGGCTGCACAGCCAGATAACTAATTACAATTGGAAATCTGCCTGTATTCCGTTTAATGTTAGTTCTTTCTTGGTGAAGTTTGGCATAGAAGTGTAGATGTACATATATAGAAGGGAAAATAACCACTCAACTCACATTAATGAAAACACAATGATAGAGTCCTTTTCAAAACCTTGACATCCAAATTTTGGTTTGTTTAGCAGATCTTTTTTATCTCCTTTCCAGAACATGCCTGTTTCTTAGTCCATATTTTCATAATTTTGAGAACACAGGGATCCCCAGCTCATGAGACTGTTTCTGGAAGGTTCCCAGTTTTTGCCGTGGTCATCACCCTGCCCCCACATCTTGTTGCGGAGGGCAGATAACGGACGATCTGAGGGTGGCACATCCTCCCCTACCGGGGGGGGGGGGGGGTCAGCAGGGCTAATTACCTTCATATTAACCCTGAATTACTGGCAAGACTGAGGGTTTGATCTCTTGGGAGGCAGCCATATCTCACGGCTGGAAACCAGAAGCCTGGATTAATTGTTTCTAGTAAGTTTTTTGAATAGTACTTGTTCATTTGATATATTGGGAGTCACTTTGGCCACATTTTGTGGGAAAGTGGAGTAAAGATAAGCAGATGATGATACAGATAATCCCTGGCCTGATCCAGAGCATGGAAACAAAACAACAAAAAGTTACCTTTGTTCCCCACTTGTTCTTTCACCCACTCCGTCGCTGCCGCCACACTCTCCTTACTGGTGACATCCAGAATGGTGGTTTTCAAGCGCTCTGAGGTGACCTGGTCCAGCTGCTCTGCCCCGTTCTGAGTGAGACAGGCTGCCAGCACCCGCAGGCCCCGGGCATCCAGCTGCCTGGCAAGTAGGTTTCCAAAGCCAGAGTCACACCCCGTGATGAAGACATATTTCTCCGTCAGGTTCTCCACCGTCTGCCTCTCCTGGTACCATCGGCGAAGGAAGTAAAGCCCCAGCAGGGCAGCCAGGTAGAGCCACATGGCTGAAACCTGCAAGGAAGATAACAGACAGAGTATAAGGGCCAAAGGCACTCCTGGGCATCAACAGCAGGGCAGCTAAAATATCCATGGAGAATATGAATCATGCAGAATGTTATAGTCAAGGACACATATGTGAGGAATCCGCAGTTAGATTTCCCAATATCTTTCTTTATTTAGAAGTAGCTCCAGGATCCACAGGCTTGAGTTGCTTTCAGACAAGGTCTCTATTGTGGAGTATCCATAATAAAAATGTATGGAAGCAAAGTGCTTAAAGGTAAAGGTACCCCTGCCCGTATGGGCCAGTCTTGACAGCTCTAGGGTTGTGCGCCCATCTCACTCAAAGAGGCCGGGGGCCAGCGCTGTCCGAAGACACTTCCGAGTCACGTGGCCAGCGTGACATCGCTGCTCTGGCGAGCCAGAGCCGCACACGGAAACGCCGTTTACCTTTCCGCTAGTAAGCGGTCCCTATTTATCTACTTGCACCTAGGGGTGCTTTCGAACTGCTAGGTTGGCAGGTGCTGGGACCGAACAGCGGGAGCGCACCCCGCCACGGGGATTCGAACCACCGACCTTTCGATCGGCAAGCCCTAGGCGCTGAGGCTTTAACCCACAGCGCCACCCGCGTCCCATAATAAAAATGTATGGAAGGAAAGTGCTTAATGTCACTTAAATAAATGTTTCATAAAAGTGCTATGAGATTCACTCATTCAAAAAGAACCTTCCCTTCTCTGCAGGTTAACACTGGAGCAGAATACTTAACCCACACATTCTTTAATGTTGGGTAGCTCACATACGCCAATGGGACCTCCTCTTCACGCTAAGCTCTCACAAAGCATCTTTGTTCTTCCCTGGATCATGGTTTGTAGGTCCAGATTACTGCCAGGGAAAGCATAACCCTCTGGCTGTGGGCTGGCCACCCTTTTCTCTCCACTCTTCACTCTCTGTTCACTTCAGCTTCCCCCCTGGATTTCCCCTGTCTGCTTTCCTCTCCCTCAGGCTTTGCGCATTCACTTGTGTCTGCACGCGAACACACATTAAATTAAGCCAATACAGTGGTACCTCTGGATACGAACGGGATCCGTTCTGGAGCCCCGTTTGCATCTAGAATCAAACGTAACTAGTGATGGCACGTCTGCGCACGCACGCACCGTTTTTCGCCGCTTCTGCTCATGCGCATGACGTCATTTTCAGCCTCTGCACATGCGCAAGCGGCGAAACCCGGAAGTAATGAGCTCCTTTAATTCCGGGTTGCCACGGAGCGCAACCTGAACGTGCTCAACACGAAGCGCATTCCACCCGAGGTATGGCTGTACAAGATTAAGCAACACAGCCATTGAGCCATAGGTTCATCATCGCTGCCCAGAAAGGATTTGCTGGAGGACAAACACAAACCTTGGTCCTTGCACAGATGTCAGGAGATGCCTTTAAACATAGCAATGGAAAATCAAAGACTGAACAATTATTTTTTTGAGTTTCTTACGTCCTCTGTAGAACTTTCAACTGCTGGCAGTTGATGGGGTGTCGTTCCTGAACTTGGTGTCCTTTGTGTTACACAACCAATGCTTGGACTTTTAAACCTTCAGTCCGGAAGTGTTGGAGGCCTTTTCCCATTGGCTGGGGGCATGTACCAGTTTCAGATTTCTTCTCTGGAGAAGCCTGGGATTGAACCTGCAATGTTCTGCATGCAAAGCCACTGAGGTTACAGCTGTTCCCTTTAAAAACAAAGATTGTAGTCCTCATGGTTCTGAAGAAAGGGCTAAGTTAAACAGGAACAGAGGGACCTTCCCTGTACCACGTCAGGACCCGTGAGCCCATTGGGCTCAGTTTTGTCTTGACTGATGGGCAGAGGCCCACCAGGGTTTCAGGAGACACACCCTCAGCCCTACCCGGAGAAGCTTTCAAGGACTGATCTTGGGATCTTCCCCATTGAGCTCTGATGGCTCCCTCCCTCCTCCTCCCCTCCTCCTCTGCAGGAGGCCTTTCTTGGCTTGTCGTTATAATGTATATATGTCAAGGGCTTTGAGATGCATATAAAGTCAGGCTCAGCATTATTAACTGGACTTAGTTAAGCCATGGTTCCCCTTCCTACCCTCCTCTGAGGCTTGCTTTAAAGCAGCAAAGCGGACAGGAGCCGCCCGCTTTGCTGCTTTAAATAGTTTAGTACAACATTTGATTCAGAATGTTTTTGTCTGTGTTTTCCTCCTCTAAAAACTAGATGCGCCTTATGGTCAGGTGTGCCTTATGTGGTCAGGTGTGCCTTGTGGAGCGAAAAATACGGTATTTTTATCAGGGTCCAGTCCTTTTCCTTTGGCCTCAGAACACCACTTAAAAAAGTATTAGAAACAGCTAAAATCAGTAAGGCAATGAATGGGGAAGGAATTCCATGGGGTCACCTTAATTCAGCCTCTGTCAAGAGCTGCTACGATTGCCAAATAACCTGAAAGATTATTGCTTTGTGCCTTTGACAGCAGCTTGTTCTGTGAAGTCACACAGTGAAACTTCATTTTGTATGAAGATAATTGTTCCTGTCTGATAATGTCCACTGATCAATCTGATTCAAGAAGCACAGATACAAGATGTCATAATCAATGCTGCAAGATTTCAATTTGAATTGACAAGCTGTTGCAGGACCTCAAACCGATTAGTCAGCATTTGCAGTGTAGGAGAAGCCTCTGGAGTCATTTTGGAGCTCCAGCAATACTTAGATCAAACATAGCAATGAAATTTCAAAGACTGAACAATTATTTTTATGCATTTCTTACCTCCTTTATTGAACTTTCAACTGCTGGCAGTTGATGCGGTGTTGTTCCTGAACTTCGGTGTCGTTTGTGTTATACAACCAATGCTTGGACTTTGTGTCAAGCTTCAGTCCGGACAAATTGGGGCTCAGACCTTGAGCAAGTGCAATATGTGGTGCAGTGATGGTGAAATAAGGCATATAACCTGTTGGATGCTAATGCTGAGCTTGCACAATATTTCAGCTCAGTGTTGCTTATGTCTATAGATGTAAATAGGATCATACTGTTCCTCTTTATTGAGCTGTTTAGTTAATAAGCAGCTAGCTAGAGCTATTGTTTATACTTTTTTTAGCTTGCCTCTGCTCCAAGCAGCTCATTGCATAATGCAACATTTCTCCTTTCCCACAATAACACTGTGAGGGAGGCGAAATAGAGCAGTGGCAACATAAAAAGTCTTCTAGTGAACTTCTTGGTGGAGCAGGAATTAGAAATATCCACCTATAAGTCCTGCCGGGGGTGTTTGTGCCTTCCGTTCCGGAAGTCCGTTCAACTTCCAAAATGTTTGGAAAACAAAGCGTGGCTTCTGATTGGCTGCAGGAAGCTCCTGAAGCCAATCAGAAGCCAATCGGAAGCCACACCGGACGATAGAAAATCATTCCGGTTTTCGATTGTTCAGGAGCCGAAATGTACAAGTTCCAAAGCGTTTGGCAACCAAGGTACGACTGTACTTAAATTGTATATTAGCACCTGCTGCTGTTTCTTTGCTTATTATGATAGTAGTTAATAAAGCTTGCTTCTACTGCCTAAAAGTTTGAGATCCAAAGAACTTGCTGCTGCCTCAGGATTACCAGGGCTGGGTGATTGTTGGGGAGGCATAACCATTGGGCATTACACAGTTGTCCAAATGAGCCAACAAGCTGTGGATGGAAAACAAGTCTAATTGCATCTTTTAGGATCCTAATGAGAGGCAGATTTGGTCATCAGTACCTTAAGGAGAAGTAATTTATTATTATTATTCTGAACTATTGTCTGATGCAAATGAAACTGCAATGCTTTACCACTCATTTACTTAGGAAAAAAATACATTAAACTGTGAGACTTCAGACCAAATGGACACTCTCAATTTTACCTGTGGATGCTATCTGTCCAGATTTTAATTTGCTTCTGAACTAATTTTAAGATGTATTCTAACTAATTGATTGCCTGTTTTTATGTTCTTATGTTCTCTCTATACCATCTTAGTTTCATGATGTTAGCTGCCCTTAGCCCAGCTCCGGCCAGGGAGGGTGGGACACAAATAAAAATTTATCTATCTATCATCTATATCTATCTATCATCTATCATCTATCTATCTATCATCTATCTATATCTATCTATCTATCATCTATCTATCTATCATCTATCTATCTATCTATCTATCATCTATCATCTATCTATCTATCTATCTATCTATCTATCTATCATCTATCATCTATCTATCTATCTATCTATCTATCATCTATCTATCTCTATCTATCTATCTAACATCTACCTATCATCCATCTATCTATCTATCTATCTATCTATCTATCTATCTATCTATCTATCATCTATCTATCTATCTATCTAATCTATATCTATCTATCATCTATCTATCTATCTATCTCTATCTATCTATCTATCTATCTATCTATCTATCTATCATCTATCTATCTATCTATCTATCTATCTATCATCTATCTATCTAATCTATATCTATCTATCATCTATCTATCTATCTATCTATCTATCTATCATCTATCATCTATCATCTATCATCTATCATCTATCATCTATCTATCTATCTATCTATCTATCTATCAATCATCTATCTATCTATCTATCTATCTATCTATCTATCTATCTATCTCTATCTATCTATCTATCTATATCTATCATCTATCATCTATCATCTATCTATCTATCATCTATCTATCTATCTATCTATCTATCTATCATCTATCTATCATCTATCTATCTATCATCTATCATCTATCTATCTATATCTATCTATCTATCATCTATCTATCTATCTATCTATCTATCTATCTATCTATCATCTATCTATCTATCTATCTATCTAATCTATATCTATCTATCTATCATCTATCTATCTATCTCTATCTATCTATCTATCTATCTATCTATCTATCTATCTATCATCTATCTATCTATCTATCTATCTATCATCTATCTATCTATCTAATCTATATCTATCTATCATCTATCTATCTATCTATCTATCTATCAATCATCTATCTATCTATCATCTATCATCTATCATCTATCATCTATCATCTATCTATCTATCTATCAATCATCTATCTATCTATCTATCTATCTATATCTATCTATCTATATCTATCATCTATCATCTATCATCTATCATCTATCATCTCTCTATCTCTCTATCTATCATCTATCTATATCTATCATCTATCTATCTATCTATCTATCTATCATCTATCTATCTATCTATCTCTATCTATCTATCATCTATCATCTATCTATCTATCATCTATCTATCTATCTATCTATCTATCTATCTATCTATCTATCTATATCTATCTATCTATCTATCATCTATCTATCTATCTATCTATCTATCTATCTATCTATCTATCATCTATTTATCTATCTATCTATCATCTATCTATCTATTTATCATCTATCTATCTATTTATCATCTATCTATCTATCATCTATCTATGTATCTATCTATCTATCTATCTATCTATCTATCTATCTATCTATCTATCATCATCTATCTATCTATCTAATCTATCTATCATCTATCTATCATTATCTATCATCTATCTATCTATCTATCTATCTATCTATCTATCTATCTATCTATCTATCATCTATCTATCTATCTATCATCTATCATCTCTCTATCTCTCTATCTATCTATCATCTATCATGCCATGTCAGGCAAGCTTTTCCCCTTTACCACTCCTTTCAGTTCTGAATGGTTTCAGCACTCCAAGTTATTGACATCCACACTATGTAAACAATAAGCGAACTGACAAAAATTTAGCCATGTGGAAAGTTCTTTTCTTTGGCATCCAAAGTAGTTCCAGATGTTCCTCATTTGATTTAGCTATCATAGGGAGCACTGGCGGAGGAAGAGGAGTGCGGGGGGAGTGTGCCGCCCCTGGCAGCGCAATCCCGGTGCGGTACCATCGCGGCTGCCCCCCTGCCCCAGCTGGGCACTCCCCTCCGGACCCTGTCTACTCTTTGCTCCCCGGTGCCGGAGCATGAAGCTCTGCAACTGATAGGAAAAGATGCCCAGAAGGCAATCTTTCCCCAGAAGATTAATTTTGTCTCCTGTGTTGTTACAGGTCTAATATTTCATTAGTTTATTTGTAATATGCAGGTTGCAAGTCATTCTAACCGCTCTTTCTGCACACCAGCAGGAGAAAGGAAACCTACGGGACCACCTCTCCTGGTATGCCCCGCGGAGGACCTTATGGTCCATAAATAGCAACACTCTAGAGGTCCCGGGCCCTAAGGAAGTTAGAATGGCCTCAACCAGGGCCAGAGCCTTTTCAACACTGCCTCCGGCCTGGTAGAACGCTCTGTCTCATGAGACCAGGGCCCTGCGGGATCTGATTTCTGTTTATTTCCTTGACATCTGATAAAAGGGCGTTCCACAGGGCGGGTGCCACTACCAAGAAGGCTCTCTGCCTGGTTCCCTATATATATATATATATATATATATATATATATATATATATGTAATATTTATTGCGTTTCCAACAATTAAAAAGAAGATGTAAAATAAAAAAGAAATAAAAAAGAAAAAAAGGAAAGAAAAAAAGAACAATACAATACAGTACAATACAATACAATACAAAAGCAATTTAAAATACATCAAACACATTCAATAATTTCAATATTTTATCTTTCATTCACTTATTCCCACGACCTCCTCACGCCTCCCTTTTTGTATTCCACTTCCATTAATTATTTCAGCAATTCCTTTCCATCTTCCTCTGTTTTCTATCCTATAATCATCTTAATACATTCCAACCTTAATTTTCCCTTTAATACTCTATTAATCTATTTACACTTAATTCCTTATGACATTTCTACTAAAGCCATGTTACTTCATTCCAACATTTTTCTAACATTCATAATTTTACAATATTTCTATAAATAGTCTTTAAACTTTTTCCAGTCTTCTTCCACCGACTCTTCTCCCTGGTCTCGGATTCTGCCAGTCCTTTCCGTCCATTCCATATAGTCCATCAACCTTCTTCATATTTAAAAAAACTTTACTTTGTCCTCTACTGATCTTATTTTTGTTTTCCTTCTTTTAAAACTGAAAGATAGTCCTTGGGGGAACTTCCACCTGAAGATGATTTTATTCCTTCTCAGCAGGGCAGCAATATCTCCATAGTTAGGCCGAGGATCCAAAAGGTATTTCAAGGCATCTTTAGAGGTTTTAGAGGTTTCCACTGTTGACCGTTGTACTTCCAGGTTCTTCTGGTAATGCCAACCCAAAATTCTATCTCTCTCTTCTTTAGCATGAAGAGTGATCAGACAGTCTCTTTGAGCCAAGTCCAAGTCCAAAAATTCAGCAGATTCCTGCATGGGAAAATCCATCAAGCCTTCCCCCTCCAACTCAAATAGGGCTCCAAACCCCAAATTCATCCACTTTTCATTAAGTTCACTCATAGTGAGCGTCACTCTTTGTTCATCAAAATGCCACTGCAGGGCTGGGACTCTCTCTCTCTCCAAATGTACTACTTCAAGTTCATCTGCAACAGCTTCCTCCTTGACTTCCTCCGCAGTTTGCCATGTCAGAGTAGATTCCTGTATCAATTACTGAATAATTTCTGTGTTAGTGTGAACCTTTTGTTTATACTTTCTGTGTTTAAGTCAATTTTAATAGTTGTAGCATCAACTTTCGCATTTATCACATCTGTTTTTCTGTTTAGCTGTACCAATGAGTCATTTATCTTGTTTAATACATCCACTAAGACTTCTTTTGCAAAGGGCTTTCCAAGACTTCAGCTTGCAGCCTCGTTGCTTCAATCTATTTACAAAAGGGGGAGGCGGACTTCCTGTGTTAAACCTCCCTGTTTCAATGCCAAATTATGTTAAACTTTAGAAATCCAATTTTCCCGATTCACCTCTACTCATGGGTAATTACTTTGATGTCAAATTGTCCACAAGAAAAAGTCAGTGCTCTCCGGCAACAGCTGTGCGGCTTCGCTCCGTGGAAGAAGCAGACGATTCGAAGCACCGCACCACTCACCCCACGTCATTCCAGATCCTTGAAACCGGGTTTCCCCGCGAGTAGGGGAGGCGCAAAAGGTGCCAGCCGAATCCCAGGATCACAGGCTTCTCCCGCCTATGATTTTTAACGGGTCTCCGCCTTCGCCAGCCAGACCCAGATTTCCACGAAGCAAATTCCTCCTGGTCAGAGGAATTCCACCATTACTCGGAGGCACCAACCCGGAAGTCCTCCCTGCGGGATCTGATTTCTTTCCGCAGGGCCTGTAAGACAGAGTTGTTCTGCCTGGCCTTTGGCTTGGAATCAGCCTGACCCCTCCCCCTCTTTCCTTTTCCTTCTGTGATGGAACTCCTATTTGGGGACTTCTCTGACTTTTTTCTGGCCCATGTAGGACCAATCTGGATAGTTGGCCTAGGTGAAGATTTGATGTTTTCTCCCCCCAAACAGTTTTTGATCTGGGCTTCCACTGAAATGAGGCCGCATTTTAAGTTGTACTTGAATCCTATTTTTAAGTTGTATTTTAATCAATTGTTTTTATACCTGATGTTAGCCGCCTTGAGCCCGGTCTTGGCCGGGGAGGGTGGAGTGTGTGTGTATATATATATATATATATATATATATATAAGTCATTTGTGGAGTCTTTCTCTATATATGTACTAGAATTCAAGCACCAAAGCAAGCTGGCCGGGTCTAGCACTCTGCCCATCTTTCTATCAGCAGGAGGGATGTGCTTCTGCGAGAAAGATACGCTCAATCCCAGGCTTTCTTCCTGCTCTAGACAAATGATTTATTTGCTCTATCCATACATGAACAGGACACAGGGGAAAGGCGCTGAATCTGTGGCACAGAGCTCTGCAGTGGGAGGAATTTGGTATGTTTCCCTCACCAACAAATTTCCCAATTAGTTTAAAGAAGGCAGTTAAGTTTGACCAATCCTTGCCAGAAGGGAGGAGCTCCCTTTGCAGCCAGTGGAGTATGAAAAACGGCAGCAGGCACATAAGGAGCAACTGCAAACGGGAGAAGGAAGCACGGCTTTACCTGCCGCACAACTGAAGCTGAGAGCCTTTCCTCTAACCAGCCGCAGGTCTGTCTCTTCCCTTTTCAAAATAAAATAAAATAAAAATTGTCCAGTAGCACCTTATAGACCAACTAAGTTTGTTTTGGTATAAGCTTTTGTGTGTATATGTATCTGAAGAAGTGTGCAGACACATGGAAGTTTATACCAGAACAAACCTAGTTGGTCTATAAGGAGCTACTGAACATTTTTTTATTTTTTATTTTGACTGTGTGAGACCCACACGGCTACCTACCTGAATCTTCCCTTTTCAATTATACATGATAATAACTTCCTGTCTCCACTAATATGTGCTTATAACAACTTTCTTTCAAGCTAATATTCAGTAGGTGACACTTTTCTCAAGCTTCACACTGGGGGAGAGAGGAAACTTCACTTCCTGAATTTCTTCTTCCTGGGCACCCTTTAAAGGCCCAGAAACATTTCCAGAAAAAGTTCAGAACTTTAAAAGGTACATGCAAGTCATTAAGTTATCCTCTGATCAGCTTGCTAGACCTGTTATTATTTCAGCCTGCCTCTGCTCCAAGCAGCTCATTGCACCATGCAAAAATTCTCCTTTCCCTCAACAACACTGCAAGGGAGGCGAAATTCAGCAGTGGCAACATAAAAGGTCTCCCGCTGAGCTCTGTGGTGGAGTAGGGATTCGACTTTTGCACCTCCAAGTCCTGCCAGGGGTGTGTATGCATCCTAATGCTTGAATTCTTTTTCCCTGCAGGTTTCAGCCATGTGGCTCTACCTGGCTGCCCTGCTGGGGCTTTACTTCCTTCGCCAATGGTACCAGGAGAGACAGACGGTGGAGAACCTGACGGAGAAATATGTCTTCATCACAGGGTGTGACTCTGGCTTTGGAAACCTACTTGCCAGGCAGCTGGATGCCCGGGGCCTGCGGGTGCTGGCAGCCTGTCTCACGCAGAAGGGGGCAGAGCAGCTGGACAAGGCCACCTCAGAGCGCTTGAAAACCACCATTCTGGATGTGAGCAGCACAGAGAGCGTGGCGGCAGCGACGGAGTGGGTGAAAGGGTGCTGTGATGGCCTGGGATTCCGATTCGGAGGATGAAACAGAGGAATCCCGGCCTGCACAGGAGTCCCCGCCTCCAGGGCCGGCTGAACTGGGGCAAGGCCTAGATGCTGAAGAGCCTGCACCTGTGGCAGTGCATCAGGAGCTGGCCCCAGGTGAAGTCCTTCTGGCCCCAGAGAGGCTTGACGACTCAGTGGCCACAGGTGAGCCTCCTCCAGGGCCCAGTAACCCTTCGGCCTCTCCTGATCTGCAGAGGTTTAGAGCAGAGAGGCGAAGGGAACTGGTTGCCCCCAGGAGGAGTGCTCGCCTTAAGGCCAGAGGAGGCGGGGCTCCTGGGGGCCGGGACCGCCCCTGGCCTTAGAAGAGGATAAAAGCCCAGTCAGCCCGGCCCCAGGTTGCGGGAGCAACGTCGTTGTTGGCTTCGGACCTTCCTGCGTTCCTGATCCCTGCTCGGCCTCCTGTTCCTGACTATCCGGTACTCCTGTTCCCTGCTCGGCCTCCTGTCCCCGACCATCCGGTGTTCCTGTTCCCTGCACAGCCTCCTGTTCCAGCGTTCCTGTTCACCGCCCGGCACTCTGCCTCGGACCTTGCCCCTCTTCGTGTGGACTCTGCTACACCCAAGGTACCTTACCCCCGGGACCAGCACAGTTTGCTCCCGCCCCCTCCCGCACTCCCCCTTCGTAGGGGTGCGTTCGGGAAGAGCCAGAGGCCATGGCTGAACAGGCGGCTGCACTGGTGGCTTTGGCCCAGGAGAACCAGGCCTTGTCTCACACCGTGCAGCAGCTCAGTGACGCGGTTGAGGCACTTCAGCAACGCTTGGAAGCCCTACCGGCTCCTGGGGCCGACGCCCCGGCTCCGGGCAAGTACCCAGTGGCTTTGCCTGAGAAATTTGATGGAGCCCCGGCCAGCTTTCCCATGTTCCTGGCCCAGGCCAAACTGTATATTCAGGGGCGAGCCCGGAACTTTCCTGACGACCGTACCAAGGTGCACTTTTTGATTAGCTTGTTAAAGGACCAGGCGGCCAAGTGGGCGTTGCCGCTACTCAGGCAAGACTCCCCCTTGCTGGCAGACTATACGGGGTTTTGCAATCGTTTGGAGGCCGCGTTCGGCAACCCCCAGAAAGAGAGTCAAGCCAACCGGGCGATTCGGCATTTGAAACAGGGCAAGTCCACGGTGGCCACATATACCACGGAGTTTCGGCTGTTGGCACAGGACTTGACCTGGAATGACTCGGCACTGCGGGACCAGTATCTCGAAGGGCTTTCGGACGAGGTACTGGACCAGTTGGCCACAATGGAACGCCCCACCACGCTGGACACTCTCATTCAACGGAGTCTACAAATAGACGACCGGTTGGAGGATCGTCGTCAGGCCCGGGGTCGCCGACACTTCCAGTTCACGGCACCAGCTTTTTCCGGCAGCCCCACGGTCACAACTGATTTAACGGAGGAGCCTATGCAGCTCGGGGCAGTGCGGCCACGCCTTTCCCCCGCAGAGAAGGCGCGGCGTCGGGATGGAAATCTCTGTCTTTACTGTGGCGGAAGTGGACACTTCGCTCGGTCCTGCCCTGAGAAACGCCAGCCGCAGGGAAACCGCCAACCCCAGTAGCTGATGGCCCTAGCTACCGGGGGTCCCAAACCGTACAGAATGGGCCCGCACCAATGGACTTGCAACATCTTATGGTTTCGGTACGTTTATACCCTCCAGGTGGGCCCTGGATCCTCACCCATGCTTTGGTAGATTCAGGGGCAACCCGCTCCTATATGGACGCTGCTTTTGCCGCCCATCATCAGGTGCCACTTCGGAACAAGCCAGTACCGGTCCAGGTGGAAGCGATTGACGGACGACTTCTGCGGTCAGGTGCCGTTACTCAGGAGACCCAGCCTCTGGTCCTGTGTCTCCAGCAGCACCGGGAGTTGCGAACTTTGGACATTGCCTCTATGCCCCGCTTCCCCCTGGTGCTCGGGATGGACTGGCTGGAAGCCCACAACGTTCAGATTGACTGGGTCAAACGGACCGTGCACTTCCCAGTCCCATGTTCCCATGCTCAATCCGGAACGCTGGCGTCCGCGCCCTCAGAGGAGGCAGCACCCACGCTCCCAGCCGTGTACCAGGACTACCAGGACGTGTTCGAGGAACGGGGGGCAGACCAGCTGCCGCCGCATCGGCCTTTTGACTGCGGCATAGACCTCCAACCCGGAGCGCCTTTACCAGTGAGTCGCTTATATTCCCTAACAGAGCCAGAGCGCGAGGCTTTGCAGGACTTCTTGCGCAAGAACCTGGAGCGTGGGTTCATTAGGCCTTCCACCTCGCCCACCGCGGCACCGGTGCTTTTTGTTAAGAAGAAATGTGGGGAACTCCGCCCTTGCCATGATTACCGAGCCCTGAACAAAATTACCGTCCCAGACCGGTACCCCTTGCCCCTTATCTCGGAGCTGCTGGAGCGGGTGCAAGGGGCACAGGTGTTCACCAAGCTGGACCTCCGGGGGGCCTACAACTTGATTCGGATCCGAGCCGGGGATGAGTGGAAGACAGCGTTTGGGACCCGGTACGGGCAGTTCGAATATTTGGTTATGCCTTTCGGTTTGTGCAACGCGCCTGCTGTGTTTCAACGCTACATCAACCACGTGTTTCAGGACTTGTTAGACAAGTACGTGGTGGTGTATTTGGATGACATACTGATTTACTCCCGTGACCCGGCCCGCCATGAGGGACATGTCCGGACCGTGCTGCAGCGCTTGCGTGAGCACCGTTTGTACGCAAAGCTCAGCAAGTGCGAGTTCCATCAGCGGACTGTGGACTTCCTTGGTCACCGGCTCTCTCCAGATGGGGTGCAAATGGACCCGGGGAAGGTGACAGCGGTTCAAGAATGGGCGGCACCCCGGAACCGCAAGGACCTACAGCGTTTCCTGGGGTTCGCCAATTACTACCGGACCTTCATCGCTGATTATGCTCATCGCACCACCCCGTTGACCCGGCTACTGCGCCCAAAGACGCCGTTTTCCTGGGACAAGGAGGCAGAGGAGGCGTTTCAGGGGTTGAAGGCCTGTTTCCAGAGGGCACCAATCTTACAACATCCTGACCCCTCTCGACCCTTTGTGGTGGAGACCGACGCTTCCAGTACGGCTCTCGGTGCCGTCTTGTCTCAACAGATTGGTCCTGAAGCGCCACTCTTACCCTGTGCCTTCTATTCCCGCCAGCTCCTACCAGCGGAGCGTAACTATACTGTGTGGGAGCGGGAACTACTGGCCATCAAGGTAGCCTTTGAGGTCTGGCGCCACCATCTTGAGGGGGCACGACATCCGGTGGAGGTGAGAACCGACCACCGGAACCTGGAGTACCTCCAGACCACCCGCAAGCTGAACCAAAGACAGATCCGGTGGGCGTTGTTCTTTTCCCGGTTCCAGTTCCGGATCCGCTACATCCCTAGCTCTCAGAATCAGAAGGCGGATGCCCTGTCCCGGAAACCTGAAGACAACGCAGACACGGTACAGCAAGCAGAACCCACCACGATCCTACCTCCGGCTGCATTCCTGGCCACCCAGGAGGCGCAGCCACTGCAGGTTCGGGTGCGGGAACAGCAGCGGGTCGACGCTTGGGCCCAGGAACGACTCCGGGAGCTGGCTGAAGGGTCCAGCCCACAGTATCCGGGGCTGGTCCTGCATCAGGGCCTTCTGCTGCACCACGGTCGTCTGTACATCCCGCCAGGGCCACTACGGCTGGAGGTTCTCCGGATGGCCCATGATGCCCCAGCAGCGGGGCACTTTGGACGGTATCGGACCACCCATCTGGTCAGTCGAGAGTTTTGGTGGCCCCGCCTGAAGGCTGACGTGGCTCGCTACGTTGCTGGTTGTGATGTCTGCCGGCGCGCTAAGGGACCTACCGGGCGACCCCCCGGCCTACTTCAGCCATTGCCAGTTCCACCGCACCCTTGGCACACGGTTTCGTTGGACTTTGTAGTGGACTTACCCTCGTCTCGTGGCTGTACCTGCCTTCTGGTTTTCTCCGACCATTTCACCAAGATGGTGCACTGCGCTCCCTGTCCATCTGTACCCACAGCCAAGGAAACTGCTCAGCTGTACCTTCAGCATGTCTTCCGCCTGCATGGCCTACCTGAGCGCGTGGTGTCCGACCGGGGCGTTCAGTTCACATCCCGGTTCTGGCAAGCACTACACCAGACCCTCGGGACGGAGGTCTGCCTCTCGTCAGCCTATCACCCACAGACCGATGGCCAGACGGAACGGGCGAACGCGGTGCTGGAGCAGTACCTCCGGTGTTACTGCAGCTACCAGCAGGATGACTGGGTCGACCACCTGGCATTGGCGGAGTTCGCCTACAATAACGCGGTGAATGCGTCCACCCAGCAGACCCCGTTCCAGGCCAGTTATGGTTATCATCCACGGCTGTTTCCAGAGGTGCTGCCGACATCCGCAGTCCCGGCGGTGACGGAGTGGCTTCAAGAGCTCCAGTCCCAGCAACAGCTTTTGGTGGAGCAACTGCACCAGGCCAAGGAAGCGTACAAGGCCCAGGCCGACCGCCACCGCCAGGTGGGGCCGGAACTTCGCGTCGGTGACCTGGTTTGGCTCTCCACTCGCCACCTCCACCCCTCTCGACCTTCGCGGAAGTTGGACGCCCGCTTCACCGGCCCGTTCCCTATCGTAGACCAAGTCTCTCCTGTGGCATTTCGTCTCCGGTTACCCGCAACCCTGAAGGTTCACCCGGTCTTCCACAGGTCCCTTTTGAGTCCGGTGGCCCCACCCGACGAGTTCCACCCGAACCGTCCCCGACCGCAGCCAGTGTTGGTTCGGGGAGAGCCTGAGTACGAGGTGGAACGCATCCTGGACTCCCGATACCGCAGGGGAAAGCTGCAGTATCTCATTGACTGGAAGGGGTACGGACCGGAGGACCGTTCCTGGGAACCTGCGGCCAACGTCCACGCACCTGCCTGCCTCCGAGAGTTCCATGCGACGTACCCCGGCAAGCCGGGTCCGGACCCTCGGTTGAGGGGGGGGCCTGGGAGGGGGGATGGTGTGATGGCCTGGGATTCCGATTCGGAGGATGAAACAGAGGAATCCCGGCCTGCACAGGAGTCCCCGCCTCCAGGGCCGGCTGAACTGGGGCAAGGCCTAGATGCTGAAGAGCCTGCACCTGTGGCAGTGCATCAGGAGCTGGCCCCAGGTGAAGTCCTTCTGGCCCCAGAGAGGCTTGACGACTCAGTGGCCACAGGTGAGCCTCCTCCAGGGCCCAGTAACCCTTCGGCCTCTCCTGATCTGCAGAGGTTTAGAGCAGAGAGGCGAAGGGAACTGGTTGCCCCCAGGAGGAGTGCTCGCCTTAAGGCCAGAGGAGGCGGGGCTCCTGGGGGCCGGGACCGCCCCTGGCCTTAGAAGAGGATAAAAGCCCAGTCAGCCCGGCCCCAGGTTGCGGGAGCAACGTCGTTGTTGGCTTCGGACCTTCCTGCGTTCCTGATCCCTGCTCGGCCTCCTGTTCCTGACTATCCGGTACTCCTGTTCCCTGCTCGGCCTCCTGTCCCCGACCATCCGGTGTTCCTGTTCCCTGCACAGCCTCCTGTTCCAGCGTTCCTGTTCACCGCCCGGCACTCTGCCTCGGACCTTGCCCCTCTTCGTGTGGACTCTGCTACACCCAAGGTACCTTACCCCCGGGACCAGCACAGGTGCATTGGAAGCAAAGGTGACTCTTGACCTTCCTTGTGCTGCCTCTGTGCTATTGGTGGGACGGGGGATTAGAATTGCCTCTCTGTATTCATTTGTAGGCCACTCTCCCCACATAATTGTGCCCAAAGTGGCTCACAAAGTTCGAAAGGAAGAATAAGCATAACAATTCAGGAAACAGCTTAGAAATAATTATTATGAACATTCAATAATAAATATCAGAGCCAGCTCCAGATATTTGGTGCCTGAGAGCATGGGACACCCCCTCTGGGAGTCCTGGGAATTGTCGTTTGTCAAGGATGCTGAGTTGAAAAGTTGAAACAACATTCCAGCTTGACAGATATTTTCTCTAGTCTTTGGGGTTCCCAAGCTCAGTCAAACTCTTGATGTGGGGAAAGAGAATTGATTGTTTTAACTGCAAAGGGGAAAGAAGAAGAATGATATGAAAATAGAAAGTAAATTTAACAGAGATGGGCATAGGCAGTTTTTTGTTCTTTTGGTTACTTTTTAAATACAGAGATACCTCTAGTTACGTGCTTAATTTGTTCCAGACGTCTGTTCTTAACCTGAAGCACCACTTTAGCTATTGGGGCCTCCCATTACTGCCGCGCTGCGGCACGATTTTTGTTCTCATCCTGAAGCAAAGTTTTTAACCCAAGGTACTATTTCTGGGTTAGCGGAGTCTGTAACCTGAACCCAAGGTACCACTGTACTGTATCCTTTTTGGGGTTTTGCTGCGTGAGGAGTTTCTGAATGCAGCAAAACTCTGGGCAGCAGCAGCGTGGCCACCCCAGAATCCCAACCCACAACCCACAGCAGCCACTGTGCCACACTATAGACCCCCATGCTGCCCTATGCCCGCCTATAAGGGCAGACCCCCCCCAGGCTACTGCTGGGAGGGAAGAAAGGGAGAGAAAAGCAAGCAAGCTTTTTCATTGTGATTGACAATGAATTTTTTTTTGGGGGGGGACTTGTATGCAAATCAGCAGCCTGCCACCACTGTAGCTGCTGGGCAAATTAGCAAAGTCATTTCCCGTATCTCATCCTTTGCAAGTCTTGCTTTCACCGCTGCCAAGCATACACAAATGTCTGCTCCGCTGTTACAAGGAAGGCATTGCTGGCTTGGCTGGAGAAAGTGCCTCTCACTTCTTTTCTGGCCTCACCTCTGCCCACCCACAAGGAAGGTTCTCAGCAGCAGCTTGGCCAGGTGACGTGTGTGCCTTGTTGGTGTTTCCACTTGTCCCTTGTAATAGGAGATTGTCCCTTATTTTAAAGGGAAATGCATCATCATCATCATCATCATCATCATCATCATACCTTTATGGTCAATGTACAACCTGTGTAAAATGAAATTAATGGAGCCTCCCCTCCCCCCAAACACTCAATTTCATTGCACTCTGTGTGCTTGTCGCACAACACACCAACCCCGAAAGTCTGTTGTCCCTTATGTCTGCCTTGCTTTCTTTCCCCCTCCTCTTCTGCTGAGCTCAGCTCCTCCCTCCCAACTCTACCAGAGCTGCTGCCTCTCTCCTGCCCGTCCACTTTCCATTTCTCTCTCTTTCTCTCCCCCTTTCCCTAACTCCCTCCCTCCAGTTACACTAAATCCAGTGAGAGACGCAGCTAAATTCATGTAGGTTACGGTTGCTAATAGGAAAAACATCTGTTCTTTCTCACAGGGCTTTGGGGCTTGGTGAACAACGCAGGCACAGCTCTACCATCAGGTCCCAATGAATGGCTGACCAAAGATGACTTTGCAAAGGTGATCAATGTCAACCTTCTTGGGATGATTGATGTGACGCTACACATGGTGCCTCTGGTGAGGAGAGCCAGAGGGAGGGTGGTCAACATGTCCAGTGTGAATGGACGCCTGGTAACCTATGGAGGTGGTTACTGCCCATCCAAGTTTGGTGTGGAAGCCTTCTCCGACAGCCTGAGGTAAAAACAGCAGCTCTTTAATGTCTTCTTTTGCTTACTTTAGTGCAACATCTGCCACACTCCCTAACCACTTGCCAGGCTGGAAGTGGCTGATGCGAGTCCTCCTGGTTTAGTTGCCATGTCTGGGGAAAGTGGGCTGCAGGGAAGAAAGAGCTGGTAAATAGGGCAGCTGCCCAGGGCTTTGCCCAAGACTCGCACAACTTGAGATGAATGTATCCAGGAAGGATCTCAAAAGAGAAGATAGACAGGGACTGGAAGGTGTCTAAAGGATACTTGCAAAACCATATTGAAAAATCAGAACTCCTATTAGAATAAACAAGTTCCGTTTTAAATACTGAAATACTAAATAAATGGATAACAATGTGTAATAGAAAAAGAAGCATGAAATTAGGTTAAAGGTGTGTGAGAAAAAGCAACAGAAGTGGATAGAAATTGCAATTCAGTAGATTGGAAGTCTAAAACAAAGGTGGGGTGAGGGGTGGTGGATGGTGATTGGAAAAGGAATTATCTGTGGGATTGAGTGTAGGTATGTTTGAACATTTTTAAGGATTGTATGAAATGTATGTTTGTATGCTTGTATATTTGCAATATGTGTGCATTAATGCTGAATTATTTTAATAATAAAAACTTCTTTAAAACAAAAGAAAAGAATGTATCCAGGCACAGGCCATGCCCACATCTGGCCTTGAACCAAACTTTTCAAATCACAAGCCCGCAATTGGATGTGTGGCTCTCAGTCCAACACCTTCTCATTAATGGTGAACATGCTATGGATGTCCCCCTGTTTTCCTTAGAATAGTTTGTGTAGAGTGTGGTGGTAAAGGGTTAACCTTTCTGTGTCTCACGTCTGAGGGAAGGGCTTCCACAGGAAGTCAGCCAGGATGTTACGTCACAGCTCTTTATTGTGCTGTGAGAAGTGCTTTCGTTTTTCAGTCGGTCGCTGCTCCGAGGAAGAAAGGAGTCAGAGAAAATGGAGCTGGATACTGATGGCCTGTAAATATGCTGTTTTTGCTTAATAAAATGCTTCTAGAATAGAGAAGCTGTCTGGACTTGATTTAATGTCTTTCTCACACGGACCAAAGCTGTGCATCTGCTAATTGCTTTCTCCCGGGGCTGTGCTTGAAAAGCTGGCGCAACGGAAGTGTAAGCTGGATGGAAAAGCAATAAATCTTCAGGTTATGGAACCACGCGAAGAGTGTGAGAAAGAACATAACTTAAAAGCCTGAAGGTCAGCTTGATCTACTGCCAGAGGCTTCAGAGGCAGATCTGAGTTTGCTGACGGAGGGGAACAACGGAGCCAAGGCTTTCCGGAATGCCCGGTTTAGCAGAAGAGTTAGTATTCAAGCTACTCTAGCCGACAGAAGGGAAGGGGAAAGAATGGCCCATCCCCAGGGACAGGTCTTTGGGTTTAATATGCCGTGTCAGAGACTGGGTGGCCAAAATTGGCTGGAATGGTCTTTTGCAATGGAGTACCTGCTAGTGGGGGAGCAGCTGTGGCACTTGGTGCAACCCCCACAGCCCGAAGTTGGGAATGCAATGGCTGAGGAAGCTGCAGTTCAAACTGAGCTGAAACAGCGTGTTCTCAGAATTCTGGCCGAAAGCGTCGAAGCTTGTCTTTTGCCAGTCCTACAGGGTGCCAATGAGCCAAGGATCGCTTGGGAATCCCTCCTAAAAGCTTGTGGAGCTGGAGTGGGAGGCAAGGAAGTGGCTGGAGTTGCACCAGAGGCGGCAGAGAGCCAAGATGGTGCTGGCCAGAGCCTTGAGAGCTCTTCGAAAGCTGAGAGGAGCCTTAAGCCCCCAAGGGGGAGTGAAGGGACTGTTGCTATTCCTATTGCTGCTGGTGGTGCTGTTGCTGTGCCTGAGAGCTGTTTGGATGCTGCAACACATCTGTGTGAGGAGCCAGGAGAGAGGCTAAGCGCCGGGAGCCCTGCACCCAGCAGAAGGGGTGCAGGCAAAAGCCCTGCCAGCAGTGGGGGGGGGGGGCAGTCAGCAGTGAAAGCTCTGAGAAGCCTCTTTCTCCAAAACCTTCCAAGTGTTGTTTTCGTCCTGAGCCGGAGCCTAGCTGTGGGAAGCTTTGTGCTACTAGAGTTTCCAAGGTTGCCCATCAGGGAGAGCTGCTGATAACAGAGTTGGTGCAGCGTGAGAACGTTGGGAGAAGTCCAGTCTCTATGGCAACAGAGAGAGCTGCATCTACGGAAGCTGTGAAGGCCGTGGGCAAGTCCCCCAGCCGGGGGGAGACTGTTGCCGTGACAACCGCAGAGGACGTCTGCAGAGGCCCCAGTCAGGGGGGCAATGAGAGGGAAAGCGTTGCCATGGCAATTCTCAGGAATGTCAACAACCAGAAACCCTCACTGTCGTCATAGACTCAGGAGCGACAAACACTCTAGTGCCCTCTCCTGATCTTTTGCGAAATTGCAGGACAGTAAAAACTGACAGATTTGTGACGCTTGCTGATGGGAGTCAAAAAAGGCTCACACAGGCCGGGACACTTTATTGTTCCTTTCTTAAACATGAAATCCAAGCTTTTGTGGTGCCATGTTTAGCTAATTGTTTGCTAAGCATGTCTGATTTAATTGCTGACAATTTCTGTGTGTCTTTTGCAGGTAACCAGTGTGTGTTTTCCAGGAATGGTGAACAGCTGTACTCAGTACAGTCCAAAGGCAATTTTTTTCTTATAGAGATGCCGCTTTCTACTGAGGATGACACCGAAGATGCAAAGGGGCAATGTGTTAATGTAGCGCCCCATGATGGTTGCCCACATATCTGGCACCGCAGATTTGCTCATCTGAATTGGAGTTATGTTAAAAGGGCACCTGAACTGACAGAAAGGTGCAAATTTAAGGCTTGTGACAAATTCTTGGATTGTCATGCTTGTAAACAGTCCAAGATTGTGACATGCTCTTATCCTAAGTCAGAGAGAAAGACCACTCAATCTTTTGAGTTAATTCATGCAGATTTGTGTGATCCAATGTCATTTGAGTCATTGGGTCGGTCAAAATTCTCTCTTCTCTTAATTGATGATTTTTCTCGGAATTTGTGGACTTTTGCTATGCGTACTAAAGGGGAGGTGGTTGGGTTGATCAGGGATTGGATCACTGCAGTTGAAGTGACCTTCTTCACCAAAGTTAAGAACTTTCAAAGTGACAGGGGTTCAGAGTTCACTGGTTCTGCTTTGCAGGATTTCTTTAGGGAGAAGGTGATTAGCCACCGATTGACCTCCCCCTACAGTCCACAGCAGAATGGAATCGCGGAAAGGAAGAATGGGATGATTCAGGAAGCAGTGTCGTCCATTTTATGGGATGCAGGGCTACCCCAAAAGTTTTGGTCTGAAGCCTGGAGATTTGTGGTGTTTACGCAGAACAGAGTGTACAACTGCTGCATGGTAAGAAGCCCAAGAAGCACTACCTTTGTGTGTTTGGTTGTTGGGCCTGGCTTCTTATTCCAAAGGCTCTACACAAGAAAGGTGAGCCAAGATCCAAGAAATGATCTTTGTGGGGTATGAGCCTGGCTCAAAGGCCTGGCGGTTTGCGTACCCAAGTGGAAACCAGTCAAGGTTGGTGATCAGCAATAGTGCTGAGTTCTGTGAACAGGCTGGGTGGTCACGTCTTCATGCTAATCCAGATGTGCTTTTGCAGCAGTTCTATGACTCAGATGGTGAGGAGGAAGAGGAACTTGTTGCTGGGGACCGAAGTCCAGAGCAACGGAGTCGACCACAGGAACAGAGTCCAAGGCAGGGACAGCTCAGGATCCCTCAGAGGGGGGAACCTAGAAACCTCCTCCAGCAACTGTCAAGTCTGAGGCAAAGAGTGAGCCTTCCTCACCTGCTGGACCAGCTGTAAGGCCCAAAAGGCGCAGAAGGTCAGAGGGGGAACTGAAGTTGAAGATGATTTAGTAGGACCCAGTGAGTCAGAAGGAACACCAGGGTTCACACTGAGGAGGTCAGTGAGGTCAACCAAGGGGAAGCCTCCTGATCGTTTTGAAGCTGCAGGTGTCTGGGTGGGTGTAGCCAGGTGTGAACGTGAATCCTTCGAGGATATTCAGAATTTTCCTCAGGAAGAAGCCAGCAAGTGTCATGAGGCAATGCACAAGGAGATGAGATCCATGGAAAATCTAGGTGTGTTCTTGCTCACAGAGTTGCCACCGGGCAAACAAGCTGTGAGTTGCAGATGGGTTTATCGCCTTAAACCCACTGACGCTGGAGAACCACAGTATAAAGCTAGATTAGTGGCTCGTGGATTCACTCAAAGGAAGGGAATTCACTTCACGGAGGTGTATTCGCCCACCTCAAGATGTGAGACGCTTAGGATGCTTCTATCCATCGTGGCACAGAGAGGTTGGCAGGTAAACCACTTTGATGTGGATGTTGCCTACCTGAACTCAGATCTCCAGGAGGAGCTGTACATGCTTCCTCCTCCAGGGTTTGAGATCATGAGGCAAGGCATTGTGTGGCGATTGCACAAATCCATCTATGGGTTACGTCAATCTGCCAGAAACTGGAATATGTGCATGAATAAAGCCTTGGAAGAGCTAGGTTTCAGAAGAAGTGTTGCTGACAGTTGCCTGTCTGAAAGGATCAGGTGCAACACAGGAATTTGTGCAGATTTTTGTAGATGATTTGATGTACTTCTCAGAGACAGGTAAACAGGCAGAAAAGTTTGCTAGGGAGCTTGGTAAACGGTTCAAGCTCAAGCAGCTTGGAGCTGTCAAGACGTATCTAGGCGTAGATATTGTCAGGGCACAAGATGGAAGTTTCTTGCTCAGCCAGAAAGGCAAAATTGAGCAACTGCATCAGAAATTCAGGATGAATGATTGTGCAGGAGTAAGAAGTCCTATGGAGACTAGTTTTGTAAAGGACAGTCAGCAAGCCCTTTACAAGCTGAAGTCTTTCAGTCAGCTCTAGGAAGTTTGCTGTTTTTTTCCCCAGTGGAACAGACCAGATATAGCATTTGCTGTCAATCTGCTCAGCAAGGAGGCTTCAAATCCTTCTAGAACAGAGAAGCTGTCTGGACTTGATTTAATGTCTTTCTCAAACAGACCAAAGCTGTGCATCTGCTAATTGCTTTCTCCCGGGGCTGCCCTTGAAAAGCTGGTGCAATGGAAGCGTAAGCTGGACGGAAAAGCAATAAATCTTCAGTTCGGGCCCAACATGCTTTATAGAAATGTTGATTACCATGTTGGAAAGTGTGTGCTTTTGCCAACTATTTACATACCACTTAATTATCAAGGTGTGGGACTGAGCAGTTATCTGCACATATGCACTGCCCAGGCTCACGTAGCAGGGAGGTCACTGTTAACACTCCATTCTCTTTTGAGATGCATGGATGCCAACATCCAGGTTTCTGTGTTTTGGCGGACAGACCGTGGAAAATACTAATTTACTCTCAGAGGCTGTGAGACAATTTAAAGTGGTGAATGTACAAACCACTGAGGTGGGAAGGGCTGAGGTGGGAGGTTCAAGGAAAATGCAAGGGAAAGTAAGGGTGGTTCATAACAAAAATGGCACATTGTGTGAATGGATTTGGGAGGATTTGACTGTGATGGAGACAAAACAGGAAGGGAGGGCAAAAGGTATGAGAGGCTACTATATGTGGTGGCAATGTAAAGTTATTAAGAAGACCTGGGAAGTGACATATAAAGATTCGAAGAGAATGTGGAAAATGTTTTTTGTTAAAAAAAACAGACACTATAATTTTGGAAGGCACAGGACTTAATGGATTTATTGAGCAAAATACTCTGTTCCTGCACTGGAGAGGGGACGCCAGGCCAAGACCAACCCATCCCTATACCGTGGTTCCTCTAGTTACGAACTTAATTTGTTCCAGAGGTCCGTTCTTAACCTGAAACTGTTCTTAACTAGAGGCGTGCTTTCGCTAATGGGGCCTCTGCGCCGCCAGCACATGATTTCCGTTCTCATCCTTGGGCAAAGTTCTCAACTCGAGGTAACTCTTCCAGATTAGCAGAGTTTGTAACCTGAAGCATTTGTAACCTGAGGCGTTTGTAACTCGAGGTACCACTGCAGGAGCAAGAAGTCACCGCCAAAGAAAATAAAGAATATTGGCAAAATAAATTAATGAACTATGCAGGACATATTAGATAATTTGAAACCCAAGAAAGAAAGGACATGGATTTTGTCAGGGAACTGCCATCGGAGGAGGAGTAGGAGCTGAGAAGGCTCCAGGATGATGGCAGAGAAGCTTCCAGCAGAAGGAGGAGTAGCCCGCAAGCTGGGGAAGGAAATCAGCGTAGCACCAGTGGAGAAGGGGAGGAGATAGAGGAAGTGGAGAGGTGGCTCCAGGACTCTGCGCAAGAGACAAGCGGAGAAGGAACCAGTGCTCCCTTGCCAGCTCCCACATTGCGCAGAAAGTTGTCGCGCAGGGAGAGAGGGAGGAGACTGGGAGTAAAGGAGTTCTTATGTTGGAGAAGGTTTAAGAAACGCCCACTGACGGATTCTGCCAGCGACTGAGGCAGCCACGAGATAGAGGCTGCTCTGTCAGGAAGGGTTCAGCCATGCCAGACCACCACGAGTGAAGGCAATTTACGCACAAGCAATCCCTAGAACCACAACAGATTTTTATTTTTTTTTACGGGGTAATGTTTAATGCATACTTTGTAAGCTTTGTGTATAGGTTTCTTCATTAATTGAACTTCTAAAAGTCACTTGTAATAAGATGAATAAGGTTTTAAAATGGGATTAAGAATATAAGATTTTATGGACATGCATGAATCTGTATAAAATAATGGAACCAGGAGGGGGAGTGGAGGGAAGTCAATCAAATTTTATGGTTTAAATTTTTGATTGTGATGATTGTTGTTGTTTTGTTATCATAAAATTAATACATGGTTGCCGACAACTAAGCCATGAATGTGTAGCATTTGTAGAGAAATTCTGTGTGGCATCTTCTCAGGGTTGTTTGCACTGTAATGTTCTTCTGCACAAAGGAGGTTTGGTAAAACCCTTAATTGCTCCTGTTTTAGAACACGGGGTCCCAGAACCCAAAGAACAGGGTCTTGTTCCTTTGATGCAAGTGACCTGCCTTCTCTCTCTTAACAAGGAGAGTGGGCAGAGATGGAAGAGGCTGCAGAAAGGAGGGTGGGAAGCAGCCCTGGCAGAAAAGGCTCCTTGCTTCCCATCTTTTCTTTCTCCTCAATTTTCTTTTTTTTTAAAAGAAAGATGTTCCTATCCATGGACCCAAGTTCCTGACCTGCATTCCTGACCTATGACTCAATGATGTTTCTTCCTCTGCATTTCAGGCGAGAGCTCTATCCTTTTGGAATCCAAGTCAGCATTATTGAACCTGGTGGTTTCCAAACAATCATTTTCACACAAGCAGTAGAGAATTTAAAGACAGTATGGAACCGAGTGCCGTCTGACATAAAAGAAGTCTATGGGGAACAGTACTTGGAGAACTGTGAGTAGACGTGGAGGGGATTTCAGCAGGGTTTGCATTTTCCTGCAAACTTACCCAATTCACACTTCAAGAAGCAATACATTAACCAATACATAGCTCTGCTTAGGAATTCAAACTCCTCTAAATTTAGCAACAAGTTCTGCAGACCAACTATGTGTACAAAGACAACTATGAACAACTATGTGTACAGAACAACTATGTGTACATAATATACCAAAATGCACTAAGCAAATTGATCACAATAAAAAAAAATCACTATGCAAGGAAATAACGTTTGCCAAAATTTGTATACAGTGGTACCTCAGTTTAAGTACAGACCGGTTTAAGAATCATTTGTGTCAGGGGTTCAGGAGCAGAGTCACAGGAGAGGGAGGAAATGGAGAGCGAGGGGGAGGAGTCCGAAGGAAATGTCAGCGATGACAGCAATCCGAGGTCTCTGAGTCTCTCCAGTGACTCGGAGGATTCACAGAAAGGGGCCCCCATAGTCAGGGCAAGGGGAGTGCCCAGGGGGACACCTCGGGAAGAAGGGGCCAGAGGGGACTCAGAGAGTAGCAGCTGGAAATCCGGACCAGCGTCCCCCCCAGAGTGCAGTAGGGGGGAGGAGTCCCAGGCATCGGGATCAGGTGGCGCGCGGGCAGCGGGAGAACGTGAGGCAGGAGTGACCACACCCTCGTCAGGGAGCGAGGAAATGGTCATCAGGAAAGTTAAACACGCGCGCGCGCCAAGTTCAAATGTACAGGAGGGCGGCACGGTGGGCAGCCCGGGTAGGGAGCCAGGTCCTAAAGCCCGCCGAAGAGAGGGGGAGGAGTCAGAGGGGTCAACGTCTGCGTCGGAAGAGTCCAGGAGGGAGGAGACCCCGGGGGGTAGTAGGACCCAGAGGAAGAGAGAGAGAAGGAAGAGGTGGAGTAAGATTAGAGTCTTAAACTGGTGTACAGGGGGCGGAGACTCAGACGGAGCTTCGCCGGTCTAGACTCCAGACGTAGAGCTGGGACGCTGAGGCTTGGAAATGGAAACTATTCTTCAATAAAGACTTTGATACTTTACTACCGGCTAGCGTTGGTCCTTTGTGAGCTGGGACCAGGAGCCAGCTCTGACAGTAAGCTCCGTCTCAAAAAGTTTTGGCACCAAGAACCTCGCCACGTGAGTCGACGCAGCGAGGGCAGAGGAGGGGTGCTTCCAGAGCTCACAAAACTCAGGCAAGATGACTACGGAAGAGCAACTAGCAGCCCTGCAAGAAGCTGTGACACAACTCAGCACGGAGGTACTTGCATCCAGGAAAAGGGAGGAGGAAATGGTTAACGCCTGCCGGGATCTCCAAGTCAGGTTGGACGTGCTTTCTAAACAGGGGCAACCGGGACCCAAAGCAGAGGGCATTGGCTTGGGGAGAAGGGGAGGCAGCCTTGTATCTCATTTCGACGGGAGTTTACAGCAGTACCCCAACTTCAGAGCAGACCTGCTGTTTGCGCTGGATCTGCTAGGAAAAGACTTTAGAGATGAGAGAGAGAAAGTGGGGTTTATCTTGTCCCATTTGCATGGGGAGGCCAAAACGTGGCTGAGGAATTTATGGAGAGATAATGATCCGGCGCTCCAAGATGCGAAGGCTTTCATTAAAGCAATGGATTCGTGTTTTTTATCAAAGATAGACATCGATATTGCCAGGAGAGACATACACGGACTTAAACAAGGCAGAGCCAGTGTGAGGCAGTACCATGCACGCTTTTTCGGACTAGTTCATGCACTGGGATGGGAAAAAGATTCTGCGCCAGTGAGAGACCTCTTTTGGGAGGGCTTGAATGCAGATGTAAAAGCGGAGATTGGAAGGGGGGAGAGACCAAGGAGCACCCAGCAAGTAGTCCAGAGGGCGCTGGAAATCGGGGTGCATCTGGAGGAACGTCCTTGGAACAGAGAAGAAGGACGTTGGGGAAGGGCACCAGCCAGAGCACCTCCCTTCTCTCCCAAAGAAGCAGCGCGTGCGCACTCCACACCCTCGCAGGGAGGGGGAGAAGAACCGATGGAGATCGGAGGTGCCAGGGCTCAGTCAGCTACCAGAGCCCTAACCCCGGGAGCAGTCAAAACGAAGCCTCCTAGAGGGAACAGGAAGTGCTACATCTGCGACAGTGCTCAGCACATGGCGAAAGAGTGTCCCCAGAGGCTCCACAAGCACACTGCAGCCTCGGCAACAGTCACAGAAACAACTCAACAGAGAACACCGCAACAGTTAAACGACGGAGTCTGGCTGGAGGAAGAGGCACTGGGGTCCAGCCAGACAAGTCAATGAAGCAATCCCCAGCAATTTTGCAGCCCACAGACCCCCTCCCACCCAAACCAGTGGTGCAGCTTACAGCGTCTCTCCAGCTGCCCAATGGACGCACTCTGGAAGTGCCGATCACCATTGACTCCGGCAGCAACGCCGACTTTATAGGACTGGATTTCATTCAGCAGCACAATATACCGCTACTACCAGCCACGCTGCCCCTGAAAGTTGTCACGGTGGATGGCAGAGACTTGTTAGGGGGGCAGGTGGTGCAACAAACGCAGCCAATGGTGATGCGGATTGGAAATCACCAAGAAGTCATCAGCTTCAATGTCACCCACCTGTCAGACACGCCGGTAGTCTTGGGTATGAGTTGGCTGCACAGGCATAGCCCAGCACTGGCGTGGTACCAGCGCCAACTGACCTTCGGCTCCTCCTATTGCGCGGAACATTGCATCCTTCCTAGCCCGGAAGAGGGAGGGGAAGACCCGCAGCTACAATTAGGCACGCTGCAAGCAGTGCCACGCAAGTACGCAGCGTTTTTGGAGGTTTTCTGCGAGAAGGAAGCAGACAAGCTGCCTCCCCACAGGCCCTATGACTGCAAGATTGACCTCCTGCCAGGGGCGACGCTGCCAACCGGGAAACTGTATTCCATGTCTGAAGACGAGCTGCAGGAACTCAGGGAGTTCATAGACCTCAACTTGAAGCGCGGTTTCATCCGGGAGTCGAAGGCAGTGGGGGGCAGTCCGGTATTCTTTGTGAAGAAAAAGGACACGCCCCAAAAGAGGCTTGTAGTTGATTTCAGGCTCTTAAATTCCAAGACCAAGCCCACAGCCTTTCCTATGCCCAAAATAGATGACCTGCTCGCAACGGTGAGGAAGGGACGCGTTTTCACTAAGTTGGATCTGCGAGGGGCGTACAACCTGATTCGCATACGGGAGGGAGACGAGTGGAAGACTGCCATGTTCACGCCCCTGGGCACTTATGAATACAGAGTTATGCCTTTTGGATTACAAAATGGCTCTCACTGTTTTCAAGCCTTCATGCATCACGTCCTGGCGGGTCTCCTCTACAAGAAATGCGTCTGCTTCTTGGACGACATCCTGATATTCTCAGAATCAGAGGAGACCCACGAGAGAGACGTCAAGGAGGTTCTGCAGAGACTGCAGGAGCATCGGCTGTACGCCAAGCTGGAGAAGTGCCAGTTCGACAGGAAGGAGGTGGATTTCCTGGGCTACAAGTTGTCGGACAAGGGGCTCGCCATGGACAGCGCCAAGGTTCGCGCAGTGTTGGACTGGAAGAGCCCGCGCAATCGGAAGGAGGTCCAGCGGTTTGTGGGTTTCGCCAACTTTTACCGCAAGTTCATCAAGGGGTTCGCGATGCAGACAGCGGCCATTACCGACACGCTCAGCTCCAAGAAGAAGAAATTCATCTGGACGGAGCAAGCGGAGCAGTCCTTCCAGAACCTTAAGCGTCTCTTCTCGTCCGAAGAGCAGCTACTACATGTGAATCCCGGCAGACCGATGAGAGTTGAAACGGACGCCTCAGACAGAGCAGTGGGCGCAGTACTGTTGCAGCAGGACCCGCGGGGGGACTGGAGACCGTGTGCCTTCTACTCTAGGAAGCTCAGCAAGTCAGAGCAGAACTACACCATCTGGGACAGGGAGTTGCTGGCCATTCATGCAGCATTCAAGGCGTGGCGGCACTTCCTCATCGGAGCCAAACACACAGTGCAGGTTCGCACGGATCATAAGAACCTGGAGTACTGGCGCACGGCAAGGTTCCTGAACCAGCGGCACATCAGATGGGCGGAGTTCTTTGCGGATTTCGACTTCAGGATAGAGTACATCCCAGGCGACAACAACATCATGGCAGATGCACTGTCCAGAAAGCCGCAATACCTCGAAGAGGCGGCACCAGCAGCGGCCAAGCACATTTTCGCACCGAAAGCGTGGGCGTGCGCTTCAGCAACCGTGGACCTGGAGGCGGTCCGTCGGGCACTGCAGGAGGACCCCTTCGCACAAGCCAAGATGGAGGAGGTGCACAAGGGCACGGTGAAGGACGACGAGTTCCAAATACGGGACGGATTGCTCATCCGCAGAGGAGCACTCTATGTACCGGGAGACGACCTCCGTGCGAAAGTACTGCAGCAGTTGCACGACGCACCCACCGCCGGGCACTTTGGCAAGGAGAAGACGGCAGAACTAGTTGCCAGAGATTTTTGGTGGCCCAAGATGAGGGGGGAAGTCGCGGAGTACGTCTCGAGGTGCGACACCTGCCAAAGGGCCAAGTCAGTGCACAAACCTCCGGCGGGACTGCTCGAACCGCTGCAGACACCGAGCGAACCGTGGGAGAGGGTGGCCCTGGACTTTGTCACGGATTTACCCAGCTCAAGGGGTAAAACGGCAGTGCTAGTGGTGGTGGACATGTTCACTAAAATGGCCCACTTCATTCCATGCGCGAAGGTGGCCACGGCGGAACAGACCGCCAAACTGTTCATAGACCACGTCTTCAGGGTGCACGGTCTGCCACGGTCTATCTTGTCCGACAGGGGGCGCCAGTTCATTTCGAACTTCTGGCAGAAGCTGATGGGTTTCCTGAACGTCAAGATCAACCTAGCGTCGGCGAGACACCCGCAGACCAACGGACAAGCGGAGCGCGTCAACGCCATCATGCAGCAGTACCTGAGATGCTATGCAAATCAGCAGCCGACAACATGGGTGGACTACCTGCCGCTCGCTGAGTTCGCCTACAACAACACGAAGCACGTGTCCACGGGGGTGACACCGTTCTTCGCCAACAACGGGAGGCATCCCAGAACCTTCCCGGGATTAGAGAGACTGGGGGAGGGGGAGCCACAGGCAGCGGAAGTCTTAGCGGCAGAATTGCAGGAGGTTCACGAACAGCTTAGGAGGCAGTTAGAGCTTGCAAAGCACGCATACAAACTGCAGGCTGACAAGCACAGAAGGGTCGGGGAGGACATACAGGTGGGAGACTGGGTGTGGTTAGCGGCCCACGCAGTGCCGACCAGATCATTAGCGAAGAAGAAACTCGGACATAAGCAGCTAGGACCTTACCAAGTTGAGGCACAGATCAATCCGGTGGCCTTCCGGTTGACACTTCCGGAGGGATCCAGAATGCACCCAGTATTCCATAGGTCGGTGCTCACGCCCTACAAAGCACCTCACCGATTTCAGGCGCAGGGCACGGCACCAGACCCGTATAGGGAGACCCCCCCAAGGAGGGAGTCGCCAAGAAGGGAGCCCATCAACCAGGTCACAGAGATTTTAGACTCGAGATGGGGGGAAGAGGGAGTAGAATATTTTCTCGCCAGTGAAGGTACCCCGGCCAGCGCCAACCGTTGGGTGCCGGACTATGCCCTGAACGAGCCTCTTCTCAAGGAGGAGTTTCATGCCTTGTTCCCACACAGGCCCATGCCAGCCGAGTATTTCGACGACTGGCTTTTCACACCCACGCTTTCAACCAGCACATTCCAGGGGTTCACCTCGGACGAGGAACCGGCAATAGAAACACGTTCCCCGGAGGGCTCGCCCTCGGGGTTTGCCTCAGACCGCTCGTTTTGGTGGGACGATCGAGGAGAGGAGCGGTGGAGCAGGAGGTGGCTGGGGGGTCCTTGGCAGGCAACGGACCCAGAGGGGACCGAGGGCGAGATGGACATGGACGTGCTGGGGGAGGACGTTGGGTTCGAGCATGGCGGCACGGAGATGGAAGCAGAGGAGATCGAGGTCGGCGAAGACAAGGAGGACGAGCCGGACTTATCCGGCTGGATGCACGCCACGGGGGACGAACTGTATCCGCCATTCACCCCCACAACGACGGAGCACCCAGCACCCCCGCCGGAGGAGGGGGAGGGGGGAAGGGGGGGCTTCGAGGGGGGGATGGATGTCAGGGGTTCAGGAGCAGAGTCACAGGAGAGGGAGGAAATGGAGAGCGAGGGGGAGGAGTCCGAAGGAAATGTCAGCGATGACAGCAATCCGAGGTCTCTGAGTCTCTCCAGTGACTCGGAGGATTCACAGAAAGGGGCCCTCATAGTCAGGGCAAGGGGAGTGCCCAGGGGGACACCTCGGGAAGAAGGGGCCAGAGGGGTCTCAGAGAGTAGCAGCTGGAAATCAGGACCAGCGTCCCCCCCAGGGTGCAGTAGGGGGGAGGAGTCCCAGGCATCGGGATCAGGTGGCGCGCGGGCAGCGGGAGAACGTGAGGCAGGAGTGACCACACCCTCGTCAGGGAGCGAGGAAATGGTCATCAGGAAAGTTAAACACGCGCGCGCGCCAAGTTCAAATGTACAGGAGGGCGGCACGGTGGGCAGCCCGGGTAGGGAGCCAGGTCCTAAAGCCCGCCGAAGAGAGGGGGAGGAGTCAGAGGGGTCAACGTCTGCGTCGGAAGAGTCCAGGAGGGAGGAGACCCCGGGGGGTAGTAGGACCCAGAGGAAGAGAGAGAGAAGGAAGAGGTGGAGTAAGATTAGAGTCTTAAACTGGTGTACAGGGGGCGGAGACTCAGACGGAGCTTCGCCGGTCTAGACTCCAGACGTAGAGCTGGGACGCTGAGGCTTGGAAATGGAAACTATTCTTCAATAAAGACTTTGATACTTTACTACCGGCTAGCGTTGGTCCTTTGTGAGCTGGGACCAGGAGCCAGCTCTGACAATTTGGTTTACAAATTTCACAAAACCGGAAATAGTGTCTTGGTTTGAGAACTTTACCTTGGTCTAAGAATGGGGGAAGGGCAGCGGCGGTGGGAAGTCTCATTAGGGAAAGCACACCTCGGTTTAAGAACGGTTTGGGTTTAAGAACAGGCTTCCGGAACGGATTAAGTTTTTAAACCGAGGTACCACTGTATTGCAAAAACTGAAATGCTGATGACTTTCAAAAGTCATAAACTGAAATGAGGAGAACCAAACTAAAAGATTTTGGAGATATTGAAAGTGAGAGAAACCAAAATGGACAGGTTCATCCATTGTAGATTTAAATCTTTTGAGAATGTGTTCTGTTTTGAAGCCTCCAAAATAGTTCCAGATGCATCTGCTTTGATTTAGTTCTTCTAGGCAGAGGTATCTAGACGCCAACCAGTCCATTGAGCTCCCAAAAGATTTAGGTTACCTCCTACATTTACAGCACTAACTTCTGTTTTGTTTCATATTTATCACACACAGATTGCAAAATTCCCCAATATGCCCTTAACATTGCCAGCAGAAAGCTTCACCTGGTCACTGACTGCATAGAACATGCCCTGACATCCTGCTCCCCTCGCACTCGCTACTCTGCAGGCTGGGATGCAAAGTTCTTGTACATTCCTGCCTCTTACTTTCCAACGTCCATCGTTGACTTCGTGGCGAGCTGCATTCAGCCCAAACCTGCTCAAGCAGTATAGATTGCTTTGAAGAAATGAGCCAACAATCTGTGGATGCTTGTTTATGCAAAATAGAAAATGCAACAAACAAACTTTTGCAAGCAGTATGAATTGCTTTGAAGAAAAAGCTTTACAGTTATATTTCCAGGGGGGAAGCCAGTAGATGGTGTTCCTGTTTTCAGTTTCGCTTATACTGTATTTCTCTATATGGTGGCTGAGATAAGGGATGCAGCTGCCGGCATGGGAAAGAAGGGAGTGTCCTTGCTCTGAACCAGCTGCAGAGATAAGGAGGAATATGAGTGGAAGGCTACCTTGAACTCATGCTCTGACTTCAAAGTGTGAAATCGAAGGAGGTGCCCTTAGAAGTGGATGGGAAAAAGGACGACAGCATAAAGCACTTGCTACAGAAACGGTGGAAAGCTGCTCCAGGACGCTATAAAAGGCCCCAACTGCAGCAATCAATTGGGATTCCAGTTTGGACTGACCAGGTAAAGTGCCAAGCATAATTTGGCCTGAGAAAGAGGGGTGCCGTCACCGGTTACTGGAATGTCTCCGTCAAAAATGACGGATAGCTGAGCCAGCTTCACAACTTTATCTTTGAGTATTCTTTCATATACAGTTGTACCTTGGAAGTCGAACGGAAGTCCGTTCGACTTCCAAAACATTCAGAAACCAATCGGAAGCCGCACCGGACGTTTGAAAATCATTCCTGTTTTCGGTTGTTCAGGAGCCGAAATGTATAAGTTCCAAAGTGTTTGGCAACCAAGGTATGACTGTACTTTAATTGTATATTAGCACCTGTTGCTGTTTCTTTGCTTATTATGACAGTAGTTAATAAAGCTTGCTTCTACTGCCTAAAAGTTTGAGATCCAAAGAACTCGCTGCTGCATCAGGATTACCAGGGCTGGGTGATTGTTGGGGAGGCATAACCATTGGGCATTACACAGTTGTCCAAATGAGCCAACAAGCTGTGGATGGAATACAAGTCTAATTGCATCTTTTAGGATCCTAATGAGAGGCAGATTTGGTCATCTGTACCTTAAGAAGAAGTGATTTATTATTATTATTATTCTGAACTATTCTCTGATGCAGCTGAAACTGCAATGCTTTACCACTCATTTACCCAGGAAAAAAATACATGGGACTTCAGACTAAATTGTTATTGTTTAGTCGTTTAGTCATGTCCGACTCTTCGTGACCCCATAGACCAGAGCATGCCAGGCACTCCTGTCTTCCACTGCTGGTACCCCAGGGGCCATGGAGTCCAACCCCCTGCAATGCAGGAATCTCAGCTAAAGCATCCATGACAGATGCCCATCCAACCTCTGCTTAACAATCTCCAAGGAAGGAGAGTCCACAACCTCCCAAGGGAGACTCTTCCACTGTGAACTTGGGGGTGGGTGATAAAATCACACAAACCTGGGACTTCCGGGGGGAGGCGCCTCCGGCAATGGCTGAATTCCTCTGATCGGGAGGAATTTGCCCCATGGAAATTTGGGTCTGGCCACCACGGCGAAGGTGGAGACCCATTAAAAATCACAGGCGGGAGAAGCCTGTGAGCGTGGGATTCAGCGGGCACCTTTTGCGCCTCCCCTACTCGCGGGCAAACCTGGTTTCGGGGATCCAGAGCGACGTGGGGTGAGTGGCACGGTGTTTCAAATCGTCTGCTTCTTTCACGGAGTGAAGCCGCTTAGCTGTTGTTGGAGAGCGCCGACCTTTTCCTGTGGACAATTTGATTCTAAAGTAACTACCCGTGAGTAGAGCTTAATCGGGAAAAATTGGATTTTTAAAACGTCTAATCTGGCATCGAAACGGGGGAGGTTCAAAACAGGAAGTCCGCCTCCCCCTTTTGTAAATAGACTGAAGCAATGAGGCTGCAAGCTGAAGCCTTGGAAAGCCCTTTGTAAAAGAACAAATTTCCATCGTAAAGAATATTAAACCCCCCTTGGAGGCAGGAGAAGAGGGGGGAGGGGAAGCTGTGGACTGAGTATGCCTGCAGGAGGAGAGTGAGGAGAGTTAAAATATCGCCGCTCTGATCCTGGAAACGGGCTGCTAGTAGAACTGACGTCTTTTGGAATGTGTATTGATAGTGCTTAGAACGTTCTTTGACAGCTGCCTAAATAAGAGAGATACATTGTTTCTACTGTCTTTGGCTGCTTTTAAAGAGGAGTAAAAAGTAACTGAAAAAAGGAGTAAAAGTATCTGAAAACTGAAACTAACTTTGGATTGTTGGAACTTTGTTTAAAAGAAGACATTATGGCTAATACAAAAAGAAAATGATTCCCTCAAGTGGAAGTCTTTGAAACTGGATGTTTTGTAAGAGCTAGGATAAGGGATTTTCCAGCTGCAAGATAAAAATCGTGAGACTCTGGGACTGACCTTGAATCCTTTAAGTGTTATGGCAAATGTTCTTGTTTTTGCCTCTCCATCAGCACAATCAAAACCAAGAGGAATGACAACAGAAGAAGTTTTAGTGGATGTATTAAATAAAATAAATGATTCATTGGTACAGCTAAACAGAAAAACAGATGTGATAAAAGCAAAAGTTGATGCTACAACTATTAAAATTGACTTAAATACAGAAAGTATCAACAGTCTGGGACAAAAGGTTAATACTAATACAGAAACTATTCAGAAATTGATACAGGAATCTACTCTGACATGGCAAACTGCGGACGGAGTCAGGGAGGAAGTTGTTGCGGATGAATTCGAAGTAGTACGACTGGAGAGAAAGAGTGTCTCAGCCCTGCAGTGGCATTTTGAGGAACAAAGAGTGACGCTTGCTATGAGTGAATTTAAAGAAAAACAGATGAATTTGAGGATTGAAGCCCTAGTTGAATTGGAGAGGGAAAGCTTGATAGATTTTCCCATACAGGACTTTGCTGAACCTCTGGATTTGGACTTGGCTCAAAGAGACTGTTTGATCACTCTTCATGCTAAAGAAGAGAGAGAGATAGAATTTTGGGTTGGTATTACCAGAAGAACCTGGAAGTACAACAGTCAACAGTGGAAACCTCTAAAATCTCTAAAGATGCCTTGAAATATCTTTTGGATCCTCGGCCCAACTATGGAGTTATTGTTGCCCTGCTGAGAAGGAATAAAATCATCTTCAGGTGGAAATTCCCCCAAGGACTATCTTTCAGTTTTAAAAGAAGGAAAATAAAAATAAGATCAGTAGAGGACAAAGTAAAGTTCTTCTTTAAATATGAAGAAGGTTGATGGACTATATGGAATGGGCAGAAAGGACTGGCAGAATCCGGGACCAGGGAGAAGAGTCGGTGGAAGAAGATTGGAAAATTTTTTAAATACTATTTATAGAAATATTGTAAAACTATGAATGCTAGAAAAATGTTGGAATGAAGTAACATGGCTTTAGTAGAAATGTTATAAGGAATTAAGTGTAAATAGATTAATAGAGTATTTAAGGGAAAATTAAGGTTAGAAAGCATTAAGATGATTATAGGATAGAAAACAGAGGAAGATGGAAAGGAATTGCTGAAATAATAGAAGTGGAATACAAAAAGGGAGGCGTGAGGAGGTCGTGGAAATAAGTGAATGAAAGATACGATGTTGAAACTGATGAAGATGTGTTTGATGTTTTTTAATTTGTTTTTGTATTGTATTGTTTTTTTCTCTTTCTTTTTTTCTTTTTTCTTTTTTATCTTATTATTATTGTTTCTTTGTAACTGTTGGAAAAGCAATAAACATTATTTTAAAAAAAAATCACACAAACCTGAGCTACATGCACTTCCCAAGTAAAGTGGGGAAGACATCTCAAAAACCTCCATCTCAAAAATACGAATCATCACAGAATGTTTACAGTTCCAGCTTGTCAGGTGTGGTCTACAGGTGTGACCAGCCCAGGCGGCGCTTACTTTTACGGGCAGCATGCCTGAGCCCCAAGTGATGCCAAAGCCCAGATGCGCCGCACCCCCCTAGCTACGTTCCTGGGCCGGGTCTCCAGAGGCTGTCGCTGGTGCTCCCTTTGACCTGATGGAGTCAGGCTGCTGGGGGCAGGGGGGCTCGGGGTGTTTCCCCCAAGGGAATAAAGTTTGCAAGGAAAGTGGCCGTGGCGCCCAAAGTTCCCCTCCTGCTGCGGCTCCATGCGCCCTGGGAGCACGCTTGCTGGAGGAACCGGAGCACGGAAACTTCTTTCCAGGAGGAGAAGTGCTCCTCTCCGACCCAACGCGTGGCGTTGCCAAACTGAGCCTTGTGTATACTGGGATGGCAGGAGCGATGGCAGTGGGAGCGCGGGGTGAGAGGAGCTGGATCAAAAGGGAGAGAGAAGCGGAACGAGGCTTGTTGCGCTAGGAAGGCGAACTAAACGGATCAATGGGTTCCTCCTGCAAAGCGGGCACTTGCTCCGTGGGGTGGTAACGCTTGGCTTGTGCTGAGGCACACCTTTCACCCGGCATGCAACAGTGTGCCAAGGAGCCTTGCGCTCACGCTCCCTGAATTCTTGCCTCTTGGCTAGAAAACAGGCTTCCCCCCTGGCCGTTTGTCCTCTCACAGATTTGGTTACTAGACATAACGCTTGGCTGGAGCATGACCGCGGACACAGATGTAATCAAGTATCGGGGAAAACATTTCAGGGAAACACCTGCTAACACGTGTATTTGATAACGCCGGAAATGTGCTTAGATGGAAATACGTCATGTTCAAAGTGGTTTCACTACTGTTTCCAGTTGTTGACTTCTGCTAATAAAAGGAGCCTCTGCGGAACTAGCCGGCAGCTGTTTTGGAGCTTGCTTGCCAGCTTGCTCCTGCCCAGCTCACCTGCATTCAACCTCCTGTCGTCCTCGGTATTCCTACACTCCAAAAGTGCTGCTGGTGGTGGGTCGATCGTTGTCTTCCAACTCCTGGCTCCTCCTTTGTCAAAGAGCAGAAGGAACACCACATTAAAAAAAAGAGTCCCAGGAGGGTGCTTTATTGAGGCAGCGGGGGTGGGTGGGTGGGTGGGTGGGTAAAAAAGCAGTGCTCCTAAGGGGTGCAAAATTTCCCTCCTTTGCCCCCAATGCTTTGGCTGTGGTCTCCTGGTTTTTTTTGCCCAGGACTCCTTTACACCCACCGTGCCTGTCAAGTGTCACGTCGTTTGCACCTGTGTCTCTTCCGTTTGCACCCCTTACCCATGTACCCGTATGTAACCCAACCAAGTGGCAGTCTCTTGTAGGCAGGCTTCTTCCTTTCTCTTTGGTTGGAGGAACCCAGTTGCAACTATCTCGCTTTGTGTCTTTGGCTTCCGATTTGAAGGAATGGGTTTCCCAAATCTAAAATCTGACTGTGCAGTCAGTCTGAAACGGGCCGCAAAATCCCCATTTTTCCTTCTCCAAGGGTAAAAACCATTAACTTGAGCCCTTGAGCAAATGTATAACAGGAACCCAGCAGTACAAACAAAGCTCTCTTTGACGCTTAATGAATGGCCTTGTCAGTTCCAAAGTGGAGCAGGGATGGCACATCTGGGTCTTATCTTACACCCTGACCACACTGACGCACAGAACTTGTCAGGTCTGACAAAAGACCCGGGAACAGTGCCAGGAGTTTTCTTAGAGTTGCTGACCTTCTTGCCCCAAGATAAGAGTATAGGAACATGTCAGGGAACTGCCATCGGAGCTGGAGGCAGAGAGGGGGCTCCAGAGGGATGGTGGAGAGGGTCCCAGTAGGGAGAGAGGTAGCCCATCTGCTGGGGAAGGAAATCAGCGTAACACCAGTGGAGAAGGGGGGCAGATGGAGGAATTGGAGAGGTGGCTCCAAGACTCTTCGCCGGAGACCAGCGGAGAGGGCACGAGTACTCCGCTGCCCACACCCACTTTGCGCAGAAAACTTCCGCGCAGGCAAAGTAGGAGGAGACTGGGCGTCAAACAGCTTCTATGCTGGAAGAGGTTTAAGAAACGCCCACTGACGGATTCTGCCAGCGACTGAGGCAGCCACGGAACTTGAGGCTGTTCAGACAGAAAGGGTTCAACCAGGCAACCTAGCCAGGAGTAACGGCAACTTACGCACGAGCAACCCCTAGAACCATTACAGAACAGGAACAGGAACATCTGTTTATGGTCATGGATGTCAACTTACGTGTATAAGCTGACATGGCTGGATTCCTGGGGAAGGGGAGAGAGGGTGCCTGGAGGATATATATACTGTATGCAATTTCTCTTGCTTTTGTGCTTGCAGTGAACCGATTCACGCAGTACTTTCTGCTATCCGGAGAGCAGAATAAACTCTTCCTTTCTCCCTCCCAGGAGCAACGCAGACCCCACCAGTCGGTAAAGTCTAATAAGGCTACAGATTCCCGGAGCCCAGCAAAATGGTTCTTTTCCTTTCCTAAAAATAACCTGCCTTGTCCCCTCTAACAAGTGGAATGGGCAGAGGTACCAGAGGTTACAGATGAAAATGAAGTGGGGCTCCTTCCAGCCTTTTGTCCCTCTCTTCAGCGAGGCATTTAGAGAACCAGCAGTATCAACCTGGTGGTCTTTCCTTTTCACACCCTCCCACCCGCTGCTCCCTTCAACATGAATCTTCTGGTTATCCTTCCCCCATCCTTGAAACGTACCTAGATCTGTACTAAGCAAGAAAGAGCAGTGATCTTCACCACTCCTTTCAGTTCTGAATGGTTTCAGCACTCCAAGTTATTGACATCCACACTATGTAAACAATAAGCGAACTGACAAAATAATATTTCATTATCTTATTTCTAATATAGAGGTTGCAAATCATTCCAACCCCTCTTTCTGCACACCAGCTGCAGAAAGGAAACCTACTGGACCACCTCTCCTGGTATGCCCCGCGGAGGACCTTAAGGTCCATAAATAGCAACACCCTAGAGGTCCCGGGCCCTAAGGAAGTCAGATTGGCCTCAACCAGGGCCAGGGCCTTTTCAACACTGGCTCCGGCCTGGTGGAACGCTCTGTCTCATGAGACCAGGGCCCTCCGGGATCTGATTTCTTTCCGCAGGGCTTGTAAGACAGAGTTGTTCTGCTGGCCTTTGGCTTGGAATCAGCCTGACCCCTCCCCCTCTTTCCTTTTCCTTCTGTGATGGAACTCCTATTTGGGGATTTCCCTGACTTTTTTCTGGCCCATGTAGGACCAGTCTGGATAGTTGGCCTAGGTGAAGATTTGATGTTTTCTCCCCCCAAACAGTTTTTGATCTGGGCTTCCACTGAAATGAGGCTGCATTTTAAGTTGTACTTGAATCCTGTTTTTAAGTTGTATTTTAATCAATTGTTTTTATACCTGATGTTAGCCGCCCTGAGCCCGGTCTTGGCTGGGGAGGGTGGAGAGTATATATATATATATATATATATATATATATATATATATATATATCTTTAAAAGTCATTTGTGGAGTCTTTCTCTATATATGTACTAGAATTCAAGCACCAAAGCAAGCTGGCCGGGTCCAGCCTCACCCTTCCTACTCTGTTGTTGTTGTTTAGTCGTTCAGTCGTGTCCGACTCTTCGTGACCCCATGGACCAGAGCACGCCAGGCACTTCTGTCTTCCACTGCCACCCGCAGTTTGGTCAGATTCATGTTTGTAGCTTCGAGAACACTGTCTAACCATCTCATCCTCTGTCGTCCCCTTCTCCTTGTGCCCTCCATCTTTCCCAACATCAGGGTCTTTTCCAGTGAGTCTTCTCTTCTCATGAGGTGGCCAAAGTATTGGAGCCTCAGCTTCACGATCTGTCCTTCCAGGGAGCACTCAGGGCTGATTTCCTTAAGAATGGATGCGTTTGATCTTCTTGCAGTCCATGGGACTCTCAAGAGTTTCCTCCAGCACCATAATTCAAAAGCGTCAATTCTTCGGCGATCAGCCTTCTTTATGGTCCAGCTCTCACTTCCATACATCACTACTGGGAAAACCATAGCTTTTACTATACGGACCTTTGTTGGCAAGGTGATGTCTCTATTTTTTAAAATGCTGTCTAGGTTTGCCATTGCTTTCCTCCCAAGAAGCAGGCGTCTCTTAATTTCGTGGCTGCTGTCACCATCTGCAGTGATCATGGAGCCCAAGAAAGTAAAATCTCTCACTGCCTCCATTTCCTCCCCTTCTATTTGCCAGGAGGTGATGGGACCATTGGCCATGATCTTTGTTTTTTTGATGTTGAGCTTCAGACCATATTTTGCGCTCTCCTCTTTCACCCTCAATAAAAGGTTTTTAAATTCCTCCTCACTTTCTGCCATCAAGGTTGTGTCATCTGCATATCTGAGGTTGGTGATATTTCTTCCAGCAATCTTAATTCCGGCTAGGGATTCATCCAGCCCAGCCTTTCGCATGATGAATTCTGCATATAAGTTAAATAAGCAGGGAGACAAAATACAGCCTTGTCGTACTCCTTTCCCAATTTTGAACCAATCAGTTGTTCCATATCCAGTTCTAACTGTAGCTTCTTGTCCCACATAGAGATTTCTCAGGAGACAGATGAGGTGATCAGGCACTCCCATTTCTTTAAGAACTTGCCATAGTTTGCTGTCGACACAGTCAAAGGCTTTTGCATAGTCAATGAAGCAGAAGTATATGTCTTTCTGGAACTCTCTAGCTTTCTCCATAATCCAGCGCATGTTTGCAATTTGGTCTCTGGTTCCCGTGCCTCTTCTAAATCCAGCTTGCACTTCTGGGAGTTCTCGGTCCACATACTGCTTGAGCCTTCCTTGAAGAATTTTAAGCATAACCTTGCTAGTGTGTGAAATGAGTGCAATTGTGCGGTAGTTGGAGCATTCTTTAGCACTGCCCTTCTTTGGGATTGGGATGTAGACTGACCTTCTCCAATCTTCTGGCCACTGCTGAGTTTTCCAAACTTGCTGGCATATTGAGTGTAGCACCTTAACAGCACCATCTTTTAAAATTTTAAATAGTTCAGCTGGAATACCATCACATCCACTGGCCTTGTTATTTGCAATGCTTTCTAAGGGCCTTCCTACTCTAGGTGAAATGTAATTTTGCAAGCACTCTGCCCATCTTTCTATCAGCAGGAGGGATGTGCTTCCGTAAGAAAGATACGCTCAACCCCAGGCTTTCTTCCTGCTGTAGAGAAATGACTTGACTTATTTGCTCTATCTATACATGAACAGAACACAGGGGAAAGTGGCTGAATGTGCGGCACGGAGCTCTGCAGTGGAAGGGATTTGGTGTGTTTCCTTCACCAACAGATTCCACAGTTAGTTTAAAGAAAGTAGTAAATCTCAGCACCTAACTGGGTTAAACCAATGTTTGCCAGAAGGGAGGAGCTCCCTCTGCAGCCAGTGGAGTATGAAAAACAGCAGCATGCAGATAAGAAGCAACTGTAAACCGGAGAAGGAAGTACTGCTTTTCCTGCCGCACACCTGAAGCTGAGAGCCTTTCCTCTAACCAGCCGCAGGTCTGTCTCTTCCCTTTTCAAAACCAAATCAAATCAAATCAAAATTGTCCAGTAGCACCTTATAGACCAACTAAGTTTGTTTTGGTATAAGCTTTCATGTGTATGTGTATCTGAAGAAGTGTGCATACACACGGAAGTTTATACCAGAACAAACCTAGTTGGTGTATAAGGAGCTACTGAACAATTTTTTATTTTTTATTTTGACTGTGTGAGACCCACACGGCTACCTACCTGAATCTTCCCTTTTCAATTATACATGATAGTAACTTCCTGTCTCCACTAACATGTCCTTATAACAACTTTATTTCAAGCTAATATTCAGTAGGTGACACTTTTCTCAAGCTTCAGGCTGGGGGAGAGAGGAAACTTCACTTCCTGAATTTCTTCTTCCTATGAACCCCTTAAAGGCCCAGAAACATTTCCATAAAAAGTTCAGAACTTCAAAAGGTACACGCAAGTCATTAAGTTATCCTCTGATCAGCTTGCTAGAGCTGTTATTCTTTTAGCCCGCCTCTGCTCCAAGCAGCTCATTGCACCATGCAAAGATTCTCCTTTCCCTCAACAACACTGCAAGGGAGGCGAAATTCAGCAGTGGCAACATAAAAGGATCTCCCGCTGAGCTCTGTGGTGGAGTACGGATTCGACCTTTGCCCCTCCAAGTCCTGCCAGGGGTGTGTGTGCTTCCTAATGCTTGAATTCTTTTTCCCTGCAGGTTTCAGCCATGTGGCTCTACCTGGCTGCCCTGCTGGGGCTTTACTTCCTTCGCCGATGGTACCAGGAGAGACAGACGGTGGAGAACCTGACGGAGAAATATGTCTTCATCACGGGGTGTGACTCTGGCTTTGGAAACCTACTTGCCAGGCAGCTGGATGCCCGGGGCCTGCGGGTGCTGGCAGCCTGTCTCACGCAGAAGGGGGCAGAGCAGCTGGACAAGGCCACCTCAGAGCGCTTGAAAACCACCATTCTGGATGTGAGCAGCACAGAGAGTGTGGCGGCAGCGACGGAGTGGGTGAAAGGGTGCATTGGAAGCAAAGGTGACTCTTGACCTTCCTTGTACTGCCTCTGTGCTATTGGTGGGACGGGGGACTAGAATTGCCTCTCTGTATTCATTTGTAGGCCACTTCCCCCACATAATTGTGCCCAAAGTGGCTCAAAACATGTGTAATGAAGAATAGGGATAACAATTCAGAAAAGAGTATTAGTATAAGTAAACACAAACAATCTATGCATGTGATTAGCTTATTTCCAACTTTATTGAGCTCTCTAAGGTTGCCTAAGAGGATGAACATGCCTTCTTTCTTCACACAGGGCTCTGGGGCTTGGTGAACAATGCGGGTACAGGGATCCCAACAGGTCCCAATGAATGGCTGACCAAAGATGATTTTGCAAAGGTGATCAATGTCAACCTTCTTGGGATGATTGATGTGACGCTACACATGGTGCCCCTGGTGAGGAGAGCCAGAGGGAGGGTGGTCAACATGTGCAGTACGATGGGACGCCTGGCCTGCTTTGGAGGTGGTTACTGCCCATCCAAGTTTGGTGCGGAAGCCTTCTCTGACAGCCTGAGGTAAACAGAGCAGCTCTGTAGTTTCTTCTTTGCAACATGCAACCTCCAGATGAGTCGTTCCATATGAAGTGATCCAACTTTTTCACTCCATGGCACCCAATTTTCTTCATATTTTGTACACTTGTTGAATGAACAAAACTAACTTCAGATCTGAATTTTTTATCTCATCCCATTTTTGAGTTATGAGGGTTTGACATTTCAAAAAAAATGTCCATTTTGGCCTTGCCAGACTAATAATAATAATAATAATAATTTATTTATACCCCGCCCATCTGGCTGGGTTTTCCCAGCCACTCTGGGCGGCTTCCAACAAAATATTAAAATTCTCAGACCGGAACTAAGAAACGTCAAAAGCGAAAACACCAATCTCTTCAGAACTGCATGGGATTTAATATGATATGTCATATGATGTACTTAGTTTAGAATTAAAAATTAAGTTATAAAATTTATTTTTTTAAAAAAATGATTTTAAAATATTTCCAATTTCTTTTCTTGGGATCTCAATGGGATCACATTTTAAAATAATATTTGTACATACATGTCTGCCTTATTGGGTTCTAATTAGGATAAATGGGTCTTCTGTTATATTCTGAAAAATATAACAGAATAAACAAAATTTCAAACTATATTATCACTTACTTGAGGCATTTCTTTAGAAAGTCATTCAACTAAAAGGTGTCTGAAAAGCTAATCAGGCTTTTCTCTTAAAAGTGTGTTACAAAGCTGAGTGATAGCTTGCTATTGCATGACAGAATTAATGCATTGAAATAATTCTTGTTAGTACTTCATCTCATGAACATTACAACAAAATACATATCAAACAAAATTATGAAAAATACAGGTTTTTTGAATTTGCAAGCCTGAGATGGGATGTGTGGCTCCCAGCCCACTTTTGCTGTCCATGCTCTAGATGGTTTTGTCTAGCTCTTAGGCCAACCTGCCTGGCTGTATTGCTGGTGTCACTTAGGAGAATAGCAAAGGCCTTTGAGAATAGAATAGCTCAACGTGATGTGTAGAAAAGTTGATTATGGTGTTTAAAAATTTCAGCTATTTATATACCACTTAATTATCAAAGTGTCAACTTTAGAGAACCAGCAGGAGTTTGAAGCACGAGCATTCTGATGGCTGCCTCTTAATAAAACTGATGTTGTGTTCTATAGAACCCATTGCAGGGCCAGGCTCACGCAAGAGGACACAAGATAGGGGGTTGTATTTCCCTTTTCTCTCTCTTTCTTTCTTCTTTTCAAAAAGAAAGATGTTCCTTTCCACGCATGACCTGCAATATTACTGTGGCTCAGTAACAAATTCTTTACTTTTCTTCCCCAATTCAGGAGAGAGCTCCATCCTTTTGGAGTCCAAGTCAGCATAATTGAACCTGGTGGTTTCAAAACACCTATTGTCTCAAATGCACTAGAAAATTTTCAGACTGTATGGAGCCGGGTACCTTCTGACATCAGACAGTGTTATGGGCAGCAGTACTTTGAGCAATGTGAGTAGAGATGGGGGAGAAAATCAGTTCAATTTGCATTTTAATGCAGACTACAGATTGTCAAGAAAGCAAAATATTTGGATATAAATCTAACTATGAAGAATATTAATCTGTTTTAAAATAACTATGAAAAAGTTTGGAAAGGAATAAGAAAAGACTTTGAAACCTAGAGCAGACTAAAGTTATCACTATGGGGAAGAATCTCCATAATAAAGATGAATGTTTTTCCAAAAATGCTATATTTGTTCCAAACGATAGCAATTATAAACAAAGAAAATTGCTTCGAAGAATGGAGGGAAAATATAATGAGATTCGTATGGCAAGGGAAAAAACCGCAGATAAAATATAAATTATTGACGGAAAGAAAAGAAAGGGGAGGATTGGCATTGCCAAATTTAAAATTATATTATGAAGCAGAATGTTTAATATGGGTAAGAGATTGGATTAGATTAGAAAAAAATTATATATTAGACCTTGAAAGCCTCAAGAATAGATATGGACGGCATGTGTATCGCATTTATGAGAAGGTAAAATCATATACTTAGAAGTGCACTATATAAGGTTTGGAACAAATATAAACTACAGTTGAACCACAGACACCTTGGTGGATATTGCTGCTGGAGGCATATGCTGTAAAAAAACTGAATATGAGAACAAATTGGCCAACATATAGACAACTGTTGGAAGAGGAACAAGGGAAATTTAGATTAAAACCCTTTGAAGAGATACGGCAATATGAAATTGAGAGATGGCATTATATACAACAAGAAGTATATTTAATTCTGATCCAAAGAAAGGCTTTGCAAAAGAGGATTCAAAACTTAATACTACAATAATTCAGAACAATAAGAAATTGTTATCTAAAATTGATGGATGAAGAAGTGAAAGAAACGATGATTAAATGGGCCTGGGATGTTGGGCATACTATTTATCTAGAGCAATGAGAGAAACTCTGGTGAGAAGATATACGATTTACCGCCTCATACACAATCAAAGAAAATTTTGTTAAGATGTTCTACAGGTGGTATTTAACACCAGCTAAGTTGGCAAAGATATATAAATTGAAATCCAACATTTGTTGGAGTTGTGGGAAAGAAATAGGAACAACAATACATATGTGGTGGAGGTGAGAGGAAATTAAGAAATTTTGGACAGTAATACATGAAGAATTAAAGAAGATGTTGAAAATAAAAAAACAAGAACCAGAGATGTATCTCCTGGAATTGATAGGGGAAGAGATACCACGGGGGGGGGGGGGGAGAATCTTCTTATATGCAAGTACAGCTGCTAGAGTAGTGATTGCTGCTAAATGGAAGTCACAAACTCTGCCCTCAAGGGAGGAATGGATTTGTAAATTAAATGAATACTTACCTTTGGCAAAACTAACAGCTATTCTAAGAAATCAATCAAATCAAAAATTTAAAAAGGAGTGGAAATGTTTTGATGAATATATGGGAAAATATTGCTCAAAAAAAGATATGCTAATATTCCTTGATTAAAATGTAAAGTATCTGAGGGGAGGTAAATTAGTAAAGAAGGATAATAAGAATACATAGAAGATTTGAGCAGATTGTAGAATGCAAAGATAAATGTAATCTCAGAATGTAGAGGAAATCGAGTGGGGGAAGAGGGAAGCGGGGGGGGGGGACAAGAGAATATTATGCTTGATTGATGATTTAAATGATAAATATATGTGGGGATGGGGAAGATGTGGTGAGGGATTTGGTGTATTTGCATTGTGATGTAATATAGAAAAAAACCAATACAAAAGAAGAAGAAGAAAGAAACATAAGAAAACTGACAAACAGCTTTCCCTATGAATTTGCACTTGCTAAAATTGCTCAATGCAGTCTGGAAGCACCTGAAGGTTCTTTTCTTTGGCATCCAAAATAGTTCCTCCTTTGATTTAGCTATCATAGGGAGAAATGCCCAGACAGCAATCTTTCCCCAGAAGATTAAATTTGCCTCCTGTGTTGCTGCAGATCCAACTGTTCATTTGTTTGTTTCTCTCACACAGCTTGCAAATCATTCCAAGAACTCCTTGATGGTTGCAGCGACAACCTTCACCTGGTCACCGACTGCATAGAACATGCCCTGACATCCTGCTCCCCTCGCACTCGCTACTCTCCAGGCTGGGATGCAAAGCTCTTCTACCTTCCTGTCTCTTACTTGCCAATCACCATTGCAGACTATGTGTTGACCCGCTCTGGGCCCAAACCAGCACAAGCCATGTAGATGATTGTGAAGAACAACATGACAGGTGGCCAAACAATCTATGGGTGGAACATTGAATCTTTTAGGATCTTATTGAGATGCAGGCTTAGTAATCAGTAGCTGTAAAGAGAAATAGTTTTATTTTTATTTTTTTACTGATGATTGGCTGATGCAGCTTAGGCTCAATACTTTGCTACTCATTTATCTAGGAATAAGCCCCATTGAACTCAATGCCACCTACTGTAAGACTGAGTGGCCAGACACTTTCTGCCACACTTTTGCCTTAATCTCCAACCAAGTGGTCTTGAAGGAGTTATAAGTGGTGTAAAGACATAAAACGTCTTCTTTCATTCCCCATTTATCTGGTTCTAAGGAGGTATATTTGGAATCATTCTTGCAAAGTTGGGAATTGACTTAGAACCAGCTGTAAATTACCAAACAGGAACTCTTCAATTTAGTCCCCTCCTCCCACAAAAATCCTGGGAACTGTAGTATAAGGATTCTAGGTAAAGGTAAAGTGTAGGGATCAGATGGGATTACCATGAGGAATTATAAAATATACATCAACCCATCGTGTCCACGATGAAAGCATTGTGTTGACTGGGTTTGAGATATTGACGATAATTTCTGATTAAATCCCATAAGATTCTACATTCATGCCCTTTTCATGCCCTTTTGACTCTACTGCCCATTTCTCTCCCCTCACATGTCACGTACACAGCAGCTCAGCAGTTGCTTCGCCAGGCAGGCATCCTGGGCCATAAAGATTGTGGGCAAGCTTATTTGAAGTAGCTCTCAAATGTATATTAATCTTAGGATGTTAATCTTAGGGCCAGGAAACAGATCTCACTGATTGCTATCCTCCTGGCCATCCTCCTGATCATGTGTATTGATTGTTTATGACCTCCGGGGTTGCCAGATACTCTTCTTTGTAGTTCTCAACTTATTTACCCCAGAAATATTTGTGCTTAATTATTTTAGTGGTTTAACTTTCTCCCCAAATGGGTTTGTGGAAATGCTCAGAAGAAATCTGATTGGTTCTTACGAACACTCTGTAAAAAGTTCTTTTGTGAATAAAATGGCCTGGGCTGGAAGCTGCGAGGATCGGACGGACAAGCACAGAGAGACACAATTATACGCATCCTTCCCAGAGTCTTGCTGATTCAACCCTCTGTGTGTATTCTTATTAATCAGAGTTCAATCCTTCCTTTACTTTGCGAATGCAACAGTAAAGGGGACCCCTGACCACTAGGTCCAGTCGTGACCGACTCTGGGGTTGCAGCACTCATCTCGCTTTATTGGCCGAGGGAGCCGGTGTACAGCTTCTGGGTCATGTGGCCAGCATGACTAAGCTACTTCTGGCAAACCAGAGCAGCGCACGGAAACGCCGTTTACCTTCCCACCGGAGTGGTACCTATTTATCTACTTGCACTTTGAGGTGCTTTTGAACTGCTAGGTTGGCAGGAGTGGGGACTGAGCAATGGGAGCTCCCCCTGTCATGGGGATTCGAACTGCCGATCTTCTGTTCAGCAAGTCCTAGGCTCTGTGGTTTAACCCACAGCGCCACCCACATTCTAGGAATAACCTATAGTTCCTTGGAGTGGGGGAAAGATGTGCTTCCCACAAACCAACTGGAATGATTGCTCAAGTAAAGCTCGTTATAATCTAAACTATGTGTAAGCTCTGTGCAGGTAACTAGGTCATCTGGAGGCCAACAGGCAGTCCCAACATTCCTCTGTTTCAGCAATTGCCAGGACATGTTTGCAGTACACAAACTCAGGCAACCTTAGACCTAAAGCCGCAGGGCTAAGCAGCAAAATGTGAGTTTATAAAACTTGAAGGAGCAGTGCATGGGTGTTGCACAAGCACTGGTGTCATCCGTTTATCAACCTGGTGGTCTTTCCGTGGGGCCTATACATCACCCCTCCTCACTTTTCCCTTCAACATGAATCTTCTGGTTATCCTTCCCCCTTCCTTGAAACATACCTAGATCTGTGCTAAGCAAGAAAGAACAGTGATCTTCTCCAATACTTTCAGTTCTGAATGGTTTCAGCACTCCAATTTATTGACACCCACACTATGTAAGCCATAAGCGAACTGACACACAGCTATCCCTCTGAATTTGCACTCGCCAAAATTTCGCAATGCAGTCTGGAAGCACCAGAAAGTTATTTTCTTTGGCATCCAAAATAGTTCCAGATGTTCCTCCTTTGATTTAGCTATCATAGAGAGAAATGTCCAGAAGATTAAATTTGCCTCCCGTGTTGCTGCAGGTAAACGGCGTTTCCATGCGCTGCTCTGGTTCGCTAGAAGCGGATTAGTCATGCTGGCCACATGACCCGGAAGCTGTACGCCAGCTCCCTCAGCCAATAAAGCGAGGTGAGCGCTGCAACCCCAGAGTCGGCCACGACTGGAGCTAATGGTCAGGGGTCCCTTTACCTTATTCTATTATATTAAAAATATTCCTTATATTCTCCTTCATTTGTCTTCCTGGTAAAAACCCGGCTTGATCTTGAAGTATGTACTCATTTAACATTTTTTTAATCTGTTGGCTAAAATATTTGCAAACAATTTGTAATCATTATTTAACAAGGAGATAGGCCTATTGCTTTTGATTTGCAGCAGATCTGCATCTTGTTTCGGGATTACTGTTATATAGGCCTGTTTCCATGTTTCTGGGATTTCGCCTGTGTTCAATATTTCATTCATAACATCTTCCAATGGGTTCACTGATTGTTCATTTAGTTTCTTGTAATATTTTGCCGTAAAGCCATCCGGACCTGGAGACTTGCCATTTTTAGAGCTTTTTATTGCCTCAAGTAATTCTTGCATTGTTATCTGGGAGTTAAGAATGTTTCTTTGTTCTTCTTTTAACTGTGGCATACTGCTACTTCTAATATACTCTTCTATCTTAAATGTATTTTCTTTCCCTTGTCTGTACAGCTCAGAAAAGTATTTAACAAATCCTTCTCTTATTTCCTTCAACTTGTCTGTGATTCTGCCATTTATATTAATCAGCCTCACGCTTCCTACTCTAGGTGAAACGTAATTTTGCAAGCACTCTGCCCCTCTTTCTATCAGCAGGAGGGTTGTGCTTCCGCAAGAAAGATACTCTCAACCCCAGGCTTTCTTCCTGCTCTAGACAAATGATTTATCTGCTCTATCCATACATGAACAGAACACAGGGGAAAGGGGCTGAATCTGTGGCACAGAGCTCTGCAGTGGGAGGAATTTGGTATGTTTCCCTCACCAACAGATTTCCCAATTAGTTTAAAGAAGGCAGTTAAGTTTCGCCAATCCTTGCCAGAAGGGAGGAGCTCCCTTTGCAGCCAGTGGATTATGAAAAACAGCAGCAGGCAGATAAGGAGCAACTGCAAACGGGAGAAGGAAGCACTGCTTTTCCTGCCGCACAACTGAAGCTGAGAGCCTTTCCTCTAACCAGCCGCAGGTCTGTCTCTTCCCTTTTCAAAATAAAATAAAATAAAAATTGTCTAGTAGCACCTTATAGACCAACTAAGTTTGTTTTGGTATAAGCTTTTGTGTGTATGTGTATCTGAAGAAGTGTGCAGACACATAGAAGTTTATACCAGAACAAACCTAGTTGGTCTATAAGGAGCTACTGAACAATTTTTTATTTTTTATTTTGACTGTGTGAGACCCACACGGCTACCTACCTGAATCTTCCCTTTTCAATTATACATGATAGTAACTTCCTGTCTCCACTAATATGTGCTTATAACAACTTTCTTTCAAGCTAATATTCAGTAGGTGACACTTTTCTCAAGCTTCACACTGGGGGAGAGAGGAAACTTTACTTCCTGAATTTCTTCTTCCTATGAACCCCTTAAAGGCCCAGAAACATTTCCAGAAAAAGTTCAGAACTTTAAAAGGTACATGCAAGTCATTAAGTTATCCTCTGATCAGCTTGCTTGTTATTCTTTTAGCCCGCCTCTGCTCCAAGCAGCTCATTGCACCATGCAAAAATTCTCCTTTCCCTTAGCAACACTGCGAGGAAGGCTAAATTGAGTGGTGGCAACATATAAGGTCTCCCGCTGAGCTCTGTGGTGGAGTAGGGATTCGACCTTTGCCCCTCCAAGTCCTGCCAGGGGTGTGTATGCTTCCTAATGCTAGAATTCTTTTTCTCTGCAGGTTTCAGCCATGTGGGTCTACCTGGCTGCCCTGCTGGGGCTTTACTTCCTTCGCCGATGGTACAAGGAGAGACAGACGGTGGAGAACCTGACGGAGAAATATGTCTTCATCACGGGGTGTGACTCTGGCTTTGGAAACCTACTTGCCAGGCAGCTGGATGCCCGGGGCCTGCGGGTGCTGGCAGCCTGTCTCACGCAGAAGGGGGCAGAGCAGCTGGACAAGGTCACCTCAGAGCGCTTGAAAACCACCATTCTGGATGTCACCAGCACAGAGAGTGTGGCGGCAGCGACGGAGTGGGTGAAAGGCTGCATTGGGAACAAAGGTGAATCTCTATCTTCCTTGTGCTGCCTCTGTGCTATTGGTGGGACGGGGGATTAGAATTGCCTCTCTATTCATTTGTAGGCCACTCTCCCCACATAATTGTGCCCAAAGTGGCTGACAATGTGTGAAAGGAATAAGCATAACAATTCAAAAAATACCTTAGAGATTATCAAAAGATATCAGAGCCAGCTCCAGATATTTGGCGCCTGAGACCATGGGACACCCCCTCCGGGAATCCCGGGAACTGTCGTTTGTCAAGGATGCTGAGTTGAAGAGTGGAAACAACATTCCAGCTTGACAGATATTTTCTGTAGTCTTTGGGGTTCCCAAGCTCAGTCAAACTCTTGATGTGGGGAAAGAGAATTGATTGTTTTAACTGCAAAGGGGAAAGAAGAAGAATGATGGGAAAATAGAAGGCAAATTTAACAGAGAAGGGCATGGGCATTTTTTTGTTCTTTTGGTTTCTTTTTAAATACAGTGGTACCTCTGGTTATGTACTTAATTTGTTCCAGATGTCCGTTCTTAACCTGAAACTGTTCTTAACCTGAAGCACCACTTTAGCTAATGGGGCCTTCTGCTGCTGCCTTGCCGCCCCAGCACAATTTCTGTTCTCATCCTGAAGCAAAGTTCTTAACCCGAGGTACTATTTCTGGGTTAGCGGAGTCTGTAACCTGAACCCAAGGTACCACTGTACTGTATCATTTTGGGGGTTTTGCTGCATGAGGAGTTTCTGAATGCAGGGCAGCAGCAGCGTGGCATCCCCAGAATCCCAACCCACAACCCACAGCAGCCACTGTGCCACACTATAGACCCCCATGCTGCCCTATGCCCCGCCTATAAGGGCAGACCCCCCCCCCATGCTACTGCTGGGCAGGAAAGAAAGGGAGAGAAAAGCAAGCAAGCTTTTTCATTGTGATTGACAATGAATTTTATTTGTATGCAAATCAGCAGCCTGCCACCACTGTAGCTGCTGGGCAAATTAGCAAAGTCCTTTCCTGGATCTCATCCTTTGTAAGTCTTGCTTTCACCGCTGCCAGGCATACACAAATGTCTGCTCCGCTGTTACAAGGAAGGCATTGCTGGCTTGGCTGGAGAAAGTGCCTCTCACTTCTTCTCTGCCCTCACCTCTGCCCACCCACAAGGAGGGTTCTCAGCAGCAGCAGCTTGGCCAGGTGAGGTGTGTGCCTTGTTGGGGTTTCCATTTGTCCCTTGTAATAGGAGATTGTCCCTTATTTTAAGCGGAAATGCTGCATACTACTACTACTACTACTACTACCTTTATTGTCAATGTACAACCTATGTACAATGAAATTAACTGAGTCTCTCCCCCCCAAACACTCAATTTCATTGCACTCTGTGTGCTTGTCACACAACACACCAACCCCGAAAGTCTGTTGTCCCTTATGTCTGCCTTGCTTTCTTTCCCCCTCCTCTTCTGCTGTGCTCAGCTCCTCCCTCCCAACTCTACCAGAGCTGCTGCCTCTCTCCTGCCTGTCCACTTTCCATTTCTCTCTCTTTCTCTCCCCCTTTCCCTAACTCCCTCCCTCCAGTTACACTAAATCCAGTGAGAGATGCAGCTAAATTCATGTAGGTTACGGTCGCTAATAGGAAAAACATCTGTTCTTTCTCACAGGGCTTTGGGGCTTGGTGAACAATGCAGGCACAGCTCTACCATCAGGTCCCAACGAATGGCTGACCAAAGATGACTTTGCAAAGGTGATCAATGTCAACCTTCTTGGGATGATTGATGTGACACTACACATGGTGCCTCTGGTGAGGAGAGCCAGAGGGAGGGTGGTCAACATCTCCAGTACGAATGGACGACTGGCATACTTTGGAGGTGGTTACTGCCCATCCAAGTTTGGTGTGGAAGCCTTCTCTGACAGCCTGAGGTAAAAACAGCAGCTCTTTAATGTCTTCTTTTGCTTACTTTAGTGCAACATCTGCCATACTCCCTAACCACTTGCCAGGCTGGAAGTGGCTGATGCGAGTCCTCCTGGTTTAGTTGCCAAGTCTGGGGAAAGTGGGCTGCAGGGAGGAAAGAGCTGGTAAATAGGGCAGCTGCCCAGGGCTTTGCCCAAGACTCGCACAACTTGAGATGAATGTATCCAGGAAGGATCTCAAAAGAGAAGATAGACAGGGACTGGAAGGTGTCTAAAGGATACAGTGGTGCCTCGCAAGACGAAATTAATTTGTTCTGCGAGTTTTTTCGTCTTGTGAATTTTTTCGTCTTGCGAAGCACCACTGTGTATTGACGGTTTCTCATAGGAATGCATTGGTGTTTTTTTAAAAAAGGCGCAAGACGTTTCATCTTGCGAAGCAAGCCCAACTCAGAAAAGGAAAAACTCTTTCGTCTTGCGAGTTTTTCGTCTTAAGAGGCATTCGTCTTGCGAGGTACCACTGTACTTGCAAAACCATATTGAAAAATCAGAACTCCTATTAGAATAAACAAGTTCCGTTTTAAATACTGAAATACTAAGAAGGATAACAATGTGAAATAGAAAAAGAAGCATGAAATTAGGTTAAAGGTGTGTGAAAGAAAGTAACAGAAGTGGATAGAAATTGCAATTGAGTAGATTGGAAGTCTAACACAAAGGTGGGGGGAGGGGTGGTGGATGGTGATTGGAAAAGGAATTATCTGTGGGATTGAGTGTAGGTATGTTTGAACATTTTTAAGGATTGTATGAAATGTATGTTTGTATGCTTGTATATTCACAATATGTGTGTGTTGTTGTTTAGTCGTTTAGTCGTGTCCGACTCTTCGTGACCCCATGGACCAGAGCACGCCAGGCACTCCTGTCTTCCACTGCCTCCCGCAGTCTGATCAAGCTCATGCTGGTAGCTTCCAGAACACCATCCAACCATCTCATCCTCTGTCGTCCCCTTCTCCTTGTGCCCTCCATCTTTCCCAACATCAGGGTCTTTTCCAGGGAGTCTTCTCTTCTCATGAGGTGGCCAAAGTATTGGAGCCTCGGCTTCACGATCTGTCCTTCCAGTGAGCTCTCAGGGCTTATTTCCTTAAGAATGGATACGTTTGATCTTCTTGCAGTCCATGGGACTCTCAAGAGTCTCCTCCAGCACCATAATTCAAAAGCATCCATTCTTCGGCGATCAGCCTTCTTTATGGTCCAGCTCTCACTTCCATACATCACTACTGGGAAAACCATAGCTTTTACTATACGGACCTTTGTTGGCAAGGTGATGTATTTATGCTGAATTATTTTAATAATAAAAACTTTTCCAAAAAAAAAAAAAAAAGGATCCAGGCACAGGCCGTGTCCACATCTGGCCTTGATGCAAACTTTTCAAATCACAAGCCCACAATTGGATGTGTGGCTCTCAGTCCAGGACCTTCTTATTAATGGTGAACATGCTATGGATGTCCCCCTGTTTTCCTTAGAATAGTTTGGGCCCAACATGCTTTATAGAAATGTTGATTTCCATGTTGAAAAGTGTCCGCTTTTTCCAACTATTTACGTACCACTTAATTATCAAGGTGTGGGACTGAGCAGTTATCTTCACATATGCACTGCCCAGGCTCACGTAGCAGGGAGGTCACTGCTAACACTGCGGTTTGACTTCACCCGCAGAGGCAGACACTGTTGAATGGTTTCTTTAAATGTGCAGGTTCATCATTGTTCCACCCGATGTGTATGTCTTTAAGGGGCCAGATCAAGGGCCACAGAAAAATAACGAGACCCAGCTTTACAGCTGTGAAACATAGCAGGTGCTGCTAAGTCGTGTTAGTTAAGCTGTGTCAGCAATTGGGTATAGTATATAAAGAGCAGCACCTAGCTCCCCCATTACCCTGGGGGATGGGTTGGTGGTTGGGTCATGTTTGTTGTTGTTATCTTTAGTGTAAAAGGAGTTTTTGTTTTGTTATTTTTGAGTTCCTTGTTATGCATGGTCTCCCCAGCAAGCTCTCTGCAGCGCTACTAAACTGCAAATAGCCAACACACGCCATTCTCTTTTGAGATACATGGATGCCAATGTCCAGGTTTCCGTGATATGGCAGACAGACAGTGGAAAGTGTGGATAAGGCAGCTTGTCAAATTTGGGAAAATACTAATTTACTCTCAGAGTCTGTGAGACAATTTAAAGTGGTGAATGTACAAGCCACCAAGGTGGGAAAGGCTGAGGTGGGAGGTTGGAGGAAAATGCAAGGGAAAGTAAGGGTGGTCCATGACAAAAAATGGCACCTTGTGTGAATGGAGTTGGGAGGATTTGACTGTGATGGAGACAAAACAGGAAGGCAGGGCAAAAGGTATGGGAGGCTACTATATGTGGTGGCAATGTAAAGTTATTAAGAAGACCTGGGAAGTGACATATAAAGATTTGAAGAGAATGTGGAAAATGTTTTTCGTTAAAAAAACAGACACTATAATTTTGGAAGGCACAGGACTTAATGGATTTATTGAGCAAAAGACTCTGTTCCTGCACTGGTGAGTGGATGCCAGGCCAAGACCAACCCATCCCTATACTGTAGTTCCTCTAGTTATGAACTTAATTTGTTCCAGAGGTCTGTTCTTAACCTGAAACTGTTCTTAACTAGAGGCGTGCTTTCGCTAATGAGGCCTCTGTGCCGCCAGCACACGATTTCCATTCTCATCCTTGGGCAAAGTTCTCAACTCGAGGTAACTCTGCCAGATTAGCGGAGTTTGTAACCTGAGGCGTTTGTAAGTCAAGGTACCACTGTAGGAGGAAGAAGCCACCGCCAAAGAAAATAAAGAATATTGGCAAAATAAATTAATGAACTATGCAGGACATATTAGATAATTTGAAACCCAAGAAAGAAAGGACATGGATTTTTTTTTTAAGGGGTAATGTTTAATGCATGCTTTGTAAGCTTTGTGTATAGGTTTCTACATTAGTTGAACTTCTAAAAGTCACTTGTAATAAGATGAATAAGGTTTTAAAATGGGATTAGGAGTATAAGATTTTATGGACATGCATGAATCTGTATAAAATAATGGAACCAGGAGGGGGAGTGGAGGGAAGTCAATCAAGTTTTATGGTTTAAATTTTTGATTGTGATGATTGTTGTTGTTGTTTTGTTATCATAAAATTAATACATGGTTGCCGACAATTAAGCCATGAATGTGTAGCATTTGTAGAGAAATTCTGTGTGGCATCTTCTCAGGGTTGTTTGCACTGTAATGTTCTTCTGCACAAAGGAGGTTTGGCAAAACCCTTAATTGCTCCTTTTTTAGAACACGGGGTGCCAGAACCCAAAGAACAGGGTCTTGTTCCTTTGATGCAAGTGACCTGCCTTGTCCCTCTTAACAAGGAGACTGGGCAGAGATGGCAGAGGCTGCAGAAAGGAGGGTGAGAAGCAGCCCTGGCAGAAAAGGCTCCTTGCTCTCTGCAGCAACTTCCCCCTTTGAAGTATGTCCTCATGACTGTCTCTTAATACAACTGGTGCTGTGTCGTACACAATCCTCTCCTGGGTAGGGCGTATCCTGGCTCCTGCAAGAGGGCAGAAGGCAGGGGAGCTGCATTTCCCATCTTTTCTTTCTCCTCAATTTTTGGATTTCTTTTTTTAAAAGAAAGATGTTCCTATCCATGGACCCAAGTTCCTGACCTGCATTCCTGCATTCCCATGACTCAGTAGGCAATGATGTTTCTTCTTGTATTCCTCTGCATTTCAGGCAAGAGCTCCGTCATTTTGGAGTCCAAGTCAGCATTATTGAACCTGGTACGTTCCGAACAACCATTGGCGCAAGAGCATTAGAGAATTTAAAGACAGTATGGAACCAAGTGCCATCTGACATCAAAGAAGTCTATGGGGAACAGTACTTGGAGAACTGTGAGTAGACGTGGAGGGGATTTCCGCATGGTTTGCATTTTCCTGCAAACTTACCCAATTCACACTTCAAGAAGCAATACATTAACCAATACATAGCACTGCTTAGGAATTCAAACTCCTCTAGATTTAGCAACAAGTTCTCCAGACTATGTGTACAAAGTGAACATAATATAGAAAAATGCACTAAGCAAATTGATCACGATAAAAAAAATTCACTATGCAAGGAAATAATGTTTGCCAAAATGTGTATACAGTGGTACCTCGGTTAAAGAACAGCCCGGTTTAAGAATGATTTGGTTTACAAATTCCACAAAACCGGAAATAGTGTCTTGGTTTGAGAACTTTACCTCGGTCTAAGAACGGAATCCGAACTGTGGAAGGGCACTGGCGGTGGGAAGTCTCATTAGGGAAAGCACGCCTCGGTTTAAGAACGGTTTGGGTTTAAGAACAGGCTTCCGGAACAGCTTAAGTTTTTAAACCCAGGTACCACTGTATTGCAAAAACTGAAATGCTGATGACTTTCAAAAACCATAAACTGAAATGAGGCGAACCAAACTCAAACATTTTGGAGATATTAAAACTGAGAGAAACCAAAGTGGACAGGTTCGTCCATTGTAGATTTAAATCTTTTGAGAATGTGTTCTGTTTTGAAGCCTCCAAAATAGTTCCAGATGCATCTGCTATGATTTACCGTATTTTTTGCTCTACAAGACTCACCTTTTCCCTCCTAAAAAGTAAGGGGAAATGTGTGTGCGTCTTATGGAGCGAATGCAGGCTGCACAGCTATCCCAGAAGCCAGAACAGCAAGAGAGATTGCTGCTTTCACTGCACAGCGACCCCTCTTGCTGTTCTGGCTTCTGAGATTCAGATCCCCCCCCCCTTGTTTTCCTCCTCCAAAAACTAGGTGCGTCTTGTGGTCTGGTGCATCTTATAGAGCGAAAAATATGGTAGTTCTTCGAGGGAGAGGTATCTAGAAGCTAACCAGTCCATTCAGCTCCCAAAAGATTTAGGTTACCTCCTACATTTACAGCACTAACTTCTGTTTTGCTTCATATTTCTCACACACAGATTGCAAAATTGCCCAATATACCATTAACATTGCCAGCAGCAAGCTTCACCTGGTCACTGACTGCATAGAACACGCCCTGACATCCTGCTCACCTCGCACTCGCTACTCTCCAGGTTGGGATGCAAAGTTCTTGCACATTCCTGCCTCTTACTTTCCAGCGTCCATCGTTGACTTCGTGGCGAGCTGCATTCAGCCCAAACCTGCTCAAACTGTATAGATTGCTATGAAGAAAAACCTTTACAGTTGTCCAAATTAGCCCCTTGCCTCCCACTCACCTGGCTGGCGCCCACGCCCACGGGCAGGCCGCCAACCAGGTGCCTGCGAGGGGGTGTGTTTAGCAGCCTAAATTGCTGCGGCACCAGCCTTCCGGCCTCACTTTTTGTCGTCCCGTTGCGAGTCACCCACCCCTCAGTTTTCGTTTGGCCTTGCTATGGACCTTAGGTTGGTCGCCCTGGTTGTCCGGAGGGCCTGGTAGGAATTTTTCCATTTGGCATTAGGCTTTTTGGTTTTTTCGCCTACCTCGTAGCAATCGTCACAACTTTCATGGTATTGGTGGGTGGGTTAGGCATTGGAATAATGTGTTGTGGTGTGTCGAAGGGCTAGGTGTGGCCATCGCCTGCACCTTCAATCTTGGGTATTCCGTTAAAGGAATCCGGCGGTCGTGTATTCTGTCCGATGCCTGCTTGGCGGGAGGCCATGGCATGACCCTCGGTGACATCAGGGGAGAGCCTATAGTTGGATTAGCATCAACAGGCTGCACCTACTGGTGAATAAACCCCCCTTGTTTTAGACTCACGCCTCTGGGAGTCAGCTGACGTAATCCAATGCCTAAGCCAATACCTTTTCACTTGCTGTAATCAATAAAGTTGTGGCCTTTTCTTGCCCATTAACCTTATATCACGTGTCCTTGTGTTTTCATTCCACTACGTGGGGATCGGGTCCTCGAACCACAACTTTATCTTTGAGTGTTCTTTCATATACAGTTGTACCTTGGAAGTCGAATGGAATCCGTTCTGGAAGTCCGTTCAACTTCCAAAATGTTCAGAAACCAATCGGAAGCCGCACCGGACAATTGAAAATCATTCCAGTTTTTGATTGTTCAGGAGCTGAAATGTACAAGTTCCAAAGTGTTTGGCAACCAAGGTACGACTGTACTTTAATTGTATATTAGCACCTGTTGCTGTTTCTTTGCTTATTATGATAGTAGTTAATAAAGCTTGCTTCTACTGCCTAAAAGTTTGAGATCCAAAGAAGTAATTTGCAGACATTTTAGCAAATAGGATGAAAAAATCTTAGGTGAATATCTACATCAAGGTGAATATATACATCAAGATCAGGCAGGGTTTCTTCCAGGTAGAAAAAGTCGAAAAAGCTTTTGATAATGTTTCCTGGGATTTGATGAAAAAATTACTTGAAGAAATTAATTGTGTATATAAATTTTTAAAAGGAATACAAGCAATATACTGGGAACAAATTGCGAAATTAATTGTAAATCAGGTGATAATGAATGAATGTAAAATACAAAAAGGAACTAGGTAAGGATGTCCGTTAGCACCAATATTGTTCATTCTGGTCCTGGAAGTACTTGCAAGAAATATAAGAGCAGATAAAGACATTAAAGGGATAAAAACGGGAAAAAATGAATTTAAGCTGAAAGCCATAGCTGATGATCTAGTAATTACAGTAGAAGATTCAAAAAAATCTTTCCTTAGAGTAATAGAGAAAATTCAATAGTTTGGGGAAGTGGCAGGATTTAAATTAAATAGAAATAAAACTAAATTATTAGTTAAAAATTTAAAAGAGGAAGAGAAAAAAGTTTTGGCCCAAAGCATTGAGATAGAAATCCATAAAAAAGTGAAATATTTAGGGATGTGGTTAACAACAAGAAGTATAAATGTGTATAAAGGCAATTAGGAAAAAGTATGGTCTGAGATAAAAAGGAATTTAGAAATATGGAGTAGAATGAACCTTTCCCTACTAGGAAGAATTGCAGCGGTAAAAATGAATGTGTTGCCGAAAATGCTCTTTCTCTTCCAGAGAGTCCCAGTAATGGGACAATCCACAGTAATGAGGATGATTGCCTCAAAAGATGGCAAAACGATATTTCTAAGTTTATCGGGGTGGGGGTGGGGCAAAAGGCCAAGGATCAAACATAAGAGACTTACAGATACAAAAGAAAGATGGGGCTTCGCCCTCTCAGATCTTAAACTGTATTATGAGGCTGCATGTTTGGTTTGGATTAGGGACTGGATAAAACTGGAAAAGGAAGAAGCATTAGATTTGGAAGGTTATGATGACAGATACGGATGGCGTGCATACATATGGTATGGGAAAGGGAAAGTACATAAAGGATATTACAATCATATAATCAGAAGATCATTAATGAGAGTATGGGAGAGCTACAAAGATTTAATAGAACAAAAAACGCCTTTGTGGTTATCACCAATTGAAGCTTCATTACTCAAACTGCTTGGCAAAAAGGGAAAGTGGCCTACATATAGAGACTTACTGAGAGATCAAGAAGGAAAATGGAAATTAAAAGATTATAAGGAAATCAAAGATCATGTCCAGAGTTGGTTGCATTATAGACAATTATACGAAATGTATAAGGAAGATAACAAAAAGGGTTTAGCTATACAGTGGTACCTCAGGTTAAATACGCTTCAGGTTACAGACTCCGCTAACCCAGAAATAGTGCTTCAGGTTAAGAACTTTGCTTCAGGATGAGAACAGAAATCGTGCTCCGGTGGCGCGGCAGTAGCGTGAGGCCCCATTAGCTAAAGTGGTGCTTCAGGTTAAGAACAGTTTCAGGTTAAGTACGGACCTCTGGAACGAATTAAGTACTTAACTCAAGGTACCACAGTACTTAACTCAAGGTACCACTGTACAATCTCTAGATTCCCAAATGAGGTTATAGAAGAAGTGAAGTTGTTGAAGAAAGCATATAGTATTCTGCTAGAATGGGAAACAAAAGATGAGGAGGTCAAATCAGTCATGATTAAATGGGCACAAGATATAGGACATAATATACAATTTGAGGATTGGGAAAAGCTGTGGAAGGTAGATTTGAAATTTACAGACTTCTCTTTTGAAAGAAAATTATATGAAAATGATGTATAGATTGTATATTACACCAGTAAAAATGGCAAAAATGTATAAAACTGGGTTAAATACATGTTGGAAATGTAAATAAAAAGAAGGTACTTTGTATCATATGTGGTGGGAATGTAGAGAAATTTAAAAAATTTGGGAGATGATACACAAGGAATTGAAATTTTTTTTTCAAAATGACACTTGTAAAAGAAACGGAAGCATTTTTGTTAGGGATTTTAGGACAAGACCTGCCAAGAAAAACAAAGAACTTATTCATGTATGCTACAACAGCGGAAAGAGTCTTCTTAGTACAAGGATGGAAGAATGAGGAAATCCCAACGAAAGAACAATGGCAAGAAAAACTGATGAGCTATGCGAGTTGGCAAAGTTAACACATAAATTGTGTGAGAAGGAAGAATGGGAATTATTTACAAACTATTTAAAAAGACAACAAAAGGATTTGGACTCCGTGGCAGGTTTTGAATAAACATCCACAAATTTATTCTTGTTGCTGTTTAGTCGTTTAGTAGTGTCCGACTCTTCGTGACCCCATGGACCAGAGCATGCCAGGCACCCCTGTCTTCCACTGCCTCCCGCAGCTTGGTCAGACTCATGTTTGTCACTTCAAGAACACTGTCCAACCATCTCGTCCTCTGTCGTCCCCTTCTCCTTGTGCCCTCCATCTTTCCCAACATCAGGGTCTTTTCCAGGGAGTCTTCTCTTCTCATGAGGTGGCCAAAGTCTTGGAGCCTCAGCTTCACGATCTGTCCTTCCAGTGAGCACTCAGGGCTGGTTTCCTTAAGAATGGATGCTGTCAGGGGTTCAGGAGCAGAGGCACAGGAGAGGGAGGAAATGGAGAGCGAAGGGGAGGAGTCCGAAGGAAATGTCAGCGATGACAGCGGTCCGAGGTCTCTGAGTCTTTCCAGTGAATCAGAGGATTCACAAAAAGGGGCTCCCATGGTCAGGGCAAGGGGAGTACCCAGGGGGGCACTTCAGGGAGAAGGGGCCAGAGGGGACTCAGAGAGCAGCAGTTGGAAATCCGGACCAGCGTCCACACCAGAGTGCAGTAGGGGGGAGGAGTCCCAGGCATCGGGATCAGGTGGCGCGCTACCAGCGGGAGAACATGAGGCAGGATTGACCACGCCTCCGTCAGGGAGCGAGGAAACGGTTAAGAGGAAGGTTAAACGCGCGCGCGCGCCAAGTTCAAATGTACAGGAAGGCGGCACAGTTGGCAGCCCGGGTAGGGAGCCAAGTCCTAAAGCCCGCCGAAGAGAGCGGGAGGAGTCAGGGGGGTCAACGTCTGCGTCGGAGGAGTCCAGGAGGGAGGAGACCCCGGGGGGCAGCAGGACCCAGAGGAGAAAGGAGAGAAGGAAGAGGTGGAGTAAGATTAGAGTCTTAAACTGGTGTACAGGGGGCGGAGATTCAGATGGAGCTTCGCCGGTCTAGACCCTAGACGTAGAGCTGGGGCGCTGAGGCTTGGAAATGGAAACTATACTTCAATAAAGACTTTGATACATTATTACCGGCTAGCGTTGGTCCTCTGTGAGCTGGGACCAGGAGCCAGCTCTGACAGTAAGCTCCATCTCTCCAAAAGTTTTGGCACCAAGAACCTCGCAACGTGAGTCGACGCAGCGAGGGCAGAGGAGTGGTGCTTCGAGAGCTCACACAAATCAGGCAGCATGAGTGCAGAACAGCAACTGACAGAACTGAGAAATGCAGTGACTCAACTCAGCGCGGAGGTACTGGCTTCCAAGAAAAGAGAAGAGGAAATGGATGCCGCCTGCAGAGATCTCCGAACCAGGTTGGAAGTGCTCACTACACTGGGGCAAACGGGACCCAAGTCAGAGGGCATTGGACTGGGGAGAAGGGGAGGCAGTCTGGTATCTCATTTCGACGGGAGTTTACAGCAGTACCCCAACTTCAGAGCAGACCTGCTGTTTGCGCTGGATCTGCTAGAAAAAGACTTTAGAGATGAGCGAGAGAAAGTGGGGTTTATCTTGTCCCATTTGCATGGGGAGGCCAAAACGTGGCTGAGGAATTTATGGAGAGATAATGATCCGGCGCTCCAAGATGCGAAGGCTTTCATTAAAGCGATGGATTCGTGTTTTTTATCTAAGATAGACATCGATATTGCCAGAAGAGACATACACGGGCTTAAACAAGGCAGAGCCAGTGTGAGGCAGTACCATGCACGCTTTTTTGGATTAGTCCATGCACTGGGATGGGAGAAAGATTCTGCTCCAGTGAGAGACCTCTTTTGGGAAGGCTTGAATGCAGATGTAAAAGCTGAGATTGCAAGGGGGGAGAGACCAAAGAACACTCAGCAAGTGGTCCAGAGGGCGCTGGAGATTGGGGTGCGTCTGGAAGAACGTCCTTGGAACAGAGAAGAAGGACGTTGGGGACGGGCGCCAGCCAGAGCACCTCCCTTCTCTCCCAAAGATGCAGCGCGTGCGCCATCCACACCCTCGCAGGGAGGGGGAGAAGAACCGATGGAGATTGGAGGTGCCAGGGCTCAGTCAGCTACCAGAGCCCTAACACCGGGAGCAGTCAAAACGAAGCCTCCTAGAGGGAACAGGAAGTGCTATATCTGCGAGAGTGCTCAGCACATGGCGAAAGAGTGTCCCCAGAGGCTCCATAAGCACACTGCAGCCTCGGCAACAGTCACAGACGCAACTCAGCAGAGAACACAACAGCAGGGAAACGACGGAGTCTGGCTGGAGGAAGAAGCACTGGGGTCCAGCCAGACAAGTCAATGAAGCAATCCCCAGCAATTTTGCAGCCCACAGACCCCCTCCCGCCCAAACCAGTGGTGCAGCTTACAGCGTCACTCCAACTGCCCAATGGACGCACTCTGGAAGTGCCAATCACCATTGACTCTGGTAGTAACGCAGACTTTATAGGACTGGACTTTATTCAACAGCACAACATAGCACTACTGCCAGCCACGCTGCCTCTACAGGTTGTCACGGTGGATGGCAGGGAATTGCTGGGGGGGCAAGTGGTGCAGCAAACGCCTCCCATGGTGATGCAAATTGGGAATCACCGAGAAGTCATCAGCTTCAATGTCACCCGCTTGTCGGACACGCCTATAGTATTGGGCATGAGTTGGCTGCACAGGCACAGCCCAGCTTTGGCGTGGTACCAGCGCCAACTGACCTTCGGTTCCTCCTACTGTGCGGAACATTGCATCCTGCCTAGCCCGGAAGGGGAAGAGGATGACCAGCAGCTACAATTAGGCACGCTGCAAGCAGTGCCACTCAAGTATGCAGCGTTTTTGGAAGTTTTCTGCGAGAAAGAAGCGGACAAGCTGCCTCCCCACAGGCCCTATGACTGCAAGATTGACCTCCTGCCAGCGGCGACGCTGCCAACCGGAAAGCTGTATTCCATGTCTGAAGACGAGCTGCAAGAACTCAGGGAGTTCATAGACCTCAACTTGAAACGCGGCTTCATCCGGGAGTCGAAGGCAGTGGGGGGCAGTCCTGTATTCTTTGTGAAGAAGAAAGACACGCCCCAAAAGAGGCTTGTAGTGGACTTCAGGATCTTAAATTCCAAGACCAAGCCCACGGCCTTTCCTATGCCCAAGATAGACGACCTGCTCGCAACGGTAAGGAAAGGACGCGTCTTCACGAAGTTGGACCTGCGAGGGGCGTACAACCTGATTCGCATACGGGAGGGCGACGAATGGAAGACTGCCATGTTCACGCCCCTGGGCACCTATGAATACAGGGTCATGCCTTTTGGATTACAAAATGGCTCTCACTGTTTTCAAGCCTTCATGCATCACGTACTGGCGGGTCTCCTCTACAAGAAATGCGTCTGCTTCCTGGATGACATCCTGATATTCTCGGAATCAGAGGAGACCCACGAGGGAGACGTCAAGGAAGTTCTGCAGAGACTGCAGGAGCATAGGCTGTACGCCAAGCTGGAAAAGTGCCAGTTCGACAGGAAGGAGGTAGATTTCCTGGGCTACAAGTTGTCGGACAAGGGGCTCGCCATGGACAGCGCCAAGGTTCGCGCAGTGTTGGACTGGAAGAGCCCGCGCAACCGGAAGGAGGTCCAGCGGTTTGTGGGTTTCGCCAACTTTTACCGCAAGTTCATCAAGGGGTTCGCGATGCAGACAGCGGCCATTACGGACACGCTCAGCTCCAAGAAGAAGAAGTTCATCTGGACGGAGCAAGCGGAGCAGTCCTTTCAGAATCTCAAGCGTCTCTTCTCCTCCGAAGAGCAGCTACTGCACGTGAATCCCAGCAGACCGATGAGAGTTGAAACGGACGCCTCAGACAGAGCCGTGGGAGCAGTACTGTTGCAGCAGGACCCGCATGGGGACTGGAGACCGTGCGCCTTCTACTCTCGAAAGCTCAGCAAGTCGGAGCAGAACTACACCATCTGGGACAGGGAGTTGCTGGCCATTCATGCAGCATTCAAGGCGTGGCGGCACTTCCTCATCGGAGCCAAGCACACAGTGCAGGTTCGCACGGACCATAAGAACCTGGAGTACTGGCGCACGGCAAGGTTCCTGAACCAGCGGCACATACGATGGGCGGAGTTCTTTGCAGATTTCGACTTCAGGATAGAGTACATCACAGGCGACAACAACGTCATGGCAGATGCACTGTCCAGAAAGCCGCAATACCTCGAAGAGGCGGCACCAGCAGCGGCCAAGCACATTTTCACACCGGAAGCGTGGGCGTGCGCTTCAGCAACCGTGGACCTGGAAGCTGTCCGTCAAGCGCTGCAGGAAGACCCCTTTGCACGAGCCAAGATGGAGGAGGTGCACAAGGGCACGGCGAAGGACGACGAGTTCCAGATACGCAATGGATTGCTCATCCGCAGAGGGGCACTCTACGTACCGGGAGACGACCTCCGCGCGAAAGTACTGCAGCAGTTGCACGACGCACCCACCGCCGGGCACTTTGGCAAAGAGAAGACGGCAGAATTAGTAGCCAGAGATTTTTGGTGGCCCAAGATGCGGGTGGAAGTCGCGGAGTACGTCTCGAGGTGCGACACCTGCCAAAGGGCCAAGTCAGTGCACAAACCTCCGGCGGGACTGCTTGAACCGCTGCAGACACCGAGCGAACCGTGGGAGAGGGTGGCCCTGGACTTTGTCACGGATTTACCCAGCTCGAGGGGCAAGACGGCAGTGCTAGTGGTGGTGGACATGTTCACCAAAATGGCCCACTTCATTCCGTGCGCGAAGGTGGCCACGGCGGAACAGACCGCCAAACTGTTCATAGACTACGTCTTCAGGGTGCACGGTCTGCCACGGTCTATCTTGTCCGACAGGGGGCGACAGTTCATCTCGAACTTCTGGCAGAAGCTGATGGGTTTCCTGAACGTCAAGATCAACCTAGCGTCGGCGAGACATCCGCAGACCAACGGACAAGCGGAGCGCGTCAACGCCATCATGCAGCAGTACCTGAGATGCTATGCAAATCAGCAGCCGGCAACATGGGTAGACTACCTACCGCTCGCTGAGTTCGCCTACAACAACACGAAGCACGTGTCCACGGGGGTGACACCGTTCTTCGCCAACAACGGGAGGCATCCCAGAACCTTCCCGGGATTAGAGAGACTGGGGGAGGGGGAGCCACAGGCAGCGGAAGTCTTAGCGTCAGAATTGCAGGAAGTTCACGAACAGCTTCGGAGGCAGTTAGAACTAGCAAAGCACGCATACAAACTGCAGGCTGACAAGCACAGAAGGGTTGGGGAGGACATACAGGTGGGAGACTGGGTGTGGTTAGCGGCCCAAGCAGTGCCGACCAGATCATTAGCGAAGAAGAAACTCGGACATAAGCAGCTAGGACCTTACCAAGTTGAGGCACAGATCAATCCAGTGGCCTTCCGGTTGACACTTCCGGAGGGATCCAGAATGCACCCAGTGTTCCATAGGTCAGTGCTCACGCCCTACAAAGCACCTCACCGATTTCAGGCGCAGGGCACGGCACCAGACCCGTATAGGGAGACGCCCCCAAGGAGGGGGTCGCCAAGAGGGGAGCCCATCAACCAGGTCACAGAGATTTTAGATTCGAGATGGGGGGAAGAGGGAGTAGAATATTTTCTCGCCAGCGAAGGTACCCCGGCCAGCGCCAACCGTTGGGTGCCGGACTATGCCCTGGACGAGCCTCTTCTCAAGGAAGAGTTTCATGCCTTGTTCCCACACAGGCCCATGCCAGCCGAGTATTTCGACGACTGGCTTTTCACACCCACGCTTTCAGCCAGCACATTCCAGGGGTTCACCTCGGACGAAGAACCGGCACTAGACGCACGTTCCCCGGAGGGATCGCCCTCGGGGTTTGCCTCAGACCGCTCTTTTTGGTGGGACGATCGACCAGAGGAGCGGTGGAGCAGGAAGTGGCTGGGGGGTCCTTGGCAGGCAACGGACCCAGAGGTGACCGAGGGAGAGATGGACATGGACGTGCTGGGGGAGGACGTTGGGTTCGAGCACGGCGGCACAGAGATGGAAGCAGAGGAAATCGAGGTCGGCGAGAGCACGGAGGACGAGCCGGACTTATCCGGCTGGATGCACGCCACGGGGGACAAACTGTATCCGCCATTCACCCCCACAACGACGGAGCACCCAGCACCCACACCTGAGGGAGGGGAGGGGGGAAGGGGGGGCTTCGAGGGGGGGATGGATGTCAGGGGTTCAGGAGCAGAGGCACAGGAGAGGGAGGAAATGGAGAGCGAAGGGGAGGAGTCCGAAGGAAATGTCAGCGATGACAGCGGTCCGAGGTCTCTGAGTCTTTCCAGTGAATCAGAGGATTCACAAAAAGGGGCTCCCATGGTCAGGGCAAGGGGAGTACCCAGGGGGGCACTTCAGGGAGAAGGGGCCAGAGGGGACTCAGAGAGCAGCAGTTGGAAATCCGGACCAGCGTCCACACCAGAGTGCAGTAGGGGGGAGGAGTCCCAGGCATCGGGATCAGGCGGCGCGCTACCAGCGGGAGAACATGAGGCAGGATTGACCACGCCTCCGTCAGGGAGCGAGGAAACGGTTAAGAGGAAGGTTAAACGCGCGCGCGCGCCAAGTTCAAATGTACAGGAAGGCGGCACAGTTGGCAGCCCGGGTAGGGAGCCAAGTCCTAAAGCCCGCCGAAGAGAGCGGGAGGAGTCAGGGGGGTCAACGTCTGCATCGGAGGAGTCCAGGAGGGAGGAGACCCCGGGGGGTAGTAGGACCCAGAGGAAGAGAGAGAGAAGGAAGAGGTGGAGTAAGATTAGAGTCTTAAACTGGTGCGCAGGGGGCGGAGACTCAGACGGAGCTTCGCCGGTCTAGACTCCAGACGTAGAGCTGGGGCGCTGAGGCTTGGAAATGGAAACTATACTTCAGTAAAGACTTTGATGCATTATTACCGGCTAGCGTTGGTCCTCTGTGAGCTGGGACCAGGAGCCAGCTCTGACAGATGCGTTTGATCTTCTTGTAGTCCATGGGACTCTCAAGACTCCCCTCCAGCACCGTAATTCAAAAGCATCAATTCTTCGACGATCAGCCTTCTTTATTAGTAGAACAGATTTATTAGTAGAACAGATTTTGTTCGTGAACCGAGGTACCACTGTACTAGAATTCATGCACCAAAGCAAGCTGGCCGGGTCGAGCTTCACCCTTCCTACTCTAGGTGAAATGTAATTTTGCAAGCACTCTGCCCATCTTTCTATCAGCAGGAGGGATGTGCTTCCGTAAGAAAGATACACTCAACCCCAGGCTTTCTTCCTGCTCTAGACAAATGACTTGAGTTATTTGCTCTATCTATACATGAACAGAACACAGGGGGAAGTGGCTGAATGAACGGAGCTCTGCAGTGGGAGGGATTTGGTGTGTTTCCTTCACCAACAGATTCCACAGTTAGTTTAAAGAAGGCAGTAAATCTCAGCACCTAACTGGGTTAAACCAATGTTTGCCAGAAGGGAGGAAGAAGAAGAAGAATTTGGATTTGATATCCCACCTTTCACTCCCCTTCAGGAGTCTCAAAGCGGCTAACATTCTCCTTTCCCTTCTTCCCCCACAACAAACACTCTGTGAGGTGAGTGGGGCTGAGAGACTTCAAAGAAGTGTGACTGGCCCAAGGTCACCCAGCAGCTGCATGTGGAGGAGCGGAGACGCGAACCCGGTTCCCCAGATTACGAGACTACCACTCTTAACCACTACACCACACTGGCTCCCTTTGCAGCCAGTGGAGTATGAAAAACAGCAGCAGGCAGGTAAGGAGCAACTGTAAACCAAAGAAGGCTTTACCTGCCGCACAACTGAAGCTGAGAGCCTTTCCTCTAACCAACTGCAGGTCTGTCTCTTCCCTTTTCAAAATCAAATCAAATCAAATCAAATCAAATAAAAATTGGTTCAGTAGCTCCTTATAGACCAACTAAGTTTGTTTTGGTATAAGCTTTCATGTGTATGTGTATCTGAAGAAGTGTGCATGCATATGGAAGTTTATACCAGAACAAACCTAGTTGGTCTATAAGGAGCTACTGAACCAATTTTTATTTTTTATTTTGACTGTGTCAGTCCCACACGGCTACCTACCTGAATCTTCCCTTTTCAATTATACATGATAGTCAGTAACTTCCTGTCCCCACTAACATGTGCTTATAACAACTTTATTTCAAGCTAATATTCAGTAGGTGACACTATTCTCACGTTTCAGGCTGGGGGAGAGAGGAAACTTCACTTCCTGAATTTCTTCTTCCTTTGCACCCCTTAAAGGCCCACAAACATTTCCAGAAAAAGTTCAGAACTTTAAAAGGTACAAGATCTACCCCAGTCAATAATAATAATAATAATAATAATAATAATAATAATAATAATAATCTGGCTGGGTTTCCGAAGCCACTCTGGGTGGCTTCCAATGAAAGATTAAAAATACATTAGAACATCAGTCATTAAAAACTTCCCTAAACAGAGCTGCCTTCAGATGTCTTCTAAATGTCAGATAGTTGTTTATTTCTTTGGCATCTGATGGGAGGGCGTTCCACAGGGCAGGTGCCACTACCAAGAAGGCCGTCTGCCTGGTTCCCTGTAACCTCACTTCTCACAGGGAGGGAACTGCCAGAAAGCCCTTGGAGCTGGATCTCGGTGTTTGGGCTGAAAGATGGGGGTGGAGACGCTCCTTCAGGTATACTGAGCTGAGGCCTTTTAGGGCTTTAAAGGTCAGCACCAACACTTTAACGGTCACCACGAACCACATGCCATTTTCTCACACACCCCCCAGTGGTGACACCTGGAGTGAACCACCCCACCTCCCTTCCTCCACCCCTGGGGAGAGTTTGATCACACAAAACAAATCGGGGATCGGACTTTGAGCAAGTGCAATATGTTGTGCAATAATGGCAAAATAATGACCTGTTGGCTGCTAATGCTGAGCTTGCACAATATTTGAGCAGCTGCTAATGTCTACAGATGTAAATAGGATCATACTGTTCCACTTTATTTAGTTGTTTAGTTAATAAGCAGCTAGCTAGAGCTATTATTTATACTTCTTTTAGCCTGCCTCTGCTCCAGGAAGCTCTTTGCTTCATGCAAAAATTCTCCTTCCCCTCCACAACAGTGCGAGGAAAGCTAAATTGAGCGGTGGCAACATAAAAGGTCTTCCGGTGAACTTCTTGGTGGAGCAGGAATTAGATATATCTTTCTCCAAGTCCTGCCAGGGTTCTGTATGCTTCCTAATGCTTGAATTCTTTTTCCCTGCAGGTTTCAGCCATGTGGCTCTACCTGGCTGCCCTGCTGGGGCTTTACTTCCTTCGCCGATGGTACCGGGAGAGGCAGACGGTGGAGAACCTGACGGAGAAATATGTCTTCATCACGGGGTGTGACTCTGGCTTTGGAAACCTACTTGCCAGGCAGCTGGATGCCCGGGGCCTGCGGGTGCTGGCAGCCTGTCTCACGCAGAAGGGGGCAGAGCAGCTGGGCAAGGCCACCTCAGAGCGCTTGAAAACCACCATTCTGGATGTGAGCAGCACAGAGAGTGTGGCGGCAGCGACGGAGTGGGTGAAAGGGTGCATTGGAAGCAAAGGTGACTCTTGACCTTCCTTGTACTGCCTCTGTGCTATTGGTGGGACGGGGGATCAGAATTGCCTCTCTGTATTCATTTGTAGGCCACTTCCCCCACATAATTGTGCCCAAAGTGGCTCAAAACATGTGAAATTAAGAATAGGGATAACAAGAGTATTAGTATAAATAAACCCATCAATCTATGCATGCGATTAGCTTATTTCCAACTTTATTGAGCTCTGCTAAGGTTGCCTAAGAGGATGAACATGCCTTCTTTCTTCACACAGGGCTCTGGGGCTTGGTGAACAATGCGGGTATAGGGATCCCAACAGGTCCCAATGAATGGCTGACCAAAGATGACTTTGCAAAGGTGATCAATATCAACCTTCTTGGGATGATTGATGTGACGCTACACATGGTGCCCCTGGTGAGGAGAGCCAGAGGGAGGGTGGTCAACGTCTGCAGTACGATGGGACGCCTGGCCTGCTTTGGAGGTGGTTACTGCCCATCCAAGTTTGGTGCGGAAGCCTTCTCTGACAGCCTGAGGTAAACAGAGCAGCTCTGTGGTTTCTTCTTTTGCAACATGCAACCTCCAAATGGGTCATTGGATATCAAGTGAATTAATGCATTGAAAGAATTCTTCTTAGTACTTCATCTCATCAACATTACAACAAAATACATATCAAACAAAATTATGAAAAATATACATTTTTTTGTATTTGCAAGCCTGAGGTAGGATGTGTGGCTCTCAGGCCACTTTTGCTGTCCATGCTCTAGATGGTTTTGTCTAGCTCTTAGGCCAACCTGCCTGGCTGTATTGGTGGTGTCACTTAGGAGAACAGCAAAGGCCTTTGAGAATAGAATAGCTCAATGTGATGTGTAGAAAAGTTGATTATGGTGTTTAAAAATGTGCATATTTCAGCTATTTATATACCACTTAATTATCAAAGTGTCAACTTTAGAGAACCAGCAGGAGTTTGAAGCACCAGCATTCTGATGGCTGCCTCTTAATAAAACTGATGTTGTGTTCTATAGAACCCATTGCAGGGCCAGGCTCATGCAAGATGGCAAAATAATAATAATAATAGTAATAATAATAATAATAATAATAACAACAACAATAACAATTTTTTATTTATACCCCGCCCTCCCCAGCCAAGGCCGGGCTCAGAGCGGCTTACAAGCAATAATAAAAACAAGATGAATGATTACAACTTAAAAACAAAAGTAAAATACAACATGAAAATAATGGAACATTAAAATATTAAAATGTAGCCTCATCGCAGGAGGAGAAGGAAAAGAAAAAAGAAAGAGAGGGAGGGAGGGAATCAAATTGGCTCCAAGTCAAAGGCCAGGCGGAACAACTCTGTCTTACAGGCACTGTGGAAAGAAATCAGATCCTGCAGGGCCCTGGTCTCATGAGGCAGAGCGTTCCACCAGGCCAGAGCCAGAGTTGAAAAGGCGCTGGCTCTGGTTGAAGCCAATCTAACTTCCTTAGGGCCCGGGACCTCTAGGGGGTTGCTATTTATGGACCTTGAGGCTCTCCGTGGGGCATACCGGGAGAGGCGGTCCCGTAGGTACGAGGGTCCTAGGCCGTGAAGGGCTTTAAAGGTCAAAAGCAGCACCTTAAATCTGACCCTGTACTCCACTGGGAGCCAGTGCAGCTTGAAAAGCACTGGGTGAATATGCTCCCATGGCAGAGACCCCGTGAGGAGCCTCGCTGCAGCATTCTGTACCTGCTGGAGTTTCTGGGACAGCTTCAAGGGCAGCCCCGCATAGAGCGAATTACAGTAGTCAAGCCTGGAGATGACCGTCACATGGATCACTGTGGCAGGTCTGGGCGGGAAAGGTAAGGGACCAACTGCTTGATGCGGCGAAGGTGGAAAAATGTCGCCTTGGCTGTTGCTGTAACTTGCGCCTCCATGGAAAGGGAGGCGTCAAGGATTACACCCAAACTCTTAACGGAAGGCAATGGCACTAATTGGGCCCCCGCAAGAGAAGGGAGTTGGTCCCTCAGCCCCATGCCATCCCAACCTAGCCATAGGACCTCTGTCTTCGAAGGATTTAGTTTCAATCGGCTCCCACGAAACCATCCAGCCACAGCTTCCAAACATCTGGTCAGTGTGTTCGGGGCCGAGTCGGTGTGGCCATCCATCAACAGATAGAGCTGAGTGTCATCAGCATATTGGTGACAGCCCAGCCCAAAGCTCCGGATAATCTGGGCAAGGGGGCGCATAAAGATGTTAAAAAGCATCGGGGAGAGAATTGCGCCCTGCGGCACTCCACACACCAAGGAGTGGCGCGACGACATTTCCCTCCCTAGTGCCACCCTCTGTCCCCGACCAGAGATAAAAGAGCACAACCAGTTACGGGCTATGCCCTGTATCCCCACGTCTGCGAGGCGGTGGTCCAGAAGATCATGATCGACCATGTCAAAGGCTGCTGACAAATCTAAAAGGATCAGCAGTCCTGACCCGCCTCGATCTAGTTGTCTACGGAGATCATCTGTTAGGGCAACCAGAGCCGTCTCCGTCCCAAAACCAGGACGAAAACCAGACTGAAATGGATCTAATGCCGATGTTTCCTCCAGAAACCTACCAAGCTGTTCAGCAACCGCTCTCTCAATTACCTTACCCAGGTATGGAAGATTTGAAACTGGGCAGTAATTGGATAGGTCTAAGGTATCTAATGAAGTTTTCTTTAAGAGTGGACACACCACTGCTTCCTTCAGTTCCCCTGGGAATGTCCCCGTGTCAAGGGACAGATTGATAATTTCAACCAGGGGGGTCCGCGCAACATCTGGACACTCCCTAATCAGCCAAGAAGGGCACGGATCAAGGAGGCAGGTGGTGGGCCTACTAACTTGGAGGAATCTATCCACATCAGTAGGGAGTATCCGATCGAAATGATCCAACACTGGACCTGAAGTCAGTCGAGGGGCCTCCAGTTCAGTCACTGTATCTAAATTGGCAGGGAGGTCACGGCGGAGCAACAGGACTTTCTCCGCAAAAAGGCTCGCGAATGCCTCACAGCTGTGGGTCGAATTTGTGCTTAAATTTCCAAAAGATAGGGGGTTATATTTCCCTTTTCTCTCTCTCTCTCTCTTTCTTCTTTTCAAAAAGAAAGATGTTCCTTTCCATGCATGACCTGCGATATTACTGTGGCTCAGTAACAAATTCTTTACTTTTCTTCCCCAATTCAGGAGAGAGCTCCATCCTTTTGGAGTCCAAGTCAGCATAATTGAACCTGGTGGTTTCAAAACACCTCTTGCCTCAAATGCACTAGAAAATTTTCAGACTGTATGGAGCCAGGTACCTTCTGGCATCAGAGACTGTTATGGGCAGCAGTACTTTGAGCAATGTGAGTAGAGATGGGGGAGAAAGTCAGTTTGATTTGCATTTTAATGCAGACTTATCTCATTTACACTTCAAGAAATAATACGCAAACTGTAGGTTGGCCTACAGATTGTCAAGAAAGCAAAATATTTGGATATAGATCTAACTATGAAGAATATTAATCTGTTTAAAAATAACTATGAAAAAGTTTGGAAAGGAATAAGAAAAGATTTTGAAACCTAGAGCAGACAAAAGTTATCACTATGGGGAAGAATCTCCATAATAAAGATGAATGTTTTTCCAAAAATGCTATATTTGTTCCAAATGATAGCAATTATAAACAAAGAAAACTGCTTCGAAGAATGGAGGAAAGATATAATGAGATTTGTATGGCAAGGGAAAAAACCGCAGATAAAATATAAATTATTGACGGAAAGAAAAGAAAGGGGAGGATTGGCATTTCCAAATTTAAAATTATATTATGAAGCAGAATGTTTAATATGGGTAAGAGATTGGATTAGATTAGAAAAAAATTATATATTAGACCTTGAAAGCTTCAACAATAGATGTGGATGGCATGTGTATCGCAATTATGAGAAGGTAAAATCATATACTTAGAAGTGCACTATATAAGGTTTGGAACAAATATAAAGTACAGTTGGAACCACAGACACCTTGGTGGATATTGCGGCTGTAGGCATATGCTGTAAAAAAAACCTGAATATGCGAACAAATTGGCCAACATATAGACAACTACTGGAAGAGGAACAAGGGAAATTCAGATTAAAACCCTTTCAAGAGATACGGCAATATGAAATTGAGAGATGGCATTATATACAAGAAGCATATTTAATTCTGATCAAAAGAAAGGCTTTGCAAAAGAGGACTCAAAATTTAATACTACAATAATTCAGAACAATAAGAAATTGTTATCTAAAACATATAATCTTTTATTGGACTGGGAATTGATGGATGAAGAAGTGAAAGAAACAATGATTAAATGGGCCCAGGATGTTGGACATACTATTTATCTAGAGCAATGAGAGAAACTCTGGCGAGAAGATATACGATTTACCGCCTCATACACAATCAAAGAGAATTTTGTTAAGATGTTCTACAGGTGGTATTTAACACCAGCTAAGTTAGCAAAGATATATAAATTGAAATCCAACATTTGTTGGAGATGTGGTAAAGAAATAGGAACAACAATACATATGTGGCGGAGGTGAGAGGAAATTAAGAAATTCTGGACAGTAATACATGAAGAATTAAAGAAGATGTTGAAAATCTCAATAAAAAAACAACAACCAGAGATGTATCTCCTGGAATTGATAGGGGAAGAGATATCGGGGGGGGGGGGGAGATATCATGTACTTATATGCAAGTACAGCTGCTAGAGTAGTGATTGCTGCTAAATGGAAGTCACAAACTCTACCCTCAAGGGAGGAATGGATTTGTAAATTAAATGAATACTTAGCTTTGGCAAAATTAACAGCTATTATAAGAAATCAATCAAATCAAAAATTTAAAAAGGAGTGGAAATGTTTTGATGAATATATGGGAAAATATTGCTCAAAAAAAGATATGCTAATATTCCTTGATTAAAATGTAAAGTATCTGAGGGGAGGTAAATTAGTAAAGAAGGATAATAAGAATACAGAGAAGTTTTGAGCAGATTGTAGAACACAAAGATAAATGTAATCTCAGAATGTAGAGGAAATTGAGTGGGGGAAGAGGGAAAGGGACAAGAGAATATTATGCTTGATTGATGATTTAAATGATAAATATATGTGGGGATGGGGAAGATGTGGGGATGGATTTGGTATATTTGCATTGTGATGTAATATAGAAAAAAACCAATACAAAAGAAGAAGAAGAAAGAAACATAAGAAAATTGACAAACAGCTTTCCCTCTGAATTTGCACTTGCTAAAATTTCGCAATGCAGTCTGGAAGCACCTGAAGGTTCTTTTCTTTGGCATCTAAAATAGTTCCTCCTTTGATTTAGCTATCATAGGGTGAAATGCCCAGACAGCAATCTTTCCCCAGAAGATTAAATTTGCCTCCTGTGTTGCTGCAGATCCAACTGTTCATTCGTTTGTTTCTCTCACACAGCTTGCAAATCATTCCAAGAACTCATTGATGGTTGCAGCGACAAGTTTCACCTGGTCACCGACTGCATAGAACATGCCCTGACATCCTGCTCCCCTCGCACTCGCTACTCTCCAGGCTGGGATGCAAAGCTCTTCTACCTTCCTGTCTCTTACTTGCCAACCACCATTGCAGACTATGTGTTGACCCGCTCTGGGCCCAAACCAGCACAAGCTGTGTAGATGGTTGTGAAGAATGTTAGGATATTTCCATTCCACCTTAAATGGGAGCAGGCTTTGTGAGTCACAGAGTCTGCATATTTCCTGTTCACAGGAAGTTTATGTTGTGTCTTTGCTTTCATTTCTCTCTCTGTGCCTGAACACTGAAGCAGGCAGTCATGTTTTTCTTTGTTCTGATCAACGCTGAATAAACTTGTAAATAATGCTCTCCTGAGTGCATCTTTCGCTGTTCATTATCTGCTGATAGAGCGTGCATCAGCTCTGGAATGTGACAAGCTATTTCTGGAGCTCGTGTTGCTAATTGCTGATACTGCGTGTCTACGGGAGATCGATGGACGTCCGGAGACGACATGGAGTCATGATGGACTTTGTCTCCCTGGCAGTATCCCAACAAAGAACAACATTACAGGTGGCCAAACAATCTATGGATGGAACATTGAATCTTTTAGGATCTTATTGAGATGCAGGCTTAGTAATCAGTAGCTGTAAAAAGAAATAGTTTTATTTTTTTACTGATGATTGGCTGATGCAGCTTAGGCTCAATACTTTGCTACTCATTTATCTAGGAATAAGCCCCATTGAACTCAATGCCACCTACTGTAAGACTGAGTGGCCAGACCTTTCTGCCACACCTTTACCTTACTCTCCAGCCAAGTGGTCTTGAAGGAGTTATAAGTGGTGTAAAAAGATAAAACATCTACTTTCATTCCCACTTATCTGTTTCTAAGGAGGTTTATTTGGAATCATTCTTGCAAAGTTTGGAAAAGTTTGTAAAGTTTGTAAAGAACCAAACAGGAACTCTTCAATTTAGTCCCCTCTCCCCACAAAAATCCTGGGAACTGTAGTATAAGGATTCTAGGTAAAGGTAAAGGGGACCCCTAACCACTAGGTCCAGTCGTGACCGACTCTGGAGTTGCAGCACTCATCTCGCTTTATTGGCCGAGGGAGCCAGCGTACAGCTTCCGGGTCATGTGGCCAGCAAACCAGAGCAGCGCATGGAAACACCGTTTACCTTCCCACCGGAGAGGTACCTATTTATCTACTTGCACTTTCATTTGTGTGTTTCTCTCACACAGGTTGCAAATCATTCCAACAAGTCATGTGTGGAGTCTGTCTCTATTTACGCACTAAAATTCATGCACCAAATGAAGTTGGCCAGGTCCAGCCTCACCCTTCCTTTAAATATATATATATATATATATATATGTATATATAATTTAAACAAAACGTATTATCCAAAAAACATATCATCCTTAATCCCCCCCCCCCATTTTTTCCCAGCTTTTTTTTGGCAGGTCTTTCCCTACAATCCCTAACAAAAATGCTTCAGGTTTTTTGACAAATGTTAGATGGAACATTTTCTTCAATTCGTTACAGATCATTTCCCAAATTTTTAAAATTACATTACAATCCCACCACATATGATAAAATGTCCCCACCTTTTCCTTACACTTCCAACATATATTTGAACTAGTTTTGTACATTTCCCCTAACTGCACTGGTGTCACATACTATCTGTACATCATCTTCATACAGTTCTCCTTCAACAGAGAACAGTCTGTAAATTTTAAATCAGTTTTCCATCATAATGTTGTGACCTACATCTTGTGCCCATTTGATCATGACTGATATTACCTCTTCATCTTTCGTCTCCCATTCTAATACTATGCTGTATGCAGCCTTCAGTGATTTCACTTTCCCTTCAATCACTTCCATTTGAAACCTAGATCTTGTGTAGCTAAATCCTTTCTTACTGTCTTTATATGTTTCATATAATTGTCGATAGTGCAACCAACTCTGAAAGTGATCTCTGATCTCATCGTAATCTCTTAATTTCCATTTTCCAACACGGTCCTTTAATAGATCAACACATGTGAGCCATTTTCCATCCTTTCCTAGTGGTTTGAGCAGTAATGCTTCATGTGGTGAAAGCCACCACGGGGTCTTTTGTCCCAATAAATCTTTGTATCTCTCCCATACTCTCATTAATGATTTTCTAATTATATGGTTATAAAAACATCTATGAACCTTTCCTTTCCCGTACCATAGATATGCGTGCCAGCCAAATCTGTTGTCACGTCCTTCTAATTCTAATGCCTCTTGCTTATCCAATCTCATCCAGTCCCTGATCCATACCAAACAAGCAGATTCATAATACAATTTAAGGTCTGGGAGGGCAAACCCGCCTCTATCTTTTATATCTGTAAGTATTTTATGTTTTATCCTTGGTCTCCTCCCCGCCCAGATAAATTTTGAAATCTCTCTCTCATTTTTAAAAAACATTCATATTTCAGGATGACTGGTATTGATTGAAAAGCAGTACATGTGAAAAGGATCTAGGAGTCTTGGTTGACCACAAACTTGACATGAGCCAACAGTGTGACGCGGCAGCTAAAAAAGCCAATGCAATTCTGGGCTGCATCAATAGGAGTATAGCATCTAGATCAAGGGAAGTAATAGTGCCACTGTTTTCTGCTCTGGTCAGACCTCACCTGGAGTACTGTGTCCAGCTCTGGGCACCACAGTTCAAGAAGGACACTGACAAACTGGAATATGTCCAGAGGAGGGCAACCAAAATGGTCAAAGGCCTGGAAATGATGCCTTATGAGGAACGGCTAAGGGAGCTGGGCATGTTTAGCCTGGAGAAGAGGAGGTTAAGGGGTGATATGATAGCCATGTTGAAATATATAAAAGGATGTCACATAGAGGAAGGAGAAAGGAAGAAGCGGACACGGAGCAATGGATCCAAACTACAAGAAAGAAGATTCCACCTAAACATTAGGAAGAACTTCCTGACAGTAAGAGCTGTTTGACAGTGGAATTTGCTGCCAAGGAGTGTGGTGGAGTCTCCTTCTTTGGAGGTCTTTAAGCAGAGGCTTGACAACCATATGTCAGGAGTGCTCTGATGGTGTTTCCTGCGTGGCAGGGGGTTGGACTCGATGGCCCTTGTGGTCTCTTCCAACTCTATGATTCTATGATTCTATGAAAAAGAAATAGAATTTTTGGCAACACATTCATTTTGATCGCCGATATTTTTCCTAACAATGAGAGATTCATTCTGCTCCATATTTATAAATTTCTTTTTACCTCAAGCCAAATTTTTTCATAATTATTTTTAAATATTTCTTGATGTTAACCAAATCCCTAAATATTTGACTTTTTTATGGACTTCAATCTCAGTACTTTGCTCTAATTATTTCCCCACTCTTCTTTTAAATTTTTAATTAATAGTTTAGTTTTATTCCTTTTTAACTTAAATCCTGCCACTTCCCCAAATTTCTGAATTTTTTCTATTACTTTAGGGAATGAAGTTTTAGGTTCTTCCACTGTTATCACTAGATCATCTGCATATGCTTTTAACTTGAATTCGCTTTTCCCAGTTTTTACACCTGTAATCTCTGTGTCTGCTCTTATATTTTTGGCAAGTACTTCCAGGACCAGGATAAAAAATAATGGTGATAATGGGCATTCTTTTCTCGTTCCTTTTTTGGGTCTTACAATCATCCGTTATCACCTGACTTATAATTAATTTTGCCTTTTGTTCTGAATAAATTGCTGCTATTCCTTTTAAAAATTTTGAGCCGCTTCTAATTTGTTCTAGAAGCTTTCTGATAAACTTCCAAGAAACATTATCAAAGGCTTTTTCAGCGTCTATAAACATCATAGCTGCTTTCTTTTCATTTTTAGCCTCCAGGTATTCTATTATGGACGAGGAGCGGGTGGCGCTGTGGGTTAAACCACAGTGCCTATGACTTGCAGATCAGAAGGTTGGTGGTTCAGATCCCTGCGATGGGGTGAGCTCCCGTTGCTCGGTCCCTGCTCCTGCCAACCTAGCAGTTCGAAAGTATGTCAAAGTGCAAGTAGATAAATAGGTACCGCTCCGGCGGGAAGGTAAACGGCGTTTCCGTGCGCTGCTCTGGTTCGCCAGAAGCGGATTAGTCATGCTGGCCACATGACCCGGAAGCTGTACGCCAGCTCCCTCAGCCAATAAAGCGAGGTGAGCGCCGCAACCCCAGAGTCGGCCACGACTGGAACTAATGGTCAGGGGTCCCTTTACCTTATTCTATTATATTAAAAATCTTCCTTATATTCTCCTTCATTTGTCTTCCTGGTAAAAACCCGGCTTGATCTTGAAGTATGTACTCATTTAATATTTTTTTTAATCTGTTGGCTAAAATATTTGCAAACAATTTGTAATCATTATTTAACAAGGAGATAGGCCTATAGTTTTTGATTTGCAGCAGATCTGCATCTTGTTTCGGGATTACTGTTATATAGGCCTGTTTCCATGTTTCTGGGATTTCGCCTGTGTTCAATATTTCATTCATAACATCTTTCAATGGGTTCACTGATTGTTCATTTAGTTTCTTGTAATATTTTGCCGTAAAGCCATCCGGACGTGGAGACTTGCCATTTTTAGAGCTTTTTATTGCCTCAATTAATTCTTGCATTGTTATCTGGGAGTTAAGAATGTTTCTTTGTTCTTCTTTTAACTGTGCCATACTGCTACTTCTAATATACTCTTCTATCTTAAATGTTTTTTCTTTCCCTTGTCTGTACAGCTCAGAAAAGTATTTAACAAATCCTTCTCTTATTTCTTTCAACTTGTCTGTGATTCTGCCATTTATATTAATTAGCCTCACCCTTACTACTCTAGGTGAAATGTAATTTTGCAAGCACTCTGCTCATCTTTCTATCAGCAGGAGGGATGTGCTTCGGCAAGAAAGATACTCTCAACCCCAGGCTTTCTTCCTGCTCTAGACAAATGATTTATTTGCTCTATCCATACATGAACAGAACACAGGGGAAAGGGGCTGAATCTGTGGCACAGAGCTCTGCAGTGGGAGGGATTCCATGTGTTTCCCTCACCAATAGATTCCCCAGTTAGTTTAAAGAAGGCAGTTAAATTTCACCACCTAATTGGGTTAAACCAATCCTAGCCAGAATAGCGGAGCTCCTGTTGCAACCAATGGAGTATGAAAAACAGCAACAGGCAGATAAGGAGAAACTGCAAACGGAATTACCTGCCGCACAACTGAAGCTGAGAGCCTTTCCTTTCATCAGCTGCAGGTCTGTCTCTTCCCTTTTCAATTATACATGATAGTTAGTAACATCCAGTCACCACTGACCTGTGCTCAGGGGAGGAGCTTCATGCTCCGGCACTGTGGGGGCGGAGAGCAGGCGGGGTGGGGCTGGCGTGTGTCCTGGGGGCGTGGCATGCCACCTGAGGGAGCTTGGTGTCCAGCGTGGGCGGGGCAGCTGCGATGGCACCTCACCAGGATCGCGCTGCCAGGGCCGGTGCGCTGCTCCCGCACTCCTCTTCCTCCTCTAGTGCATGTGCTTGTAACAACTTTATTTCAAGCTAACATTCAGTAGGTGACACTTTTCTCAAGCTTCACACTGGGGGAGGGGGGTGGAAGCTTCACTTCCTGGATTTCTTCTTCCTTTGCACCCCTGAAAGGCCCAGAAACATTTCCAGAAAAAGTTCAGAACCTTAAAAGGTACAAGATCAACCCCAGTCTCATATTTCTTCCCATTTATTACTCAGAAGGAGATACGAATTTAGCACTTAATAAAAACACAGCATCAAAAATATTGGTGTCCATCAGCTACAAAATATTTAGTGACATTTGACGGGAACAGTTTTTCATTCAAAGCAAGCCTGGGAGTTAGACCTTGGAACAGTTAGGCTGCCTCAATATTCTGTTTTAATTAAGAGTGGAGAAAACACTTTTAAGCTCTTACACCGACGGCATCTAACACCACAAACGTGTAATCACATGAATTTGTCTTCACCTGCACTTTCTTGGAGGGGTTTTAGTATTGTTGGCTCCTGTTCCATCTGTGGTGCACCGGTGAGAAAATAAGGCTTTTCTGCTTCAATAAATTAGTCTCATTACTTGACAAAGCAGTTTCATGTGTTGTGCAACTGGCTGTTTCTCATGAACATTGAAAGAACTTGAAACCTAAGAAACTAACCTCATTCCATCTTGTGCTGGCCTTGCAGCTTTTAACATGAATTTGGAAGAAATTGGATCAGTTGCAACAGAAAATATGGACCATTGTGTCCTACTTGAGCAAACGGGGTAATTTGTTATTGATGAGGGGTTTTTAAATTTTGTAAGATGTTATTATAAGAAGAAAAGAAAAGTGCCCCTTTTCCCTTATGGGGTACCCAAGAGCCCATATAGAGTCCTTTTTTAGGTTCTCTATCGGTAGGAGAAAATAAGAGGCCAGCCAGAGAATACTGAGAAGCAAAGCAGCTAGTAAGCATGATCTTTATTAACTGTTGCAACAAGGTGCTCACACCCCCACCCCACCCCATGCTGCAGGTAGCAGGCACCCAGAACAATGGTGTAAAGGTAAAGGAGCCCTGAGCATTAGGTCCAGTCGTGACCGACTCTGGGGTTGCGGCACTCATCTCACTTTATTGGCTGAGGGAGCCGGCGTACAGCTTCCGGGTCATGTGGCCAGCATGACTAAGCCGCTTCTGGCAAACCAGAGCAGCGCATGGAAATACCGTTTACCTTCCCACCAGAGCAGAACCTATTTATCTACTTGCACTTTGACATGCTTTCGAACTGCTAGGTTGGCAGGAGCAGGGACCTGAGCGACAGGAGCTCACCCCGTCGCAGGGATTCGAACCATCGACCTTCTGATCGGCAAGGCCTAGGCTCTGTGGTTTAACACACAGCACCACCCGCGTCCCTTGAACAATGGTGTACAAGGCCTTATATAGACTTTTTAAAATTGCCACCCTGCAGCCCAATACCACCCCTCAAGACATCATACATACCGTATTTTTCGCTCTATAGGACGCACTTTTTCCCCTCCAAAAATTAAGGGGAAATGTGTGTGCGTCCTATAGAGCGAATGCAGGCTGCGCCGCTAAGCCAAAAGGCAGAACAGGGAGACGGAGCGCTGCGGAGGGCTCCGTCTTGCTGTTCTAGCTTGGGGACGGCTGGGCGCAAAGCCTCTCCAGGGCAGCGGGGTGCCTTCACCCCCCTCTCCTGCAGAGGCTAGCGAGGCTGTCCCCAAGCCAGAACAGCGAGACGGAGCCCTCCGTCTCGCTGTTCTGGCTTGGGGATGGCTGCGCACAAAGCCTCTCCAGGAAAGCGGGGTGCGTTCACCCCGCTCTCCTGCAGAGGCTAGCAAGGCTGTTCCCAAGCCAGAACAGCGAGACGGAGGGCTCCGTCTCGCTGTTCTGGCTTGGGGACGGCTACGCGCAAAGGCTCTCCAGGAAAGCGGGGTGCGTTCACCCCGCTCTCCTGCAGAGGCTAGCAAGGCTGTCCCCAAGCCAGAACAGCGAGATGGAGGGCTTTGTCTCGCTCTTCTAGCCTGGGGACGGCTGCGCGCAAAGCCTCTGCAGGGCAGCAGGGCGCTACGCTCCAAAGGCTTCGGGGATCTTTGAGGCTGGGGGTGGGGGGAAGCTTCCCCCCACCGCCAGCTCCATAGGCTCTGGTGAATGCACCTTGAACGCACCTTGCTTTACAGGGGGAGAACAAGGAAAAAATATTTTTTCCCTGTTCTCCCCCTCCTATGGTCCGGTGCGTCCTATGGTCCGGTGCGTCCAATAGAGCGAAAAATACGGTACATCACAGAAGGGGCGGTCTACAACAGAATCCTGTCTGGCAGGAAACCTGTTGATTGGTTTAACTGGCTGTTTACCTGGAGAGCCTGGCCATCCTTTTGTGATGATAAATACTTAATTCCAGAGTGCAGGTCACAGGCTCACCCTATTCATATCTTAAATGTGCCCTTAAGGCAGGATTTGTGAGCAAAGAGACAATGGGGAGGTTTTTCCCATTTCCTCACGACTTACAGAGAAACATTTGAGGTCAATTTGGGAGAGACAAAATGGTTTCAGGACTTGTGTTGCGAAGTCACACTGCCTAGGCTAGTGACATGGAGAGGTCACAGTGCTGCTAACACAGCAGTTTGACTTTATCCCTGGAGACACATTCCACACAGATGGATGCCAACAATAATAGTTAAGTAACTACGTCATTTTGCAACAGCAGAATGTTGGACAAATAACATAATATTTGATGGATGATGACCTTGCACCTGAACAGAAACAGTACTGAATGTGAAAAGTACAGAACAGGAAATAAAGTTATGTCTTCTTACATCCCTAAATGCAAGTCATTAGGAATGTAAGCTCCGATCAGCTTCCTAGGGTGTGTTGGCAACATGTGCACTCGATACTCTAGTCTATTTCATCTCTGGGTCCTCGTTCCCATCCTAACCATAAATCTCTGATCTCCTTTGAAAACTTAATAAAAACCCAGCATCAAAAAGATTGGAGTCCATCATCTGCAAAATACTTAGTACAACTCAGTTGGGAGAGTTTGATCACATAAAAGAAATCAGGGATCGGACCTTGAGCAAGTACAATATGTGGTGCAATAATGGCAAAAAAGGCATTTGACCTGTTGGCTGCTAATGCTGAGCTTGCACAATATTTGAGCTCAGTGCTGCTTATGTCTATAGATGTAGATAGGATCCTACTGCTCCTCTTTATTTAGTTGCTTAGTTAATAAGCAGCTAGCTGGAGCTATTATTTATTCTTCTTTTAGCCTGCCTCTGCTCCAAGCAGCTCTTTGCTTCATGCAAAAATTCTCCTTCCCCTCCACAACACTGCGAGGAAGGCTAAATTGAGCGGGGGCAATTACGGTCAAAGAGCAGCTCACGTAACACAATAAAAACAGTGTTCATAAAGATAAAATATACAATCAGAACAGATTGCGGCATTAGCTGAGTCAGGGAAGTAAGGGGCGTGTATGCATCCTAATGCTTGAATTCTTTTTCCCTTCAGGTTTCAGCCATGTGGCTCTACCTGGCTGCCCTGCTGGGGCTTTACTTCCTTCGCCGATGGTACAAGGAGAGACAGACGGTGGAGAACCTGACGGAGAAATATGTCTTCATCACGGGGTGTGACTCTGGCTTTGGAAACCTACTTGCCAGGCAGCTGGATGCCCGGGGCCTGCGGGTGCTGGCAGCCTGTCTCACTCAGAACGGGGCAGAGCAGCTGGACAAGGTCACCTCAGAGCGCTTGAAAACCACCATTCTGGATGTCACCAGCACAGAGAGTGTGGCAGCAGCGACGGAGTGGGTGAAAGGGTGCATTGGAAGCAAAGGTGACTCTCTACCTTCCTTGTGCTGCCTCTGTGCTATTGGTGGGACGGGGGATCAGAATCGCCTCTCTGTATTCATTTGTAGGCCACTTTCCCCACATAATTTTGTCCAAAGTGGCTCACAACGTGTAAAAGGAAGGATAAGCATAACAATTCGGAAAATACCTTAGAAATAGAGAATTGATTGTTTTAACTGCAAAGGGGAAAGGAGAAGAATGATGTGAAAATAGAAGGCAAATTTAACAGAGAAGGGCACGGGCATTTTTGTTGTTCTTTTGGTTACTGTATCCGTTTTAGGGTTTTGCTGTGTGAGGAGTTCCTGAATGCAGCAAAACTCTGGGCAGCAGCAGCGTGGCAACCCCAGAATCCCAACCCACAACACACAGCAGCCACTGAGCCACACTACAGACCCCCATGCCGCCCTATGCCCCCCCTACAAGGGCAGACCCCCCCCCCATGCTACTGCTAGGCAGGAAAGAAAGGGGGAGAAAAGCAAGCAAGCTTTTTCATTGTGATTGACAATGAATTTTATTTGTATGCAAATCAGCAGCCTGCCACCACTTTAGCTGCTGGGCAAATTAGCAAAGTCCTTTCCAGGATCTCATCCTTTGCAAGTCTTGCTTTCACCGCTGCCAGGCATACACAAATGTCTGCTCCGCTATTACAAGGAAGGCATTGCTGGCTTGGCTGGAGAAAGTGCCTCTCACTTCTTCTCTGCCCTCACCTCTGCCCACCCACAAGGAGGGTTCTCAGCAGCAGCTTGGCCAGGTGACATTTCTGTCTTGGTGGGGTTTCCACTTGTTCCTTATAATAAGAGATTCTCCCTTATTTTAAAGAGAAATGCATCATCATCATCATCACCATCATTATCGTCATCATCATCATCATAATACCTTTATGGTCAATGTACAACCTGTGTACAATGGAATTAACCGAGCCTCCGCACCCCCAAACACTCAGTCTCATTGCACTCTGTGAGCTTGTCGCAGAGCACACCCACCCCGAAAGTCAATTGCACTATATTACATTTTCCGTTCAGCAGCCTATATTACATTTTCCGTTCAGCAGATAGAAACTGTTTTTTAGCCTGTTAAGGGATGTAGTTTGTCCCTTATGTCTGCCTTGCTTTCTCCCTGTACCCCCACCTCCTCTGCTGCTCCCTCCCATCTCTACCAGAGCTGCTGCCTCTCTCCTGCCTGTCCACTTTCCATTTCTCTCTCCTCGTCTCCCCTTTTCTCTACCTTACCCTCTTCTGTTACACTAAATCCAGTCAGAGACGCAGCTGCGGCCCAATGGAAGGCAGCAGATGATGGCGAGTGTTTGGGGATGGAATGGAATGTGGGTCCTCATTCCTTTTACATGCTTCCCTGGCCCTGTTCCTTTACAGAGGGGTAGGATGGATATTTCAAACCTATTCTTTAGGTACCAAAGAAAACCCCTCCCCCAGAAAACCCACGAAAATTCAAGAAACTGTCACAATCCTAAATTCACTTTCAGCCTGATCCTTTGAAAATAGAAATAAGTCCCAATTAGTTCCATTTAGGGGACGGGGGTGGCGCTGTGGGTAAAAGCCTCAGTGCCTAGGGCTTGCCGATCGAAAGGTTGGCGGTTCGAATCCCCGCGGCGGGGTGCGCTCCCGTTGTTCGGTCCCAGCGCCTGCCAACCTAGCAGTTCGAAAGCACCCCCGGGTGCAAATAGATAAATAGGGGGAAGGTAATAAATAAATAATAAATAATAATAATAATAAATAAATAGCGGGAAGGTAAACGGCGTTTCCGTGTGTGGCTCTGGCTCGCCAGAGCAGCGATGTCACGCTGGCCACGTGACCCGGAAGTGTCTCCGGACAGCGCTGGCCCCCGGCCTCTTGAGTGAGATGGGCGCACAACCCTAGAGTCTGTCAAGACTGGCCCGTACGGGCAGGGGTACCTTTACCTTTACCTTTTTAGTTCCGTTTAATTTACTTTCAAATAAGTGCGCAGCGGATTGAAGCCTTAAAATGGTTGTTGACTTAGTTATTTCAATAAATTGATGCCCAATACTATGTACTGTTAAGAACAGGTTGAAAAATGAAGCAACACATGCCACCCTAGTGGTTAGATGAAGTTGTCGGTCTCTGATGCGTGTGTGTGATGCAGCTACATGGAAAGGGACGTCGGAGGCAAAGCTCTGTGAGGAAGAGAAACAGAATTTGTTGCTATCTTCACCCCTCTTTCATTTTGGGGCTCGGTTTCTATATTTACAATTCTTCTGACAAGCAGAAATTCAGCACGTGGGGAGGATGTGAGTCATAGATGTTAATGTGCATTGCTAACTGAGATCCATAAATTTCATTGGGTCTACTCTATGGGTAAGGCCCACACTGGAAACAACCCATTGGAGTACTGTGTCCAGTTCTGGGCACCACAGTTCAAGAAGGACACTGAGAAACTGGAACGTGTCCAGAGGAGGGCAACCAAAATGGTCAAAGGCCTGGAAACGATGCCTTATGAGGAACGTCTAAGGGAGCTGGGCATGTTTAGCCTGGAGAAGAGGAGGTTAAGGGGTGATATGATAGCCATGTTCAAATATATGAAGGGATGTCACATGGAGGAGGGAGAAAGGTTGTTTTCTGCTGCTCCAGAGAAGCGGACACGGAGCAATGGATCCAAACTACAAGAAAGAAGATTCCACCTAAACATTAGGAAGAAATTCCTGACAGTAAGAGCTGTTTGACAGTGGAATTTGCTGCCAAGGAGTGTGGTGGAGTCTCCTTCTTTGGAGGTCTTTAAGCAGAGGCTTGACAACCATATGTCAGGAGTGCTCTGATGGTGTTTCCTGCTTGGCGGGGGGTTGGACTCGATGGCCCTTGTGGTCTCTTCCAACTCTATGATTCTATGATTCTATGATTCTAATGGATAGCTTTGAAGTCATTTCTGCACCAGGTAATTTTTAGCCTCCCAATTCTCCCCAATGTCCCATATTTTGCCTGACCTGTCCCTTATTTTGTTCGACCAAAGTGGCAACCCTAGTGTGCGGGGATTGCTTCAGCTGTTGAAAAATGTCACTTCAGTTGTGCTGTGCTCAGCCTGTGGCCTCAACACTGCTTGCGTTGCCACCACCAGCAGTGACAACTTGGCCCCACAACCGTGGGAGCCAGGGTCCATGGATACCATGCAGCCTGCATGGTCCCGACACCAAAATTTGTGGGAGTTGGCCCCTACACCCTGCAGCTTGCTGCTGTGAAGCAACCACCTTACCAGGCCTCATGCAAGGACCAGCCCTCCTAAGCACAAACCATCTATTCATGTGACGGCCTTATTTGTTAGGGTTGCTAATAGGAAAAACATCTGTTCTTTCTCACAGGGCTTTGGGGCTTGGTGAACAACGCAGGCACAGCTCTACCAACAGGTCCCAACGAATGGCTGACCAAAGATGACTTTGCAAAGGTGGTCAGTGTCAACCTTCTTGGGATGATTGATGTGACGCTACACATGGTGCCTCTGGTGAGGAGAGCCAGAGGGAGGGTGGTCAACGTGTGCAGTACGATGGGACGACTGGCCTGCTTTGGAGGTGGTTACTGCCCATCCAAGTTTGGTGCGGAAGCCTTCTCTGACAGCCTGAGGTAAGCAGAGCAGCTCTTTAATGTCCTCTTTTGCTTGATTTAGTGCAACATCTGCCATACTCCCTAACCACCTGCCAGGCTGGAAGTGGCTAATGCGAGTCCTCCTGGTATAGTTGCCAAGTCCGGGGAAAGTGGGCTGCAGGGAAGAAAGAGCTGGGAAATATGGCAGTTGCCCAGGGCTTTGCCCAAGACTCGCACAACTTGAGATGAATGTATCCAGGCACAGGCCATGTCCACATCTGGCCTTGAACCAAACTTTTCAAATCACAAGCCCGCAATTGGATGTGTGGCTCTCAGTTCAGGACCTTCTCATTAATGGTGAACATGCTATGGATGTCCCCCTGTTTTTCTTAGAATAGTTCGGGCCCAACATGCTTTATAGAAATGTTGATATAGAAATGTTGATTTATAGAAATGTTGAAAAGTGTGTGCTTTTTCCAACTATTTAAAGGTAAAGGGACCCCTGACTATTAGGTCGTCGTGGACGACTCTGGGGTTGTGGTGCTCATCTCGCTTTATTGGCCGAGGGAGCCAGCTAACAGCTTCCGGGTCATGTGGCCAGCATGACTAAGCCGCTTCTGGCGAACCAGAGCAGCGCATGTAAACGCCATTTACCTTCCCGCCAGAGCAGTACCTATTTATCTACTTGCACTTTGACGTGCTTTTGAACTGCTAGGTTGGCAGGAGCAGGGACCGAGCAACAGGAGCTCACCCCATGTCCCTTCCAACTATTTATGTACCACTTAATTATAAAAGTGTGGGACTGAGCAGTTATCTGTAGATATGCAATGCCCAGGCTCACGTAGCAGGCAGGTCACTTTGGGGCTGCTAACACTGTGGTTTGACTTCACCCGCAGAGACACACTCCATTCTCTCTTGATGCCAACAGCTAAGCTGTGAATGTGTAGCATTTGGAGAGAAATTCTGTGTGACATCTTCTCATGGTTGTTTGCACTGTAATCTTCTTCTGCACAAAGGAGGTTTGGCAAAACCCTTAAATGCTCCTTTTTTAGAACACAGGGTCCCAGTACCCAAAAAACAGGGTCTTGTTCCTTTGATGCAAGTGACCTGCCTTGTCCCTCTTACCAAGGAGACTGGGCAGAGATGGCAGAGGCTGCAGGGAGGAGGGTGGGAAGCAGCCCTGGCAGAAAAGGCTCCTTGCTCTCTGCGGCAACTTTCCCCCACTTGGTTAAGGTCTCCCTTCAGGAAGGCATTTGATGTATCAGCTAGGCTGGGGTAGTCAACCTTTTCATACCTCCCACCCACCAATGCATCTTTCTTGATGGTAAAATTTCCTTACTGCCCACCAGTGCTGGATGGAAGGAGGATTCAGCTTGTGCCGTAGAATCCCCTGCCGCCCACCTAGAATCCTGAAACGCCCACTAGTGGGCGGTAGGGACCAGGTTGACAACCCCTGAGCTAGACTTTGAAGCATGTCCTCATGACTGTCTCTTAATACAACTGGTGCTGTGTCGTACACAATCCTCTCCTGGGTAGGGCGTATCCTGGCTCCTGCAAGAGGGCAGAAGGCAGGGGAGCTGCTTTTCCCATCTTTTCTTTCTCCTCAATTTTTGGATTTCTTTTTCTTTAAAAGAAAGATGTTCCTATCCATGGACCCAAGTTCCTGACCTGCATTCCTGACCTATGACTCAGTAGGCAATGATGTTTCTTCTTGTATTCCTCTGCATTTCAGGCAAGAGCTCCGTCATTTTGGAGTCCAAGTCAGCATTATTGAACCTGGTGCTTTCCAAACAAACATTTTCACACAAGCAGTAGAGAATTTAAAGACAGTATGGAACCGAGTGGCGTCTGACATCAAAGAAGTCTATGGGGCACAGTATTTGGAGAACTGTGAGTAGACGTGGAGGGGATTTCAGCATGGTTTGCATTTTCCTGCAAACTTACCCAATTCACACTTCATGAAGCAATATATTAACCAATACATAGCTCTGCTTAGGAATTCAAACTCCTCTAAATTTAGCAACTAGTTCTATAAATCAACAATGTGTACAAAAATGTGCATATTAGAGAGAAATTGGCATCAAAAGTATACACAAAAACGCACTAAGCAAATTGACCACAATAAACAAAAATGCACTACGCAAGGAAATAATGTTTGCGAAAATGTGTATATTGTGAAAACTAAAATGCTGATGACTTTCAAAAATCATAAACTGAAATGAGGAGAACCAAACTCAAAGATTTTGGAGATATTGAAACTAAGAGAAACCAAAATGGACAGGTTCATCATTGTAGATTTAAATCTTTTGAGAATGTGTTCTGTTTTGAAGCCTCCAAAATAGTTCCAGATGCATCTGCTTTGATTTAGTTCTTCTAGGGAGAGGTATCTAGACACCAACCAGTCCATTCAGCTCCCAAAAGATTTAGGTTACCCCCTACATTTACAGCACTAACTTCTGTTTTGCTTCATATTTCTCACACACAGATTGCAAAATTGCCCAATATGCCGTTAACACTTCCAACAGAAAGCCTCACCTGGTCACTGACTGCATGGAACATGCCCTGACATCCTGCTCCCCTCGCACTCGCTACTCTCCAGGCTGGGATGCAAAGTTCTTGTACATTCCTGCCTCTTACTTTCCAACATCCATCGTTGACTTCGTGGCGAGCTGCATTCAGCCCAGACCTGCTCAAGCAGTATAGACTGCTTTGAAGAAAAACCTTTACAGTTGTCCAAATGAGCCAACAATCTGTGGATGGAACACAAGCCTAATTGCATCTTGATGTTTACGTTTTTATTTTGCTTGTTTATGCAAAATAGAAAAGGCAACAAACAAACAAACTTTTGCAAGCAAGTATACATTGCTTCGAAGAAAAAAATTAGTTATATTGCCAAAGGGAAAGCCAGTAGATGGTGTTCCTGTTTTCAGTTTAGCTTATGCTGTATGTTATGGCTATCAGGTGGTTGCTCGAGAGCAAGATGCCTTACTGGTCTTTTCAAAACCTTTATTATTAGTGCTAAAACCTTTACACTTCAGAATGCCTCTATTCCATGTCTTGCTCACTCACTAGCAGAATCTGAGAGTGGGCGGTCCTTAAACTTTCCCCAGTAGAGTAGTTTCTTGACCCCCCAGCCGACGCCTCCCCTCTCTGCACGAAAGCCGACTGCGCAAGGAAGGCTTGGGTAAAGGGGGACCTCCCTCCTTTCCGCTTTGCTCCTGGCACTGCCTTGCCTCCTCCGAACCCTGCTGCTCCTCCCCACTAGAGGTGTGGCTTCCTTCCTCCGCTGAGGAAGTGCTGCTTCCCACGATTTTTGGAGGTTCTCTGTAATCCATCTGCCTTTCCCCCGCTTTCTCAGCTAATGGCAGTTCCCTGACATCCACCTCCTCCTCAAGACCCCCCTCCTTGTTGGTAAGGTCTCTAACCGTCTCCTCCACTCGAGCGTTGGCAGGTGATGGAGGAAAACCCCGGAAAGAACAGTCATCCTCCTCCATGGATTCAAAAACTGTTTCCCATCCTCTCGGGTCGCTTCCAGCGGGTTGGACATCCCAGTCAGATTCTTCTCCCTCGGACAATTCCCCGACCTCGTCCCCGCAGCTTTCCTCCTCCCCTGAAGATGGGAAACCTACAAAGTCCCCTTCGTCATCCGTGAGCCCGAACACCTCCTTCAAGAACCTCGCTTGGGGTTTAGGCTTATGTGGGTACAAAGCATGGAACTCCTTCACCAGATATTCCACTGTGATGGATCCTGCAGGAACCCACGTGTTTTCTGAGCTGGGTTCTCCCTCCCAGGCCACCAAGTACTCTACCTGGTGCCCTCTCCACCTGGAATCAAGTATTTCCATTGCTTCATTACAACGTTCCCTCTCCTCTGCATGTGGATGGGTGGACACCCCTCCCTCCCTCCCTGGGAAGCCCTGCCCCTCCCTGTAATGCGAAAGCAGGGACCTATGGAACACCGGATGTATCCTCATGCTGTCCAGCAATTTCAGCCTGAAAGTCACCGGGTTGACCTGCTGGACCCCCCTTTTAAGGGCAACTCCTGGGATGACAACCACACCCTGTCCCCCACCTGTATGACCTCCCCTGGCCTGCGGTCCCTGTCTGCCTGCCTTTTATAGACTTCCTTCGCCCTCTCCAAATTTAGCTGTAGTTGTTGGTGCAAAGCCTCCATCTCTTCTGCAAATTACTCTGCAGCTGGCACACTCCATTCCTCCTCTCCGTGCCCTGGGAAAGCCCTGGAATGACACCCGTAGTTGGCCATAAAGGGGCTCATCCCCGTGGACACATGTTCAACGTTGTTATACGCAAACTCAGCTAGTGCCAATTTCTCCACCCAATCATTCTGCCTCTCACTGACATAGCAGCATATGTCAGCATATGCTGTTCGCTCTCTCGGCCTGCCAGTTGGTTTCTGGGTGCCTAGCCGTTGAGAAGCTCACCTCTACCTGCAGCAGGCTCATGAGTTTACGCCAGAATCACGAGGTAAACTGTCTTCCGCGATCAGATACAACCGTCAGTGGAGTCCCATGCAGCCTAAAAATGTGATCCACAAACAGCCTGGCTGTCTCCTCGCCTGACACCGCATGGGAGCAGGCCATGAAGTGACACATTTTGGTCAGTAGATCGACCACCACCATCACCACTGTCTTTCCCCTTGACTTGGGCAGATCTGTCATAAAATCAATGGACACCACCTCCCAGGGCCTCCCCGGTGTCAGTAAGGGTTCTAGTAACCCCGCTGGTGCTGCTCTTTCCCCTTTAGCCCTCTGACATCTGCCGCACCCTCAGACATATTCGCGTACATCCTCCCTTACCTTGGGCTACCATAACTGTCTAGTGACTAGTAGCATGGTCTTATGCTGCCCAAAATGCCCGGCTGTGGGGTTGTCATGGAGCTGTCTGAGGATTTTTGCCCTCAATGGCTCTCCCGGCACATACAGTGCCCCTTTGTAGTGCAAGAGCCCTCCTTTTTCCTTGAAACCCCCATTTCCCCCCTTTCCATCTCTGAGTTCCCTGATTTTAGTCTGAGCGAACTCATCGTGTCTGGTGAACCCCACCAGTTCCTCCTCCCCTGCCAGTGCCCCCCCAAATGAAGCTCCTGAAGCCAATTGGAAGCTAATCGGAAGCCGCACTGGACATTTTAAAATCATTACAGTTTTTGATTGTTCAGGAGCCGAAATGTACAAGTTCCAAAGCGTTTGGCAACCAAGGTACGACTGTACTTAAATTGTATATTAGCACCTGTTGCTGTTTCTTTGCTTATTATGATAGTAGTTAATAAAGCTTGCTTCTACTGCCTAAAAGTTTGAGATCCAAAGAACCCGCTGCTGCCTCAGGATTACCAGGGCTGGGTGGTCGTTGGGGAGGCATAACCATTGGGCATTACACAGTTGTCCAAATGAGCCAACAAGCTGTGGATGGAAAACAAGTCTAATTGCATATTTTAGGATCCTAATGAGAGGCAGATTTAGTCATCAGTACCTTAAGAAGAAGTGATTTATTATTATTATTATTATTATTATTATTATGAACTATTCTCTGATGCAGCTGAAACTGCAATGCTTTACCACTCATTTACCTAGGAACAAAACTGTGGGACTTCAGTCTAAATAGACATGCCGTGTCAGGCAAGCTTTTGAGTCACATGGCCTAGAAATAGTCATAAATGGTGCAACAAGAAAAAAATATAGAATCATAGAATTGTAGAGTTGGCTGGTACCCCAAGGGCCATGTAATCCAACCCCTGCAATGCAGGAATCTCAGCTAAAGCATCCATGACAGATGTCCATCCAACCTCTGCTTAACAATCTCCAAGGAAGCAAGGCACACTTGGCAAATCCAACTCCTGCTCGGAAACCAATGTCCCCACTGTGGAAGGATGTGTGAGTCCAGAATTGGCATCCGCAGTCATTTACGGACTCATTGTTAAAACCGTGTTTATGAAAGACAATCTTCCTTGGCTACGAGTGACCGCCAAAGAAGAAGAACCCTCGTGGTGAGTCCTCGCCTCCTTGCCGGGGTGGGGAGTCTCTGGCACAACAGGAAAGTCAAGATCTTCCTTGCTTTCCTTCCACTGGTTCCTGCCTCCACTCCAGTGGCGTAGCGTGGGGGGTGCAGGGGGGGCCGGCCGCACCGGGCGCAACATCTGGGGGGTAGGGTTAGGGGGCGCAAATCCACGGGTTAGGGGGCGCAAATTACTTGCCTTGCCCCTGGTGCTGACAACCCACGCTAGGCCACTGCTCCACTCATTTTCCTCTGACTGATAAGAGACATAGAGGACCCACCTTGGTGTAGAGTCAGGCTGTCAAAGCCAGGCCCTAGAACAGTTTTTGTTTTTATTGCGCTTATTGTGTTTTTATCTTGCATTTTTATGTTGTGAACCACCTTGGGATCCAGTAGCATAGCTGGGGGAGGGGGTGCCCAGCCCAGGTGGAGCTTACTTTTATGGGCAGCATGCCTGAGCCCCGGGTAATGCCAAAGTCCAGGCGCGCCACACACCCCTAGCTACGTTCCTGGGCCGGGTCTCCAGAGGCCGTCGCTGGTGCTCCCTTTGACCTGATGGAGTCAAGCTGCTGGGGGCAGGGGGGGCTTGGGGTGTTTCCCCCAAGGGAATAAAGTTTGCAAGGAAAGTGGCCGAGGCACCCGAAGTTCCCTTCCTGCTGCGGCTCCGAGCGCCCCAGGAGCGCGCTCGCTGGAGGAACCGGAGCAGGGAAACTTCTTTGCACCCGTGTCTCTTCCTTTTGCACCCCTTTGCCATGTAACCTGTATGTAACCCAACCAAGTGCCAGTCACCACCTGTAGGTGGGGTTCTTCCTTTCTCTTCAGTTGGAGGAACCCAGTTGCAACTACCTCGCTTTGTCTCTTTGGTTGCCAATTCCTGGCTTTTCCAACCGCATTCTGAACTTTGATATTGTACAGTGGCACCTCAGGTTACATACGCTTCAGGTTACAGACTCCACTAACCCAGAAATAGTACCTCGGGTTAAGAACTTTGCTTCAGGATGAGAAAAGAAATCATGCTCCGGCGGTGCAGCGGCAGGAGGAGGCCCCATTAGCTAAAGTGGTGCTTCAGGTTAAGAACAGTTTCAGGTTAAGAACGGACCTCTGGAATGAATTACAGTGGTACCCCACAAGACGAATGCCTCGGAAGACGAAAAACTCGCTAGACGAAAGGGTTTTTCGTTTTCTGAGGTGCTTCGCAAGATGGGTTTTCCTATGGGCGTTGCAGCCGGAGTCGCGCTCCTGAGCCCCGCCGCCCTCCAGCAGCCGCGTCGTGCGGTGGCCACAAGGCGCAGGTGAGTCCAAGATACCGGCTGCGGCAGCTGCCCTGCTTCTCCCCACCCCTCCCCGCCGTGGTGCTTCGCAAGACGAAAAAACTCGTTCTACGAAAAAACTCGCGGAACGAATTAATTTTGTCTTGCGAGGCACCACTGTAAATACTTAAACCAAGGTACCACTGTATTTTCTTTTTACAACATTTCCATTCAAGCTGGGCTTGGATTTCAGTTTCCATGAGGGATGGAAAGCTAGATTGGGGCAGCAAGGCTACTGAAATCAGTGGGGCTTTCTTCAATGTAAGTAGGAGCTCTGATTTCAGCTTTAGTAAAGGAGAAACCCTTGGCTGCTGCTATATAAAATAAGGGTCTGGAGCTTGGCAAAATGGTTCCTTTCCTTTCCTAAAAATGACCTGCCTTGTCCCCACAACAAGTGGAATGGGCAGAGTGTGGGAATGCTCAGGGTGGCAGGAGACGATTATTGTTTATTAATATCCTTCTTAACTTGCACTATTGGGACGCAGGTGGAGCTGTGGTCTAAACCACAGAGCCTAGGGCTTGCCGATCGGAAGGTCGGCGGTTCGAATCCCTGCGACGGGGTGAGCTCCCGTTGCTCGGTCCCTGCTCCTACCAACCTAGCAGTTCAAAAGCATGTCAAAGTGCAAGAAGAAGAAGAAGAAGAAGAGTTTGGATTTGATATCCAGCCTTTCACTCCCTTTAAGGAGTCTCAAAGCGGCTAACATTCTCCTTTCCCTTCCTCCCCCACAACAAACACTCTGTGAGGTGAGTGGGGCTGAGGGACTTCAAAGAAGTGTGACTGGCCCAAGGTCACCCAGCAGCTGCATGTGGAGGAGCGGAGACGCGAACCCGGTTCCCCAGATTACAACACTACTGCTCTCAACCACTACACCACACTGGCTCTCTACTGGAGGAAGTAGATAAATAGGTACCGCTCCGGTGAGAAGGTAAACGGCGTTTCTGTGCGCTGCTGTGGTTTTAGTCATGCCGGCCACATGACCCGGAAAAACTGTCTGCGGACAAATGTTAGTTCCCTTAACCAGTAAAGCAAGAGGAGCGCCGCAACCCCAGAGTCGTTCACGACTGGACTTAACTGTCAAGGGTCCTTTACCTTTTAACTTGTGCTAGCAAGTTCCTTTACTTAGCAGAGTTTACATTCCCCTTCTCACGCACAGCAGAGCTCTGGTTGCAATTCAGTCTCCCTCAGATTAATTGTATGTTCCTGGTAAGATCCCATTTTAAATCCCTCCTAAAAGAATAAAGACACCACAGTCTTATTCATAAGGGGGGGGAAGAAACTTTACTCAAGATCAGGCAGAGCACTATAAGAGAGTTGACTTGGAGGACTGCTTGGCTGGCAGCCAGTTCATTCCAGGAAGTTCGCAGGATGAAAAGAAGATGGAAAAAAGAGAGAGTGGCAGCATGCCCTGGCCCTTTACAAGGTCTTGAAAGGTCACGCCCAGCCACTAGTCATATGCAAGGAAGGATGTTCCAGGCAAGCCAGGAGGAACAGGAAGTTTCGACTGGCTGGACCAAACATTCTCTGCATGTCCATGCTAGGAAAACATGGAATGTTGTACTTGACTGCTCTCAGTGGATTGCATCCCACACAGAGGTACCAGAGGTTACAGATAGTTTTCTTTTATTATTGGTGATTGGCTGATGCAGCTTAGACTCAAAACTTTACAACCCATTTATCTAGGAATAAGCCTTATTGAACTCAGTGCCACCTACTGTAAGACTGAGTGGCCATACAATTTCTGCCACACCTTACTCTCCAGCCAAGGGGTCTTGAAGGAGTTATCATAGAATCATAGAATCATAGAGTTGGAAGAGACCACAAGGGCCATCGAGTCCAACCGCCTGCCAAGCAGGAAACACCATCAGAGCACTCCTGACATATGGTTGTCAAGCCTCTGCTTAAAGACCTCCAAAGAAGGAGACTCCACCACACTCCTTGGCAGCAAATTCCACTGTCGAACAGCTCTTACTGTCAGGAAGTTCTTCTTAATGTTTAGGTGGAATCTTCTTTCTTGTAGTTTGGATCCATTGCTCCGTGTCCGCTTCTCTGGAGCAGCAGAAAACAACCTTTCTCCCTCCTCTATGTGACATCCTTTTATATATTTGAACATGGCTATCATATCACCCCTAACCTCCTCTTCTCCAGGCTAAACATGCCCAGCTCCCTTAGCCGTTCCTCATAAGGCATCGTTTGTAGGCCTTTGACCATTTTGGTTGCCCTCCTCTGGACACGTTCCAGTTTGTCAGTGTCCTTCTTGAACTGTGGTGCCCAGAACTGGACACAGTACTCTAGGTGAGGTCTGACCAGAGCAGAATACAGTGGCACTATAACTTCCCTTGATCTAGATGCTATACTCCTATTGATGCAGCCCAGAATTGCATTGGCTTTTTTAGCTGCCGCGCCACACTGTTGGCTCATGTCAAGTTTGTGGTCAACCAAGACTCCTAGATCCTTTTCACATGTACTGCTCTCAAGCCAGGTGTCACCCATCTTGTATTTGTGCCTCTCATTTTTTTTGCCCAAGTGCAATACTTTACATTTCTCCCTGTTAAAATTCATCTTGTTTGTTTGGGCCCAGTTCTCTAATCTGTCAAGGTCGTTTTGAAGTGTGATCCTGTCCTCTGGGGTGTTAGCCACCCCTCCCAGTTTGGTGTCATCTGCAATCAGGATGCCCTTGAGTCCATCATCCAAGTGGTTATAAGTGGTGTTAAAAGATAAAACATCTTCTTTCATTTCCCACTTATCTGGTTCTAAGGAGGTTTATTTGGAATCATTCTCGCAAAGTTTGAAATTGACTTAGAACCAGATGTAAAGAACCAAACAGAACTCTTCACTTTAGTCTTCTTTCCCCACAAAAATCCCGGGAACTGTAGTTTAAGGATGCTAGGGGTAACCTGTAGTTTCTTGGAGCGGAGGAAAGATGTGCTCCCCACAAACCAACTGGAATGAATGCCCAAGTAAAGCTGGTTATAATCTAAACTGTCAGTAAGCTTTGTGCGAGTAAGGCAGGTAATCTGGAGGCCAACAGCCACCCCAACATTCCTCTGTTTCAGCAATTGCCGGGACATGTCTGCAGTACACAAACTCAGGCAACCTTAGACCTAAAGCCGCAGGGCTAAGCAGCAAAATGTGAGCCTATAAAACTTGAAGGAGCAGCTCATGGGTGTTGCATAAGCACTGGTGTCATCAGTTTATCAACCTGGTGGTCTTTCCACGGTGCCTATACATGCCCCCCCCCTCATGTCTCCCTTCAACATGAAGTGGTGAGGGGTGTTACCCTTTCCCCTTCCTTGAAACGTACCTAGATTAGTGCTAAGCAAGAAAAAACAGTGATCTTCACCACTCCTTTCAGTTCTGAATGGTTTCAACACTCCAATTTATTGACATCCACACTATGTCAATATAAAAGGTAAAGGTAAAGGTACCCCTGCCCGTACGGGCCAGTCTTGCCAGACTCTAGGGTTGTGCGCTCATCTCACTCTAAAGGCCGGGAGCCAGCGCTGTCCGAAGACACTTCCGGGTCACGTGGCCAGCGTGACAAGCTGCATCTGGCGAGCCAGCGCAGCACAAGGAACGCTGTTTACCTTCCCGCTACTAAGCGGTCCCTATTTATCTACTTGCACCCGGGGGTGCTTTTGAACTGCTAGGTTGGCAGGCGCTGGGACCGAACGATGGGAGCGCACCCCGCCGTGGGGATTCGAACCGCCGACCTTTCAATCGGCAAGTCCTAGGTGCTGAGGCTTTAACGCACAGCGCCACCCGCGTCCCTATACTCTTATATTATTCTTATTCTTATTCTTATTTTATAATTATTTATATACCACCCTATACCCAGGTGTCTCCGAGTGGTTCACAGAATAAAATAATATAAAACCACAAGAGACCCAATGACAATAAAACAACACACCAATAGCCCCCCCCCAGCTCATTTTAAAAGGGCATAGGATGTAAAACAGATCAGCCAAAGACCTGGTTGAAAAGGAATGTTTTTGCCTGGTGCCTAAAGATGTATAATGATGGAATGAACTTCCCTGGGGAGAGCATTCTGCAGATGGGGAGCCACAGCAGAGAAGGCCCTGTTCTCATGCTGCCACCCTCTGAACCTTTTGAGGAGGGGCACACAAAGGAGGGCCTCGGAAGATGACCTCAGCATCCGGGTAGGTTCATGTTGTTGTAGGCAAAATAAATCTGTCCTTTCCTCCTTATGGGGTATGGAAGAGCCCTTATAGAGTCCTTACGTGGGTTCCCTATTGGTAGGAGAGAATAACAGAGGCCAGCCAGAGAATATTGAGAAGCAAAGCAGCTAGTAAGCCTGATCTTTATTGATCTGTTGCAACAGGGTGCTCCCCTCACACGCAGGAAAGGAGGAGGACCTCGAACAATGGTGCGCAAGGCCTTATATAGACATTTTAAATTCCCTGCCCTGGAGCTCAAGATCATCCCTCCATACATCATGCATACATCACAGAAAAGGTAGTCTATAAAAGAAATTTGAATGTTCTTGTTTTTCCTGTCTGCCAGGTTATCTGATAATGCCTTATCTGATTGCCTTTCCTTGTAGTCTGTCATCCCCTCCTTTGAGATGGTAATTACTAAATTCCTGTAACAAGGAAGGTTTTTTTCCACCTCCTCCCTCCTTGCAGAGAAACATTTGGTCGACTTGGGAGTCAAAATGATATCAGGACTGTCTTCCTGTGCTGCTTCAGACAATGTGGTTTATATATTTATGTACGTGTTTGCTTGGTACATTTATGAACATTTATTCTATATCTAAGATCTTAAAATTCTTATTACAATGTGGAAAGAGGCAGTCCTTTAGGTATTGCAGTCCTGAGCTATTATATCATTTTAACAGCTTGGGAAGTGTAGTTTAAGGGTACTGGGAATTGTAGCTCAGTGGACATAATCCTAGTCTATCATTCTGGACTTGCTTTTTAATCGACAGGGCCAAAGTGGAGGGCAGTTCCTCAGGCTGCCCACAGCTGTGTTTCCTTCAACTGCGCCTCGGGTTTTGAACATTTCGGAAGCCCAACGTGTTTCCAGAAGATATTTTGTTCGCGAACCGAGGTACCACTGTATTAGAATTCACGTACCAAAGCAAGCTGGCTGGGTCCAGCCTCTAGGTGAAATGTAATTTTGCAAGCACTCTGCCCATCTTTCTATCAGCAGGAGGGATGTGCTTCTGCAAGAAAGATATGCTCAACCCCAGGCTTTCTTCCTGCTCTAGACAAATGATTTATCTGCTTTATACATACATGAACAGGACACAGGGGAAAGGGGCTGAATCTGTGGCACGGAGCTTGGCAGTGGGAGGAATTCGGTATGTTTCTTTCACCAACAGATTCCCCACTTAGTTTAAAGAAGGCAGTTAAATTTCACCACCAATCCTTGCCAGAAGGGAGGAGCTCCCTTTGCAGCCAGTGGAGTGTCAAAAACAGCAACAGGCAGATAAGGAGCAACTGCAAATGGGAGAAGGAAGCATTGCTTTTCCTGCCGCACAACTGAAGCTGAGAACCTTTCCTCTAACCAGCCGCAGGTCTGTCTCTTCCCTTTTCAATTATACATGATAGTAACTTCCTGTCCCCACTAACATGTGCTCATAACAACTTTATTTCAAGCGAATATTCAGTAGGTGACACTTTTCTCAAGCTTCAGGCTGGGGGAGGGGGGGAAGCTTCACTTCCTGAATTTCTTCTTCCTTTGCACCCCTTAAAGGCCCAGAAACATTTCCAGAAAAAGTTCAGAACCTTAAAAGGTACAAGATCGACCCCAGTCTCATATTTCTTCCCATTTATTACTCAGAAGGAGATAAGAATTTAGCAACACAGCATCAAAAAGATTGGTGTCCATCAACTACAAAATATCTAGTGACATTTCATGGGAACAGTTTGTTCCCAGAAAACAAGCCTGGGAATTAGACCTTGTAACAGTTAGGTTGGTGGGCCAAAATGCCTCTATGTTCTGTTTTAATTAAGAGTGGAGAAAACACTTTTAAGCTCTTACACCGACGGCATCCAACACCACAAACATGTAATCACATGAATTTGTCTTCATCTGCACTTTCTTGGAGGGGTTTTAGTATTGTTGGCTCCTGTTCCATCTGTGGTGCACCTGCGAGAAAATAAGGCTTTTCTGCTTCAATAAATTAGTCTCATTACTTGACAAAGCAGTTTCATGTGTTGTGCAACTGGCTGTTTCTCATGAACATTGAAAGAACTTGAAACCTAAGAAACTGACCTCATTCCATCTTGTGCTGGCCTTGCAGCTTTTAACATGGATTTGGAAGAAATTGGATCAGTTGTAACAGAAAATATGGACCATTGTGTCCTACTTGAGCAAACGGGGTAATTTGTTATTGATGAGGGGGTTTTGTAAGATGTATTTTCTGAAACTCAGTAAAGGTAAAGGTACCCCTGCCCGTACGGGCCAGTCTTGACAGACTCTAGGGTTGTGCGCCCATCTCACTCAAAGAGGCCGAGGGCCAGCGCTGTCTGAAGACACTTCCGGGTCACGTGGCCAGCGTGACATCGCTGCTCTGGCGAGCCAGAGCCGCACACGGAAACGCCGTTTACCTTCCCGCTAGTAAGCGGTCCCTATTTATCTACTTGCACCTGGGGGTGCTTTCGAACTGCTAGGTTGGCAGGCGCTGGGACCGAACAACGGGAGCGCACCCCGCCGCGGGGATTCGAACCGCCGACCTCTTGATCGGCAAGCCCTAGGCACTGAGGCTTTAACCCACAGTGCCACCTGCGTCCCTAAACTCAGTAAAACTTCCTTATTATTTTTGAAGAGGACATCAGTTATGACCTGTGAGGTGCTAACACTGAGCTCTCTTTATTTCTGAGTTGATCCAGTGATTGCAGGGTTCAAAAGTTAATAAGTCACTGCCAGTCAACAGAGCAAGGAATCCCTCCCATTTGTTTCCAGCATCTGGTATTCTGAAATATGCTTTGTCTTGTGTTGCGAAGTCACACTGCCTGGGCTAGTGACATGGAGAGGTCATAGTGCTACTAACACAGCAGTTTGACTTGATCCCTGGAGACACATTCCACACAAATGGATGCCAACAATAATAGTTAGTTAATTACGTCATTTTGCAACAGCAGAAAGTTAGACAAATAACATAATATTTGATGGAAGATGACCTTGCACCTGAACAGAAACAGTACTGAATGTGAAAAGTACAGAACAGGAAATAAAGTTATGCCTACATGCAAATCATTAGGGATGTAAGCTCTGATCAGCTTGTTAGGGTGTGTTGGCAACATTTGCACTCTATACTCTAGTCTATATAATAAAAATACCTTTATTGTCATTGTACAACCTGTGTACAATGAAATTAAACAAGCCTCCCCCCCCAAACACTCAGTCTCGTTGCACTCTGTGTGCTTATTGAACAACACACCACCTTGCAAGTCATTTTCGTTATGTTATTTTCCGTTCAACAGCCTAACAACCCATGGATAAAAGCTAGTTTTTGACCAGGGGTCAGCAAACTTTTTCAGCAAGGGGCCGGTCCACTGCCCCTCAGACCTTGTTGGGGGCCGGACTATATTTTGAAAAAAAAAAATGAACAAATTCCTATGCCCCCAAAATAACCCAGAGATGCATTTTAAATAAAAGCATACATTCTACTCACGTAAAAACACCAGGCAGCCCCCACAAATAACCCAGTAATGCATTTTAAATAAAAGGACACATTCTACTCATTCTGAGTCCCGGACCGTCCGAGGGCTGGATTGAGAAGGTACCTTAGGTTGCCTACCCCTGTTTTAGCCTGTTGGTACAACTGATTATACTTCTATAATCAGAGGTGATGGCTGGGGTGTGAGTCATCCCTGAGAATTTTTCTCGCTCTCCTAAGGCAACAATCCTTTGTGATGTCATCTAGTGGACTCAAGGGACAGCCCATGAAATCATGTGCTGTATTCACCACCCTCTGTAGAGACTTTCTGTTTGTCTCTGTTCATCTCTGGGTCCTTGTTCCCATCCTAGCCATAAATCTCTGATCTCCTTTGAAAACTTAATAAAAACGCAGCATCAAAAACATTGGTGTCCATCATCTGCAAAATACTTAGTGAAACTCAGTTGGGAGAGTTTGACCACACAAAACAAATCGGGGATTGGACCTTGAACAAGTACAGTACGTGGCACATTAATGACAAAATAAGGCATATGACCTGTTGCCTGCCAATGCCAATATTTGAGCTAATGCACAATATTTGAACTCAGTGTTGCTTATGTATATAGAGGTGAAAGGTAAAGGACCCTTGGATGCTTAAGTCCAGTCAAAGGCGACTGTGGGGTTGCGGCGCTCATCTCGTTTTCAGACCGAGGGAGCCGGCGTTTGTCACAGACAGTTTTGTGGGTCATGTGGCCAGCATGACTGAACCGCTACTGGCGCACGGAGGACCGTGATGAGTGCCAGAGCACAGAGAAACGCCGCTTACCTTCTCGCCGCAGCAGTACCTATTTATCTACTTGCGCTGACATGCTTTCGAACCACCAGGTTGGCAGGAACTGGGACAGAGCAACGGGAGCTCACCCCGTCACGGGGATTTGAACCGCTGACGTTTTGATCAGCAGGCCCAAGAGGCTCAGTGGTTTAAACCACAGCGCCACCCACTTCTTATGTATATACATGTGGATAGGATTGTCTTCTTCCACTTTATCTAGTTGTTCAGATAATAAGCAGCTAGCTAGAGCTATTATTTATACTTCTTTTAGCCTGCCTCTGCTCCAAGCAGCTCTTTGCTTCATGCAAAAATTCTCCTTCCCCTCCACAACACTGCGAGGAAGGCTAAATTGAGCGGTGGCAACATAAAAGGTCTTCCGGTGAACTTCTTGGTGGAGCAGGGATTAGATATATCTTTCTCCAAGTCCTGCCGGGGGTGTGTATGCATCCTAATGCTTGAATTCTTTTTCCCTGCAGGTTTCAGCCATGTGGCTCTACCTGGCTGCCCTGCTGGGGCTTTACTTCCTTCGCCGATGGTACAAGGAGAGACAGACGGTGGAGAACCTGACGGAGAAATATGTCTTCATCACGGGGTGTGACTCTGGCTTTGGAAACCTACTTGCCAGGCAGCTGGATGCCCGGGGCCTGCGGGTGCTGGCAGCCTGTCTCACGCAGAAGGGGGCAGAGCAGCTGGGCAAGGCCACCTCAGAGCGCTTGAAAACCACCGTTCTGGATGTCACCAGCACAGAGAGTGTGGCGGCCGCGATGGAGTGGGTGAAAGGGTGCATTGGAAGCAAAGGTGACTCTTGACCTTCCTTGTGCTGCCTCTGTGCTATTGGTGGGACCAGCGTGGGATTTACCTATAGGCTAAACAAGCTATAGCTTAGGGCCCCACTCTCTTGGGGGCCACAAAAACATAAAGGAAAACAACAACTGGATGTACATTTCCAAAATATAAGATAAAAAACAAATAAAATAAAACCTACTGTCAGGGCTGGCTCCGGGTCCCAGCTCACCAAGGACCAACGCTAGCCGATAGTACAGTATCAAAGTCTTTATTGAAGAATAGTCTCCATTTACAAGTCTCAGCGTCCCAGCCCTACGTCTGGACTCTAGACCGGCGAAGCTCTGTCTGGATCTCCACCCCCCGTGCACCAGTTCAAGACTCTAATCTTACTCCACCTCTTCCTTCTCTCTCTCTTCCTCTGGGTCTTACTACCCCCCGGGGTCTCATTCCTCCTGGACTCTTCCGATGCGGAGCTAGACCCCTCTGACTCCTCCCCCTCTCTTCGGCGGGCTTTAGGACCTGGCTCCTTACCCGGGCTGCCCACCTTGCCGCCCTCCTGTACATTTGAACTTGGCGCGCGCGCGCGTTTTACTTTCCGGATGACCGTTTCCTCGCTCCCTGACGAGGGTGTGGCCACTCCTGCCTCACGTTCTCCCTCTGCCTGCGCGCTCCCTGATCCCGATGCCTTGGACTCCTCCCCCCTACTGCACTCTGGGGGGGACGCTGGTCCGGATTTCCAGCTGCTGCTCTCTGAGTCCCCTTCTTCCCGAGGTGTCCCCCTGGGCACTCCCCTTGCCCTGACCATGGGGGCCCCTTTCTGTGAATCCTCCGAGTCACTGGAGAGACTCAGAGATCTTGGACTACTGTCGCCGCTGACATTTCCTTCCGACTCCTCCCCCTCGCTCTCTGTTTCTTCCCTCTCCAGTGACTCTGCTCCTGAACCCCTGACACCTACATACAGCAACAGTGTTTTGGGTTGTGTAGGCTCCTATGATGTAAGTAATGGGCCCCGCCTGCTAGCCTGTTCTCTAAAATATCACTGGTTTGCTCATATCTATATCAATTACTTTGATAAAACACATATTTTGTTATGTACAAATGGCTTTAGATACCTATTAAGTCCATAAATTACCATATAGCATATATTCAGCACAAAAAAACAGCTACTATTTGTTGTTGACAAAGGACGGCAGGACATATAAAGGGTCCCATTACCTTAGAGCCTTAGCTTAGGGCCTCAGCAAACCTAAATCCGGCCCTGGGTGGGACCTGGGATTAGAATTGCCTCTCTGTATTCATTTGTAGGCCACGTTCCCACAAAATTGTGCCCAAAGTGGCTCACAACATATGAACTGAAGAATAGGGATAACAATTCAGAAAAAAATAGTATTAGGAAGAATTGTGATAAGGGAACATTAGGAAGAACTTCCTGACAGTAAGAGCTGTTCGACAGTGGAATTTGCTGCCAAGGAGTGTGGTGGAGTCTCCTTATTTGGAGGTCTTTAAGGAGAGGCTTGACAACCATATGTCAGGAGTGCTCTGATGGTGTTTCCTGCTTGGCAGGGGGTTGGACTCGATGGTCCTTGTGGTCTCTTCCAACTCTATGATTCTATGATTCCATAAGTAAACACAAACAATCTATGCATGTGATTAGCTTATTTCCAACTTTATTGAGCTCTGCTAAGGTTGCCTAAGAGGATGAACATGCCTTCTTTCTTCACACAGGGCTCTGGGGCTTGGTGAACAATGCGGGCACAGGGATCCCAGCAGCTCCCAATGAGTGGCTGACCAAAGATGACTTTGCAAAGGTGATCAGTGTCAACCTTCTTGGGATGATTGATGTGACGCTACACATGGTGCCCCTGGTGAGGAGAGCCAGAGGGAGGGTGGTCAACGTGTGCAGTACGATGGGACGCCTGGCCTGCTTTGGAGGTGGTTACTGCCCATCCAAGTTTGGTGCGGAAGCCTTCTCTGACAGCCTGAGGTAAACAGAGCAGCTCTGTAGTTTCTTCTTCTGCAACATGCAACCACCAGATGGGTCATTCCATATAAAGTGATCCAACTTTTTTGTCCCATGTCACCCAATTTTCTTCATATTTTGTACACTTGTTGATTGAACAAAACTAAGTTTATATCTGAATTTTTAATTTTTTATCTCATCCCATTTTTTAGTTATGAGGGTTTAAAATTTGAAAAAAGCCTTGCCAGACTACACAAAAACCTTAAAAGCTCAGACCAGAATTGAGATACGTCAAAAGCGAAAACATCAATCTCTTCAGAACTGCTTGGGATTTAATATGATATATGATGGATTTAGTTTAACATTAAAATTAAAGTTATAAAATTTATTTTTAAAAAAACGATTTTAAAATATTTAAAATATTATTTGGTTCTAATTAGGATAGATGGGTCTTCTGTTATATTCTGGAAAATATAACAAACAAAATTTCAACCTATATTAATTATCAGTTACTTCAGGCATTTCTTTAGAAAGTCATTCAATTAAAAGGTGTCTGAAAAGCTAATCAGGCTTTTCTTTTAAAAGTGTGTTACAAAGCTGAGTGAATGTCAGGTAGTTGTTTATCACATTGACATCTGGTGGGAGGGCATTCCACAGGGCGGGCGCCACTACTGAGAAGGCCACTACTGGTTCCCTATAGCTTTGCTTCTCGCAGTGAGGGAACCGCCAGAAGGCCCTCGGAGCTGGACCTCAGTGTCCGGGCAGAATGATGGGGGTGGAGACGCTCCTTCAGATATACTGGACCGAGGCAGTTTAGGGCTTTAAAGGTCAGCACCAACACTTTGAATTGTGCTCAGAAACGTACTGGGAGCCAATGTAGGTCTTTCAAGACCGGTGTTATATGGTCTCGCCGGCCACTCCCAGTCACCAGTCTAGCTGCCGCATTCTGGATTAGTTGTAGTTTCCGGGTCACCTTCAAAGGTAGCCCCACATAGAGTGCATTGCAGTAGTCCAAGCGTGAGATAACCAGAGCATGCACCACTCTGGCGAGACAGTCTGCAGGCAGATAGGGTCTCAGCCTACGTACCAGATGGAGCTGGTAAACAGCTGCCCTGGATACAGATTTGACCTGTGCCTCCATGGACAGCTGTGAGTCCAAAATGACTCCCAGGCTGCGCACCTGGTCCTTCAGGGGCACAGTTACCCCATTCAGGACCAGGGAATCCTCCACACCTGCCTGCCTCCTGTCCCCCCAAAACAGTACTTCTGTCTTGTCAGGATTCAACCCCAATCTGTTAGCCGCCATCCAACCTCCAACTGCCTCCAGGCACTCACACAGGACCTTCACCGCCTTCACTGGTTCTGATTTAAAAGAAAAAATTATGAAAAAAAATTAGGTTTTTTGAATTTGCAAGCCTGAGATAGGATGTGTGGCTCCCAGTCCACTTTTGCTGTCCATGCTCTAGATCAGGGGTCGGCAAGGTTTACCTCGCTTGGGTCGGTTCAGTCAAGCAGAGATCCCTCCGTGGGCTGGGTCACAAGTGTGTGAGTGCGTGCCCGTGATTTCCAGCATCTGCGCAAACGTGATTTCTGGCGCCGAGTGCCCGTGCCGCACAGAGCACGGGGACTCGCCGAGAGGGCGGCTCAGTTCGTGGCTGGCTCATGGGCTGGTTAAATGACCCCCGTGGACTGCTTGTGGGCCATGGGCCTTAGGTTGCCGACCCTTGCTCTAGATGGTTTTGTCTAGGTCCTAGGCCAACCTACCTGGCGGTGTTGCTGGTGTCACTTAGGAGAATACGATACAATATCTTTATTGTCATTGTCCCATACAGAACAATGAAATTGAAAATCTACATAAAATCTACATTCAAAACCCCCTAAAAACTCTGAAACCCCATTTTAAAATACAATATACCGTATTTTTCGCCCCATAGGATGCACCGGCCCATAGGACGCACCATGTTTTTTTGGGGGGAAATAAAGAACCCCCCCCCAGGTGCTTGTGGGGCTGGGAGCGGGGAGAAGTGCTCTTCTCCCCGCCGCCCGCCTTCAGACCAGGTCCGGGGACAGTGGGAAGACGCACTGCGCCTCCCTGCTGTCCCCGGAGCTTGTGGGGCAGGTAGCGGGGAGAAGCGCTCTTCTCCCCGCTGCCCGCCTTCAGATTAGGTCCGGGGACAGGGGGAAGACGCGCTGCGTCTCCCCGCCGTCAGCCTCCAAACCACTTCGGGAGACAGCGAGATGGCGGTGTTCCGCCTCCCTCTGTCCCCCGACCTTGTGGGGCTGGCGCTGGGGCTCTCTAGGCTTCAGCAAAAGCCTGCATTCGCCCCATAGGACGCACACACATTTCCCCTTCATTTTTGGAGGGGGATAAGTGCGTCCTATAGGGCGAAAAATACGGTACTCCTATAAAGACTCCTTATACTGCATTTAAAACCAGAATTGCATTTGGGTAGAAACTGTTTCTCAGGCGGCTAGTCTGGTCTTTATAACCCAATACCTTCTTCCAGAAGGCAGAAGCTGAAAGAGATCATTTCCGGGGTGCGCACTATCCTGCGCTATCTCTGCAGCTTTCTTATGGCCCCTGACAGCATAGATTTGATCTAAGGTGGGAAGACTGCACCCAATTATTCTCTCTGCATCCTGGACAGCATTGTTTTTTCCCTGGCTGTGCAGCTCCCAAACCACACATACAGACCATAAGTTAATACACTCTCCACAGTACAATGGTAAAATGCCATCAACAGGTCCTTTGAGAGATTGTTTTTCCGGAGGATTCTCAGCAAAGGCCTTTGAGGATAGAAGAGCCCAATGTGATTTGTAGAAAAGTTGATTATGGTTTTTAAAATCTGCGTATTTCAGATATTTATATACCACTTAATTATCAAAGTGTCGACTTGCTGAATTGATGGCATCAACATCAAAAGTCTGCATGGCACCGTTTCCTGGTTGCATGCCCTGTAATCTTATTCCTCACAAGCAGTGCTATTTTTCTAGAAAAAGAGGTGCTCAAACTCACCATGAACACCTTCCACATTCTCTCAGAATGGCAATGGAACCAGAGAGGTGCCGGAAGTGAGTTCCTATGAGTTCTCCCTGAAATAAAGCCCTACAAACAAGGGAGTTTGGGAGAAACCCATGGCTGCTACTTTTTAATATATATAAAGAGGGTCTGAGGAGGGATGCGGGTGGCGCTGTGGATTAAACCACAGAGCCTAGGACTTGCCGATCAGAAGGTTGGCGGTTCAAATCCCTGTGACGGGGTGAGCTCCCGTTCCTCGGTCCCTGCTCCTGCCAACCTAGCAGTTTAAAAGCACGTCAGAGTACAAGTAGATAAATAGGTACCGCTCTGGCGGGAAGGTAAACGGTGTTTCCGTGCGCTGCTCTGGTTCTCCAGAAGTGACTTAGTCATGCTGGCCACATGACCCGGAAGCTGTACGCCGGCTCCCTCGGCCAGTAAAGTGAGATGAGCGCCGCAACTCCAGAGTCGGCCACGACTGGACCTAATGGTCAGGGGTCCCTTTACCTTTAAAGCCAACAAAATGGTTCCAAACAAAAAGGAGTTTGAAGCGCCAGCATTCTGATGGCTGCCTCTTAATGCAACTGATATACAGTGGCACCTCAGGTTACATATGCTTCAGGTTACATACACTTCGGATTACAGACTCCGCTAACCCAGAAATAGTGCTTCAGGTTAAGAACTTTGTTTCAGGATGAGAACAGAAATTGTGTTCCGGCGGTGCGGCGGCAGTAGGAGGCCCCATTAGCTAAAGTGGTGCTTCAGGTTAAGAACAGTTTCAGGTTAAGAACAGACCTCCAGAACGAATTAAGTACTTAACCTGAAGTACTACTGTACAACCATTGCTGTGGTGTTTAGTTGCTGGGCAGAGCAGGGCCAGGCTTACACAAGAGGGCAAATGATAGGGGACTACATTTCTCTTCTTTTCTCTCTCCTCCCCCCCCCCTTCTTTTCAAAAAGAAAGGTGTTCCTTTCCACGGATCCAAAAACTTGACCTGCAATATTACTGTGGCTCAGTAGCAAATGATAATTCTTTACTTTTCTTCCCCAATTCAGGAGAGAGCTCCATCCTTTTGGAGTCCGAGTCAGCATCATTGAACCTGGTGGTTTCAAAACACCTATTTGTACAAAACTAGTAGAGTATTTTCAGACTGTATGGAGCCGGGTACCTTCTGACATCAGAGACACTTATGGGCAGCAGTACTTTGAGCAATGTGAGTAGAGATGGGGGAGAAAGTCAGTTCGATTTGCATTTTAATGCAGATGTATCGCATTTACGGCAGGGACACAGGTGGCGCTGTGGGTTAAAGCCTCAGCGCCTAGGGCTTGCCGATCAAAAGGTCGGTGGTTCAAATCCCCGCGGCGGGGTGCGCTCCCGCTGTTCGGTCCCAGCGCCTGCCAACCTAGCAGTTCGAAAGCACCCCCAGGTGCAAGTAGATAAATAGGGACCGCTTACCAGCGGGAAGGTAAACGGCGTTCCGTGTGCGGCTCTGGCTTGCCAGATGCAGCTTGTCACGCTGGCCATGTGACCTGGAAGTGTCTGCGGACAGCGCTGGCTCCCGGCCTCTAGAGTGAGATGGGCGCACAACCCTAGAGTCTGTCAAGACTGGCCCGTACGGGCAGGGGTACCTTTACCTTTTTATCTCATTTACACTTCAAGAAACAATACGCAAACTGACACACAGCTTTCCTTCTGCCAAAATTCCTTCCTTCGCCAAAATTTCGCAATGCAGTCTGGAAGCACCTGAAATAGTTCCTGAATAGTTCTTTGGCATCCAAAATAGTTCCAGATGTTCCTCCTTTGATTTAGCTATCATAGGGAGAATGCTCAGAAGATTAAATTTGCCTCCTGTGTTGCTACAGATCCAACTTTTCATTTGTTTGTTTCTCTCACACAGCTTGCAAATCGTTCCAACAACTCCTTGATGAGTGCAGCGACAAGCTTCACCTGGTCACCGACTGCATAGAACATGCCCTGACATCCTGCTCCCCTCGCACTCGCTACTCTCCAGGCTGGGATGCAAAGCTCTTCTACCTTCCTGTCTCTTACTTGCCAACCACCATTGCAGACTATGTGTTGACCCGCTCTGGGCCCAAACCAGCACAAGCCGTGTAGATGACTGTGAAGAACAACATTACAGGTGGCCAAACAATCTATGGATGGAACATTGAATCTTTTGGGATCTTATTGAGATGCAGGCTTAGCAATCAGGAGCGGTAAAGAGAAGTGATTTTATTTTTCTTTGATTCTCTGCTATTGGCTGATCTAGGAATAAGCCCCATTGAACTCAGTGCAACTTACTGTAAGTCTGAGTGGACATGCATTGTATCCTTATACAGTGGTACCTCGGGTTAAGTACTTAATTCGTTCTGGAGGTCCGTTCTTAACCTGAAACTGTTCTTAACCTGAAGCACCACTTTAGCTAATGGGGCCTCCCGCTGCTGCTGCACCGCCGGAGCATGATTTCTGTTCTCATCCTGAAGCAAAGTTCTTAGCCTGAGGTACTATTTCTGGGTTAGCGGAGTCTGTAACCTGAAGCGCATGTAACCTGAAGTGTATGTAACCCGAGGTATCATTGTAGTTCCTTGGAGTGAGGGAAAGATGTGCTCCCCACAAACCAACTGGAATGAATGCCCAAGTAAAGCTGGTTATAATCTAAACTACGTGTAAGCTTTGTGCGGGGGCAAAGTAGGTCATCTGAAGGTCAACAGGCAGTCCCAACATTCCTGTTTCAGCAATTGCCGGGACATGTCTGCAGTACACAAACTCAGGCAACCTTAGACCCAAAGCCGCAGGGCTAAGCAGCACAATGTGAGCTTATAAAAATTGAAGGATGGGTGCTGCATAAGCACTGGTGTCACCCGTTTATCAACCTGGTGGTCTTTCCGTGGGGCCCCCGCTGTTCCCCCCTCAACATGAATTTTCTGGTTATCCTTCCCCCTTCCTTGAAACATACCTAGATCTGTACTAAGCAGGAAGAACAGTGATCTTCACCACTCCTTTCAGTTCTGAATGGTTTCAGCACTCCATTGGGCACCAATTCCACTCAGTGGCGTAGCGTGGGTTGTCAGCACCCGGGGCAAGGCAAGTAATTTGCACCCCCTAACCTGTGGATTTGCGCCCCCTAACCCGTGGATTTGCGCCCCCTAACCCTAACCCCCAGATGTTGCGCCCGGTGCGGTCGGCCCCCCCCTGCACCCCCCACGCTACGCCACTGATTCCACTGTCCATTAATTGACACCCACACTGTGTGTTTGAAAGGCAGCCTGGGAAGTGTAGTTTAAGGGTGCTGGAAATTGTGGTTCTGTAAAGCCAGCTCTCTTAGCAAACCCCAGTTTCCGAAATTCTTCACTAGAAGTCATGGCTATTTAGAGGGCTCTAAATGTATTCTGTGGGTGTAATGTATGTTAATGGGCTTATAATATTATTATTGCTGTTATAGGATAAAGAATAATTGTTTTGTTCGTTAGACTTCATCATGATGGCCCATTTGCTTCTTGTCCCCTGAGGTAGAACCAACATTCTGGTACAGGTATGGATACCTGGCTTTCCTTTGCCTCCGGTCGCCTTACCTTTACTCGGAGGGCTGAGGCCTAGGACACCAAAATTTCCCATCCCCACAATGGCCTTTAGAAATGATTGCTCTGCTGAGACACCAGCAGATTCTATTTATCATTTTGCACAAGACCCTGGCAGCACACCAGTTCTTTCAGCTTCCTGCCAGTAAATGTTTGCCTAAGACTCATTTAGTCTTGGGCCATTCATTCCAGGAAGAAGTCTTAGAAAGAGTGGCTGATAGGATTAATATGTGCAATTACAACTTTTTGGAGAATTACAGCTTTGGGCTGTAATGACAGCCAAGCCAACCTAAATAAATGGAAGCGCTTTATGTAACTTACTGGATCAGCTGATTGGAAGCAGAATGAAAGTCGTAAAAAAAATGGGGACACAATTTTGAACTGCCGTAGACGGGCATTCAGGTTTTAAGAAGTCCATTATGTTTCTAATGAATCTTTCCAGATCTAGCAAGAGGGGGAGCATTCATATCTATTATTTCCATCCGAAATCGCTGTAAAACATTGCATAAGAAAATGGAAGCATGCACAAATATATAAAATTGCAGGGAAAGAAAATAGGAAAACCAGACGCATAAATAGATAAAACCGCTTTCTAGCTACTTTTGCCTCATCCGAAACAGAATGCTCATTACATTTTTGCAGGCGCAGGAGGATTGTAGACTAGCTTGTGTGCTGTCTGTCTTTTGTTACTTGACACAAAACACAATAATAATATATTTCTGGAGTTACCACATCTTGTAGGCTTGGGAGCTCTTCTGGTACAGTAGCTGGAATAGTAGATGGATCTGAGGTGGAAAGACCTGGCCTTGGTTCCTCCACCTGATTTGCCTTGCTTTGTTGTACTTCTGTGCCTCCTTTCATTCAAATGAATCTCAAAGAGGTTTACAAACCATAAATAACAGTAAGTTAATGAAACACAGTATCGCCAATACTTAGCTATGAAGTGTTCAGGGGTGAACTTGCACCTGTTCCTAACTCATAGATAATGGATGATTAATCCATTCCATGATACAGTGGTGCCTCGCAAGACGAAAAGAATCCGTTCCGTGAGTCTCTTCGTCTAGCAGTTTTTTCGTCTTGCGAAGCAAGCCCATTAGCAGATTAGCGGATTAGCGCTATTAGCGGTTTAGCGGCTATTAGCGGCTATTAAAGGCTTAAGGGATTAGCGGATTAGCTGCTAAAAGGCTATTAGCAGCTTAGTGCCTTAGAAAAAGGGGGTGGGGAGTGGAAAAAACCCCCAGGAATCGCAAGACATTTTTGTCTTGCAAAGCAAGCCCATAGGGAAATTTGTCCTGCGAAGCACCTCCAAAACGGAAAATGCTTTCGTCTAGCGGGTTTTCCGTCTTGCGAGGCATTCGTCTTGCGGGGCACCACTGTATTCCCTCTTAGGATGCTATTCTATTTTTTATTTTTTTTGGTACCTTGGAAAGCTCCGAGTTACCACAATAACCTTCACCTCACTCTGATATTGGTGTTGTGGTTTTGGCTGCAGATGCATGAATTGAATCTATAAGAAAGAATGATATGGTATGCACTGTGTCACATAAATGGGCCATGCTGAGCATTTGCTTTAGGATCTAGCAATGATAATAGGGATGTGGGTGGCACTGTGGGTAAACCACAGAGCCTAGGACTTGCCGATCAGAAGGTCTGCGGTTCGAATCCCCGTGATGGGGTGAACTGCTGTTGCTCAGTCCCTGCTCCTGCCAACCTAGCAGTTCAAAAGCATGTCAAAGTGCAAGTAGATAAATAGGTACCACTCCGGCGGGAAGGTAAACGGCGTTTCCGTGCGCTGCTCTGGTTCGCCAGAAGCGGCTTAGTCATGCTGGCCACATGTCCCGGAAGCTGTGCGCCGGCTCCCTTGGCCAATAAAGCGAGATGAGTGCCACAACTCCAGAGTCGGCCACGACTGGACCTAATAGTCAGGGGTCCATTTAACCTTTAAATAGTTGGAAAAAGCACCTTTACCTTTACCTTAATGATAATAGGGGGGAAAACCTGTAGCCCCAGCCTCTACCCCTTTTTCTTCAACCACACTGGTTTAGCACTACTTTACTCCCATTTTCGGCCATGCCACACCTTTTCTTTAAATGAACAGAAGTAATCTCATATTGTATATATTCTTGCAAAGACACTGGTAAAATGTGGGCTGGATGAGATAACTGTTAGGTGGATTTGTATCTGGTTGACTGACCAAACCCAAAGAGTACTCATTAATGGTTCCTCATCTTCATGGGAAAACATGCCACAGGGTTCTGTCCTGGGCCCGTTGTTCAATGTCTTTATAAATGACTTGGAAGAAGGGATTGAGGTGATGCTAATCAAATTTGCAGATGACACTAAACTGGGATGGGTAGCTAATGGCGCCAAGACTAACAAAGAAGGCCAAGACTAACAAAATGAATTTCAGTAGGGACACATGTTAGTTTTGGCCCTGTGCTACCCCTCCCAGTTTGGTGTCATCTGCAAATTTGATGCACCAACATAATAAGATGGGGGACGCCTAGGTTGCTAGAAGGACATGCCAAAAGGATTTAGGGTTCTTAGTAGACCACGAGCTTAATATGAGTCAACAGTAGTATGCAGCAGCAAAAAAAGCTCATATTATTCGATCCTGCATCAACAGAAGTCTAGTGTCCTGATCAAGAGAAGTAGGACTCCTGATCTGTTCTGCTTTGGTCAGACCAAACCTGGAGTCCTGGGCACCACTATTTAAGAAGGACATTGACAAGCAGAAACATGTGTAGAGGAGGGCAACCAAGGTGATAAAGGGTCTGGAAGCCAAGTCTTATGAGGAATGGTTGAGGGAATCGGGTATGTTTAAACTGCGTAAGAGGAGACTGAGAGGAGATATGATAGCCATACAGTGGTAGCTCGGGTTACAAACACTTTGGGTTACAGACTCTGGAAGTAGTACCTCGGGTTAAGAACTTTACCTCAGCATGAGAACAGAAATCACGCGGCGGCAGCGGGAGGCCCCATTAGCGAAAGTGGTACCTCAGGTTAAGAATGGTTTCAGGTTAAGAACGGAACTCCGGAACGAATTAAGTTTGTAACCAGAGGTACCACTGGATTCAAATATCTAAAAGGCTGTCACATGGAAGATGGAACAAGCTTGTTATCTCCTGCTCTGGAGGCTTGGACCTGAACCAATACTTTAGTCATCAGGAAGAACTTTTCTGACAATAAGAGCTGTTTGACAGTGGAATGGTCTCCCTTGAGAGGTGATGGACTCTCCTTCCTTGGAGGTTTTTAAGCAGAGGTTCGATGACCATCTGCATTATATGATCTAGTTGAGACTCCTGCATTTCAGAGGGGTGTCTATAATTCTATAATTCTGAATTATAAGTCTATAATTCTATAATTCAACTCTATAATTCTGTGATTCTGCGATTCTATGTGAAGTATCACTGAACATGTTCAGAGTGCCTTTCCTTCAGCACACCAGATGAATGAGCACAGGAATGGATGATACATTTCCCTAAAAGCTAAACAGAAAACACACACTTTTTGGGGTATGCTGCGTTAGTCAGTAAACAGCCTAAAATATTTTAAATGGGTAAAATGTCCACATTAATAACCTATTGAATATGCATGCTTACTGTTGTTTAAATCAATATATTTTTACTAAAGATTTCTTAGTTTACAAAAAGACGTGCATTGTCTCTTTTTTCAAGTGGTGTTTTCCACAGATCAGTTTCATTTGTTGTGAGGCATTAGTGTTGCATGCAGGTTGGGAAGAAAAGGGGGAAAGGGGGAGCAGTGGCATAGCGTGGGGGTGCAGGGGGGGCCGGCCGCACCGGGCGCAACATCTGGGGGGGGGCGCTCACACTCGCAGCTCTCTGCCCCTACTTGGCTCACTCTCTCTCTCTCTCACTGCAGTGCTGGCTGTGGGAATCTGATCCGAGCCGCCGGGTCGTCACCCACTGTGGAGGGGAGGGTGCCAGGCGTGCGGTGCGGTGCAGAGAGAGAGCGAGGGACTATCTGGGGGAGGGACAGTGCAGCGGGGGGGCGGGCGCAAATTACTTGCCTTGCCCCGGGTTAGGGGGCGCAAATTACTTGCCTTGCCCTGGGTTAGGGGGCGCAAATTACTTGCCTTGCCCCGGGTGCTGACAACCCACGCTACGCCACTGAGGGGGAGGGTGGTGGTGAGTGGAGTGGGGTGTGGGGGTTATGCTTCTATTCTACTTAGTGTGTGTGTCGGGTTTTGTGTCAGCGTCACTTGTGTGGGTTCTCTTACTATTCACTTGTTATATTTCCTTGGTGGTGAGAGAGGTGGCCTAGGGTGGAGTTGGTTGTCTTTGGTTGGCTGTTGTGATATTTGTTTATGTGTGTGAGTGTGTGGGGGTGGGAGTTTTGGACCAGGTTAGCCAGATTGATTCATATGCTGTCGGTGGATTCTTGTTGTTGTCTTGTTGGGCTAAGTAAGTGATAAAGGGAAACCATACCGGGGTGAAGGCATCTTCTTCTATTTGTCCCCATGTCAGTTTCAGTTTATTGGTTAGCTTTTCTAGTAAGGCTGTTTCCCATACAATTTGTTACTATTGGTCCATGCTTATTCCTGACAGGTCTCTCCAGTGTCTGGCTATGATGCTTCTGGCTGCTGAGAGCAGGTGGATTCTGAGTTCTTTATATTGTGTGGGCATTATTGTCTTGGAAGATGTTGAGTAGGACCTGTTCTGGGAAGACTTCTAATACTTGCTTAGTTAGTTTGCATATTTCATTTATGCAAAATGTCCAGAAGAGTTGTATTTTGGGACATTTCCACCACATGTGGAGGTATGTGCCTGTGGAGGTGCATCTTCTCCAGCATTTTGGTGAGGCTCCTGGGCGTATTAGCGTATTAGTTTCCGTGGTGTTAGGTACCATCTGTAAGTGAGTTTCAGGGTGAGGTTTTATATATATATAGGTGAGATGGATTTAAAGGGGGGGTTCTAGTCCATTGGGTGGGGTTAATTCTCATAGCCTATGTTGTCCTCCCATCGCTTTTTGATTACGTCGAGGGGGTTCATGGGTTTTTGGAGCAGTATTTTGTATATTATGGATACTATCCCCTTGCCGTATCCCTTTGTTGTTAGGAGGAGGTTTTTGATGGTTGTCAAGGGCCTATTTGCTGCTGATTTTACTACTGGATTGTTTAAGAAGGTATGTGATTGGTGGTGTGTTAGCCAGGGCATTTGGGTGTCCCCTAGTTTGTATTGTATTTCTTGTGTCAACGTGGGTTTGTTATATTTGTAGAAGTCTGCTAGGAAAGCCAAAGGCTTGAATATCTTGTAAAGGGTAAAGGTACCCCTGCCCGTACGGGCCAGTCTTGACAGACTCTAGGGTTGTGCGCTCATCTCACTCTATAGGCCGGGAGCCAGCGCTGTCCGAAGACACTTCTGGGTCACATGGCCAGCGTGACAAGCTGCATCTGGTGAGCCAGCGCAGCACACGGAACGCCGTTTACCTTCCCGCTAGTAAGCGGTCCCTATTTATCTACTTGCACCCGGGGGTGCTTTCGAACTGCTAGGTTGGCAGGCGCTGGGACCGAATGATGGGAGCGCACCCCGCCACGGGGATTCAAACCGCCAACCTTTCGATCGGCAAGTCCTAGGCGCTGAGGCTTTAACCCACAGCGCCACCCGCGTCCCTCCACAGTGCCACCCGCGTCCCTTGTAGTCTTGGTTTATTAATGAGATTGGGTGGTATGATTCTTCTTTGACCCTGCCTTTGAGTGATTTTGGGACAGAGACTATATTGGAGGACATCCAGGTTTTAAGAATGGGGTCCCTTTTTATGATGTCATTGAATAGGCAGGTCATAGAGGGCATCAGGGGTTCTTTGAATTTCTTATAGAATTCTGCTGTAAAGCCGTCTGGGCCTTGGGCTTTGTGTGCTTTTAGGTTTTTGAGGACTGTATATATTTCCTCTGGGGTGATAGGACTGTCCATAATTTCCTGTTCCTTATCAGTTAAGGTTGCCATGGTCACTCCTGCCAGTATTGATAACAACAATCTATTTGTACTATTTATAAACACATGCTGTTGTTGTTTTGTTGTTAAAGACTGAGCTATCTGGAAAGCTTCCTCAGTCAGGGAAGGAATACTCAGAGAGAAGCCAGTTGTTTTAACTCTTCCCCACTAGGGGGCAGCAGCAGCTCATGCATGCGCAGGTTCTCGTTTGCAAGTCCTAATTCACAAGTACTCTGTGCTAATGAATCGGCGACTCTTCCACAATTTGTTATGATGCACTCTTAACAGCAGTTACGTATTTCCAAGCTAAATTGATATCTGGGCTTACATCCGCTGGGCTGAGGGAGAAATCCGGGTTAAAAATGCCTCGGTGTGGCAGGCAAGGAACAGATTTTTTAAAGGAAATCTCTGATTTCAACTTAATTACTCTGTGCATGTGGGTGGCGCTGTGGGTTAAACCACAGAGCCTAGGACTTCCCGATCAGAAGGTTGGCGGTTCAAATCCCCGTGACGGGGTGAGCTCCCATTGCTCGGTCCCTGCTCCTGCCAACCTAGCAGTTTGAAAGCACGTCAAAGTGCAAGTAGATAAATAGGTACTGCTCGGGTGGGAAAGTAAACAGCATTTCCATGCGCTGCTCTGGTTCGCCAGAAGCGGCTTAGTCATGCTGGCCACATGACCTGGAAGCTGTACGCCGGCTCCCTCGGCCAATAAAGCGAGATGAGCGCCGCAACCCCAGAGTCGGCCACGACTGGACCTAATGGTCAGGGGTCCCTTTACCTATATAACTGGCAGACCTTGTTGACAAGCTTCAACAGGCAAAGGAAAGCACCAGGAAAGAGAATGTGTGCATTTCTATGGAAGGCATATGTGTGATGTGCAGAGGCGATTTTAGGGTAGGGCGACCAGTGCGGTCACCCTGGGTGCCACACTGCAATGTTGTAGAATGGAGCATGTGGTGTGTGTGCAGACTCTTAGCATTGCCAAGCCCAGCTGTTGGCTGCATCCACTATGATGAGCTTGCAGGTGCCCTTAAGAGCATAAGAAGAGCCCATCTGGATCAGGCCCATCCATTCCAGCCTCCGGTTCTCACAGTGGCCAACCAGATGCCCATAGGAAGCCCCCAAGGAGGACCTACACACAGCAGTCCCCAGCTGTGGTTCCCAGGATCAGCCATGGCAGCAGAACCTAGCCATTCTGGCCAGCAGCCCTTGATAGCCTTCTCCCTCATGATCTCACCCTCTCTTAAAGCAATCCACGCTGGTGGCCAATGCTCCCTCTGACCCCTGCAGGGTGTGGTTGACGTCGGCTGTCCTGTGTCTGGGTCTTTGAGTAGTCTAGTAAATCTATATCTTCTGGTCTGGAAGGACCTGGTAGGAAGCATAATGATTCCTTGCCCAGATCATTCTCCAAGCATGAACAGAGGGGCTCAAACATGAAGTCCTAGAGACACACTCTACCCCTCACTTGCCCAGCCCCATGCCATATACAAGCTCTTTCATCATCTCTCTGGCAGGCATAATGCTCGGCCTCTTGCTCACAAGAATTATACATACCTGCAGGGGAAGGCATAGCAATGGAGTCCTCAAGCGGAGCATGACTCAGGTTAGCTGAAATAGATGGTTGATATTCTCCTGTGGGATGAATGTGGCAATTTGGGTTTCAATCAGCCTCTTGCTTTTTCCACCAGGCCAATGAAACGCGTCAGCAGTGATGATAAAAAAAAATTAAATGACCACTTTCAATTTCATCTGTACCAAAGTGCTCAGGAAGATGTAACTGAGAGGCAAATGTTCTGCCTCTTTTTTTTAACTTTCTCTCTCAAGAAAGGAGGATGTAGCATAAAGGCTGCCTAGAATACCTTGAGCCCTGATCCAGCAAAGGTTTGTTGCACATGACTAACAATGAATTGGTTGCATATTTACTCAGAGGTATGTCCAGTGGTGCCAACTCCCTGGTAAGTAGCATGCAGAAGGTTGCAGGTTAAACCTCATTGCTTTCCATGGCTAGGATTAGCATCATTTCCATATCAGTGCTCTGAAGAAGTGTGCATGCACACGAAAGCTCATACCAATAACAAACTTAGTTGGTCTCTAAGGTGCTACTGGAAGGAATTTTTTTTTTTATATTGTTTCAACGTTTCCATATATTCATTTCATTGTACCTCACTCTTCCTTTAAGAAGCTCACAGTGTTAGGGGTTAAAAAACCACAGAGCCTAGGGCTTGCCGATAAGAAGGTTGGTGGTTCGAATCCCTGCGACGGGGTGAGCTCCCGTTGCTTGGTCCCTGCTCCTGCCAACCTAGCAGTTCAAAAGCACAAAGTGCAAGTAGATAAATAGGTACCGCTCCAGCGGGAAGGTAAACGGCGTTTCCGTGCACTGCTCTGGTTCACCAGAAGCGGCTTAGTCATGTTGGCCACATGACCCGGAAGCTGTACGCCGGCTTCCTCGGCCAGTAAAGCGAGATGAGCACCACAATCCCAGAGTTGTCTGCGACTGGACCTAATGGTCAGGGGTCCCTTTACCTTTACCTCCCATTTTAGAATCATAGAATTGTAAAGTTGGAAGGGCTTCCTTGACCAACTACATTCTTTCTAAGGCTCCCCTGTGGGGTTCAGGAGCCCAGTTATGTCACCTCTTGCCTGCAGAGCTGGCTGCTTCTCGTCCTTTTCCGAATACCCTCCCTTGTGGAGTGCTCCCTCAGCCTCCTCTCCTCTCCCCTCTCCTTGGGAGTCCTCAGAGCAGGCCCTGCTGCTGCCCCTGGTTTTTAAGCTGGCCCCCCCACTCCAAAAAGAGGTGCCTCTTCATACTGCCCCACAGGGCCCTGGGAAGAGGATACCCCCAGCCTTGGTGGCTCAGTGGAGACTGGCCATAGGTGAATGGGAGGCCAGCAACTTACCTCAGGAGCAGTGGCGTAGCGTGGGTTGTCAGCACCCGGGGCAAGGCAAGTAATTTGCGCCCCCTAACCCGGGGCAAGGTAAGTAATTTGCGCCCCCCGCTGCACTGTCCCTCCCCCAGATAGTCCCTCGCTCTCTCTCCGCACCGCACCACACGCCTGGCACCCTCCCCTCCACAGTGGGCGGCGACCCGGCGGCTCGGATAGGATTTGCACAGCCAGCACTGCAGTGAGAGAGAGTGAGTGAGCCAGGTAGGGGCAGAGAGCTGCGAGTGCGAGCGTGCCCCCCCCAGATGTTGCGCCCGGTGCGGCCGGCCCCCCCTGCACCCCCCACGCTATGCCACTGCTCAGGAGGCAGCAGTGGGCACTCAGCTCCCAGGCAGGCCTTGCACACAGCAAGCAAAAGGAAGGTCAGCACTGCGCCTGCCTGGCCTCCGGCTAGTCTGTCCATTCCCAACAGCGAGGGCTGGTGGATTGGCTGACTGGGGTCCCTCACCCGCTTGCTTGCTTACTCCGAGGCCACCTCAGCTCCTGGCAACCAGCACCCCTGGCCAGCCCCATCGCCTGGGGAGCTTGTAGCCAGGACTGCTGCAACAAACCGCCATGCAAGCCTTTGGCAGGCAGAGACACAAGACGGCATCAGAGGAGGGAGGGAAGGAAAGGGGGACGGAGGCCAGTGTCACCTGCGGCACCCCTGCCCATCATTCAAGGCACCCCAGGGTGCCACGGCACACTGGCTGGAAACCACTGATCTAGTCCAACCCCACGCAATGCAGGAATCCTCCCCACAGCCAACCTTGGGTGAGCTAGAACCACCAACCTTCTGGTTAATAGCCAGACCCATTGCACCACTGGGGGACATGTCCGGTCTAAAGTCACCCAATAAGATTCATAGCTGGGGGCTGGGATTTGCACCCACATATATCTCTGGTCTAAGGCCAATACTTTAGCCACCATGATAGGAAGATCTTAGCACCTGTGTTGATTTTAATGCCACTGTCCAGCTATGCGGTATTGAGACAGTTCAATATATTCTGGTGCCTAGGACAGATTGCATCAGCAAAGTATTCCTTCTCCCTTGTCCCCCCATTCCTGCATGTCTGACAAAATTCCAGAGGTTTTCCAGCTGTCTGGGATTGTTCACCCAGTAGAGCATGAGATTCGTAATCTCAGGGTTGTGGGTTTGAGTCTCACGTTGGGTAAAAAGATTCAGGGGGTTGGACTAGATGACCCCTATGGCCCCTTCCTGCTCTATAGTTCTATGACTCTAACTTCCCTTAAGGTGTGTTTTGCGTGGCTGGGAAGACCCACTTTCTGGCCAAAGGAATTCAAGGAGGAAAGCCTCAAGTGTTTTTCCCAAGACCCCTGTTAGCAAGAGATCATTCTGACTCTCCCTGCTTCCAGGCCTTTGGGGTGCCCAGTACAGAACGAATTCTGCCAGTTTCTTTCCAGGGAGCCTGGATTCTGACAGTCACCTCAACCATTGCATCAATCTTGCGTCCCACAAACCCACACAGGGCCAATTAGATGGACCTCATGCAAATCGACCTGGTTGCCTGACACCCTTAATAGGTTGGTTTATGCAGTGGGAAGCAAATGTCCCAAGGGAATAAACATTTTATCATTCAGTTCCTCCTCTTGACTTCCAGTTGACTGATGGTCTCCTTTTGAAAGCTCTAGGGGAGTATTGGGCACATAATGAGATAGGGCAATTGTTTTTAGGTCCATTGTTTTTCTGAATGGGAAGGCGGCTTGTTTTTTTGTTTGTTTTCCCAATAATGATCCTCCACACTCTGGACTGTTTTAATTGCTGGATAATTAAGCTTTCATAGATCAGGGAGAGGGATGATTAAGGTGGTAAACTGAGTTCTGTTTCTGCACAAAGGCAGCAAAATGATTGGGATGCACGCTAGAAATAATGCCCGCTTATTTCCCAACCAGGCAGGCTTAAGCAGTATGTGGACCGAGAACTCCCAGAAGTGCAAGCTGGATTTCGAAGGGGCAGAGGAACCAGAGACCAAATTGCAAACATGCGCTGGATTATGGAGAAAGCTAGAGAGTTCCAGAAAGACATCTACGTCTGCTTCATTGACTATGCAAAAGCCTTTGACTATGGAAGTGAGAGCTGGACCATAAAGAAGGCTGTTCGCCGATGAATTGATGCTTTTGAATTATGGTGTTGGAGGAGACTCTTGAGAGTCCCATGGACTGCAAGAAGATCAAACGCATCCATTCTTAAGGAAATCAGCCCTGAGTGCTCACTGGAAGGACAGATCCTGAAGCTGAGGCTCCAGTTCTTTGGCCACCTCATGAGAAGAGAAGACTCCCTGGAAAAGACCCTGATGTTGGGAAAGATGGAGGGCACAAGGAGAAGGGGACGACAGAGGACGAGATGGTGGGACAGTGTTCTTGAAGCTACCAGCATGAGTTTGACCAAACTGTGGGAGACAGTGGAAGACAGAAGTGCCTGGCGTGCTCTGGTCCAGGGGTCACGAAGAGTCGGACACGACTAAACAACTAAACAACAGCAATGTCCCAACTTGGGTCCTGTGACTGCAAACGCTGTGTTCAACTTTTTATGGTATATAGCAGGGGCAGTCAACAGGGTGCCATCCTTTCCTGACCATCTGATATAGGATGGCTGTAGAGCAGGGTGGAGGAAACAGTGACCTTCTAGATATTGTTGGATTCCATCTCCCAACAGCAAGGCCAATGGTTAGGTATAATGGGAGTTGTAGTCCAACAGTATCTGGCTTATTCAGCCTCACTTGTTTCTTCCACTTACCCAGTGAAGCCCAAGTCTTCACCAGTTGAAGTTCTGCCTGTCAAGCCAGCATGAAAGGTACTGGAACTGGAGTCCATGAACATCTGGAGGGCCACACCAGGCCCCGGTCCCTGGACTAGATGACATTGGATGTCCTTTTCAACTCTATAGATTCTCGAAGGACAAAATTCTGTTTTGTAGTGCAGACACAGCCTGGAAGATATACTTGTGGATTCTCCTCTTTCTTCATCTGTTCTGTGTGATGGTAGAACACACTCTTCTCTTCAGGTTTACACGTGTGTGCATAAGGTGGGATCTGCCCTCTGCCTGCCTCCAATCCAGATCTAGGCTTCCCGTAACACTCTGTTCAGCACAGTGAAGCCCCATATGGATCCTAACCTAATTATCCTCTGCAATTACTACTCCACAGCTGGAGCCCATTGTCACCTGAGCTCCCAACCAATAAGAGGCTCGATGGTGGTATGGTGCTACCAGCCAGCTGTGTTCATTCCTGTGATGCCAACTAGAAGCTGGGAAACAGCTGTGACTCTCTTGGTAGCCAGATCTCTGCATCCAGCAAGAACATATTGAGCTTCCTTCATGCTTGGTCAGAAGAGAAGCAACACAGCAAGCTACACATTTGTCAGGTAGTTGGGTTCCAGCCCTGACTATGGGTTGACTACTAGCACAATTTATTCCTCGGGACCTGCTTTCCTCTGTCGGTTTTTGCACTTCTTGCTATTTTCAGTTTTTCAACAGTAGCATTGTTCAGTGGCGTAGCGTGGGGGGTGCAGGGGGGGCCGGCCGCACCGGGCGCAACATCTGGGGGGGGCGCACTCGCACTCGCAGCTCTCTGTCCCTACCTGGCTCACTCTCTCTCTCTCACTGCAGTGCTGGTTGTGCGAATCCGATACGAGCCGCCGGGTCACCGCCCACTGTGGAGGGGAGGGTGCCAGGCGTGCGGTGCGAAGAGAGAGCGAGGGACTATCTGGGGGAGGGACAATGCAGGGGGGGGCGCAAATTACTTGCCTTGCCCCGGGTTAGGGGGCGCAAATTACTTGCCTTGCCCCGGGTGCTGACAACCCACGCTACGCCACTGGCATTGTTTCAAAGATTTGGGGAAGAAGCCGTGCCGGCCAATTGGCAAAGCAGCCTTTGCTCTATTGCCTTCTGTTTTGAGCAGCACAATTCAAGATGGGAAGGATTCTGAAAAGAGCTCCTAAGAGGAATGGCTTACAAAATCTCAGCACAAAATGTTCATGAGAACAAGGGCCATCACCCATCACCCAAGAGAATATTTGTGGTTGATGTGTCATTTGCCTTTAAACCAGTTGAAGTAATTTATTTATTTATTAAATGTATGTACTGCCTTTCATCAAAAGATCTTGGGGCGGTTCACAAAATTGATTTAGCACCACTTGGAATCCTAGAATAATAGAGTTGGAAGGTCATCTAGTCCAACCCCCTGAAATGCAGGAATATGCAGCTGTCCCATACAGGGATCGAACCTGCAACCTTGCCATTATGAGCACTATGTTCTAGCCAACCAAGCTATTGCATTTCCATAAAACTACATATTACCATAACTTCATGCATTGCAATAGATGCCTTGTATTTATTTCATAATAACTGAAGGAACTGTGGTACAGTGTAATTCAAGGAGAGATGCCAAGTTGTTAGAAAGCAAAGCCCATCTTTTAACATGTTCCTTCTCATTTCCTGTGATAACGGCACACCAGAATCTTTTCAAATTAAAAATAATCATGCCCTACAAAACAAAGCTCCATGGATTCAAATTGGCCCTCACTGATTAATCAACTCATGTTTGAGATTATTAATCTCTTTGTTTAAAACCTCAGTTAAACTTAGATCTTTAAAGAGGGCACAGGATAATTGCCCAGAACTTAATTTTTCAAGAGGCTCATCCATATTCATTAAGGCTTTTTTTGTTTACCTCTGTCCTTCAGACTCTAGCACCATTTCAGATTTCAGAAGGGGTGTGTGTGTGTGTCAGTCAGGGGGCAGGGAAGGAGATCCAGGGACTGTCTACACTTCTATTTGCCCCATGCTTTCTTAGAATCTGCATCGGTTCAGTACCACTAATCTGAAAGCTTTTCATTCATATCCCGATGCAGAAACGCAAGAAAACCCTTTTCACTGCTATATTGGAACAAATGAAAAAACCCTTAAAACCCCAATAGAAATGTCTTCCTCTTTTGATGTGATCCTTTTTTGGGGCTCCTCAATGGAAAAACACACTCTTTCCTTTGTGGCACATTGCATGGGCTTTCACCTTCATCACTTTCACCTTTTCTGTCTCCAGCTTCTGTCTTCATTCATGTCTTGAGTAAAATTTTGCCAACTGTCTCTGAAGCCCATTGCTGTGCACTTCCAGTTCTTTGCCCCAAACTGCATGTGTCCCCCTCTTGTGCTCAAACAGGCATTGTGATCAACTACATATATGTGTATACATATATGTGGTGGGACGCGGATGGAGCTGTGAGTTAAACCACAGAGCCTAGGACTTGCCAATCAGAAGGTCGGTGGTTTGAATCCCCGCGACGGGGTGAGCTCCCGTTGCTTGGTCCCTGCTCCTGCCAACCTAGCAGTTTGAAAAATGCAAGTAGATAAATAGGTACCGCTCCGGTGGGAGAGCCAGTGCGGTGTGTGGTTAAGAACGGTAGTCTCGTAATCTGGGGAACTGGGTTTGCATCTCCGCTCCTCCACATGCAGCTGCTGGGTGACCTTGGGCCAGTCACACTTCTTTGAAGTCTCTCAGCCCCACTCACCTCACAGAGTATTTGGTGTGGGGGAGGAAGGGAAAGGAGAATGTTAGTCGCTTTGAGACTCCTGAAGGGGAGTGAAAGGCGGGATATCAAATCCAAACTCCTCTTCTTCTTCTTCTTCTTCTTCTTCTTCTTCTTCTTCTTCTTCTTCTTCTTCTTCTTCTGTGCGCTGCTCTGGTTCGCCAGAAGCAGCTTAGTCATGCTGGCCACATGACCCGGAAGCTGTACGCCGGCTCCCTCGGCCAATAAAGCGAGATGAGCGCCGCAACCCCAGAGTCGGTCACAGTTTCCCTTTCCAGTGCCAATGTGCGTCAGATGTGCAATCACAACGCAAAAGTTGGGAACGACTGTGGTACGTACACCATCCAATTGCCCCTTCCTTGGCAGAAGGGACAGCCAGCACCTTGTGCTGCCTTTACCTCAGACATTTTACGTTACACACTGTATGAGTGGTCTTACTTTAATGGCTATTAAATTACAGTCTATTTTTAACTTGTGCTCGTTGGACGTCTTCTTGGGGGTTCCAGAGAAACGACAGCATGATATAGTGTGTTTCTGTGCACATGCGCAGGATCACAATGGACCGCAGGAACCCCCCAAAAAAGATCAACAGCATAGGAGGACATGTGCAAGAGGATGGAGAAAAGGGTGGGCAAGAAGGAAGCAAAGCGGGACAGCAGGGAATGGGATATCACACATTTTCAGAGTAAGGTATGGACCCAAAATCCTGGACAAAACTTGTGGTAGTACTGCAAGTGGAAGAAAACACAGGATAAACGCAAGTGTGGATAGGCCCTTGGAGCAAGGGTCAAATATTATTTTCTGAGGTGCACAGAGCAATCAAAAGGGCTGGGAGAATCTGTGGAGGAGGAACTGGAGACCCAAAGCCCTGTTGTGTTTATAGTGGAAGGGCAGGAATTTTCCTTGTAATTGATTTTGGTTTTCTTTTTCTGTATATAATTTTTATTACATTTTCTGTTTTACAATTTAAAATACTCATTTTGCATCCTTAAGAGTTCCCTTCTCTTTCCATGGTTCATTTTACATTTCATAAATCCTTACATAATATTTTACAAAAACGATACCATTCAGTATTCCATTTTTGCATCCATCAAAACTTGCTTACACTATTGAATTTATCTTAATGCTTCCAGTGTTTTCAGCCGCACACAGTTTCCCCCCATATATTCAATAAACATTTTCCCATCTTCTTTAAACGTATGTTCTTCTTGTTCTCTTATTCTATATGCGACGTCTGTGAGTTGTGCATATTCTGTCAACTTAAGTTGCCATTCTTCTTTAGTTGGGACCTCACTCGATTTCCATTTTGGGGCTAACAAAACACAGGCTGCAGTAGTGGCATACATAAATAACCTTTTCTGGCAACTCTGGGAATTGTAGTTCTTGGAGGGGAACATGGGCCTCCTAACAACTATCTGTCTTGGATCAAATATATATATATATCCTGTGCATGATTATAATAGAAACTGATACCAGCCTTTGTCAGCCCTGCAGATCTTGGTCTTAGTTTAAGGAAAATTGGCAGGCAACCAGCTGTTATTATCCACACATGCAAAACTCTTTTCTTAACATGATTATTATTCCCATTTCTCAATTGGAAAACAGAGGTTGAGAGATCTGGCATGTCTCAGGGCCATGGAGACTGACCTCTCTTGGACAAGATTTTTTATTTTTGCAGTGGTACCTTGGGTTAAGAACTTAATTCGTTCTGGAGGTCCGTTCTTAACCTGAAACTGTTCTTAACCTGAGGTAGCACTTTAGCTAATGGGGCCTCCTGCTGATGCTACACCGCCAGAGCACGATTTCTGTTCTCATCTTGAAGCAAAGTTCTTAACCCGAAGTACTATTTCTGGGTTAGCGGAGTCTGTAACCTGAAGCATCTGTAACCTGAAGCATCTGTAACCCGAGGTACCACTGTATTTCTCAAGGTCCCCCTTGGGAGGCAATGTTTGGTCTCTCTGTCGTGCCAGTGGCAGGGTGGTTTCTAGAGAGTTCTTTCAATCCAGGTGCAAGAGTCTCCTATTCCCTCCCTGAGGTCAAGAGGAAATGGTGTACAGCAGACGCATTTATATAGTGTGCTGAGAGCCTGAGTGGGAGAGCACACCAGATCCCTCTGAATATGCAAAGAGCTCTAATGGCACATTAGTAACCCCTCCGGCTGCTACGTGCCATTAAAAATGATTGCAAAAATGACTGCTTTTAGAGAAGAATTATAACTCCTCTCCTGCTTTGCAAAATACCTGCCTGATCCCATCAACCCTTCTTGTGCTTAGAGAAGCATTCAGTTCCAGCACGACTTTTCCAGCTTCTTGTCTTCACTTATGGGATGCATTTTCTCAGGTTCTCCACACACTGCTCTGCCCCACCTTGCTGTCAAGATTTAGCAGATAATGAGAGTGGATTTTGTGAGCCCTCACTGTCGCTAAGAGACTTGTTCTTCAATCCTGGAAAGATAAACATCCACCATCTATTATATAATGGTCTGAGGAGCTCACTGCCCTCACTATATTTGAATACATTTCTTATACATTTTTATTTCATAGATAGATACCTATCTGGACATTTGGATATCAGTTTATATGCTTAAATTAAGATGAATGTATGGGTGTTATTGTATTTTTTAATGTAATTGAGGGGGTTTCTTTCATTTTATTCTCCCCTCTTTTTCCTTTTTTATTTCTTCGTTATATTTGTTCTTAAAAAATAATTATAATTAATTAATTACCAAATTCTAGCTGACTAGTTTTAACTCCCCCCAGCAAACTGAGGTGGGTTTTTTTTTCCTTTTAAAAATGGAGTATATAGTCTACACCCATTGCAAAGGTTTGGGGGTTGAAAGTGTGATGACTACAGATGAACAAGAACATGGTCTAGCCAAAGTTAAATCCCACTGATTTCAGTGTGAGAGTTAAACTCATGCTAAACAGTAGAAGAAGAAGAAGAAGAGTTTGGATTTGATATCCTGCCTTTCACTCCCTTTAAGGAGTCGCAAAGTGGCTGACATTCTCCTTTCCCTTCCTCCCCCACAACAAACATTCTGTGAGGTGAGTGGGGCTGAGAGACTTCAAAGAAGTGTGACTGGCCCAAGGTCACCCAGTAGCTGCATGTGGAGGAGCGGAGACGCGAACCCGGTTCACCAGATTACGAGACTACCGCTCTTAACCACTACACCACGCTGGCTCTCCAAGTAAACTCTTATGCATGTTTACTTGGCCCACTGAGTACATCTAAGGTTGGCACTATAGCCTCACAGCAGAATCCTAAACCTGTTTCCAGAGAAATAATTCCTGCTGAGTTGCTTGGGACTTACTCTAAGGTAAATGAACACAGGACTGCAGCTGTGCACTCTGCAAAGTCCAGGGGGAACTAGAAGTGCTTAACTGCAGCAGGATTGTGCCCCAAATATATTAAACATGCAGGTTACGATGAGAAAAGACAGCTGAAATGTAACAGATCCTATTCTGCTGTGTCCCTGACTCCGCAATCTAGTTTAAATAGAAGGACCTTGCGGGGTCTTGAAAGGTACTTGATTGTTGTAAACAAACCAATGTGGTCCACTAGCCCAAAGCTGAGGAAGTTGTAGCCCTCCCAAACATTGTTGGACTCCATCTCCCATCAGCCCCAATCAATATGGACAACAGTTGGGTTTTGCGTGTCGAGGTCCCCAAGCCACCCCCCAAATAACTCACAACGCACACTTAATTTTTGTTTAAGGTTTTTGGCATAATTTTGGCCGCAACTTTATTTAAATACAAAACCGTGAGTGGTTGTTTAGGCATTGGTTAAGACTATCTGTCCCCCCGCCTGGGGACAGAACTGACTTCCGGGCACCACCGAAAGACAGTGCGGGGGAAAGCAAGTCGGGGAGAAATGGAGCTGAGTCACAGACCCTCAATTCTCATCCGCATGCTCCCCGAAGGCTTGCCGGCCCTAGTCCCATTCCAGGGATTGGACGAAAAGATGGCAAGCCCCAGGATTCCTTTAATGGAATTCCCTTTCCGCAGCAACCATGGAGGGGCAGGCATAGTCTATCCTAACCCCTCCTCCACCAATTTATAACCAATGCCTAACCACAACCTTACAAGTTGTGGTGATTTGCTACGCAGTAGGCAAAAACCAAATGGCCCAGCCAATCAGCCAGATGAACAAAATTCCTACCAGGCCCCTGGCCCAATGGCAGACGACCCCATGACAGGCATAGCAAGGTCAATGCAACAACCCCTTACTCAAGGGCGGGTGGGCGGGTGATCCGTTGCACGCAGCAAAGAGAAAGCTCCAGGCTGCGTGCAGAGTATTTAAACATTTTACCCCTCCCACCAAAATTGCAACATACCTTTTACCCCAGCAACCCAGTGAACCAATCACTGCCCCAGGCCATCTTTAGAGACCCTGCCTGGTAACAGAGGGGTGGCTCAGCAGACCCCACCGCAACACGTGCTCTCCATGAAGGAGAACACGCTTTATGGCAGTTTTAGTCCAGCAACGTCTGGAGTGCAGAGTCAGATTTAGGGGAGAGTGACCAGTTTGGCAGCACTGGGCATGGAGCCTCAGCAAATGCTGGAAACTGAAACTAGGGATGCAAAATTTGTATTCTGTCTATACTGCTTAAGGTTGAACTGCACATCACATGCAAAAATATGTGCAGAAGAGAAGAGAAGAGAAGAGAAGAGAAGAGAAGAGAAGAGAAGAGAGGAGGTGATTTTCTTGCAAGTATTCAACTGAATGAATGAATGAATGAATCTTTGTGTCAGCCATTGGCCATAGCAATAAAACAACAATACGATATACAAAGAATAGAAATAGAAAGCCAATTATATAAAATGCATTTTAGGGTTTTGATATGCAACTGAAACTAGGGGGGAAGTTTTGTGGCAAGGTAGCTGAAGGGGGGAAGCAGTAGGTGGGAAGAGTTCAGCACCCCTCCCCCAAATCACCACCTCCTGAAGCTGTGTGTCTCCTTAAAAAGATATTAAAATAAAGGATGTTGGGATTGCGGATAGTTGTCTGAAGCCTGAAGCCCCCGGAGCGCAGCGGGGCTTCCTTTTAAAAATGGAGTATATAGTCTACACCCATTGCAAAGGTTTGGGGGTTGAAAATGTGATGACTACAGATGAACAAAAACATGGTTTAGCCAAAGTTAAGCCCCACTGAGTGCAGTGGGAGTTCCCACTGCACTCCGGGGGCTTCAGGTGGCTTCAGCAAAAGCAACGCGAAGCCTCCGGAGCACAAGGGGAGCTCTCCCTCTGCGCTTCGGAGACTTTGCGTTGCTATCACTGAAGCCAAGGTCTCCCTCTGCGCTTCGGAGACTTCGCGTTGCTATCACTGAAGCCAAGGAGCCTGCATTCGCTCCATAGGGCGCACACACATTTCCCCTTCATTTTTGGAGAGGAAAAAGTGCATCCTATAGAGCGAAAAATACGGTAGGTACTTTGTGGTGAGGACACATCTTTCTCCATTGGTCATCAACATCCATTCTTAAAGAAAGCAGAATAGGCAATGTATGCAAATGTGGAACCAGTCACCTGTATGCATGTTCTCTGGCAAGTGGATGGCCTGTAGGGCATCATCCTGATATGTTGAAGGGGAAGGAAGACAAGTGTTTCAGTTCAGATGCCATAATATTACAAAACAGATCTGAGGCACTCAGCTGAGCTTGAGGTAGGGTTTATCTGGCCTATGAAGAAACTTATTCATGTAGGACACGACACAGCAGATAATTAGCCATTTCTGTTTACCCTTTCTATTCAAAGAAGGGAAAAACCCGGCAACCTCATTATGATGTTGAGAGCTAATTTGGCTTGCTGGTTTTCAAGCAGAAACTGGGTCTGTTGAGCACAAAATGTCAACAGGTGTGAGAAGGCGTGATTGAACTTGGAACACCAGAACTAGTTCCAACTGGGGGATTTGGCAAAAAGGGTAGCAGAGAGTGAAGTGTCTGCCTACGCATGTGTGCATTGAAGAGGACATTCACTTTGAAGTGCCCCTCTGGTATTATCGAGACGTATGGCTGATATCTTACAAAAGATAGGGAGGGACACAGTAGGAAAACAACATGTAATTTGGGTATCTGCTCATTAGTTCTCAGCTGTTGTAGGGTTGCCATATTTTGAAGAGCAAAAAAAGAGGACACATTTTCTGACTTCTGCTTTTAACTGTGGGTCATTATGATGAATCTCAATTTACATAACCATGAAAAAGAGGACGCGCCCTGGAAAAAAAGGACATATGGCAACTCTCAACCATCTTCTCCTAGCTAGAGGCTCATCTCTTCGGTATGTCCATCTCCTCAGAGTCGGCTTTTGTTGATGTGAGGCTTCCATGCAGGTGAAGAGAAAACCTCAATCCTGTCTGCATGTTCCCCTTGCCCCCGCTTACCTTAATTCTGCATCTCTATCGATAGGGATGAAAGTTATGCTCCAAATATGAATTTTTTAAAATTTTGAGAAAAGGATTAGCATACCATGCCAGACTAAATCACTGTTTATTAACACTCACAGTTAAAAGAGCCTAAAAATGGAGGTGGGGTGACAATGGTTCTAATATTAGAGAATGGCTTGCTTCCTGAAGGCCAGGATGAGGCACTCCAGCTTGCTCTAAGTGGCAAAGATATACTGTATTTTTTGCTCTATAAGACTCACTTTTTCCCTCCTAAAAAGTAAGGGGAAATGTGTGTGCGTCTTATGGAGTGAATGCAGGCTGCGCAGCTATCCCAGAAGCCAGAACAGCAAGAGGGATTGCTGCTTTCACTGCGCAGCGATCCCTCTTGCTGTTCTGGCTTCTGAGATTCAGAATAATTTTTTTCTTGTTTTCCTCCTCCAAAAACTAGGTGCGTCTTGTGGTCTGGTGTGTCTTATAGAGCGAAAAATACGGTATGTGTTTACTCAGGTTTTTCAGTCTTAATATGGCCTGTTTGTGGCATTCATTTTTCACTCGGATGGGGAGGATCCGTTCTTTCTATTCTTGATGGTAAACATTCTGAGTAAACTTATGTTTTTTTTCCTATTTATTCCATGGCATTTTAGATTTTAAATGTTTGATGTTCTCTATTTCTAAATATTCTGTAAGTCATTTAAGTAATTTTTTAAAAAGCGATAAATAATGATGCTAATCGTTATGGTAATTATAATTATAAATATTACACACCCTCTTCTTTTCACCCTCTTCTTAATGCCACCTTTATGGTGAAACTTTGATTTAACCCTTTAGCCTTCATCCCCACCTGAAACAAAGCGTAAGAATGATCTCACTATGTGATGAGTTGCTTGAGTAATCCAGTGCTTAGAAATCAACAGAAGAAAATCTAATGGTTTCTGCTTGGGACATTTGTGATGTTTGTTCAGTTTTAGTCAATGAGTGATTATGACTCCTGCAGACTAAGAACCAATCTACATGCTCAGAACACAGCCCTGTACCATTTCAGACTACAAATGGACAATATCTAATTGCATGCAGATAATAATAATAATAATAATAATAATAATAATAATAATAATTATTATTATTATTATTATTTATTATTTGTACCCCGCCCATCTGGCTGGGTTTCCCCAGCCACTCTGGGCGGCTTCCACAGAAACCAAAAATATACTAAAATCACACATTAAAAACTTCCCTGAAGATGCCTTAAGATGTCTTCTGAATGTCAGGTAGTTGTTTATCGCTTTGACATCTGATGGGAGGGCGTTCCACAGGGCGGGCGCCACTACTGAGAAGGCCCTCTGCCTGGTTCCCTGTAGCTTTGCTTCTCACAGTGAGGGAACCGCCAGAAGGCCCTCGGCGCTGGATCTCAGCATCCGGGCAGAACGATGGGGGTGGAGACGATGGGGGTGGAGATATTGGCATGCTGAAAAGCAGTGCATCCTGAGTACAGGAAGTGTGTGTATTTTAGTCCTTATCTGTTTGTTTTGGAAGTTGTGTCCTCTGGAAGTTGACAGATCTGCTTCTACCACTCTTGCCTGTTTAGTTCACAGAAAGCGCTGGGGAAATTCACAGGAAACTCTCTTATTTACTGCAGGTCTCCTTGCCCTGTGCTGAAGAAGAGGAGTCGTGATCTCCCATGTTACCCTGTCCTCATCCTGACTTGCAGAGATAGCATCTTGTTTGTAGAAAACACTCATGCCCTGGTTCATTTGGAAGCTGCTGCTCTTCTCTAGGGTGCAAAGGCAGGTTCTACGTAGCTCCCAGTTAATACGGTCATTGATGAGCCTAGCAATCTGTTACCGTAAGGCGGCACACGTGGTGTGGGGGAGGAGGTAGCAATGACAATGGAAAGTGTCGCTGGCATAAGTTGATTGACATGGTGACGAACATCCTGCCCTTCACATACAAAGCAGGAAGAGAAGGCTGGCTCTTTAGCTGTGAGACCATGACCTCTCCTACTGACCCCATCTTTTTCTCATTTCCTGCTACCTGATTGCTGCTGGCTGCAGCAATTTCATCTCCACTTTGATGGAGAAGGGCCCCAAATTTGTCTCCCTCCCGTTTCTGCAGAGGCTTTTTCAAATGTAATTTTAAAAAAGTTTTAGTAGTTCTCCCAGTCCTCTTCTTTCTCCTGGAGGTAAGATGCTGGTGCAATTTGCATTTTTTAAAAATACCCCCAAACACGCATGTTAAATGCAAAAAATGATAGCTCAGTCCATAGAGCAGGAGACTCTTAATCCCAGGGTTCTGGGTTCAAGACCCAAGTTGGGCAAAAGATTCCTGCATTACAGGGGTTGGACTAGATGACCCTCATGGTCACTTCCAACTCTAAAATTCTATGATTCTATGCATTTACCATCACATAATATTTGGCCCTGGCAGACCCAACCCTGGCAGGCTGCAAGCTCCAGGTTCAGAAATATCATATCTCTGATTACCAGGTGCTGTGGGCAATGAGCAAGAGAGGACTGTTGTCCTATGTCATGTCCTTCTTCTGGGCTTCCTATAGGCATCTACTGTGGGAAGCAGGATTCTGGACCAGATGGGCTCTTAGTGTGATCCAGCAGGGCTCTTCCAGTCTTGGGTGGGTATGACTGTTGGAAAATTCTATTCCACCTTAAGTTGCAGACGTGTGAGATTGTTACATGTCACATGTCTGTTTACATTCCAGCACAGATTGCTGGGAACTTCCGTTGTGTATAGCTTTTGCTTTTGACTCTCTCTCTCTGAGGAGACAAAAGAGAGACGACATGTTTTCTTTGTCCTGATTTATGCTTAATAAATCCGTAGCTTGTTAGTATGTTTCCACAAGCCTCACACCACTTCTGTTTGCGCAGTATGCTCTGCTGATATAGTGTGCTCAGGCTTTGAAGTCTGAGTCGCTGATTTACGTCACACCAGAGGTCAGGGGTTTGTCACAGCTGGAAGGGCATGATCCAGCTGGGGGCTAGCCAGCTGGCATCTCGACCCCCGAAGGATGCCAACATGACCTGCATTCCAGGCAGGACTTTTAGATGAAGGTCAGCCTGAGTCTCCTATTAGAAGTTTAATGGCCATTGAAAGGGTGGGGAACCTCCAGCCCATGGACTAAACCTGGTCTGGGTTAAACCACAGAGCCTAGGACTTGCTGATCAGAAGGTCGGCGGTTTGAATCCCTGTGATGGGGTGAGCTCCCGTTGCTCGGTCCCTGCTCCTGCCAACCTAGCAGTTCGAAAGCACGTCAAAGTGCAAGTAGATAAATAGGTACTGCTCCAGCGGGAAGGTAAACAGCGTTTCCGTGTGCGGCTCTGGTTTGCCAGAAGTGGCTTAGTCATGCTGGCCACATGATCCGGAAGCTGTATGCCGGCTCCCTTGGCCAATAAAGCAAGATGAGCGCCACAACCCCAGAGTCGTCTGTGACAGGACCTAATGGTCAGGGGTCCCTTTCCCTTTTACCAGGCCTCCACATTTGGTTTGCAAGGCCAGTAGTTCTGAAACCCGCTTGCCCCACTTCTGCTGTGATATATGTGATCTCAGGTATGGGGTAGGTACAGACATGACTGCAGAAAGGAGGACTGAACTCCTTGTCCCTCGCATAATGCATGGAGAATTCAATCCTGACCAGTTCAGGTGTGCTTGCTAGGAACTGACTGAAACACCCAAACCCTACACAAAATAGGACTGAACCTCTGCATAAGTTGAATCCTGCTCAGTTCAGGCATGTCAGTGAGTTCTCACTGGGAAGTGGCTGGCTCATCCAAGCCATGCACAAAGCAGGATTGAACTTACACATCAGCTGATGTGTGGGGAGTTCAGTCCTGCTTTTTGCAGTATCCCCTACCTTGACAAGTGAGTGGGACCACCTGTCATGAACCCTGGAGTGCTAATGGGCTCGGGCTAGTAGACTCTGATAGAGGAAGAGGAAGAAGAAACGGAGGACAAATTGTGAGAAGCTGGTTGGAAGAGGGGGGAACCTCCACTTTCCACCCCACTTTGGAAGGGGGAGCAAGGATGCTGGCTTTCCCCTCCAGCCTTTCTGTGGAGTGGAGAGCCTTAGTAGAGGCTGGGAAGGGCTTTGATCAGCAAAGCAGGGACTGCAATCTTGTCACCTAGAATCAGGTCCACTTTTGCAGATGGGAGCAGAATGCACTGCCCCAGCAGAGCATGCACTTGCAATCTCAATATTCTCGGAAGGCAAGTGTAGTGATAGAGCCTATAATTTGTTTACACTCTCTCAGTGTTAAAGGCTTGGCAATTTAAGGACTTGCCTTGGAGCCTCATGACCTGGGCAGTTCCTTAGGCTTTGAGTTTCAGTCCTAGCTTTGTGGGAGGGGCAGGAAAACTTCTTGGAACATCTTCATCACTTCCATCTAATTTTGAACTTGTCCTGTTCCCGAATTCCTGACTCATGACTTCTGAGCACTCTGTCTGTTGCTGTGCCTATAACATTACTTGTGTGGATAAGGTCTGCTTCCTTTCTTATAATTAAGAGCCTCTGTCTGTATGTGTTGGGTGGGAGCCAGGACGCCATCCTATAATCAAACTTGGTTGACCAGGGCAGGGGTGGGGAAATAAAGATCTGTGCTGCCAAGCCAAAAAGGTTCCCCACCCCAGACCTATTGGAAGCACCTTTAACCTCCCAAACTATCCAAAAATATCCATGCAGATGTTCACTTTGCCAAACAGAGTTAGCACTTCCCATAACACTATGCCTGTCTGGAAGACTGTAGTTAAGAAAATGCCCCTACTTTTCACCTTGGCCTGTTACCTTTTTATCTCCACCCCCACCCTCTCCAGTTCTATATATCTTGGGACCGCCTATTTAAAGACTTGAAGATCAAAGCTGCTTACCTGGTTTGGATGAATCATTTTCTATAATACTGAATGCTGAATGCTTGTTTTAGAATGCTTTAAATAGAAGCCATCCATCAACGTCCTTGCTTGCGACAGAAAGCTACTTCGACTGCAAATTTTCCTGTATGGTTGTCTTTCTGTGTATCTCCTTGAGGTTTAACTCATGACCTTTGGTGCATACTTCGAAAGTTAATGTTTTTTGGGTTCTCTCTGCTCATCTTTTCAGAGGCTCTCAACAAATGGTCACAATCTCCAGTAGTGCTCTGTTTTATTGCCTCTCCAGCTACCTAACTAGCCTTATAGCCAAATGAGGTTGTATAGAGACATCCATCTTTGAGGAACTGTGGGGGCAATGTCTGGGTTATAGCAGCTCTAGCTCAGGGGTCACCAGTGTGGTGCAGATGAATGTCAGCATGCTTTCCAGTACTTCCTATGGTGCTGACGAAAGGTCTCGGTAAATATCCCCTCAAACATACTCAGCTCCTGTTTGCACTGGTTCAGCTTCTCCTACACTGAACACATTGAGAGCCAGTGTGGTGTAGTGGTTAAGAGTGGTAGTCACGTAATCTGGGGAACTGGGTTCGCGTCTCCGCTCCTCCACATGCAGCTGCTGGGTGACCTTGGGCCAGTCACACTTCTCTGACGTCTCTCAGCCCCACTCACCTCACAGGGTGTTTGTTGTGGGGGAGGAAGGGAAAGGAGAATGTTAGCCGCTTTGAGACTCCTGAAGGAGAGTGAAAGGCGGGATATCAAATCCAAACTCTTCTTCTTCATCACCTTAAGCTTGTCTACAATTCATTGCATGCCAAGATTGGACGCCCTCCCTGCCTTTTGTCCTGAACAGAGGAGAGACACAAGTGCTGCTTTCTGTGAGTGAGTGTAGCGATGGCAGTGTAAAGACGCCTTTTTCTTGCCTGAACCGTTTTGTGATCTGCCTCTTTCTGCTCTTTAAGAAACGGCAGCCATTTTGTGTTGCTTCAATATGTGAAATAGCCATTAAGAAGGAATGAAGAAGAGGGGCAGCCTTCCTTTGTCTGACGAGTGGTCATCTCAAAGTGAAAGGAAGGAAACATCTTTGACCCATTAAACATGTTTATTAAAGCTAAGAGATGTTGTTGCTACCATGTGAGGAGAGAAAGGAGAGGAGAGAATCAGTAGTAGCTGGGAAGACTTTGGTCTTTCAAATTTCAGCTGCACCCTGTGTGAGGCCAAAATTCGGCAACTCCCCCACTGCTTGTCTTCCATTCTTCTCAATTTACTGCGTCACAGTTGCAACGCCCTGCAGCACCCCCTAGGCTGACAAAACTGGAAAAGAGTTGTGGTGGCCCTGAGGCATAGTGGAAATCAAGAAGAAGTTGGTAAACTGTGCCAAAGTCAAGAAATGTCATGTAACACACTGCTTTGTCTCCAAGCGATCAGAGAGATCAGGGGTCAGTGGAGGGGTCAGTGAAATGTGCTTCCTAATGGGCAGGGTCTCGTGGACAGTGGCGTAGCGTGGGGGGTGCAGGGGGGGCCGGCCTCACCGGGCACAACATCTGGGGGTTAGGGTTAGGGGGCGCAAATCCACAGGTTAGGGGGCGCAATTTACTTGCCTTGCCCTGGGTGCTGACAACCCACGCTACGCCACTGCTCGTGGAGAGTGGAGCAGAAAATCCAGTTTGTCCTCTCCAGAAACCCTTCTGCTCCAGCCAGTATCCAAACGCTGGGATGAAATGCAGCCTGCTGATCAGATTCCAGGCACATTCCTGCTATTTCTTTTTTTTTTTTTTTTTTTTTCAATAATTTTTTATTAATAGGCCAATCACATCACATTATTCAAATCACATTAATTCCAAATTATACAGCCAAATTTTTAAAATTTTTGGGGGGTACCCATATATCAAGCTCAGCACGAGTCCAAAATTCCAGATGACTCCAGACATCACTTATTTGCTGCTTTTATTAGACAGTTCCATCCAGTTCGATTCGGATAGATCTTTATTCCTTCTTTCTCTTCTTGTTGTTATCATTTATTCCTTTCTTTGCGGTCTCTGATGGTTTCCACAAACAGATTGAAGATTTAGCGTCCCTGTGTGGGTATGCTGCCAAACTCATATTATTCAGGAGCGACCTCTGTCAGCCTTCGGTCGGTCCATTATTTTTCCCAGGCTAGCCATAAATCAAACGATATCGGGGGCTCTGTCAGGTCCAACTTGCATTCCAGCCTTCTTTCTTTTTCAAATTCCTGAATCTCCTCCCCCTCATCTGTTCTCTTGCTGGCCTGTCTTTGCGAGACGCCATGTTTTTTTAACTGCGTCATAAAATTTTCCTCCTTCTCGCCTTTCAATCTTCTCGTATTGTAATCCTTTCCCCACACAGTTTTAAAGTTCTGTTTATGTTATTTAAAACGCGACGATCTTATTTCTTTCTGGGGTGGAGGATTATTGTAATCATATCATATGAAGGGATTTAAGAGGATTTTTCCCTCCACCCCCCCCTTCGTTCCAGCCTTACGTTCTCATGGTGGTAATTCATCAAGAGATTTACTTATCCATCCGTCGCTCCCGGTCACAGAGATGCATTAGTCAGCAGTCCTTATCTCGAGCCTTACTTGATATATGTGCTTCAGTCTTTCTTCCAATCCGTTATCGCCAATTAGTCCAAATATAATTCCAGACTGAAGCAACCAGCACGCGCTGATTGGAATCGGCGTCGGGAAGATCTGAATCCATCGAGGGCTTGTGCCAAGTGTTCCACACCCCCGTCTCTCGGATCAGGGGGTGCATTGAACACCGCTGGCAAGGGCAGGCCCCCCCATGCCCTTGGGGGGGTTTAGGAAGGCTGCCTACTTCCCATAGCAGCCCCTTAATACCTCGTATGGGTCAGAGAGATGTTATTGTCGGCCATCTTCCAACGCGCCACCTAGTGGCCCCACATTCCTGCTATTTCTGGTTCTCACCAGTTGGCTTCCAGTTTCTATCTTTATTGGGGCTTCTAGCCTACGCTGTCCCCAGAGGCTTGGGATAGGTAGTAGCATTTAGTAGCAAAGAAACAGAACATTTTAATTAAGTAAAATTAAGTGTAATTATGGTTTGTGCGTGACAGGAAACGCAACAAGTGCTGCCGTTAGTAAACCTGTTTGTATGAACCGATGCAAAGGAAAGCTTTTCGGGAATCTGATTGTAGACCAAGCGATCCTTGGTTGAAATCTGGATGTTACCTCTTTTCAAAAACAGCAACAAGGTACAGGCACCTCTGTTTTAAAAAAAAAAATAACTAGAATTTTAAGTCAGTCAATGTAAACAATACAAAACTAGAGGGACCAAGAGTCTGGCTCAGTAAAAGGTTGTTTTCTATGTTTTCGAGGGACACGGGTGGCACTGTGGGTTAAACCACAGAGCCTAGGGCTTGCCAATCCGAAGGTCAGTGGTTCGAATCCCCGCGACGGGATGAGCTCCCGTTGCTCGGTCCCTGCTCCTGCCAACCTAGCAGTCTGAAAGCACGTCAAAGTGCAAGTAGATAAATAGGTACCGCTCCAGCGGGAAGGTAAACAGCGTTTCTGTGCGCTGCTCTGGTTTGCCAAAAGCGGCTTAGTCATGCTGGCCACATGACCTGGAAGCTGTACGCCGGCTCCCTCAGCCAGTAAAGCGAGATGAGCGCTGAAACCCCAGAGTCGGCCACGCCTGGACCGAATGGTCAGGGGTCCCTTTACTTTTTAATGTGCAACAAACAGGTCATCTAGACAAGGGAGGGTCCTAGTGTTAAATATGTAATTCGGATATGCATAAAATGATTTGGTTTGCATGCACTGTTTTTAAAATGCTATGCAGAGAGATTTGCATTAGCCAGGTCAGAATTGTCTCTAGTACAGGGTTTTTCAATCTTGGGTCTCCAGCTGTTTTTGGACTATAATTCTCATCATCCCTGACCACTGGTCCTGCTAGCTTCGGATGATGGGAGCTGTAGTCCAAAAGCCAATGAAGTCTCAATTTTGTGAACCACCCAGAGACCTTTGGGTATAGGGTGGTATATAAATTAAATAAGTAAGAAATAAGAAATAAGAAGAGACTGGAGTTTTTCTGTTGGCGTGTTCAGGTTAATTGATGATGCATCAACAGAAACCCGAGATGATATCTCTCTTCAGAAAGGTGATTATTAACAACCAAGTTGCTTAGGATCTCCTTCTCTGGGACGAGAGAGAGGAATGTTTATTGAATTGCATTAAGGACTTTAAAAAAAAGAGACTAGGCCACATTGCTTGCTTGTTTAAGAACAATGTGTTGTTTTGTATTTTGTCAAGTTTATTTGTAACTGTTTTAAGATTGTTTTCAGTAAAGCTTTGAAACTCTTGGGGTGGAGAGCAAATTCATTTGTACTGTGCACAAGGTCCAGATCAGGGATTCCACTTGCAGCAACTCTTAACACCTAGGTGTAAGGGCTCAGAAATTCCCAAATTAGCTGGACAGACTAGGTTGTGGCCGAAGATTCACCCTACCTAGTTGTAATGGTTCTAGGGGTTGCTTGTGCGTAAGTTGCCGTTACTCCTTTCTAGGTTGCCTGGTTGAACCCTTTCTGTCTGGACAGCCTCAAGTTCCTTGGCTGCCTCAGTCGCTGGCAGAATCCGTCAGTGGGCGTTTCTTAAACCTCTTCCTGCATAGAAGCTGTTTGACGCCCAGCCTCCTCCCCCTCTGCCTGCGTGGAAGTTTTCTGCGCAAAGTGGGTGTGGGCAACGGAGTACTCATGCCCTCTCCCCTGGTCTCCTGCGAAGAGTCCTGGAGCCACCTCTCCGATTCCTCCATCTGCCCCCCTTCTCCACTGGTGTTACGCTGATTTCCTTCCCCAGCGGATGGGCTACCCCTCCTCCTACTTGGACCATCTCCACCATCATCATGGAGCCTCCTCTCCGCCTCCCGCTCCAATGGCAGTTCCCTGACACTAGTTTTTGCAGATCACTGTTTTTTAAATTGTTGTTGTTAGAAAAAGTTTTATACAAAGAAGAAGTTGGTCAATAGGGAACCACCCACCAGATCTGTCGCACGAGGTCTTCCAGGTTGACCTAGGCAGTTTAGGAAACATTCAGATTCCTTTTAAGCATCTGATAAAGTTGGACAGCTTTCTGAAGTCCATGAATGATTTAAAGACTCACTAAACCCAATTCTGAAGCCAGTGCAGATCCTAATCTATTTCACATCGAATAAGCTTGGAGTGTATATAGTCTTTCCTCCTTCACTTATGTAATGTGTGACAAAGCTTTCTAATCCAATCCAGATCTGACACATGTTCAGTGCTTTCCCATTTCCTACCAATTTCAATCCCGCCAGGATTCGTCACAAGCTCACGGGCTCCTCTTTCCCCCAGTCCCTTAATATCCCCCAGAGTAACAATATTGTTGGACTTAATGGCAATTCATAATCCGGAAATGTGACCGAACTTTTTCTTTAGGCAGAACGAGGCCAAATGAAACATGACAGCAGCAAACCCTTCTCCTTAAATAATGAGTTTGCTTCAGGAGAAATGGAGGCTGGGGTTGGGTTAATCAGTCCAATTTTAAGATCAAAAGGAATGCATAGATGAGTGGCACTGAACCCTCTCCCTGCCTGCAGCTTACTTCCCTCCAACCTCTTCCCCCAAATACTTTTCTCACCTCCCCACTGTAGTCCAATACTAGAAATGAACTCTAGTTGGAGCAAAGTGCTAGGAGAGGAGAGACTGCAGGGAGGTAAGTTACAGGAAAGAGGAGGTGTCAGCATCTCTTGACCCTTCAGCGTGATCCACACAACGGTCACCTCCAGAATGGATTATTGTAACTCACTCTACTTGGGGCTGCCCTTGAGACTGACCCAGAAACTCCAGTGGGTGCAGAATGCCACGGTGAGACTCCTTACGGGGTGCTCGCTGTGGGATCACATTCACCCGGTGCTATACCAGCTGCACTGGCTCCTGGTGGAGTACAGGATCAGGTTTAAGGTGCTGGTTTTAACCTTTAAAGCCCTATACGGCCTAGGACCCTCGTACCTATGGGACCGCCTCTCCTGGTATGTCCCACAGAGGAACTTACGGTCTTCAAATAAAAACATCCTGAAGGTCCCAGGCCACAGACAGGTTAGGCTGGCCTCAACTAGAGCCAGGGCTTTTTCGGATGCGGCTCCGATCTGGTGGAACACTCTGTCACAAGAGACAAGGGCCCTGCGGGATTTGACATCTTTCCGCAGGGCCTGCAAGACAGAGCTGTTCCACCAGGCCTTTGGTCAGGGTGCAGCCTGACTCCCTCCTTTGGCAATCTTTACAGAACTTAAGCTTAATGGTTGCCATCAATTGGATTTTAATTAATTTTTATAATGAAATGTTTTTAGAATGTTGCACTATTTTATTGTTGTTAGCCACCCTGAGCCCGGCTTCGACTGGGGAGGGCAGGATATAAATAATTTATTATTATTATTATTATTATTATTATTATTATTATTATTATTACACAATCTGGGAGCAGACCCACATTTAAAGAGATGGGTCTCTGCTGCTGTGATGACTTGAACAATAGTTACCCAGCAAGCTGAGCTCATTTCCCCATGAGCCAGTTCACCTATTGCTGTCCCCCTTTGAGACGGGGTGATAGGTAGTTTATTTCCAGTTCATGCGCTGCTGTTTTGACAAGTACGAGAAGAGTCTGTTTAAAAATAAGCTTATTTTCATTGCAGGTGATGATCAGGAAAGTGAACTCTATAAATAAAACTGTGTATTTCTTCCCTGTTGCCTGCTTATTTGGCTGCCTGGCAAATCAGTGACGCCTATCTTAACCCCTTTGACATCAGTACAGCAGCAGCAAATCCAGAGCCCTCATTTCTCAGAGTCCATGCTCTTTTGTAGGTGGAAATTTACAAGCAAAGAAGCCAACGCTGTTGAGATGGATGATTGTGTGTTCTGTTGTAAACAAAAATCTGCCCTTTTCCCTTATGGGGTATCCAAGAGCCCATACATTACATAGGTTCCCTATTGGTAGGAGAAAATAACAGAGGCCAACCAGAGAATATTGAGAAGCAAAGCAGCTAGTAAGCCTGATCTTTATTGATCTGTTGCAACAGGGTCCTCACCCACCACAACACAGGAGGGAGGAGGAACCCAGAACAATGGTGCGCAAGGCCTTATATAGACTTTTGAAATTGCCACCCTGTAGATCAAAACCACCCCCAGAAACATCATACATACATCACAGAAGGGGTGTAATCTAAGACCACCCCTCAGATACACCATACCTACATCACAAAAAAGGCGGTCTAAAACAGAAATTTTAATGTTTTTCTCCTGTCGTTGTTTATCTCCTGTCTGACAGGTTACTTGATTGGATTGCCTGGGGAGCCTGGCTAGTCTTTTGTAATGATAAATACTTAGTTCATGGGCCAGGTCACAGGCTCACACCTTATTCATATCTTAAATGTGCCTTTAAGACAGGATTTGTGAGGAAAGAGACAATGGGGAGGTTTCCCACTTTGACCTTGCAGAGAAAACATTTGCTCAGTTTAGGAATCAAAATGGTTCCAGGTCGGTCTTCCTGTGTTGATCTATGTACGTGCTTGGTTGGTACGCTTATGAACATTACCATATATCTAAGACCTCAAAATTCCTATCACAGTACCATATAAAAAGATTAGGGGTACAGTGGTACCTCAGGTTACAGACGCTTCAGGTTACAGATGCTTCAGGTTACAGACTCCGCTAACCCAGAAATAGTACCTGGGGCTAAGAACTTTGCTTCAGGATGAGAACAGAAATCACGCGGCGGCGGCAGCAGGAGGCCCCACTAGCTAAAGTGCTACCTCAGGTTAAGAACAGTTTCAGGTTAAGAACGGACCTCCAGAATGAATTACGTTCTTAACCCGAGGTACCACTGTACTCTCTAGGTCCCTACCAAGGCCTGGGCAGTTGGTCTGGAAGGAGCCCTACCTACTGTACATAAGGGATCCAGATTCATTTGCTTCAGAGATAATTCATACATGAGTGGCTTCCCTACCAAAGTGGTGTCTCTTGGAATTCCCACATATTCCCCACAGAACATTAAGCAGGCAGCCCAGCCAAGGACTGGTATTCCACCTGCACAAAAAGAGAGTCTGGTGACCTCCTCAAGAAACAGGATTAAGAGCAGCCAGCAGATTTGGGAAATGGATATTTAAGACACCTTACTGGCCTTCTGCTGTCATGTGATTCCTTGGGGCAGGAGAAGTGTCGGCTGTTGGTCAAATGTCTTACAGTGGTGCCTCACAAGACGAAAAGAATCCGTTCCGTGAGTCTCTTCGTCTTGCGGTTTTTTCGTCTTGCGAAGCAAGCCCATTAGCGGATTAGCGCTATTAGCGGTTTAGCGGCTATTAGCGGCTATTAAAGGCTTAAAGGATTAGCGGATTAGCTGCTAAAAGGCTATTAGAAGCTTAGTGCCTTAGAAAAAGGGGGTGAGGAGCGGAAAAAAAACCCCAGGAATCGCAAGACATTTTCGTCTTGCGAAGCAAGCCCATAGCAAATTCGTTTTGCGAAGCACCTCCAAAACAGAAAACCCTTTCGTCTAGCGGGTTTTCCGTCTTGCGAGGCATTCGTCTTGCGGGGCACCACTGTAGCTACAACTGCCTGCAGTTCTTTCCTTCAACCAATAGCCCCAGGGAGCACAGAGCTGCTGCCAATTTCTCAGTCTGAACTTTGTGTTGCCTGACAAAAAAAAATCCTGACATTTACCACATCAGCTTGGCACTTAATTGTATTTGAGATTTTACTGGTGGATGCCGACATTTTCTGTTGTTGCCTACCAGTTTTCTATAAACCTTAAGAATGACTGGTACAAATCAGCATTTACTGAATTTGTGGCATCTTCCATATTAATAGGAGAAAACTGGCCCACTCCTTAGATAAAAGAGAAACTCTTTCTCTGTCAGTTTTTATGAAGTAGGAAGGAGCGCTCTTGAAGTGGTGTGCTTGCGAGCTGAATATATCTGTGTGCTTTTTGTGCCCTGTGTGCTGATGAACAAGATTATAATTGGAACAAAAGCGATTGAGGGGAAGCATCTCATCTGCCTGAATATTTGTAATGTTTTTATGTTTCGTATTTCTTCTCTCTTTCGTCTGTTCTAAGGAACACCCTTGAGAGGGGAGTAATCTTTACTAAATAGGCTTTTGTTAATAGATTCTCAGACATGTACACTTGGAACAAAAAGAATAAATAGAAGTGAAGAAGTGTTGGAATGAATGCAACATTCTTTTGCAAAGAAAGCGAAAGAAAGAAAGAAAGAAAGAAAGAAAGAAAGAAAGAAAGAAAGAAAGAAAGAAAGAAAGGGTTTGCATGTAACCATAATACTAAATTATAATTTATTAAAATATGGTTTATTAAACCATGACTTAGCATTATGTGCAAACCCAATCCAGGAGCTTAACTATAGTTTGGTTACTGCCAGCAAGCCACAATCTGTATCCATGGTTTGCTGCTGTTTTACTAACCTTGGTTTGATTATAGGAAGCTACTGCATCAGACCATAAAGAAGAACCATAAAGAAGGCTGATCGCCGAAGAATGGATGCTTTTGAATTATGGTGCTGGAGGAGACTCTTGAGAGTCCCATGGATTGCAAGAAGATCAAACCTATCCATTCTGAAGGAAATCAGCCCGGAGTGCTCACTGGAAGGACAGATCGTGAAGCTGAGGCTCCAAGACTTTGGCCACCTCATGAGAAGAGAAGACTCCCTGGAAAAGACCCTGATGTTGGGAAAGATGGAGGGCCCAAGGAGAAGGGGACAACAGAGGACGAGATGGTTGGATGGTGTTCTCGAAGCTACCAGCATGAGTTTGACCAAACTGCGGGAGGCAGTGGAAGACAGGAGGGCCTGGCGTGCTCTGGTCCATGGGGTCACGAAGAGGCGGACACGACTAAATGACTAAACAACAACAACTGCATCAGACCACTGGTCCATCTAGCTCAGCATTATCTAGAATGACTGGCAGCAGTTCTCCAGGAGTTCAGACAGAGGCCAATCTCAGCTTTACCTGGAGATGCTGAGAAATTAACCTGGGACCTTCTGCATGCAAAGGAGATACTGTGCTACTGAGTTCTGGCCCTTCCCCAACTGTTTAAACTATGACTTGACTTTACGTGTGAGTCCAGCACTCTTCCTTCACTATAGTTTGTTTGACCACCCCACTCCAGTGACACTCACCCAACTACAAAGGGACAAGGCAAAAGAAGCTGGAAAACAAACTAGGCTTTGGTGAATCAAGCCATGGTTTGTTTGATCATCTGTGGCTCAACTTGTAGTTAACCCGTGGATTGTTAAACAAGCCATGGCTTTGCTTTATGTGCAAACCAGGCCAATGATAGACAAAACCCACATGGCATCAAGTGTTGTGGTCCTTAAACATTTAGTAAAAAGATGGACAAAAATACTTTTGTAAATAAAGCCCCAGGAGAATCAGTATCTTTGCCTAAAAGGCAATGATTCAAAGACACCTTTTTATTTTATTTTATTTTATTTTATTTTAACCCTCACTCTTCTTCAAACAAGAACCAGAGTGGTTTACAGTGGTACCTTGGGTTACATATGCTTCAGGTTACAGACACCACTAACCCAGAAATAGTACCTTGGGTTGAGAACTTTGCTTCAGGATGAGAACAGAAATTGTGCTCCGGCGGCGCAGTGGCAGATCAGACCCCATTAGCTAAAGTGGTGCTTCAGGTTAAGAACAGTTTCAGGTTAAGAACGGACCTGCAGAACGAATTAAGTACTTAACCTGAGCCTAGGACTTGCCAATCAGAAGGTCAGCGGTTCGAATCCCAGTGACGGGGTGAGCTCCTATTGCTCGGTCCCTGCTCCTGCCAACCTAGCAGTTCGAAAGCACGTCAAAGTGCAAGTAGATAAATAGGTACCGCTCTGGTGGGAAGGTAAACGGCGTTTCTGTGTGCTGCTCTGGTTTGCCAGAAGTGGCTTAGTCATGCAGGCCATATGACCTGGAAGCTGTATGCCAGCTCCCTCGGCCAATAAAGCGAGATGAGCGCCGCAACCCCAGAGTTGGTCACGACTGGACCTAACGGTCAGGGGTCCCTTTACCTTTACCTTTTACCACTGTACAGCAATAGCATTGAATATGCAACAATATCAACAGTAAATTTAAAACAACAACAAAAGAACAGCAACCCAGTAAAACAATGCAATGGTTTTGTGATACAGCATATGGTGTTGGCCACAGACCAAAGATAACTTTGAAAGGAGATTGTATTCCTTCACAGACGCTGTAGCACTAGCCATGGCTACTAGCCATGATGTGTATTTAGAAGTTCCAGCTTCAGAGAGGCAACATGCCTCTCTCAATACCAAATGTGGGCAGAATTACAGCAGGAGAAGGATATTCAAGTTCTGCTTCCCAGAGGCATCTGATTGGTCGCTTTGGAAAACAAGGTCTGTCCCTGCAGGGCTGTTCTTATGTCCTTATGCTGGAATCCGGGGCTGGATGGGAAAGGTCTTGTGTGAGTCCTACAGAATCCTGCAAATGGCCTTTCTGTTCATTAGCCTTTCTGTTTGTGGGTCATGCAGTCTCTTTTTTCCTATTACTGTACTATGAGCTTGTTATGGGCGCTTCACATCCACTAGATTCCATTCCCTATAATGACAGAGGGGGAACACAATGGCTGGCTGGATTCGAAATATATCAGTAATGTTTCTCTCCCTTCTGCTCATCACCTCCTCCTTGTGTCTTGATCTCCTTTTCATTCTCTTGCTTCCAATATTGTCAGCTTCCATTGGCCCTTTGCCACTGGGGTCTAGATGGCAGGCTGCCATGTCCTGATACCCCAGATGTGGGGTTTACTGTTATACTTTGGGAAGGAAGGTGGTATCAAATTTAGATCACTGCTTTCTCTCTCCATTCTGTTCCTTTGCAATCACTCAGGGGGGATTGTTCCGCCTGGCAAGCTGAAGAGCTCGCACTGATGAAACAATTGTCATACTGCTATGTGGAATTCCTCTCTGCCCTTCTCTGTCAAACCACATTCCTTCGTCTGTTCTTCTGATCCACACACACACCCCGTTACAACTTCTTCCCTGTTTTTATTTTTTTCACCATACATTTCAGCTTTCTGTTCTTGCTTTTTGCAGTTGCTTATTGCCCAAGAGCCGTGCTGTCTCACCTATGCAGACCTGAGGATTTAAAGTGGTGCAGCATGGCCCAGGGAACCCTGAGGACTATAAAACTGTGAATGGGTGCTAGGGATTTCTAACAGAATAGCCAGCACTGTCCTCAAACTGCAATTCCCAAGACTCTTTTGGAGGAAGAGGTGACACTTAAACTAGCATAAAACAGATATCACTGGGTGGTACAGATCTTCCTTTCAGACTCTTTTGATAGAAGACAATAAGCCTTATTTAGGCTTTCGTCTGCCATGCAGTTTTTAGAGAGTGGGGCTGTGCCCTGTTGGCCCTGCCTCCACATCGACTCTTTGCCACCCGCATGTTGAGGGCAGCAGCATCTCTAGAAGGGAGGCTGCTGTATGCATTCAGTCTCCATCTGAGTAATCATGGTTCGCAGTCATAGAAGGAGCATGTACATATAGCAGGCTCCCCTTTACAAATGTCCTCCCACCCAAAAAACCCCACATGTTGGCAGCAGGTGTGTGGGTGTGGGTGTGGTAGTGTCATGGGCTGGTTGTATGCTGATGAGTGGGGGGGAGCCTGCAAGATTAGTGGTGGAACGGTGCTGAGTGGTCCAAGGGAGAAGAGGGAGCAGACTGGGAGGAGGAGGTGTTGGGTGCTGAAGAGGCAACAGGGTTTAGTGAGCAGGAAGAAGCTGGGGCAGAGAGCAGTCTAGGATCAGCAGCAGAAGTGGAGGCTGGAGAGGAGGTGAGAGGCAGAGATGAATCAGGCTGGTGAAGAAGCCAGGGGGTCTCCCCCTCCAGCTGAGTAATCCAATACCCTCCACCCTGGTCTCCCAGACCCAGAAGAGGTATGAAGAGGGAGCAGCAGAGACAGGCATGGCGGCACAATCTCAGATCACTTGGGAAGGTCCCAGGGCAGGGAACTTAGACAAGAGTGGGAAGGTGGGGACCTTCAGTCCCCAAAGCTGCCTCATTCGGGTGAGTTGTTATGCTCACTAGGCCTGGTCTCCTGAGCTGACCTTGTTTCCTTGAAGAATGAGTTAACTTCACTGACGCCATGTGATTTATTGCCATCCTGCTCCCGACTTCCACTCCTGGCAGGTAGGGGCACACCCTCTTCCCCCCTATACATGATTACAATAGGAATCCTTTTGTGACATTTTTCTCTTCCACCCTTCCTCATATTTAAGTTCAATGCTTCATTGCCTGTTTTCAATTCTGTTTCTTCTTAGCAGTCCTCATGTGTCACCTTTTTTTAAAAAACCACTGTCAAAGCTTGAGGGCTGTGGATGCCTAATTCTTTATTGTGATGCCTTCTTACTTGAAAACAAGCTCTGTTATCACTCCACAACTGTGCAGTGATAGCAGAGCTGCACCCTTTCCTTGATGATCGGCACCTTGCCTCTGTCATCTATGCTTTGGTAATTTCTAGACTGGGCTACTATAATGCCTTCCAGTGGCGCTGACTATGTGGGGTCCTGAGTACCCCAGCACCCACAAATTTTAAATGAATGGGCTGTTGCCCCTAGATTCCACTCGTGAACACCACGGTGATGTCAGCAAGCACCAGCCACCCTGCTGTTGCGAGGTCAAGTCAGCACTCCTGGTGCCTTCTAAAGACAGCTCCACAATTTCAACTGTTATGTACTGAAGTTCTCACCCTGGGCCAGCAGGGGGATACTGTAGATAGTTTTCACTCAGGTCCACGTCAGTTATTTTAGGCGGGAGACCCTGGGTTGTTGTTGCTACAATGTTGACAGCCGGCTCCTATAAAAGCAGGCCGGCTGAGCTGTTTGCTGTTCAGTTCTGTTCCAGCTTACAAAATAAAGAGCTGCTTTGGAGAAATCGCTGTGTCGTCTGCCATGTCTACCCACTATTCAACATCAACAGTACAAAATACAGATGTGAAAAAGTTTAACACATCACTCTGCAACCATTTCCTGCTTCTGGTTTTCACCTGTAAAGCTTGAACTGCATAGGTCTTGCCTAGGATTAGTGCAGTGTACATTTCACATAGCGACCTACAATCTCGATCTCATGTAATTTGTGGCCCGGTAGCAGCAGGAATCCAATAATGGGTACGACTTTCAGACACCCTCATATCTTAGGAACCTGTCTGTACCAACCTATCGGCGCTTATTTACCAAAGCCAGACTAAATGTATTTCCATCGGAAGTGCTAATTGGTAGACTGAGAGGCATCCCTTATCAGAACAGACTTTGTTTATGTTCTCAGGACGTCGATTGCACGAAGAATATTTTACTGCAATGTGGGCAGTATGAGCAAGCAAGGGACCAACTGATCAAACCCCTGCCGGGAAAATCTAAAGCCTCCCATATTAAATATATTTTGGATGACAGGCTAATGATATTACACTGGCCGTGGCAAAGTTTCTCTTGGAAGTTAAAAGAAACAAGGATCATCATGCTTGAGACAAAACAAAACGACCGCCTCGGTTCCTCTCTCTTTTGTGGTTGGCTGTCTTAACTGTATTTTGTTCTGAAATTGTTTGATGCATCTTTAGACCGCAATAAAGATTTTATTATAATATATGTTGGGCTGCTTTTGAAAATGGCATGGAAACACCAGCTGGCCCAAAACCAAATAGCAAAGCTATTATGGCCATATTACACCCACGCGCCTCCATCTGTACTGCCTGCCTGTCCATTTCCAGGCCCATTTCAGAGTGTTGGTATCCACCTTTACAGCTCAAAATGGCTTGGGGCCAGGTTACCTGAAAGGTTGCCTCCCTGCATACAAACAGACCCTCAAATCACCTTCAGGACTCTTCTCCCAATAGTTCTAAAGCATGTGTGGGGGAAATGTGACCCTCCTGATGTCATTGGGCTCCAATTCCCACCAGCCCCAGTTGCATGATCAACAGTCAGGGATGATGGGAGTTGTAGTTCAGCACCATATGGTGGGGTACAGCTTCTCCATCACTGCTGTAGGCCATCCTGCTACAGTTATTCCTCTGCTACCATCACGGGGGCTCTGCAACAAATACGTTGGTACTGGATGAGTGCCCAAGTACTACAGCAATGAGAAGCCTGATTTGTCTGTTGTTTACAGGACTTTGATTGGAGTGATTTTCCAGAATGCCATGAAATCAGTTGAAAATTGCATCTTCCTGGCGCATTTGCCCCATTCAGTTCCAACTCTGTAACTGATTAAAATCAATAGATTAAGCCTGAAGCTTTCAAGTCTCTCTCCATATATAATATTTCACGAAGGATTGTAGGAGCAACCAGAGTCATAAATGTTGAGGTCGTTGCAAGGAAATCACTGTCACTAAAGCTTTTCAGCTCCCTATTTCTATGCAGTTCTCTCTCCCCCCCCCCGCCCCAGTTTACTACATCTTTCAGTTAACAACTCAAGCTCTCTGAGATTAACTCAAATGTATTCATTATCTAGTGATAGATGGATAATACCAGAGCTTGGTAGGTACCATAGATGATAAGGTACGTGCTGAAGGTGGGGATGTGGGTGGCGCTGTGGTCTAAACAACTGAGCCTAGGGCTTGCCAATCGGAAGGTTGGCGGTTCGAATCCCCACGACGGGGTGAGCTCCCGTTGTTCGGTCCCAGTTCCTGCCCAACTAGCAGTTCGAAAGCACGTCAAAGTGCAAGTAGATAAATAGGGACCGCTCCGGTGGGAAGGTAAACGGTGTTTCCGTGCGCTGCTCTGGTTCACCAGAAGCAGCTTAGTCATGCTGGCCACATGACCTGGAAGCTGTCTGCGGACAAACGCCGGCTCCCTCGGCCCATAGAGCCAGATGAGCGGCGCAACCCCAGAGTCGTCCGCGGCTGGACCTAATGGTCAAGGGTACCTTTACCTTTTAAAAAGTGGGGATGTTCCAATCCATTGGCATTCCCTTTTCCAAATACCATGTGCAGCTGCCAGCCAATGTCAAGTTTTAGCTTCTGGTGCTAAACTCTTCAAGTAAGATTATGATTATGATTTATTAATTCTCTATGCCACCCTTCATCCAGGGATCACAAGTGGTTTACAATATTGTTTGCATCCATCTGTCTCAAGAATGGAATGTGTCTCTGGGGGCGAAGTCAAACCATTGTGTCAGCAGCACTGAAGTGATCTCCCTGGGGCGCAAGCCTGGTTGGTGTGTAAAACAACAACAACAACAACAACAACAACAACAACAACAACAACAATTGTTGTTGTTGTTGTTGTTATTACACTCCACCCATCTGGCTGGGTTTTCCCGGCCACTCTGGGTGGCTTACAGAACAGAACATACGAAAGCATAGTAAAACACTAAATATTAAAAAGTTCTCAATACAGGACAGCCTTCAGATGTCTTCTAAAAGTTGTGTATTTATCTCCTTGACCCGATATGGAGATCCTGGGCTGCCCAGACAACAAATGTAGTAGTCCAAAGGAAACCACCTGCGAACCACCCTGGCTGCTGGAGCTGCTGGAAGAAGGCATCCAGCTCCATTTCGGTTTACATATAAAAACACAAAAGTACATACCATAATAACAAACCAAAAGCAATATCCCCCCAGTTTAAAAGGCCATAGATGGTTTAATTAGCCAACGTCCTGGGAGAAGAGGCATGTTTTCGCTTGGAACCTAAAGATATGTAAAGATATGTAAAGAGGCACCAGATGAGCCTGTTTTGGAGAATTTAAAAAACAACAACCCTTTTAGTACCAGTTTCTCCTAATAATACAGATTTGCAAGCCATTTCCCCATACACAATGCATCTTATATGTTATTTTCACCAATAAATGCAATTTTATGGACACTGTCTCATAACACACACATTTTTACTCACATTATTTGAGTGGCTGGAGAACTGCATCAGAACATTTGAGGGAGCAGGAATTTCAAAAGATAGCTGTATAGGAAAACCCAGCCAGATGGGCGGGGTATGAATAATAAATTAATAATAATAATAATAATAATAATAATAATAATAATAATAATAATTATTTAAGTTTACATATTGTTTCAGAAAGTGTGAACTAGAAACTGAATTTATACCCCCATCCTTGTGTGAGTTATAACATGTGTTTTCTTCATACCTGGGGTAGATTGCCATGTTTTTTTCATGCACGAGTGAAAGATTTGAAATGTTAGACAAAAGCTACAGCGCATTTGCATCTGACTCGCAAGGGAGAAGTGTGCTGTTGCACTCGGGGTGCTGCTTGTCAGCTTCCCATAGGCACCTGTTTGGTCACTGCGAGAATAGTATGCGGGACTAGATGGACAACTGACCTGTTCCAGCAGAACTGCTCTTCTTACATAGCTCGGTTGGTTACAGCGTGGTGCTGATAACACCAAGTTTGCAGGTTCGATCCCCCTATGGGACAGTTGCATTTTGCTGCATTGCAGGGGGTTGGACTAGATGACTCTACTGTGTCCCTTCCAACTCTACAATTCTATAATTCTTATGGTCTTAATAATCATTTTCCTTAAGGGGGAGGGTACAGGGTACAGTTCACTGTCAAAGTGCTTTTCAGCTTTTCTGATAACTCAGCCAATCCTGACATTGTCTTTTGGCTTAACGTTCAGTTGCAGCTTCAGCATCACAGAAATGTGCATTCCTTCATTAATGAGGATTCTCCTTTCCAGCGTTACTTCCTCCCTGCCCCAGTAATGCGCACACATTATACTTTAAGAGGCCCAATTAATCTCCTCTTGGGTGGGAACAGCAGGCTGCTTGGCTTGGTCATCTAATCAGCTCTCTTTACCCAGCAGCTGTGCCTGCTTCCCTGGGGAGTATGAAACGTTAAATGGCTCTGAGCTGGTGAGTTACAGCAAAGAGCTAAGATCCAGCTGGAGAATGGCATTACACAGGAGGAGCGAAAAGACTGCAAGATCAGAAGGTTAATTAAAAGATCAGAAGGCTGATGAGGCAACAGGCAGCTCTGCTTCTCTCCACAATGCATGGCTTCTCCTGTCCTGGGCCTTCTACCTGCTTCCACATGGAGAACCTTTATTAAGACTTTGGACATCTGCCTACCTGCCTCAGGATGCAGAAACCAACAGAGGCATTTTTGCTGACTCGTGTGCACTTTCCCATGATGCCAGGGTGTGATGTAGAGGTGAAGGAAAGTGAGCTTGACCCAACTGCTGGTCACAAATGAGGAGAATTTGAAGGAAATCTGGTTTTAGCTGGTTTTACGCTATGCTGTTATGCAAATACGTACTACTGGTTATTGCCAAGGGCTGAGAGGAATTTGTGTTGCTTAAAGGCATCTACTATAAGGGCACTGAAAGGCAGAGGAAGCTACAGGTAGAGATGAAAGCTAGAAAAATGCATGTAAACATGGAACAAAGAAGACTGGTCGCCGAAGAATTGCTGCTTTTGAATTATGGTGCCGGAGGAGACTCTTGAGAGTCCCATGGACTGCAAGAAGATCAAACCTATCCATTCTGAAGGAAATCAGCCCTGAGTGCTCACTGGAAGGACAGATCCTGAAGCTGAGGCTCCAAGACTTTGGCAACCTCATGAGAAGAGAAGATTCCCTGGAAAAGACTCTGGTGTTGGGAAAGATTAAGGGCACAAGGAGAAGGGGAAGACAGAGGACGAGATGGTTGGACAGTGTTCTCGAAGCTACCAACATGAGTTTGACCAAACTGCGGAGGCAGTGGAAGACAGGAGTGCCTGGTGTGCTCTGGTCCATGGGTCACGAAGAGTCGGACATGACTAAACAACAACATGGAACAATAGTAACGTAAAGGCAGGGCTGGCCCACCCATGAGGCAAGGTGAGGCCACCACCTCGGGTGGCAGGATTCACAGGGGCAGCAGATCTGGCCTCTGAGGAATGCATGGCCCACTCTTGCTACTGTGGTACCAGCAACAGCTGCAACGAGCTCCTTAGAGACCAGATCTGCCCCTGCCCAATTCCACCTCTACAGCCATTTTGAGGTTCACCTCAGGTGTCAAAATGTCCTGGGTCAGCCCTGTGTAAAGGGCACTTAATATAACCACCCTATACTGAAATAAGATTATCACCTGCAATTGTGAACTTGGCATTTTAAAATTCTTCCCACTTGTGGGATTAGAACTGCCACCACAGGCTTGCTCCTCCCCCCTCCCCCTCCCCGTTCAATACACCCAGTTGCTTGCATCAACAGGACTGCTGTTTGGTTCAGGGATGGGGCATCTGTGCGCCCCAGATGTTGCTGGACTGCAACTCCCATTATCCCTGAGGCTGATGGAGAAATGGGAGTCCAGCAACATCTGGAGGACCGCAGCTGCCTCATCCCTGGTCTATCTCAGCCATTTCCAAATTGTTTGCCCTGACACGCCTACCTACCAGAGTTTGCAACATGAATCTAGCAAGAGAAGGAGACACAGACTTGAGGGTGATTCCTACGTGAGGCTGAAAGGCTTTTTTGCTTCAGGTGGCTGTGAAATGATAACATAAAGCCTTCATTGACTAAAGTGCTCAGTCACATTACATAAGCACCTCTCTTCCACAGTATGAATCATTATATATATTACACACACTCACCTATCAGGAGCATTTATGCCTCATTTATGGAAACACTTAGCTTGGAGAGATGCAGGGATGTGCTGTTGGTTTTGCAAAATGGATGAGCTCATGTCTTGCTTGTGGGCTTCCTAAAAGTATCAAGCTGGCCACTGAAAGAGAAGGTTGCTGCACCAGAGAGGCCTTTGGTTTCATTTCTTATGTTTATTTTATCTAACAAAATTTATATACTGCTCAACTGCAAAACAGAAACGGAAACCTCTGAGTGGTTTACAAAAACATAAAATAAAATGATGAATAAAGATCACTTAAAAAGGTGATTGAAATCAACAGTATTGGAAAACAGGGTAAAACATATGTCATTTTTACATCTGGATTGTTGTTGTTGTTTAGTTGTTTAGTCATGTCCGCCTCTTCATGACCCCATGGACCAGAGCCCGTCAGGCACTTCTGTCTTCCACTGCCTCGTGCTGTTTGGTCAGAATCATGCTGGTAGGTTCGATAACACTGTCCAACCATCTCGTCCTCTGTGGTCCCCTTCTCCTTGTGCCCTCCATCTTTCCCAACATCAGGGTCTTTTCCAGGGAGTCTTCTCTTCTCATGAGGTGGCCAAAGTATTGGAGGCTCAGCTTCAGGATCTGTCCTTCCAGTGAGCACTCAGGGCCGATTTCCTTAAGAATGGATAGGTTTGATCTTCTTGCAGTCCATGGGACTCTCAAGAGTCTCCTCCAGCACCAGAATTCAAAAGCATCAATTCTTCAGCGATCAGCCTTCTCTATGGTCCAGCTCTCACTTCCATACATCACTACTGGGAAAACCATAGCTTCTACTATACGGACCTTTGTTGGCAAGGTGATGTCTCTACTTTTTAAGATGCTGTCTACATCTGGATAGGCTTGCCTAAACAAAAATGTTTTAAGCAGGTGACAACAAGAGTACAGCAAAGGTGCCTGCTTGGTGTCAGTTCCAAAGTGTAAGTGCTGCCACACTAAAATATCAAGTTCATGAAAGTACGGAACAAGTCACCAATGCCTGAGTCACTGTGGTCAAGCTATTATGTTCTTATGCTGTTGGGGGTGGGAGCTGATGCTACAAGACTCGCACTGTCTGTCTACTCACACCTCCACAATTTTGGGCCCAATTAGAAGTGATGTGGGGGATCTTGATCATGGAGACTCCAATATGTTATGGCTTATTTGACCTGAAGCTGAACAGGGAAGAGCAAAGAGATAGTTTTCTCAAGGAGCATCACTTCTCCTGAAGCAACAAAATCTTGCCACTGTGCCTTGCCTGTCCCCAGCCATCTTTCTAAGTAAATAACCTTCAGTAGAATTTTGCCTCCGTGATGACTAATGATCAATCACGCCTTAATTGAACATGCAATGTTGGCTTAACAACAAGAGTGTAAGATGTCTCTGGGATGTGCTAATGGAACAGAAGTGCCTGTCCACTGGGATTGCTTTAAGCCTTAACATCCAGTAGCTCTCCACTCTCCACTTGCAAAAGCAACACTTGACCGCAAGGCATCCTTTGAACTAGTTAGCATAGGAGTAAATTGCTTTTCATAGGCAGGCGTAGGATGGGTGTTCTTGATGAGGGAGGAAGCAGGGATTACAATGAGGCAATGCTCACCATTACTTATACACATGCAGCTATGGCCTGTCGGCTACGCAAATAAAGTCTACTATACTATTATACACATGCATTCACACAAGTGTGTATGTTCCTGCATTTAAAAAAGAAAAACCCTCCATGTGGGTGACTTTAATGGTGTGGGGAGGGCTTTTCTCCCACTATTATGGAGAAGGATTTGGATTCAAGCCAGTCCAATGAACAATAGATTAAAGCATTAACATCATACTTAACTAGATCGTTCAATACCAAGCAACTGATAGAGTGGGTGTTCTTGATTCTAATCTTCTTAGCTGCTGCCAGACATAAGAATGCTTTTGTAAATAACATACCGGTATTTAATCTACATTGGCCAGAAAATAAATAACCTTGTCATATAATTCCAGAGACATTTCTAAATGGTACCATAAGGGAATTGTCTCTGGGATCCTTGCATAACGAGCAACAAAAAGGTACAAGCTATCTTCTGTGGAATATGTAGGCACGCCAGAGGAATTGTTTGGAAACATGGAAGTCCTCCTTAGAGGGTTAAAGGAAAATAGCCAAAACATCCATCAGGGATGATGGAACTTATTCATCAATCTCTGGTGGCATACAGCACCTGTTGAAATGCAAGGCTTTTTGTGCCAAGACAACCTCAGCTGGTCAGGTTTTCAGTCACTGAAGCCACTTGGTTCCATTCTGTTTCCCATTTCATTGCAAAATACATGGCCCAATGTCCAGTGTATCTAGTATCTCTGAAGCAGAGGTAGCCAACATGGTGCCCTCCACATGATCTTTGACTTTGGCTGATGGGACTTGCAGCCCAGCAACATCTGGGGCACACCACATCGACTACCCAAGAATTTGCTCTACTCACACTTGTCTTGGTGTATGCAGCAGTGAACAGACTTTGAGCAAGGAAAGCTGGGTTGAAACCCCCACCCAGCCATGAAGTCCACAGTGTAACCTTGGGCTACCCAGTCTCACACTCAGCCTAATCTCTTGCGGGGTAGTTGTGAGATTAAAGTGGGTCAACTTCATGTATGCTCAATGAAGGAAGGGTGGAATAAGCATGCATTTCTCCAAAACGACGCTTGCAGAGGTACGAATTCTGTCCGACTACAGCAGGCTTCCTCAACCTCGGCCCTCCAGATGTTTTGAGACTACAGTTCCCATCATCCCTGACCACTGGTCCTGCTAGTTAGGGATCATGGGAATTGTAGGTCAAAAACATCTGGAGGGCAGAGGTTGAGGAAGCCTGGACTATAGTGTTACAAGCACAGAACTTCCTAATTAAAAAAATAAATAAGAATATCTGAGGCAGAGGTATTAAGCTCACGTTATGACATTGTTTTGGCCTACGTCACTGGCTGTTGTGAGATGTCAAATCCCTGACAAATCCCTGAAACTGCCTTATAAATTACAATAATGAATAAAGCGTCCAACTCACAGACAGCAAATCAGATCACACCTGAAGTTTTACTTAGTCAAGTCTGAAGCTAGAAGGGATTCTCTGTTCAAGCAAGTCTGGAAAAAGCCCATCTTTCCTTTTTTGTTTTTGCTGGTGTCTTGACTCCCATCCATCAGAACTCAACTCTTAAGTATTTTGCTCAGCTGGAGCTGAGTTCTCGTCTTCTTCAGCCTCCATTAGCACCAGTCTCCCTGAATCCATTTTAAGCTGTTGCATTTACCACCACACGGCTCAAAGAACACATTGCCTCCTACACACACTGTCTCTCCCTTCCTCTAACAAAGGAGAAGACAATGGGGGTCTTGTGATTCAGTAGAAGTGCTGTCAAAGCTTGGAGAATTAGTAATCCATCTTCAGGAGATTTGGATATCCATGGAAGGAAGTGGATTCACCAGATGAATAGCTTGCAAACTGAGTTACCGGGCGATGTTTTTGAAAATTTAAACATTCTAAATTATTTTGTCCATTTCCTTTCAGAATGCCAGAGCTCCACAGAACAGAATGGACTCAGTATATTTTGGAACATGATGGTTCCGTGATATCCTATATATTGGATATTTGGATAAGGTGACCTTCTCTCTGTGTCAAGTGGAACCGAACAAATCTTGAGATTGGTAGATAGACTGAGAGCTCTATTTTTAATCCCCCCCCCCCCAATTTGAAAAAAAGCATTTTGCTGATGAGCAAGGATCTGAAAATTTCTAGGGGAGAAAGTAAACAGAATAAGTTTGCAACTGTATGGCATTGCTTTATTGGGTATACAAGAGTATAGGCCATGTAAGGTCATCCCCTGCCTGAAACATATTCTTGTTTGTAGTTGCAGTAATAATTTTTGGCCTGGGAGGAAGTAAAGAGTAACCTTGAACCTGCAAGGAAGATTATTATTAACCTGAAATTGTCAGCAAGCTAAATTGTATTTGTCTGCTCAGTTTTTCCAACTGTAATAGTAGATGATCTGCAGTTTGTAACCATCCTTGACCATGCTTTTGTAATTTGTTTTGTACTGGTTGAAATTGCTTTCCCTTATAAATTAATAAAAAATTATTGAAACAGAAAGAAAAGAACAAGGTCCCCAAGTAAGTTGCAGTCCAATCAGGTCCTCAGTGAGGAAATCTTGCAGTTAATCCTATACACTGTCTACTCCCAAACAAGCCCCATTAAGGTCAATGGCACTTCCAAGCAATTGTATCTGGCCTGCAGATTTACTTGTTTAATTGTATGATAAATTCTACAATTGATGACTATTTTAAAGAAGGGGTGGCTAACCTGTTTGGCTGAGGGTTGCATTTGTTGTTGGTCAACCCTCTGGGGTCCCTAATGGGGTCCCTTATGCCAGAAGTATAGTATAGTAAAAGCTATGGTTTTTCCAGTAGTGATGTATGGAAGTGAGAGCTGGACCATAAAGAAGGCTGATCGCCGAAGAATTGATGCTTTTGAATTATGGTGCTGGAGGAGACTCTTGAGAGTCCCATGGACTGCAAGAAGATCAAACCTCTCCATTCTTAAGGAAATCAGCCCTGAGTGCTCACTGGAAGGACAGGTCCTGAAGCTGAGGCTCCAGTACTTTGGCCACCTCATGAGAAGAGAAGACTTCCTGGAAAAGACCAGGGGTGCACAAGTGGGGAAATTGCTCTGGTTGGGCACTGTGAGAGCAGGAGGCTGGACTAGGTGGGCCATTGGCCTCATCCAGCAGAGGTCTTCTCATGCAATGCTAAAGAAGAAACAACAACTTACAAAAAGTATACCCTCTCGGGCAAATTATGCCATTTAAAATTCATTCATAATAAAAACCTGAAGATGACTGGCCTGACATTTTGGTCACATACCTTTGGGTTTGTGGCCTTCCCAGCCTTTCTTATAGCAATACTGCATCAGCATAAAGCATGTACTGGGTTGTTAACTGTAGTAATTTCTTTGTAGGGCCCTATTACGCCCTGTCCCTTCCCTGTGCATTTTTTATTCAAAATTCCCAAGAGGCATGACCAGCAAATCAATACAGAAAGATTAATCTCTCCTTTTTTTAACTGCTGAAACTACAACAACAGTGTAATTAACTGCTTTTATAACTCCTGCTTCTATTTAGGATCTCCTAGAACAGCAGCCACGAAATTAAGAGACGCTTGCTTCTTGGGAGGAAAGCAATGACAAACCTAGACAGCATTTTAAAAAGTAGAGACATCACCTTGCCAACAAAGGTCTGTACAGTAAAAGCTATGGTTTTCCCAGTAGTGATGTATGGAAGTGAGAGCTGGACCATAAAGAAGGCTGATCGCCGAAGAATTGACGCTTTTGAATTCTGGTGCTGGAGGAAACTCTTGAGAGTCCCATGGACTGCAAGAAGATCAAATGCATCCATTCTTAAGGAAATCAGCCCTGAGTGCTCACTGGAAGGACAGATCGTGAAGCTGAGGCTCCAATACTTTGGCCACCTCATGAGAAGAGAAGACTCACTGGAAAAGACCCTGATGTTGGGATAGATGGAGGGCACAAGGAGAAGGGGACGACAGAGGACGAGATGGTTAGACAGTGTTCTCGAAGCTACAAACATGAATCTGACCAAACTGCGGGTGGCAGTGGAAGACAGGAGTGCCTGGCGTGCTCTGGTCCATGGGGTCACGAAGAGTCGGACACGACTGAACGACTAAACAACAACAACAAGAACTGAAATAACCTTATCCAGTGCATGGCTATGCAGAAGCCAGTCCTTCTGAGTTTCAGAGAACTGATCCCCTGGTGCATAGGATTATGATCTTAGTCAGGGGTAGGCAACCTAAGGCCTGTGGGCCGGATGCGGCCCAATTCCCTTCTCAATCCCTCCGACGGACGGTCCAGGAATCAGTGTGTTTTTACATGAGTAGAATGTGTCCTTTTATTTAAAATGCATCTCTGGGTTATTTGTGGGGCATAGGAATTCATTCATTCCCCCCCCCCCCAAAAAAAAATATAGTCCGGCCCACCACATGGTCTGAGGGACGGTGCACCGGCCCACGGCTGAAAAAGGTTGCTGACCCCTGGTCATAGTAATGCATTCAAAACAAAACAAAACAAAACAAAAACCTCACAATACTTGGGTGTAATAAATACAGGGGGCAGGGATACCAAAAGGATACCTCTGCATCTTAACTGCAGTGCCAACACATTGTCGCTGTTGTACTCTTATGTACAATATGGTTTATTTAAAATTTACCTGTATTATGTCTGTTTCCCCACCCTCACCCACTGCCGCTATTAAGTGAGGGTGTTAAGTGGGTGAAATAGGGCGGGAGGAAGTGTTAACTCCCCCTCCCCAGCACTGTAGAATCATAGAATCATAGAGTTGGAAGAGACCACAAGGGCCATCGAGTCCAACCCCCTGCCAAGCAGGAAACACCATCAGAGCACTCCTGACATATGGTTGTCAAGCCTCTGCTTAAAGACCTCCAAAGAAGGAGACTCCACCACACTCCTTGGCAGCAAATTCCACTGTCAAACACCTCTTACTGTCAGGAAGTTCTTCCTAATGTTTAGGTGGAATCTTCTTTCTTGTAGTTTGGATCCATTGCTCCGTGTCCGCTTCTCTGGAGCAGCAGAAAACAACCTTTCTCCCTCCTCTATGTGACATCCTTTTATATATTTGAACATGGCTATCATATCACCCCTTAACCTCCTCTTCTCCAGGCTAAACATGCCCAGCTCCCTTAGCCGTTCCTCATAAGGCATCGTTTCCAGGCCTTTGACCATTTTGGTTGCCCTTCTCTGGACACGTTCCAGTTTGTCAGTGTCCTTCTTGAACTGTGGTGCCCAGAACTGGACACAGTACTCCAGGTGAGGTCTGACCAGAGCAGAATACAGTGGCACTATTACTTACCTTGATCTAGATGCTGTACTCCTATTGATGCAGCCCAGAATTGCATTGGCTTTTTTAGCTGCCACGTCACACTGTTGGCTCATGTCAAGTTTGTGGTAAACCAAGACTCCTAGATCCTTTTCACATGTACTGCTCTCAGGCATGTACTGCTCTCAACCACTGCTGCTATTAAGTGAGGGTGTTAAGAGGGTGAAATAGTGCAGGAGCACTGTGACCCTGTTCCATACTGCATGCCCTAAACCGGCTTTTAACATTGTGTGATCTCATCACAGTGCAACCCCTATGTCATACTTAGTTTAGCCCCTAATAAGGCTACTTCCAGGTGTCAGTCTTTCTAGGTCAAAAGCGTGGGATGTGAAAAACAGAGCAGTCAAATGCAACATTCCTAGAGTGGACATGTTTGGACCAGCCAGTCGGAACTTTCTGTTTCCTCCTAGGCTGGGACAAACTTCCTCTACATGTGACCAGAGGTGGGCATTACCTTACCCGTGCAGGTAGCATAAGCACAGGGCTGGCCACCATCTCTCTCTCTTCTCCATCTTGCTTTTATCGTAGAAGCATCAGCTGCTTAGCCTGAGTTGCTCTCTTGGCCTCCAGCCAAGAGAGGACAAAGGAACTATCTCCTGATGGGATAGATCCAAGTGTATATATTTTGTAACCTAAGTCTGCCTTCTGGGATCCATCTGTGAACAGAATGTGTGAGTAAGCTATTTTATACCTTTTATACAAGACTGTGTCGTGTCTGTTCTTTTTTAAGGAGGGAATAAAGGGGAATTAAGCAAGCTTGGCAATAAGTTATCCGTTATGTAAGTTTAAAAAGGGAATGTTACTCTGCTAAATTATAGAACTTGCTAATGCAAGTTGCGAAGAATATTATTAAACAATATATCCTCTCCTGCCTCCCTGAACATTCCCACAAAAAGAAGGATGCAGAGAAGTAGTCCGAGTGGCCGCTGCTCCCTGCTGACAGCTGTTGCAGGAAATTCATCCCCGATATAAGATGCATCAAACACCAGGATGTGAATATGTTCTATTGTTACCTGTGACAGCATTTCCTCTGCACCTGTATGCAGGCTGGAGAGTCTGCAGAGAATCCCCCCCCCCTTCACCCTAAACTTTCACTTGCCTTGAGGTCTGTTTTCCTTTATTCCTATCGCTGGTGTCAAAATTGTTAAGAAATTTTCTGTCCTCACATGTCACACACTCACACTGTCAGTTTATCATCTTGTCATCACAAGTCGGCTGTAGGGGTTTGGAGGTGTGATCAGCTTTTTGCGGTGTGTATCTGTGCACACATATGCACGTGTGTGTAAATGCACATCTACAGTGCACCTTGTTCACTCCTTGTTCGCTCATCTCGCTTTATTGGCCGAGGGAGCCAGCGTACAGCTTCCGGGTCATGTGGCCAGCATGACTAAGCCACTTCTGGCGAACCAGAGCAGTGCACAGAAACGCCGTTTACCTTCCCGCCGGAGTGGTACCTATTTACCTACTTGCACTTTGACGTGCTTTTGAACCGCTAGGGTGGCAGGAGCAGGGACCGAGCAACGGGAGCTCACCCCGTCGCAAGGATTCGAACCGCTAACCTTCTGATCAGCAAGTCCTAGGCTCTGTGGTTTAACCCACAGCGCCACCCGCGTCATTAGAACTTTATAAATTTTAGTTCCTTCCGACCTTGTGCTTTTATGTATGAGCACAACCAAGGCAGAGAGGATGTGCTGGGTGACTGCATGCATGTGTTGCACAGATGGATGGATGTGCTGCTAATGTTTTGTGATGGGTGCATACCTGTGTCCATGTGAGACCACAGGTATATGCATATGTGCTCCTGACACAATGCATATAAATTTGTTTAACATTTGTGGCATACACAGAAGTAAATACATGCAGTGTTTTTCTACTAGAAAAAAGGTGCCAGTACTTACTATCACTCATGTTATAGTACAGTGGTGCCCCGCAAGACGAATGCCTCGCAAGACGGAAAACCCGCTAGACGAAAGGGTTTTCCGTTTTGGAAGTGCTTCGCAGGACGAATTTGCTATGGGCTTGCTTCGCAAGACGAAAATGCCTTGCGATTCCTGGTTTTTTTCCCCCCTCCCCCCCTTTTTCCCAAGCCCCTAAGCCGCTTAACAGCTGTTCGCTAAGCCGCTTAACAGCTGTTCGCTAAGCCGCTTAACAGCTGATCTAAGCCGCTTATCAGCTGATCTAAGCCGCTAATAGCCTTTTAGCAGCTAATCCGCTAATCCCTTAAGCCTTTAATAGCCGCTAATAGCCGCTAAACTGCTAATAGCGCTAATAGCGCTAATCCGCTAATGGGCTTGCTTCGCAAGACGAAAAAAACCGCAAGATGAAGAGACTTGCGGAATGGATTCTTTTCGTCTTGCGAGGCACCACTGTAAGTGCCATGATCCTAATAACATTTACAGATGTTCAGGTCTTCCAAAGGCATTTGTATTTCTCTCTTAGTAACACTGTGCTGTATCCATGGAGCTGTACATTTTGTGTGATTATGATTAGGGATGCCGGAGAATTCTGGAAGAAACAGAAGTGGGGATGGAACTTGTCAGGTTTGCTTATTTGACCTGTATCCGGAATGCAAATCAATCCAGTGAATACGATGTGAATATTCAATGTGAATATTCACTGTTGACAATTGTCCCATTTGCACCGAAATGAATGATGTGGAACAACATGATAATATAAATAATTGCATAATTAATTACATAAAACCCCACCACAGCGAACAGCAAGTTGAACGTCAGTGGAAACAGCACTGCATCCTACCATGACAGATCAGAATGGAAATCAAAGTCTTCTCACAGCCCTAATCATAACATGCAGTGTCTGTATATATCCATATACGAATATATATCCATAGGAAGGGTGTGGCATATACTGCATTTATTTATCTATGAAGTGTGGGGCTTGTGCAAGCATGTTACAGGCAGTGAATTTTTATATGCATAGTATTTCGGTTAGGAATGACCTCATAGGTGCTACATGGGTTCTACAGGTTGAAGATGGTAAACATGAATAGTTGCTTTTAATGTGTCATTTTATTTGTCACATTTATTTGTCTCACCCTTCTAAAGGCTTAGAGTGGCATGAAGCTACCTCATTTTCATCCTTGGTTAGCCCGAGAGAGAGTGACTTGCCCAAACCCATTCACTTTTTATTCTCTTGTCCCCTCTGTTTTATACACAAACTCTCTCTCTCCCTCCTAGAAACAGTGTCTGCAGTTTCTTTTGGCCCAGTCCCAGGTTGCTCCTGCATAAGCCTATCACTTTAATTCCACTTTGTGGGAGAGTTCTTTCAATTCCCTTATACTCAGCACATCAAGGATTCCCACTGTCTTGGCAAATCAGCTTCATCAAGGTCCATAATTCATAACTGTCTCATGTGGTGAGATTTTCAACTGGCTCCCCTTACTGGTACCAGTGAGGGGCTAAGCTGCCAACCGGTGGGAGCAATATTCTTCTGAGTATCCTTGCAGGGAGGTAGAGGAGAGTAATGATTTTGATATCATATGCACTGGAAATAAATATCTGCATCTAAACTGTTATCTCTCCACTGTGCATAAACAAGTCCATACAAGTAACTTGCTCACTTCTGATGTGGCTCCATTTATTCATGTCTATCTATCTAGTTGGGGGATGCGGGTGGCACTATAGGTTAAACCACAGAGCCTAGGACATGCCGATCAGAAGGTCGGCGGTTCGAATCCCCGCGACGAGGTGAGCTCCCGTTGGTTGGTCCCTGCTCCTGCCAACCTAGCAGTTCGAAAGCATGTCAAAGTGCAAGTAGATAAATAGGTACTGCTCTGGTGGGAAGGTAAACGGCGTTTCCGTGCATTGCTCTGGTTCGCCAGAAGCGGCTTAGTCATGCTGGCCACATGACCCGGAAGCTGTATGCCAACTCCCTTGGCCAATAAAGCGAGATGAGTGCCGCAACCCCAGAGTCAGCCACGACTGGAATTAATGATCAGGGGTCCCTTTACCTTTTATCTCTCTAGTTATCTAGTGGTTTCCTAGAATTTAGAAATCCTCGCACCAGCTGCCAACCCCACCTATGAAATCTTATTTCTTCCCTAGTCAGGGACAGAACACAGAAGTTCTGGAATGTAAAGCAAAGAAGCCATTAACACATGTCAGCCACCCCATACCTTGACAAAGTCACTTGCCCCATAGGTTGCAAGTCAGCAGTAGGACCTATAGCAGCAAGAACAACAAAGAACTCATTTTATCACATTGTTGTTAGGATGAGACCCTAATCTAATTTTCCAAAACTATTTCAGTATTTTTAGATCAGCCTTTCTCCCTGTCTCTTTTAAGTATAGCTCTGTTAGTGACTGCACTGTGTTTGAGGATTAAAAGGAAAGTGTCTAAGATGCTCCACTTTAGAAAGATGGCTTTAAAAAAAAAAATGGGGGAAAGATTGGGGATAGAGATACCAGCAGAAGTGTGGAAATGGGTTTGGGCCAATGTAACAAAAATATTAATTTAAATTACGCTAAAGCAGAATGTTCACAAAATATGTGGTGGTTTCTTACTCTGCATCTTAAACTAATCTATAATGCAATGAAAGGCTCCCACACTTTTAGCATTGTGAGGAGCTGCATACTGATTTCTTACATACGTTTTGGAAATATTTTATTATCCTTTCCTTTTCTGTTTCCCCTGTGTCCATATTAGACTGATAGCCCCTTTGGGCAGGGGCTTGTTAAACCTCAGGCCTTTTGTGTTATTTCTCATGATTCAATGTGGATCAGTATTTGATATTAACTTCTTAACTTTAGTACCTTATTTCTTATTATATTATTTACTGTACAGAGTGTATTTGAATGACTCTGTTTATTTAATTATGATACACTTGTTCTTGCATGTATCATTTTTTTTAAAATAAGATTCCAATTATGTATGTTTCTTTAAACTGCAGATCTAAACTCCACAGGGCTGGTCTAATCACTGAACTTTACTATCTTCTGATGCAGTAGGTGGTTAAGTACTCTGGAAGAAAGAGCCAATTGTTCCAGAAAGATTTATAGTGAAGTTGATGTGTTATTGATTAGCTAATCAAAGTTGGAGCTTGTTTCTCAAGTGGTATTCTGGAATTTTCAAAATCACACTAGAATTTCAATACTAAAGCGTAAGCTAAAAGAAATAAAAGAATGGAATCTTGTCAAATTGGAAACATGAGGGATGCAAAATGTAGAACTTTCTGGCATGGTTGTCAAGAACTGTGGGTGCACATGTGTGCAGTACACAGATTGGATCTGGGACTTGTTAATGTTCTGATGCTGTCTTGTGAGGATTAACAAACCTGTGGTGGGGTTACACTATAGCATGAATTTTGGATAACTACGGGTTATTTGCTATCTTTCATAATCAAACAGTTAGTTTTTGTACATTTTAAAGGAATTATGTAACGCTTATTCCTTGAAATGAGTATCCGTGAAATGAATTGACCAGCAATCTCTTTTAAGGTTGGGGCAGTTTCAGAAATCAAGGCATATTTCCTTTCACCCTCTGTGGCTTTCATATTGAAGTGGGTCTGAATCAGCCGGCCCAATTAATGTAATGAGATCAGGTTGTGTCTGGCAGCACCAGCCGGCATGGTACGATCCTTGTGCCATGAAAAATGAATGTCACATAACTGCAGCCATTGGATTGGCAGGAGCAACACCCGAGGTGGCTGTTACCCTCGCAGGAAGTTTTCAGGGGGAGAGCCATTGCAGAGCTATTACGACTTTGCAATTAGGTGGGGCAATGCGTTTATTAATTAGGCCTTCTCTTCCCAAGACTCATTTAATTATCATCCCAGCCTTCGCAGATGCTCCCCTTTGCTTGGGGCTGAGAGATGGATTCGTAGATGACTCACAATGTCCCAGTTGTTGCCACATGTGTGTTCAAGTGACACTTTAGACTGAAGTGGCCATTGTAATGGAGATGATGACAAAGCGGGGGGAGCAGATGTGTGAATCCTGAAGTGGCAAAAAGAAGGGGGAGGCAAAAGAGAGTGGTAAACAGAAGGCTAGGACGTTGAAAGGTGACTGTGGCCATCCTTGCACCTTGTTGTTTCATATTTATGCGGTATGCATTATCACTATAGCATTACAACGGCTTTGGGTAAATTATAAACCTTAAAAAAGCAAGTCACTGTCAGGGACTGGGCAGAGGTGGAATGGTGGAGACCATCTCCCCATCCTGACCCTTCCAGGGAGGAGGAAGAGAAAGACGGTATAGATTTACAACAGGGAGTTGAGGGAGGTAGCAGCTCAGAGGCAGATGAGGGGGGAAGATGGGAAATCATGGGAGAGGCGGAACAACACGTGGCTGACACATTCTCATTAGAAAGCATTCCAGACCCTCCATCTCCCAGAACCCGGTGAGCCTTAAAAGTAGGAGAGCAAAGAGCTCAAAGACAGAGGGCACATAGCAGCACCCGTAGAACAGGTGATGAGAATGACAAATGAGGAAGTGGGAGAGACGGGGGGGGGTTGCAGATTCACGTGGGACAATGCCATTATCCAAGAGGCTGAGGTCTATAGCCTCTCTCTGTAAAGATTGAAATAAAAAAAGTCTGTAAGAAACTTTTCCTTGTCTTTATAATTTCCTGGCCAACCAGCCGGGAGCAGCTGACAGCATCCTGACTGTCACATAGTTTTCAAGCCCACTTTTTGATGGGAACTTTCCTGACAGGTGATTTTTTAAAAAGTGTTTGCTTGGGGTTCCAAGTGCTCCAACGTGCCAATAAATATGAAGGGTAATGGACTTGACAGCTCGGTCCTATGCATGTACATTCACAAGTTCTGCTGGGTTCAATGAGACTTACAGTATTCCCAGGTAAGAATTATAGGGATGCAGCCTGAAGTTTATTTTTTATCAATGGGAGGGGATCTTCAGTCTGTCCTCTGTTGTTTCTCAAATTAATTTTCAAAACACAAAACCACCATCTAGAATGATGAACATGCACCACTGGTTCAGCTGGAGTATTTTAGCAGTGATGATTTCCACGACAGTGATTTGTTAGCTTCTTTACAATATGGTGGCTGTTGCAGAGACTGGCAGGGTCAATGTTACCCTATGCATGTGTTATCTTACACATGCTTACTCAGAAATAAATCCCACTGTATTCAATGACAGCATAAAGGTAAAGGTAAAGGTAAAGGGACCCCTGACCATTAGGTCCAGTTGTGGCCGACTCTGGCAAACCAGAGCAGCGCACAGAAACGCTGTTTACCTTCCCGCCGGAGCGGTACCTATTTTTCTACTTGCACTTTGATGTGCTTTCGAACTGCTAGGTTGGCAGGAGCAGGGACCAAGCAACAGGAACTCACCCCGTCGTGGGGATTCGAACTGTCAACCTTCTGTTTGGCAAGCCCTAGGCTCTGTGGTTTAACCCACAGCGCCACCCGCATCCCTAATGACAGCATAGTGTGCAACAAAGCAGTATAACTCCAGTCTCATACCATAGCTGTCTTCTGCTGGTCACTTCTACTATATTCTTCAATTGTATTAGAACATTGATATCTCATAGATGCTGAGAATCCTTCAAGTATATTGACAATTGCTGAGCCAAGGAGAATGTAGCCTGAATATACAAACCCAGCCTTCTCCAACCTGCTGCCATCCAGACGCTTTGGACTCCAACTGCCATCAGACATCAAAAGTCAGAGATGATGGGAGTTTTGGTCGAAAACATCTGGACAGCATCAGGTTGGGGAAATGATGGACAAGATAAATAGATGCTTCAAACAGTCATTTTTGCAAAATGGCTTGAGAAATGGCCTCCATGCAGTAATATAATGTCTCGGGAATGACATGGTAATATGATGAGATTGCACTCTGTTTGCATAAACAATTTGATTCCTAGAAAGTGGTCTTGTGAATCAGCTCGGAAAAGAAAATGTGGGTGTGGATGGGGAAACAAAGAGGCTAGTTCATGCCCAAGCCACTCCTTAATTAGAGATATGAGACTGCATGAGATAGCATGTGGTTCCAGGAACAAAGCTGGTGTTCTGGATCCATTCCATATGGAATTCAGTCCTAGTTTGAGGACCAACAGATAACCTAGGAGGAACATCAGAGATGGAAGCTGATAGGACAATTCTCTTTGTTATTCTAAACCTCTCAGCAGCTTTCAACATAATTTGAACACTAAACATTACTGGGTCATCAAATATTGACTCAAAATGTTCTACCCATTTGTCATGCTGGCTGCTTTTCCCTCTGCCCTTTCCATCGGTTACTTGGGAGATGCCATATATCAGGGGTGGCAATTTTTTCCCCCTGTTGAGGGTTGCACTCAGTTGAGGGTAGTCTCTTGAGGGCTGTATACTGGCAGCACAAGAGGTCAGAATCAAATATGGGCAGGGGTAGAACCCAAACAAGCCAGGAGCTCAGTCTTTCTGCCTCTTATCTCTCTTTCTCTCTGTTTCTGCCACCCTCTTTTCTTTCTTGCTCTTCTTGGCAAGAGGATGGAAGGGAAGCTATAGCCAGATCAACATTTTGTGTCTTGACATGTGTGTTTTAATAATTTTTTTAAAAAATGACATTCATAGAATTGTAGAGCTGGAAGTGACCACAAGGACAATCTAGTCCAACTCTGTGCAATGCAGGAATCTTTTGCCGAACGTGGGGCTCTAACCTGTGACCCTGAGATTAAGACTCTTGTGTTCTATTGGCTGAGCTGTGCACTAGAGTTAAAATGGATCCCCATTCATTCAGATATTCAACTTCTTAAGACCCAGGGAAGGGACCTGAGACAGAAAGCCCTCCAGTGGACATATGTGCATGCTAACGTTCTTTTAAAAGTTAGACAACAAAACAGGGGAAATGTACCTGAACACAGAAACATTTGGAGCATGAATGATGAGTGAAAGAGTCATTAGGAAGGATTCTATTGTTTACAAGTGTGACAGCCTTATCTCTGTGGGACTGAGTGACATGTGCATGAAAGTGAAAGTGTGAGTGGGTAGCACTGAGATAGAGAATTTTTTTGCTTTACATAAAAGAGGGGAAGGTATATGAGCAATACACAGTGAGAAACAGCGAGGAGTAATATGTATGGTTTTGAGATCAGGAATGCATGTGTCTGTTGAGGCTGAAATTACAAATGCATTTTCACACACTTTAATCATCATAATACAACAATCTTCCCCTACGTCGGTTAATGTGTGTTACCACCACTATTCACAAAGTATGCTTTCCCAGCTTCAAATGTCATCACATCACCCTCCAGTTAGCAGGTGCAGAAGACTCCCAGCTTGCCTTCTCCAGATTCGTGGTACCCTGTCATCAGACTCTGACCATGATGTGGCTGCTGACAGTCCTGACAGTGTTGCCATCCCATTTTTTGCATTACCTGCTTGCTGATCTATTCTCTCAAATCCCAGAGCCAGTGAAATAGTAAGCTAGGAGGATAGTTCTTGTCAATTTCAGTGATGCCGTCTCGGTGTTTCTAACAATTAAAGTATTGCTATGCTATAATGAAACTGAAAATGCTTTCTACTGACATTTGCAGTGACTGGATAGCAGAGGGTAGGATGTGCTTCCAGGTGACCCATTTATTGAGCATTCACCCTGATTCGTTTGCAGGGAGTTCAGATGCTGCTGCGTCAAGCCAAGTGTTATCACACACTACCCAGTGCATTTTGCTGTTCCTTTTCTTATTGCAAAAACTCTTATATTTGGGGGAAGTGGGTTGGTTGCACATGACCTTTCAATTTGGCAGTACAGTGGTACCTTGGGTTACAGATGCTTCAGGTTACAGAATCCGCTAACCCAGAAATAGTACCTTGGGTTAAGAACTTTGCTTCATGATGAGAACAGAAATTGTGCGGTGGTGGCACGGCATCAGCGGGTGGCCCCATTAGCTAAAGTGGTGCTTCAGGTTAAAGAACAGTTTCAGATTAAGAACTGACCTCCGGAACGAATTAAGTTCTTAACCCGAGGTACCACTGTATGTGACTGAATCCCAACCAAAACTAGCAACAGTCCAGAAGTGCCCTAATATAGGGTCATGCCACAGTTGAAGGCCATGGCAGACTTTGGGCTTTCAAATTTCAATGGTGCCCTGTGTGACTCCAAAATTCACCTCCCCTCCCCTCTCACCTTCCGTTCTACATCATTGTTTCAGGGTGCAGTGCAGGCAAACCGGTTTCACCCCCTTAAATCCACCTCGGATGGAAAATTGAGGGAGCGGGTCTGCTCCTGTGAGTGATCACTGTCAAAGCAGCACTTTTGTGATGTGTGAAACTGTGAGCAGGTGAGGGGGGGGGGAGGGAGTCACTTCCACATGTATATAAGAACATTATAGCCATGCTGGGTCACATGAGCACAATAACCTTCTCCTGTTCATGTTCCCCGGAAACTGGTATTCCGAATCTTGGGAGTTAATATACCCACCATGACTAAGAGCCACTGACAGCTTGAAATGGTGGAAACCCCCTTTAAAGAAGTCCAGATGGATGGCCACCACTACGTTGAGTGGTGTTGCATCCCACAGAAAGCGATTGTAGTGTGGTCAGAGCACTGGACCAGGGATCAAATGCTCACTCATCCACTAGGTTCACTGAGTGACCTTGGGCCATTCACAGACTCTCAGCCTAACCTACTGCACAGGGTTATCATGAAGACAGAAATGGAGAGGAGGGAAACCATGTCAGCCACCTGAAGCTTTACTTTGGAGGAAAAGTGGGGTAGAAATGTCACAAATAAGCAAATAATAGTTCAGCCATGAGCTGCATAAAGAACTGCTTTCATTTTTGTGTGCCTTCCAGCATTCGGCTTCCTTTAATGGACGTGGTCCTGCTAGCCCGTGTCAGGGCAGAGGGAGAAATGTTTATCTCTTGCCACTTGGGATCGCTCACTAGGTAGACACGAGACCCTTCGTCTAAGGGTCCAGGGTTTGAGCCCCATGTTAGGCAAAACGATTCCTGCTTTGCAGGGGGTCGGACCAATTAATCCACGCGGTCCTTTCCACCTTTACATAACTGCCAACTTCCCCCTTTTATAAAAAGGGAAATTCCCTTATTACAATTAGGATTCCTCGCAAGAAAAGGGAAAAGTTGACAGCTATGCACCTCTACAATGCTATGATTCCTCTGTATGCCATGTATTGTCTTACGCACCTCTTACCAGGTCCTCTCCTACCATGAGCCTTCTTCACGGGCGAGTTGTTCCGGGCCCTTGGTCACCTGCCCTTTTCTCCACTTCTACAAGATCGTATGGAAGTGAGAGCTGGACCATAAAGAAAGCTGATTGCCAAAGAATTGATGCTTTTGAATTATGGTGCTGGAGGAGACTCTTGAGAGTCCCATGGACTGCAAGAAGATCAAACCTCTCCATTCTGAAAGAAATCAGCCCCGAGTGCTCACTGGAAGGACAGATCCTGAAGCTGAGGCTCCAAGACTTTGGCTACCTAATAAGAAGGTAAGACTCCCTGGAAAAGACCCTGATGTTGGGAAAGATGGAGGGCACAAGGAGAAGCGGATGACAGAGGACGAGATGGTTGGATGGTGTTCTCGAAGCTACCAGCATGAGTTTGACCAAACTGCGGGAGGCAGTGGAAAACAGAAGTGCCTGGCGTGCTCTGATCCATGGGGTCACGAAGAGGCGGACACGACTAAATGACTAACCAACAACAACTGCATCAGGCCACTGGTCCATCTAGCTCAGCATTATCTAGAATGACTGGCAGCAGTTCTCCAGGAGTTCAGACAGAGGCCAATCTCAGCTTTACCTGGAGATGCTGAGAAATTAACCTGGGACCTTCTGCATGCAAAGCAGATACTGTGCTACTGAGCTCTGGCCCTTCCCCAACTGTTTAAACTATGACTTGGCTTTACGTGTGAGTCCAGCACTCTTCCTTCACTATAGTTTGTTTGACCACCCCACGCCAGTGACACTCACCCAACTACAAAGGGACAAGGCAAAAGCAGCTGGAAAACAAACTAGGCTTTGGTGAAGGGGACGACGGAGGACGAGATGGTGGGACAGTATTCTCGAAGCTACTAGCATGAGTTTGACCAAACTGGGGGAGGCAGTGGAAGACAGGAGTGCCTGGCATGCTCTGGTCCAGGGGGTCACGAAGAGTCGGACACGACTAAACAACAACAACAACAACAACACAAGATCGTTTCAGAGGTGAGTTAACGGCGCAAAGTATCCCTGCGCATTCCCCGCCCCCCGCGCGCGCCTGCCTCCTTTCCGCGCCCGCGGTTTCGTGGGGCGCGCGCGCGCAGGCGGCGCGTGGGCGGGAAGGGGGCGCCGCTCCCAGCCCCCTCCCCCGCCCTCCCCGAGAGGCGCTCTCCAATCCCCGGCAGCCAGCCCCTTATTAAAGTGGCGCTGCTGCCGGGCGGCGAGGCACTCTTCGCCGCGGCTCCTCCGACTTTCAAGCGCGCTTGCTGCTTCTCCTCAAGCGAGCCGAGGCGGGGGCCGAAAAAGGCGCTCGGAGAGCAGCAGCGCCGTCCTTCGCCGCCGCTGCCCTCAGCCCGAGGCAGCGCTTGCCGTCCGCACGAGAGCGCGCGCCGCCGACTTCCCGCCAAATCGCCCTCCTCCGCCAGGTGGGTGATTCTCATGCCCCCCCAACCCGTGGCTGGGAGAGAGGGGGGCGGGGAGGGGGCGGCAGACCCCAAAGTGCGGGGAATGGGTCAGGTATATCTATAAAGTGCGGGGCAGGAAGTTTCAGAGCTCACCCAACTTCATGGATGACGATGCATCATCGTTTCACGGGGGGGGGGGGGGCAGGATCTTCTAAGACAGGGGTGGCCAACTCCCGAGAGACTGCGATCTACTCACAGAGTTAAGAACTGGCGGTGATCTACCCCCTTTTGGGGGGTTCAGGTCAAAGTTGTTGAGCTTTTCTTTAAGGAGGAGGAAAGCCCGTTTTTGGGGGTGCTTTTTTTAAGGGGAGCCAAAGTTATTGAGCTTTTTTTTTTGGGGGGGGGAGCCAGTGATCTACCACAAATGTCCAGTGTTCTACCGGTAGGTCACGAACTACCTGTTGGACATGCCTGTTCTAAGGGAACTGCCACTTTTTTTCCTCCTGACAAAGTTTTCGGAGCTTTGCAACCAATACTGTGTAGTAATAGTATTATTATTATTAATAATAATATACTGTGTAGAGCACAGGGCAAAAATTCTACAGATGTTTCCCCATCACTGAGTTTCTGTCATGAGGAAAGCTCCACCTGTTGAATTTCCACTTGCAAAGAATTTGCTCAAGTCTGGGGGACGTGTGTGTGTGTGTTTGTGTCAGGGTTTGTGCCAATGTGACACTTTGATCTCCCCGTCATATTCTCTGGTTCAGCATGCATTTGAGATTGCTGGGTGATGCTTAATAAAGGGAGAAACACAAATTGGCCGCTTCCTAAAATCTGCCAGCCATCCTGCCGTATTCTCCATTAGCTGAGGTTTATGGTTGCTCCGAAGTGTGGGGAAATGTGGGTTCTAATCTGCGCCAGTGGTTCTGACTACACACATTGAGGGCACATTTTCCCTCAAAGAATTCTGGGCACTGTAGTTTGCCCCTCACAGAGTTGCAGTTCCCAGGAACCCTTACCAAACTACAGTGCCCAGAATTCTTTGAGGGAAAGAACGTGCTTCAAATGTGCCTTAGAGGTATAGTATGGAACCAGTGGGTGGGAATCGGTTGTTTTGAATCAATTGCCACAGAGCACGAAGATGTCATATGCATATGTAACAGAGAGAATTGGCATGACCAGACAGAGGTGTCCTCCTCATACACCTGGAGAAGAGAAGCTATATATATATATATATATATAGCTTCTCTTCTCCAGTGTAGCCGTCTGGAGAGCTGAAACGGAGACCTCACACAAGACAGACACACACACCAACAAACTCCACAAACTAGAGAAACGCCAGAAGCCCAGCCACCCTCCACAACAACCCATGAAACAAACAGTACATAACATATCAGACAGGATCCTCACCTCAACTGAAACCAAAGTACTCTCCAAAGGTTTCAACTTTGCAGTCGCCCCGAGACGCATCCCCACGGAAAACATCATATGCGGAGTCGAAGCTAGCCTAACCAAAATCAATCCAGATGAAGCCAATAAAATCAGACTTGAAGTCACCAACATCCTCTGCTCCAGCAAACCACCCAGAAGCAATTTACACAAAGAAGAACAGAAAGCACTCACCAACCTGAGGAAAGACAACAACATAATCATTCTCCCAGCAGACAAAGGTAATGCCACTGTTGTGATGAACACATCAGACTACCAAACAAAACTATCAAATCTACTCCAAGACCCTACCTACCAACCTATAAAAACAGATCCCACCACCTATCTGGAAAAAACCACCAAATCCAAAATAAAAGCCTCTCCTATCAGTGAAGAAATCCAGCTAAGAATCATCCCCAGAGAAAAATCATCCAGATGCCCCAAACTCTACGGCCTCCCCAAGATACACAAAGAAGGAACACCACTCAGACCAATAGTCAGCTCCATAGGCTCACCTCTACAAAATCTCGCTAAATTTCTCGCCAAGCAACTTCAGCCCTATGCAGAATCCATCTCTTCACACGTTCCAAACTCCTTCCAGTTCATAGAAACAATAAAGAAGCAAAACCTACAACCCAATGACCTACTTGTGAGCTTCGATGTTGTATCTCTCTTCACACAAGTGCCCATTAATGAAGCCTTGACAGCCATTCAAAACAAATACAATCCCCCCGAATACATCTTGGACCTGACCAACCACTGCCTAACCAACACGTACTTCATCCACAATGGACAAAGATACAAACAGATAGAAGGAGCACCTATGGGATCACCCCTCTCACCGGTCATCGCTAACCTGTACATGGAACACTTTGAAACCAATGCTTTAGACAAGTCAGAACACAAACCCAAACTTTGGCTCAGATATGTTGACGACACCTTTGTAATTTGGCCACACGGGAAGGAAAAACTGGATAGCTTCCTCACACATCTCAACAGCCTACACCCCAAAATACAATTCACTATGGAAATAGAAGCCAACAACCAACTTCCCTTCCTTGACGTCCTAATCTACAAAAAACCTGATGGCTCCCTAGGACACACTATCTACCGGAAAAAAACACACACCAACCGCTACTTACATGCACAATCACACCACCACCCTGCACAAATAAACTCCGTAGCCAAGACTCTCATCTCCAGAACCAAACGCCTGGCTGACGAAGACCACTTGACAACTGAGTTACAGAATCTCTCAAATGTGTTAATTGCCAATGGATACCAGCAAAACAGGGTTACGAAGCTAATCCAAAAAGAAACACCCCCCAAAAACCAAGACACAGAAGAAAACAATGGCATAGCCCTCCTTCCTTATATCAAGGGCACTACAGATAAAATTAGCAAAATCCTCCATAAACACAATATCAAAACAGCCTTTTGCACCAACCAAAAAATAGCCAATATCCTCAGAAACCCCAAGGATAAAATTCAGTTGGAAAACCAAGGGGTCTATGAAATACCCTGCAAAGTCTGCCCAGCCACGTACATTGGACAAACAAACAGACGAATAAATGCACGGATCGCAGAACACAAGAATGCCGTCAAAAAAGAAGAAAAAACTTCCTCTCTTTTCCAACACATGAAAGAAACAGGACACGAAATTAATTTTGCAGATTCCAAATTGCTCTTTAACATGGAACATCACCACAAGAGAATAATCATGGAAGCCATCGAGATAGAGAAACACCCTCACAACATGAACAAGCGTGACGACACATCCCGCTTGCCAGACATCTGGAAATTAGCCCTCCCCACAAAATCTGACACCAGATCCAGAGGCACACAGAACGCCATCACCAATCAACCACACCAGACCCAAACCCAGACCCTCTCCACAGATAAATTACAGACACCATCCAGTAGCCAAACCAGGGTGGCACCTCCGGATGCTGCACCCCCCTGCAATCCCTACACAGATCTGGCTGGCACAGGCCACAAAACCACAGCTCGCCCCTATACACGAAGCCAAGCCAGAGCACAACCAAGTGCAGTACAGCCATCTTCTCAAAAAAACTCTTCACAAAGTTCAAGAGTTCAAGACACGAAGGCTTTAGCAACTAATCCACACCTAATGACCCACCTAAGTGTGATTCAGGAAATCACTCAAGAAATCACTCAAGATATCCCTCAAGTAATTAAGGAACAAAAGAAGAAAAGGCACACTAGCCTGGGAACCTCCTCTCTGCCCAGAACATTGGAGGCTATACACCACACCTCCTCAACAGTATTTATAGGAACTCAAACACTGAGATCCTGCTCTGTTCCAGTAACAAGAAGCCGAAAGCACCAGCCTGAAGATGACGAGTGAGACCTCGTCGAAACGTCGCCTAGACACCCCAACTTTTACACGGGAAGACACCCGAGGACACCAAAACCTGCATTCCTGTACCCGTGAAAATCTACGAAAGCATATATATATATATATATATATATATATATATAAAATTTTTTCCATGCTTATTTCCATGCTTATTACATACCTAAAAACAACAATGGAGAAGAGAAGCTTAAGGGGAGACATGATAACAGTCTTCTTCAAATTCCTGAAGAACTGACACACAGAAGACCAAGCAGAATTTCTCTCTCTCTTGGTTTGGGCTAGAATTCATGGGTGGAAATGGTAGGGAAGCAGATTTCAGCTAAACAGTAGAAAAAATGACTGTTTTTGGCTGGGGAGTGGACTGCCTTGGGAGGTGGTAGCCTGTCATTCACTGGAGATATTTACATAGAGGTAGAAGATACTGTAGCATCCAGGGTATATGAGGACCCCTTTGCTTTGCCCAAGAGACCCTCAGAACAGGCAATAACCCTGAGTCTTCAAGGAGAGCCATGCACAGATATGGAAGATATACACGGCAAAGGTAAACATAGATTTGCTAATGGGTATATGGTCTAAACCACTGAGCCTAAGGCTTGCCAATCAGAAGGTCAGTGGTTCGAATCCCCGTGATGGGGAGAGCTCCCGTTGCTCGGTCCCAGCGCCTGTCCACCTAGCAGTTCAAAAGCACATCAAGTGCAAGTAGATAAATAGGCACCGCTCCGGCGGGAAGGTAAATGGAGTTTCTGTGCACTGCTCTGGTTTCGCCAGAAACGGCTTAGTTATGCTGGCCACATGACCTGGAATAACTGTCTTCGGACAAAGGTTGGATCCCTTGGCCAGTAAAGCGAGATGAGCGCCACAACCCCAGAGTCGTTCGCGACTGGACTTAACTGTCAGGGGTCCTTTACCTTTTTACCTTTATATATTCATCAGGGAGGTGCAGCCTGTCCTGGCTCCCTGGCAAGTGAATCTGCATGATACATTTGCTTGCAAAACACCTCTTTGTCACATTATTATGTACACCTTTCAAACTTTTTAAGTTAGCAGCCAAAACATGTGATGTAATAAAGAAGAGTAGCCAATTCAGTGCGGTGAATTGCTGTGCAAAGTACTGAAGAAGACTGATCTCTATTTTGGAGATTTTGCAGGCACAGATAATCCCATTTCTAAGCTTTTCAGAGCAACCACGAGATAGGGTATAGTTGATAGCATAGGGCCCCTGAGCAGTTGCCCCTCTTTCAGTGCCAGCCTGGCCATGCTGCCTACGGACGTTTTCTTATAAGGATGAATTGTCTGGTAGGCAGGATCAAGTGCTCCTGAGTGCCCAGTTTACTAACTTGCATCTCTGGCAGGACAGCTGCTGAAACTTTGTGCAAGTTAACTGTTTGCTAACAGACTGGCTGCATTTTAGAGGAGTAGTTTTTCTTTTGGTAGAAACTGCTTTTCATTGTAAATGGGTGGGATTGCTATTTTCAGGGTTATAGCAATTTTGCTGTAAGTGTGGGGAGGTGACTGTTAGTTTACCAAATGATTTTCCTTTAATGGAGAAAACACTTGGCATCAGACCAAGCAAGTAAGTTTTGAATACCGCCTTTAATCTGGTATATTTTGGGGTATTTCCCTATGGATTACAGTATCTCATTTCAGACATAACACATTTCTGCTTCAGATATGTGTCTAAGCAAATGTGTGAGTGGCATTGGATGGCTGACCAAGGCTGAGTTAGCATGAGGGTGAACATCAATATGCTGGAGTATCACTAGGAGCAAGCAGGAATATGGATGCAGGAAGGAGTGTGTCTGAGAGAGAAAACTTTTTATAGCAGTGTGTTTGTTTAGTGTGACATACACAATGCTTACAATAAGCAATCATATGTATGCATCTGTGTAATGTGGATATATTGATAAGCATGCATTAAGATGTGTAAGAGCATCTATGTAATTGCACACTGCAGTTATGTAAAGACTGCAGTCCTCAAAGTTAGGCTCCTTATATTCAGAATAACAGGATGGCAGCTAAAGTCATCAGCCCTTGCATGCTCTCTCCTCTCCAAGGATCTCATGACTATCAGCTACTTAGAATTAGGGTTGCATTATTTAGGGACTGGTGGCACTGTGGGTTAAACCACAGAGCCTAGGACTTGCCAATCTGAAGGTCGGCGGTTCAAATCCCTGCGACGGGGTGAGCTCCCGTTGCTCAGTCCCTGCTCCTGCCAGCCTAGCAGTTCGAAAGCACGTCAAAGTGCAAGTAGATAAATAGGTACCACTCCAGCGGGAAGGTAAACGGTGTTTCCGTGCGCTGCTCTGGTTCGCCAGAAGCGGCTTAGTCATGCTGGCCACATGACCCGGAAGCTATATGCCGGCTCCCTCGGCCAATAAAGCGAGATGAGCGCTGCAACCCCAGAGTCGGCCACGACTGGACCTAATGGTCAGGGGTCCCTTTACCTTTAAGAAGCAATTGCTATGCATTATATGGGGCACATTCATAACACCTTTCCTATGACCAAAGACACGTACACAAGCTCAACACCAGCGAGCAGCCCAGGCTAAGGACTCCAGAGGATCAGAAGGCCCAACACCAGCCCTGCCCTACCCCCCACCTTACTAGGCCTCTAGAACTGCTTTAGAACCTTGACTGCCCTCTGCAGTCACCACCCACTAAATTTAATAACAAAAAAAATGCCCTGGCCTGGCCTATAGAACTATAAAATTCATTCCCGAACACCCTGGGGGCAGGAGGTGGGACTGGCAGGGAGGATGGTGAGTGGCAGCCCAGAATAAGGGGAAGTGGTGCTGCTGCTGTCCCCATGTGTGGTGGCAAGGAGGACAGGTGTCCTGTCCTGGTTAGGGGCAGGGGCAATGAGGTGACCCAGTGAGAGAGGGGCATTGCTATCACTGCATGCAGAAATGGGAAAAAGTCCTGCCCTGGTCTGGCGCGGTGAAGGACTTGTCAGCAGCCCTGGGCTGAGAGCCCCCTTTAAGTCTGGCCCTGGCCCTGCTTTTGCATAGAAATGTACATATGTCGGGGAGGTAAGTTGTTTACATGCATACACTTGATTTAAAATATAGTTGTACAAGCCTTTTAATAAAAGAATACATATATTTTTTTCCGAAACAATTTAATATTTGGACGAAACAATTTAAGAACATTAGTAAAAGCTGTCATTCCATCTCTCCTGTTATCCTGCTTAAGAAAATGGCCTGGAATTGTAAATGTATGAAATTGTCTTGTGTAGAGTCATAACATTCTGGCTGACTTTAGCTCAAAGACTAAGGCAGAGGCTTTTTCAGGTTTTGCCAGAGATCCTTTAAATAGAGGCGCTAGAGGCTGAACCCCAGACTACAAACTACAATCCTTGCCTTAGCATCATGTCGGAAATAGGGATTGTTTGTGGGTTTTTGGCAAAGTTATCCTTATGTACGTTTTGTCCCTTTAATGATGATGACATTTACACATTTCTATGTGCATCTGTATCCATTACGTGGTGCTTAAATTAAAACGCCATAGGTGTAAGTAAAGTTGATTATGTGCAAGGGTGAGTATGCGTGCATGCATATATGTTGTAGTTATTGCCTGAAATTTGGTGAATGACAGTATCCACATGTGAATATTAATAATCTGGCATCATTTTGCATTTAATTTATAATTAGTTTATAAATAAATAACATATTTTATGCTGATAGTTTATGTGCTTGTTTATAACATCTCTTGATTTTTCATTCTGTATTGCTTTAATATGATTTTATGTTCCTGCGCATAACCCTGATGTTTTGCAAAAGGGAGTATACAAATACTTCTATAAACAAATGAATAATTTTCAGTGTGTAATGTTGCATATTCACACTGGTCAGACGTACACAAGAGCAGGAGTCAGCCCATCTGGTACTGTCCAGATGGTATTGGACTCCAATGCCCATCAACCCTGAAAATTGGCCATCCTGCTGGGACTGATGGGAGTTGTTGTCCAACATCAGCTGGAGACCACCACATTGACTAACCCTGCATTAGAGAATGCTGATTATCTGATTTGGGTTATTATGCTACTGTACCTCCGAATTTTTGTAATCCACCTAGAGGTTCTTTTTACAACCAAGCAGTATATACTTGTGGTTAAATAGCTAGCTAAATAAAGACATGGTACCTCGCCATTTTTAACCCTGCATTCTGATTTTCCAAGCATTATTTGTATGTGTAAACTCACAGAAAAGTCTGTAATCCTGGTTGAGATGAGTTTAGAAAAGCTTTGAAACTGAAAATGGGACTGGGAAAGTAAGAGTGATAAAAAGGAAACCATGCAGGAGGAAATGTAAAAACGATTAATTCTGTTTACAACTATTTAATTCATATAAAACATTTTAAGCTGTATTCTCTGCCTGCTTCCTCCAAAGTTGCAAACAGTTGCAAATAATAAAATACTGAAATAATGTGTAACCATATAAAACCTGGCAGGAAAACAATAATAGTAGCCAGCAGATTTAAAAGATACTATCTGCAGCTGTTTAAAACAGTAGCTTCCAGATTAGCTTTCTTTACAAACCATGTTTTTCCTTTTTTCTGGAAGGCTGGTGGTGGTAGAGCTGAGTAGACTTAAAGTGGGCAACGTATCATGTGGGTGCCATGGAGAAGACCAATGCCCTTGCTGGACTTTCTGGTCTAAAAAGATTGGTCCCCGATTGTAAAGGGCTTTAAGGGTTAAATACCAGCACTTTGTAATTAGCCCCAGAAGGAAACAGGCAGCCACAATGGTTGAACCAAACAGTGCTAGAAACTGAGATATGAAAGCCAGGAGCCAAATGGCACCTTAGACCTAGGTTATGGGCACAACCTAGGACACGGGTGGCGCTGTGGGTTAAACCACAGAGCCTAGGACTTGCTGATCAGAAGGTTGGCGGTTCGAATCCCCGTGTCGGGGTGAGCTCCCGTTCTTTTATTTATTTAACAGTTTGTATACCACTTAATAACAGGGGCGCCAACTTGAATAAAATATTTTTTTGGGGGGGCAGGTAAGCCCTACCCCACATAACTGATCACAAGATGTGGCACATGCACACCATTTGAATGGCAATGCACATCAACTTGGGGGGCGGCCCTCTCAAATATTTTATGGGGGTGGGGCGTGAAGGGACCTCAGGTCCTAGGAATTGGCTCCTATGATCACAGTTATGTAGAAGAAACCTAGCAAATTAGACTAAAATGACTCAAACTATAAAATCAGAGTTCAATTTAAAAAGCCCTGCTGAGATACAAAAAAGAATAAGTCTTCAGTAAGGACTAGGGTGTGGGTGGCACTGTGGTCTAAACCCCAGAGCCTAAGGCTTGCCGATCAGAAGGTCGGCGGTTCGAATCCCTGCAACGGGGTGAGCTCCTGTTGTTCGGTCCCTGCTCCTGCCAACCTAGCAGTTCGAAAGCACATCAAAGTGCAAGTAGATAAATAGGTACCGCTCCGGCGGGAAGGTAAACGGCGTTTCCGTGTGCTGCTCTGGTTCGCCAGAAGCGGCTTAGTCATGCTGGCCACATGACCCGGAAGCTGTCTGTGGACAAACGCCGGCTCCCTCGGCCAATAAAGCGAGATGAGCGCCGCAACCCTAGAGTCGGTCATGACTGGACCTAATGGTCAGGGGTCCCTTTACCTTCACCTATGGGCACAACAACGGAATGTCTAGGCATGCTTTTCTATAACAAGAATACAAAGCTGAAAATGATTGAACTGTGGCTGAAATATTATGCTCATTTTTCACATGGTCTAGTCCTTCCCCTGCCTACCCCCTAATATTCTTAAGAGGGTCTCGTCTCCAGTCTACAGACAGTCGCTAGAAGTGGGGAGGCAGAAAAGGGTCCTCTTTTCCTTCCACTCTGCAGTTTTAATCTGAAATCTTAGGCGCAGCCAGAGCTCAGAAGCTACTTGCACTAATGAAATTCCCTGTCGCAAAATGCGCCTAGAGCAATGGGAGTTTCAAATACTGGAACCAAAATGAGAATAACGGATGTGCCCTGTGACATGCCTCTCTCAGGCTGCTGCATTTTGCACCAGCGGCAACTTCAAAAAGGCAGAGCACATTGCAGTCACCCAAGTGCATTTTAGGCACCCATCTATGTCTTAGAAAAAGGAAAAACGACCCATTTCCCTTCTTGAATCTCTAATTTTTAAATTATTTGTTTATTACTTTCCCCTTTCCATGCACAGGGATCCCACCCCTCATAATAAACTTCTTTCCTTGCTGGTGCTACAGTCCAGCTTTGGTGTTGTCTAGTGGCCTCCAGCCAGTGATACCCTCTTAGCTAAGAACAATGGCGCAAATTTCACCAGCTCATCAGCAAACCTGTACTGTATTTGCAAGCTACTGCTAGCTTATCAAGGACTTTATTTTGAAGCTTAATTAGGAACACAATATTTTAAATCCACCAGAGAAGAAAACCTACTTCATATATTTTACATGAGGAACATGCAAGTCACCAGATGAGATTCTTGCAATGCCCCCTGTGTTGGCATACTCACGAGGTGCAGAATCTTGTTGCTTGGCTAGTAACAAATATGAGCCTGTGCTTAAACAACTGAGTTGGTTACTAGTTTGCTTCCAGTCCTTCTGTGGGCTGTCCATCCATTTGCCTCTTTAATGCAATTCCCTAAACAAGTGAAATGAATCTTGTTTCACTGTTCCGTTGAAAGTTAGTCCCTTTCCCATTTTCTGCTGTTGATGTTTTTGTATCGAATCTTGTTTTGCTTTAGTTTATTTTATTATTTATACAGTGGTACCTCAGGTTACATATGCTTCAGGTTACATACGCTTCAGGTTAAAGACTCCGCTAACCCAGAAATATTACCTTGGGTTAAGTACTTTGCTTCAGGATGAGAACAGAAATCGTGCTCTGGCGGCGCGGCATCAGCAGGAGGCCCCATTAGCTAAAGTGGTGCTTCAGGTTAAGAACAGTTTCAGGTTAAGTACAGACCTCCAGAACGAATTAAGTACTTAACCCGAGGTACCACTGTATTCTAATTGCTTTTATATTATTGCTTGCATGTCACTTCAGAGCATAAGCTGAAAAGAAGCATATGCATCTTTTAAATAATTCCCAAACAATTGTGGCCAGTGTACCAAATGTTTCCTGCTACCGAGGAGACCTTTTTTATCTTACTGTGGCCAATGAAGCCAGCTGAGACTGTACCTTCTTCATTAAATATCTGGGCAGACAGTGTTCTTGATCCATGGTGGTTTTATTAGATTGTGCCCACAATTAACCTAGGCTTGTTAATCCATTGATGGGTTCCAAATTCTGACACATGGGCTGATTGGCTGGGGAAGTAATGCCCTTGTCTTCAGTAGAGAGGATATGTCTGACTGATAAAGGTTAATGAAAATATTATATTGGGTTGTATCAAAGGCCGTAATCTGTGAGTCCAAATTGCATGCCACTAAGTAAGTAATTTCGGTTTGATTCGTTCTGTTCCTGAGTAGGAGGCAGAAAGCAACATTTTGATTGTGTGCAAAGAGAGCAGCAGAGATGGAATTTAAGCCTAAGAATTCAAAGAAGGGAGGTAGCTAAGAAAGCATTGCTTTATTGTCTTCTAAGGCTGTGTCGAGAAATTATTTCTGTGGAGCAACAAGAGTAACTTCACATCACCACGGTCACACTAGCCAGATTCTGTTTCAGTAGCGCGCTCTCTCTCTCTCTCTCTCTATATATATATATGAAAGAGAATGGGAGCCTTTTTGTAGGTTGGGTTGCCTGATGCATGACATGTTCATTTTTTAAAAAAGTAAACACTCACAAACGTCGTCTCCAGTTCATGTGTCTTGCTATAGGAAATAACCAGCTTTGCATATGAAATAAACATGTTTGACAGGTAATGTATGGTGGTGTTCTGTTTCTAGCTTTAGAGAGGATTCAGTATAATCTTTTTAAAAAACAAAGTGCTAGCTTTCCCAGAAATTAATTGGCCAGTCATTATGTAGTACTTACAAGGGAAAAATAGGCAGTGACCTCTTGTTCCTCTTACAAATCTGAAGCGTGAAAATGGCAGTGTGCTAATTAAAGTTCCACATAAAATTGCTTGCTGTTATTTATCTGCTTTCTTTTAATGATGGATATGTATGTTGGTACTCCTGTGCTCCCTCCACACTTTGCAGTTTCCATTTTTCACACTGATATTCTCCCGCTTTCTCTCTCTTTCTGAACCCTCTCCCACTGCTCCCCTTCCCAAGCTGTCGCTCCCTCGGGAAGAGAGAATGAAGAGTCCTCTTGTGCTGACAGTGCTGCTGTCCTTAATAGCAGCAAAACTGTGCCAGGCTTACTGTATTGAGTCCCAGGAGCAGCAGCTGCCCAGCGGAATGCAAACAAAGGTGAGAGTGGCTATAATTTTGTTGGAAGAGGGGATAGGAGGTTGCTGGTGAGTGGAACAGCTTCTGTGCTGGGTAAGGATCTGCTCCAAATAAGTTCCTGCCATGGTACCAGTGCGGTTTTTAGAGCCTTGCATTTCAGGAGTTGAAACTGAAGCCATCATCCACTTCAGAGAACCCGAGGACTCAAAATACTAAAGTTAATGCATAATTTTGTTTTACCCAGATAAGGTAAAGGTAAGGGGGGGGGGACCCCTGACCATTAGGTCCAGCTGTGGCTGACTCTGGGGTTGCGGTGCTCATCTTGCTTTATTAGCCGAGGGAGCCGGTGTACAGCTTCCAGGTCATGTGGCCAGCATGACTAAGCCGCTTCTGGCAAACCAGAGCAGTGCATGGAAACGCCGTTTACCTTCCCGCTGGAGTGGTACCTATTTATCTACTTGCACTGTGTGCTTTTGAACTGCTAGGTTGGCAGGAGCAGGTACTGAGCAATTGGAGCTCGCCCCATCGTGGGGATTCGAACCGCCGACCTTCTGATCAGCAAGCCCAAGGCTCTGTGGTTTAACTCACAGTGCCACCTGCGTCCCTTGATACCCAGATAGAAGCTAATTAAACAAAGATAATAACCCCCAAGCACTCCCCTGTTGTGACTTCTGCAACAGTAAATTGTCCAAGGCTTGGGAAAGTTATTCTGATGTTTCTCTGTATTTCATGGGTTTCTTTCCAACATAGTTTTTTCTTCTGATGTTTTGCAAACAGGATATATTTCAAGTTTTGACATACAACACAAAATTGGATTCTGCCCCCTGCCCCCAATTTCATAATTTTTACCTGATTTCCTACAGTGTAAAATGGGAATGAACAAACAAATAATGGAAAATATATTACCAATGTACACTGTTTTAGAGAATCAGGAAATGTGACCATGTCACTTTCTCAAGGCTAGAAACCTGAATCAATTAAAAAGAAATGTGGTACTGTGTAATTTATCTGTTAACTTTCATCTGCAGTTGCTATAGTTTGAAGGAGTATTGAGATTTATAATACAGAGGAAGATCCTATTTCTTCCCTATAAAAACGTTAATTCAATTACCCCATAAACCCACCCCATGGCAAGACATTTATACATCCTTCATCTAAGGCAGTGGTTTTTATCCTTTTTGAGGGTCACAAACGTCTTTGAGAATCTGATAAATGCTGGACCCTCCCCCAGAAAAGCAAACATTAACACAAACATAAGTTTGCATATAATTTGGCTTGGTTCATGAACCCCTGGAAGCCAGAGCAATGTACTTCAGACGACTTCTCCTTTTATCCACACAACAACCCTGTGGAGTAGGTTAGGCTGCGATACAGCAGTTGGCCTATGGGACTCATGGCTCAATGTTGATTGAATCCTTGTATTCCCAGTCTTGAGTCCAAACTTCTAAAATGATAAACTGCCTTCCTGAACTAGTGAATTTCTCAAGAAAGTTTCGTTCAGACCACAGGAGAAAACCCAAGCAGCTGCTGAATTAATCTTGTTTGATGATAACATGTTGAGCAGGACTTCCATTACAAACCTGAAATTGAAAATAAATACTGATTCCCCTACTCCTCGGTGTTTTCAGTGTGACTCCTTTAGAAAAGGGATTAACTCTCCTGAGCCTTCTTAGAGCCCAGAAGCATCTGCCTGGCCATGGCTGGCTACAGAATGCTGTGCTAGATGGACGTTCATTCTGTTCCTGCAGGGCTCTTCAGACATTTCTGGCACAACTAGAACTTTGGGATTGCTTTGGCTCACAAATCTTACCAATCTATTTATTACACAAGAACAACAGGACCTAAACGCAGCAGGAGAGGTTTCCAAATTCCTTGTTAATGAGCCCTGCTTTACATGAAGTGATTTTGTACACAGATATAACTCTGTGTTGGAAAACCATAAGCATTTTCTGTGCGTGCCATCGTGTGAAGTGCATGTGAATCATACACACACACTTTCTGCTTTGGTGGGACTTGAGGCAGTGTAGAGGGTGGTTTCCCATCTAAACACTGAGCAGATCCAGACCAGCTTAGCTTCATGTTACTTAAGGCCTTTCCTTGGTGACCTTTTTGCTACACATGGACTCTGTATAATAGGGAACACTTGGCAAATGGCAGTTTAATTTGGTACATGCACACAATGATTCAGTAAACTAGCCACATGTGAACCCATCACTGGCAAATGTGTACATATGGTTTCCCAGCATGGATGTGGTAGCTGTGTTTGTCACACATCTCCATCCCCCGCCAAAAAATAAAATAAAATAAAAATCCTGGGATCTGCAGTTCATTAAGCTCCGTGAAGGGTAAACTTCAGTTCCCTGATTTCTTTGAGGGGAGCCATGTGCTTTAAATATGCTTAAATGTATGGTGTGGATGAGACTGAAGTAGCCATCCACCTGCTCTGTTATCTGTGATGGAACAATGGGACTCAAGTGTAAATTATGCTAGCTGAATCAGAGCAGTTATTGCATGGGTATGGAGGCTGGAAACTGTTCAATGAACAGACGGGAACAGAGAAGAAGTAAATGCAAAACTGGTGCCCTAGTTCAGGCATTGGCAAACTTGGCCCTCCAGATGTTTTGGGACTATAATTCCTATCATCCCTGACCACTGGTCCTGCTAGCTAGGGATCATGGGAGTTGTAGGCCAAAAACATCTGGAGGGCCAAGTTTGCCTATGCCTGCCCTAATTTGTAACAAAGAAGACGTGGCTTTGCAGGTGATTCTATCAGATGTGGACACCAGCAGTACAAAGAGAGATAACCCCAGACGTGTACCTACAACACAGGGAGCAGGCTTGACATCCCTCTGCCCCCCCCCAAACCCATAAGCGATCTTGTCCATCAACTGCAGTGGTTCATAGCTTGTTGTTGTTGTTGTTTAGTCGTTTACTCGTGTCCGACTCTTCGTGACCCCATGGACCAGAGCATGCCAGGCACTTCTGTCCTCCACTGCCTCCTGCAGTTTGATCAAACTCATGCTTGTAGCTTCAAGAACACCATCCAACCATCTCGTCCTCTGTCGTCCCCTTCTCCTTGTGCCCTCAATCTTTCCCAACATCAGGGTCTTTTCCAGGATGTCTTCTCTTCTCATGAGGTGGCCAAAGTATTGGAGCCTCAGCTTCACGATCTGTCCTTCCAGTGAGCACTCAGGGCTGATTTCCTTAAGAATGGATACGTTTGACCTTCTTGCAGTCCATGGGACTCTCAAGAGTCTCCTCCAGCACCACCTGTTCATAGCTTACATTTTAGTAAATAAATAACATCAAATTTCCTCTCCTGGGCACTCATTCACTTACTTTATATCAACATACTATTCAGGCATTAATATTGATGATAGTGTGCTTTATTTTGAATGGGGCGGGGAGCACTGTACTGTGATGGGAAGGGAAGCTCAAGTAAGTGAGAGACAACGTGGGCATATGGATGAAAAAGCATGACTAGAGGCCAAGAGATTTGCAGGGTGGGGCAGACAGATTTGCAGGGCATGAAGCTCCCCATTATTGAATACTGGAGCCTTCTCCAGAAATGGCCCCTATGTTTCTAAAACAAATCATAGAATAGAATCATAGAGTTGGAAGAGACCACAAGGGCCATCGAGTCCAACCCCCTGCCAAGCAGGAAACACCATCAGAGCACTCAATGTGCACCATAAACAGTATACAAGCTTCTTAATTATTTTATTTATTTAACAGTTTGTATACCACTTAATAACAGGGGTGCCAACTTGAATAAAATATTTGGGGGGGGGGCAGGTAAGCCCTACCCCACATAACTGATCACAAGATGTGGCACATGCACACCATTTGAATGGCAATGCACATCAACTTGGGCGCTGGCCCTCTCATATATTTTATGGGGGGGGGGTGAAGGGACTTCAGCTCCTAGGAATTGGCTCCTATGATCACAGTTATGTAGAAGAAACCTAGCAAATTAGACTAAAATGACTCAAACTATAAAATCAGAGTTCAATTTAAAAAGCCCTGCTGAGATACAAAAAAGAATAAGTCTTCAGTGAGGACTAGGGTGTGGGTGGCACTGTGGTCTAAACCCCAGAGCCTAGGGCTTGCCGATCAGAAGGTCGGCGGTTCGAATCCCTGCAACGGGGTGAGCTCCCGTTGTTCGGTCCCTGCTCCTGCCCACGTAGCAGTTTGAAAGCACATCAAAGTGCAAGTAGATAAATAGGTACCACTGTGGCGGGAAGGTAAACAGTGTTTCCGTGCGCTGCTCTGGTTCGCCAGAAGCAGCTTAGTCATGCTGGCCACATGACCCTGAAGCTGTCTGTGGACAAACACCGGCTCCCTTGGCCTATAGAGCGAGATGAGCGCCGCAACCCCAGAGTCGTCCGCGACTGGACCTAACGGTCTGGGGTACCTTTACCTTTAACTAAGGATTAGAAGTTCAACTGGAAGGGATTTCCAAAAAATTGTGCCCACATTACTGAATGTACGGGCTCCTTGTGGGTATGAGCTGTGCGTCCAAGTCATGGGGGGCCGCTAACAGCGACCCCCAAAGACCTCAAGGATCAAAAGGAGAGACATACGGGGTCAGGCTATTGGTCTGTATCCTGCTCTACTTTTGATTCCTTGGAGTTAGTTGGGTATGTCTCAGTGTTAGGCTGTTGGTCCCTCATTGCTTTTTGTGATGGGGCCTTGCACATAATGAAACAACAAGTGGTTCAAAGAAGCCTCCTTGGTGCAGTTACAAAAAGTTGCTCTTTCTTTTCTTTTCTTTTCTTTTTTACTCAAAGCTGTTTCAATAACCTAAAAGCCTATACATCCTGTGGAGAATAAAATGTTGGTCTGCGATAATGACTACGCAGGAGGGGACATCTCTCCCACTGCAGTCTGAAATGAGAGCCAGTGGCGTAGCGTGGGTTGTCAGCACCCGGGGCAAGGCAAGTAATTTGCGCCCCCTAACCTGTGGATTTTAGCACTCGAGTCTCTTCCGCGCCCCCCCCCAGATGTTGCGCCTGGTGCGGCCGGCCCCCCTGCACCCCCCACGCTACGCCACTGATGAGAGCTTCTATGAGCCAGTGGTCTCTTGGTAGCCAAGCGATGGCTTGAGAGCCAAGCACTTCAGTGCATCTGCATGTGCGAAGAGGTTGATTTCTACGTATTAGAGAAATTATTTAAAATAGCTTCACCATGAAATGAAGCAAGTATAAAACCATCCTGGCTTCAAAGGCTCATACTTTTGCCTTTCTTCGCTTTTTTTGCAACTAATTTATATTGTTGAAATGTTTACCCCACAACTTTCCCCCATTTATAAAGATATCAAAGGATCAAATCATTTGTCCAAGGTCATGAAGGCAGCCTTTAGTGGAACTCAAATCTCTCAGTTCCTAAAATACCGTAACCAAACAGCTCCAATCTAGTATAAAATTAGACGTCTGGCTAATGAGAGGTTGAGGGAGATCTGTGAACTTGATCATTAGTTGTCTTGTTTTCAAAGCTAAAGCAGAAAGTTTGGAGAGAACGATTTCTATTGCTGTCTTTCACACACAGAGATAATGGCAGCTTCAGTATTGTATATCATCTAGGACAAGGCTAGGGAACCTGTGGTTTCCAGATGCTATTGGACTACAGCTTCCATGATCCCTATTGACCATGTTGGTTGGGGCTGATGGGAGTTGTAGTCCAAAAACATCTGGACAGGTCGGTGAAGGCTGATCTACTTGTGGTGCTGAATGCATAGAGCTGGCCACACAGTCTCCTGGCATTTGGAAGCAACATGCATGGTGGAACACCTTCTTGGTAGCCAAAACTATAATCATCTTTCCATATTCTAAGTCTGCTGAAGAGGCTTTCGGTGTGTAGATGGTCTCTAATCTGATGTAAAAGGGGCAGTCTTTCATAGGTATGAAGAGGGGAAGTTAAAAAGAAGATGAGGTGTCCCCCCTCCCAATCTCTCTTAAAAAGAGCTTTCCGATCTGCAAATTACTTTTGTAGACAAGACCCAGCTGGAGTCTTAAGTGGCTCTTTTTGTCAAATCCCATCTGAATCACATCTGCTGAGGATAAAAAAGCTTTGAGAAATCCAATTCAACCCTCTCCCGTCACCTTCTCTTCCTGTCACATCCTTACTGTCCAAAAAGAGAAAAGAAAAAGCCTCAAATTACTGTAGCTTTAAGGCTCTCACGAAGCAATTCCACATTTTTGGATGCAGCTGACCTTTGGACCAATTTCACATTTTTCTCTCCTGGAATTACTTCACTCTTAGCATAGGCAGCAGTTTTAACCAGATTAAATTAGAGGACACCTCCGCCCTGCCCCCACTTCATTCTTGGAGATAGATTTAAATTCTGTAACTAACGGTAGATGTAATTGACAAAGTTTTTTCACTTGAAAATTATGCTTTGATTATGGGAAATAAGGATGGAACTTCATATCCATCAAAATCTGCAGACGTTCTAGTGCTACCTGTCCAGGACTGCCTATTGGCTATCAAAGGAGATGTAGAAGTGAGAGCCTTGTGACTAAGGACTATGTTTTCTTTACATCAGAACCTTTAAGTTTGATGGCCAATATTTCCTCCAAGAACTTGGTTCTCACATGATTTGGATTTTTGTGTGTGGAGGGGGGAAGTCTAGGATGACAGAAGCCATTGCATAGGAGAAGGGCAAGGAAATCATTTCTCATTGAGAGCAATACAAGGCATTCTTCCTTGTCAATCACTCATAGCCAAGTAAGATTGTCTTCCATAAACACAGTTTTAACAGTGAGTCTGTAAGTGACTGTGGAGGTCAGTTCTGGATCCACACGTCCTTCCACAGTGGAGACATAGGTTTCCAGACGGGAGTTGATCAGGGTGAGGGTTTGCCAAGCATAGAATCATAGAATCATAGAATCATAGAGTTGGAAGAGACCACAAGGGCCATTGAGTCCAACCCCCTGCCAAGCAGGAAACACCATCAGAGCACTCCTGACATATGGTTGTCAAGCCTCTGCTTAAAGACCTCCAAAGAAGGAGACTCCACCACACTCCTTGGCAGAAAATTCCACTGTCGAACAGCTCTTACTGTCAGGAAGTTCTTCCTAATGTTTAGGTGGAATCTTCTTTCTTGTAGTTTGGATCCATTGCTCCGTGTCCGCTTCTCTGGAGCAGCAGAAAACAACCTTTCTCCCTCCTCTGTGTGACATCCTTTTATATATTTGAACATGGCTATCATATCACCCCTTAACCTCCTCTTCTCCAGGCTAAACATGCCCAGCTCCCTTAGCCGTTCCTCATAAGGCATCGTTTCCAGGCCTTTGACCATTTCGGTTGCCCTCCTCTGGACACGTTCCAGTTTGTCAGTGTCCTTCTTGAACTGTGGTGCCCAGAACTGGACACAGTACTCCAGGTGAGGTCTGACCAGAGCAGAATACAGTGGCACTATAACTTCCCTTGATCTAGATGCTATACTCCTATTGATGCAGCCCAGAATTGCATTGGCTTTTTTAGCTGCCGCGTCACACTGTTGGCTCATGTCAAGTTTGTGGTCAACCAAGACTCCTAGATCCTTTTCACATGTACTGCTCTCAAGCCAGGTGTCACCCATGCCTTCCTCTTAGCACATTTCTCCCTTTCGTCCTGAGTTCTAGCATCTTCAATGCCCATGGCATCTTTGGTAAAGGCTGTTCTCCAATTGGAGCACTCACAGACCAGTGTTTCCAGTTGTCAGTGTTCATATCACATTTTTTTTTTAGATTTGCCTTGAGAGAATCTTTAAACCTCTTTTGTTGACCACCAGCATTATGCTTTCCATTTTTAAGTTTGGAATAGAGTGGTTGCTTTGGAAGACTATAATCAGACATCCGCACAACATGACCAGTTCAACAAAGTTGATGTTGAAGAATCATTGCTTCGACACTGGTTGATCTTTGCTTCTTCCAGTACACTGGCATTAGTTTGCCTGTCTTCCCAAGTGATGTGTAAAAAATTTCAGATACACTGTTGATGGAATCTTTCAGGGAGTTCGAGATGGCGTTTATAGGTGGTTCATGTTTCACGAGTGTACAGTAAGGTTGGTAGTACAATAGCTTTGTAAACAAGCATTTTGGTTTCCCTGCGAATGTCCCGGTCCTCAAACACTCTGCACTTCAATCAGGAGAAAGCTGCACTCACAGAGCTCAGGCATTATACTCCTGCCTTCTGAACAGTGGATGCCCTGCAGAGTCCCACTCTACTTTCTGACTCTTCACCTTGAAGTTTCTACATGCTATGAAGGCTGTAGTAAATATGCTGTTGAAGTTCTTACACTGCCAAGTTCTGTACTCAGGCTGTCAGTACCACAGACACATCCTTTTTTTGTACAAATATTAATCACAATGTCAAAAGATGCAATGTCTATCAGATCACAATGTCAGAAATAATAGCACCCGTGAACAGAAAATAATAGAAAACAAATTTTAATTAAAAATACTACTGGGTATGTGAAATATGTGCAAAAATAATGGAAGTCAATGGCAGTTGTTTTAGACAAAGTCTAGATACTTTTGCACACAAAACCTGTCTGCTGATTTTTACATTTCAGAAACAAATATAAGCTCTGCAACGCCAACCTTTGCATCCCAAAATGATTCGTTAAGCACCATTCGGTTCCATATTGATAGAGTATTATTTTTATAAGATTGTATTTGGAAATGATGAATTCAAAGGTTGAAGGTTTCGCTATGTTTTGAATCTGCTCAAAACTTTTAAAGACTTGTATCCGACCCCACAATAAGCAAAATGTGGAAGTTTATATGATGTTTATTCACAAAGGGGTGGGGGTGGGGAAGGCAGAGCCCACTTTTACCCTCTATAACAAAATGGGTAGATCTGGCACTGGAGGAGCCTCACTATCAATCACAGAAACACATAGGGAGCACCTCCCCACCCCCCGGAAGGCTTATATCCCATTGTATCATATTCCCTGTGTCACTATGTACGTACTACGTAGCGTTCATACGAGGTTCTTCTCGTTCATATGAGGTTCATAAGCTTTCCTGCTTGGGAGGGGGACACACCTGGATGGTAGCTACACAGGTGCCCTCCTCCTGAATTGCTCGGTGATGAGGTCAGCAATATAGAGATCATTTTGAAGAGATCCATTGCGGAATTGTATCTTCCCCACTTCGTAGCCCTTGTTTCCTTGTGAGATGTGTTGCCTTGCCAGTCTTGCTGCTGGGATCTCTTCCTACTGTGACTCACTCTCTGAAGCAGGAAATTTATCTTCACAGTGAATGCAGCTCAGCGCATGGACTTTCTCAGACTGAGGCAAGTCATCAGGCTCCTGCCTACTGTACAAGTAATGGACAAGTAATGGCAGGAGTGTATCAGAAAGGGGATTCTGTAGCAATCTGGCTTTAACAGGAGCACACGTTCTTTCCCAGCAGTTGATTTCATGGATCGACAGGAATCTGACAACAATTATTTCTTTTGTCCATTGCTCCACACAGAATGCTGAAGAATAAAATACTGGTTGCACTTTCTGTTATGCTTCTTCAGATAGAGGTTTTCTCTGAATTGTTGTAGGACAGAAGGGGTATGGTCCTCTTTAAATCACTCAGCTTTTTATATGCCCATACTCAACAGCTCAACCGAGGAATGCAAATCCACACAGAAGTAGTAAAGAGAGAGAGAGAGAGAGAGAGAGAGGACACCAGTATAGAACTCAAAACTTTAGAGTAGGTGTCAGCAACTGGAAGTCCATGGGACAAGTCCAATTTGCCTAGAAACAGAAACAGGATGGGGAACTGAATGGAGACAGTTGTATCTGTGCCAGCAAAGCTTTCTGACTATCCATTTTAGAGGGTGAAAGTTCTGGTACAATGCCTCCCTCCTCACCCCCACCCTATTCTGGAATCTGAAAAAAATGAGACTCAAAAGTCTTCATATTGATTTGCATTCAGTAGCGTTCAGAAATCTCCAGTGAGAATTTAGAGAATTCCATGTAAAGCAACTGCAAAATCCCACATAGCTACATTAATAATTTGAGAAGTGATTCGGAGGTGTGCATGTCAAACTTTGCAGCATATCTATTTAAAATTTATGTTCTGAATCTCTACCCCCTTTCCCAGGTAATGGGGAGGAATTGCACTTCCAGCACTAAACATCCTGTTGTTTCACACGTCTTGCTACACGGATACAGATTAGCATGCTGTTCCCACTGGTTTTGGGAAGACCCCCCTGTTCCCTTACCCATCTCCAAGACAGCCTTCCACCACAGCCTTATGTATTAGGCATTCTCATATTTTGCACTGGATAGAGTCTGTGAGTTCCTCATTTCCCCTTGTGCAACTAGCCTGGAGGTTGCACGTTTACCTAGCATTAAGCTCCAGTGAACAAATTGCTAATTTCTTCCAGGTTAATAATGTGCATAGGAACCAGGCTGCAAGAAAGATTGACAGACGAGGTTTTTATAGCAAGCACTGTTAGGCAAATCTTCCTGACAGATTCACTGCTGCCCAGCAGGCTGGATAAAGTTTGGCCTTGTCTTCTCTTCTGGGAACTCTGCAATAAGGGAGCACCCTCTGGACTATGATGGTTGTGACCAGAGGGAACAGCAGGAATGGGCGTGTCGAAGCACAGAGGCAGCACTTGATGTGCCATGGAGGAAAGGAGAAGGAAGCTTGCTCTTCAAACTTGCAATTTTTTCCTCTCCAGGGAAACCTAGCTATAGGGAGGAAATGGGATTGGTGGATCCATATCCCAGCACATTATGTGGAATAGCTTTGAATACACAGATTGTGAGGGAAAGTTCCGAAATAACAATGAGCACGCGGTATAGAGGAAGATGGAGAAATGATTGGGGTTTGAGAGCATTCTGGGGAAACGACTAGAAAAGAAGGCTAACAGAGGACTAAAAACATTTTTATACTGTGTGTGAGCTCAGCTACTAGATTTTGCATTAATGCTTTTCTCCATAAACTATTGTACAGTTAAAGCCATGGAGCAGTTTAGTTCCCCTTAATCGTGAGCTGAATTCTACAGTTATTTCTTTAGCTCTTCCCACAAAAAGCTGGTCGTGGCCATCGCTGAACCGACTCTTTTACTACATACCTGGTACAGATTGGGGAAAGCAATATTTTTAAAACTGCCTTCTCATTGAAATTTGATATGCCCATGTTAGGGTTATTGAAGGTGACAGTGGGAATTATTTGTTTGGGGAAGATTTTAGCCGATTCTGCTATACATTGCCACATGAGCTACTTCTTTCTCAGTTGTCTTCTCCTTTCTTTCCAACAGAAGAGCTCAGACTTCTATAAGCCTCCTCCATCTTTGCTCCGGCGATTGTATGATGGCCAAGGGATTTCCTATGAGGCACTGCTCAGACTGTCAGGCAAAGAGGAAGTCAGTAAGTCCTGTTCCTCTCACCTTCCGAATAGTTACGGCAGTTTCCCATGAAACAGAAGAGTAAATTTGGCATTTAGGCAACTCAAGTCACCTTGGTTACTTGAAAAGCCTTTTTGGTAAGCTGCTTTGAGGCTTTTTCTTACAATCAAGTGGTATATAAATTTTATGAAATAAAAATAAAGGATGAAATAAAAAAACTGAAAATGGGACATTTTTATGTTTCTCGTTCGAAGTACGTTCTATGAAGTCTACTTTACAATAGCAGCAAGCATTCCAGCAGAGAGCCCAACAAGCTATGCATGGAATAGAATAGATTTGGGGGTTGCCTTCACATATACGAACCATCCTCAGATTTCTGTTGTAATTATTAAATTTATATCCTACCTTTCCTCCAAAGAGCTCAAGATTTTTCACCTTCCCACCACTTCAAAATGCTAATGATTTTTTTTAATCTTCACAGGGACTCTGTCTAGTAGGTTAGTCTAAGAGATAGTGACTGCCCCAAGGTCTTTGAATGTGCTTAACAGCTGAATGGGGAACTGAGCTCTGCTCTCCCTCCCAGGTCCTAGTCCAACATTTGGACGAAGGGGATATTTGCAGTGGCAGCCAGAAATGTAAATCTAAATGCAGGACGAGCCACACCTACAACAAAATGGACATTGTGTGTGAGAGTTTAATCACCCTTGGATTTGGGATGGGAAAATTTCTAGAGAGAGTTGGGAGTATTTCTATTAACGCAAAATGCAAGCTGTATTTCCTGGCAGGAATAACAATAATACCTTAAGATATCAAAAGATGTAGTCAACACCTGAAAGTGTCATTCAGTGACAAAAGTTTTCAGCCCAATTATTTCAGAATATTCTTGATGAAACCATTGGTCATCAGCAGTTAAATAGGCTATACACTGGAATCCTAATGAAAACATGAACACACAAAGAAAAAAAATGAAATAAAGACTTAAAAGAGGTGTAGAGCACCATTGGGACGCGGGTGGCACTGTGGGTAAAACCTCAGCACCTAGGACTTGCCGATCGCATGGTTGGCGGTTCGAATCCCCGCGGTGGGGTGCGCTCCCATCGTTCGGTCCCAGCACCTGCCAACCTAGCAGTTCGAAAGCACCCCGGGTGCAAGTAGATAAATAGGGACCGCTTACCAGCGGGAAGGTAAATGGCGTTCCATGTGCTGCGCTGGCTCGCCAGATGCAGCTTGTCACACTGGCCACGTGACCCGGAAGTGTTTGCAGACAGCGCTGGCTCCTAGCCTATAGAGTGAGATGAGTGCACAACCCTAGAGTCTGGCAAGACTGGCCCGTACGGGCAGGGGTACCTTTACCTTTACTAGAACACCATTGCTTGTGCATTAGCATAATCTCTTAAAGCACCCAGTACATCAAGGGCCTTGATAAGTAAGCCCCCTGCTGACTATTAGAAAGCACACTGCTCCCTGGAAAGTAAGTTAAGTCCATAGATCTTCACCCAAAGTATTTAAGAGTTTAATCTTAAATTAAAAATCACTACTTAAGTCCCAGCAGGCATCTGCTCCACCTTACAAACCAGTCATGGCCTGGAGATGTGTATTGTGCTTTGGTAGCCCAGAACCCCTGTTCTTTCCTTTTTCAGATCCTCAGGCACTTGCCTCTTCCCAGAAACGTAAGTCAGCTCTTCTTTTGCTTGCTTTGCACACCAGAAGGTCTCTGGGCTATGGCTTGATCCCTAAGGATAGCTTGAAGCAGCTGTTGAAGGGTGAGGCTAAGGGCTCAACCAGATTTGCACTTGCCCTGCCACTTCCCCCGGGAAAACCTGATCTTTACCACTGAATCGGAGCAAACATCAGGTTTTCTCCAAATTGACGTTTGCTCCACTTTAGCACTAAAGAGTGGATTTTCTGGGGGGAAACAGCGGGGCAAAGGCTTGGACCCATGGCTAGAAAGCACAGGATGAGATGAAAAATGCTCATACTCCTACTTTCTAGGCACAGAACAAGTGGAAGTTTGGACAAGCCCTAAGGTTGCTTACAGCCACCTAGTGAATTTATGGTGGAGGAAACATTTTCATGCGAGAGTCACAGTCTAATAAGGTTTTTAAACCATGCGTAAAAAGCAGAAGAAGCTGAAATGGGGCTCTTTGCCTCATCTCCAGCCACCCATATCTTTCACTCTGGGGGGTTTCTGTCCTCTCTCTTCCCCTCTGGTACGTGGCATTTATAGCATGAGCAGTCCAGGCCAATGGCTTCACTGAGGCCAGGATTCCCAATGGCACTGCAGTAAGAGTGATGGAAGTAGTTCCTAGGATGACTGGCATAAGAATTAGGTAGAAGTGTGTGCAGGTGAGACTGGGGACAGCATGTAAGAATGATAGAATGAGACAGGAAGAAGAAAAGAGAGCAGTTTTCTGCTCATGATAAAAAGTGATGAGAGAGTGAAAAGAAGACTTCTGACTGTTGATTAAGACTGCAATCCTATACACACTTACCCAGGAGTAAGTCCCATTTTACCCGAATAGATAGGTAAAGGATTGTTCTGTAATGCTGCAGTCCTAAACCTGGTTAGTGAGGAGTAATCTCCAATTAACTCTTTGGGCTTACCTCTGAGTAAACATGCAAAGGATTACAATTGAAAGCAATGCCCCACAGGGGGAAAAGAAGCTGTTATCTTTGCCACTGTCAGTTCCAGATGATGATGATGATGATATTATTATTATTATTATTATTATTATTGTTATTATTATTATTATTATTATTCCCTGCCCATCTGAGCGTGCTGCCACAAAATAGGCAATGACAGGAGATATGACAAAGAAAAGATGGCTGGAATCTCTTAAGATGAATGAATGCAGATGGTTATAGGACACAAGTGAGAGATGAATGTCAGGGAACAGATGACCAAAGACAGATTTCTCTCTCATATATATACATTTACTTGGCTTTCCTGCTTCACCTGCTCACTGTGCCCACTGCTATCATGATGCAGTCGGCATGGCCATCTATTGTCGTTTACACAAACTGTTCCATGACACTTTTTTAAAACAGAAACATTATATAGTAAGAAATGAATGAGGTGTTCAGCATGATACTGATATTCCATAAGTTCCTCAACTTACAATCAGCAATATCTCCCTTTCTGAGAAGCTGGTTTAAAATGGTGGCGGCAGTGTGTTATTTACAGAAACTTATTTGTGACCATTGTACTTGTGACCACTGGAGTCATCCCTGATGATCAGAATGCAAGTATCTAATCAGAGTCTACAAGAAAGGCAACCAAACACCACCATAGCAGATTTAGAAGCCATTCATCACAATAGTTCTGTTATTTCTTTTCTAAAATCTGAAATCCAGCTGATACGTTGACCTGTTATAACCCTCTTGTTTTTCTCTGTAGGAGACATGCATGATTTCTTTGTTGGACTCATGGGGAAAAGGACCACAGAGCCTGGTAGGTGTGTAAGCCAAGAGATTTCACACTCAAACACACTCCTTGAAAATCTTGATAGGTTTCAACAGATTTCTTGGTAGATTTCTTAGTTGGAAAGTATGGTAAGGGTTCTTTCTTTCAACTTTCTAATTCTTAGGCAGGGCTGTGTGTTTGATGCAGTTCTGTGGAAACGAAGGAGGAAAAACCCAAAACACGGCATTAGTTTTAGAATGCAGTTTCATGGGAATCTGAGTTTTCATTTTAAAAAGCAATTACCTGGTGGGTTTGGTGGTTAAGGGCCAATATCCAGGGCTTAATCTGAGGTGGCACCTACTTTTAGATTGCATTAAACTAGATCATACATCAGTGGAGAAGGTGGAACATGGTAAAGCAGCTACAGCTAAACGGAAAGCAAAGAACAAGGGTAAGGGAGGAGGAAGGAGAAACTGTCATATCTGTAGTGGGTGATTTCTATTTCTTGTTTAGTCTGCTCTACCCCTGGACAAATGGAACTGCAGAAACAGAATCTGGCTGTAGCTTGTTTCTTCCCTCCCCACCTTCCATAGTTGGTCCTCAGCATAAGCACACTCGTTCCTTCAGCTTTCCTCATAGAACCTTCCATCTTGATGACCACCATTTGAGGTGTAACAGCAGGAGTGATATGTGTCCCATCGCTAATGCATGTCTGAATCAATATACTCTCAGAAGAAACTCCATGTGCCCATAGTGGTTATTTAGGACTGTCTGAAATGGAAATATTATTCACTCATAACTCAAGAGGTGAATGAAGAAATAAATTCTGCCATGTTAACTGATTGTAAAGGCTGGGGAACCGGGCAAGGAATCCTTTGATGCCGTTACCTTTGAGTTAGAGGAAAGTTGTGGTACCCACCAAAGGGACTGAACAGAAATGCCTCTGGGAAAAACTAACTTGCTTCATTCTCTAATTTCAGATAATCCCACAGACGTCAATAAGGGAACACTCACTGGTTTTGGTGACCTAAAATATTCATTGAATGCAGAATGAGGTAAGGAAGAAGGGACCCAGAACTTGACTATAAGGGAGAGGGATTATTTGAAATACTGCTCCACACACACAACACATGCACAAATGCGAACACAAGTGCACTCACACCTGCTCATACATTTTTCTTTTGTCGTTAAGTTGAAGTGTAGATTCCTGCCCCTCATCGTAGAAGTACAATATGTTGATCTCCAGGCATTTCCAGTGCAAGTCAGAGGCACATTGCAGATGCCACAAACCTGGCACCAGTGCCATCTATTCAGTACAACAGGAACAGGGGAAAAGGATATTTAAAGAGAAATGCCCATACAAGGAACAAAGCTACTTTGATAGGTTGCTGTATGTAGACCTAGAGACCATGACAAGTCCAACTTTGATGGGTTCACAAGATTGCAATTTCCAAGTGGGAAAGTTACACTAGAATTGGTTAGCCCAGTCACTTTTCTGGAAGAAAGCAATGGACAAGAAGTGGTCATGAAATTATTTTCAGAAATCTTATGACATGGTATGGATAGTAAGAGACAGTAAACTCATAGCTCCCCCCCCCTTGTGTCTTTAAAATGAGTTTACTCTCTTCTCTTAACTGTATCATTTCATTCATAAAATGGGTGGAATTGATCAAGGGGTGGCTTTCAGGAGGCAATCTTTCCAACTTGGTTAAGAAAATAAAAGAGAAAGTTACATGTCCTTAAGGTAAATGTAAAGGGACCCCTGGCCGTTAAGTCCTTAAAGGTAAAGGTACCCCTGCCCGTACGGGCCAGTTTTGCCAGACTCTAGGGTTGTGCGCTCATCTCACTCTATAGGCCGGGAGCCAGCGCTGTCCGGAGACACTTCCGGGTCACGTGGCCAGTGTGACAAGCTGCATCTGGCGAGCCAGTGCAGCACACGGAAACGCCGTTTACCTTCCCGCTAGTAAGCGGTCCCTATTTATCTACTTGCACCCGAGGGTGCTTTCGAACTGCTAGGTTGGCAGGCGCTGGGACCAAGCGATGGGAGCGCACCCCGTCGCGGGGATTCGAACCGCCGACCTTTCGATCGGCAAGTCCTAGGCGCTGAGGCTTTAACCCACAGCGCCACCCGCGTCCCTCCAGCGCCACCCGCGTCCCTTACTGTTAAGTCCTTACTGCAGCATAAAACTACCCTCCTTCTTCTGTTACGTGAGGACTATGTTATATGCCAAAGCTGCTTTTTCAGCCATCTGGGAAAACATTAACCATCTACATCAGGCTGTACAGCCAACTGTACTCCTTTTTTGCCATTTCTCCAATTAGCATAGTGAATGGGTATGTGACCTCCTTTTTTGTTAACTCTTCAGTTCGAATAATTTGGTGAATGACAGTAGTTATTCCATGATTATGAATTTGTGATGTAATTTCAATGCTGCTGCTGATAAGCCAATGGCACTTAGACTATAGAACAATACTTTCCCTCAGAGCCACTAACTTCCAAATGTAATTGCTATGCATTTTCAGGATACAGAAAAACCAAGCGTTGTGGGAACCGCACACAGATGAATCAATACTATGCCCACTACTTTCTACTAGTTGGCTCCTCTGCTTCTGTGTGTGCCTACAAGAATTCTACATATTTAACTGAACACTGTTAGCATGTGGGTGCATGTTGTTGGTATAATGTTTGTGTATACAATACCTAAGTGATGCTACATGTGCAAAATGGCTATATCATTGGCTTCACACTTCAGACCTTGTTTCCGCATCACTTCAAGCACAATTGAGTTAACAATGCAGTGGAGTCAGTTCACGAATTCAAATTCAGTTATGAGTCACTTGGTAATAAGACAGTGACTCAGCGGCACATAATTTGTCAAAACACTTTCTAGTCTGAAATGCAGCTTAAATTTTTTTAATTGTATTTTAATAACCTGTGTCTTGCTTTTCTCTGTCTAAGGTTGAACCCAATGTAGGTAAAAGCCAAAATAATCAAATAAGACAATAACCCGCAGTATTCAGCAACTACTAAAATCCATAAAATATGCAAATTTCATTGCCATTCAGAACTAGAAACAAGCATTGATGTATCTAATGATGCAACAGGTGGTGGCCTTTTTCCGTGTTCCATCCTGCCAACATTGCAGATGGCAGTGGAAGTAACAAAGGTCAATTCCAGATTGTTGCTCTTTTGTGGGTGGGATTCAATACCATACCCACACAAATGCATGTTCTACAAAGTGGATTTCTTGTGCCAGAAACCTGATTCTGAGGAAATTAGGCCTTTTGAAGTAAGGAAGGGCATGTGAAAATGCACTGGGAAGGGTGGGATAACAATTGCTTGATGTCACATTGCATGCAAACAAATAATAATAATCAGTAATGAGATTACCTGGAAGCGACTGTGTACTGTGCAATCCACGAAGCAGCAGGAATGTCTCTATAAATATGTAAAAAATGGTTGCAATATTTTAAAATAATATAGAATATTATTTTTAAGGATTTTTAAAATAATATAGAATAGGCAATAACCAAGTTTTTTTTAATATTTCAGATCCAAGATTAGTAAAGAATATAGTTTGTTCCCCCTTTCCCCCTGTCTCACTCTGCCTTTAATATTACATAATTAGTACTGAACTCAGATGCAATTGTCTTTTATGCATTTTTTTTTTTACAGAAACCTGTACAAAAAAATTAAAATAAATCTGAATTTTTAAATTAAAATAAATCTGAATTTTTAAATTAAAATAAATCTGAATTTTTAAATTACCCACCTAAAAGTCTTGGCTACTATTTTGGACACAATCATTGAACCAATGCTTTGATAGCTCTCATCAATAATAATGTTTCTACACTGGGTGTTCAAATTTGGCTTGCCAAGCTGATCTCACAGTTGCACATACTTAAGGGATAAACAAAGCTGAACAAGGCGGTAGCATGGGCCTGTAGGATACAGATCAGGTGTGCTCATTATGTTCCAAAAGCAGCCATCCTCACTGGAAAACTGATACAAAACTGCTTTATCTTGAGCAAGTGCCATTGAAATTCTTGCTCCAGTAGAGAAACTGAAGTAATAGTTTTGATTTAACAAACAAAACATTGGAAATGTGTTGTTCTGAGTGAAACACAAAAGCTCGCTCTGGGTTAAACCACAGAGCCTAGGACTTGCCAATCAGAAGATCAGCAGTTCGAATCCCCGCGACGGGGTAGCTCCCGTTGCTCGGTCCCAGCTCCTGCCAACCTAGCAGTTCGAAAGCACGTCGAAGTGCAAGTAGATTAATAGGTACTGCTCTGGCGGGAAGGTAAACAGCATTTCTGTGCACTGCTCTGGTTCGCCAGAAGCAGCTTAGTCATGCTGGCCACGTGACCCAGAAGCTGTACTCCAGCTCCCTCGGCCAATAAAGCGAGATGAGCGCCGCAACCCCAGAGTCGGCCACGACTGGACCTAACTGTCAGGGGTCCCTTTACCTTTTACTTCCTTGTACTCTGAACATTTCTTGCCTGGGCCCAAAGAACCACAAATCCTTTCCATGAAACTGAGAGAGCTTTAACACCAGCCACTCCCACCCATGTTACATGACAGCTACTTTTGAAACTGATGGACCTTTCCCAAGCAGTTGGTAGTATGGGATGGGGACCAGCTGTTGAAGTGGGTGAGTGAAAAAATCACCTGTGCAACCCCCTACTTTAAGCAGCTATTTGGATTCTAGCCTGCCATTTTCATCCATGCCCAGACCTGATTCCAAGACAGGGAACTGTGCTGAATGTTGGAACCAATTTAACTTCAGCCTTCTCTGCCCCCCCTTGATCTCTCATACAGGTATCCATGTAGGGGTGTGGACAATCACAATGTCTGCAGGACCTCAAGAAACCAACACAAAGCTGATTTCATCCACCAAAGCCCAGCACACTCTCAACCAAACCAGAACCCTTCGATGTACTATGGAGACCTCATATTGTCCTGTGCTTCCTTGTTGCCATGTTCTTTTCCTTGATTCTGCCCTTTATTCCAGCCTTTTCCTCACTGTAACTCTCTAGTGTTCACTGTTTGGAAATTTTGAAAGTAACCCTTCCCCATGGTGCTTTGTCCCTCTGTGTACATATTTACCTGATCTGCAGAAAACTCCTATGCCACAAGCAAAATCACCCTCACTGCCCACCCTTTTGTGGCACAGATTAAGAACACCTCAAAATCTTCTACAATTACAGGGTTTTTACTTATGACCTGCCACTGTGTGTCTCTCGTTCTTTGTTATTTAATAAAATTGTGGAGGGGATTCTGCTGTCACAAAACGAACCAACACAGTTTAAAATGGTGTAACTTACTGGCCTACAGCGCAAGTTGTTGATGAGAGTCTGGGCATAGTTCAATCATAAAAAGCTATGATCTGTGCACATAAAGTCCCAGGCTCAATCCCCAGTATCTCTGATTGAAAACTATCTTGGGTGAGGATGACTAGGAAACACTTCTGCCTGAAGCACTGAAACACTCAGCAAATATTATAGAATCCTGGTTAGCAGGATAGAGCCTTCCTTGGTCTCACAGCGTCAGCTAGAAATTTGCCTCTTGAGCTGCTTCTTCATCTGTTTATATTCCCCAACTGTAAGTTCCCCAGCCTCCTCAGCACCACAGTCTCCTGACTACCCCTTTCTGCCAATAACACAGCACCTCCGTTCTCCAATTAATCATTTTTTCAAATGAGATGGACCTGGCCTCAGACCTGCTTGGAAGTTGAGCCAGATAGGTGGAATTGCTAGAATGCAGCCTCACTGAAAGTTAATTCACTGGAACTGGGCTCCGAAGTTCGAGTTAACCTCTTTCTGTTCCTGGGTCTGGGTAGAGGTTTTTTTTCTTTTCCATCTGTGGCTCTTCAGATGTTGTCAGACTCCAGCTCCCACCTGCCCCAGCCAGTTTAGTCAGGGACGATGGGTGTTGTGATCCAGCAGTGGAGTGGTGCAGGTTCCTCATGCCTTCTTCAGCCTTGCATAATATCACAATCCAAAAGCCTTGATGGAGCAAACTAATATTCTATTCTAGTCCTGCATTTGGTTTCCAGCAGTGGCCAGCCACATCAGCCTTCAAAATTTACCACGGAATTCATTTTAAATTACTCTACACATTTCTTTTCTGCTGTCTGTGGAGGAAATTGTCCTGTGCTAAACACCCGTGGTCAGAATTGTTACCGTACTGAGCTAGATGAACTCAGCATAAGGTGGCTTCATGCATTTGCATTGTAACAGACAGCACAAAAGAGTGATTGAAAGCAACCGTTGCAGATTTACCATAATTGCAAAACAGCCCTTGTGTTCAACATTCTACCACTGTTCATTTTACATAAAATTAACGCACATGGCAAAGTATGCATATTTAGTAGCCTACAGTATCTTATTTTGCTGTGTGATTCTATCACAATTAATAGTGTGTTCTTTTTGTTCCTCCCATTTATTTTGTTTGGCATTTTAATGTAAGGTAATTCAATTAAGTATGATTCACTAATTACAATTTTATTACTGTTATTTCTTTAATGCATATCAGTATATCTCATAATATGCTGGTTTTGATTATGCCTGCCTGGGCTGTGAGGTACATCACGCTACTAGATGTATCTTTTAACTTAATTATTTCTGGAGGAGCCATGTAGGCAGTCTGTATTCAGTCTGCTCCCACCACTGCTTTGGGAAGCAGTGTAAGTATGACGTTAGCTACAATCCATATCTATTCTGTATTTATCCTGTCACTTCTTATGAAAGCGATGCATTTCGATGCACTTTCTCCCAACCTAGCTTCAATCCAAATTGAGAAAAACCTTGCTATGTGCATTCACTAATCTTGTCTGCTTTGGTGTGTCTTGTTCTCTTGGCACAAGGAAACAGATCTGTAGTAAGGATTAAAGAGTAAGCTGAGGTGAGCAAGTTGTCAAAACATGGAATCTGTGGAAAGGGTTCCCCATATTATATTTGATTCCACGGTACAGAAACCTCTAAAATGTATCCATCAAATTGGGCAAGCAGCTCGCTGGCAGCTCCTTGGCACCTGCCTCCCTATACAACAAATTCAGCAAGCACAGGACATTAAAATCTTAAATTTTTCACTTGGCTCTAGAGTCCACCCATTAGAGGTCTACATTCTCTTACAGATGGGATTAGAACCTTGTGTTTGTGAAGTAGTAGTACTGAATGTACTATAGCCCCCTCTTGGATATATTTCCATGGAACTGTTTCTTCTCACTTCAATTTTCCATCTCCATCCCCTTTTAAAAAATATTTAAATTAAACACTTGTAAGTGAAAATTGTTCCAAGTTTCTTTCCCCCTTAACTTTTTGCATTCCCAGTGGAACTCTTCACATCGGTATTTATGCTGAAACCAACTGGCAAGGAAAATAGAAAAAGCTTGTGGTTTTGAAATAAGTCCAGACGAATGATAAAATAATCATGGATATCAAAGAACACACTGCTTATTTACAGAGTTGTTTCTCTTGTGCATCAGAAGCATCAGTTCCCATAGAAAATTCTGCATTTGTCTGCCCTGCTGAAGCACAAAAGCCATTCACTTCAGAAACAGTAAATTGACTTCAGAAAGAATAAATAATCCTATTTTGGATTATCAACAAGGGTAATTTAACAGGGGGGAAATGCCCTTAGGCTCTGCCTATCTGCTGTCTCCGCTATCTGAAAAGCTACATTACATCTTAAAACCCGAGACCTCCCTGGGAGTGATGGGGGGAAAGGGGCGGGAGACCAAAAAACAGTATTTACACAAAACTTTGCAGGAAAAAGAATTTTCACAGGCTGCTGCTCCCACACTAGGAAAATAAGGTTCTCTGGATACTGAAGGGAGACTGCCATCTTGTGTGTTTAACTTTATATTGCAGCTTTGTAATAACCAGAGCAAATTGTTCGGTTGCATAAGAGAGGGCGCCAGTCAAATTAAGCGACTAGCTGCTTCAGTACAGTATAATGATCAAAGCACCTTCGGGAAGCACTTATCATGCTACCTAAAATGAGGACTTTTACTCATCCAAGCATTTCTGAAGGAGACAAAAGCGCTCATTATGCTAAGAATTTTTAAAGTTCCCCGTTGTCAGAATTGGATGGTGGGTTGAGAGCGCTTTTTTATTGCATTTATATCCCATCTTTTTCTTCAAGAACTCAAGGTATCATATATGGTTCGCCCCCTCATTTAATCCCCCCAACAACCCTGTGAGGTAGATTAGTCTGAGAGGCAGTGAGTGGCCCAGTGAGCTTCATAGCCGAGTGGAGATTTGAACTGTTGTAAATAAAAATTGCCCTTTTCCCTTATGGGGTATCCAAGAGCCCATATAGAGTCCTTACATAGGTTCCCTATTGGTAGGAGAGAATAACAGAGGCCAACCAGAGAATATTGAGAAGCAAAGCAGCTAGTAAGCTTGATCTTTATTGAACTGTTGCAACAGGGTGCTCCCCCCACCCGCAGGAGAGAGGAGAGACCCAGAAAAATGGCATGTAAGGCCTTATAAAGACTTTTGAAATTCCAATCCTGTAGATCAGGACCACCCCCAGAAACATCACACATACATCACAGAAGGGGTGTAACCTAAGACCACCCCTCAGATACATCATACCTACATCACAAAAAAGGTGGTCTAAAACAGAAAATTTGAATATTGTTTTTCTCCTGCCGTTGTTTACCTCTTGTCTGGCAGGTTACTTGATTGGATTTCCTGGGTAGCCTGGCCAGTCTTTTGTAATGATAAATACTTAGTTCCTGGGCCAGGTTACAGGCTCACACCCTATTCAAACACAGACATACCCTTAAGACACGATTTGTGAGGAAAGAGACAATGGTTAGGTTTCCCACTTTGACCTTGCAGAGAAAACATTGGCTCAGTTTAGGAATCAAAATGGTTCCAGGTTGGTCTTCCTGTGCTGATCTATGTATGTGCTTGGTTGGTACACTTATGAACATTACCATATGTCTAAGACCATAAAATTCCTATCACAGAACTCTGGTCTCCCAGGTCTAGTCCGACACTAACCACTAAACCACACTGGATTTTCCAAGACAAGTTTCCCATCCACTGGCTACTTTCCTACCTTATCAGAATCAGGGGAAATGTTTCTGTTGAATCTATAGGACTATCCTACCGAGACTGCAAACTATGCCTATTTATGTAGAAGAAATATATTTGAACTCAATGGGACTTGTTTCAGGATAGACAGACATGCATTAGGTTGAGGGGCAAAAGCAGCAGTCTCCAGTTTTAACAGACTTGTCTTGAAGTCCACTCCAAGTTTGGAACGTACTTTCTGTTTCTTTCCAAGTTTGCATAGCTTTGTTTGGATTGCATGTGTAGTACGTTTGAAGTACTTTCAAAATAAATCAGCAGCAGCAACAATAAATGCACAACATTTCAGCAATATTCTTTGTTGCTGCTGCTAACAATAGCAAACATACATTCTAGCCAATGTGAGTTTTGAATCTGAATCCTATCTATGGAAGCCAAAACCATCTCACAAAAGAGCATGTGCCACAGCTGGAAACGGAAGTTCTAGTTTCATAATTCACACTGTGTGGTGCAGTCTTTCCTTTCTATGCAGAAACACCTCTGCCCCTCAATTCACACGATTGCGGGTTCGCACTGAATTTCTCCTTAACAGTGAAGCATACCTGGCAACTGTGCTTATCCAGTTTGCAGAATAGTGCTTGCTGCATATGGAAAATGTATCTTATGGCTCAGGGTTGGCCAAATCCCAAGAGACTGCAATCTATTCACAAAGTTAAAGACTGGCAGTGATCTACCCCCTTTTGAGGGGTTCAAAGTTGTTGAGCTTTTCTTAGGAAGGAAAACCCTGTTTTTTTTTTGGGGGGGGGGTTCAGGTTGTTAACGGAGAAATCTGAGGGCTCCCTTGGACAAATAAAGCAAGGACACCAGCCAGGAATACCAGAGCAAAACAGCAGCCAGTAGGCTTGGTCTTTATTGAAGACTGTTGCGAAGACTGTCGCGACAGGACTCCCACCTGCCACAAGGTGGAACAAGATGGAAGCCCCAAACAAAAGAGCCCCCAAACTTTTATTAGCTGTGGCGCTGTGGGTTAAACCACAGAGCCTAGGACTTGCCGATCAGAAGCAGCAGAACCGCTGCTCTGGTTCACCAAAAGTGGCTTAATCATACTGGCCACATGACCTGGAAGCTGTACGCCGGCTCCCTTGGCCAATAAAGCGAGATGAGTGCCGCAACCCCAGAGTCGGTCACGACTGGACCTAATGTTCAGGGTCCCTTTACCTTTACTAGTCCCCATGTTACACCCCCCCAAACTACATCACTCATACATAATGAAAGGGGAGGTCTGGTGGCAGTAATCTGAGCATCCTGCCCCCTGCCCCCTGGTTCCCCTTGCCCTCCATCCTTGCCACCCATCAAGTGTAACAAAAAAGGTGTTTACATTTCCCTGTTTCCCAGCCAAGTTAATCGCACCCTTTTGTCTTCATCTGGGTTTGTTATTTCTGGAATGGCTACCTGTCTGGCACTCGGGTATCAGGATGCCAGGGATTATCACTCAGGCAGAGGGGCTGCTGAGCAGCTGAGCTCCCATGTCTATATGAATTTCTGAAGTTTTCCCAGTGAGCCAGTACATAGATACATTTATCAGTGAATTGTTACATTTGGTATCTTGCAGCAAAGGTCCTTTGAATAGATAGGGAGAAACTGTGATGAAGTGTTTTGTGGGGACAAATCACAAGTCACAAAAGCGATTGTGCTGATTTTGGTAGTGGGCTGCATGTGCATGATATCTGCTGGAGGGGCAACCCCCCCAACCTATACATAAATTCCTAGAACAAGGTCAAAGCTGTTGAGCTTTTTTTAGGGCTGCAAGGCAAAAATGTTGAGCTTTCTTTAGGGGAGCCAAACCTGTTGAGCTTCTTTGGTGGGAGCCAGTCATCTACCAGTCATCTACCACAAATGTGCACTGATCTACCGGTACATCACCGTCTATCTGATGGATGAGCCTGTTATAACTTTACAAGTGTTATTCAGTACCGTAGGGCACTTCCACTGGCAAGCACATTTTCCACCATGCAGACACATGGCAGAGGTGAGTTGCAGTCAGTCCCGCTCCCTTGGTGCAGTTCTCACCTCCCTGAGGTAACCCACTCTGTGTGCATGCTGATCTGCAACACCTTGCTTGTGCCTCTCACCTTCATATAGCGAGCCAGGCCTCTGCACCTGGAACCTTTATACTCCTGTTATGCATGCACTTGTTTCATGGCCACTTTTAATTCATTTTCTGCCTCAAGGCAGTGCAGCTAGGGTCCCCAGGCCATCTGTTATCCAGGCACTGACAATGCCTGGACCTGGTTAGCTGCATCACACTCCTTTAGATCAAGCAAGGGAAACTGTGGCCCTCCACATATTGGACTCAATCTCCCACCAGTGTGGACAGTGTCAGGGATGGTGTGAGTTGGTAGCCCAACATCTGGGGAGCTACAAATTCCCCAGTCCTGCTTAGACCAAAGTCCTGGGCATTAGGTAGGGTGCTGGGATCTGCCTTAGGCAGTAGTTAGTTAAATACTGTTTTACATTTTTGCTACCATAGAAACTGGCGGCACCACATGGACTTTTCTTTTTAATGCCACACACACGATTTGGACCATCTCTGATTTGTCATGTGCATGAACACACACACTCTCCACACACAAACATGTTCTGCATGGCCTAAAGGTAAAGGGACCCCTGACCATTAGGTCCAGTCGTGACCGACTCTGGGGTTGCGGCCCTCATCTCACTTTATTGGCTGAGGGAGCCGGCGTATAGCTTCCAGGTCATGTGGCAAGCATGACTAAGCTGCTTCTGGCGAACCAGAGCAGCACATGGAAGTGCCGTTTACCTTCCCGCCGGAGCAGTACCTATTTATCTGCTTGCACTTTGACGTGCATTCGAACTGCTAGGTTGACAGGAACAGGGACCGAGCAACGGGAGCTCACCCTGTCGTGGGGATTTGAACCACCGACCTTCTGATCGGCAAGTCCTAGGCTCTGCGGTTTAACCCACAGCACCACCTGCATCCCTTCCTGCATGGCCTAAAAAGGTAAAGGTAAAGGTACCCCTGCCCGTACGGGCCAGTCTTGACAGACTCTAGGGTTGTGCGCCCATCTCACTCAAAGAGGCCAAGGGCCAGCGCTGTCCGAAGACACTTCCGGGTCACGTGGCCAGCATGACATCGCTGCTCTGGCGAGCCAGAGCCGCACACAGAAACGCCGTTTACCTTCCCGCCAGTAAGCGGTCCCTATTTATCTACTTGCACCCAGGGGTGCTTTCGAACTGCTAGGTTGGCAGGCCCTGGGACCGAACAGCGGGAGCGCACCCCGCCACAGGGATTCGAACCGCCGACCTTTCGATCGGCAAGCCCTAGGCACTGAGGCTTTAACCCACAGCGCCACCCGCATGGCCTACACCTACATAAATGTAAGGTGAGAAGCAGCACATAACACCCAGGGAATGAGCTGTTTGCGTGCTTCATCCAAAATGTGCAAGTATATGAAATACATCATTTTTTTTCCAGGTGGGCAGAATGGGATAGAATTTGCAGGTGTGCATTTTGGCAAAGAGGATTTCAAGCACCCCTTTCCTGTTGGGCTGGACACCAGACCTTCTCCATTTCTTCACCACCAATGGAGAGCATTGTCCTCTACTGCACAGCTAACTACTCCCTTGTTCCCCAGGCATAATCTGACAACCAAACAAACACCTTTCAATCTTCAACAACCACATTACGCCATCTTGAGCTCCAGGAAATCAGCAACTTGCAAGGCAGGATATACAGTACATGTAAAAAGAGGAAGAACAAAAGTTTTTAAACATCCAGCAACAGGGGTTCAATTATCTGTGCTAGGGCTTTGGCAGCACAGCTCCCATTCCCATACCAGGGCTCAAGCTGGAACCCATTTTTTTATTTATATTTATTAAATTTCCATACTTCCCCTCATCTGAAGATACTAGGGCGATTCACAACAGAAAAACACAAAATGAGAATACATTAACTAATTACAGGTTGGCATCCATCAGTCTTGGGAGACAATGGGCCTGGGGTGTGTGTGTGAAGTCAAACTGCTGGAAGGTTGCAGCGCCTTCTGTGGCTGTAGTGTTCGATACGGGAGAGGCATGTTTTGTTGCAGCTGGGGCAGGTGAAGGTGTCTGGTTGTGCTGCTGCAGATGCACCATGACGTTTCTTCTCTGTGTGTTCCCCCTCCCAGAGGCCGTTCCTCCTCTGGTCACTCCTTGGCATGCATGACCTGTCTGCTCCAGGCACTGTGGTCATCTGCAAGGGATTCTCACACAGCAGGGCTGATCTTGCCAGCCTCACATTTGCAGACATCTTTGTAACACAGAAACGGGCCTGTAGAGCACGTCCTTGGGGAACCTGCCATCTTCCATCCTGTGGACACGACGGAGCCAGTGTAGACACAAGTGTGAACATGCTTGGGGGGGGGGGGACACACCAATATAGCTCCTTGCCAAAAACACAAGGGAGCCTAGCTACTCCTCTGAACAGCCAACTCCTAGGGGCTGAGGTCCCCCCACTCCCAAATATAATATTGTTCCCCCCCCCCCCCGTTGATGGGCATTTCCATTCCAATGGTGTGTGTGTGTGCTTGTGACACGTCTTGTGATCGATTGTGCAGGGTGGGGTTTATCTGGGCTCCCCCAAAATTTCATTCATGTTGGAACCCCGCCTCTGAATAAAACAAAACCAAAGCAAATCAGTAACCCTCTCCAGGGCTGGATGTAGGTTTGATGAGGCCCTAAACTACTGAAGGGAATGGGGCCCCTTATATGTCCAGCTGTCCTTTGTCAACAACAAGTTGTCGCTGTTTTTTGTGTTGAATATATACTAATAGGTCTCTAAAGCCATTTGCACATAACAAAATATGTATTTTATCAAAGTAATTGTTGAACTATAGTATATACTATACTATACTATATATACTATAATGAGTATATTAATAATGATTTTTTTTGGGGGGGGCGAAAGAGTGGGGCCCTACGCTATAGCTTGTTTTGCTTATATGTAAATTCGGCACTGACCTCTCCCACAAACCATATACTGTTAATCAACCCAAGAAGCTGGGGTACAGGCAAAAGTGCCCCTGAGCGGGCGCAGAGTGCGTCCCCCCCCCCCCCACATCAGGAAGGGGAATGCCGGCCTTGAAGAGGCTGGGTCCCGGGCCTGCTTTTGGTTTTACCTCCCCCCCCCCCCCGCCATTCCCGCGCCGCCTCAGCCATCGCGCCCCCTCCGCTCGCTCCTCAGAGCCGGGCGGATCCCCTCTCCCCTCCGCCGCCGCCCGCCTCTTCTCCCCGCGCTTCTATCCCCTGCAGCCGGGGCTGCTGCAGTGCCCCCTCCGGGGCTGGGGGCGGCGCTGGGCCCGGCCGTCTCGGGGCCGGATGGAGCCTCTTGGCCGGGTCCGGAGCAGCGCCTCCTCGGCGAGGCCGGGCGGGCGGGCTGGGCAGGGAGGCCGGGCCGGGGGAGCCGGAGCCCTTTGTGTAGGTGCGAGAGAGCCGCGGGGATGGTGCCCGCCGCCGCCGCCGCCGCCTCCCGGGTAAGGGGCCGCCTCCCCGGAGCAGAGCAGCTCCTTTCCCTCAGGCGCCGCTCGCCTCAGGCGGCCGACCCTCCCTCGCCCCTTTCTCCGCTTCGCCCTCCGGCCCCCATTCCGGGACGAGACGAGCCCCTTCTTCCCTCGCCCCCCACGGGGCTTGCTCTGCCTCGTCTCCCTCCTGCGCTTCGCCTTGCCCTCCACCCCACACTCGCCCGCACTTTCCCCCCCTTTCCAGTCCAAACTTCTTTCCCCTCCCACTTTGGGCCGGTCTCCTCTCCCCCCTCCTCCACCTCTGGGTCTCACCTGCCCCCCAGGCCCGTTTCCTCTGCCCCCTTGCCAAATGAGAGATCCCCTCCCCTCCCCACCATTCCAGTTTTAACGTTGCTTCCACATCTCCTGCACTTACCAAAAAGAGAAAGAAATCGTCATAGACCCTTGCGCCTCAAACCTATTTGCACTTGCATCTCTTTTTTTTTGCAGTGATGATGTCCATCGCCGTCATCATTCACTTTGGTTAGGAAGAGATCCCCGTCACCTCATGTTGTTGCGTGAAGAAGGGGCATAGAGCCGGCTTCTGCCTTAGTGAACAGCTATTCAGTATTCTGCTGTCATGCAGAGTTGAGTTTCGTTTTCATGGTGGGCATAAGGGGCCCAGAGTGCTCGAAATTGCGCTAAGATAGCATCCCTGCCTGCTTGCTTAATGCACAGAACCTTAGAAAAGAACACAAGGGAGTTTTAACATGAGTTTTGCACTGCACCTTTTATTGTGTTGGTCAGCTGGGTTAAAAGTTAAAACCCACCTGGAGGCTCACAAACAAAGAGACAACAGGTTGTGTCTGGAAGGAAATGTGCAGAGGGGAGTTTAAATTTCGAGTCTTTTGGCCTTCTGCCAACCAAGTTTTAAAACTTCCAGTCCAGTTGTTTAAAAGGGGTTAGTAGAACTTATTTTCACAGTAAATGTGTGTCTTTAAAAAGGAGGTTTTCTGAAAGTGTGACAAAGACTAAAAGGAAAAAAAATAAACATAGACAGGAATAGCAGTTTCGAACTGAAAGGGAATGGTGTGAACTGGCAATCACACTCCACCCGCCCCCAACTTGGAGAATTGCTGTTATATCTCTGATGGAAAGATAGCTGGTGAACTGGTCCCAGAACTGTGTATAAGTAGACGTGGAAAATGGTATGGAAGCAGAGTGATGCTACACCCTGACATTCTAATTTGTAGTATATGCACCACGCTCTTTCCCACCTCACACCCTCAGAGCATTTTGTCAAAAGCAGCTATGTTTCCTTGTAATAGAAATAAGAAATGTATGGCGTTTTCTTTTTTATTAAAATCATCTTTACTCCACCTTTTTTTTTTAAGTCCTCCTTTCCCTTCCTCCCCCACAACAAACACTCTGTGAGGTGAGTGGGGCTGAGAGACTTCAGAGAAGTGTGACTGGCCCAAGGTCACCCAGCAGCTGCATGTGGAGGAGCGGAGACGCGAACCCAGTTCACCAGATTACGAGACTACTGCTCTTAACCACTACACCACACTGGCTCTTTTACTCCACCTTTCCCTTTACAGAATGTCCAAGGTGGCATACTAATAGTTTAGGTTTATTATATTTTGGGTAAGAACAGAATATTATATCTTGGGTAAGAACAGAAACTAACTTTTCATTTTCTCCTCTCTAGAGGACCTTGCCAGGTGAGCTTCAGAGCCTGGAAGCCGCCTTCTGGCACAGCTGAGGAACGGACAGGAGTAAACAAGAAGTGAGCAGGAGAAGGAGGTTTTCGGCAGCTGTCAAGATGGGCATGAGGATCAAGCTGCACAGCACTGACCACCCCAACAACCTGTTGAGGGAACTTAACAAATGCCGGTTGTCAGAGACTATGTGTGATGTTACCATTGTGGTGGGCAGTCGTAGCTTCCCTGCACACAAAGCAGTTCTGGCGTGTGCAGCAGGCTACTTCCAGAACCTTTTCCTCAGTACAGGTCTGGATGTGACCCGCACCTACGTGGTGGATTTCATTACTCCAGCCAACTTTGAAAAGATTCTGAACTTTGTCTATACCTCAGAGCTCTTTACAGACCTGATCAATGTGGGTGTCATTTACGAGGTTGCTGAAAAATTGGGCATGGATGATTTGCTGAAGGCTTGCCATTCCACGTTCCCAGACTTGGAAAACTCAGCCAACACGAAACAACCTTCTGTCTCAGGTGAAAGCCGGCCAACTGGCATGTTGACTGAGCCGAACCATGCCCTGGGTGAAATCCGAAACAGCGGGGAGCACCCGGGACCAGAGCGGAGTTGCAGTATGCAGAGTGAAGCACCAGGTGGCTACAAAGAAGATTCTGCAAATGAAGGCAGCCATAACTTAATGCACCAGCAGACTCCCAAAACCGAAGAACAGGAATCACCAGCACAGTTCACTGGTGCCATGAGCATTATGACACAGGCTGGTCTCAGCAATGTCAGCATGGCTGTTCAAACCACTGTCAACTCATGTCATCCATATAAACTCCAGAACAACGGGGATTACAACAAAGGCAATTTTTTTGCTTCGGATGCATCATTGGATATATCAACAGGCAGCAACTCCTGCCCTAGCAATAGTGATCACTCCAAAGACCAGGGCTTTGGTCAGATGGATGAGCTGCAGCTAGAAGATCTAGGGGAGGATGAACTACATTTTGAAGATCCCAGCGAGGAGCTAGGTGCTGCAGAGGAAGTGATTGAGCTGAGCGATGACAGTGAGGAGGAGCTATCCTTTGAGAATGACAGCCGTGATAACAAGGCCATGCCCTGTCAAGTGTGCAAAAAGGTTTTGGAGCCCAACATACAGCTGATCCGCCAACATGCCAGAGACCATGTGGACCTCCTGACTGGCAACTGCAAAGTCTGCGAGACCCATTTCCAAGACAGGAACGCCAGAGTCACTCACGTCCTGTCTCACATTGGGATATTCCTCTTCTCCTGTGATATGTGTGAGACTAAGTTTTTCACCCAGTGGCAGCTCAGCCTTCACCGCCGCGAAGGGGTGTTTGACAACAACATTATCATCCATCCTAGTGACCCGCTTATAGGGAAGGTCAATTTGTTCAGTGGGGATTTAGCATGTGCCACTTGTGGGAAACCCCTCGCCAAGGATTTTCACATGGTTCGGGGCCACATCTTGGACCATGTTAACTTGAAAAGCCAAACATGTGGCGTGTGTGACCAGCGGCACCTCAATCTCTGCAGCTTGATGTGGCACACCCTTGCCCACTTGGGCATTACTGTTTTTTCTTGCTCCGTTTGTGCCAACAGTTTTGTGGACAGGCAGCTCCTGGAGAAGCACATGGCAGTCCACCAAAGCATGGAGGAAGCCCTCTTTCGGTGTCACTACTGTGGCCAAGCTTTTAAGCTGGAAGCTGCTTACCGCTACCATGTGAGCCAGCACAAGTGCAGCTCTGGCTTGGACCTTGTCCGGCCCAGTTTTGGCGACCGACTCCACCAGCAAGCTCTGCAGAAGAGGAAGCTGACAGAGGAGTTCCTAAGTGAGGATGTGGCTCTTCAGAGCCAACCTGGAAACAGTAAGTACAGCTGCAAGGTGTGCGGAAAGAGATTTGCCCACACAAGCGAATTCAATTACCACCGGCGGATCCACACAGGGGAGAAGCCATATCAGTGCAAAGTGTGCCACAAGTTCTTCCGTGGGCGTTCCACCATCAAGTGCCACCTGAAGACACACTCTGGGGCTCTCATGTACCGGTGCACGGTTTGTGGGCACTACAGCTCTACCCTTAACCTTATGAGCAAGCATATAGGTGTGCACAAAGGCAGCCTTCCACCTGACTTCACCATTGAACAAACTTTCATGTACATCATCCATTCCAAAGATACGGAGAAAAATACAGACAGCTAATGTAGCAGTATTTGCGGAGTAAGCACTACTTGCAGGTAGCAAAGAAGCTTGTTTCTGTTTTTAAAAAACAACGATACATTTTAATGGTCAGGCATCATCAGCATTGTACTTTACTTCCCTTTGCCTTGTTAGAGGGTTTCTTAAATCGTCGTTCTGTGAAAACAACAGCACGTTACATGTGTTACTGTTCTTGAGAAACCTGTCTGTTTACCTCCTGCTGAGTCCAGGGCTCATTATTTCAAGTCTTAGAAACAGGCTGTGCCCCCCCTCCTTCAACGGATAGGTTTCACACCTCATATCTCTCCTTCCTCCATCTCTAATTTGAGATCTTGAAAAGATTTATGCTGCTAAGATATATTAATGCTACACATCAGCAGGGATAGCAGGAGAGAAAGTGGGGGGGGGGGGGAGGAATTGTTTATGTGCTGCTATTGGGAGGGTAGAAGTTCTATAAAAACTTACAATGCAGTCCCCAGCACGCTTACTCAGAGGTAAGTCCACCTTTGTTTAATGGTGACTTGCTCTCTGCCTTGTAAGTGTGCTTTGCATTCTTAGCCTTAGCTTCGTGTCAATAAGTTTGTATTTCCCTCCCACCAGGATTGCCATATATATGGCCAGTTCTTCTTCCTGTGCCTTTAACAACCATGTGATCTGCAGACATGGTTGTTAGGGCTCATTTCCATGTCACTTGCTGATTTCTGTAGGTAAAAACTGCCAGAAAAAGCCACAGATTAGCAGATTAGGCCAGTTGTTTTGGGTTTTTTTCAGTTCGCACCCAGCCTTTGCCTTTTGCCCTTTTCCATGAAACTATGAGTTGGTTTTACAAAGTTCCACTTTAACAAAATCAAAAGAGGGCATAAAAATGGTGTGGTGGAATGGAGGAGAGTTTTGCCAAATGTGAACATTCTGGATTTTTTTTTTTTTTTTTGAAGGGGTGCCCTAGAGAGGACTCTTAGCTTTTGAGTATAAGCATATAGAGGCTTTAGCAATAGTGTTTTATCTCCAACATCCAGTTTCAAAAAAGAAGTGTTCTTAGGGCATCATAAAACAGCTTTGGGGCTCCTTCCTCTCCTCCAGCAATATTAACTCAGTGCTGGTGTCTTGAACATTGAGATGAATGTCTCAGGGGTCACATTCTTGAAAGTCTTTGACATAGCTCTGTGGACAGTGCCAGGGTTTTAGGTTGCAGTTCTATACACAGCTGGGAATAAGTCTCATTGATCTCAGCGGGGCTTACTTCAGCCTCGTTATGTGTATTATTGCACTGTTAGTTCTGTTTGAAAATATATTGTTGCCTTAAGGAAGTGTCTCTGGAAGGAGGAATGACAGGTTTAGGGCAGATTATTATTTCTCTTTTTTGAACTGGGGGGTTGCATATTAAATATTCAGCTCTTAATCATTTGTTTGGAGGGATTCATAGATCTTTTCAAAGTAGCACTTTTGTTGCAGGGGTATCCTATTTTCCAGCACACAAACCATAGCATTTTGTTGCAGAGGGAAAAGCAATCACTCTCTCTCCTCACCCACCCCACCTTCTAGCACATCAACTCTGACTGTGTCATGTACAATGTGGTTGTGTTGGTGCCACAGGTGCTCTTGGAATGAAGAGATGCAATTTTTCTGCAGCAGTGAGGCCAGTTTGAATGTGCCTTTACCACTCAGTACAAATAGACATTTTCTCCAGGATTATGCTCTGACCAAAAAACAAACCCAAACAAATTTATCCAAAACACCCAGTTCTTCAAGTTTGCAGCAAAAGCTGGCTGTGGATGGCATCAATTTCCTAATACCCATTACATCACCAAGAAGCATGTACCCAAATCCCTACAGTTTTTAAAATAGGCTCATTTTAGAAGGTGCAGGATGAACAAAGAATGAGTAAGCATACAAGTGATGCTTTATAAAGAGGTATGGTAAGAAGGACAAGTCTAGTGGTCAATCCAGCATTTGACTTGATAGGATGTGTGTTTGTCATACAGATTATTTAAACTGGAAGGATAAAGAATTTGCAACAAAGGGCCATTCTTAAATTATATGTTTCTTCATCCTTGGGCAGCATGACATCACAAACATGGAGTGACATTAATTCCCCTATCTCCATTGCAGAGCAATTATATAAACTTTTAAAAGGTTTTATTCTCATTAATATTTGTAAAGTCTTTAGAGTTTGAGTGCTCTCGTGCTGGAATGCGTATTTAGCCCATCATCAAGAAGTAGTGGAAAACACCATCAATTGATTATTTGTTCTTTAAGGGCTGTGCACTTTCCCCCTCCAGCCTGGAACACACTTCTCTTCTTCTTTTTAATTTTTACACTATAGCAAGGTATCCCCCCCCCCTTTATTACAGTGGTACTGGATTTGTGCTAACATATGGGGTTTTTTTGTCATCTGAAATGCCTCTGGGTGTTTGTCCCTTGTGGCAATGAAAAACCAGTGTGTGCTTGTGTAATTGACAATAACGATTACCGTATTTTTTGCTCTATAAGACTCACTTTTTCCCTCCTAAAAAGTAAGGGGAAATGTGTGTGCGTCTTATGGAGTGAATGCAAGCTGTGCAGCTATCCCAGAAGCCAGAACAGCAAGAGGGATCGCTCCTTTTGCTGTGCAGCAGTCCCTCTTGCTGTACTGGCTTCTGGTATTCAGAATATTTTTTTTCTTGTTTTCCTCCTCCAAAAACTAGGTGTCTTATAGAGCGAAAAATACGGTATGCTGTCTTTTGAAGTGAGGTTGTAACCTACCTTCCTTTTCCTCTTCCTTTTCCTTTTCCTTTTCCTGCAACCCTGACAGGTGCTTTCTGGAGGGATGCAACAGAACAGATTGATCGCAGGGCACAGATCCTGACTCACTACACTTGTGGCTTTATCTATAGGTTGTACTTTATGCTTTCTAAGTGCAGTACTATGTGAAATCCAGGCAGGGGGGGTGGATGAGAGAAACGTACGTTAACAAATGTAGCAGCTGGCTTGAGATCTGCCCCTAAGTTTAATGCAAACTACCTCATAAGGAGGAAGTCCTGGAGTCTTAAAAACCAGTGGTATGTACAAATAGGCTTCTAGGCTTCTGTATATGAAAACACTGTTGTTAAAGAAAAACAGAAATCCACATAATGCTGCTCTAGCCCTGACCCATGGGGGGGGGGGGAATGAAAAACTGTACAGCCCCAGGAATCTCAGCTCTGACTGTAATTCCAGTAGGGCAGCCTTGGGCAGGCTGCGTTGCTTTCTGCTTACAGTACCTACCTCTAAGGGTGTTGTGAAGATTGACTGCTTTGATTTTTGTCAAGGAGAAAAAGCACTTAGGTATGTCGTCTTGTTTTCTTATAAGAAAGTTGCTGTCTTAAAATAGCCCCCAGCATGCAAGCAAGTGTTCTGACATATCTCTCAAATCCTTTCCTCCTTGTGACCTCTGAATAGCAAACACCAAACAGGACACACTAAGGAATTAACTCAACAATATAGCGGACAAGACTATTCCTAAGTTTAAGTAATGCTGGAAGCATTCAGTGTAAGGATGTAAGAGTTGTCGGAGGAATTTACTACTTCTAGTAGTACCACTAGTACTTAGTTAATGTCAGGGCCACATGTCTAGACCCACAGGGCTTGAGAAAGGAACTGAAGCCTAAGAAAGCCCAAGGTCCAGCTGTGGACTAATGGCAGACGGACAGTATTTTATTATTTATACGAGCCCTGGCCAGTCAAAAAGCTTCATACTACCTTTCAACTGGAGGGGCTGATGTTACACACTCTTATTGCTCCTCTATGCCTGAAGAGGGCTGAGCCCATAAAGTAGCACACCAGGCTAAGCCCCAGTCTTGGTCTCTGAAGCTCTTGGATCAAGTTCTGGAGTCCAAAACAATAATGGATGTACTCCCCTGGTGTTGAACAGAACCATGTTTTCGTAGTTAAGATGCCTTCATTGGAAGTGATGGAGAAGGAGCTATATTGGATCTCACCCAGTAAGGACTGTTCCTTATTCTCGACTTCTAGAGCTGTTTTAGTCTAGTTCTCCAGTGCCAAACTGCATCCAATGCAAACTTGGCCAGCTTTAGAAATTCCATTTTTTTTTAAAAAAGCATTCTGCCATGACAAAGATATGAATCATTGTGCTTGGTAGTGTAGCTTGGCCCAAGTAACTTCACCTGTCTGCCTCAAACACCCACACATCAACTCACCCCAAATTGTGAGTGAGGAATATTTAAAAATACCTACCTCACAAATGGAAAAGTTGTGAGGTGTAGTAAATGTCTGTAAAGTGCTTTGGAATCCTTAGGCGTGTAGAAAGACAAAGTATTGTAATTAAATAGCTTTGCTCTGTTTGCTATGCTACCATTTGTGAAGAATCCCTACCATTGCCACCACAGTAGGGGAGGGTTCAGGCATGGAACAGGTGTTCCAGTCTAACACAGAAAGCTTTGAAAATAATAAACAACAATGTTTTTGGAGACTAATGCTTTATTATTGCTCTTATTTTTGTGAACTCAAAACCATGCCCTCTCCTTTTTCCTCCAAAGATCCAGATGTCTTGAAATAAAAAAAAACAAAGCAGAGCATTGTGATTGCTGTCTAACCTTTTGGTTAAGTTAATTGTAGGTACTGACCTGGTTATTTAAGTGTTTAATATCTATTTGCTGTAAAGTTTGTACATTTTGTAAAACTTTTCTTCCTCAAAGAAAAAAAAAGTAGATGTCTAAAATCGTTGTACATCGGATTCTTTTATACTCCATCATTTGGCACAAAAGTGTGGTTTTTATTTAGAATAATAAAATGAAAAACTCGAGAGTGTGGTGCATTGCTCAGTTTGTGGTTGACACGCTATGGAAATATTATCAGATCAAATGATAACAGAGGCTGCTCACCTGAGTCTTCTGCCTATGCCAAAGGACTTTGCTCTGGGATACTGGTACTCCTGACATCTGTAAATTCCTTGCACAAGGAGAGGCTGTTTTGCATGCAGAAGGTTCCAAGTTCAGTCCTGAGCATCCCTAAGTAGGCCTGCAAGAGACCTCTGCCTGCAACCCTGAAGAGCTGCTTCCAGTCAGTGTAGGCAGTACTGAGCTAGGTGGACAAATAGTCTGTCTCTGTATAGGGCAGCTTCCTTTGTTTCTATATTCATACATACAGACTTATAACTTACCGTATTTTTCGTCCCATAGGACGCACCGGCCTATAGGACGCACCTAGTTTTTTGGGGGGGAAATAAAGGAAAACATTTTTTCCTTTATTCCCCCCCCCCAAAAAAAACCAGGTCGGGGAATCCAAACCAGGTCGGGGAACAGCGGGATGGCGGCGCTGCACCTCCCCGCTGTCCCCCAAGCTTGTGGGGCTGCCCGATGTCTGCCCGAAGCGCGGGGCACTCTGCTTCAGCGCTCCCCGTGCTCCGTGCAGCAGGCTGCTATCCGCAGCCTAGGGAGCCCTGCGGTAACTCCCGCAGAGCTCCCCAGGCTTGCAGATAGCTTCCTGAAGCCTGGAGAGCGAGAGGGGTCAGTGCGCACCAACCCTTCTCGCTCTCCAAGCTTCAGCGAAAGCCTGCATTCTCCCCACAGGACACACACAGATTTCCCCTTCATTTTTGGAGGGGAAAAAGTGCGCCCCATAGGGCGAAAAAATACGGTATATTTTTGCCAGTATTGGGGGAAATGTTTGGGTCTTTCTACCCCCTGCAAAGGAACCAATGTGTTGGGTTATTTCTGATCAAATTGGGTTGGAATTAATTTTTCCTGCCTTGGCCTGAAAAACCTTTGTCAGGGCTGTTCATTCCCTTTTAGATAACATTCGAATGCAAAAGTCAACTCAGTGTGTTATAAACATCCTGCTTCCTTGTCTTCCTTCCCTAAACTTTATCCAAGTATTTTTTTTTAAATCCAGATGTTCACTTATGTCCTTCAGCCCTTGGATAAGAGTGCTATTTTTAAGCGATTTGTTATCTTCTAGCATTTGTAGTAACCTCCTCTTTTACCTTCTGTTCATATTGTTCTGAGATTATACTTGGCCTGGATCTGTGCCCCCATCACAATTCTTGTAATAAAGGCCAAAATGGCACTACATAGGAAATGCTGAGAACATTTTGCTCAGCGCTTCCTCACATGTCTGACCTTGACCTCTAGGAACATGTGCCTTCCTATAACCACTTAACTCTCACTTTAGAATGAGGGATCTCCAGATCACATACCCATTTACCCCATGTTTATGTGGCAGATTCCATGATAATATTGGCTAAAAATTAGGCAAAGCTAAGTCACCAGCAGCGGGTGGCGCTGTGGGTTAAAGCCTCAGTGGCTAGGGCTTGCCGATCGAAAGGTCGGCGGTTCGAATCCCTGCGGCGGGGTGCGCTCCCGCTGTTCGGTCCCTGCGCCTGCCAACCTAGCAGTTCGAAAGCACCCCTGGGTGCAAGTAGATAAATAGGGACCGCTTACTAGTGGGAAGGTAAACGGCGTTTCCGTGTGCGGCTCTGGCTCGCCAGAGCAGCGATGTCACGCTGGCCACGTGACCCGGAAGTGTCTTCGGACAGTGCTGGCCCCCGGCCTATAGAGTGAGATGGGTGCACAACCCTAGAGTCTGTCAAGACTGGCCCGTATGGGCAGGGGTACCTTTACCTTTAAAGGTAAAGCAAACTAAAAAGCTCAATTTGATAGAGTCTATACCAGGGGTGGGGAACCTTTGGGCTTCCAGATTTTGGTCTCCCATCAGCTCCCATTAGCTCCAGCCAACATCATTAATGGCCCGGGCTGATGGGAGCTATAGTTAGGAAATCTGGAGGGCCAAGGCCTATTCACATTATTATTTGAACATTTTGGCAGCCAGGCATCCCAACGCCACTAAATCCCACCTCCATATGTTGGCACTCACTCCATGGTTGTGTAATCTCATCACATGCAAGGATCCAGTTTTTTTCATACCTTTGCAAATACGTTTTTTGAGCTAATGATACCATGCTAAAAATCTGAGTCCTTGGTTTTGTGAACAGGCCCTCAGATCCTCAACTTCCATTTTTTAAAGCTTTATTAGGCACCACTGGGCTGGAACCCTGTCAATAGGGTTAGCAGAAGCTTCTTGATTCAGTGAGCAGAACTGCAACGCTCCTGGTTAACTCAGGAACTGAATCATCACGTTTTCCTGACTCTACCAGAAAGGACAACGGAGTTCACCCCAAGCCAAAACTTCAAGGTGGGAGTGCATTCCCTTGGGAGATAAATCCCAGGCACCAGTATTCCCTCAGGAGAGGTCTGTAGCCCCAGCATTGCATTCCCTTCTCCAACCTCAGGCTGGCATCCCTGGGTGTAAATGTCTCTGTGGTGACATAAATAAAAGGCTGCCTGCGCACAAACTGCTAGAAGGGAGTTGTTGGTATCCTGGTTCCTCAGCCACAAGAAGTAACTACTGTATTTTTTGCTCTATAAGACTCACTTTTTCCCTCCTAAAAAGTAAGGGGAAATGTGTGTGCGTCTTATGGAGCGAATGCAGGCTGCGCAGCTATCCCAGAAGCCAGAACAACAAGAGGGATTGCTGCTTTCACTGCGCAGCGATCCCTCTTGCTGTTCTGGCTTCTGAGATTCAGAATATTTTTTTTCTTGTTTTCCTCCTCCAAAAACTGCACCTGCGTCTTGTGGTCTGGTGCGTCTTATAGAGCGAAAAATACGGTAGTTGGATGCACATAAAAGGACCTTGGCAGTCCCTGTTTCACCCTTGCAGGGGCAGAATTACAGTCTTTGTGCCATCTATTTAATGATCAAGACACCCTCATGTTTTTAGAATGTAATTTTCACTCAAAACTCTCCACAAATAAGAGGAAATTGACAGAAATCTCTATCTTCCAAATAATCATAAAATTACAGGGTAGCAGAAATCAGAACATTTATTTCCATAGTTATTTTTTTGAGGTGGGGGATTGGATGAGAGTTACTAGAAACACAGGGCACAGCAGCATATAATCACATTTCACCCTGTATGGCCCTGCTTTCCCAAGATTTCAAGAAGCACTGATGTGTATGCAGAGAGGTTCTTACTGAAGACTGCCCTTTGCTAGCGAGAGAATGTCTGAATACACAGGATCGTGTTGTGGAGCCACAGCAGTAAACCAAATCAAGCGCACTTTTAATTTGGCAAGGTGTTCTCTTTTGCTATGACAATGGAATGCTGGGTGTTAGAAGAGGAACCTTCGCCCCCCTTTCGATCCATGTGGTCTTTGGGGATGTACCTGACCACAGCAGAGATGAGCTTCCCTCGGAAGTTCTTGCTCAGGAAGTTGTACAGGATGGGGTTGACCACGCAGTGGAGAAGGGTGAAGCAGTCTATGATATCGTAGAAGAAGTAGAGGAAGTCCACAAAGTGGCAGTGGAGGAAGATGCTGGTACCTTCGAGCGTCAGCAAAAGCAAAACCAGGTGGAACGGCAGCCAGCTCACTAGGAAGACGGCGATGTAGGCGTAGATGACACGGCAGTGCTTCCTGCTCTCAGGCTTGTTGCTGCGCTTGATGTGCCTCGCTGTCAGTATGTTGAAGACTGCCATGATGGCGAAGGGAATGAGGAACCCAATGAAGGCAGTGAGCAGGGTGAGAGTAATGGCCCAGATGTCGTAGGTCTCCAGCGGGGCCATGAAGAAACATACTGGCTCAGTGCTGTCAATTAACTCCATGTGGGACACTTCTGGCAAAGGGACGATGGCAGCCAAGGCCCATATGCAGCAGCAAGCAATGCGTCGCACCAGGTGCTGGTGTCGGTGCCAGAAGTGGGAGGAGGTTGTCAAGGACACATAGCGGTCAACGCTCAGGCAGGTGAGAAAGAAGATGCTGCTGAACATGTTGGCAAAGTAAAAGTAGTGGGTGAAGTGGCAGAGGAAGCTCCCCCAGAGCCAGGTATAGTCAAGCATGGCTTGCAGCATCCAGACCGGTAAGGAGAGGATCACTCCCAAGTCTGCAATGGCCATGTTGAAGATGTAGAGGTTGACCAGGTTCTTGTGGCTTCGGGTCTGCCAATTTACCCAGATCACCAGAAGGTTCTCCACCAGCCCCACCACAAAGATGATGAGGTAGAGGACAAAGAGGAACACCCGCTTCACGCTCTCATCCAGCCCCAATCTGCAGTAGCTGAAGGTGTAGTTGAGCAGGTGGGCAAGCTCTGTCAAGTTGTGGTACTCTCCGTATTCATTAAAAGGCAAGAGGTGGTCAGGCTCTCCCATTTTGGGTCAAAAAGTTAACTGTAAGAAGAAATGGTGGAGAGACTTCAGTACTAGTAGATCTGGGCTGATTTTTCCACTGAACCAAATTAAGGAGGGGTAATCAGTACCGGAAAGTGTGATATGCATTGCTCATTAGCACAGTTGCAACCCTTTGCTATGAATCCACATCAATTCTAAGCAGTTTTGTGTGTGTATGTGTATAGGCTCTGAATTATTAAAAGAACGGGTTGCTGTTTTTTTTCTATCCATGTGAGTCACTAGGACTCCTAACTGATTTGGGATTTTAAAGGTTTATTTATTTAGATAAGAAGAATGTCTAGTCCAATATTCCTTTCCTATCATGTAAAGGGACGTGGGTGGCGCTGTGGGTTAAACCACAGAGCCTAGGACTTGCCAATCAGAAGGTCGGCGGTTTGAATCCCTGCGACGGGGTGAGCTCCCGTTGCTCGGTCCGTGCTCCTGCCAACCTAGCAGTTCGAAAGCATGTCAAAGTGCAAATAGATAAATAGGTACTGCTCCAGCGGGAAGGTAAACAGCGTTTCCGTGTGCTGCTCTGGTTCGCCAGAAGTGGCTTAGTCATATTGGCCACATGACCCGGAAGCTGTACGCCAGCTCCCTCGGCCAGTAAAGCGAGATGAGCGCCACAACCCCAGAGTTGGCCACGACTGGACCTAATGGTCAGGGTCCTTTACCTTTACCTATCATGGGAAACCATATACCCATGGGAATCCTGCAAGCTTGGCATGAATGCAATAGTCCTATCACACTCATGTTCCCCATTCACTGCCTTTGATACCTGAAATGAGAGGCCTTCAGTGAGATGGGTAGATAATGACAACCTTATCCTCCATGAATTTATCTTAACCACCTTAAAAAACCATCCAAGTTGACGGCCATTACCACAACTGGTGCTGGCCAATTCCATAGTTTAACGTGTGTGTATGTGTGTGTGATATTTTAATGTTGTTCTATGTATTTTAATCAAAGGCAACTGTATTTTCATAATTGGTTTTGTTCTTGTTATTTTGATGTTTTTCAGTTGCTTGTGACTCACCTTCTTGAAAGGTGGTATATAAATTCTTTTATTAACTACAATGACTACAACTCTGCGCTGTGTGACAAACTCTTTTTCCCTGTCCTGAATCTACAACCCTTCAGCTTCATCAGTTCTAATATGTGAGAGGGAGAAAAACGTCTCTTGATTCACTTTCTCTACACTATGCATAATTTTACATGCCCCTCGCATGTCTTTCTTTAGCTGCCTTCCCCTGTAAGTTAAAGAGGCCCAAACATTGTAAGCTTTGCTCACATGGGACTTGCTCGAGCCCTTTCATTATTTTGGTTGACCCCTTTTGCAAATTACTGTATTTTTTGCTCTATAAGACTCACTTTTTCCCTCCTAAAAAGTAAGGGGAAATGTGTGTGCGTCTTATAGAGTGAATTCAGGCTGCGCAGCTATCCCAGAAGCCAGAACAGCAAGAGGGATTGCTGCTTTCACTGCGCAGCGATCCCTCTTGCTGTTCTGGCTTCTGAGATTCAGAATATTTTTTTCTTGTTTTCCTCCTCCAAAAACTAGGTGCGTCTTGTGGTCTGGTGCGTCTTATAGAGCGAAAAATACGGTGTATTATACTACAACAGCAGCTTCCATTTAGGCAAGTGTGGTCGGTCAAAGTGCACCGGGGAGACTGCCCTCTGCCCTTCCATCCCAGAGTTATCCTTTCCCCAGTGGACCTGCGACTCAGTGGCAACTGAGAACGCTGTGTAGCGACAGATGAGTGTGTGCCTGAGGAGCGTCACTGTCACAAAGAAACACGGGGCTTCGGAGAGAAGTGCTGGCTGCTATTGAGAGAGGCAGAGGAAAATGTGAGGCAATGGCAAGGAAGCAAGAAGAGGCAGAGGATTGGCAGGCCAATCGGGGAGGTTCAGCAGGAGAGCCTATGCCCTGCCTAAGGTACCAGGCTCAATTTCGGGCATCTCTAAGGAAAGGATCTGGGGAGAGAGCTTACAGCACTTAGCACATTTATATATAAGCAGTGAATTAGCTGTTAATTCATCTCTCTCTCCATCTCTCCTGACTACTTACCGCACATTGCTACAGTTAAGCTACAAACCACTCTAGAATTACGATTCATTTGATTTAATGCTCAAAGCTAAATCAAAAGGCTTACAGAGATTATAATGCTGCCTCTTCAACGGGGTATGTAGATAACTCACTAAAGAGCAGCTGTTAGTGAATAGGTTTAGGTACTTACTCCCAAAGGCCTTGGCTAAGGTGAACTATAGTTCCCAATATAGCCCTCCTATTGGCCTTGCAACCTGGCACCTCCTGCCCTAACTGTTCCCCTATGAAAAATTTCACCGCACACCACTGGCCACTGGGTTGTGTGCACCTGGGTTCTACTCAAAGTAGACCCATTGGAATTAATGGAGGTAAGTTAGTCGTGCCCATTAAGGTCAATGGGCCCATTGCAGTAGGCCTAGCATTCACTGCAGCTCATATTTCCCAACCATGGAATTCTGCAAAGTGCAGCTTAGTGAAAAAGCTCAGGGATCTCTACCAAAAGATTCTCAGAATCATGATTCTCAGAATCAATTAATTAGGATTCTCAGAATCAAGATTTCACAGAACAATAGCTGGGATAGCTCAGTCGGTAGATCTGAGTTCAGGTCGTGGGTTCAAGCCCCACATTGGGCAAACGTTTCCTGCATTGCAGGGGGTTGGAATAGATGATGACCCTCGTGGTCTGACCCTTACAACTCTACAATTCTATGATTCTAGGAACTCCTGAAATTAATAAGGAAAGCCACAACAGTTCAGCCATATGCACACAAAGGAACAGTGCTGTAAATATGCCCTCAGTATAGCTTTTTAAAAATCTCCCCTTGTCTCTTTAAATGCAGATACACCTGAATACTGGAAAAAATGGTATTAGGAAACTGTGGATAATATAATCAATAATATCACAGAATTGCAGAGTTGGAAGGAACCCTAAGGATCATCTAGTCCAATACTCTACAGTGCAGGAATATGCAGCTGTCCTATACAGGGATTGAACCTAAAATCTTGGCATTATCAGCACACAGCTCTAGTCTAACCAATATAATCCATAATCAAACAGTTGTCGTCCTACCCATCTCTTAAGAGACTTAAAGGTAAAGGGACCCCTGACCATTAGGTCCAGTCGTGGCTGACTCTGGGGTTGCGGCGCTCATCTCGCTTTATTGGCCGAGGGAGCCGGCGTACAGCTTCCGGGTCATGTGGCCAGCATTATTAAGCCGCTTCTGGCGAAACCAGAACAGCGTACGGAAATGCCGTTTACCTTCCTGCCGCAGCGGTACCTATTTATCTACTTGCACTTTGACGTGCTTTCGAACTGCTAGGTTGGCAGGAGCAACGGGAGCTCACCCCGTCACGGGGATTCGAACCGCGAGCTTCTGATCAGCAAGTCCTAGGCTCTTAGGAATACCTCATTGAGCTTGTATGTTAAAATGCCCAGGTTTAAATAAGGGTGGCTGCTGGAGCACATTCATGCACTGTTATGTATGCATCTGTTTCCTCACTAACGACATTTATATTTCACATTTCTGCACATGCACTTGGTGCACATTCCAATATAAAACTATGGCTTACTCCAGTTGGCTGTTGATTCTCCAAGGTTTAAAGGCAATCCTGCAATCTGAAATCTGAATGTCAGGGGTAGAACCAAGGACCGGAGTGCTGAGCTACAGCTCACACGGGCAGCTCAGAAAACAGTCAACATTATTTTTAGCGCCCATTCTGAAAATATCTTCAGCAATCTTTCCCAGCCCTGCTTCACACGAGAGCCTTTAATCGAAGATGGTGCCAGAAAATACAAGCCTGGGACCATATACGTGCAACCTGCATGCTGTGCTACTGACCTGTGACCCTCAAGCTTTCCCACACTGATGCTGATTTTGGAAGAGGCTAGTTCTCAGACACTGACAAGAGAGCACTGATTGGTTTGTTCCTAGTAACAGAAAAACCTTTTATTAAAGCGGTCCAGATGACAGCTTTTTATAAGATCAGATGTGTGGTTGGTGAAGGGTTGGCTTTTGAGTGCCAGACGACTCTTCCTTCATTCAGGAATAGGAACAATTCCACACCATAAACTTAAAGCAAATCCAACACACACTTAAGGCACTTGACTTCCATCGAGAAGACGGATATGATGGCCATCTTCAAATACCTCAAGGGCTGTCACATGGAAGAGGGAACAAGCTTGTTTTCTCCTGCTCTGGAGAGTAGGGCATGAGCCAATGACTTCAAGTTGCAAGGAAGGGGATTCCAACTAAACATTAGGAAGAACTTTCTGACAGTGGAATGGTCTCCCTTGAGAGGTGGTGGACTCTACTTCGTGGAGGCTCATAAGCAGAGGTTGAGTGGCCATCTGTCATGGATGCTTTAGCCGAGATTCCAGATGGCTCCTTGAGTCCCTTCCAACTCTACAATTCTGTAATTCCATGATCAAAGAATCCTGAGAACTATAGTTTCCCTTCACAGGCAGTGCCGGATTTACGTATAAGCTAAACAAGCTATAGCTTAGGGCCCCACTCTCTTGCCCCCCCCCCAAAAAAAAATTTAAAGGAAAAGAAACTGGATGTACATTTCCAAAATATAAGAAAAAAAACAAATAAAACCTACATACAGCAACAGTGTTTTGTGCTGTGTAGGCTTCTATTTGTTATGTGCAAATGGCTTTAAATACCTATTAGGTCCATAAATTACCATATAGCATATATTCAACACAAAAAACAGCGACAATTTGTTGTTGACAAAGGACAGCTGGACATATGAAGGGCCCCATTACCTTCAGTAGCTTAGGGCCCCATCAAACCTAAATCCGGCCCTGTCACAGAGCTATAATTCCCAGCATCCCTAACACATTGCAGTTGCCAGGATTCCTTGGGGGAAGTCATGAACTTTACTTGTGCAATGGATGCGCTTTCAATGTATGGTGTGGAACTGCCATAATTCTGAAGTAGGTTCTGGCTTGGTGAAAGGAGAATTCGGTGCATCTCAAAGGCTCACTTTTATCATAGCATCTAGATCAAGGGAAGTAATAGTGCCACTACATTCTGCTCTGGTCGGACCTCACCTGGAGTACTGTGTCCAGTTCTGGGCACCACAGTTCAAGAAGGACACTGACAAACTGGAACGTGTCCAGAGGAGGGCAACCAAAATGGTCAAAGGCCTGGAAACGATGTCTTATGAGGAACGGCTAAGGGAGCTGGGCATGTTTAGCCTGGAGAAGAGGAGGTTAAGGGGTGATATGATAGCCATGTTCAAATATATAAAAGGATGTCACATAGAGGAGGGAGAAAGGTTGTTTTCTGCTGCTCCAGAGAAGCGGACACGGAGCAATGGATCCAACCTACAAGAAAGAAGATTCCACCTAAACATTAGGAAGAACTTCCTGACAGTAAGAGCTGTTCGACAGTGGAATTTGCTGCCAAGGAGTGTGGTGGAGTCTCCTTCTTTGGAGGTCTTTAAGCAGAGGCTTGACAACCATATGTCAGGAATGCTCTGATGGTGTTTCCTGCTTGGCAGGGGGTTGGACTCGATGGCCCTTGTGGTCTCTTCCAACTCTATGATTCTATGATTCTATCAAATAAAAGGTATCATGCTGCAGACGGACAAATGTTATCAAGAGAGTTCGAAAGAGGCTTTACTTCCCTTTTCAGGCACACATTATTTTGACTCAGTCACTTTCTGGTCAAACAGATTTTTGTGGGTTGTTTAAAATGATGCAAAGTCCTGCCACACCTGCTTAATAGTGGGACACGCAGCGATGCCTCTCAAAATTCCTTCTTTCACTCTCCCCAGAAGGACAGCAATCACTGCCTGCCTCCAACCTTAGAAAAAGATTCATAACTTGGCAGCCACTGCAAACAAATAAATAAAATAACTCGCACTTTCTCCAGGGCATTTGGAGGAAGGAAGGGAAAGTTGCTGCTTCTTTAAGCAGACGGAAATCTGGCATCTGTAACAGAGGTGTCTCTGGGAGGGTCTCTATACAAGCTTAGATGCTGGTGAAAAGTTTTGTTTCTGGAGGAGAGATGGAAAACCTGAAGTTTATTTCTATGCCTTGCTTACCTTATTGGAAGCCAAAGACGATCCTTTGCTGCGCTGAGATGATGGACCTCTGGTCTGAAGTCTCTCAACTTGGTAGCTCAGCTGGGTCTATCAGTGCAGTCTTTCCAGGAATGTGTGTTTGCGGCTGGCTGCCTTGCTGCTGCTTTTCCTCCCTCTACACAGGAAATGAGCATCATAGCCTGCTATCCTGAGAGCACAGGCTTTGGTGTAAAACGAGCTGTCAAACACGGTCCCATCCTTTGGACTTCCCTTTTCTTGAATGCATGCAGATTTGGCTCAGATGGCCTGGCAGGCACCAAGGACAGATATCAGTCGATTCAGAGAGGCCCATGACAACTTTCGAAGAACATCCGAGGATGCAGATTTTTCCTGAGGTTGATTTCCTTTCTCTGAACTGCTGTTTCAAAGCTTGCCTCCCTGGTCAAAACCACAGCCTGCAAAGTCAGGGTGAGCTGGAGCATCCATAACAATGCAACCAGAGTGCACTGGGTGTTCCTATAGAGTCAGCAAGAATGTCTCCTGTGATTCCAGTTGCGAGTTGTTTTCCTTCTCTTTGGCCTCTGTTTCCGTGTCTGCAAAATGGGAGGCCAATAATGATTCCTTGTGTGCTTTATGCCAGGGGTGGGGAAGTTTTGGCCCTCCAGATGTTGCTGAACAACATCTCCCACCAACACCAGCAGTATGGCCAATTGTCAGGGCTGATGGGAATTGTAGTCCAACGACATCTGGAGGATCAAGCTGTCACAGACTGGCTGGATGCAAAGGAGTGGGGGGAAGAAGGCTCAGAGCCAGAGGACTGGTGGTGGGACGATGATGAGTGGTCAGAGGGAGAAGAGGCAGCAGACTGGGAGGAGGAGGAGGAGGTGTCAGAAGCTGAAGAGGTAACAGGATTTAGTGAGCAGGAAGAGTCAGTGGCAGGGAGCAGTCCAGACCTGTCTGCCTGTCTCCAGGCACTGCGGTTGTCTGCAGGGCTGGATTTAGGTTCGATGAGGCCCTTAGCTACTGAAGGTAATGGGGCCCTTTATATGTCCAGCTGTCCTTTGTCAACAACAAATTGTTGCTGTTTTTGCTGTTGTTGAATATATGCTATATGGTAATTTATGGACCTAATAGCTATCTAAAGCCATAATGGGATCAAAATAAATAAATTCTGTATTACATGAAATCAATCAGTAGGCATAATACCCTTAGTCTATGCTGCCTGATCATCAGTCTACAAGCACTCTTTAATATTAGATAACAGGTACAACAGCTTGAGCTACATTCAGCTGTGCTGCACCGCAGTCTGCAGCTGCATGCTACATGTTGTTGTGCAACTAGTCCATGCAGAATGTAGGCACCCTATATATAGAAATGAGCAAACCAGTGATATTCTAGGGAGCAGGTTAGCAGGCGGTGCCCATTACTTACTGTATTTTTCGCTCTATAAGACGCACTTTTCTTCTCCTAAAAAGTAAGGGGAAATGTGGAGCGAATGCAGGCGGGAGGCTCTGCTCAGTGCTCCCTTTAAAGAGCCGCGTGGAGCATGGGCTGCCCTTCTCCCTCCTCAGGGAAAAGCCCCCAAGAGCCGCACACACACTCCGTTCGCTCTTTAAAGGGAGCACAGTTCTTGGGGGAGCCTTAGCTGCACACAGCCTCTCCCGGGCAGGGGGATGAAGGCTCCCCTTGCCCAGGAGAGGCTGCGCGCGGCTATCCCATAAGCCAGGACAGCAAGCGGGATCACTGCACAGTGATCCCTCTTGCTGTTCTGGCTTCTGGGATTCAGAATTTTTTTTTTCTTGTTTTCCTCTTCCAAAAACTAGGTGTGTCTTATGGTCTGGTGCGTCTTATAGAGCGAAAAATACGGTGCATCATAGGAGCCTATACAACACAAAACACTGTTGCTGTATGTAGGTTTTATTTTATTTGTTTTTTATCTTATATTTTGGAAACGTACATCCAGGTTTTTTCCCCTTTAATTTTTTTGGGCCCCCCCAAGAGTGTGGGGCTCTAAGCTATAGATTGTTTAGCTTATACGTAAAACCGGCACTGGAGTCTGCAATGGATCCTCACATGGGGGGGGGGGTGTTTGATGTTGCCAGCCTTCATGTCACATTTGCCGGCATCTTAGTAACAGGAGTTGGTCCGGAGCGCTGCCTGAAGCCAGCTCCTCACAGAGACAACTGATTTTGCAACTGGCCTGTGGACCACATGATACCTGACCTGATGTTCCTAAGTTTAAAATACTACTAGATCTTGTAGAGGAGTCATCGTGGCCCAAGGGTAGGGTACATACATGGTATATTTAAGGTCCCAGATTCAAATCTTCTTTCATTCCAGATCTGGGAAAGACCTTGGGTGGAGGAGGGCAGAGGAACATCTGTATTTTGATTTATAATTGGAACTGCATTTCACCAGAAAAGGTTAGCTTTTCAAAAGTGTGATGAGGTAAGAAAGACTTGTTGATTGGAAGAGCAGCAACATGGGGAGATGCAATGGTCCATCTCATTTGAGCTTGATTAATTCAGACGACTCTCTGCTCTGGGTTGTTCCAGTCACACCTGATCTGGAGGTGTGGCAGAATTAACTGTCCCACAGTGGAAGCTGATTGGAAGGAGCTAAGGCTCATCAGCCTCCACAGTGGGCAGGAATCATTGATTATGTACTTCACAGTTGTCTCTTGGCTTGCAGAGTCTGGTAATCACTCACGTTGGTCTCCTCGAGAAAAGGTGTAGTGGAATAACAGGGGAAACCTTGCTGGATCAGGCCAAGAATCCATCTAGTCCAGCATTCTGGCCAGCCAGATGTCTCTGCAAAACCCACAAGCAGCATATAAAGCAGGCATGTCCAAAGTCCACTTTGGGGGCCTAATCCGGCCCTTGTGGCAGTTTATTTCCTGAGGTAAAATCCTAAAAAAAAACCCTCAACAAGTTCAGTCCTAAAAAAAGCTCAACAATTTCAATCCTTTGATTTCAATAATATTTTATTAAGATTTTCCATAACATCACAAAAAGAAAAAATAAAAATAAAAAAATAAAAAACAATTACAAAAACAGTTCAACCTTTCATAACATATCTTGCATTTGCTTGTTTCCCGGACCTTCCCACACCTCCCCTCTTTGTATTCCAGTTCAATTTATTTATTCAGCAAATCCTTTCCCTCTTTACCTTTATCCTTATCTTGATCTTAATATATTATAGCTTTGACAATTCAGATTTGAATACACTGATATACCTACGACTACACCTTTTTAAACAATATTTTCCCACCTCTCTCTCTTCCCCCTATTTCTCACCACTATCCGCCTTATCGCTTAAATATTCATTCGAGATTTCTTCATATTTTTCCATTCTTATTTCGCATCGACACGCAATTCGTTCGTATGTAGCTAATCTGTCCATATTATCAATCCATGTTCTCAATGGAATCTTTTTGCGGCTCTTCCAATTCATCAAAACAAGTTTTTTTTGCTTCTAATATAGCATGGTACATCCATTATTTTTGACCCCCTGAAATCTCCCACGTTTCCGGAATATAATTTAGAATTAAATTCAGTTCCCCTAAATAACATTTTGTTTTTATTACCTTTGCTTCAATCCTAAAAAAAGTTTGGCCCTTTGGTCGGCCCTCATGGCCCTTCACGTCATCAAATCTAGCCCTCTTTGAAAAAAGTTTGGAGACCACTGGAAAATGGCCTTTTTCTGGCGATTGCTCTACAGCAGCTGGTATTCAGGAGTCTCAGAACACTGGAGGGTCCATACAGCCATATAATCCATATAGTCTGTATATCAGGGATGGGGAACCTGAGAACCAGGGGACAACGCCAGCTCCCCCAGGCCTTTCCATTTAGAATCATAGAATCATACAGTTGGAAGAGACCACAAGGGCCATCGAGTCCAACCCCCTGCCAAGCAGGAACCACCATCAGAGCACTCCTGACATATGGTTGTCAAGCCTCTGCTTAAAGACCTCCAAAGAAGGAGACTCCACCACACTCCTTGGCAGCAAATTCCACTGTCGAACAGCTCTTACTGTCAGGAAGTTCTTCCGAATGTTTAGGTGGAATCTTCTTTCTTGTAGTTTGGATCCATTGCTCCGTGTCCGCTTCTCTGGAGCAGCAGAAAACAACCTTTCTCCCTCCTCTATGTGACATTCTTTTATAGATTTGAACATGGCTATCATATCACCCCTTAACCTCCTCTTCTCCAGGCTAAACATGCCCAGCTCCCTTAGCTGTTCCTCATAAGGCATCGTTTCCAGGCCTTTGACCATTTTGGTTGCCTCCTCTGGACACGTTCCAGTTTGTCAGTGTCCTTCTTGAACTGTGGTGCCCAGAACTGGACACAGTAATCCAGGTGAGGTCTGACCAGAGCAGAATACAGTGGCACTATTACTTCCCTTGATCTAGATGCTATACTCCTATTGATGCAGCCCAGAATTGCATTGGCTTTTTTAGCTGCCGCGTCACACTGTTGGCTCATGTCAAGTTTGTGGTCAACCAAGACTCCTAGATCCTTTTCACATGCACTGCTCTCAAGCCAGGTGTCACCCATCTTGTATTTGTGCCTCTCATTTTTTTTGCCCAAGTGCAATACATTTGGACCTTGAAACTCTCCCCAGGCTACAGACCTCTGCGAATTTTCCTCGCACCCTTGCAAGTGCCATGCTATAGGGGTAAACTGGGGAAACCCGGGAGAGTTGGCGGTATGATGTTGTGTAGTATGTCCTAAAAAGCAAACTTTATTAGGTGGGGACAGACTCCGAGCTAAGCCCAGGGCCGCTAGGATTGTGACACAACTCATCAGCAAAAGATGATGGCTCTGCACTTTCTGGCAGGGAAGGGGGTGGTGTGAGGAGGGGACTTTGGCTTGGCTCCAGCAAGGGGCCAAAAGGCCTTTATGTTTGAAACAATTGCTGGAAATCTCCATTTCAGGCGAGGTCAACAATCAGATCGGAAGGAAGGCTTGGCTGGAACAGGGAAGTGCACTTGCACAGATAAGTCAGGCCTTTTAAACAACAAACCGAGCCTGGAAAACAGGTATCCTGGGTTTGCCCAGGACAGAACAACTGCCCCAGGAGCTGGGACCAACTTATTTAACCTATACCTTAGACTGTGTCCCCTCTCCCCAACCCCTCGCAGTAATTGTCCACAACTGGGACTGGTTTGGAAAACACTGAACTGCTATGTTGGGCCTCGTACGGTTCCCGCAGGCTGAGGGATCACTTTATTTCTCATGACTTGGTTCCGTGCAGCTGAGGTTAGATCTACACAGGGAGCGGGGCAGAATTCTGCAAGGGCAAAGTGGACTGCATCATTTTAGACTGCTTTGTAGCTTCTCGCTTGAGGCTCCTCTGGGTCCAGAGATCAGTTTCCTCTCTGTTTGGAGTAGAGATAAAATGAGAAGCCTTTTCCGTTACAAAAAAGCTGCTTGAGAAGGGTCCTTTCTCCAAGACCCTGACAGATAGCAGGTTATATAAACTGCCTTCAGGAAGAGAGAAAGGAAAGCGCGATAAGAGAGGCTGAGGAAGGCGACTTCGTTTCCCGTCTTATCATTCACCCCACTCCCATCCAAACTGAACCTTGTCAGCACTTTGGTTCCATGTGAAATCTTGCAAAGGAATAAGGTCTCTGGCATCCTCTTCGAAGAGCATTTTCACACGTGCGACCGGGTGGGGCAGCCCCCTCCCCAAATGACCACTGAGAGGGGCAGATGGTGGTGGCAAAGGCAAACTGGCTGAACACCTAGGCTGGCACGAGTATTGCGCTGCCAATGGGGCAGTCAGCTGGGGACATCCATAGTCACAGAAGCTCTTCTGAAAAAAACACATTATACTTTTACGCAACAAAATAGTGCCTATTGTTGATGTTTAAGCATCAGGGCAGCAGAAGCAAAAATCCATATTATTCCAGTAGTCATGATGGTGCTGTGATTTAAGCGGATTTCGAATGAGCAACTACGAATGCTCAGAGTTTTCCTTTTCCTGGCAAGCTGTTTTGTATGTTCCGTAACACGATTAGTACTCCAGCGTGTACTATGCTGAAGGAATGCTGAAGCAGTTGTAAAGCATGAAATGGCAATATGCATATTATTTTTATTTATTAATTAACTTTGTTAGTCACTTTATCTTGCCCAGGACAACCCAAAGTGACTTACAACCAAACAAACAACCAACCAACCAAACAAAAAACTCTACATGGATACATTAAAACCAAGAAGGGTGGGTGGGGAGAAATACATTAAAAACATTTCACCCACTTCTAAAAGACCACAGATAATTAAAAGCCAAAGGCCTGGTTACAGAAGAAAGTTTTTGCCTGCCACCTAAAGATGTCTAATGAAGACACCAGATGGGCATTCCTGGGGAGAACATTCCACATATGTGGAGCCACCACAGAAAGGGCCTGTTCTCGGGGTGCCACCCTCTGGACCTCTCGTGGAAGAGGGTTTCAGATGATGACTGTAGGTTCATCATCAGTTAAGATGTGCCCTAGCTTTTCCATTCAGTCAGCCATTATATTATTGGTCTGATCAGGAAAAATGTATTTTTTCAGAAACCGTATTTTTTGCTCTATAAGACTCACTTTTTCCCTCCTAAAAAGTAAGGGGAAATATGTGTGCGTCTTATGGAGCAAATGCAGGCTGTGCAGCTATCCCAGAAGCCAGAACAGCAAGAGGGATTGCTGCTTTCACTGCACGGCGATCCCTCTTGCTGTTCTGGCTTCTGAGATCCAGAATATTTTTTTCCCTTGTTTTCCTCCTCCAAAAACTAGGTGCGTCTTGTGGTCTGGTGCGTCTTATAGAGCGAAAAATACGGTAATTAGCATCTGGTACGGAAAGCCAGTACAGTAGTACCTCTGGTTACATACTTAATTTGTTCCGGAGGTCCGTTCTTAACCTGAAACTGTTCTTAACCTGAAGTACCACATTAGCTAATGGGGCCTCCTGCTGCTGCTGTGCCACAGCCGCACGATTTCTGTTCTCATCCTGAAGCAAAGTTCTTAACCCGAGGTACTATTTCTGCGTTAGCGGAGTCTGTAACCTGAAGCGTATGTAACCCAAGGTACCAGTGTAGTTGTTACTGGTTTGTCCATACTCTGATCAGATTCTGTCTGGCTCCATCCATACATTCAGCTGCCATATTCTGCCTTGCTCTGCTACAGTCCATTTGCCTCTTTGTGCCCATCCCCACATCTTCTAGTCTCCTCCAGGCTCCACCCTTCATCTGCCTTGACTCTGCCCCTTGTCCCAATCTAGAGGGCCATCATCATCATCATTTTAAAAATGGAGGTTGACAGCATTGCCTGGTCCCTTGGAGCTCAGGCAGTAAAGAAGAGCAGGATGGTGAATGGTAGATTGGGAGAAGATTCTGGCTAAGACTGATGTCTCAGCATCAGGGATGGACAAATGTCTCAGTTTTGTTTTCTTTCAGTTTCACATTTTCCCAGTCTTCAGTTCTCCACATTGCTGCATTAGTTTGCATTTTTAAAGTCCTCGTGAATATTCACCAGCATTTTATTTCAGATTTCTCCTAATGGGGACAGTTTTACATGCAATTTGTCTAATACACACCTTATTTGGGCAAACAATTGTCAGCATCGCCCTTGAGCCAGTGCCACTAACTGGACTCATCCACTTCAGCCCCGACTGGGCTAGGCGAGCTGGGTAGCACTTCCAGAAACCACCTTCTGCACAGGAACAGGTCAAAGTGCTGTGGACTCACAGCTTAGAGTTGTGAGCACCGGATTCACTTCCACAAATAGACAGTCGTCGCACAGCAGAGTACAGCAGAGTCTAGCAGAGTATATAAACAACTCGGAGAGCAGCTCTGTAGAATATCTTCTTTATTCTATCTACAACTATTATACAACTATATGCAGAGCTAAATGAGCCTAAGCATAAATAATGCTAAACCGCACTGAGTGTCTGCAGCTGCTCTTAGCAGCAACCTTATCTAAACACACAATCTCTCTCTAACACTCTCTCTCTCTCCCACACACTCACTGACTGACTGACTGACTGACCGACTCACTGACCGACTGACTCTTTGATGTGGTGCTGGAGCAGAATAAGTAGAGAGCAGAACTCGCCTCCTCCTCTCTGCAGAATCAGCAGACTTCTCAGGAGATTCTTGGATATGGGAGGGGTGAAATCTCCTCAACAATTTCCCCTAAGATAAAGTATTTCATATGCCATCTTCACTAATGTGTACCCATTTTTATGTGTAATGCCCCTAATTTACACATACTTGCAAACATTATTTCGTTGGGGAACTGAATCACAAAATTCAGAGAAATGCAAATTTTCGAGAATAGCTGTGTTATTGGAGAATAGCTGCATATTGTTTTGGAAAGTGGAAATTATGTAGGTTCACATTGAAATCCGAAGCAAAGCCGATTTCTCTCCTCTCCTGACTCAACAGTGATTCTTGATCAGGGCGAGAAACATACCACCCCCTAGATGTTGGGCTATGACTCCCCTCATCCAAGACCATTGGCCATGCCGGTGGAGCTGATGGGAGCCGGAGTCCAACGCCAGCTGGTGGGTCACAGATGTTAATAGCCACCCCTGATATTAATTTACCCTGGGGGGACACAAAAAGCAAAAGCTCTTGGAGCGAAGCAGAGGATGATCCACCTTGTTTGCTTCTGCCTCCTCATCCTGAGATTTGAGTTTTTCTCCTGGGAAACCCTAAGAAGAAGGCTGGCTGAAACTGTTTGGCATTTCATTGGGGTGGAGTGGAAATGCCACTAAAGATTATGTCAATCAATCAACCCATTTCTAAGACCTTTCGTGGATTTTCTTTTCTTCTTTTAATTTGGTGGGGAGCCAGTGGCCACCGTATCTTTTAAAAACCCAAAATGTCTTAAAACATTTACCCCCTCCCAAGTTTCCGAGTATCCAGCACATCAGTTTCATGATGGATGCATGTTCTCAAGAAAGCTTTCAACCCAGTTGTAGCACAAACCCTAAAACTTCAAGTCAAACTCTCTTTAAACCTGCCAACAACCCTGTACAATCCCAGTCCCAGTTTTGTGAAGATAGCACAAATTGTTGTTACATCTGTCATAAAGGTAAAGGGACCCCTGACCATTAGGTCCAGTCGTGACTGGCTCTGGGGTTGCGGCACTTATCTCGCTTTGTTGGCCGAGGGAGCCGGCGTACAGCTTCCGGGTCATGTGGCCAGCGTGACTAAGCTGCTTCTGGCGAACCAGAGCAGCGCACGGAAACACCATTTACATTCCCACCGGAGTGGTACCTATTTATCTACTTGCACTTTGTTGTGGTTTTGAACTGCTAGGTTGGCAGGAGCAGGGACCGAGCAACGGGAGCTCACCCTGTCGCGGGGATTTGAACTGCCGACCTTCTGATTGGCAAGTCCTAGGCTCTGTGGTTTAACCTATAGTGCCACCTGCGTCCCATACATCTGTCATAAGGGTGTGCAAATATGACAAGTTTCGGTTTCTCATATTTTCAGTCTTTAAGTTTAGTTCCCCTCATTTTCAGATGTGCCTGTGTGGGTTTTTCTTTAAAAAGTCCACATGAAAATTCTCCAGCATTTTAGAACTTCTTCTAATGCACATACCTTTGCATGCAATTCTGCATAATAGAATGTATTTTTGTATGTCGCTAATATATGCACATACTTTACTCCAGCATATGCATTTTTGTACAGAATGTGTGGCTGGGGAACCGCGTTGCAAAATCTGGAGAAATAAAAAATTCAAAGGATATCTGTTGTTTCGCATATTGTTTTAGAAAGAGTGATTTCCTTAGCTTTGCCTTTAAATGTGAATTGAATCAAATTGCACCCCCTGTCCCTAGTCCCTCGATCACAGTTTCCCCTGCTTGGGCAAAGCAAACTCGTCTGAACTGAAATACTCTGGACCCAAAGAGGCAATTGTGTGTTGCGGCTTCCCAGTCTGCATTTGATACTGCTCTCCCCCCCGCCCCCGGCAGCCCTGCTTCGGAAGGGAAAGAGCTGGCTCCCGGTCGTCACATCAGGTTTTATGATTCCTGTCGGTAGTCGCTGGTGCCCCTAAGGTGCTTTCGTCTCCTGCTGTTCTGTTTCCTCTGCACTTCTGTGGGTTTCCTGCCCCTTCCGCCAGTCCATGCGGCCTCTGCCCGCCGTGCCCCGATGATCTTCCTCCTATTGTCTTTGTGGCATGCCAGGATTCCCGCACTTCAGCCAGGGGTTCCTGGAAGAAGGCCAGATGGGCGCACTTCCCAGCGACAGCAGCAGGATGCGGCATCCCAAAGCCACGTTATGTGACTCAGGAGGGCAGAACGCACAGCAAAGATAATGAATGGCACCAGTTCCCAACATTTGCTGCGCCAGCATCCGGATACGGAGAAGGGCTGTGTATTGGCTCCTACACTGTGATAATAAGAAAAGGCAGAAAACCTGCTGAAGTATAAGATGCCTGTAGCATGCATGTTTACGCAGATGTAAGTCTCACTACTTAGGGACGCGGGTGGCGCTGTGGGTAAAAGCCTCAGCGCCTAGGGCTTGCCGATCGAAAGTTTGGTGGTTCGAATCCCCCCGGCGGGGTGCGCTCCCGTCGCTCGGTCCCAGCGCCTGCCAACCTAGCAGTTTGAAAGCACTCCTGGGTGCAAGTAGATAAATAGGGACCGCTTACTGGCGGGAAGGTAAACGGCGTTTCCGTGTGCTGTGCTGGCTCGCCAGATGCAGCTTTGTCACGCTGGCCATGTGACCCGGAAGTGTCTCCGGACAGCGCTGGCCCTCGGCCTCTTGAGTGAGATGGGCCACAACCCTAGAGTCTGTCAAGACTGGCCCGTACGGGCAGGGGTACCTTTACCTTTTTAAGTCTCACTACGTTCCTTCCCAGTAAGCGCATTTGGATTGCAGCTTAAGTATTACCGCATTCTTCCGTCTCTTTTTTAGGACTCCAAATTGAGAAAATGGAGGGAGATTGCCCACAGTTGCTGAGCTTTTTTGGGTGGGGGGATTGCCCAGAGTTGCTGAGCTTCTTTTGAGGGGGGATTGCCCATGGTTGCTGAGCGTCCCCCCCCCAGGGTTTATTTTTGTTTGCAAAAAAAACCCGCTCACCTGCAGGATTGCCACAGCCAATCACATGCACATCAGTGAAGCCACCAATCGTATGCACGCTTGCCAAAAGCAAATGCCAATCGCACGCCCTATTCCCGCAGCAGCCAATAGCCAGCGCACCTTGCTGCACACACCAATCACCTTCAAAAACACCGCTGACAATCTCCAGCTCGCGGCAGCCACCAATCGCCCATCTCACCTCTCCACTATCTGTGTATAAGACAACCCCAATTTTTTGGCATAATTTTTAAATAAAATAACACCGTCTTATATACAGAAAAATATGGTACATGCCAGTTTTATATTGGCTACATGCACACTATCCTGGAAATGCTTCCGTTCTTCTGATGCTCTGCCAGGCTAGGTGTGCTTAAACCTAACTAAGGCTGCCTTGCTCAGTAGAGTATTGGGCAGGCTGTCGGGATCCCTAACGAGCATAGCTGTCAACTTTTCCCTTTTCCTATGAGGAATCCTGGGATGCGGGTGGCACTGTGGGTTAAACCACAGAGCCTAGGACTTGCCCATCAGAAGGTCAGCGGTTCGAATCCCCACGACGGGGTGAGCTCCCGTTGCTCGGTCCCTGCTCCTGCCAACCTAGCAGTTCGAAAGCACGTCAAAGTAGGTACCACTCCGGCGGGAAGGTAAACGGCGTTTCCATGCGCTGCTCTGGTTTGCCAGAAGCAGCTTAGTCATGCTTGCCACATGATCTGGAAGCTGTACGCCGGCTCCCTCGGCCAATAAAGTGAGATGAGCGCCGCAACCCCAGAGTCGGCCACGACTGGACCTAATGGTCAGGGGTCCCTTTACCTTTACGAGGAATCCTATTCGGAATAAGGGAATTTCCCCTAAAAAAGGGGAAACATTGACAGCTATGCTAATGAGGCTGTGGTCGCCCCCAAACTGTCGGTATTTTGTGAGTTGGATCTGAGTGCGCACCAAAAAATTAGGTTTATGCAATTGAAGTCGATTCCATTGCTCTGTTGCCCTGGTGGAACAAATCCACTTAAAAACAAACAGACTGGCTTTTGTGGTTAGGAAAGTGGTGGGGAAATTCACATGGGATGAGTGAGTGATTAATGGGAAGATGCACAACCACATCACAGGCAAATCAGGATGAATGCTGCTTGCCATATGACCTCTCAACAAACAAATCAGAACAGTTGCTTGATAAAGACATAACCTAACCTCGCTTCGAAGCAAGTGCTATCATGCACTTTCCTGCGCAATTTTCTATCACTTTACTTATCACAACAAAATTGGTTTGGGGAGGGGAAGTGGGTTTGTTATGTAAGACCTCGCAATACTCTATACTTGCGAGATCTGAATTTGACCGTATGTGATGAATCCCACCCATGAAACTGTGATAGTCTGGAAACACCATATGTAAAAAGCACTTAGCTTTGGCTGGGCTGCGGCAACCCTACACATACTCAGTGACTTGGAAGTTTGCCTCCCAGAAATCCATGCGGTACTGAATTGCACTGTAAAAAATCAAAACACCTGGTGGATAAAGGTAAAAGGGTAAAGGGGACCCCTGACCATTAGGTCCAGTCGTGACCGACTCTGGGGTTGTGGCACTCATCTCGCTTTATTGGCCAAGGGAGCCGGTGTACAGCTTCTGGGTCATGTGGCCACCATGACTAAGCCGCTTCTGGCAAACCAGAGCAGCTCATGGAAACGCCGTTTACCTTCCCGCTGGAGCGGTACCTATTTATCTACTTGCACTTGACAGGCTTTTGAACTGCTAGGTTGGCAGGAGCAGGGACTGAGCAACAGGAGCTCACCCCGTCGTGGGGATTCGAACCGCCGACCTTCTGATCGGCAAGTCCTAGGCTCTGTGGTTTAACCCACAGCGAATTGCAAGCAAATTAAAACAATAACAGCATCCCCTCTTGTAAACAGTCCTCCAAGAGGCAGGAGCTTCAAAGGGCAAATCACTTTTGCCTTCCGCTTGTAAATTAGAACATTTGGACACACCTGACCTGATCACTTACCAAGTGTTCAAATTAGGAGAAGCGATTATGCAAGGAAAAGGGGCATCTTGCAACAGGCACCAAGCCCCTAACCATTGGTGGCTGCTGCTCATTTGGGCTGGTAGGGCAGAAGGCAAGGAAGCCAACAGCAGTGGACCCCAGAACCAATGATAAGCAGAGCGGACTAATTCTAGCTTTGTCCCCATGAGTTCTACAAGAGACACCTTGAGACTACGGAGGAGGAAGTGGACAGATTGTGCCACCTGCTGGATTGGTTGCAGGTACTGGCTGGCTGGAGATAGATGGAAGTTGCTGTGGCAGTGACCCATTCACTCTAACGGACAAGCCTCCCTGCACTCCTTAGAACACCTGTAGAAAGCTGCTGTGATTCCCAGCAGTCCATGCAGAGCTGTTTTACAGATGCTCTCTGCAATGAACATGCATAGACTGGGATGCAGCCAACTAATTCACACACACAGCACATCTCGAATGCCCGAATTTTTTTGAATCTCCACTTCAGGCATCCCCAAACTCGGCCCTCCAGATGTTTTGGGACTACAACTCCCATCATCCCTAGCTAGCAGGACCAGTGGTCAGGGGTGCTGGGAACTGTAGTCTTAAAACATCTGGAGGGTCGAGATTGAGGAGGCCTCAGCTAAGGGCTTCAACAGGCATGAAAGCTGGGCTCTGCTTGCTTTTTCTTTGCTGGTTGAAGAACTGCATGTACAAAAAGGTCCTCCGCATGCAGATCTGCTTCCCAGTCCAGCAGCTGATGTTGATTGTTGCATTTAGCCATTTTGCGAAAGCTTCTCTGCTACGCAGTTTGGGAAGGGGAGCAAGGTGCTTAACCCTCACCGACACAACCCTGCCAGACAGCGGATTGGTGAGATTTCTTAACTTTTCCATATTTAAAAAAATCAGCGCCACGAGAACAGCCTTGCTTCTCTTTATATACTCTGTTGCAGCGGAGCCATTATCACTGATGGATAGATGAAGGATGGATAGATTGAATTGCTAAGAGGAATTAGTGATGCCATTAAAATGAGCATGCTTCTTTTAATGCCGCCAGGAACTTTAGGAACGAAACTTTCCGCAGCTGTTTTGGATGTTGTTTCACTTCTTTTGGCCACTAAATGTGCCACTTCTAACTTCCAGCAGGTGGTGCTAGTGCACCACAGACAGTCCAAGGACCAGAGAACATTGACTTTCCCTTGAGAAATGCATAGCATCTTGCAACTCTGGTTCTTTCAATTAAATGATCGGTCAAATGAAGCAAATATTTTCCTCCAGAACCAGAGTAGGCTGGGGTGGCTCTGTGTCCTTCTAACTCCGTATCAGATCCAGTTCCTGGCTTCCTCCAAACAAAGGGTGTTTATTTGCCTAGATTGGGGCTTGTCTGAATCAGGAGACTGTTCTCCCCCCCCCCCTTCTGAAGAAGGTGACCCTGACCCTTCTGCTTAGATCCAGGATGGACATCCTGCAGCGCTCCAGATGTTGCTGGACTAGGGCTCCCATCACCCCTGACCCACCTCTGGCCTGGCTATTCTAGGAACCCAGCTGCTGACTCTAGAATTTGTTAACTGAAAGCATAAGAATCAGCTGAATTGATGTCTTTAAAACAGGGGGCAGCAAGGACTATATGGAATTGGCGAAAATGACCAGCAGAATCCGAGACCAGGGAGAAGAGCAGGTGGAGGAAGATTGGAAGAAATTTAAAGACTATTTACAGAAATATTATAAAATTAATGAATGTTAGAATGATGTTGGATGGAAGTTAAAGGGTTATTAGTAATAATGTGGTGAAGGAATATGGAAAAATGGAAGGTTAAAAAGATGAAAATCTACAGGTATAATATATTGAGATAAAGACAAGGATAAGATAGAGGGAAGGGATTTGCTGACTAAACAACTGAACTGGAATACAGAGAGGGGAGGTGCTGGGAAGTCCGTGAAACAAGCAAATGCAAGAAATACTATGAAAATTGAATTGTTTTTATTTGTTTTTTATTTTTGTATTTTTCTTTTTCTCCTCTTTTATGTGAAAATCTTAATAAAAATATCATTAAAAAAAGGGGGGGGGGCAGCAAGGTTCACCTCTCCTGGGCCGGTTCACTACAGCAGAGATCCCTCCATGGGCTGGATTGTGGGTGCGCATAAGCCCACAATTTCCAGCATCTGTGTCTGCGCAGACACGATTTCTGGCACCGTGGAAGCGAGTCCCTGTGCCGTGCTAGTTTAGCATAGCGTGTGGGGACTTGTTTAGTGGGTGGCTCGGTTCGGGGGTGGCTCGGGGGCCCGTTAAACGACCCCCGTGGGCCGCTTGTGCCCCATGGGCCTTAGGTTGCCAACCCCTGCTTTAAAACTCGGCCCAGCCATTTGGTATGGCTCCTTATGCTATTAGTCATCTTCCCAAGAACTTTCTGAAAGTATAGGTTGACCTGGCTCTTGTTTGTGTGACGCTGATGATGCGGATGACAGCTCTCTGTTGTGAAGTACCCAGTCAAGGGAAAAGCTTTGTTTCACTTCACTCCTCATTGCAAGCCAACTTCACATGTTCAATGAATGTGTGTGTGTGTGTGTTGAAACTGTACCCCACCATGCTTGCTCCCAGACTCCAGGGGTCTGATGGTGCCGACCTCAAAGGGCAAGCTTTGCAGGTACAAGCTCATTTAGCACAATTTGGAAACTAGGTCAGAGCAGGAGGAGTAGTAGAAGTAAGGTAAAGGGACCCCTGACCGTTAGGTCCAGTTGTGACCGACTCTGGAGTTGCGGCGCTCATCTCGCTTTATTGGCCGAGGGAGCCGGCGTACAGCTTCCGGGTCATGTGACCAGCATGACTAAGCCGCTTCTGCCGAACCGGAGCAGCGCATGGAAACGCTGTTTACCTTCCCGCTGGAGCAGTACCTATTTATCTACTTGCACTTTGACGTGCTTTCGAACTGCTAGGTTGGCAGGAGCAGGGACCGAGCAACGGGAGCTCACCCTATCGCGGGGATTCAAACCGCCCACCTTCTGATCGGCAAGTCCTAGGCTCTGTGGTTTAACCCACAGCGCCACCTGCATCCATAATAATAATAATAATAATAATAATAATAATAATAATAATTGCATTTGCACAGGAGTGGTTGAATTATGGGAGGAAATGTGTGCATTAAAAACAAACAAACAAACAAACAAACAAACAAACAAACAAACAAACATGAACACTTAACTCAGGGTTTATTCACACTATCTCAAATTTTACTTTGTAGTTTTGCCTCTTTCTGCATTTTTTTTTTTTGGGGGGGGTATGAGGGTGACATCTCAGTTTTCCTGGAGGTAAAACCCAATTTTCACCTAACTGATAGTAGCAGAGAAAGGTTTTCTAAAACCATTACATGCCGCTGTCCCATATAATGTGTGTTTGCCATATAATAGTTTCTGAGTAATCCCCCTCTGTCAGCTCCTCCTCTGTGCCCATGTCTCACTCACCAATTATCAACCCTCCTTGCCTCATTTCTTTTTCGTTGTTGCTGAAGTTCATCTCCAGCTTTCCCCTTCTCTCTTTTCTTTCTTTTCCCCCCCATCTTGATATTTTATTAAGGATTTTCTTGTTTTACAGAAGTAAGTGTAATGCCTCGTATTTTTTCCCCCCATGTAACATTTTTACAAATTCATTTCATTTGTTGAGGCATTAGGGGGAGAAGAAAAAAAAAAGAAAAAAGAAAAGAAAGGGGGGGTGGAGAGAGGGAAGATGGATGGGGGTGGGGTCGGGTGGCGGTGTTTCTATTATGTTTAATGTATGTAGAGTTTGGTGTCAGCATTGCTTGTGTTGTTCACTTGTGTTCCTTTGGTGGTGAGAGAGGTTGGGGTTGGCCTAGGGTGTGATTGTTTGCTTGTGATTGGCTGTGGTGATCTTTGTTTTCGTGTGTGAGTGAGGTGGGTGGGTGTTTTGGATCAGGTTAGCCATATTGATTTGTATGTTGTTGGTGGATTATTGTCATTGTCCTGTTGGGCTGTGTAAAGGGGAGCCATACCAGGGTGAAGGCGTCTTCTTCTGTTTGTCCCCGTGTCAGTTTCTCTCTTTTCTGGGTGGATTTACCTAGGAGGAAGTCCCTTTGCACTCCATGGTGCTTACTTCTGAGTAGGAGTACCTTTGACTGGGTTGTGGTAGTAAGGGATGCAGCCTGAATTTCCCTTTATTTATTTGTAGGAGGGGGGCTGTTGGGAGACCCTGAAAACACACACACACATAATGTGTGTCTATGAATGTGTCCCCCGTCTGAATACATTCAGAACGGACCACTTGCATGGCTGCTGTTGCTGATAGCAGTGCTGACCGCTGAAAACACATCGTTAGGTGGTTGTGGATATTAAATATAGTTTAAGCACGGCAGCAATCTAACGGGGCCCTGAAAATGCGAGAGAAAGAAAGAGAAGCAAGCAGAGTGCGTGTTTTTTTCTTGTTTCTGCCAGAGATAATGACAGAAGGGAGTGTCAGTTGGTTTTATGGGCTGCTTACAGAGGGTCCATAAACAGGTTTTTTTTTTTTTTAAAAAAAAATGAGCACCAGTATGACTCTAGATTTGAAATACAAACAGGCAGAAAATGTGGTCCCAGTACAACAGAATGAAGGGATTGTGAATTAAGTTTGCATGACACACACTTAACCCTAGGGGGCAGCAGAGGAAAAGGAATTCAACCAACTGTACTTTGATTTACAGATGGCATTTCCTGCAGCAGAAAATAGCAGAGGCTCTCATGGCACATGAAATACTAATATCATTTATTAAGCTTTTGTGGACTAGACTTCACATCACCAGGGAACTGCAATTGGGAATATTTCCTTGTGCCAAAGTCAAGAGAGTGCTCGCTCCCAGGACTGATCAGTAGTCAAATCAAAGCAGCAGTCTCCACAAAACCTGGTATGATAAATAAGCTGGCAGGATTAGGACCCTCTGAAGTATCCCAGTACATTTGAAAAATGGGGACCTTAAATCTTAGAGAGATCTTCAACCCGGGAATCCACAAGGTGTTGGCCTGTGGTCTGCTGCTGCCACCTAATGGCAATGTGATGCAATGGCAGATTTTATTTATTTTATTTTATTTTATTTTATACAAAGTGATAAAAGTTAAGCAGAACTTTTAGTTTAGGTGAGTGCTTAGGACAGGCATGGCCAAACTTGGCCCTCCAGATGTTTTGGGACTACAACTCCCAACATCCCTAGCTAACAGGACCAGTGGTCAGGGATGATGGGAAATGTAGTCCCAAAACATCTGGAGGGCCGAGTTTGGCCACGCCTGGCTTAGGGCTTATCCACACTTACAGGCCTGTGCTTAAAAACTCTGTATCAAAGTAGCCTCTTTTTTGCTCCAGAGCTTTCCTAGTGAAAATCCCCTCTCTATTGCTCAATTGGAGCAAAAATCAATTTGGGTTTTCCACGGACTGCAGTTTGCTCCAATTGAGTTTTAAAGAGCATATTTTCACAGAGACAGCTCTGCAGCAAAAGAAGGATGCTCAGACGCTGAGCTTTAAATTGCGGAAAGAGCAGAGGAAAAATAAATGTGGACAAGTGCTTAGTGTTCTTGGTTTAAGGCTCCACCAAACTGACCTTAATGTTCAGGTTACCCAGCACGCAATAGCTGGTGGGCTGTGCTAGACTTGGTGACTCACCGTCAGTAATGCATGGTAAATGTTAGGGTTCATTCAGTTCAATGAGTCTACTCTAAGTAGACAACCTTAATTGGAGACAACCCTAACTGTAGTGGGATCTCTACTCGCTGGCCTAAAAGAAAAGGTAAAGAACCCCTGACCATTAGGTCCAGTCGCGACCGACTCTGGGTTTGTGGCGCTCATCTCACTTTACTGGTTGAGGGAGCCGACGTTTGTCTGCAGACAGTTTTTCTGGGTCATGTGGCCAGCATGCTTAAGCCGCTTCTGGCGAAACCAGAGCAGTGCACGGAAACACCGTTTACCTTCCCGCCAGAGTGGTACCTATTTATCTACTTGCACTTTTTGGGGTGCTTTTGAACTGCTAGGTTGGTAGGAGCAGGGACAGAGCAACGGGAGCTCACCCCGTCGTGGGGATTCGAACCGCCGACCTTCCGATCGGCAAGCCCTAGGCTCTGTGGTTTAGACCACAGCGCCACCCACGTCCCCTACTCGCTGGCCTGCTTCCTGGTAATACAACCTTGTTCTCTTTTCTTTTAGGGCTGGGCATCTCTGGCAAGGCCAGGGGTACACAACCTTTTTGCAGGGGGCTTGGAGTCTGCATTCACGTCCGCCAACATTTCAGGGGCTGCATGCTACTGGGGGGCATGGCCTCCCCCCATCTTCTCTCTCTTTCACACACATGCAGAACACAACGACATGGCCCTGCGCACCACCACCATAGCTGATCTGTGCAGACAAGGTGAGGAGGAGGAGAGGGATGTTACTGTCCCATCCCTAGACACCAAATGATGCATCTGAGGTCCAGGAAGGAGGTGGTTCGAATCCCCATCAGGGTGCTGGGATTGGGCAAAGAGGCTTAAACTGAATTTATTTATTCCTTATTTTTTACTTTTGCCAAAATCAGTGAGGTCCTGGAGGGGGCTGATATAATGTTCCATGTTTAATTTTTCAGTCCCTTCCTCCAATTTGTCTTTTTCACAGCTGGGTTGACATTTTCATTGAGCTGTCCACCCCAAAATCTCTTTTCCGGTCATTTGTCACCAGTTCAGACCCTTTAAGTGCATAAGTGAAGCTACGGTTTGTCCCCCCCCCCCCAATATCTACCACTTTATACTTTCTTACACTGAATCTCGTTTGCCATTTTCATGTCCATTTAGCATTTTGAGAACATTATTTTGGAGCCCTTCACAATCCCCAATTTGGTGTCATCTGGTACCACCAAGTCCCCATCTTATCGAATTCAGGATTCCCCATTAGTAGACTGAAGGGATATTATCTGTTTGGATCAGTGCTTCTGCCAAACACTGCCACTGCCTGCCAATGCACGCTAGCTACGTTTATCCTACCCTTGCCATGCCGGGGCTGAATCCACTTTGACTTCCAGGCATAAGCTGAACACATGGGAAGCCATCAGCGTGGTTCTTCAGACCACAGAGGAGAGGAACTCTGTTTCTGAATGTAAAAATAAAAATCCCCACAAGTAGAAAACAAGCATATCAGGGTGAAAATTCCAACTTCCACTACTGTTCTACTTGCAGGGAGGAGGTTGCATGGAGAGGGACATTCTAAAATGCAATCACCTACCTGCAGCCTGCCAGGTGGTACAATCCACCCTATGCTTTCGTTTTGTTACTGGCCCCTGTCTTTGCTTTATCTGTACAACTCACTGAGCAGTATTACTGTTATTATTTTGCAGATGGGCAGACTGAGGCAGAGAGCCCGAGTAGCTTGCATGTAGCGGGGGGAAACTCTGTAATCTCGAAAAGTTTTCTCATTAAACTAATATCATGTGCATGGAAGCCTCCAATTCAAATCCTGCTGCCGCCACCATGACTTTACTAGCTGACTTTGAGGCAAGCCATTGTTCCATTAGGCTCAGTCCTTGCCCTTGCCCCTTTCTGCAAGAGGGGGATAATAATACTGGCCTACATTGGAAGGCTGTTAAGATGATAGTTGTGCAAGATTTAAGAATATATGGCATATTTACATGCTGTTGTGAGAGCCAGGCTGCTCAACATTTCCCTTAAAAACATGAGCATGAAATTTAGCTGCTTTTGCACGTTTCCGTTTTCATTTTTGACTAAAGGGGGCGAGGTGCGTAGTTTGAAAGCACCCAGGTTTTTAAAGCACCCCAAACTGGGGCACCCTGGCTACTTTCCTGCTCTCTCTCTCTCTTTCCTATCAGGCAGCTGCTTTCCTGTTCTCACAGGCCGGCAAACGCGGAGCTGAATGTTCTGTACCTGCCTCTAGGACCTAAAAGACGCACGGCTTTGCCAGAGCTTGTAATTTCGCTTAATTAAAGGAGTGATAAAGGATTCCGGCAGCCTCCAATTAAATGGCACGGCAGGGCGGAGGCAGAGCTTAAGGTATGTGTGTGTCCATGGGATTGTCACTGAGGTCAGGCTGCCATTTCCCTAAGCTGGGCCAGAATGTGCCCTGCCCATTTTCTCACACTGGCATCACAGCTGGCACACCCTCAGGGCAAATGGGACACTTATCCTGGCGCCAGGTCCAGGCCCTTTTGTGGGAGGGAGCCATGCAGCACCTGGGCACCCCAATTCCCCTGATGTCCTGGCCAGTGTTGGATTTGCGTATAAGCTAAACAAGCCATGGTTTCGGGCCCCACTCTCTTGCCCCCCCATTTCACTATTAATATAATTCTTCTTCATTGTATTTCAGTTGAACAATTACTTTGATAAAATACATACCGCATTTTTTGCTCTATAAGACTCACTTTTTCCCTCCTAAAAAATAAGGGGAAATGTGTGTGCGTCTTATGAAGCGAGAACAGCAAGAGGGATTGCTGCTTTCACTGCACAGCTATCCCTCTTGCTGTTCTGGCTTCTGAGATTCAGATTTCCCCCCCCCTTGTTTTCCTCCTCCAAAAACTAGGTGCGTCTTGTGGTCTGGTGCGTCTTATAGAGCGAAAAATACAGTATTTTGTTATGTGCAAATGGCTTTGGATACCTGTTAGGTCCACAAATTAACCATATAGCATGTATTCAACACAAAAAAAACAGTGACAATTTGTTGTTGACAAGGGACAGCTGGACATATAAAGGGCCCCATTGCCTTCAGTAGCTTAGGGGCTCACAAAACCTAAATCCGGGCCTGGTCCTGACCCACTGGGGGAACAAGCAGGGCTGATGCACCCAATTACACACACACACACACACACACACATACATACATACACACACAATCTTAATTGATTGATCTGTCTCATAAATCTACTTGTTATTTCCATTCGAATTAAGGGATAATTCTGAGAAATACACCCTCCCGCTTCTTTGTTTTTAAATCACGGATAACTTGCAGCAGCAGATACACACCTGATCTTTAAAGCACATTCCCTGCACATTTAAAGCACATGGCTTCCCCCAAAGTGTCCTGGGAACTGCCGTTTCTCCCCCACAGAACTATAATTCTCAGGACGTTTAACAAACTGCAGTTCCCAAGCTTCTTTGGGCAAAATCCTGTGCACTGAATGCACTCCAAATGTTTTGTGTGTCAGAAGGCAAGAGGCATTTCCTTTCCTTTGCATCCGCCACCCACCATTTTCTGTTAGTTCTTGCGCGCAATATATATTGATATTTAAGTCTGCTCTCAGATTAGCACTGGCCAGGAGCAGCTAGCCTGTGGCCCTGTAGAGGGGGCTGAACTTTGGCTCCCCTCACCCCAGGCCATTGGCCATGCTTGCTTGGGCTGATGGGAATTGGAGTCCGGCAATATCTGGAGGCAGGTGGACTCTCTCTCTCTACCTCTGGTCTAGAGTATCATTTTATAGCCAATCAAAATAAGTTTGATCTAACACTAATTTGCTTAATAATGCAGCTCTCAAAAAAAGCGGGGTAATCTCTTGGTTATCAGTCCACCATACGATCCAGTCCCTCATTCCAATAGCATTTATTTACTGTACCCTCTGTTTTAAATTATTATTAAAAATCCTCCTTCCAATTTGGTAGATGGCTAGCTGGGGAATTCTATGGGAAGAGAACTGGGTGGGTGTAGATGTGGAAACTAAGCCAGACTTGGCATGGAGCAGGGGGGGAATATGAATGACTTCTTAAAGACATTTATATCCCACTTAATTATATTCGCTTTTCTAAGCAGTGTAGTTAGGGACGCCGGTGGCGCTGTGGGTAAAACCTCAGTGCCTAGGGCTTGCCGATCGCATGGTCGGCGGTTCGAATCCTCGCGGCGGGGTGAGCTCCCATCTTTCGGTCCCAGCTCCTGCCCACCTAGCAGTTCGAAAGCACCCCTAAGTGCAAGTAGATAAATAGGTACCGCTTTATAGCGGGAAGGCTCGCCAGAGCAGCTTCGTCACGCTGGCCATGCGAACCGGAAGTGTCTCCGGACAGCGCTGGCCCCTGGCCTCTTAAGTGAGATGGGCGCACAACCCCAGAGTCGGACACGACTGGCCCGTACGGGCAGGGGTACCTTTACCTTTAAGCAGTGTAGATAAGAAACAATCCATGGAAAACGGGACAATAAAGTATTTTTTAAAAATCATGAAACCGAACACTCCTTTAAAAATACCTGCAGGAACAAGGAAGTCTTAGTCATGTGCCTGATCTTCAGCAAGAAGGGTGCCCATGCAATCTCACAATTGGAAGAGAGTTCCACAGGCTTCGGCCCACTACACTGAATGAGCAGAACGGAAGAGGAATTGGTGTCCGGGTGGTGCAGTAAGACTTCTAAGAGTTGACCCTAGTGCAGAGGGCTGGAGCAAAGAATTGCCCTATTTGGGTTCTACATCAAGCAGCCATGTTTGTGGAAGCTATGCTAAGTGTGGGGTCCCCATGCCAGCTCAGGGGAGCTTTATGCCACCCTCCAAGAGCTGAGTGGCAGCACGGGCAAGTCCTTTGGAGAAGAAGGTCCCTAGGCCGTGCAGACTACCTTCCCGTGGAGCTGAGGGAAACAAAACCAAGCCTTGCTCTGTGTTGCTCTGCGATAGCCTGCCTTTCACACCAGTTTCTGAAGCATGGTGAGAAACATGCTTTAATATACGGACTGTGAAGGTCTCCTTTTGTAAAATACTCCCAGAATGTTCAGCCTTGGAAGGGAACTGCTTCTCCTGCCCTTAGCTTACCACAGATGCAAGTCCAACACTTCCAGCAGTAAGATGTCCTCTTTGGGCCACTGACTTGCAACATAGGATCTGCAACTTGAGCCTATCCACATTTGTGAGCGGTGTCCTCACACCCTTGGACAGTTTGACATTATTTCCCTGGGTTTTCTTGTTTTCCTGGGAACTATAGCTCTGTGAGGGATCCTCTAACAATTCTAAGCACCCATAATAAACCACCATTCCCAGGATTCGTTATGGGAAAGCCATGATTGAATAAAAGCCTGGTGTGGATGTGAGCACAGAGCTTCTAGGAAGAACCTGGTGGATGGCTAGAAAAACAGACAACAAGGGGGTTAAATTTTAGCTATGGACAGGTAGAGAGAGATGAACGAAAGTCACCTGCTATCTCACTGAGAGGTATCACTGGGCATGTTCTGAACAGAAAGGTGTCAGAATGGAAAGGCAGACTTTGGACTCCCTTGTCCTCCACCCAGTTGGGCTGAGGAAAGCCTTGAGAGTCGGAAAGCCTTTATTGCTGAGCTTTCGAAAACACAGGCTGCCTTCACAGCACAATTCAGCATTTTTGGCCAGCCTCCAGGCACCTGAGCCAGGTGGGGCGAGGCACCTTTGCCTGAGCAGGCCTGAACAGAGAGAGGAGGCAATCCAACAGGCGATTATTAGTTCTCAAAATAAGAATAGGGCTTTGTTGTTAGAACTGGGCGGCGGCTGTTCAAGCAGCAAGGGAAGCTGGGAAGGGCAGGCGGTGGCTGGGTGGCTGGCTTGCAAGCATTTGGGGGGTTCTTCTTGTTGTTTAGTCGTTCAGTTGTGTCCGACTCTTCGTGACCCCCTGGACCAGAGCCCGCCAGGCACTCCTGTCTTCCACTGCCTCCCGCAGTTTGGTCAAACTCATGCTGGTAGCTTCGAGAACACCATCCAACCATCTCATCCTCTGTCGTCCCCTTCTCCTTGTGCCCTCCATCTTTCCCAACATCAGGGTCTTTTCCAGGGAGTCTTCTCTTCTCATGAGGTGGCCAAAGTATTGGAGCCTCAGCTTCACGATCTGTCCTTTTAGTGAGCACTCAGGGCTGATTTCCTTAAGAATGGAGAGGTCTGATCTTCTTGCAGTCCATGGGACTCTCAAGAGTCTCCTCCAACACCATAATTCAAAAGCATCAATTCTTCGGCGATCAGCCTTCTTTATGGTCCAGCTCTCACTTCCATACATCACTACTGGGAAAACCATAGCTTTTACTATACGGATTGGGGGGGTTCTGCCTAGGCCTAAATGCAGTGGTGCCCAGAAAATAAACAAGAGAGGAAGGAGTAAAGACAAGACAAGGAGTTGTCTTAGCAATAAAGAGGGGGTAGGAACAAAGTGTATAAGCACAGAGGCTGTGAAAGCAGAGCCAAGTTATGGACATTGTAAAGTCCTCTTGGAGATGTTTGCCTTAGGGTTGGAGAATTCTTGGTTCCAACAGACTCCCTGTGGACCCAGGCCAGAGAAGACTACCAGGCTCCCTTAGGTGCTCTCTTCTCCCAACTCTTCCTCATGGTCCAGTGATCTGCTCTGTTTGCAGCAAATCTTCTGGCTATGGGGCTTTCAGTAGGCCAGAAAATTCCAGAAATATTGCCACATCGGAAGATTTCTTCTCTTTAGCAGCCGAGTGGTGGGCCAACCATACAATTATCACCTCAGAGTTCACAAGAGAACTTTCTCTCTAAAATTAGTAAATGTTGTCAGGTGGGACAGAGATTGTGAGCCTTTGGGCAGGGGCTGTCTTACCATACTAATTTGCGAGCTGCTCTGGGAGCCTATTTTGGGCTGGCAGGCGGAATGAAAATGCTTTGAATCAATCGAACAAAGAAGTAAGTGGCCCAGAATGTGAACTCTGAAAAGGTATGGTTATATGTGAAGACTAAACCATGCCAAGAACATGAATGCTTATCTATGGAATTTGAATGCTTATGTAGGCATTTTGATAGCTGCAGATGTTCATGTACAGTGGTACCTCAGGTTAAGTACTTAATTCGTTCTGGAGGTCCGTACTTAACCTGAAACTGTTCTTAACCTGAAGCACCACTTTAACTAATGGGGCCTCCTGCTGCTGCCACGCTGCTGGAGCCCAATTTATGTTCTCATCCTGAAGCAATGTTCTTAACCCGAGGTAATATTTCTGGGTTAGCGGAGTCTGTAACCTGTAGCGTATGTAACCTGAAACGTATGTAACCTGAGGTACCACTGTATTTTAAAATTATTTTCCTGTAGTATGGGGAATAATGGCAGGGCAACAAAAGGGGACTTTGTGAGTCCTTATGGTTGCTTAGAGGCTTATATTTCAACCCTGGATGAATAAATACCCATCATCTATCACATAATACTCAATGAGGACCTCACTGCCCTGGCTACATCTGAAAATATTTCATATATACATCAGTTTTATATGGATACTTATTTTTACACTTGGTGGGTTATATTAATGTATATGTTTAACATAGGTGAATGCACGGATGGTTATTGTACCCTGATGGGATGTTTTTTAGTTCATATATTATTTATTTTCATTTCATTTTGTTAAATTTGAAAGAAGAGGAAGAAGAAGAGAACCCATATACTTGAAATGGTCTTTGGATCTTGTACATATAATTATTTTCAGACAGCATTTGCCTCAGCGTTTGCATCAGACTAGCAAACTGCTCTGAATTTGGAACTTAAAACGACAATGCAAATATGGTTCTTTTGGAGATGCCATTTTGCTGTCTTGAGAAGTATGTTTGGAATGAAAGAGGTTTGCAAAACCGAGTCCCTTTTCTAATCTTGGATTTCAGTCCGGAACAACCCAACCATCCCAAATAGGGCCAAGCTGACATCTGCCCATGTGCAAAAGGCATGCTTGCAGAAAGACTGCCTTGAGTAGTCAGGAGAGACAAAACAGGTGAAGTTTTACTGGCTGCGATGAAAGGCCCCAGATAGGAATTTCCTCCAAGGTCAAATAGGCTAGGGACAATTTGTTACCTCCGCTTGCTTTCCACTTCCTTGAATCATCTGCTCTGAAGAAAGTGCTCAAAGTGGATCCATGGCAGACATATAGGAGCGGACAAACCAGTGAGGAAAGGAGTCCCCGAAGGAAGGAAATTTTAACCCCCAGTTCCTCTGTACCACCTGCAACAGGGACAGAATTCTGAGCAGCTTCTAAGATGGAGCTTGCAATGGGTAACTCTTTTGGCATGCACACAAGCTCAGAGTTGAGAGCAGCTGAGGGGGGAAATGCCAGTTTCTGTGAGGACAAGGCGAACATGTTTGGCCCAGGGAGCCTGAAAAAAACAACAGCAACAGCCCCAAATGCCCAGAAGCGAATGACTAGATTTGGCCAGCTGTTTCGCCCTCTTCGCTGTGCTTTTGGGGTTCGTTTTCTGCTTCCCCCACCTGGCCTACGGCAAGACTTCGTTGCTTGTCTTTTCCTATCTTGCTGACCACGGGCAACAGAGCTGGTTCGTTCTAGCTGTGCAAGCAGGGCGGGGGCCCCCTGAGTCACAGCAAAGCTCCTGACTCAGCTTGTCCTTCTTACAGAGAATGCTTGGGTGGGCAGGGAAAGGGGAGGGCGATGGCCGGCTGCCAGGCCTTCTGAGTCACGGCAAGATTCTCCACACCGTGCCCTGCGGGGCAGGGCGGGTGGTTACTTCAGAACCCCGTAAACGACCAAGCAAAGCTCTGTGCTAATCCCAGAGGGAGGGGCCCGGATCTTTCATTTGCCAGGCTGTAGCTTGATTGACCAATCAGCGGGTGCCAGGTGTCCCCAGGTTTGGAGAGGCTTCTCAGGCTGCTCCTGTGCCACGTAGCTGCCATGAGCCGCCATTGCATCAGGGTGCACATTTTAGGCACAACCAAGCCTTCCCTTGACGTTTTAAGCCCACTCATAAATCACGACCTGCAATGTTTGCTGACTCCAAGGATTTCGGCTTCAACTTTCACATATTGCCTTCCCTTGCAAAGGTCACGCCTGTTCTGCTGCTTTTTATCCTGGGAAAGATGGGGGGAAGGCTTGGTTCTGAGCCATAGATGCTCTTCTCATGTGTTGTCTTTTCGCTTCTTCAAAATGGTGCTGGTAGAGGAAAGAGGGCCTTGAGCTCCTGTTGCAGTGGGGCTGTAGGCACAACTCAAGTGTTGCCATCTATGACACTAGGTCTAAAACTCAACTTGCAGTTGCATGGAGTGGGGTACCTGCATCTCCCCACCTGCACGCAGTGGCGTAGCGTGGGGGGTGCAGGGGGGGGGCAGCCGCACTGGGCGCAACATCTGGGGGGGGGGCGCGCTCGCACTCGCAGCTCTCTGCCCCTACCTGGCTCACTCACTCTCTCTCACTGCAGTGCTGGCTGTGCAAATCCGATCCGAGCCGCGGGTCGCCGCCCACTGTGGAGGGGGGGTGTCAGGCATGCGGTGCGGTGCGGAGAGAGAGAGAGAGAGAGGGACTATCTGGGGGAGGGACAGTGCAGCGGGGGGCGCAAATTACTTGCCTTGCCCCGGGTTAGGGGGCGCAAATTACTTGCCTTGCCCCGGGTGCTGACAACCCACACAACGCCACTGCCTGCACAGCAGCCTGAGTGCAGGTGAAATACACTCTTCTCAGGGGCTGTGGGTGGGGAGACACACCTGAACCCTGCCCAAACACCTTGGTAAGGGCTGCACATTCAGTGTGGCCAAGCAATGCCATCTGGAAGGGCCCTTAACCTCCAGCCCTGCTTATCTAAGTTTACTGCGATGATTTGGAAAGCTGAACCATTTCCCACTGGGCCATGTTGAAAGAGGGTTTTGCACCATGAGTACTGTTTGTTCCCAGGCTTATGGGGCAGGGAATGCCCTCTTTACAAGGTATTCTGCTTATGCAGAAATGGCCTGCTGGTACTCCAGTCTCAACAGCTGAAGCAGCTTCCCTCTACATCACACCCAAATAAGGAAGGCGGCCCTGGGAACCCTTGATGATTGGCAGGGCCAAGGGCCAAGCTGCTTGGCCTGCTTTGAGAGCGATGGCAGCGTCTGGGTGTGGTGTGAACCCAGCTTTCTCGTTCCCACTCACCTGATGTGAGGAGATGCTCACTTGGCAGCTGTCTGTTCCACACCCAGTAGTAAATCTCTGCAAAAGAAAACACCAGGAATTCACGTCCCACCCCTGAGTTGCCTCGCCTGCAGAAATGCTCGTAGCAGACGAAGCTCATGATCTTTTTTTCACCTTGCCCGTGCACCAAACAACCATGGTACTGATGTTGTTACTTAGCCCTCCACCAATAGCAATAGCCAGAGAGACAAAAGCGCAACTGCCTGGATATGGGCTGCTGAAAATCTAAGTTGTGAGAATAGCACCCCTGACACATACACTCTGCTTCATCGGCTGCTGCTTGGAGTCGGGGAGGAAGAACAGTAATCCCCCACCCTCAGTGGCGTAGCGTGGGGGGTGCAGGGGGGCCGGCCGCACCGGGCGCAACATCTGGGGGTTAGGGTTAGGGGGCGCAAATTACTTGCCTTGCCCTGGGTGCTGACAACCCATGCTACGCCACTGCCCACCCTTGATGTCCACCTGTCTCCCTGCAAGTTACCTCTGTTATTTGGGCCTAACTCCCAAGAAAATATGCACAGAATCATGTTGTGTGGGAAATGAACCCACTAATAGCTGGTTGCCATTTAACTATTTGTTGATTATCTGAGATCAGTAGACATTGCTGTTAGCAAGCAGCTAGTATCTTACTCATCTGACCAGTACAACCATGATTTGTCCGGTCACCAATACTGGGGTCTGAAAAAGCTAGTGAACTCCAGATTCTTCGCAGCTCTGCCCACTGGACCTCCAGAAATTTGTCAGGTTCACTTTGCTCTGACTGCACCCCGTAGCCTTGGCAGGAGAGAAGCAGGATTCTTGCATTTAAAAAAATAGGTAACTGTTGGGGTGGTGTAGAGAAGGCTTCCTCCAACATGCAACTCCCATCATTCCTGACCACTGGCCATACTGGTTGAGAGAGAGGGATGGGAGCTGGGCACCAGGTCAGGAAGGCCTGTTGTAGAGACTTCAGTCAGTCAGGAAGGTTAAAACTAGAGAGCCAGTGTGGTGTAGTGGTTAAGAGCGGTAGTCTCGTAATCTGGGGAACCGGGTTCGCATCTCCGCTCCTCCACATGCAGCTGCTGGGTGACCTTGGGCCAGTCACACTTCTTTGAAGTCTCTCAGCCTCACTCACCTCACAGAGTGTTTGTTGTGGGGGAGGAAGGGAAAGGAGAATGTTAGCCGCTTTGAGACTCCTGAAGGGGAGTGAAAGGCGGGATATCAAATCCAAACTCTTCTTCTAAAACTAGTAGTCAACAGTTCTCATGAGGGGAAGCACTTTTCCAGAGAGGTCTGGAACCAAAGAAAAGAGACCATCTCCTCCAACAAAATCTACAATATGAGGCCAGTTCGGCCCTTGGCCTGACATTGTGTAGCCATTTTTTCAACCACTGCAACTGTTCTACAGCAACTTGATGTTCAGCTGTTGTGCAGGATGTGAAAATTTCCACTTGCTGATTCCTGCAATTAGGCCGGCGTGAAAGGCACGTGAGCAAGTCAAGTGTGGTCCTTTTCCCCATACGTATTTGCCAACCCCATGTGGAGCAGTGTAAGTGACCATGGAGTTGTGGCCTTTGCTTCTTTCCTAGAGCCTTACATGCCAGGAAATGTTTTCTCCCCTTAGGGGAAAGAGTGTAGCTCCACAGATCACTTCTGCCTGCCGCCCACCATGCAAAAGGTTCCAGGTCCCTTGCCATTTCCAGCTAGGACTGGGGAAATCATGGTCTGAAACCCTGGAGAGCTGGGACTGATCCTTATAGACAACACTGAGTTCTGGGCCAATGGTCTGACAAGGTACAATGCAGTTTCCTGCCTAAGTCTTTTGCACCAGAAACCTTCCACTGAACCCCAAATCCCCTGCTTTCCCACAGCCAGTCTTCTCGCCTCTCTCCCACTTCCCCCGTCTAATTGCTTTATCTTTCACGCTTAGCAATTTGATTGGGGTATCCCCACCACCGCCACTCTTGCATTTAAGCCCCCTCCTGTTCAGTTTTGGCTGCTGTTGAGACAGCTAAGGGGTGTGTCCGGGGCATCGTTTCAAAAGCAAGAACTGGCTTGCCCTGCTTTGCAATTGAAGATCATTCCTGACACACCTCAAACTTGTCTCTTCATATTTTCACACACACACCCCTTGCAGCCTTCCTGCCTTCTTAAGTCCATTTGCTGGCACTGTAACAAGAGGCTTTTTTTTGTTTTGTACTGTGATTCATGCTGCAACCCTATACTTACCTGGGAGTAAGCCCCATTGAATTCTGCGAGTCTTAGTTCTGAGGAAACCTGCACAGGATTTGCACTGTAAAGTTAATTTTTTAATCCCATCTTTATTTCCATCTTTAAATCACGTAAATTTTCCCCATAACATCTTTATTATCTGCTGTCATCTCTTATGCTTTACAAAATGTACTGATTTTTTTATTTATTAAATAAACCCCTATAATCCATGTTTAAGAACCTTAATTACCTATTTTGGAGCAGAGACTGCAGGAGAGTGAGAAATCACACCCTACACGGTTTAGGCTGCCAACTTTTTGAATTAGCCCCTGCTCAGGTGCTTATAATGGCAGCTTGATCTGCACACATAAACAGTTAATAATGCTTGTCTCCATCTCTGGGGGTGTGGGAAGCTTTCCTGCTGATTTCTGAAGTTGTGGCCAGGGGTCCAAAAGCATTTCAATATTATTATTTTTCTGGTCGGTTGGCAACATGACACATTATAATCCAGGCAGAAAACAGTTCTGAGTTACAACAACTGAAGAAACAAATCCAAACACCCTTATATTTAACACACACACTAAAATTTGCTAGGGTGTTCCCTGCACTAAAATGTTCTAGAGTGCACCTAATAAGTTAAAACATGAGTAAAGCTAAGAAATTGTGCGGAATCCATTGGTGGCATGATGGGAGATCTGTGGGGACCCAATGTTAGCTCCTGCAAGTGTTCAAAGAAAACATCAGGAAGAACTTTCTGACGGGAAGAGCTGTTTGACAGTGGAACAGTCTCCCACAAGAGGTGGTGGGCCAGGGGTAGGCAAGCTAAGGCCCGAGGGCCAGATCCAGCCCAATCGCCTTCTAAATCCAACCTGAGGACGGTCCGGGAATCAGCATGTTTTTACCTGAGTAGAATGTTCCCTTTTATTTAAAATGCATCTCTGGGTTATTTGTGGGGCATAGGAATTCGTTCTTTTTTCTTTCTTTTCAAAACACAGTCTCGCCCCCCACAAGGTCTGAGGGACAGTGGACCGGCCCCCTGCTGAAAAAGGTTGCTGACCCCTGTGGTGGACTCTCCTCCCCTGGAGGTTTTTAAGCAGAGACTGGGTGGTCACCTGTCATGGATGCTTTAGCTGAGCTTCCTACATAGCAGGTGATTGGACTAGATGATTCTCAGGTGCACTTCCAATTCTACGATTCTACGGTCCAAATGAGAACTATAAAAACTCGGAAGCAGAACTGTATTCAAAATGTGAAATGCACTCTCAGACCTTAATATGCAATTCCGTTTACAGCCTTTAGAGGGAGCTCTAGGCCATGCAACACTCCTTGGAGCGCTCACTAGGAAGGTTCTCATTGGCAACATACCTTTAAAACTGAGAGCAATGATGAACCACCACGAAGCAAACTACATTGTAGGGGAGGACCTATTAGGTTCTCTTTGGTTCATAGTAATTAGACTGTCAGGTTTTTTTTTTAAGCACAAGACTGCAGAGGACATCCATTTCTTATAATTGCTCCAGATCAAGATTCCTTTCTGCACTAGCTTTTTTTAAAAAAATAATATTTTATTAAGATTTTCCATAACATCACAAAAAGAAAAAAGAAAAAAGAAAAATACAAAAATAAAAAAACAATTAAAAACAGTTCAATCTTTCATGACATATCTTGCATTTGCTTGTTTCCCGGACCTCCCCACACCTCCCCTCTTTGTATTCCAGTTCAGTTTATTTATTCAGCAAATCCTTTCCCTCTTTACCTTTATCCTTATCTTGATCTTAATATATTATAGCTTTAAATTTTCACCTGTTAACAATCCATTTTTGCATATTCCTTCATAACATTATTACTAAAAGCCCCTAAACCTCAATCCAACATCATTCTAACATTCATTAATTTTGCAATATTTCTGTAGATAGTCTTTAAATTTCTTCCAATCTTCTTCCACCAACTCTTCTCCCTGGTCTCGGATTCTGCCGGTCATTTCCGCCAATTCCATATAGTCCATCACCTTCATCTTAGCTTTAAATAATGTTTTATGAGTGCTAGACAACGCATTGTAGAATGGTCAATTTTTCAAAATGTGGAACTATAGAAGTATAGCTGTGTGTGTGTGTGTGTGTGAGAGAGAGAGAGAGAGAGTTTGTGAAATTGCTAAAGATGTTAGTCTCCTTCCACAAACCTCTATACTCCAGCATTCATACAGCTATTGCTAAGAGCAGGGGTCAGCAAGGTTTACCTTGCCTGGGCCTGTTCACTCCAGCGGAGATCCCTCTGTGGGCCTGATCCTGCACACACCTGCAATTCGGCATCTGCATCTGCGCAGACGCGATTTCCGGTGTCGCGAAAGCGAGTCCCCGTGTGGGCGGGGACTCGCCAAGCAGGTGGCTCGGTTCGGGGGCGGCTCGTGGTCCAGTTAAACAATCCCCGTGAGCCGCTTGTGGCCCGTGGGCCTTAGGTTGCCGACCCCTGGTTAAGAGTACAGTGGTACCTCAGGTTAAGTACTTAATTCATTCCGGAGGTCCGTACTTAACCTGAAACTGTTCTTAACCTGAAGCACCACTTTAGCTAATGGGGCCTCCTGCTGCTGCCGCTGCGCCGCCGGAGCACGATTTCTGTTCTCATCCTGAAGCAAAGTTCTTAACCTGAAGCACTATTTCTGGGTCAGCGGAGTCTGTAACCTGAAGCGTATGTAACCTGAAGCGTATGTAACCCGAGGTACCTCTGTAATCTATAGCATTTCCCCCAGTGCACAAAGGGCTTTAAAATGATCCTCATGACAACCCTGTGAGGTAGGCTAGAATGATAGCTGGTTCTGACAATCCACATGGTGGAAATAAAGCTGCTTGTGCGAGCAGTTAGGGTGAGTACTGGCACAATAAAATCATTGTATTTCTCTCTTGGATGTGTGGGCAGGCTGCTCATAATAGTGCTTCCAACAGAATCTCTCTCTCTTTTTTTATAAGATATTTATTAATGTTTTCAATATATTACAAAAATTAGAGAAGAAAAATAAAAATAAGAAAGAGTAAAAAGAAGGGGAAAAAAATACAAAATAAAAACCTTTAAAAACAAATCAGTCTTTCCATTTCATATTTTTCATTTACTTGTTTCCCTGACCTCCCCACACCTCCCCTTCTTGCATTCCAATTCAATTGGTTAATTCAGCAAATCCTTACCTCTTTAATTTTATCTTAATCTTTTATCTTAATATATTATAGCTTTAAATTATCACCGTTAACAATCCATTTTTACATATTCCTTAACATTGTTGCTAAAAAATCCCGCTTAGCTTCAATCCAGCATCATTCTAACATTCATTAATTTTACAATGTTTACAATGTTTCCAACAGAATCTCAAGGTCAAGGTCATCTGGTGGCTCAGGATTCCCCCCCCCCCCATCTCAATGCGATGTGCTCTGACTGATAGCAACACTCTGGGGTCCCAGGGAGAGGTCTCTCTATCACCTGCTACCCGATTCTTCATCTTTTTAACACTGGAGCTACTAGGGGCTGAATCTGAGACTGTCTTCAAGCAATACATGTGTTGTGCTCCTGGTCCTCCTGGTACAAACCTTCACTGTTTTGTACCAATGGGGAGGACCCACAGTTTGGTAGACGAACACGCAATCTGCATGCAAGAGGTGCTGGTTCTAATCACTAACATCTCCAGCTGCTAAAAAATCAACGAGCATTGGGAAGAACCAGCTGCCACCAGGGATGGGCTTTGGTAATATGGTGCCCCGAGCGAATAAAATATCCTCCCCTCGTCCCCGATACATCTTATTTCCACAGTAATTTCTTTTGGTACAGTTGCTTTTTTTTTTTTTTGGCAAGTCAATTTTTATTAATATTGCTCATTTATACATAAGAACAAATACAAAATTTATACCATAACTTGCGCGTATCACATCAAATCAACAAATCAAAAATACAACACAAAATTCTTTTAGGCTCCGCCGAGCTGTAGACTTCCTTCCACACTTTTGGTAAGTATCAGATAAATTTGTATTCACGTATTTTAGCGTTTTAATCCTGTATCATTTACTGTTAGAGTTAATTCAGCCCCGCCAGTGTCGTCTGAAAATTAGTTCCAAGATAAGTCAAATATTTATTCCAATTGTCATGAAATTTCTGTTCGTCTTGATCCCTTAATCTTCCTGTTATTCTAGCGAGCTCGGCATAATTTATCAACTTAACCTGCCAATCACTTATACTGGGTATAACTTCTGTTTTCCAGTTTTGCGTTAACAAGATTCTTGGTATAGTTGCTTTTTAAATGGATCTTCTCAACAGGCTCACTGAAACTTCACATTATTTGCAAACCAGAAATTATTATATTGTTTTGGGCCCCTTGGGTCAGTGTCCTGTGCAGAGTAACCGTTTGACTGCCCTAAATCTGCAAAAAAAAAAATTTTAAAAACAACTTTTCGTGAAAATTCATCAGTATTTTAGTGTGGTGTTCTGCTAATAAGCAACTTCCTGTATGTTGTTTTGATACATTTTTGCAAGAAACGTTCTCTAATGAAATGCACTTTGTTATTTTCACCAATATATTCATTTTAATGCATGTTTTTCCACATTTTAAAAATGTCAGTTGGTTGAAGAACTGCATCGCAAAATTCAGAGAAGTGCAAATTTTGAAGGATGCCCCTGTTTCAGTTCTGTTGTTTTGTTAGGTGCGATTTTGCTACATTTGCCTTTAAATATGAGTTGAATTTAATCTATCCCTCACCCCTATCTAGAAGGGACTGTTTCCACTTACAATACTTTCCAGCTATACCTATTTTCTTATTTTGTGCTGTATCCAGAATTTATATCCTGAATTGGGGCAGACTCCTAAGAGTCAAAGGTTTGTTTTTGTTTTATTATGTATTTTGTGTTCTCATTTTGTATTATTATGTTGTGAACCACCCTGTCATTTTCAGACGAAGAGCAGTATACAAATGTAATAATTGATAATAATAACCATCTGGCTGGAATATATAGCGCCCACCCCCCTTGAAACCTGATTGATAGCACGGGGCAAACTTCTAAATCTATTTCTTTGACTTTATTTCTACTTTACATCAGGGAAGTTGCGTTGTCTCCATTTCACCACCCATCATAATTTTAACCTGTCTTGTAGGGAGGCTGCACAAATTAATTAATGTTTATAAAGCACTCAACACTTCTCATACAAAAGGAGCACGGTGTAATTAAGAATGGCTTCTGGAGAATGTGAGTAAGCGAAAGTCCCCAGGGAGGAGCAAGCCTGCTATGTTCTACATCTTGCCCCCTCCGTGTGCATAAAAGGCCACGCATTCCAGCGGGATTACTCCTCACTGTTTAACAATCACCCTCCAAATGGTGTCCACTGGTTTGCCCATTTGGGGATGCTCCTTTTGGGCCAAGCTTCCTTGCTCCAAGGCCATCCTCAGTGGTGTAGCGTGGGGGGTGCAGGGGGGGCCGGCCGCACCGGCCGCAACATCTGGGGGGGGCGCTCACACTCGCAGCTCTCTGCCCCTACCTGGCTCACTCTCTCTCTCTCACTGCAGTGCTGGCTGTGCGAATCCGATCCGAGCCGCCAGGTCGCCGCCCACTGTGGAGGGGAGGGTGCCAGGCGTGCGGTGCGGTGCGGAGAGAGAGCGAGGGACTATCTGGGGGAGGGACAGTGCAGCGGGGGGGCCCTGCAAATTACTTGCCTTGCCCCGGGTTAGGGGGCGCAAATTACTTGCCTTGCCCCGGGTGCTGACAACCCACGCTACGCCACTGGCCATCCTGGAGTGCAGAGTACAGTAGGGATGGAGGAATCTTTCTCTCTTTCCCCATTCTAAATTCAGTTATCCACATTTCTGTGCGCTAGTTCCATGTATGTGTTTTTATGCAAACTTTCCCCTAATATACACTTTTTTTGTACGCACTGTTTGGCTGGCAAATTGCATAGCCAAATTTGGAGAAGGGCAAAGTTTGGAGGATAGTTGTATTTCAATTCTTGTACTGGTTCAAAAAAAAATGTGGATTAAGAGCTTTCTCATTTCAATGCTCACAAAACCAAATTTCTCCCGCATCCCAAGGTTTTCAGGAGAGGGAGATCAAATTTTCAGATATGATTTTTTTTTTAATATTAAAAAGAACTTTGTATACGTAGAAAATTAGTACCTTATGAAAAAGTTGTAGTGTAGCTCAAGCTTTATAAAGGAAGAGCAATAATAATTCAGTATCTACCATATTTTTTGCTCTATAAGACTCACTTTTTCCCTCCTAAAAAGTAAGGGGAAATGTGTGTGCGTCTTATGGAGAGAATGCAGGCTGCGCAGCTATCCCAGAAGCCAGAACAGCAAGAGGGATCGCTGCTTTCACTGCACAGTGATCCCTCTTGCTGTTCTGGCTTCTGAGATTCAGAATATTTTTTTTCTTGTTTTCCTCCTCCAAAAACTAGGTGCGTCTTGTGGTCTGGTGCTTCTTATAGAGTGAAAAATACAGTACCTAGATCTCTGTTTAGCCTTGTTTCATGGACTGCTGAAGTCCTGCGTGACAAAACATAGAACTGATCACACACAGTGACTTGTATTGGAACAATTTACCACCACCCTGTTGGGAAATTCCACATGTTTCGATTTTTGAGGCAGTGAGTCTGGCATAATAATGTTAATACAATAATAGCCTGCAAGGTGACCTATGATTTGAACATGTAGTACTTCATTTTTTCTGAGACAGCTCAGTGATTTACAGCCTGACCTCCCCTTTCTTTGTGACACAAGTGCCCCAAGCCAGGGAGAATTATAGGTCTTGAATGGGCTCCCTCCAGGGGCAATGCGAAAACATTAAGTAGGCAATACACACGCACATGCTCTTGGCATAAGTTTCAGCCATTTTGATGGGCCTGGAGAAACATTTCTTACGGCTGCCTAGCAACCACCAGTTGCATTGCTGCACTCCAGACAAAATGGCACCACCAAAGAAGGCAACAGCTATTAAATAAATTTCTAGTCTGTCCCGCCATTGACCTCTCCCTGTTACGTGCATGACGAAACTCACTGAAGTGATGCAACCCTGGACACTCTAGGCTGACAGTTCACTGTAGGTCTTTGAGTTCTTCCTTGACCATCATCTATTTTTATTCACAGTGGGCTCCTGATTTGAAGCTGGTTCTCTTATCTTCCAATGGGCCATGAAACTACAGAACAACATTTATAATATTTGAACTACTGACCGACGGTTTTGATTCGTTCAGGGATAACAGCCCTTCATGTTGATAATTTTGAAGAGGACATTGCTTCAAACTGTGAAGATTTTAAAAATGCATCTCTATGTTCTTTTGTGTGGAAAACATTCTCAATGAGAATATTCTTGAACAACCGTTAACGAACACCAACTAACAGTTTCCAGACACTTCTTCTCTAAGACTTTTATTTACTGAAGCCCCCAAGGGGTGGTGAACTTCACTCTGGTTAAAATTTGTTGAATAAGAAGAGTTTGGATTTGATATCCCGCTTTATCACTACCCTAAGGAGTCTCAAAGCGGCTCACAATCTCCTTTCCCTTCCTCCCCCACAACAGACACCTTGTGAGGTGGGGCTGAGAGACTTCAGAGAAGTGTGACTAGCCCAAGGTCACCCAGCAGCTGCATGTGGAGGAGCGGGGACATGAACCCGGTTCACCAGATTACGAGTCCACCGCTCCGAACCACTACACCACATTGGCTCTCGGTGAACCTCAACATCTACCAAATTTTGAAATTATACTGTTGTAGGCAGATATAAACACACAGCTATTGAAATTATACTGTGATAGGCAGATATAAACACACACATTTAAACACACAGCTATTGGCCCGGAAACCTTAGTTCATGTTAGTTCAAATACAAGCCATCCTTACCAGCATGACAACTCGCTTTAGCATATGAATGTCCCTAAAGCCAAATATTATAAACAGAAGGTGTGCTTAAACAGTGTTTGAAAGGCTATAAATCACAGTCGAGTGTCTTTCACTAACTCTCCAACTCAACAATGCAATCTGCCTCTTCTGCTTTATCTTTTCACCCACACTACAAGCAACAGTAGTCAGAAAGAATGCTATTTGCATTAATTTTCATGCGGATTTTATAAAGTCACATCTAGCCTCACCCATTTTGGAACCTTGATTATATCACTATATGTGCTAGGGACATGGGTGGCGCTGTGGGTTAAAGCCTCAATGCCTAGGACTTGCCGATCGAAAGGTCGGCGGTTCGAATCCCCGTGGTGGGGTGCGCTCCTGTTGCTCGGTCCCAGGGCCTGCCAACCTAGCAGTTCGTAAGCATCCCCGGGTGCAAGTAGATAAATAGGGACCGCTTACTGGCGGGAATGTAAACGGCGTTTCCGTGTGCTGCGCTGGCTCGCCAGATGCAGCTTTGTCACACTGGCCACGTGACCCGGAAGTGTCTCCGGACAGCGCTGGCCCCCGGCCTCTTAAGTGAGATGGGCGCACAACCCTAGAGTCTGTCAAGACTGGCCCGTACGGGCAGGGGTACCTTTACCTTTATATGTGCTGGAAGCTGCTCAGAGTGGCTGGGGAAATCCAGTCAGATGGGTTGGGTATAAATAATAAAATGATGATGATGATGATGTGCATCCATGATTAACAGAGCTATGCAGAAGGAATTCCTTTGAGCATGGAGACTTGAAAAGGCCCAGTTGCAATTCTGTCTATTGCTACCAAGCTATAGTCATTGTGTTTGCAGATGGGCCAATTTGCAGCCCCACACAAGTGAGCAATGCTGAAGAAGTGTGTAGGAGATGTTGGCTATGGGAGCTGTTCCAGACTGCGAAAGCATCAAAAGGCAAGAGGAGCTTACCCAATGTAGCAAACAGAGCATGAAAGATTGATGGCAACATGAATAAATAGGCAAGCAAGATTGCCCATTAGTCCTTTAACGAAAGGAGAGAGAAGCGTTTAATTGAACAGAGAAATGACACTTCACTTGGGTGGATCCCTTGGGGATCACACCCACTCTCTTATTTTAGGAAGGTGTTGACACCCAAAGATTGCCTTCACAGCATTCCTGCATTGGAAGTAACCCAATGGTGAGATGAATGTGCGTGTTGCAGATCACAAGGAAGCTACAGAAGGTGTCTAGAGAGGGAATTCCCTAGAGAAAGTGAAGCAGCAGGCGATAAATCAGTGGCAGTTTCCAGAGAGACCCAAGATCAGGTGATCTCCAGGAAAAGTGAATGGCACATCTTTTGGCTTCAGTTTTAAACCCAAACAGCTTAGACTGTAAAACATACCCTCCAACAACTTGAGTCCCGAAATCAAGACACGCATCTTCTTACCTGTGCTCTTGCATGAGTCACATGACTAGGGTGAGATCATGGAACCCAAAAGATGCATTTTGAGGGAAGCCATGCTTGCACGTACCCAAAAACACACATTTTAGGGCACGGTGTGATATTGCAGCCTCGGAAAAGCACTTTCTTTGGGGGGAGGGAAGAGTGCTTTTTCTGGGTGAGATCTCAGTGCAAAATCACATGAGATCACGGCACCCAAAGTGGTCACCGTGCTCTTGTGTGAGATAATGGGATTCCCCATTTTTCCCTGGGACGCTTGCAGGGTATGTTAAAATGCTAATTTTTACATAGTCCAGTGTACATCTTTTTGCTTTATATATTTTTACTCCCTATGACTGACTTTATCATGTTTGTTTTAGCCACGTGCACAGTATATTACGAAACAGAAAACCAACCTTCTGAAACGGTTCAAATCCAAATATAGCATGCTGCTTTAGACATTATCGCCATTGTTACCATCGCCACCACAATTTTTATCCTGCCTTTACACCCAGTGTGCCCCTTGCACTTCCCCCATGTCTGGCACCAGTTCCCACTGATCCTTGATCAAATAAGAATGAGCTCTGCTTTTACCATCGCTAGATCTCTGCATGTGCTCTTGCTGTTAGTGTCCAGGCTCTTTGGGGATGCCTTTAAATGTTGACTCCCTGCTGTGCTTTCCTCATTCCTTTTCCTGGATCTTGACTGTGCCCTGGGCCTTGTCCTCATCCTAATTTCTCATGGTGCACTACCCATTTTACCCTGACTTAACCCCAAAGCTGCTTTGTTTTTAAGCGACCCTGCAAAGACTTCTGTTGCATGACAATGAGGCTGCACTGGAAGAGATGGCAGGGTATTTTATAGCTGTAGCCTCAAGCCCATGGAATATTTCCTTAACAGTGAAATGAGAGAGAGAGAGAAAGAGAGAGAGAGAGAGAGAAAGAGAGAGGGGACACACACACACACACACACACACACACACACACGGTGATTGCTTGACAGAGAACCCATGACTCACTATTTAAAGGCTGTGAGGGTTAGAATAATCTGTTAAAGAACAAATAAATTCTAAAATTATATGTTGCCTGGAATTGCTTGGTAATTATGTCATTAATCGTGAATTAACTGCAAAATATAATCTGACAGTGACTGGTATTCAGAGGTTTACTAGATCTGCTGCTCAGGTTTGCTGCTCCAAAGTCTCAAATAGATGTAAATATAATGTCATGAAGACTGGCTGTGGAGCAAAGGAAGAAGCAATATAGCACTGTATCAGTGGCTGGCCAGGCCGGGAAAATCTTTGGATCAAGAAGACAATGCAGGGTCCAGCAAGCCTGCCCTTTTGCTTTGGGGTTCGGACAGCGGCAGTTGGTGCCCTTAGAACCAGGGGGCAGAAATCAGAGATTGTATTATTAGTGCTAGGTTGGTCTTATCTTCCTCTACAATGGCAGTGCTGAGACAAAGGAGGAGGATGCTGATAGCAGGGACTGCCCCCTGGACCAGATTTAAGAAAGAAGGCAGGCAAGTAGAAGGCGGCTGGGGCTGACTGAGGTTGGTGGAGCAGTGCCCCATTTGTCTGAATGGACCAGCCACCACTGGCTTTCAGGAAGTGCAAGTCTCTATTGCGAAGCACTGCTAAAGCCACTTCCGGCTTGCCCAGGAGGTGGGGTTGCGGGCTTCACGCCCACCCCACGTGAGCGGGGGCTGGTTCAGCCCCCACGAGAGCAGGGAATCCCAGGGCGTCCTTCCCCCCCCCAGCCAGCCAATCGGCTGGCTGAGGGGGCGTGGCTTGCCCTATTTAGTGCCGGCACGAGGAGGCTCGTCCTCCTTTCGCCGGCTAGACCCCACGTTTGGGCTAGGCCCTGTCCGAAGCCTATGGAGATGTGGGCCAAAGGCACGCCCCAGAGCGGTGACCCGGGGGAGCTCCTAGTTGACGTGCCTCAGCAGGAGACTCCCCCACTATGGTGTTAACCCTTCCCCGTGTCTCCAGCAAATGGGCTGGAGCCGGATAGTCGGTAGGACCACTGCCTAAGCCAATGCCTCTCATTCCTGAATTCAATAAAGTTGTGGCCTAATTTGCCCATTTAACCTTATACGATGGTGTTTCGTGTCTTTATTTATTCTGGTGGGGGGCGGGAACTCGCCATGCAACATGAATTGCTGCTGTCTGTAACTGTAACTTTGTTGATTTGCATGTCCTATTCTTTCATCCCTCATTGGTTCAGAGAGATGGGGGCAAAGTACCTCCCAAATACTGACCCTGGCCTTTCCCAAGGTGCACAGGAGATCTACAGAGTATGTTCCCCAATCCAGCCCAAATTGCACATTGTCAGGAGTATTGGCACACCAGTGTTACGCCAAAGCAGTGGGAGGTTGAAACCAGTTCAGAATATGTCTACATCTGATATACCTTTGTTTTATCTGTTCTTGACTGTCTAGTTTTTATTATTATTAACCCCCCCCCAAAAAAAAATCCTACAGAGGGAGAATGGCCTTCCTAAGCTTCCTTGCATCCTATAGCATCAATACATTTTCAAGCTCGTTTTGTAACCGTGGGTGCTAGAAACCTGGGTGCAGGGGAGAGATTGTGGGTTTCTCAAAGTTTTCAGAAGTAGCAAGACATGGAATGTTCCTTTGAGATGCTATCAAGTACCTCCTCAGTTGGGGTGGCCAGATTCTATATTATTTAGGGCTGCTCTGTCCTCCAGGAACAGTAAGCCAGGACCTGGAAGTGGCAACCTGAGCCCCTGGTTAGATCTTTGCCCCATTTAATCTGTGATAAATGTAGTGCCACCTACCATAAAGAGTTGTGAAAGACGTACGCTTGGGTGATGTAAGGTCACCAGTAAGGAAGGAACAAATGTGCTTCCTCACAGATCCACGCAGGTGGCAAGTTGTCTGTGGCTTTCCCACCACGGGGTGTGACTGTCAAACATCTGAAAATTTGGAAGTTCATGGGAGGAACCTTGTTATGTTGTTTTTTTAAGTGATGGATGAACCTCCAAACCACATGAAAAAGCCAGCTGATGGGCCATAGGGAGCAGCGTAAGAGAGCCAGCATGGTGTAGTGCTTAAGAGCGGTGGACTCGTAATCTGGTGAACCGGGTTCGCTTCCCCGCTCCTCCACATGCAGCTGCTGGGTGACCTTAGGCCAGTCACACTTCTTTGAAGTCTCTCAGCCTCACTCACCTCATAGAGTGTTGTGGTGGAGGAAGGGAAAGGAGATTGTTAGCCGCTTTGAGACTCCTTAAGGGGAGTGAAAGGCGGGATATCAAGCCCAAACTCTTGTTCTTCTTCTCTCAGCTGGCAGAGATGGAGATACACCAGTGTAGCAAAAACTGTTTTTTGCTCTCCACTGGTGTTGTCAATGGGATGAAAAGGCCATCTCTACTTCCCACCTTGCCTATGGTGAAATGGCAGAGCAATGGATGTGGGGATTGCTCCACCAGCAGATCTCACCGCCATCACCATAGGATTGTCCCACCCATTGAGTAAATTGATATGCATAACACATTAAGACATTAAGGAGGTGGACAGCCAGTTTGAAGTTTGGCAGAGGGGGTGTTTATGTCTGCCTTTTGCATAGTAAATGCAAGAGAAAGCAATTGCTAATTCAGTGCTATATTTGCACCAACCCTCAATCGGACTTGGGGAGGATGAAGAGGGTATCATTTGGTTCATGGGGATCGGTTCTATGAATATATAACATCGCTAAATGAGTACAGCGGTACCTCAGGTTACATACACTTCAGGTTACATACGCTTCAGGTTACAGACTCCGCTAACCCAGAAATAGTGCTTCAGGTTAAGAACTTTGCTTCAGGATAAGAACAGAAATCGTGTATCGGCGGTGCGGTGGTAGCAGGAGGCCCCATTAGCTAATGTGGTGCTTCAGGTTAAGAACAGTTTCAGGTTAAGAACGGACCTCCAGAAACAAAATCCAGATTTACCCTAGAAATGAATAAGGGGATGGGACAAGTTCTCCATGAGGAAAGGTTGAAGCATTTGGGACTTACTGGTTTACAGAAAAGGTAAGAGGTGACATGAAATAATTTTATAAAATCATGCATGGCATAGAGAAAGTGGATAGAGAAGAGTTTTTCTCCCTCTTTTGCTTCAACTTGTGGAGACCCCATGAAGCCGAAGGCTGGAAGATTCAAGACGGATAAAGGAACATAGTTCTTCACACAGTGTATAGCTAAACCAGGAGGCTGTGGTGGCCACAGACTTAAGGTAAAGGGTAAAGGGAACCCTGATCATTAGGTCCAGTCGTGGCCGACTCTGGGGTTGCGGCGCTCATCTCGCTTTATTGGCCAAGGGAGCCGGCGTACAGCTGGTCATGTGGCCAGCAGGACTAAGCCGCTTCTGGTGAACCAGAGCAGCACATGGAAACACCGTTTACCTTCCCGCCGGAGCGGTACCTATTTATCTACTTGCACTTTGACGTGCTTTCGAATTGCTAGGTTGGCAGGAGCAGGGACCGAGCAACAGGAGCTCACCCCGTTGCAGGGATTCGAACCGCCGACCTTCCGATCAGCAAGTCCTAGGCTCTGTGGTTTAGACCACAGCGCCACCCGTGTCCCTCCAGCCACAGACGTAGATGGCTCTAAAAGAGGATCAGACAAATTCATGGAGGAGAAGGCTGTTGGATCAATCCATCAACCTCTGATGGGTGATTTAGAAGGATTGGGTGGAATAAGGGTGTGACAAAGGCACCAATGGCTGGGAATCGCAGGTGGGCAGATTGCTGTTGTGCTCATGCCCTGCTTACAGGCTTCCTGCAGGCATTTTGTGACAACTCTTCTTACGTTCTTTATGTTTTGATCATAAAATGTCAACACTGACATTTGAATTCAGATTCTGAATGTGGGACCTTTCTTGCACACACAGTTTTTGAAGCCAGTGCTCTCTTCCTTATGAGAACATGACCGTGGGCAACATTCCTAACAAAATAAAGAAACCAGTGTGTATATATAGCACTTTTGTATCACGGTAAACATTACAACAGTCTTGTAGGCCAATATTATTAAGGCCCACCTTACATTTCAGGTATTTGTTATCCCTAAGTGTATCCAATAACTTTGTGGCTGAGGTGAGACTTCTCAATTCATGTTTTTACCACACCTTGGTTAATGTTTGGCAGGCCCACAGGGGGCAGGTATGTGTGTGTGTGTGTGTGTGTGTGTGTGTGTGTGCCAAGAAACTGCTTCTCATCCTGGGTCTGAATGCTTCACGAGAAGATATATTACTGAAGTAAACTGAAAAGGCATTTGAGCTGTTTACTCATGGGCATAATGCAATCTGAAGACAGCATCAGGCAGGCAGCTGCAGTCTTTCACTTCTTGGCTTCTGCAACAGGAACACAGCAGCAGCCTGCAGGTGGCATTGCTGGAAAATGAAGAATTCCCTTCATGCTGGTGCATGTCAGACATTGTATCACTTGGCTAATGAACACGTTTCCTTCCCTCCCTCCCTCTCGTTCTCTCTCATACGTGTGGTCACCAATTAGAGGCCGCAGTGCATTCTTTGTTACACGTATCACAGCAACTCCACCAAATCTCATGCATATTTATTCACTGACTGACTTAATTTATGCCCGGCCTTTGATGTGCAAAATAATAAAATGCAATTAAGCTGTCCCGTCCATTAAAACCAATTAAGCTGTCCCGTCCAATTAAAGCGTGCAATTTCTTTCTATTTATTTATTTTGATATTTATATCCCCTTTGATTGGGCAATTAGAACCACATGCATATTTTCATCCTCTTTTCGAAAAGGTTCTCCCTTTCCCTATAATTTGAAATACTTCCCTCCCTAATGAATATCACTCTTTAGATCCTTTCCCTCTTCCTCCCCATCCTTTCGGGAACAGCCCCATTGCACTAGCGGATGCCTTTGTGTGGGTTTCCGCTAGTGGGACTAGTTAGCTGAACTCTTCATCCCTTGCAATATTCCCATCCAGCTGTGCCCTGATAATGGGAAAAAAACCCTATGCTTAACACATACCTCTAAGCCTTCCTAGGGCATGGTGTTTGCTGCCAAACTTTCAGGCACTGTTGTGGGGCAGCCACCCCTGTCCACAAACCCCTAATTTGCATTAAGGTGATTTGCCTGTTCTCTTTCCCTTTTACCCCCTCGAACTCCTCTGGCATATAGTGCAATGTAAGGACAATTAAGTGGGACGCGGGTGGCGCTGTGGGTAAAACCTCAGCGCCTAGGGCTTGCCAATCGTATGGTCGGTGGTTCGAATCCCCGTGGCGGGGTGAGCTCCCGTCGTTCGGTCCCAGCTCCTGCCCACCTAGCAGTTCGAAAGCACTCTTAAGTGCAAGTAGATAAATAGGTATCACTTTATAGCGGGAAGGTAAACGGCGTTTCCGTGTGCTGCGCTGGTGCTGGCTCGCCAGCTGCAGCTTCGTCACGCTGGCCATGTGACCCGGAAGTGTCTTTGGGCGGCGCCAGCTCACGGCCTCTAGAGCGAGATGAGCATGCAACCCTAGAGTCGGACACGACTGCCACGTACGGGCAGGGGTACCTTTACCTTTAACCTTTAATAAGGACAATTAAAACTCCAATGACAACAACCCGGGTTGTAGGCATGCTGAATTTGCCCACAACTGTGACAGCTGCCTTCCAACTATACATCCAAAACACATAAGCTGTCTCAGTGTAGTGGTTATGGGAATGAGCTATGAACTTGGCCATTTGCTTCCCGGGTGGCCTTAGGTGAACAATCTTTCAGCTTCAGCCCCCACCGATATTAACATAAAACATGTTGTAGCTACCATACTAAATGTCCCTTGGGGTCGCTTCCAACTCAACTATTCAGTGATTCTGTATTCCAATACAGTGGTACCTCAGGTTACATACGCTTCAGGTTACACACTCCGCTAACCCAGAAATAGTGCTTCAGGTTAAGAACTTTGCTTCAGGATGAGAACAGAAATTGGGCTCTGGCGACGCGGCGGCAGCAGCAGGAGGCCCCATTAGCTAAAGTGATGCTTCAGGTTAAGAACAGTTTCAGGTTAAGAACAGACCTCCGGAACGAATTAAGTACTTAACACGAGGTACCATTGTACTTAGGATGCAACCTGTCCTATGGGCATAGGACTTCCAGAGTTCTTTTAGGGCCTACAAGAACTAGATGTGATGTTTAATTTCAGGTAAGCATTTCATGTTCCTGATTTTGGTTCTTTAAATAGCAGCTGTGAGTGATGTTGGAGAGGACTAAGACCGGGACTGAGGAATGTGGGAGGAGAGAGCTTAAAGTCTTAAGCCTCGTGTTATGGTGCCAATGAAAATCCTCCCCACCTCTGCCTCTGAAAAGCTGCTCTTTACTTGTTATCCGTGCCTATGGGAACTTGCCTACTAGGACAAATAGCAGCTTGGCCTCTGGTGGGGGGTTGGATAGTTGCAAGCGGTGGTTGTGTTATGGAGAAAAGGGTTAAAGCCCCCTCCCAATACAGCATGGTCCTGATTCTGATTACCTATTTCCTGACATACACACATAGCACTATTGAAAGAATAGAACAAGGCTTGTTAAATACTCACATTAAATGCCATATCTACTTTACCCCTGAGATGATGTATGCAATGCCCTTTGAACACTAGGAAAAAATAGTACAATGGTACCTCAGGTTACATACGCTTCAGGTTACAGACTCCACCAACCCAGAAATAGTACTTCAGATTAAGAACTTTGCTTCAGGATGAGAACAGAAATCATGTGGCGGCAGCAGGAGGCCCCATTAGCTAAAGTGGTGCTTCAGGTTAAGAACAGTTTCAGGTTAAGAACAGACCTCCGGAACGAATTAAGTACTTAACCCGAGGTACCACTGTACTGCCCAACAGACCACTGAAAACTTGCCCTAGGGCTTGTTCACTACCTCACTAAGAACACCAGCTGCTCTTTTACTCCTTCTCCCCTAAAAGAATCATGCCTCTCCCCGCAAGAACCCTGGGAACTGTAGTTTATTAATGGAATGGGAACCATAGCTCTGTGAGGGGTAAACTATGATTCCCAGAATTATCTGGGTGTGCGTGTGTGTGTGTGTGTGTGTGTGTGTGCGCGTGTGCTGTAAATGTCTGGTGTGAACGTGACATTACTGATAATTTTAAAACATGTATTTATTTACTATATAAGAAGGTTTCTAGTCTGTTCTTCATCGTATGAAGGTCATGAGTTGCAATGCCACAAAACAGGGTGAGCTGCAATGCCGTAAAATTATAAAAAGCACATTTGAATACAATGGCAAGAGCAGACGAAATGCAATGTCTCCTTAAAATACACCCCAACGAGCCATGACATGGGCTCTTCATGTTGCAGCACCACCAGTAGAACCAAATAATTCAGTGGCATAGCGTGGGTTGCCCGCACCCGGGACTGCGCGAAGAGGGGGTAGGAGTGAGGGAAATGGATGGAGTACACATGAGTATTCAATTGCCTAACAGCGTCCACATCACCCAGGAGATCACAACCACAGAGATAAGAAAATAAGTTGTTTCTCTGACTGGAGAGGTCAGTTCTTGGTTTGCATGGAGAAGCCATTTTCTTTTTTCTTTTTTATAATAATATTTATTAGAAATTTAATAGTTACAAAAAGAAAAAAAGAAAAAACAATAAAGAATTTAACAAACAATACATCAAAAATAAAAAGGAAAACAAAAAAATACATCAAAACAACAAGAAAAACAAAAACATTAAAAACACACACATCCAATTTCCATTTCTTTGCCTTTCATTTACTTGTTTCATCGACCTCCTCACACCTCCCTTTTTTGTATTCTAGTTCAATTTAGCTATTTCAGCAAATCCTTTCCATCTTTCTCAATCTTTTTTTTGTTCTATAATTTGTCTAACACAATCTAACTTTAAATTTTCCACTTTAGCCCATTAACAATCAGTTTTTACTTAATTCTTTATAACATTTCTGCTAAAACCATGTAACTTCATTCCAGCATTCTTCTAACATTCATTAATTTTGCAGTATTTCTGTAAATATACTTTAAATTTTTCCAATCTTCTTCCACCGACTCTTCTCCCTGGTTTCGGATTCTGCCAGTCATTTCCGCCGAGAAGCCATTTTCAATGGAGCCCACTGATGGAAGGTGGAGCTGTATTGAGGCAGCACCAGGTGTTGAAATTTTGCACCCCTAACAATTTTGTGCCTGGGGCAGCCGCCCCTGGAGCCCCCCCCCCCCACTACACTACTGAAATATCTCATGAAAGCCCCGGGCCAATGGTTGAATTTTTCACTTGGCTCTGGAATAACAAAAGCTTCCATTTCAGTTTCATTTCCCAGGAAGTGGGGGGCATTCCATAGCAGGGACCCACCAGGGAGAAAGTCGTGATGTTTGCATTCCCCCCCCCCCCAATATAAAAATATTGCCTAACTTGGGATGAATGTGTTTGTGTGAGACTATTCTGCACATGTCTAATTGTTGTATGTATACATGCTAATTCGAAGGAGGCTGATCTATATCATCAAAGGCTGGTTTCATCTTGCATTGATTTGAGGCACACACCACGCCTGGCTAATCTGGCAATCTTTTAGGCCTCAGCGTATGACAAAGTTGTGCCAGAACTCTGTGCAATTTCTCCCCTGCATTTTTTTGATATAGGGCACATTGGATTTATCTAGCAGGGAACTGGGACAACTGGAGGTGGCCGCAACTTCTGAAAGAGAGGAGTGGGAGGGCTTGTTTTTGGAGAAGCTTGGGGAATCTTAGATAAGGGGTTTTAGATTAGATATCATTCCTAATTAACTGCCATTGGTTAAGTACAAACAGATTTTTTTTAAAAAGGTAAAGGACCCTGGACAGTTAAGTCCAGTCGTGAACGACTGTGGGGTTGTGGCGCTCATCTTGCTCTATAGGTCAAGGGAGCCACCGTTTGTCTGCAGACAGTTTTTCTGGGTCATGTGGCCAGCAGGACTAAATCGCTTCTGGCAAAACCAGAGCAGCGCACAGAAACACCGTTTACCTTCCCGCCAGAGTGGTACCTATTTATCTACTTGCACTTTGATGTGCTTTCGAACTGCTAGGTTGGCAGGAGCGGGAACCGAGCAATGGGAGCTCACCCCGTCGCGGGGATTCGAACCGCCAACCTTCTGATCGGCAAGCCCTAGGCTCAGTGGTTTAACCCACAGCACCACCCGCGTCCCTACAAACAGATTTATAATGATGCAAATCCCCAGAAAGAGAACTAACTTGAAACCTCATGTTTGATCTCAGTGTTCCAAATGTTCAGAACTGAACATGTTTTGACCGCATGGAATATCTCTCCCTGGCAGGGGAGAACAAGGAAGCCCCTGGGCACACAGAACTCTCAATGTCTTGGAATTGATGGACCATGCTTTCTGGACCTTTGCATACCGTTTAAAATGTGTCCACGCGACTTAAATTTAGGCAAAGGCTTTGTGATACTTCATTTCCCTTCCTAATTGTCCTCATAAATTTACCTCAAATATCCTGAGATGGCTAATACAGAGAGCTGATTTGTGTGTGCGTGTGTCTGTGGCAAGAAAAATAGAGATACTTACTGATAATAACAACAATGCACCATTAGGCAAATACCGCTTAACAAGTTGCTACGATGATTAATGAAATATTTAATGGATAGCAGCTCTTGAGCTCCACAAGCAACGCTTATTTGCAAGAACAGGTGTTACCTGTAAGCTACACATAGTAACACAGACTTACTGCAGTAAGAAAACCACATTCCAGTCTCAGAGCTCACTTTGTTGTATCCGACTGCTAACAAATGTTTGTCCTAGGTGTTGGCCTTGTTTTCCTGAACGGGCTCCTTTGATCACCTCTTTAGACCCACCTCTTCATGCTTCTTCGTTTTGGTCCAACCCTGCAATTTACCAGCTCTGTTAAATGGCAGCCTGTATATGTTGCGGCTTTGATGGGACGCGGACAGTTCTGTGCTCACAGAAAGGACTCCCCCCCCCCCTTGATGTGATGTCAAAGTTTTGCATTGTGTTTGTAGAGGTATATGCACAAACAGATTCCCACCCAGGTAGAGCATCTCATCATCTACAGTTGCGTTTTTAATTCCCACACCACCAATGCTGATGCTCTTGCTTATCTATTTGTTTCTGTTCTCTTTACATGATGGAATAGTAGATGGGGAAATATGAGATTGTGTTCACACAAAGTACTAAGCCATCTAGCTTAGTTTCATAAGCCATACTGTAACTAAGGTGCGCTCTCACTTTGCTCCCCACTTCAGGTGAGTAGGTAAACAAACCGTGAAAGGTAACTCAATGCCTGAACTGAGGATCATGGTTTGTTTCTCCCTAAGAAAATATTGTTGCTAGCCAGCCTAAACCATCATTGTTAGCTTAGCAATTGTGGTTTGTGAGGGTGAAATAAACCAGCATCCAGAGAGCAGATGCCACATTAATAAGCCACCCTTTTCATGGTTTCATCCAAAGGGAGCAACAAAGTGGGCATGCTCAGGCTGTGAGCACCAGCTTGCGCACAGGATAGCTTATGAAACCAAGCATTATGTGTGGATGCAGCCCAAGAAGGCTTTTTGAGACCCAAAGAGAAAGGGTCATGAGCTACAGGTTCCCCTCATCACAGGGGCAAACAAAGGCTAACTGACACCCGGGGTGGGGCAAACCGCTGGCTGCGCATGCATGTGCTGTACATTGGGGTTTGCTGGCAGCGCCACTCGAGCACCATACGGATGGTGGCGGGATCCTCTGCTCGTGGCTGCAGTGGTGGCGGAGGAATAATAATAATAATAATAATAATAATAACAACAACAACAACAATTTATTATTTATACCCCACCCATCTGGCTGAGTTTCCCCAGCCACTCTGGGCGGCTTCCAATCGAGTGTTAAAAACAATACAGCATTAAATATTAAAAGCTTTCCTAAACAGGGCTGCCTTCAGATGTCCTTTAAAGATAGGATAGCTGCTTATTTCCTTCACATCTGGTGGTAGGGCGTTCCACCACTACCGAGAAGGCCCTCTGCCTGGTTCCCTGTAACCTCACTTCTCGCAATGAGGGAACCGCCAGAAGGCCCTTGGTGCTAAATCTCAGTGCCCGGGCTGAACGATGGGGGTGGAGACGCTCCTTCAGGTATACTGGGCCAAGGCTGTTTAGGGCTTTAAAGGTCAGCACCAACACTTTGAACTGTGCTCGGAAACAGACTGGGAGCCAATGCAGATCTCTCAGGACCGGTGTTATGTGGTCCTGGTGGCCACTCCCAGTCACCAGTCTAGCTGCCGCATTCTGGATTAACTGCAGTTTCTGGGTCAATTCAAAGGTAGCCCCATGTAGAGTGAATTGCCTCCACTTGCAGCTGTAGTGGCAGCGGAGGGATCCCACCGCCGTCCGTATGGTGCTCGAGGGCACCGGCGGCAAACTGCTATATACAGCGCAGGTGCACTGTCACTATGTACAGCACATGCGTGCAACACTGCACATGCGTTGTACATAGTGGTTTGTCGCCCATGCTGCTGGAGCGCTGTACGGATGGTGGAGGGATCCTCTGCTTGTGGCTGCAACTGCGAATGGAGGATCTGCCACATGCGGCTGCGGTGGCGCGATGGCTGCTCATGCCACTGCGCCTGGAGGTGGCAGGTTGAGCACCCCCTGGGGTGCCTTCTTGTCAGCCCCCAGACATGACACCCGGGGTCCCCACTTGTGATGCCACTGCCTCATCAGTGCTGCAGTGATGTACGTGATGATGGGAGCTCTGTTAAGAATTGCTAAGCTGCAGAACCATATGGAATAAGTAAGGATGCTGCCATATACCAAGTCACACCACTGGTCCACTGAGCTCTGTTTTGTCATCTGCACAAACAGGCAGCAATTCTCCAGGATCCTACCTGGAGATGCTGAGAATTGAACCTTGAACCTTCTGCATACAAAGCACACGCTCTAACGCTGAGCTGAACCGCAGGATGTGAGCTGTATTTTTATTTGTGAGTTTTACTTATAGTAAACCCCTGCTGGATCAGACCACAGATCCATCAAGGTGAATGCTTTGCTTTTCACAGTGGCCTCTGGGAAGCCCAGACACAGGGCGTGAAGGCAACAAGTGCTCTCTGGTTGCTGCTCCCCAACAACTGGCACTCAGTGGTGTATACAGTGGTACCTCGGGTTACATACGCTTCAGGTTACATACGCTTCAGGTTACAGATTCCACTAATCCAGAAATAGTACCTCGGGTTAAGAACTTTGCTTCAGGATGAGAACAGAAATCGTGCTCCGGCGGTGTGGCAGCAGTGGGAAGCCCCATTAGCTAAAGTGGTGCTTCAGGTTAAGAACAGTTTCAGGTTAAGAACGGACCTCTGGAATGAATTAAGTACTTAACCAGAGGTACTACTGTACTGCCTCTGAATGGGTGTGTCTATGTATGCATCCACAGTGCCACCATAACTAGGAGAGACTGATGGAGCTATCCATCCATGAATTTTGCTCCATCCCCTTTTAAAGGCATCTAAGCCACTGGCCATCACTAGAACATGCCAACCATATACAGTCCTCAAAATAGGCATGTAAGAGCCAATTAACAGAATTTGGGTAAAGATTGAGAGGGGTATATTTTGGGAGACGGGGGCAAACAGGGGCAAGCAAATGACAGTGAGTGGGAAGAAGGCACCTCTTATTTTAGCTAGCTCCCTGAAAGCATTCAAATCCATTTCTTAGATTGTAAGTATTTGGGGGCAGTGTTAACTTTGATGAAGTTTCCAGCTGCACAGGGCAGGGTGAGGATATATATATAATAAGTTGCCTATAGCGTTTGAGAGGCCTTGCGTCAGGGAGTCACATTATGATGCCTTCTGCACCTTTGCTTGCTGAAAAGGGTGTGTGTGTGCATGTGCTGCTGAGCACATATGTACCAAGTTAGCCTGCGGTCTCTTGATGCTCCCCAATGCTCAAGGGAGATCACAGCATGCCCTACTTTTCTGGCCTCCTTGAAAACAGACATAGCAATTGAGCTGGGAATTAAACTCAAAACATTTTCCCCTGCAGCCACCTACTTGTGGTTGTGTGATTAGCATAGATTTGGGGTGTGTATACCACACACAAAACAAAACAGATCTTCTTTCTATCTGACAAAGATGCAGCCTGGAACTGCTGTGTGCCAACCCAACTCTTGGCCATTCCCAGAGTGCCAGCAAAGATATGCAGTCAATATTGCAATCATGGATCAGGATCACTCAGATTTGGTGGCCATCAGATGTATTCTAAACGTGTGCAGAACTGCAACCTAAGACTGAGCCTAAGTGGGGTGCTCTGAAGGCGGCTTTTCATTTTCTCCTGTTTTACTATTTGATTTGGTAACCTCTGAAAACACCCACCAAGGGATAGGCTCTTTGCTTGGCTTTGATGTTGTAGTTTGCATGTGCAAGACTGAAGCACTTGAGAAAACAATTTTCACAATCTTCTCCTAACAGTAGCACCTGTTTTAGGGTGACAGGGCTGACGGAGCAGTCCTGCAACCCAGTGCAAAGCCAAAACAAGCATTTAGCATAGCGTGAGACCTCCCCCCCCCAAAAAAATATTTTGAATTGTTCTGAAGGAAGCAGCAGCTGCATTGCTGTGCCCTACATACTGTTGATAGAATGACTCAAGTCTCTCTTTGCACCATTGCAGTGAAGGAGGTGTCCTTCTTTTTCCTCTGAAGGGTTAATGTGTTCTGACATTTCACAAGGCTCTCCCACTGGTCCTTTCTCAAGGGGAACCCCTTCCTATGTCATGGATGGGGTGCAGAAGCCACTTATTTATGGCGCCATACCGCACCGCTCTAGTATTGCTTGAAGGTCCAATGTCACATGGGTGAGGCTAGACAACACTGGTCCTTCCCACCCAATTGCCACCTGGCTGGGATCAAGGCCAGCAGCCATGTGCTGCTGCGTTGTTGACACCAGAGTAAGATCAAGCCGTGGGATAAGGAGTTCCCATGCTACTGCTGTACATAGGAGGGGCCCCTGATACTGGTCTTGATACCTGATTTCTTTTTTTTTTTTAAAAAAATAATATTTTATTTTCCACATTCAATAAACAAACAGAAAACCTGTTTGTTTATTGAATGTGGAAAATAAAATAAAAGAAATCTTGATACCTGATTTCTTCCTACTGTCGTCAGCCCTTGATTTGTGGCTCCAAGCACATGCTCTAAAGGTCAGCCTACTGAATCTATATTTAGAGGGTCTCGGCCACAGAGAGCCCAATAATTCACCATAATACTCTGTTATCTTACATTCATGTACTATGTAGGAGATACTAGCCTGGCCCCATCCAGCAGTGAGTGAGATAAAGGGGCTGATTTCTCTGGCCAAATGTGCCCTCTCCTTTCTGCATTGCATCTTATTAGATTGTGAGTCTGTGCACAGGGATTGTCGTAGCCATATCCCTGAGGTTGTACATTCCTCACTCGACATACCGTATTTTTCGCTCTATAAGACGCACCCGACCCCTCTTGCTTTTCTGGCTTCAGCAATAGCTGTGCAGCCTGCATTCGCTCCATAAGACGCACACATATCCCCCCTTACTTTTTAGGAGGGGGAAAGTGTGTCTTATAGAGCAAAAAATACGGTAAGTTCAAAACTGACTGGACCCCCTTCTAAAACAAATTCCTTGGTCAGCAATGTTTTACTTAGATGTAGTGCTAGAAGTCACATAATTTGGTTTGCACTGTTTAAAAAGGGCCAATTTTGGATGCTGGTTATGACAAATGTCTGCTCATAAAATTTGCAGAGCTATGTAAGTCCACATTGCTTGGGTAATCGATAAATCGGATTCAGGAACGTGAGGGTTGTGCTCTTTGAAGCTCGGCTTGAAATTAATCTGTGCCCACATGAGTAATAAACTGTGGTGATATTTGGTGTTGATGATGTAAGTAGTCGAATGGGGGTCATTGTTTGGGCTTGGTTCCCTTGCAATGAGGCTTTGATTTGCCCGCACAATTGACTTGACTCATTGCTGATTGCAAAGGTGTGGTGGCATCTATCAAGCTCCACCCTAGTCACAGCCCAAAGATAAGATGTCCCTGTGGCTCTCTTTCTTGACTCTGATAGGAACATCTAAAAGGGTTGCTTCACCCAACCCTATGTCTACTTATTAATTAGTTTTCTTACATTCATATCCCACATTTCTTCAGTCATGTGGTTCCCAGGTGATCTTCTACTCAGGCACTGACCAGACCACATATCTCCTTGGTGCCTTCCTTTTTTTTTTAGTTTTTAAAACTGCTTTATTAATTTACCAATTAAAACAATCAACAGAAACAATCCATAATCCAAAGAAGTAAATAATAATAATAATAATAATAATAATAATAATAATAATAATATAAACACAACATAAAAGACAAAAGAAAAAGAAAAAAGAAAAAGAAGGAACACAAAAAACCAAATATTTTTCAATACACAAAATCATTTCAGGTCTACAAACCATGTATTACATAATCTATACACAAAATTCCTGGAAAGAATTTTCCTTCGTAATTATACTTTTCTACTTTTTGCATTTTTTCTGTTCCTCTGTTTCGGTTTGAGACCCTTATTTGTTTTCATTTGACTTCCCTCTAACTCTTTCAGGTTTCTGTACTTCTCTTACTATTACGTAATCTGTATTTAGTTAAATGAACTTTCCCTTATATCTGTGAATTTTATCAAGGCACAGCCAAGTGTCGTTATTGGAACAATGTTTTGTCAGATATTTTTTAAAAACAGTTCCATTCTTTTTTAATCTTGTCTCCAGACTGGTTTCTTATTAATTCTGTCATCTTAGCCCATGCAAGGTATTCGCACAGTGTCATTTGCCATTTGTTTTTGGTTGGTATTGACTTATTTTTTCAGTGTTTAGCTATTAGTATTCTGGCTGCTGTTGACGCATAGAGAAACACTCTTTTATTTTCTTTTGAAATGTTTGCCGATGAAATGCCTAATAAAAATGCTTACGGTTTCTTTAAAAATGTACATGTAATCCTTGGTGCTTTCAGACCACATCTGTTTACACTAACTTGCACCCAAAAAGACTCACCAGTTGAGTTTGCTATTTAGAGGGCCTGCCTACATAGGAACTTCCCATGTTTCCGGCATGAAGAATGAAAAGTTTGAGAATTCAGGGCGGGGGGGAGTACATTTACCTTGAAATCTAAGCAGCTTACAACAATGAAAAGAGTTGAGGTATTTATATCAGTGTCCCACACTTCCTTCAGATACCTCTGGGGCTTGTTCAGCTATAAAAGTATTACAGTATGATGTGGCCTCAAACTGTTCCCTAGCTCCATTATCATACTAGGCTCAAAACCAATAAATTCAAAATAACACACTGGAAGGAACGCGGGTGGTGCTGTGGGTTAAACCACAGAGCATAGGACTTGCCGGTCAGAAGGTCGGCGGTTTGAATCCCCGCGACGGGGTGAGCTCCTGTTGCTCAGTCCCAGCTCCTGCCAACCTAGCAGTTCGAAAGCACGTCAAAGTGCAAGTAGATAAATAGGTACCGCTCCAGCGGGGAGGTAAACGGGGTTTCCGTGCGCTGCTCTGGTTCGCCAGAAGCGGCTTAGTCATGCTGGCCACATGACCCGGAAGCTGTACACCGGCTCCCTCGGCCAATAAAGCGAGATAAGTGCCGCAACCCCAGAGTCAGCCACGACTGGACCTAATGGTCAGGGGTCCCTTTACCTTTACCTAGCACACTGGAACAAGTGTATCTGACTGCAATATTCCATACATCAAAGTGTCAATAAAAGTCTGCTTTCAAAAAGTTTGCAAAGATGGGCATTGGTGGACTGGAAATGGGGGATATGGTTGCAAATCTATTTTACTAATTTATTTCCGGCACTTCTCAGACTACTAGGCATTATGCCTCAGTTTTACTAAATTCCATGCTCTCTCCCCTCCCTGCCCAAAGTACTTCTTTGGCTCTATTGATATTTCTGTTGGTGAGGAGACTTTTACCCCAAGCACAGTGCCTTCTATGGACCCAAGCTGTGCATTGCCTCATACATCTCACACCCAGCCGATACACGAGAATGAGAGCCTGGAAGGCAATGAGAAGAGGTCTCTTTTTGGGTGCATCAGCTGATCTACATACTGAATGTTTTGATACAATTAGGGAAAAGCCAGGAAAAGGCGAGGAACAAAGCCTTTCTACATGGGGAATGCCACAGCCTGCATTCCAACAAAGCAGGCGTTTTAGTAATAATTACTCAGTGCTAATGAGGCTAAGGATTACTGTGTGCAACACACGAGCTTCCTCGAACTGTGGATCAGTGGAAGGATTGGCATGGAAGTTCATTTGCAAAATTTTCACCACAAATCTCCCTCACCCTAGGTTCTGAGGCAAGCATGAGATTCATCAGTTAAAGGGCCAGTTCTTCTATGACATAAGGCAAACTGCGTTGATTCAGACCCAAGGACTAACAAGTGAAACTGGAAAGCCAGCATTAGGAATCAAGCATATTTATAGGCCTCAGATGACTTTTCAGGCAGTTTGTTCTTCATAGAGAAAATTGACAATTCAAAAGGGGTGATGTTTTCTGAAAGAGCAGTGCCCCCTTAGGGGGAGGGGAATAACTTTTTCCTGTGAAATCAAAAACCCTTCCTTGTTCCTGAGAAAGCACTTGTCCAGAGAGAGATATTGCACTAGGCATGAGAAAACAGATGGCCTGCTTTAACATGGTTGCTATAGCAGGTGATCTGCAGTACATTTTATTTTGCAGACACATGTGTCCTACAGGTACATTAATCAGTTCTCCACATTTCCCCATCAGTTTGCTTTAAAAAAGTCCTCATGAAAATTCATCAGTAATTCAGTGTGAATTTCTTCCAATATACGCAATTTTGTAAGCAAGTTTGCCCAATATACACATTTCCCCCCAAAGAGTGCATTTTAAGTTATTTTCACCAATATATGCATTTAATACACATTTTACATTAATATGTGCATTTTTATACACATTACCTGGTTAAAGAGCAGCATTGCAAAATTCAGAGAAATGCTAACAAATTGTGTTAGAATCATAGAACTGTAGAGTTGGAACGGGCACCAAGGGTCATCTAGTCCAACCCCCTGCAATGCAGGAATTCTGCCCACAGCCATCCCTGGGTGGGCTCAAACCACCAGCCTTCTGGTGAACAGCCAGGCACACTGAGCCATTGCACCACTAGGGGTAGGTTTGCCTTTAAGTGTGAACTGAAGTGAATTTCTCCCTCATACCTAAGGTAAAGTAAAGTTAAAGGGACCCCTGACCATTAGGTCCAGTCGTGGCCGACTCTGGGGTTGCAGTGCTCATCTCGCTTTATTGGCCAAGGGAGCTGGCGTATAGCTTCCGGGTCATGTGGCCAGCATGACTAAGCTGCTTCTGGCAAACCAGAGCAGCGCACGGAAACGCCATTTACCTTCCCGCTGGAGCAGTACCTATTTATCTACTTGCACTTTGGCATGCTTTTGAACTGCTAGGTTGGCAGGAGCAGGGACCGAGCAACGGGAGCTCACCCCGTCGCAGGGATTCGAACCACCTACCTTCTGATCGGCAAGTCCTAGGCTCTGTGGTTTAACCCACAGTGCCTCCCGCATCCCCCCTCACCCCTAGCTGTACCTTAAACAGCAACCTGAGCTGCAAAAAGGCCCTGAGTTTCATAAATGACTAGGGACTTGATCCTAAATCTCCCACACTTAAAACCAGCATTCTGTTGACCACACAACACTGGCCACTTGCCAGTTATTCCCTTCTGCTAACAGAAGAGGCAGAAAAGCAACAACCGTATTAGGAAGATGTTATCAAAACAGGAAATAACAGCTAGAAGTCAGTTTGGGAAGAGGCAATTTGTACCACTCACAATGCTTGGCCTAATTCTGTGAAATCCCCAGGATAAGGGCTCAAATCCATACAGTAACATTTGCCTAACTCCACCAGTGGAAATGCAAGCTATTTAATGCATAAATTTAGTTTATTGATGCTTGGAAAACAGCCAACACCTTTGGGGTTTAACATGGACAGTAGCAGTTCTTGGTTTCCCCACTGTGAAGATCAATGAAGTGCTGGGAGTCCACCAATCAGTTCTTCTTCCATTCAACGAGCTAGGGATGGGAGATGAAGTTCGTGGAAATGCTTACAGGGACATAGATTGGGCCATAGGTTCATAAGCACTACGCCCTGGTGAAATATTCATCGCATGACACACATATCAGAGCCCTTAGCAAGAAAGATCTGCCATCATAAGCATCAGCCTAAGATGCTGATGTGCTTCTTACCCAAGATGTACTCATTTTGCCTGAGAAGTTAGACAATACTGCATCCTCCAGGTGGATTTTCTTGGGTTGGGCTGCAGGTCTCTACCCTTCCCGCCCTCCCAAGCCTGAGATCCCGTTAAGATCTCAGTCTCTGAAAGCCTTGATTTGACGAAAGCCTTTACTGATGGATGCAAGAATGTTTATAGTTGAAACTGCCATCTTGGAAATACACACGGCATGTGACCGAGCTTATCTATAGGTGATTCCACTTTCAGAGCAAAGGTGCAAACAGCAGGGTGAAAAGGAAGTAGTTGAATGGGGAAAACAACAGTCTTATAACACCTTAAACAATGAAACATATACGCCCACTTTGTTTATGCTGCAACAGACTACTAAAAAATGAATATACAGAACATGTCCAAAAGTTCTGACTACATTGGACTGGTCACTCCACTCCATCTGAATGAAGAAAAGCACCATCTTGAGGAGAATACAAGAAAAGAGCAAAGGCAGCCAAAAAAACCTCAAGTTGTAGATGTCCTCCAGTGATACTGTTTAGGAGAGCAAGTGAAAAGCAACAACCCCTCAATTAATCTGTGCAGGAACTCAAAGCATTCATCCTAAGCAGGTAGGTTTACCCATCCGACGGAAAGCTGCTAATGAGGAAATTCCAGAGCTTGGGTGAAAGGGCGGTGTGCCCCATTTTGCTGCTTGAGGCAGAATGGGAAGCATTGCCCTGCCCTGCCTGTGCGTAAATGTGAAGAAGGCTTTGTTTTGCATTCACCTACTTGTGAAGTCATTGAATCCATAGGAATGGAGAGCAAGGCCTGAGTCGGTGATCTAAGAGAGCAAGGAGGTTAATATGGGGGAAATGAAAGGGGGCTTTAGGGTCGCGAGATCCTAAGGCCATTTACGCTACCGCAGAATCCTATACATGTCAACCTGCTAAAGTAAGCCTTGCCTACTTTAATGGGAATACTCTCCCAGCTACATGTGTATAAGATTGTAGCCTTAGCGTTTCAATAGGTTAGTCCCAGCAACTTGGCTTTTTATCAGTATTAGTTACTTCTGTTTATTTGCATTGCTTGATTTTTTTTTAAATTGATCTTATTTATTTTTCTTGTCATTTTATCTTTAATTGGAGCGGTAAGCCTCTTTGATGGCTAGTGTAGTGGAAAACCAAGATAGACCTCTTTTAAACAAAGATTTCCAAGCACTGTAGTGTCATCGAAGGAGGAGAAATGCTGAACTACTGTCTTGAGATTTTTCAAGACAGCAATACCCACCGAGTCTTCTGGCTCCCTTTCAACTGTATGGGCTTATGGAGCCTGAGACTTGGGTATGTTGCAATACCGTAACTACAGGTGTTGGAGCAAATATCTTCTAGCAAGCAGGTTTCGGTTTGCTCTCTTGCAGACTTCCAGTGCCTCCCTTGGTAAGTCACAGAGGGATTAACCCGCAATCTCTAAATGGAAGTAATTACATTTCCTGCCTCCACAGTTTGATGACACGATAATTGTATTGAAGAAGACAATGAAGTATTCCATTGCTAAGGGTTTCACAGGCGTGGTGCAAAAAAGAAAGAGATCAATAAAAACAATAACTATGCAAACATAGAGGAAACTCACAGGAAGAATGAATGAACTTTGCCTGAATGAACAGGTTCAAGCTGGCATTTATTTATTTTTTGTCGTCTGGGTCACAGAGTGGGAAACATGGAATCTGGAAAGTTGACATTATTTAGTAAGCCAATTGCATTTATTTGAAGAAAGGAAGCAGCCAGGGGTGTTGCTAGGTTCTTGGAGTACAGGCCCTGGGGCCCTGACATATATTTACATAAAACTGTATAAGTATTGACACAAATTTTGAGGGGCAAAACTCAAGTCTGGTTCTTCCAGTCAGGGCTTGCCGTGTGCCAGAGTTAGCCAATGTGGGTGCCATCCAGTTGTCACACAACTACAACTCCCACCATCCTTTACCAGGAAATTGTACTCCAGCAACCTTCGCTTCTGAGCTATGGAGTGCCAACAAGATTTTCCTGGGTATTCTATACATGCATTGGACCTTTTGTGCTATTCACAATTTGTTGGCAATGTCTGTTGCTTACATACATAATAAAGTATTGCCCAGTGTTTAACAGAACTCTCCCCTTCTCTCCCTCATTCACCCACCCACCCAACCAACAAACAAGATGAATTTTAACAGGGAGAAATGTAAAGTATTGCACTTGGGCAAAAAAAATGAGAGGCACAAATACAAGATGGGTGACACCTGGCTTGAGAGCAGTACATGTGAAAAGGATCTAGGAGTCTTGGTTGACCACAAACTTGGCATGAGCCAACAGTGTGACATGGCAGCTAAAAAAGCCAATGCAATTCTGGGCTGCATCAATAGGAGTATAGCATCTAGATCAAGGGAAGTAATAGTGCCACTGTATTCTGCTCTGGTCAGACCTCACCTGGAGTACGGTGTCCAGTTCTGGGCACCACAGTTCAAGAAGGACACTGACAAACTGGAACGTGTCCAGAGGAGGGCAACCAAAATGGTCAAAGGCCTGGAAACGATGCCTTATGAGGAATGGCTAAGGGAGCTGGGCATGTTTAGCCTGGAGAAGAGGAGGTTAAGGGGTGGTATGATAGCCATGTTCAAATATATAAAAGGATGTCACATAGAGGAGGGAGAAAGGTTGTTTTCTGCTGCTCCAGAGAAGCGGACACGGAGCAATGGATCCAAACTACAAGAAAGAAGATTCCACCTAAACATTAGGAAGAACTTCCTGACAGTAAGAGCTGTTCGACAGTGGAATTTGCTGCCAAGGAGTGTGGTGGAGTCTCCTTCTTTGGAGGTCTTTAAGCAGAGGCTTGACAACCGTATGTCAGGAGTGGTCTGATGGTGGTTCCTGCTTGGCAGGGGGTTGGACTCGATGGCCCTTGTGGTCTCTTCCAACTCTATGATGCTATGATTCTATGAACCACAAACACCACCCATATGCATGTCAGGGATGCTTTAGCTGTGATTGCTGCATTGCAGGGGGTTGGACTAGATGGCCGTGGGGGTCCCTTCCAACTCTATGATTCTACCTGCTTCCTCACTCCATCTATCTGTCTATCTGTCTGTACTTAGCTGTCCCCTGTCTCCAGTCAGTACTATCCATACACAATATTCAGCAACCACAGCTCAACAGAATCTGTGCCCCAACTAGAAAGCAAATTAAGAGCGTGGGCGACTGAGGTCTCAATGAGGCAAGTGGGATCGGTCACCTTGTAAGCAAATTTCTAAACAAAGGGGAAGAGGAAGTGGAGGAGAACCAGGATCCTTGGACTAAACTCTAACAAATTACGTGGGTATTAATTCAGGCAGGAAAAGCTAATTTGTGCCCAGAGCCTGGCCACTGAGGCAATTCTGTATGCCCCACCGAATTTTAATCACAAAAAAGGTTTTCCAACTCACAATGGGAAGATAGATACAGAGGTTTCAAGTTTTAAGGAACAAATATAATCCAGAATTTTAAAATTAGCTCTTTCTTTTCCATTTTTCTTTGCAGCATGTGCAAATAATATGTAAATGTCCATACAGTGGTACCTCGGGTTAAGTACTTAATTCGTTCTGGAGGTCTGTTCTTAACCTGAAGCTGTTCTTAACCTGAAGCACCACTTTAGCTAATGGGGCCTCCCGCTGCTGCCGCACCGCCGGAGCACAATTTCTGTTCTCATCCTGAAGCAAAGTTCTTAACCCGAGGTAATATTTCTGGGTTAGCGGAGTCTGTAACCTGAAGCGTATGTAACCCGAGGTACCACTCTATTTTTATTCATGCCATGCTTTGCTACACTATGCATAATGAGCAGCTTTAGGCAAATAGGCACTTTCAAGGTTACCCTGGTGAAGAATTCTGAAATGGTATTTATCACTCTACGCTTTTCCTTGCAACACCAAATGGCTCTGGGCACTGTAAATGGATCATGCCAGCCTCCTCTTATCCCTGTAACAAATGCTGCCGTGAGATCCTGGCTGGTGATGACTAGCTCAAAGTCACCTTCATGGCCGAGTGAGAATTTAAGTCCAAGTCTTGCTGATCCTAGCCTAACATTCAGAGCCAGGCTGAAACGTGGGCAGGCAGGGAGGGCATGCTTTGCTCAGGGATCTGGGAGACAGGTGTGCGTGAAATTGCAGAAGATGCTTAAGGATGTTTGTGTGGACTTACTGGCTTATATCTTATAGTGAAGACATATCTTCCAAGTGTCCCTATTTGCAGGGACAGTCATCCAGGCTTCTGATTTGATACCAGGATGTTCCTATTTCCCCCACCAAGCTCAGGGAGGAGAACGAGCCAGCGCCTGTCCTGAGTGGCGGTGGTGGCAGTGATGGCTGCCTCTCCATGGTCTCTCCATGGCTGCCACTGCCAGCCTCCTCTCTTGAGCAGCTTGTAGCGACTGCTAGAGAGTGGGTGATGTTAGGAAAACGCCAGGGAACAGCATCTTGCCCTCCGAATGATTCATCACTCTTCTGTCTCGAGTCGCTAGTGCGACATATATCCAAAGATATAGGCACACACAAACATAGCAGAGTTCAAAGCAGAAGCTGGAGCTGAGGTGTAGAATTCTACGCTGATTTATTTTTTACAAAATCAAGTGTTACAGAACAAAGAAATCATGTTTCCCCTCTCCTTCTCGTCTGAGAGAACAGAAAAAGCAAAAGCATAACACAACGGAAAAGTCTCACTGAACTTCCGTTGTCATGATTCCAACAATGTGGAATGTCAACACAGACATGTGATGAAAACAATTACACATCAGCAATGGGAGGAATGAAATCCCAACAGGTGAGGAAGACAGGCTGTGGCCTCTGAGGCCCAGTCTTTATTTTATTTTTTAAAATGCTTTGTGCATCCACATCTAATCTTGACCCTTTCTACAATTTATTTATTAGTGTGTGTTTTTCTTTTTGTAAATCTACCAAAGAATCAAATCAAATCAGGATTAAGCAGTTTCCTGAGGGCTCTGGAAGGCATGTGTGCTGTGTCCCATTGGTGTAATTCCAGAGATAGTCCCAGCCCTGCCAGCTAGCAGCTCAGCAGGCCTTAGTGGCCTGCATCCTTATTCTTCTCTCATCCTCATTTTTTAAAAAATTTCACTCCTCCTATTGTAATCAGTAGTTTGTGATGGGGAGTCCTTGTGTCAGGCTGGTGTAAAGTTGCAATGTTGATGGGGGGGAGGGCACAGATCAAATGGATACACTGGGAGACCGTGTCAGTGTGCTCCTCTGCTGTGCTGGTCATGTTGCAGCTATAATCCCGCCCCGTGTTAGTCACTCTGCTGGCACATTATGGCCCCACCAGCATTGTGTGTTGTTGGAATATCTTCCCCATCTTTCATATCACTTGTGTACCTGGCATTCCACTGGCAGTGCTTGCTGTGGATAGGCAGTGTCGTTTACCTGACCTTCTGTTACAAGCATTGCTGTGGTTTACTGGGAAGGTGAGGTGATGGCCACATTGCTTTGTAGACAATCTTTCAATGGGCCACATGGTGGGCAGTGATCAGAGACAAAAGTGAGCAGAGCAACGGTTGCACCTCTTGCCACTATTCAGTAATGGCTGTGTTGTTTTAGTTGGATTGTTTTATCATGCATTTTAATTACGGCTGTTGAATGTTTGTTGTAGCAGGTTTTCACACTAATTAGAAGCCTTTTTATTGCATTAAGCAATTTAGGAATGGAGCTCCGCTGTATTCTGCGATGCTCACGATAATGACTTAGATATCATAATTAACTTAGGTGTATTTGACGCAGAGAATTTATAAAGGTTGATTTCAGCCACACAAAAGTTAGCGGTTTCTACACAAACACGCACACCTCTCCATCCTCTCTGCAGGCGAGCGAGAGGCATTTTCATAGTTACTGCTGGGCAAATTCCAGCCTTACCAAAGCGCCCTGTGTCAGGGGCAGGGGGAATGGAGCAGGGCTGTTGGGAAGGTGGCCTGGGAAGAGTTCTGAGGGCCAGCGAGATAGGACTGGAGGGCTACATTGCGTCCCTTGGTCTTGGGGTTCCCCACCCCTGCATGAGGGTCTCTGTGAGTTTTGTGGTTAATAATAATAATAATAATAATAATAATATATCTTTATTGTCATTGGCCCCTTCGGGGACAACGAAATTACTTGACTGCTCCATAAAAACACTTATTAAACAATACAGTATGATACAGCAAGGGAGATTAGTTGACTTTCAAAGTCCGGGCTTCCCATTCAGGGCCGAGATCGCTCTGGAGAAGAAGCTGTTCTTAAGACGGCTCGTTCTTGTCTTCATCGTCCTGTATCTCCGTCCCGACGGCAACAGCTCGAAGAGACAGTGACCAGGATGCGATGGATCTTTTACTATGTCCAGTGCCTTCCTATGGCACCTTGTGGTATAAATCTGCTCTAAGGTGGAGAGTGGGCAGCCAACAATGCTCTCTGCTGCCTTAACAACCCTGCACAACCCTATCCTGTCCTGGGTAGTACAGCTTCCGTACCACACACATAAGCCATAAGTGAGCACGCTCTCAATGGCACAGTGACAGAAGGCAAGCAGCAGTTTCTGCGGAAGATGGTTTTTCCTTAGTATTCTCAAAAAGTATATCTCTGTGGGTTTTTAGGTTTTAGTATTATTATGTCATATATCCTTTCAAATGTGTTTATATTGCATTTGGATTCATATCTTTAAGCATGTTGCAGTCTGCTTTGTAGAGTCTTGTCTCAAGAAGCAGATCATAAATCCATTTAACAGATACAGTCCTAGCTGCTTTAATCGTAGCCCAAGTGTTTTGCAATAGATAGGTTGGCTTTTATTCCAAAGAGTAAGAGATGGTGGAACGCCATGCAGCATAGAATCTTATTTCCTCCCCAGGTTATGACTTCTTACACTTCCTCCTTTGCAGTCCTGAGCAAAGTCTGGAGTGTGAGAAACCTCAGCCCCTTGGGTTTCAACATTTTCTTCTATGCCCAATGTTACTCAGCGACTTTATGAAGAAAATCAGAAAACTGGTTTGAGATCTGCTGAGTAAGTGTATTTTAATCCTATTCAAATTTGCCTCCTAAGATGTCCCGCAAGATACTATCCTTCCACTGGATGCTTCCCAATCTCTTGCCATTGAAACTGATGCAAACTGCATCTAGCACAGTTATGCGGTGGAGAGTGCCGTGCCTAACAATTAAAATTATTGGGCAACAGCCTATAAAATTATATGGCAGACCATTAAAAATGGCAGTATATCCCTTGGGAACTCCCAGCAGTTATGTCTTCAGTTGACCAACCAGGATCTAACGAGCTGATTCTATTTTATTTTCACATGGAAAGTTGTGCAAGAAGAGAGATCAATGGCATCTCCGCCCTTCAACTCAAAATGGCATAGCTGACAGCCAAGTAGAGCAGTCCTTGCCTTTCCAACGGTAGAAGAGGAACATTTGGGTGTGTTGCTTGCAAAGGATGTCTTCTTTGATGTAGACCTGTAGATGCCTTCCTTTTGGGGGCAATCAGAACTCCTCCATCCCTGTGTTTTATTGCAGGTGCATTCTGCAATATGTTCTTGACACAATAATAGCGTACTGGTGGATTTACTCTGCTTTAGTTTGTTCTGCGATGATTCCTCAGGGGTACCACATTATTGTTGTCTATAGTGCAACAAAAGCAGGGAGAAAAAAAACAACACACCAAACATTGCGCTACAAAAAGGTACAGGATTTCAGCAGGACGTTATAGGACATACACTGATTGGGAATGAAGCAGTATGACTGCCCCAAAACCTCTGCAGGCACAAGAGGTATTAAAAGTGAGGTCATGTAATAATAATAATAATAATAATAATAATAATAATAATAATAATAATAATAATAATTTATTTATACCCCAGACACTCTGGGCGGCTTCCAACAAAATACAGTGGTACCTCGGGTTAAGTACTTAATTCGTTCCGGAGGTCCGTACTTAACCTGAAACTGTTCTTAACCTGAAGCACCACTTTAGCTAATGGGGCCTCCTGCTGCTGCCACACCACCAGAGCCTGATTTCTGTTCTTATCCTGAAGCAAAGTTCTTAACCTGAAGCACTATTTCTGGGTTAGCGGAGTCTGCAACCTGAAGCATATGTAACCTGAAGCGTATGTAACCTGAGGTACCACTGTACAGCAATCCATCAAGCATTAAAAGCTTCCCTAAACAGGGCTGCCTTCAGATGTCTTCTAAAAGTCTGGTATGTACGGCTGTCCAAATTACATCATGAGTACAAATCATCATGAATGTGCAATAAATAGGACGCCTGAAGGGGCCCTTACTGTTGTGGTCATTTTTTATTGTGTATGCTGCTTTAAAATCCATAAATGGATATAAAAGCTGTGCACTTGTTTTTTAAAATAATTACTTTGCAAGCTGTATACATAGTGCAGGTTTTAGTTTTAGACATTTCAGTGTTTCCAATAGATTCCTGCCCACCTCCAGCATGCGGCCCCTGAAATGTTGCCCATGAACGAATGTGGCCCCAGTGTTGATAAAAGTTCCCCACCACTGCTACACAGTGAAACCATCAGCCCTAGTTCAAATTTTACAGCTGTCAAGGATTCTCCAAAGTAGCCCGGGGCTACTCACTCATCTGTCCATCATCAGCCCTGCTTCTGATTTTCAGCAGGGCTGTCACCAGTATGTAGAAAAGTGACATACATTTAAGAAAGATAAATGTAGCCTTTGCAGGGTTGTTGTAATCATCCTTGGGATAATGGGTGGGACCCAAATTAGCGTTAAGGAGATGGCTCCATCAATGCGATGGGTTCTCTTGATTGCCCAGAGCTGATTTGGTAGGCAGGGGCATGATGGGAGGAGGAGGAGGAGGGAAAACCCTGTTGCATTAGTGGGACTTGTTGCTCGGGCTCCCACTTGTGCAAACATTTAGTTGAATTTGGCTCAATATGTCTGAATCGATAAGGTAAAGGTAAAGGGACCCCTGACCATGAGGTCCAGTCATGACCGACTCTGGGGTTGCGGCGCTCATCTCGGTTTATTGGCCAAGTGAGCCAGCGTACAGCTTCCAGGTCATGTGGCCAGCATGACTAATCTGCTTCTGGTGAACCAGAGCAGCACACGGAAACGCTGTTTACCTTCCCGCTGGAGCGGTACCTATTTATCTACTTGCACTTTGACGTGCTTTCGAACTGCTAAGTTGGCAGGAGTCGGGACCGAGCAATGAGAGCTCACCCCATTGCAGGGATTCAAACCACCGACCTTCTGATCAGCAAGTCCTAGGCTCTGTGGTTTAACCCACAGAGCCACCTGCATCCCTGTCTGAATTGATAAGGAGATACAAAAAACAAGTCCTAAATAAATGTTAAGCATTTGCGGGAGTAATAAACGTGGTGCACTCTTGATGTTGCTGGATTACAACTCACAATACCCCCAGTCATCCTGGAAAATAGAATGATATATTATTATTATTTTTGTGGGGAGCCAGAACAAGCGATTACCAGCTGCCCCAAGCAAATTCATAGAACTGAAAAGTTGGAAGGGATTACAATGGTTTTCTAGTCGAATCTCCTGCAATGCAGGAACCTTTTGTTCAATGTGGGGCTCAAACCCACAACCCTGAGATTAAGAGTCTCATGCTCTACAGACCATCACTAATGATAGGAGTTGGAGTCCACAACATCTGGGCTATCTTTGTTTTAGCTATACACCTGCTCAAAAGAGCTTCTCTGAGGTTCAACAAGATGTGGTGTGTAGAGATTGGACTTGGACAAGATCTGAATCATAGCTTAACCAGAACTCTGAGAAGTTTCCTGGGCTACCCTGAGCTGGTCTCACTTCTTTCCACAGGGTTGCTGAGAGAATAAAATGGAGAAGCATTTTCTCTGAGGGCTTCAGAAGAAGAGTGGGTTATAAATGCAACACATCTTTCTATATTATGCTTGCACTAGCCTACCATCGTACAGTCCCCATTGGAGTATTTGTAGTGTCATATCACAGACCTGGATTTGCACAAAGTCAGGTTGGGGTAGGGGAGCAAAAGGGGGGAGGCACTGAGAGGAGAAAAGTGATGGTTTAAAACAGGCTTCCTCAACCTTGGCCCTCCAGATGTTTTGAGATTACAATTCCCATCATTCCTGACCACTGGTGCTGCTAGCTAGGGATCATGGGAGTTATAGGCCAAAAACATCTGGAGGGCCGAGGTTGAGGAAGCCTAGCTTAAAGCAATGAGAGAGGTCTGAAGAGATTTGGAAGGAAAGAACTTCCACCTTTTTGAATTCCTCCCATGGATTCCAGGAACACTGAACTCCTTTCGATTTTGGCTGCATGATGTAAAAAGCACCCAGAAAAATCATCTTTCCAAGGGCACAAGACACTCTGTTGTGTGTTGCACTTTGAATGAAAAATCCTTGGGCTCATCCACATTTCCCCTTATCCCACTGCTTTGCCCTGGGAAAACCATTCTTTAATGCTCAATCAGAGCAAACAGCAGCCAGGTTTTCTGCAGTTTGCCGTTTGTACTGATTTGAAGCTAAAGAGTGAATTTTCTCTTGGAAAAGAGTGGGGCAAGGGAGAAACCACTTGAGCCCCTGCTTTCTACGCATGAGACCAGTGGAAGTATGGATGAGCCCTGGCACTGCACAGGAGATCCTTCCGTTGCTGAATTACCAGCAAAGCACAGATCTTGAGAAAGTTTTTGTTTGTGCCTGCATATGTATGGTTTTCTTTGTGAGACGCCGGTTGGGAAGGTCAAGGACAAGCTTGACAAGGGGTAATTAAAGTATAAATTAAAATGGAAACAAGCAATTAGCCTTTTCTTCCTCTCCTTTCTGCAGAAATATGCAGCCGCTCAAGAAATGGCAGGTAGTTGAGGTCTAATTGGCACTGCGGTTTACACACACACACATGCACACATTAAGAGGAAGGGTCAGAGATCCTTAATATTGCCAGCAGAACCCCTGTTAGCCACTCAGGGCCCAATTAGATATTTAAACACCAGTAAACCAACTCATGATAGACTGAGCAGTCCCACTGAAGTTAGTCATGCCCATTAAATTCAATGGGTCTGCTCTGAGTAGGACTAAGGTTGACTACAAGCCTCTGCTTGTAGCCTCAGACGGCTCTCCAGTCTACCCTGGGTGGGAGGATGCCAAGTGTGTGTGTTAGAGAGAGAGAAACCATGTGGGAAGCAATTTTAAATGAAGAAGCAGGGGGCAAGAAAATTACACCTTAATAATAATAATAATAATAATAATAATAATAATAATAATAATGTATTATTTATACCCCGCCCATCTGTCTGGTCTTCCCCAGCCACTCTGGGCAGCTTCCAAAAAACCACCAAAATACTATAATACATCAAACATTAAAACCTCCCCTAAACAGGGCTGCCTTCAGATGTCTTCTGAAAGTCTGGTAGTTGTTGTTCTCTTTGACATCTGGTGGGAGGGCGTTCCACAGGGAAGGTGCCACTACCGAGAAGGCCCTCTGCCTGGTTCCCTGTAACTTGGCTTCTCGCAGTGAGGGAACTTCCAGAAGGCCCTCGGCGCTGGACCTCAGTGTCTGGGTAGAACGATGGGGGTGGAGACGCTCCTTCAGATATACTGGATCAAGGCCGTTTAGGGCTTTAAAGGTCAGCACCAACACTTTGAATTGTGCTCGGAAACGTACTGGGAGCCAATGTAGGTCTTTCAAGACCGGTGTTATGTGGTCTCTGCGGCCACTCCCAGTCACCAGTCTAGCTGCCACGTTCTGGATTAGCTGTAGTTTCTGGGTCACCTTCAAAGGTAGCCCCACGTAGAGCGCATTGCAGTAGTCCAAGCGGGAGATAACCAGAGCATGCACCACTCTGGCAAGGCAGTCCGCAGGCAGATAGGGTCTCAGCCTGCGTACCAGATGGAGCTGATAAACAGCTGCCCTGGACACAGATTTGACCTGTGCCTCCATGAACAGCTGTGAGTCCAAAATGACTCCCAGGCTGCACACCTGGTCCTTCAGGGGCACAGTTACCCCATTCAGAACCAGGGAATCCTCCACACCTGCCCGCCTCCTGTCCCCCCAAAACAGTACTTCTGTCTTGTCAGGATTCAACCTCAATCTGTTAGCCGCCATCCAACCTCCAACCGCCTCCAGGCCCTCACACAGGACCTTCACCGCCTTCACTGGTTCTGATTTGAAAGAGAGGTAGAGCTGGGTATCATCCGCATACTGATGAACACCCAGACCAAATCCCCTGATGATGTCTCCCAGCGGCTTCATGTAGATGTTGAAAAGCATGGGGGAGAGGACAGAACCCTGAGGCACCCCACAAGTGAGAGCCCAGGGGTCTGAACACTCATCCCCCCACCACTTTCTGAACACGGCCCAGGAGGAAGGAGCGGAACCACTGTATGACAGTGCCCCCAGCTCCCAGCCCCTCAAGACGGTCCAGAAGGATGTTATGATCGATGGTATCAAATGCCGCTGAGAGATCCAGCAGAACTAGGAAACAGCTCTCACCTTTGTCCCTAGCCTGCCGGAGATCATCAACCAGTGCGACCAAGGCAGTTTCAGTCCCATGATGAGGCCTGAATCCCGACTGGAAGGGATCCAAATGGTCCGCTTCTTCCAGGCATGCCTGGAGTTGTTCAGCAACCACTCGCTCAATCACCTTGCCCAAGAATGGAAGATTTGAGACTGGGCGATAGTTGGCCATTGTGGCCACATCTAAAGATGGTTTCCCCTTTTCTCAGGCTGGATGGGAGAAAATGGCTGGCAAGGTCTGATTCCTCGCGGTGAACCAGGGACGCTCCTTGTCCCAAACAACCAAAAATGTTATAGTACCTCAAAGACTGGCACCTTTATTCTTGCGTGCATTTCTGCAGCCACAATGAATAAGCTAGCCTTTCAGGTGCCTTCACTCTTGGGCACCTAGGTATGGTCTTTGTGTCTCTGCTGGGTGACCTGATTTGAGGCAATAGCCATTTTAGATTAGGATACGGGGTGTCTATAAGCAAGGATGAGCCTACCATCCAAGGCTGGTCAGGGTGTCATGCCAGTGCCTGGATGGGCTGTGGATGATTGATGACATGTTGGAGTGGTTTTCACTGGGAGGTGCAGGTGAGCACTACTGCTGCTCTGTCACCACTTGTCAGGTCTGTCAATGGGAGGACTAAAGCTCCAATTCGACAGCTTTCTGGGCTTATCGCAGTGAATGAACTGTAACACTTACCTGAATAAGTGCATTGTGATTCAATGTGAATAGAATTTTCAACAGTTCAAATACCAGCTGTAATGCTCCCTGACTTCTGATGAGTCAAGTATCCCATTGTTCTACCTTTTTCTCTCTCTAACATTAGGGATGGGCAAATCTCTCTATGTTAGTTTCTCTCAGTTTCCAGTCATAAGTGCTGTTTCCCACATTTCTGCATCAGTTTGAATTTTTTGTCATAATCCTAATACATTTTTTTCCGCATGCAGTTTTGACTGATATGCCTATTTGGGCAAGGTATTGCCCCAACAGAATGTGCTTTTGTATACTGTTTTTTACTAACTTTTGCATTTATGCACACTTTCCTCTGGTGTATGCATTTTTTGTTCGCATCATTTGGCTGGTAAACTGAACAGCAAAATTCAGAGAAGTTCAAATGTCTAAGGAAGGTTGTGCTTCTGTTCACATACAGTTTCAAAAAGTGCAGATTAGGTAGATTAATCTTTGAACGCAAACTGAGGCAAATCTCCTTCCCATCCTATAATGCATTGCGGCTTTTTCATTCTCTTAAATAAGGCAGTTCTTCCTGCATTCCTGCCGTATCCAGGCAGATTGAAACATATGGGATTTGGGATTGTTCAAATCTTTGTCCTATTTAAATTTGAACTGTGCTGCATTTAAAATGGTAGACTCCTTAGGGCAGAGCCTACGGGACCGCCTCTCCTGGTATGTCCCACGGAGGACCTTACGGTCCTCAAACGAAAACATATTGGAGGTTAGGCTGGCCTCAACCAGAGCGAGGGCTTTTTCAGCTGTGGTTCCAATCTGGTGGTACACTCTGTCACAAGAGACTAGGGCCATGCGGGACTTGACATCTTTCCGCAGGGCCTGCAAGACAGAGCTGTTCCACCAGGCCTTTGACCAGGGCACAGCCGGACCCCCTCCTTTGGTAATTCTCACAGAACTCTAGCCCAATGGTTGCCATTAATTTGCTTTGAACTGATTTTATAATGAATTGATTTTAGAATGCTGTATTATTTTACTGTTGTTAGCCGCTCTGAGCCCGGCTTCAGCTGGGGAGGGCGGGATATAAATCATTTATTATTATTATTATTATTATTATTATTATTATTATTATTATTATTATTTCTGCAAAGTGACATGCACACTGCTAGAGTTATATAGATAATCGTGCTAAAAGAAAGATGGGATATAACATTGTAAAATAAAGAATAAATATACACTGTGAATGAATGAACGATTGCTTTGAAAATAAAAGTGATTGAGGGGAGAAAAGAATCAAATATGCCACCTTAAGCTCCTTGGAGGAAGAGCTGGATAAAAATGTTGTAAAGCCCACAAGAGGCCTTGCAAGCTACAAGTTCTTTCCTGCTTGGCTGAATATTGTCATTTATTTGGCGTTTCAGATTGAGGAAGTGTCTTTTTCTCTACCCAACCTCCCGCCCCTTTGAGAAATCTGAAAGTCAGATTTGATGTTGGATTTATTTCTTTTATTCCAAGAAGAAATGCCCAGATGTGTGGTGCAATTGTGGGTGTGTGTTTTTTTAAAAAAGTGAACTCTGCATGTCAGAAGGTTAATTTTGGAACCCTCTGAAAGGAACCATCTGCCATCAACTTTCAGAAAAGGGAGTGATGGGGATATCTCAACCAGGGGATTATTTTCCCTGCAGGGCAAAAGAATGTCAAGGGAACCTGCCATGCCCTGCCATTCAGGCAAGGCTCACAGAGAAATCTAGTCTTAGTTGACAGAAGGGTGATGCAGGTAATCTGGGGTCGCCAGGAGTTCACTGTCAAGCTGCCGGTTCTTCTCCAGCTCTTTGGGGTGTGTTTCAGGGAAGGTCAGTTTCTGGCACAGAGCAAGAGGGAGGGTGCCAAGCACACCTAAGCTCAAGAATACAATATAAAAAAATGACTACTTTTTTTCCTCCACTCCCCTGTCACCCAGCCAACTCTCCGAACGGATAAAAAGGAAGATCTTCCTCCCTCCTGCCAGAGGGGCTCAGTCTCATTCATTACTGGGAACTCTTCCTTGGAACATCACTCCTTACACTACCAGCAAGACAACCTCTCCTCTAGCCATGTCTCGCCAGTCCTATGCCCGGAGCATTGGAGGAGGGTTTCAGAACAAGGGTTTCAGTTCCAGCTCTGTCTGCTTTGGGGGTGGAAGCAAAGTCAGCTTCAACACTGCTTCCATGTCCCGTGGATGTAATGTCCGTAGCGGAGGCGGTGGCTTTGGCAGCAGGAGCCTGCATAACATGGGGGGCAGCAAGAGAATCTCCTTTGGTGGATATGGTGGCGGTGGCTTTGGCGGGGGTTTCGGTGGCGCCTGTGGCCAAGGGGCTGGGGGCTTTGGAGCTGGTGGTGGCCTTGGCGGTGGCCTTGGCGGTGGCTTTGGCGGTGGCTTTGGCGGTCCAGGTGGACTTGCAATCTGCCCTCCATTCCCAGGATGCCCACCTGGAGGCATCAAAGAGGTGACCATCAACCAGCACCTCCTGCAGCCCCTCAACCTGGAGATAGACCCAGAGATCCAAAAAGTGAGGACTGAAGAAAGGGAGCAGATCAAGACCCTCAACAACAAGTTTGCCTCCTTCATCGACAAGGTGAAATGATTTTGAGAGCATTTAACTTGCATGTAGCTCCAAGATTTTCTCTTTCTCTTTCCTTTTTGTTTCTCAGTATGAGGGCCTTTTGTCTTGTGTCTGTACTGAGTATTGTGTCTATCAGATCTGGTCTGATTTGTATTTTTTAAAACAACAACAACAACAATGAATTTCAAGGCTGAAAATGGTGAAGCCATTTTAAAAGCGTTAGTTTGCCAGTTTTGTTATGATTCTTTCTAATTTGCCTTGTTACAAAATCTCAAATCAAGAGGTTTTATATTTAACCTGTATACTTCATGGAGGGGTGGTCAAATGTGAGTCCCCAAGGGTATGCCAGTCCTGAGTGTTTCAAGGAAGGGTAAAAGTTTCTCCTAAAAATCTGTACCAATGTAACTGCCACGACTCCCTACAAAGGATTCTGGTTACTGCAGTTTGGTGAAGCAGATGCTTATTCTCAGAGATCCTCCCCCATTACTTCTCAGGATGCCCTGGGGGGTATGACCTGTGCAAGTATTTACTACTGACATGCCCATTTGCATAATGTTGCCAGTACTAATCAGTAAGCAGTGAAAGATAATCTGGGAAAAGGTGGGCATATGTTTCTTTCCCAGGACAATCCTGGACCAATACCCAGAAACTACCATGTTGATCCTTTAGTGACCCTACTCTAACATACAGATAGGAAAGCCTGGAAGCTATTTTGAATCCCACTAAACTGAGGGCATTAGATGCGCATTGAATGCACAGCTGACCTGCATCATACGTGCATCAGTGCCGCAACAAATCCTTGTCCCTTCTTATTTCCTTTTCTGGTCACCTCCTCATTGCATCCCTCAGCCGCCTATTGTGACTCAAGGGTCTTGGGGAGGCTAAAAAGTAGTGGCTGCAGTACAGAACACGCAACTGGAAGGTCTCCCTGCTTGTGGGCAATGCAAAGGAAAGCCTAGAATGGAGGAAGGAGATGCATAAGTGGTGTTAGGAGAAAGCAACATCAGCAGGCAAGTTTGGACTAATGGCCATGTCCAGTACTCCATAAGAGGACACTGGGCAGAATCCAGCACCTGTTGCTGTGGTTTCAGTTATCTAGGAGTTGAGCAATGTGAAGAATACCTGGATGCTTTCAAAGCCCAGAAGGTCATGGTCACACCCTCATCATGATACAGGCAGTGGCCCCATCCTCATCTCCAGAAAGCAAGGGCAGCCTGACTTGTATGAGAAGAAGCAGGGCACTATTTCTTGCTCTTTAGAAGGAAACTGTGAAGGTCATCAGATCACATGTGGCATAACTGAAAGTGGCTTTAATGTGGCTCCTGAAGCTTTGTGCACGAGCCTGAGTGGAACAGAGCCACTAACAGTAATGGTGGCATTGAGACAATGGGCAGGTGTTGTTCTCTATCCTGTCAATTTGCTGGCACTGGAGGGAGAGGTTTGTTGACACCATCTTCTCTCCAGCCCTGAAGGTTAATAAATTTCCTCCAATATTTTAAAGATGAAAAGAGGGATACTCATTTTGTTTCTGCAGCCATACCTACTGCTAGCTCAGGAACACTGCTAAAACACCCCTGTCACTACTGTTCTTTGCTTTGTATGTGTATCCATTGATTCTGCATTATCCCAAAGTTAAACAGTAAGCTTGTTCTTCTGGTTAAAGATATGCTAAAACAGCCTGACTTGTCTCCTATAATATATTACCTGCATTTCAAACTTAAGTTTAACCCACTGCAACCTTTGAAATAGCAGGATGCACATTATGCCACTGCCAACCTTGGACAATCTGGTGCTTCCAGATGTCCTGGACTACAACTCCCATCATCCCTAACCAGCACAGCTGGAAGTGGGTGGGAGTATTGATTTAGAGCATCTGGAGGATATCAGCTTGGTGAAGGCTTCTCTACATATGCACATATTATGTTAATACACGACAGTTCCTTCTGACATTGTTGGTTAGAGTGCGGTGCTGATAATGCCAAGGTTGCAGGTTCAGTCCCCGTATGGGACAGCTGCATGTTCCTGCTTTGCAGGGAGTCTTCAGGGTTCCTTCCAGCTCTGCAATTCTATGATTCTATTATTTAGCTTCAAAGAAGCAGAGAAGAGAAAGCTTGCTCTATAGAAATTCACATTAGCATCATTTTTTTTTAAAAAAAGGAAATCCAAGCTCTTCAAAAAACCAAAACAGGGACAGAACAGGAATAGCGATTCACCCCAGGAACTGCCCTCCCCTTTAAAGGCAATTAGAGTACATGATCATAACCCTTTCTTTCTCCACCTTTATTCTTTGTTTGGTTCAGGTCCGTTTCCTAGAGCAGCAGAATAAGGTTCTGGAGACCAAGTGGAAACTCCTGCAAGAGCAGGGCCAAGGGACTGGCATTGGCCAAAAGAACCTTGACCAGTTCTTTGAGGTTTATATCAACAACCTCAGGAAGCAGCTTGAGTGTCTTCAGAATGAGAGGAGAGGCCTGGAATCAGAGCTGAAGAACTTCCAAGATCTTGTGGAGGATTACAAGAACAAGTAAGGGACTACAGAACCAAAAGAATTGGGTATCAATAAATGATCTTTCCCACCGATGCAATTGAAGGTGGATAGGCCAGGCCATGCCCAGACTACCTATTTGAAAAACCAGACCTGTCCTTTTGCTGATGCTAGGATGACAGAAAATAGAAATATTAACTTTCAATTTATTTATTTATTTTAAACAAAAGCGTATATACCCACAATTAGATAGAGTACAGAAGGCCTCAGATATGCGTGTGTGTTTGGTTTGCCTCTTAGCTTGGGCACTCAACAATGAATGTTCAGTGCCAGTGAAAAGTCACAATTTGATCATGGTGTCATGCTTCTGGTGTGACCTAATGTCCTCTTGAATTTGACCCTGGTAGAAATCTGATGGATTTGGAAAGGGATTCTTCTATTTTATGCTCCCAAATTATCGGTGAGACCTTCCCTAGATCATTCATTGAGTGGAATGTGGAGTTGAACTTGAATCTCCATGATCTACTTACTATATCACACTGAATGATCTGATTCACTGTTATATATGAGATGACTCACGAACATAGCGTACATCCTGTGTGATGTACAGAGTAACCAGGGGATTTTAAAAAGTTTTATTGGTAAAATCATGTGATTGTATCTTTTGGGGGCTCTTTGCACCTTTATAATTATTGCAGCTAAGGTGAAAAACTATGGTTGATTTCCAATAACTCCTAATGTTGAAATATATGATTTTACAAATTGTTTTTGCTTTTCATTGCTCAAGACTCAATGAAGTTCAGTAACATGATTACACTACGCTATAAGTGGGCAGGGAATACCGTGGGCTTCAGATGTTGTATACTAGAACCTCCATATTCCCTAACCATTGGCCATGCTAGCTGAGGCTGATGGGAATTGTAGCTCAAAACATCAGGAAGGCACCACACTGGCTATGTCTGCTGTAAATCCTAGCAAAAATGGTGACCCACAGCTTGAATTCTGACAAACTGATTCATTGGGCAGCCCTAAGGTATGCATTTGGTGGCACTTGAAAATACGTACTGTAATTTAATAAACTCTTGAGCCAGGAAAGTATGTTGTAAATCAGGATGGTGTTCAACAGAATCTTTGTTTGTCTGATGCCAAAGAATGTAGAATGCCTCTTGGCAGAGGACAGTGTCTGAAGAATGGAAACAATGAAGGATGTTCTATGAGTTATAAACCTAGGATATCAAGTAACCCGCAAAATTGGGGATTGGTAATTCTCTTTCAGTTGCAGGCCAAGAAAATTCACAAGGCCTTTGACTGTTAAGAAAATCTAGAAAGAAGAAGGCAGGGCTAGATGTCCTTTGCTCAACCCCAACCCCTCCTGATCTAGTCTTTCTAAATAAAAATTCTGGACCAAGATTTTTTAATTAAACAATGCTGTGGAATAACAAAGCAATATTTCACATATTACTTCTATTTTATTATTTTCTGTTGCATCCAAGATTTCGGTTTCTTAAAAGAAATTGGAGCTTTTTTTTTTTTTTTTTACAAAAAATTGGGGAGTGTAGATAGATGTTGGAAAAGACACACAAAACTGTGCAAATAGAAAAAGTATTTAAACCTGATGTTCTTTCTTTGCATTGACCAGATATGAGGAAGAAATTAACAAGCGCACGGCAGCAGAGAATGACTTTGTGCTCTTGAAAAAGGTAAGTGTGACACTCTTCCTGGCTCCTTTGCAGGGATTCAGAGGTTGAAGTTGCTATTCACATACTGGTATTTAGAAGAACTGTGTGGGTGTTTGTCTCCATCATTGTGTGCAAAATATGAACTTCTCACTGTCCCTTCCTTCAGGATGTGGATGCTGCTTACATGAACAAAGTAGAATTGCAGGCGAAACTGGACTCCTTGACAGATGAAATCAACTTCTTGAGATGCTTGTACGACGCTGTAAGTAATCATGCTGAGTTTTTGTGGCCTCCTAGGAGAACACTAGAATGATGCGAATTTTGGGGTGGAGTTAAGAGTGAGTGACAGGTAGAGAGTCATTTGGGAAATGACAACTGGAGGAAGAGATATGGAAATGAGGGGTGGAGATTAGAGAGGTAATGGAAGCATATGTAAAAGAGTTGGGATTGCTGTTATGAAAGTTAGGCTAGTCTAAAATGTTAGATTAGGAAATTATTCTGTATCTGATGACTACCTGTTTCGGGTGTCACATTGCTTAATTAAGTATTAGGGGTGTGCACAGGCCCTAAATTTCCCCTTCTACCTGTGTGCTTGTAAAAATTCCAGTCTGCTTCTGAGTCACTCTGTGCTGTCTCCGCTTTGATCTGTAATTCATCTCCTGAGCTACTCTGTCTAAAATGAAGCTCACAGTTTTCCCATTCACTATAATGGGAAATCTTTTATGTTCTTCATCTCTCTGCAGAAGGTGCAAAAGTGCATTGCATCCTCTCCATAAGACATCCTTGCAATGCATAAATCCACATGCACGCAACATCATCTGCTGTTATGACAGCAATTCGACTACTGTACAGTGGTACCTCGGGTTCCAGACGCTTTGGGTTACAAACTCCACTAACCAGGAAGTGGTTGCTCCAGGTTAAGAACTTTGCCCCAGGATAAGAATGGAAATCATGCGCCAGCGGTGCAGCGGCAGCAGGAGGCCCCATTAGCAAAAGCACACCTCAGGTTAAGAATGGTTTCAGGTTAAGAACGGACCTCTGGAATGAATTAAGTTCTTAACCCAAGGTACCACTGTATTATAACAGCTAATTTTCATGTCCAGCTTTTGGGATGCCAGAAAGTTCTAAGCATAGTTTTTAGAAGGACAGACCTTTTGTGGGTGTGCCAATATGGACTACCATAGCCATTGGTCACCTTTAGAAAAAATATAGACAAATGCCTCTACCAAGGGCAGAGGTAAGTGATAAAATCAACATTTATGGTGAAAAAACATGATGTGACCATGGCGCTGTCTACCTATTTATTTATTTAAGGTAGATGTACTCTACACTTTAACCAAATGGATTCCCACGGCAGCTTACAAAAATCAGTAAATCGATTTCTTTGGCAGGAATTGAGCCAGATGCAGCAGACCGTTTCTGACACCTCCGTTGTCCTCCAAATGGACAACAACCGGAATCTGGACTTGGACAGCATCATTGCAGAGGTCAAAGCTCAGTACGAAGAAATTGCCCAGAAGAGCCGAGCAGAAGCAGAGTCTTGGTACCAGTCCAAGGTGAGTTCTCAGGCCTATCAAGCCTTGCCAGTCTAAAATGACGTCCTTGAGCAAAAACCAAATCCAAACAAACAAAGAAACTCTTGTTGTTCATTAATGGGAAATGCCAAATGCACACAAGGCAATGTATTAAACTAGGAGTGATCCGACTTCAGCTCCGTGTGCTTTGCTTTATTTTAACTAGAATCGCCATGGTTTTCCAATGTGTTTTACATTCGCAAAGCGAGAGTGCGGGTTCAAAATCTCTTGCCAGTTGAGCCACAACAATCCTAATGAAGTGGTCCTGTTTATGCTTATGAACATACAATGTAGTGCTTTGCTGGAACAGACAAACGGCCCCCATTATTTACAAAGAAGCCCAGCAAACAGCAGTTGGAATATAGGAAGCTGCCTGGCTCATCTGATTGAGTATTGTCTACACAGAGTGGCAGCGACTCTCAGGGGCTTACAGCAGGGATGGAGAACTTGTGGCCTTCTAGATGCTATTGGACTCCAACTTTCACCAGACCCAGCCAGCAGGGCCAGTGATCAGTGATGCGGGGAGAAGTAATCCAACATTTGAATGGTTCCCCACAGGTTCCCCACGCTTGGTTCATAGACTTCCCCAGCCCTATATGTAGATCCTGGGAGTGATCCTAGGACCTTCCACATCTGAAGTATATGTTCTAAGGTAAAGGTAAAGGGACCCCTCACTATTAGGTCCAGTCGTGGATGACTCTGGGGTTGTGGCGCTCATCTCGCTTTATTGGCTGAGGGAGCCGGCGTACAGCTTCCAGGTCATGTGGCCAGCAGGACTAAGCCGCTTCTGGCGAACCAGAGCAGCACATGGAAACGCCGTTTACCTTCCCGCCGAAGCAGTACCTATTTATCTACTTGCACTTTGACGTGATTTCGAACTGCTAGGTTGGCAGGAGCAGGGACTGAGCAACAGGAGCTCACCCCATCGTGGGGATTCGAACCGCCGACCTTCTGATCGGCAAGTCCTAGGCTCTGTGGTTTAACCCACAGCGCCACCCGCGTCCCTGAAGTATCTGTTCTACCACTGAGCTATTACCCTTCTCCAAGGTGCTATGTTGTCCACTGGAAATTGGCTAGTAATCTACTAGTATTGCTTCAAAATCACTTGTAGGTAAGCTTTTAATCAGGCTAGTCCACCAAGCACTGCAAAACACTCCTTTCTTTTTTGAGGACAACCTTGGAAGGTTGATTTATCTTCTCTGACATAACACAATTTGACCCCTTTCTTCTTTCTGAATTCCAGTACGAGGAGCTGCAGCAAACTGCTGGGAAACACGGTGACAGTCTCCGTGACACCAAGGCCGAGATCTCTGAACTGAACCGGATGATTCAGAGGATACGATCTGAAATAGAGAATGTGAAGAAGCAGGTAAGGCTGCAAGAATATATGCAAGATTAACCCTAGGGTGGAGGGGGGCAGAGGTTTTTATTGGAATTTCACAATCTGGTCATCTTAGTCCTGTGCTGTTGCGTGCCGAGGTCCCCAATCCACCCCCCAAATAACTCACAACAGACACGTAATTTTTGTTTAAGATTTTTGGCATGATTTTGGCCACAACTTTATTCAAATACAAACCGTGAGTGGTTGTTTAGGCATTGGTTAAGACTATCTGTCCCCCCGCCTGGGGACAGAACTGACTTCCGGGCACCACCGAAAGACAGTGCGGGGGAAAGCAAGTCGGGGAGGAATTGGAGCTGAGACACAGACCCTCAACTCTCACCCGCCTGCTCCCCGAAGGCTTGCCGGCCCTAGTCCCATTCCAGGGATTGGACGAAAAGATGGCAAGCCCCAGGATTCCTTTAACGGAATTCCCTTTCCGCAGCAACCATGGAGGGGCAGGCACAGCCTATCCTGACCCCTCCTCCAACGGAATTCCCTTTCCGCAGCAACCATGGAGGGGCAGGCACAGCCTATCCTGACCCCTCCTCCACCAGATTTATAACCAATGCCTAACCACAACCTTACAAGTTGTGACGATTTGCTACGCAGTAGGCAAAAACCACCCAGCCAGCCAATTTGCCAGGTGGAAAAATTCCTACCAGGCCCCTGCTCAAAGGCAGACGACCCCCATGACAGGCATAGCAAGGTCAACGCAACAACCCCTTACTCTAGGGCGGGTGGGCGGGTGATCCGTTGCACGCAGCAAAAGAGAAAGTACAAGGCTGCGTGCAGAGTATTTAAACCTTTTTACCCCTCCCACCAAAATTGCAACATAACTTTTACCCCAGCAACCCAGTGAACCAATCACTGCCCCAGGCCATCTTTAGAGACCTTGCCTGGTAACAGAGGGGTGGCTCAATAGACCCCACCGCAACACGTGCTCTCCCTGAAGGAGAACACACTTTGTCTTAACTGCAGCAATTCATTTAGCAACACAACTAAAAGCAAGCCAAGAGATAACCAACAGAGAGTCTTGCCTGTTTGCTCTCCAGCAACCACGCCGGCACACATAATATCCTCTCTTGCCTTTCAGTGTGAGAAGCTGCAGGCTTCCATTGCAGAAGCTGAAGAACGCGGTGAGCTGGCCCTCAAGGATGCCAGGGACAAATTGAATGAACTGGAGGTTGCCCTGCAGAAGGCCAAGGAAGAAATGACCCGTCTCTTGAGGGAGTACCAGGAGCTGATGAATGTCAAGTTGGCGCTTGATATTGAAATTGCCACCTACAGGAAATTGCTGGAAGGAGAGGAGAGCAGGTGAGTGTGATGCACAGGAAGGAGATGTATATCTGGACTTTGCTGAAGATCAGAAATATAAGGGTGGGCAATGTATACCCATTGGCGAGGAAAGCATGTACTGCGGTGATGGGGAATCGTAGGATCTACAAACATTGCTGGGCTACAACTCCCATCATCCCTGATGGTTGTCCATGCTGAGAACTGTGGTCCAGCAACATCTGGAGGGCCATTGTTTGCCCATCCCTGATGTACTGCATCCTGTGCACACACGTGAACTGGTCTGGCTCAGATTAAGCCATGGTTAAGCTTGATGGAATGGTAAGAGCTGAGGTTAGGCTGTGGCAGTGCAAATCCTGACTGAGAGGGTTTAGGTGGATGTTGTGGCAAGAACAGGGGAAGTAGGGACATTGTTAGAGGATGGCTCAGGTTACTGGAGTCCTGGGTCTTTTGGGGGGGGAGGGGGCTGGTTCTCTCCTCTTTTTAAAAAAGACTGGTTGTTGTTTTTTGTTACTTTACTTACTGCAAAGCTAGACCTCAGCCCTCCGCCATCTTTCTTTGCCCAAGGCATCTATCCAAATATTTTCATTTTCATTTCACTTTTAATTTGTATACCCCCTTTCTATATTGCTAAATGCTTAGCCTGGAGAAGAGGAGGTTAAGGGGTGATATGATAGCCATGTTCAAATATATAAAAGGATGTCACATAGAGGAGAGAGAAAGGTTGTTTTCTGCTGCTTCAGAGAAGCAGACACGGAGCAATGGATCCAAACTACAAGAAAGAAGATTCCACCTAAACATTAGGAAGAACTTCCTGACAGTAAGAGCTGTTCGACAGTGGAATTTGCTGCCAAGGAGTGTGGTGGAGTCTCCTTCTTTGGAGGTCTTTAAGCAGAGGCTTGACAACCATATGTCAGGAGTGCTCTGATGGTGTTTCCTGCTTGGCAGGGGGTTGGACTCGATGGCCCTTGTGGTCTCTTCCAACTCTATGATTCTATGATTCTATGAAATAAACAACAAAGATCATACCTCTTATAACAATAAAATCCAATGCAAATAAGTAATAATAAGAATATGAAGCATATAAAGAACACCTGCAATTTTTACTACTACTACTACTACTATTACTACAAATAATAATAATAATAATAATAATAATAATAATAATAATTCTTGAAGTACATAGCAATTCTACTGGTGGAGAGAGGTTGGGAATGTCACAAACAAAGGTACATATCGTTCTTCTGGGGTTGCCTCTGCTTCCAGTGCTGGGAGAGGTTTACAATGTGGACTGTGTAGCTGCAGCAATCACTGGAAATTGTGGCGGGCTAGTGTGAGCTGAAGGATCATGCCTATCTGAATTGCAAGTTCTCCAAAGAGTGTCCCTGACTCTTGAAATGAAGACTGTCTATCCGACCATGCCCACATTATTCCCTAGTGATCTTGATGGCCAAGTAAGCGGCTGCACACGGGTCTCCTGTGTCTAACCCTATCTGCTCTCTGCACTGCACAGCACTCGCTTTCGCAGTGCCTGATGATGAAAGCAACAAAGGGATTCAAAGGATTTGTTCATTATTGTTCAGTATTTTGTGTATGAATGCCCAATTGGATCTCTTGCCTAAACACCAGGTTTTTTCTCTCCTTCACAGGATGTCTGGAGAGTGTCAGAGCACCGTGAGCATCTGTAAGTAGTGACTCTGTACTCAACTTTTAAAATTAGTGGCACTATCCTATAACCAGCTGCTCTGGAAAATGGCATGCGCTGGCACCAGTGTCTTGATGTGGTTTTGACAACAGTGGTCATAGTAGATATGCACCAAGCTCTTAAGCACCATAAAAACGGACACAGAAGGAAAGTTGTGAATGCAGAATGTGGAATCAGGGCTGTGGAAAATCCCCCCTTGAGCTATCCTGAACACTTTTTGACCACCACAAATGCAACTGTGTTGGTACAACCCCAGTGTGCTGTAGTAACATGCCAGAAAGAGGTTGAAACTCAAGGAAGTCAGGGATGATGAGCTGGAGGGCCACGGTTTCTCTGACCCCGATTTTAAATGTTACAAAAATACCACGTGGGGACAACTTTTGTATATGGTGCCATGGTTTGCATTGCTTCATGCTCATGGGTTGATAATATTTGTAACTCATTCAAAGCAAGCCAATGAACTTCATGGCTGAATGGGGATCGTTTTGAACCCAGCATCCCTCTAGTGCAAGGATGAGGAACTTGTGGTCCTCCAGCCGCTGCTGGACTGTAACTCCCATCATTCTTGACCATTGGCCATGCTGGCAAGGGCTGATGGGATCTGGAGTTCAGCAACATTTGGAAGGCCACAGGTTCCCTGCTTTAGGTCTAGTTCAGTGCTTAAGCCCTTACATGCCACACACTTTCTCAATTGACTCTCATCACATGGATGACTCCTTGGCCCTGGAGGCTTTGATTGTCTTATTTTAAGATGCAAAGTAGCTGGGAGTTTCTTTCTTTCTTTCTTTCTTTCTTTCTTTCTTTCTTTCTTTCTTTCTTTCTTTCTACAATGACTTGCCATCTCTTCAGGCGATGGCTTGCATGCTCCACTGGTGCATTCCTGGGACAGAATGCCCTGGAATAGACATGAAGTAGCGCCACCCCCATGCTCAGTGCTAGAGAACTGCATTCCAGGCATTAATTGGCCATATTAGTCCATAAAACCACCACAATGCTAACCATGGTTGTCTTCCTTTTTAGCTATGGTTGGCGGCTCCTCTACTACTACTGGCGGTGGATATGGTGGCGGATTTGGAGGTGGATTTGGAGGTGGAATGTGCTATGGAGGAGGATCTGGTGGCCTTGGTGGATTCAGCTCTGGAAGCGGAAGAGGTGTTTGCAGCATAGGAGGTGGGGGAGCTTGCTCTATCGGCGGAGGATACGGAGGAGGATATAGTTCCGGAGGCACCATTGTGAAAAAAACCACCACATCCTCCACTTCCATCAAGTCTTCAAGCAGGAAATAAGAAGCAACAGGTGCAGCGATGGCAACATCAGCATGGATGAAAGAACCATTTTTCTGAAGACCTCTGCAAAGCCAACCTGAACAGAATCTTGGCGCCTTTCAGAAAAATGGACTGTGCCCCTTATGGCCCTTATGGCTGCTCTCCCAGGATATTTTTTAAGTCTTGCATTGTTTGGGTGGGATACAGACTGAGTTAGCTGAACTAAAGTACCGTTGAGTTCTGTGAGACCTGTCATTGCTAACTTGTCTCATTTATGTCAGTGGGACCTTAGTTCATCTAATGTAGTCAGTATCCAACCCAAGCAACCCAACCCAAACTTAGTCTGTAACTCACCCTTTGTTCTTAACTCATTGTTGACACATTTCATGCCCCTAACGTAATTAGGTCTAGTCAACAGATGTGTAATATGTGAAGGCTGTATTTGCATGAACAAGGATGAACAGTATTAGTTAGTTCTATAGAGGATATTCTAGGCAATGTGTGCCTTGCTTTGTACCATTCACACATCTTTTATGTTGAGCAGCACTCTGCCCCGTGTCCTACAAGGAGGAATATCTTTATCCTAGATATCCCAGAATTCTCATTGGCTGTTCTTCAACTGAGGAGACACTTTTATCTCTTTGGTGGATTGAAACACCTGGGACAGGCTTCACTTTGGATAGGTACAGTTCACACGAGAAAACAATTCTAGGAGTCAGGTTGTTTGATTGTCATAATGTTTAAAGAGTACTGCTATTTTGTCTACATTCTAACTCCTCTGAATGAAACCTGATGGAGAAATAATGTGAATTCCATCAAAAACTGCTTATGTGAACACAGCCTTCATGTTTTGCTCATTCATGCAAATCAGTGCTATTTTTCTAGGAAAAAAGAGAGGTGCTGCAACTCACCATAAGCACCTCCCTCATTCTCCTAAATGGCAATGGTGCCCATCTGATTGGTTCTGGAGAGTTCTGGCTGGGGAAAAAAAGCCCTGATACAAATGAATATCTTTCCAGCTACTCTCCTGTGATTACCTGCCTGTGGTTTTGCTGAGTCATAATGGTTACTTACTTAAATGAATATGCAAAATACCTGCAGCTAAAAGGTAGGGGCATGTGATCTTGCCAGAGTTACACTCCTTTAAGTCCCATTGACGCCAATGAGAGAGCTTAAGCATATGCTTAAGTCATTCCTATTGAAAGCAAGACGGCTTATCCAGATTTAACTTCGGCTGCTTTGTGCTCCACATTCTGTCTTCCTTTTTGTAACGGCCTTGAAAATCTTTTTGTTTTGGTGGTGATTCCTTTCCTCTCGCGTGTGATCACTTGCAGCTCATTAAACTCTAAGTGAAGAGAACAATGGTGTCTTCTGGGTTTTTGCCAAGAGCTTTTATGCTGGGAAGCCTTATGATGGAGGATAAGGCTTTCAATGACTACTAGCCATGATGACCTTCTTCTGCCTCCATTGTGAGAGGTAGTGTGTCTCTGTATACCAGGAAGTGGCAAATTACAAGAGGGCAAAGTGTTCTTGCACTCAGGTCCTGCTTGCGGGTTTCCCATAAGCATCTACCGTCTTTTCCCGAAAGTAAATCGTCCCCTGAAAATAAGACCTACTTCCAGTTTTGCCTCTCGCTGTAATATAAGGCATCCCCCGAAAATAAGACCTCCCCAATAATAAGGCCTCGCCGGAATAGAATCATAGAATCATAGAGTTGGAAGAGACCACAAGGGCCATCGAGCCCAACCCCCTGCCAAGCAGGAAACACCATCAGAGCACTCCTGACATGTGGTTGTCAAGCCTCTGCTTAAAGACCTCCAAAGAAGGAGACTCCACCACACTCCTTGGCAGCAAATTCCACTGTCAAACAGCTCTTACTGTCAGGAAGTTCTTCCTAATGTTTAGGTGGAATCTAAACATAAGGCCCCTGAAGCTACCGTAAGGGGTCTGACTCCTCTGGACCATAGCGGCGGGCGCCACCGTGCAGCTGTTGAGGCAGTGCGAGGTCTCTTTAAATCAGAGAGCCCGCATCACCGCCAGGACAAGCTGCCACCTGTTGCTTGCTCTGCCCTGACGGAGTCTGGCTGACTCACAATTAGACAATAAATGTGTACCGTATTCTTCTTCATGGAAAAATAAGACATCCCCTGAAAATAAGACCTAGTGCATCTATGGGAGCAAAAATTAATATAAGACACTGTCTTATTTTCGGGGAAACAGGGTAGTAGCCACTGTGAGAACAGTTTCTCTCTCTGTGTGTGTATATCTCCATTCTTTGCTGGAACAGAATATGGGGTTGGGGTCCATCCCCATTGCAGGTGTGAACTTCACAGCCCAAACTTCCAGTAACAGGCCAAGCAAGGCAGAGGGAGGTGGAGAAAGGGCTTTAGAGGGGGTTGGCAGGAGAGGAGGCTTTGGAGGAGGTGGCAGGGAATTGGAGGTAGATGTAAAACTGGGAGGGCAGGCAAGGAATTGATGATGGAGGGGATGGGGCAAGGTAGACTGAAAGGGACTGACACATGGCATAGAGCTTGACAACGGAACACCTAAATGCGTCTCAAATGCCGCCCTACGACTGGAAGTGGGCTTACACAGCATCAAACCAAAGTATGGATAAGAACCTTATGTACTTGGCTAAGACTTAACAACTTGCCGGTTGGACTACTTTCCCTGATGCTTCTTGACAAATTCCAATCTAGTTGGTTGAAGGGCACTCTTAGAAAATTGGCCACATATGGTCTCTCCCCAGAGTACTTATTAAGTTTAGAAAGGGGAAGGGCCAAGAATATAATCAAAGAAAGACTCAGGGACATTGAAGCCCAAAATGACTTTAGTCAACTTCCAACAACTCATAAACTCCTATTCGATTCCCAAAGCCCCCATCTAGCAGACTATCTCAAAGTTCTACATAATGCTAAACACCGATGGGCATTTACCAGGGCCCACTTTAATGCTCTCCCTTCAGCTCTTCTAGAGGGAAGATACAACAAAATACCGATCGAACAAAGATTATGTCCCTGTAACAGCAACGAAATTGAAACCATCGGGCATGTCATCTTATATTGCCCATTATATCGAGACTCAAGAAAAGAGCTGATCGAGCCGATTCTGAGGAAAATACCTCGTAGTACAGACGACACCTATATCAGACATCTCTTAGCTGACAAAGACCCCACAGTCAACAGGCTTGTGGCGAAGTACTGTTACATTGCAACAAGAATAAGACGAGCAATGATGACAGCAACGGAGTTCAAATTGCAAACATCGAAGGAACGATAATAAACAGTAGTGACTTTCGAACTGAATCCTTAAAACCTTAAAAGTCGAAACCTGGTCATAAATATAAGTACCAATTTTGTGACTTGGCCATATCTCCACTGTTATCTGTAGTACAATAGTACTTATATTGCCATATTTTATTCTATTTTATAAATTGCTTGCTGGTCACTGACCATATTAAAGATATTTGAATTTTGTATTTTTGAGCTTGACAGCGGGAGGCTCTTCTAATCTGGCGCATATACAGACCACAAGCATTGGACTGTGGCCTGTCTGTGACTCCAGATTCCTTAATGCCCTTTAATCACCCTGTTCAAAAAAAGTGCAAATTAGGTAATTTCTCATTAAAATGCAGTAATAATCCAATTTCCCCCTCTATTCCTAATTTTCAGAACCCTCTCAAACATCAATTTCCAGGATTCTTCAAGAATAGCCATGAAAGTTAAACTTATGAAAAACTTTGTAGTGTGAATGGCCCCCAAAGCTGAAGGGCATTTCCATTCAAATGGTGCTTGTGTGCCACGTCATGTGATCAGTTATATGGGGTGGGGCTTACCTGCTCCCCACGCACTTTATTCAAGTTGGCACCCCTGGTAGAACACCTGAGATTGCGGCAGCATGACTGAAGTAGAGTCATGTGCACAGGATTGCGTATGCAAGTGAGACCTTCCCTTAAGTGGGAAACCTCATGCTGATTCACCTTTTGCTGAGACGGCCAAATGAACGGCTAGTGTCTCGCCTTAGTTTTGTAACTTTATGCTACCAAGCACTTAACCACCACCCACAAGGAGCAATGAAAGACGTGCGGCTTCCCTCAAGGAACTCCTCCCACTGGCTTCGCAAACCTAGATTTCAGTTTCCTTTTACACCAAGTACACAATGTTCTTGCTCTGTTAGATAATTAGATAGAAGCAAGAAAAATGGGACAGTGACAAACCACTGGATTTTCTCTTAGCAGAACTATGGAATACAGGGGTCAGCAAACTTTTTCAGCAGGGGGCCGGTCTACTGTCCCTAAGACCTTGTGGGGGGCCGGACTATATATTTGGGGGGGGATGAACAAATTCCTATGCCCCACAAATAAGCCAGAGATGCATTTTAAATAAAAGGACACATTCTACTCATGTAAAAACACACTGATTCCTGGACCATCCACAGGCTGGATTTAGAAGGCGATTGGGCTGGATTCGGCCCCTGGGCCTTAGTTTGCCAATCCATGGAATAGAGGAAAAAACCTAGTAAATGAAATCAGAGGGAATGACCTCTTGCCAAACAGCAAAGCAAAAGTTACACAAACATGAGTAAGTGCACATATGTTTATGTACGTGAAGTGTACACTAGTTGTGATAAGATTATGGGTCTTCTTCATTTTCTCCCACGTGAGCAACAATGGAGGAGTGGGATTGAATTGACAGCTCCATTTGCAACTTTCACATGTACATTGGCTTTGGAAAACAGGTGGAAAGGTCAATCAATGGCTAATTAATCTTGAATAAATTTTTCAAGACAGTGTATGCGGAATTCAATGTCATACTGCGCTGAACATTGTGTCAGCGCAAACATTGCAGTTTGACAGATGGAATTATCCCCCTTTCCTCCCCTCACATTGTTCTGGGGATTCTCCTGACCCCCAAAATTGTTTGGGGGGCATCAGAGGGGGCACAGGGAGGGAAGAGTGGTGGAAGCCATTCTATATCTTTGAGTACTAAATATGAAGTTTTGTCACTTTCTAAGAAGCCTTATCTGTCTCTGGACAACTTGAAACCCTAGGTTTGATGAGAGAGAGAAGAAAGGCTTCTCAGCCAGTTTACCATATTTTCCGCTCTATAAGACGCACCAGACGACAAGACGCACCTAATTTTTGGAGGAGGAAAACAAGAAAAAAAATATTCTGAATCTCAGAAGCCAGAACAGCAAGAGGGATCGCTGCGCAGTGAAAGCAGCAATCCCTCTTGCTGTTCTGGCTTCTGGGATAGCTGCGCAGCCTGCATTCACTCCATAAGATGCACACACATTTCCCCTTACTTTTTAGGAGGGAAAAAGTGAGTCTTATAGAGCAAAAAATACGGTAATTGCTGGGATGCAGAACATTGTGTAGCTTTTTGCAGTGCCTTTGAGCTATGGAAACACTAAACAAAACTAAAAACTAAAAACTAAAAACTAAAAACTAAAAACTAAAAACTAAAAACTAAAAACTAAAAACTAAAAACTAAAAACTAAAAACTAAAAACTAAAAACTAAAAACTAAAAACTAAAAACTAAAAACTAAAAACTAAACTAGATGGCCTTTTGTACTTTGAAGGTCATCTATTGCATTTAGCTGCACATAGGATAGGTATTAGGGATGTGCTGTGGGTTAAACCACTGAGCCCTGGGCTTGCTGATCGGAAGGTTGGCAGTTCGAATCCCCATGACAGGGTGAGCGCCTGATGCTCGGCCCCAGCTCCTGCCAACCTAGCAGTTTGAAAGCACATCAAAGTGCAAGTAGATAAATAGGTACTGCTCCAGTGGAAAGGTAAACGGCGTTTCCGTGCACTGCTCTGGTTTCTCCAGAAGTAGCTTAGTCATGCTGGCCACATGACCCGGGAAAAACTGTCTGCAGACAAATGTTGGCTCCCTCAGCCAGTAAAGCGAGATGAGCACCGCAACCCTAGAGTCGTTCTCAACTGGACTTAACTGTCAGGGGTTCTTTACCTTTACCTTTTAGGATAGGTGTTACCAGGTTAACTGATTTATTTACAGCAACCTGGCAGGGCTCTTAATGAAGGCTCTTAATGAAGGCCTCTCTAATTGAGAAGGGAGAGGGAGGCTGAAGGCTGAGTTGTCCTTAAGTGAACTCACAAGGTCTGAATTACAGTTTTCTTAGGAAACAAGGAACAAAAGATGGGCCTGGGGGCAAGAATGGGAATATACTAAGAAGTCCTCTCTCTCTCTCTCTCTCTCTCTCTCTCTCTCTCTCTCTCTCTCTCTCGTTTGCAGAAGTAGCATGTTACTTTCCATGTCCTCCTTGTAGATCTGCATTTGTATACTACCAATTCTTCCACTGGTTGGTACAAAACATCCAAATCTAGGTTGAGCCTTAAGGCTGATAATCATAATAAAATCTGGAGTTGTCTGGAGTTACCTCCAGTGATGCAAGAGACACATTATCTCTAAGCTGATTCATTGGCTTCTTTTGATATAGGGTTCTTGCTGACTTAACACCTTCTGTGTTCTCTAAGGAACAGTGCCTGGGAAATGAGTGTTGCTGTTTGTTTGTTTTTTTAAAATTAGTGAATCACTTACATGTTCTTGGTTGTTGTTAGTTTTTTTTGCATCTGTAGTTGGGTGTGACAGCATTGTCACTGGGACAATGCCATTCACATGTTAGGGAGGGAAATAGGATGGTGTCCTATGAAAATAATGGTAAGTGTATGTGTATTAAGGGAACAGGGGCTCCCTCAGTCCTCCTCATATACACAAGAGCTGCATTTGCATAACTAAGGGCTCAACCATATTTCTGCTTGTCCTGCACCACAAAATCATGGGCCTGAGAGGTTTTCCAGAAGTGTGGCTGAGCCCTCAGTGTACCTTTACCAAAGGTGTCATGGGTTTTGAAGACACTCAAACTTAGGACGAAAGGGAGAAACGTGCTAAGAGGAAGGCACGCTTGGCAAATCCACGCCATGATTAACTCCTGCCTGGAAACAATTGTCCCCACTGTGGAAGGATGTGTGGCAGTGGCGTAGCGTGGGGGGTGCAGGGGGGGCCGGCCGCACCGGGTGCAACATCTGGGGGTTAGGGTTAGGGTGCGCAAATCCACGGGTTAGGGTGCGCAAATCCACGGGTTAGGGGGCGCAAATTACTTGCCTTGCCCCGGGTGCTGACAACCCACGCTACGCCACTGATGTGTGGATCCAGAACTGGCCTCCACAGTCACTTACGGACTCATTGTTAAAACCGTGTTTATGGAAGACAATCTTACTTGCCTATGAGGGATTGCCAAAGAAAAAAGAAAGTACATGTTGCCAATATGAGCTGAGGGGCCTCCACATGTTCACTGGAGCCTGTGAATAGGGCTGTCAGTCTAGAAACCCATTATACAGACAGTAAAACTCACTGTAAACATCCATAATTAAAATACACAATAAAACTATCTCATTAAAATATCAAAATGTAAGTATCCATAATTAATGCCCACAATAAAACAATCCAATTAAAACAAGATGGCTTTGAGAACAGGAGACTCAGGTTGAGTTCAGGTAGCTAAATATAGCTGCAGTCCTAAGGTCAGGGAGGGGAATTTGGAGGTGGTTCAACCATTGCATTCTGTGCCCTGCTGGTCTTGAACTGTCAGGGTAGAAATGAAGGTAGAGGAAAACTTTTGCCCATTTCCTGAAGTCAAATTTTAAAACAAAATACAGTGGTGCCCCGCAAGACGAATGCCTCGCAAGACGGAAAACCCGCTAGATGAAAGGGTTTTCTGTTTTGGAGGTGCTTCGCAAAACGAATTTGCTATGGGCTTGCTTCGCAAGACGAAAATGTCTTGCGATTCCTGGGGGTTTTTTTCCGCTCCCCACCCCCTTTTTCTAAGGCACTAAGCTGCTAATAGCCTTTTAGCAGCTAATCCGCTAATCCCTTAAGCCTTTAATAGCCGCTAATAGCCGCTAAACCGCTAATAGCGCTAATCCGCTAATCCGCTAATGGGCTTGCTTTGCAAGACGAAAAAACCGCTAGACGAAGAGACTCACGGAACGGATTCTTTTCGTCTTGCCAGGCACCACTGTAAATATATATATATTCTCCACCCATTGGACTGGAGGAAAAGATGCCCCCATTACTTCCCCGTTTGGAGAGGCTCAATGGATGTCAGGATGCTGTCAGCGGCTCCTGGCTAGTTGCCCAGGAAAGTATAAAGACAAGGAATAGTTTATTACCGTCCTTTTTTATTTCAATCTTTACAGAGAGAGGCTATAGAACCCAGCCTCTTGGATAATGGTGTTGTCCAGAGTGAATCTCCACCTCCTGTCTCTCCCACTTCCTCATTCGTCATTCTCATCATCTCCTCTACAGGTGCTGCTACGTTCCCTTTGTCTTTGAGCTCTTTGCTCTCCTACTTTTAAGGCTTGCCAGATTCTGGGAAATAGAGGGTCTGGAATGCTTTCTAATGAGAATGTGTCAGCTGGGTGTTGTCCTGGCTCTCCCATGATTTCCCATCTCCCCCCCTCATCTGCCTCTGAGCTGCTACCTCCCTCAAACCCCTGTTGTAAATTTATACTATCTTCTTCTTCCTCCTCCCTGGAATGGTCAGGATGGGGATGCCGCCTCCACCATTCCTCCTCTTCCCAGTAACTTCATATCCTTCACTAAAGGGGAATATGAACGCTTGGTTTATATAGTCAATGAAGTTTTCATAGGGTTGCATTGAAAGACCTCACTTTTAATATTTTAATATGCCCTGTGGAATATTCATCCTGAAAAACTTGGAAATAGGAACTTCAAAATACAGTAAGGCTGCAACGTATGTGGGGGTTCCATTCTGGGGGTCACCCCTAAAGTCAAAACTGCATATAGTCAAAACACATAGGGTTCAATGGTGGGTGGTATTGTTGAAGTCTTTTTGCCTGGATGCCTGCCTCCCCTCCCCACTGCCTGTTTGTATGAGAGGAAAAGTCCAAAATATAATAATTGGACAAAGGTAGTTTCCAGAAACACAAAGAAGGTGCAAATTTTATACAGTGGTACCACAGGTTACAGATGCTTCAGGTTATAGACGCTTCAGGTTTAATGAGGTTCAATCCTGCGGATTGTCTCACCTTTACTTTGAGTCTATGACGTACAATCAAGCTAGAGCTGTGATTTCTTGGAGACTGAGTGACATTGCCAGGCAAGAGGACATAGCCCAGGTAAAACCAGGGATGTTCCTAGGGGACCAGATTTACCGGACCATACCAGCCCCCTACCTTGCAGAAATCTACTATGTGGAATACCACAGACTTTTTACAGCGGCTAGATTAAATGTCCTTGACTCTGCGATATTGTGGGGAAGGTACAGGGGAGTACCATACGCCCAGAGAACCTGTCATTGTGCCATGGATGTGGCTGAGTCCACCGAACACATTCTCTTTACTTGTCCTTCTTATGCAGAGCTTAGACAAAATTTTATAGACCCACTTCTATGTCAATTTAGCTTCCTACCTGGAGAAAACCTAGTTTTACACTTGCTGAATAATGTCACTAGAGCTTCCTTGCTCTAGTGACATTGCCTTCCTTGGTGCCTTCCTTGGTGGCCAAATTTCTTTTTCTAGCTCTTAAGCGTCGTAAGACTATAATTGATTGTATTGATATGGGGCTATCTGTTTAGCCCATTTTAGTGTTGGCTAAGTTTTAAAAAATCTTTTTCGATGTTTTAACTGTGTACTGACAAATGTTCCTTTTGCTGACTGACGGTCGAATAAAAAGGTTGATTGATTGATTGATAGACGCTTCAGGTTACAGACTCCACTAACCCAGAAATTCTGATTTCTCTGTGCAGGCTCACAATCTAAAAAAAAGGCATGGGACCCAATGAGAAGAGGGCAGGAGAAAATGAGGAAAACTCTGCACTAGCTTGGAGAAAGAGAGAGGAAAAGAAAGGGAAAGCATTAAAAATATAGACTTTCCCTCAATGCACTGGCGCAGTTAGCTGCATGGGCGCCTGGAGCAATGGCCGTGCTGTGCATGGGGGGGGGGGTGATCCGCTGTGCGGGGTGTGTGTGTGTGAGCCCCCCACAATGTGCCTTTTTGTCGCCCCCCTCAGAGACGACACCTGGGGTGGGTCGCCCCCCTTCCTACTCCTCAATGCTAACCCAATCATAGTAGACCTATAGAAATTAAAGGCCTTGCGTTAGGCATTTTATTTATTCATTTTATGAAATGTATATACTTCTTGGTTGTAATAAAATCTCTGAGTAGGATTAACAATGTCTACAACCCCCAAAATAACCTTTTTTTAATATAAAAAATGACACTTTATTAGCCCTCTGTTGCACAAGGATGCTATCTTAGAGCACTGAAAGGAATCAAACAACATACAGTTGCTTACATGGTTTAGTAATAGGATTGATTGCATGTAGACTGTGTTTGTTATTGCTTGCTTGAAATATACTGTATTGCTGAACAAAGTGGGTAGTATCTGACTAGGTTTTATGCAGAGTGGACACACTGAAATTAGTGAACATGATCAGGTTTAGTCTATTCATTTCAGTGGGTCTTCTCTGAGTAACACTTACTTGACTACCACTCAGATTTCTACACCTCCCCCCCAAAAACCAACAACAATGTACACACCTTATCTACCTAACACGAAGATGCTCCTGTATGCCCAGATGCAGAATATTATGTATGTTTAGCACAAATTGAAGAGGTGTTTCAGCTCCTTTTAGTGCTCCAAATGCTCTCCTGTTCTTGGAAATGTGACATTTATCTTCCCAGGCAGAGCACCCCATATGTGCCAGGTTCCATAGAGCTCCTATGCAGATGGAAAGAGCACCTCCAGAGGCATTGCCCATGATATTGAAATACACAAGAAGGGAATGCAAATGAAGGTACTATATGTGCATCTGCAAGAAATGGATGGGCGTATTAATCATCAAGGACAGAGAAGAAGCACTGACCTGTTTATTCATGTACAAACAAGGCTTCAAAGAGTCTGATTGGTTCAATAGAAAATAATGCCAAGAAATTCTTTCTTTCTTTTTAAAAGGACAATGTTTAAAAATGGTTATTTTCTTAAATCTGCATTATTATTATTATTATTATTATTATTATTAGTGGGAGGGGAGTTATAGCAAAAATTCTATTTGGTGAATTCAATCATTATTGCCTAATAAATAATGTCTGGCAAAGTCACAGCAAATTTTAATTTGTATATTTAATGGAGGTTAGCAAAAAGGAAAAAGAAGATGAAGACATGGCTCATGTCTTTGAAAAACGATAACTCAGCTTGTTACAGCTTAGCTCCTGCGTGATGAATGCATTTCATAATAAAAAAAGTACATTTCACAATGACTTTCTTCACAATGTTGCCTTTGCTTCATAAGCAACCAGGTGACTGCTAGGTCCCATTTTCAGGTGGCCTGAATAGCAATTTCTTTAAGCTCGAAGTTTACCATCCAATCTGTTTCACAATTGTTTGCCCATCTCTCCATCAATGACCCATCCAATCTTTCTAATCTACCTTCACACGTTTGACTGCTTCTCTTTTTTCTCTCTGTGACACATATACATTCATTTATATGTATCTTTTAAAAACTTTTTAAAAAATTTGTTTGCTTGGTTTTCCCCACAATTAAGTGGTATATAAATTTTATGAAACAAGCTAACTCAGATTCTAAAGTCTATAAATTGGCTGAGCACAGCATGTATCTTATGGGATTCCTACATGTGACCTAGAAGGAGACAGAGACAGACAGAGAGAAGAAGTAGAAACAGTTTTGTTCTTATTGCATGGAAGTTCATGCTGTAATTAATCGGTCAATCTCGAAGGTCCTGCAGAACAGTTGATCCTTTCCCTTCTGCTGTTTTAGCCCATCCGTTCTTCTTGAGCTTTGCCATCCACAGTCTACCATCTCCACCAAAGCAGAGGGTTGCATGCCTCAGTCGCCTCTTTGTTTCCTTATGCCCACCATCCAAAGTAAAAAGAGAAGTGTCCTCCATGGACGTCCATCATTTGTTCATCAGCATGTGATCTCTATTCTTTTAGCTGGTGTTGCCCGTCTTAAGATTCATTCAGTGTTGTTGCTAGCTTCTTGGAGCAAAGGAACTGCTGCTGTCCCAAGGAGTTTTAGGGATGCCCATGCGAGAAGAGCCCAGACAGATCTGCTCTGACAAAGCATTTTGTTTACCGAGGTGATGAAGATCCTCCGTGAACTTCAAGTTGAGAAACTGCTCTTAGGGAGCCAAAGGCAATTTTCCACATAGAGGCAGATTTAGGGTGTAATTGCGGGCGTGCTTTTGGGGATTGTGAAAGGCGTGCTAATGCTTTGCATGCTGCAAAGCGGCTGCCTGCCATGGAGCTTTGCAATTAGAAATGCAGATGAAGATACTGATAGATAGGACCTCCATTGAGAATTAAGAGTGATGCACTGTGTCAATTAAAGAGCCTACTCCCCAGACAAAATAATCAAGCTTAAAGTATCTTAGTCACTGCAAAGACATTGTGCCATCATTGGTCATCATCATCGTCTTCTCTTCCTTTGGCAGTGAAGGGGTGTGCTAATGGGTAGGGTCAGTGTTTGGAAAATTGAAGATGAAGATCTGTCAACCACACCAAGTTCATGAGCACAATACAATGATATCCTCCTTCCCGCCCATGCAAAGTCAAGCCCAGCTCCTCCCTAAAGCAGATATAAGGGAGGCTCTTTCCAACTCCGGATCCAGAGGGATTTGCTTCCCTTGGGCTCTGCACATCTCTTCATCTCCTTTTTTTGCATTGCAACCTCTGGGCTTGATCATTTTCTCTGCTCCTCGTTCAACTCTGTCACAGTGATGTCTGTCAAAACCAGCAAAGTGAGCCGCAGAGGCTACAGCTCAACTTCTGTTATCGGCGGTGGTGGTGGAGGAGGAGGAAGTAGAATTGGCTATTCTTCATCATGCCAGGGATATGGTGGAGGCATAAGAGGCCAATATGGCAGCAGGAGCCTCCATAACTATGGCAGTAGAGGAACAAGAATTTCCTATGGACGAGGCTATGGCTATGGCGGTGGAATGGGTGGCGGCTATGGTGGTGGGATCTGTGGTGGAGGAATGGGCGGTGGGATCTGTGGTGGAGGAATAGGCGGTGGTTATGGTGGCGGAGGAATGGGCGGCGGCTATGGTGGTGGAGGAATGGGTGGTGGTTATGGTGGTGGAGGAATGGGCGGTGGTTATGGTGGTGGAGGAATGGGCGGAGGAATGGGCGGTGGTCCTTTTGGTGGTGGTTATGGTGGCGGAGGAATGGGCGGTGGTCCTTTCGGTGGGGGAATTGGCCCTGGTGCTAGTGGTGGAGGCATTGGCAGTGTCCAAATAGACCCAAGTCTTCTGAGACCAGTTCGTGTAGATATTGACCCCCAGATCCAGCAAGTGAAAAACCAGGAGAAAGAGCAAATCAAGAGTCTCAACAATCAATTTGCTAGCTTCATTGACAAGGTAAGCTGCCAGAAAAGGATGTGATGCAGTTTGACTGATTTCACATAATGCGTGTTGTCTGGGAAAATGCAGTTAATTTTTGCTATGAACAGTTGAGTAACGTCTGAAAATACGGAAGCTTGAATTTTGAGGTTTACATTATGGATTAGATGGGATTTAATTGCCATGGAATATTTTACTTAAACCTGAAATTATGAGTTCTTTGCTTTATTCATTTATACCAGCATTTATATCCTACCCTTCTACATGCATATGTATCACTCAGGGCAGTGATGCTTATATATCACAATATCTGTAACAGCCTCCTAGTTAACTGTTTACAAGCCGTTAATGTCAGTTAAGGCCATTTGCAATGGCAGATGATCAAGGTGTTGAATATGTTTGTGGCATGAAACAAAGGGAAGAACATTTGCTCTGTTCCTCCCACCCACCCAATATTAAGAAAATTAAGCAGAAGCAGATGTCTGGAGTCTTTGCATTAACCAGCAGATTCACCAAGAGACTCCCGGATAGCAATAGTATGTTGCTACTTTTTTATTGGTGTTGGCTAAGACACAAGTGAGATTTATTGGGAGAAATGTGTGTGTTACAGGTACATGGATGTATATGGTTTCACAAGACATATGAAAGGGAAAAAGTTTAACTAAGTGTTAAGAGCTGCCCAAGGAAGTGTGCAGAATTCGCCCAATGGGATTCATTGAGGCTTGACACACAGGACAACATGCCATTTAAAATTGATGTTGCCTGAAACTTGGCTTCAAAATTCAAAGGGATTTCGGGAACCTCCTCTGCTGAAACATTGGCTTGTATCCAGTGATGTTCCTGCTCAGAGTAGATCCATTTAAGTCAATGGATATGACTAACTTAGGTCCATTAAATTCAATGGATCTATTTTGAGTAGGACTAGCACTGGATATAACCCAAAGCAAGGATTCTAAGGAAGCAAAAGATCCTTTGGTATGACTAGCAAAACTTCTCAGCTGTGAGTTGCATGGCTGTTAAAAAGTAGCTTTTTCGTATTTGTCAGGGGAACCTTCTGATGATGTTAGACTTCATCTCCTATCAGCTGCAGCTAGCATGGCTAGTGTGAGGGATGGTGGGAGTTGCAGTCCATCAACTTCAGTCCTAATATATGTCATATGAAGCTGCTGCTGACTCAGACCACTGGTCTATCTGGCCTAGTGTTGTATATTTTGATTGGCAGAGGCTCTCCAGGGTCTCAAGTAGGGGTCTCCCCAGTCCTCCTACCCGATATACATTAATTACAGATGGCAACCTTTGACTGTCTTACATGCAATGTCATTTCCCCGGCATTGATCAGGGGTGAGTTTCCCCGCTGCTTCTGGATTGAATGGGCAGCATGCTACATCTTCATTATGACTCAGGAATGACCCTTCATATGACCCTACATAAGGCAACACTGCCTGGAACTCTTCTATCCCTTTGGTGCAGCTACCCACCTACCTAGTCATCCTGGGGCTGATACCCAGGGCTATGGTGGCCTGTTATTTGTGTGGTCAGAATAGGATTTATCTGGGGTGGGCTTAAGGTCCACCTTTGTGCACATCTTTTCCATCACTGTCATATCTCTTTTTTGGTGTGTTTCTCTTGTGGCTGATTTGATTTCTGGTCAGTTTAAGGGTGGGTATGGTGGACATAAGTGTAGAATATTTGGTGAGCACCTTGAGGCATGTGGGGTGAAGGAACATAGGAAACTGCCTTGCATTGAGTCAGAGCATTGATCCACCATATTCAGTATTGTCCACCTTGACTGGTTGAGACTCTCTAGGTATTCAGACAGGAGTCTCACCTAGTCTTACCTGGAGATGACAGGGATCTTTTGCATGCAAAGCAGATGCTCTATACTGAGCTATTACTTCTTGAAAGTTTGAGATGATGTGGGAGGACGCAGAACTCAGTCTAGGTGGTCCTCTTACTGGTGAATGCAGACCAGAGAGCAAGTATGGACTCCTCAGGCTGCCTTTAGGACATTGTGGCTGTGGTAAGAGCTGATCCACTCTGGTGGGTTGGTACCTCAAGTCATGGTGGTGTTGCCCAGATAGAAGCAACTGTAGTTTACAGTGCCAACACTGGTTTATTATTGCAGAGCTACATTTTACGGTCACCATAAAAATGACCTTTCATCCCAGTTTCTTATGTTGTGTCATCACTTGGGGAGCAGGCACTGATCTGTGGCCCTGCTATGAGAACCACAAAGCATAGTTCTAAGGAAATGGTAAGGTTCCACTGGCCCCCAGAAACTGAAAATTGCGAGTGTTTCCAGTTCTGCAATTATTCATTCAGAGTAACAACAGACAGGGGAAGCAGAGTGCAATTTGGGGCTTAGCCAGGTTGCCTTGATGTGGATCCAGTAACCTGTGAAAGAATGGACTTTGCTGTTAGCACCCATCTCCAATGTGCTATGATGCCGAACGTCTTCAATGTCTTATACATCTTCCATTTCTTGGCTTTCAGGTCCGGTTCCTAGAGCAACAAAACAAGGTTCTGCAAACCAAATGGCAGATCTTACAGCAGCAAACCCAGGGCCGAGGCCCACAGCAGAACCTGGATAGTGAGTTCCAGCAATTCATCAACGGCCTGAGAAGCCAAATTGAACGAATCCGTATGCAGAAGTCACAGCTGGCATCAGAACTTCAGAACATGCAGCACCTTGTAGAAGACTACAAGAACAAGTAAGGAACAACCAAAAATGAAAGGTGCTTCGTCACCACGATTTGTGCTTCAGGGGGAGATCTGCCATTAATCATTAAGTGACTTTGGTTCAGAATAATGAAATTGTCCTCAGCTCCAGGGCATTCCAAATGAGTGCAGGTTGCACTCTGCACTGCAACCTTCTGCAGTACAACAGAAGGTTGGAAACACTAATCTGAGTAGCTTTGTGTGTGTGTGTGCGCGTGTGTGTGTTTCTCTGGGGGATTTGCAATGTTCCGCTTGCGTGGTTTATTTTAATACCTTGGCATCTTATACACTTGCAGTAGTCTATCTCAGTGAGCTCATTGTGACCTCTTTTTTCTGGTTTAAACAGGTATGAAGAAGAGATCAGCAGGCGCACATCTGCTGAGAATGAATTTGTGGTGCTGAAAAAGGTGAGAAGTGGCGCTTGGCAGCATACTGTAAATAGAGAAGGCATCGTGGTGGGATAGAATTGAATCAGGCATCTGAATGTTTTCAAGCCATTGCATAGAAATGTTGTTTTCTCCCATACGGAAGAAGTCAAGGCTACAAGTACAGTGGAACCTCAGGTTGCAAACGTGATTCATGAGGGAGGCACATTCGCAACCCGCAGCATTCTCAACCTGCAGCTGCGCATGTGCGTGATGTAATCCGGCGTTTCTGCACATGCATAAATCATGATTTCGTGCTTCTGCGCATGCGCAATCGCTGAAGCCCAGAAGTAACCCGTTCTGGTACTTCCAGGTTTCAGTGCGTCCATAACCTGAAAATGCGTAACCCGAAGTGTCTGTATAGGCCTTCTCCTTGACATGTTAGCACAAGCTGGCAAATGTGCTTCCCCCTTCCCTATTTTATCCTCACTGTATCCCTGTGAGGTAGGTTAGACTGAGAATCTGTGACTGGTCCAAGGTCACCCAGCAAGCTTCATGGTTGAGTGTGGATCGGAAACCTTTTCTCCCAGGTCCTGATCTGACACTTTAACCATTGCACCACCTCCGGTTCTCTTGAGCCTGCAAACATGTTTAATGGCCTTTTGGAGAACAGCTGAACCCTGCAAGACACCTATCACTCATCTTTAGCTCTCACTGGAGAGCTCATAGTAGCAAATTATACTGGATCTATAGCAGTTCAAAAAGGCAATCATAGAAATTGCAGGGGCACACTGCAAAACATGGCAGCGTAGATTAAACTGCTGCTTCCTATGCATCCAGGGTAATTTGTTTAAAAATCCATTGTTTCATTAATAAATTGAGAGGAACTGTTGGATTAAGCCTGCTTGGCAGCCCCACCCTCTGACCCAGAAGCTCTTTCCCCCTACAGCCAAATGTGTGGGGAATTCCTGAGGTTTCTTGGTGAAGATGGAAAGAAATCTGTGTATGCTAGGAACATCCTGACTTTAATTATGTCTTCATATGGGAAGCAGAGTCCCTGTTGAGTCATCACAGCTAAACATCCCAACAGGAATGGAGAATAAAATGCTATCTATGTGGACATGCCTAAACTCTTGTATGTGGTGCCTCAGTCAGTGATAACACTCTATGAAGCTTTAAAGTTTGCATTCCCCATAATCTCTCTTCTAGGATGTGGATTGTGCCTACATGACCAAGACTGACTTGGAAGCCAAAGTGGGTGCTCTAGCTGATCAGATCCAATTCCTTAGACGTATCTTCCAACAGGTAAGGAATCTATCCATTCCATCTGCTCGCTAAGAATACTCTCTTCTACCATCACCCATTGAACCCACATTCAAAGGAACTGAATTCTTAAAATAGATGAAGGCACATGGGAATGTTACTTACCACTCCACATAGTTTTGAGGGAGGGATGCAAGTAACCAGAGGAAAGTATGTGATAGTCACAGAGGACTAAAGGACTAAGATGGATAGCCCCAGAACTCCAACCTGGTGATTCTGTACTTCCATTGACTGTGAACATCCTCCCAGCCACCACAATTAAACTGGGATGGGGATATCTGTGTTCACCTTAGGTTGGATTGCTCTATGCCCTGCACCTGAAACAAAAAGCTTAATCAGTGTAACAGCATGGCACGTTTCAGGTTTGTTTTCCCCCTTTTCCTCTCTGAGATCTAGAAACTTGCATTCTTTTTTAAAAAGTGAAAGCTATGAAAAAGCACGAAAGCAATTACAACCCAATCATGCTTGTGGAGACATAATTTATATTAATTAGTTCAAACATAATTGATATTAATTAGTTATTTTTTTTCATGAGTGGTGAATCAGGGGAGAAATGGCAGAAATGAGGCAGATTGCAAGTCTTACTGATTGATGGCTTTTTGGTCCTTTAACAGGAACTGTCTCAGGTCCAGATGGGTGGTCATGACACCTCTGTGGTGGTGAGTATGGATAACAGCAGCCACTTCAACTTGGAAGGCATCATTGATGAAGTACGAAATCAATATGAAGAGATTGCCCGGAGCAGCCGAGCTGAGGCTGAAAGTTGGTACCATAGCCAGGTAAGGAATCAAGCAAAGAGGAAACATGACATGCCTTGTGGTTTCCTGGGTTTTCTTTCTATTGCAAGGGACCTGAGGGCAGATCACTTTCTCCATGGGACCCCTGTGAAGGAAGGAAAGTCACTGCAAATCTCGAACCGAGAATTCTTAGCTCCTTAGCCAAACTAGAATATTATTTGGAGGTGGGGGAAGCCATGGCACTTAAAATGGCAGCCACAATTCCTAGTCCTTTGGTGAAGCCATGATAGTCAAACTGGTGTAATGATATCAACATAGGCTTGTAGCATAGTGAGAAGTTCTCTGTAGTTTGCTGCTTCCATCATGAACCAGGGATGGATTTAGGGCTGTGTGAGCAGTGTGCCTGCGCTGAGTGCTGAGACAAAAGGGTACTGGGCTTTAGGAAGGAGTCACGAGGCTCTGACAGGGCCATAGAGTTCATCTAGTTAGCACCTTCATGATTTTGGGAAGGAGGTACGAGGACCCTGGGATCCTGCCAGAGCCCTCACACTTCCTTCCCAAAGCAGGGCACCTCCTTGCCTACCTTTGGAAAGGCACTGCAAGGAATGAAGGGGGCACCAAATTTTGGCCTTGCACAGGGCACCATTTACCCAAATCTGCCCCTGCATGACCCCTGTGCTTGAAGCTAATGTGTTGTGGCAGAGGGACTTTTGGATGGTATCCATGATTAGAACATTGCTGGAGGAACTTTTGCTTTGTTTCTTAAACACAACACTGTTTCTGCCCAACAGTATGAAGCTCTGCAAAACACAGCTGGAAGACATGGGGACAGCCTGACTAACACCAGACATGAGATTCAAGAGCTGACCAGGAACATTCAGAGACTGCGTGGGGAGATTGACCGTGTCAAGAAGCAGGTATGTCACATGAACATTCCATTTGGGCAAAGGCTGAAAAGTGTCTTCTTTTTCAGGAGGTCCACATCACACCACATGGGTGTAAAGCTCATCTTAGCTATCAGATGGGCTTTAGCCCAGTGATAGCTTGTGGAAGCTCCTAGTCCAATCCTTGATAATTCCAGATCCAAGTATTATATTGTTGTCTTAGACCTTGGAAGAGATCAAATGCCTCTCTTGAAATCAATGGTATTCTGACTCAGCAACTTCATACATTTATCTCTGGAAGATGCCTGATGCCCATTATTCTCTTTTGGAATTGCCCCTCCAATCTCTCAACACTCTGCAATCTATTAAGGATGGCGGTGGCTTTGTTCAACTGTTGCATCAGATCAGGCAAGCACCACAATGCAAATTGCATTGCCTGTATGTAAATTCAGGCGTGACAGTGATTGAAGTTACATTTCCCTGAGAAGCCTGGGTGGTTCAAGGGACATCATGTTGCAATTTGAACATGGGAGGCTTTTAGGGTGGGAACGTTTTGGCTTTAAACCAAGTCTTATCTGTAAATCTTGGGGAGCTGCAGTCAGTCAATTTGGACCAGCCTGACACCCTTCTGGACTACAATTCCCATAAACCCCAGCCAGCATAGCTAATGGTTGTGGATAATGGGAACTGTAATCTAAACCATGTTAGGGAAGGCTTGTGTAAGCAATACTGACCTAGATGATCAAATGATCTGAGTTTGTATAAGGGAGTTTCCTACGTTTCTCAGCTTTAAACATCTGAGGGATGCTGACTCATCACTTAGTGGATTGTGCAGGCAGCAGCAGTCGTTCTGTTCTGAGTCTTGTCTCCTGCCTAAAAGGAATCTGGCAGAAACTCTGCTCCACTGCACCCGTACACATGCCTTGGAGAGGAAGAGCTCCTTTCTGGGGAGGACCTTGGCTTACAACTGTTGCTCAGCAATGGACTCATGATACTCTAATTCAAGATGCATGGATGTTGGCAATGAGGGATCAACACATTCATCTTGGCTACATGGAGGCCACATGGAATAGCCTCTGTGTGGTGCCCTCTCCAAGCTGCTGCCTTAATGTGCAGTATAATGTCAGAAGTGTTGCTCCATATTCTCCAGAGAGTTCTCAGTCTCTCACACATCAACTGTTGCTAGAAGCTGCCACTCTTCTGTGGAAATGTGCTAAGGTGCCAAGCTTTAGCTGAGATACCTTAGTACAGGAAGACTGGAAAAAGCACCTGGAGGTAGACTTACCCAAACCCCCCAAATATTGCTTGATTTTCTCCATTAAATAATGACATCTAACATACCAATAAGTAGAAAAGACATGTGTTGGGAGAGGCTTACCTGGACTCAGCCTCTGAACCTCTTTGGAACATCAGGATTCAGACTTGAAAGAGATGGCTCAGTTCAGGCAAAGTGTTGGTCCCCACCACTGCTGAGCACTCACAAGAAGTCTCTCCTTCAGATGTCATTAGACTCCAACTCTCATCAGTTTCATTCAGCATGGCCAATGGCCAGTCCAGCAACATCTGGTGGGCAACAGGTTGGGAAAGGATGCTCATGGTATCTTGAATACATCTTTCAGGGCAACCACGAAGGCTCCTGTGCAGTTTTGAGCCTCAGCATCTTTCTTTTTCTAAGATCATGAACATGGCCATATCCCTTGGCACTATGGGTCCAGGCTGGCCTATAAATCCCATTCTTTGACCTGGAAACAATTATCCCTGATGGGTGCTCAGATCAGGGATCGATCAGTCTGTTCCCAGCCTTTGTTCCTAAATTCAGGGTTTCAGGTGATAGACAGGAATAATGAGACAGATATTCAGAGATTGGACTGAACAGCTGTCAGAAAAACATGGGCTTCTGATGCAATCCCTGCCTGGGAGGCTTCTTAAATATCTGGGTAGGTAAACAAAGCAACAAGGAAGTCTGGGATTCCAAAAAGTCCATCCCAAGGTCTCAGTCGTAGTGGAAATAGAAAAGTTTTTATCTTTCTCTTCTTCTTGTCTTGCAGTGTGCTCAGCTGCAATCAGCCATTGCTGAAGCTGAGGAGCGCGGCGAGATGGCTCTCCGGGATGCTAGGCAGAAACTGGAAGAATTGGAATGTGCCCTGACAAAGGACAAGGAAGAGTTGGCTCGCCTATTGAAAGAGTACCAAGACCTGCTGAACATCAAGCTTGCTCTGGACATTGAGATTGCCATGTACAGGAAACTGCTGGAAGGAGAAGAGAGCAGGTGGGTGAAAACCGCAACCTTCCACAGAGGGAATTTTTTTTCTTTGTAGATTAACTGGACCAAGGGTCTGCAAGCAGCATCTGCCTTGATTTCAAATATTGCTGGGTTCAGGGAGGATTCTGAAAATATTTGAACATTCATAGAATGCTTAGTGGCATATTGGACATCCAAATTATGGGGAGCAAATCTGTGATGGCTCCAGAAGGAATGTCCTTGGTGGTTTTATTGTTTGTTTTGTTTTGTTATTTTGTTATGCCTCCTTGGTGTATTGTGTGCTTTTCTTTACTTATTTTGATGATGTTGTGTAGCACTCTGCCTTCTCTGCTTGTTTCTCATTGGTCCGGATTATATGGATTGATTTGCAGGAGGGAATTTGGGGGGCGGGAGTTAGAGGATGGAAGGTCTAGCTTTGTAAAATGGGCATAGGACTACATGGCTTTTTGGGTCACTTGTAAGTTGGGCCTAGTAATTCTATGACTCACAGATGCTAGACAGGACTACTATTATCTGCAGAAACCACTCTGCCTATTAAGTCAGGCTTCCTCAAACTTGGCCCTCCAGATGTTTTTGGCCTACAACTCCCATGATCCTTTGCTAGCAGGACCAGAGGTCAGGGATGATGGGAATTGTAGTCTCAAAACATCCAGAGGGCCGAGGTTGAGGAAGCCTGGATTAAGTGATCATACTTGTAGCGAAAAGAAGGTTTTGTTTCATTTTGTGACCAATTTTTCTTATTCCTAAACAGGCTGAGTGGCCAAGGATCCCAAGTCCATGTCTGTAAGTAGCTTCCATGTTCACCTTCACTGTTTCAAACATGAATTATTTTCAACATGAAAGTGTATGTACTGAACCTGTGTTTCCTTTGCAGCTGTGAGGAGTTCCCAATATGGCGGCAGCATGGGAGGAATTGGAGGCGGCGGCATGGGCGGAATTGGCGGCGGCATGGGCGGCGGCATGGGTGGAATGGGCGGCGGCATGGGCGGAATTGGCGGCGGCGGCATGAGCGGCGGCGGCATTAGCGTTGGTAGCATGGGCGGCGGCATTAGCGGCGGCAGCATCGTAGGGGGAGGAATGGGCGGTGGAAGTTGTGGCTATGGCGGTGGAAGCGGAGGTTATGGTGGTGGAAGCGGAGGTTATGGCGGTGGAAGCGGGGGTTACGGAGGTGGAATGATAGGAGGAGGAGGCTCTGGAGGCTCCTGCATAGGCGGTGGCGGATACTCTCAAGGTTCCGGTTCTGGCTCTAGCACGATCATTAGGAGAACCACCACAAGCAGCTCATCCATCAAAGGCGGAAGGCATTAAATGTCCCAGCTGGTCCCTAAAAGGAAAGAAACATCTTCTAGCTTCTTGTGGCATCAGCGCAACACCTTCAACCCCACCCTGGTAATACAGAAAAGAACAAACTGTGTCCTTTAAAACACAATGTTGTATCTATTTTGCTCCCCAAGAAAGCACCATTAAGCTTACCATCTTCCATCTTGCTTCTGTCACCTGTTGCTTAGTTGTACAATGGTGGAAGATAGCTGGTAGAGAATGCGAATGAAATATGCTGATGGTGTTGCATTTTAGGATATCAGTTAGCAGAGAGGAGCTGGAAGGGGGAAGGGGAGGAGTGTGTTTCTTTCAGAGTATGCTGTACATTTTTTGGCTTTTTATGGTGGCTGCCAGTTCATGGCATTCTGTATTGAAGTGGCCTTTTTTTCTCTTTCTTGAGGCTTCTTCCAGTTGGTTGTTCTCTCCAGGTGTTGTTGTAGTTCCTTGCTTCCCAAAAGACATAATTTGTCCCCACTGTATTTGACTATGTGCTGATGTTGGACCAGCCAACATTGATAATGCTAAGTCACGATTGCTCTTATCTGCCTAGAAAGAGAAAAGAAAATAGAGCATTTCCTCCCTTGAATCAAAGTCATGATTTAATCAATGATCAGGCAGCCTGATCGTGGCTACAGAGCAACAAGGTCCTGTACAACACTGAGTAAACAATCATTTACTATAATTGTGTCATTGGAAAAGCTATCTCATTATCAAAAGTACATTCTTGTGTCAGTTTTGTGAATTGCATTGCACCTGTCTTTATTTCCCATGGTTTGCTTCCCATGTTGTTGGGAGGTGGCCATTTTCAATAAACTGCAGTCAAGTTATATGTGGTCTTGATTCTTATTATTTACTTATTGGTACATTTAATTTAAGGCTAAAACAACTTTGGAGGGATCTTGTACACTGCCAGTTTTCAGCTTGTAGATTGAGGCCACAGATTGGTGGTCATGGCCTGATCTAAAGTGGGTTGCGAAAACAGCACTGCCACTATACAAATGTATGGCAAGAAGTTAAGAAAGAGGTCTCCAAATGCAGGTTAAAAGGTGGGTTCCTGGCCAGAAAAGGCTGGAGATTGCTGTCATATGGCATCTCTGAAGCTGAATTAGCTTCCAAAAAACTCTGGCAATGAAATCCTGTGCATGTTTACTTAGGAATTAAGGCCCATTAAGTTTCATGGGACAAACCTGAACAAGTGTTTATAGGATTGCAGCTTCAAGTCAGTTCCTTTCTCCAGCATTCAGAAATGCGGGTGATGTTTGGGTTACACAGGGATTTAGACTGGCCAATTAATACTTTTGTTTCTTAAAATTAAGCAATATAATTCATGATTTAAGAACACAATCCAACTAAAAGCTCAGAGTGGCAGAAACAATACTATCAAGCGTTGACCCAAGGATAGGAATCCATGTTCCAGCCTGTCATTGCAGTTTAAACAAGTCTCTGGTTCACAACATGCTTCATTACATTAGTTCACAAGTGTCACAGGTGAGACTAAGAGGTGTTCCTAATGCTGGTTGTGAATATGTCCTGGGGGAGAGCAATCTAAATAAATTAAGCATTCCTGTTCAAAATGAAACAATAGTAGCCACTTAAAGAACTGCTTGCTGCTCACTGGCCCTTAAATGTTTCCTGACAGGAAGAGGCTGGTTTTGGAATAGAGCAGGCATCCCCAACCTTTGGCCCTCCAGATGTTTTGGACTACAATTCCCATCATCCCTGAGCATTGGTCCTGTTAACTAGGGATCATGGGAGTTGTAGGCCAAAACATCTGGAGGGCTGCAGGTTGGGAATGCCTGGAATAGAGGCTTTGGCTTTGCTTTGTCTGTGAAAAAAGGGAGATCTGAAGCCCCTATGAACCCCCTTTTACATGCCCTCGCCTTTCAAAATTGACAGCAGGAGGGTGTCACCATGAGCCAGCAGAATCTAGCAGAAAGAGAATCCTGGAAGAAAACCTAGAGTCATTCCTTGAACTATGAAAAATACCATGTGTGCCAAATTCCTCCTTTTGAATAAATTATGCAGGCTGCTACATTTTGCATAAATGTTGCAAAGTATAATTTATTCTAAATTTGCTTTCTGAAGACTCAGAATTTCTTCTGAGATTTTTTTTTGGTAAAGAATAGAGTGACGGGGGGTAGGCAACAACATGTAGGTGGAGACTCAGAGCCATGGGAAAGGGGCCAAGAACTATGGGGGGCTATGAAGGCTGACCCTCTAATCAGTGGAACCTCTTCCCAGCTTCTGGGAGTCTATTCACATAGATTAGATGGCAAACATCTAATGTGAGCACACAGGGAAAGCCTATGTCTGGAAACAGCATCAAAACAGAAGGCAGCCATGCCATCTAAAGTGTGCATTTCCATTATAATGTTATATTATCCATTAGGAGACATGAAGTGGGTGAGAACATATTGGTCTCTTACAAACAGTGTGAACAGGTCAGTCCAAATGTTTGTTAACAGGATGGCAAATTTATCATCATCACCCCCAGAGTTTCATGGACACCTTGCCAAAGACATCCCAGGTATTTCACCTGCTAATCATTTGATGAGTTCACTGCCATGGCAACAGCCACAGCGGATCTGTACATTGTACTGTAATGGGTGGAGGCTTGCTGATGTCATCATGGAAAGTGTGAATGAGGAATAAGTCTGCCTGTCTGCTAGATAAGAAAGGCAGCTGCAATACATCCTCCTGGTTTAAACTGAAACTGGCTAAAAGTGTGTGTGTGTGTGTGTGTGTGTGTGTGTAAGTAACACACACACACTGAGAAAAGGGGGAATGCAATTGTTGCAGATTTTTCTTTTTGTACTACAACCATTACAACAATCCTTTTCTTCTTTTAAAGGTAACCACTGAAAGTAAGCAATTATGCTTATAGCATAATGATAAAGCCATCATATAAGCAATACAAAACATTATTATTATTATTATTATTATTATTATTAGATTTCTTACTCATGCTTCCTCGGGATGCTGGTGGCGCTGTGGTCTAAACCACAGAGCCTAGGGCTTGCCGATCAGAAGGTCGGTGGTTTGAATCCCAGCGACGGGGTGAGCTCCCGTTTCTCGGTCCCTGCTCCTGCCAACCTAGCAGTTCGAAAGCACATCAAAGTGCAAGTAGATAAATAGGTACCACTCCGGCGGGAAGGTAAACAGCATTTCCATGTGCTGCTTTGGTTCGCCAGAAGCGGCTTAGTCATGCTGACTACATGACCCGGAAGCTGTATGCTGGCTCCCTTGGCCAGTAAAGCAAGATGAGCGCCGCAACCCCAGAGTCATCTGCGACTGGACCTAACAGTCTGGGGTCCCTTTACCTTTACTCATGCTTCACCATAAGGTCCCAGTACAAATGTAACAAACAATTCCTAAAAGCAATAACAAGCACTTTTACCAGCATTTAAAAGCAAACCAGAAAAACCTGCTTGGAAGGTGCCCTCTATTTGCAGGTCTTTTCTGGCCCAGGACTGGTGTAAAGAAAGGAAAGGCGTGGCCTTGAAGTTGTCTGCCAACATTTATTCCAAGCAGGCACATAGGTCACTTGGCCACAGTTTTCCCCACTATGGTGAGATGTACTTATTCCTACAGGAGGCAGTGATGGCTGCCAACTTGGATTAATCTAATCTTTTAAAAGAATTAGCTTTATCCTCCCTTAATTTATCTAATTCTTTCAAAAGATTAGATTAATCCACTGACACTTTTGCTCGGCCTCCGCAATCGGAGGCGGTAATGGTTCTGAATACCAGGTGCTAGAAGCCCCAAGAGTGAAAAATGCTTTTCTGTTCAGGTCCTGCGAAACAGGTTTCCCTTGTGGGCATCTGGTTGGCAACCTTGAGAACCATCATGTGGACTAGATGGGTCATTGGTCTATTCCAGCATGGCTCTTTTTATGTATTTGGATTTGGATCTTAGAAATTATTAATAAATGTGCATCTATTCGTCTAAATCAGCACCTGCCATTTTGATGCAAATCTGTGTCCTCTTTTGCCCTCTCTTTGTGATGATGCATCATTGTCCACACCCTAACAGGTTACACCTCTGCAATACTGTTTTCTGCAATAGATAAATTCTAGACCCCACCCTAATGAATCCAGCCTGTTTATCCTGTCTCTTACCACACTCCTTCTCCTATATATACACCTACACCCTCAAGTTGCAGTTAAGCCTGCGTGGTTCTCTAAATTTCTACTGGTTCATATGGTTCAGTGTGCCCAGATCTTTACTGCTCAGACTGGGTGATGCTGACCTCTGTCACGTTCCCATCTTGCTCACAAACAGTCCTGGTCCATAGACTCCCAGGATGACAGAGAGAGAAGGAAGCAACATAACACATAATATTCAATCTTAATGTCCCAAAGACTCAGCATTTTTGCCTCCTCCTTGGACTCCAAGTAAATGATGTCTCATCCACACTGCACATGTAAATCTTAGTTAAAGCTCAGACTGAGGGGGTCATGCTTTTCTATATGGTTCATTCCCAGGCTTCTCCTCTGTTCTAGAATTTAAACTGGTTCCTTGGTGTAGAATACCTAAACCAGGCATGTCCAAAGTCCTTTTTGGGGGCCTAATCCTGCCCACCAGTCGGTAAAATCAACAACTTTGGTTGGCCCCCATGGCCCTTCACTTCATCAAATCTGGCCCTCTTTGAAAAAAGTTTGGATACCACTGACTACCACCTATGGGCATAGGATACCTAAACTATGGGTTTTTGTGATAGGACTCATCCCTGACCCTAGTATGATCCAGTCCCTAGGCCAACTGCACACTTCCAGGCTCCACCTCAACCTACCAGAGACATTTTGCCACGACCTGCTAGCCTCTCAGGCTCTGCCCTGACCCCCAGGGTCTGTATCTCTGAGGATTCGGGCAATAATATCCAGACAACCACCAGAAGTCCTCAGTCTCCCTGTAACCCAAGCCTTAGTTAACAGAACACTTGAATATAGCCGATTCATTTCATGTCAATCTGCCCAGGTGCTTCTCCACCTGACTTAAGTTTGCTTGGTCCACTGAGATCCTAAGACCCAGAGGGCAGAGGCTATAACAAGACAGGGATGGAGAACCTGCAGATATGCTGCTGGAATACAGCTCATATCATCTCTAGCCATTAGCCATGCTGGCTAAGGCTGATGGGATTTGGAGTCTAATACCATCTGAAAGGCCACCGGTCCCCCTTTTCTGAAGTAAGGGATGCTGCCTGATAGGTTATGGAGTGGAGCCTAGTGGAATGGGGCAGAAGCCTAGCCTAACCTGACAGGAAAGAGAACCCGGTAGAAGAAGGGAACAGATCCTGGCTGTGTCTGGTGCATCAGAGGTTGGAGACTGGCGAGCAGAGGGAGCGGTGAAAGCTAACAGCAAAGGTTATGAAAGCCGAGCAGAAATGACCCTTGTGGTCCCTTCCAACTCTGCAAGCCTATGATTCTATGAAATTTGTGTGTCCTCTCTGGTTCTGATCTCTTGCCCAGATACTTTAGCTTTGATTCTCTGACAGTTTGCAGCCATGATCATCTCTTTGTCCCAAGGGTGGAGATGCTTTCCTAGCTTTCGGAATGATGCTGCAACCACAGCACAGAGTGCGAAGGGTTTGGCAATACACCCCCCTCCCCAATGTTGCCCAAGTACCTGCACAACACTTGCCAAACGAAAGCAAGCATTTCCCAGTTGCCTAGGCACCGCAGGCACACACCCTACTCTTTGCACTATGCTGTAAGGATGCTGTGCAGCCTACTGAACTACATGGACGATTAGTCTGACTCAACAGAAAGCAGCTTCCTATGTCCCTTAGTCAAGCTCTAAACTCTTACATGGCCTTTCAATTTTTCTAGAGCAGAGGTGCACAAACTTTTTTCAAAGAGGGCCAAATTTGATGAAGTGAAGATGCGTGAGGGCCGACCAAAGTTGCTGAGCTTTTTTTAATATATACTGATTTTTTAATACTGATTTATACTGCCACAGGAGCCAGATTAAATTGACCGGCAGGCCCAGATTAGGCCCCCAAAACAGACTTTGGACATGCCTGTTCTAGGGTCAGATGAGCTATCCAAAGTCCAGAATGGGGTCAGACTAGAGTTGCAGGACCTTGGATAGCTCCAATCGGACTCTACCTGCCTGACTAACCACCACCAAGTGTTTGTCAGAGTAGTGGAGGTAGGTAATTTTAGATTCTGGACTTAATGATCTTATGAGAAGGCCCTATGTAGTTGGTCTTATGACCATTGCACCTCTTTATGTGGTTATGTGTATTACTTCATTGACTTTAGAACTGTTTTAAGCCAATCTCTGCACCAGAAGCCTCCCTGCTCATTCTCTTGAATGGGGCTCTGGACTTCTGCCCTAAAGTTCTGCTGTGTTGTCACTACAGCCTGTGGTCCTGTGTGGTCGTGCTTGTGGTCAAACAGGACACATACCAACCTCGTTTCAAATCCAAATCATGAAAGATTTTGGTTCAATTAAACTTTATTGAATAGGACCATAGCTTTCTTTCTACAAGGTTAAAGGTTCAGTCCTTGACCTTCTACTTTGTTAAAGCATCTCCGAGGAAATACAACAAAAACATGAGGCCAATGCTGTGCCCTATAAATCTATGGTTTGACCCAAGTGACTGTGTAGCCTTTCTGATTGCATCACGGTGGTGGTGATGGTAGTGTGACCAGTGAGCCCACAGGTCCTTCCCTCTTCCCTCAGTCCGTTTGGAGGTTGGGCAAATTCCTATTAGTACTCGGATATGGATACTGAAGATCCATTATTGGCTAAAGCTTATTTTCTTCCCGGTCGGGCTGGCACCTTTAACCTTATTAGATACCTACCAATCCAGATGGAAAGATACACTGCTGGAAAAGCTTAAAGGCTTGGGGATCCCACAGCAGACCCTGATAGCGACAGGCTTCGAGAAAGCCAGGACTACAATCTGCCAGCGTATCTGGGACATAGAATGCCACATGAGCAAAATGATCAAACATCCAGCATTAAGGGACCATGGGAGAGGTTTCTCTCCAGCTAACTATCCATCAGGTCTACAGATACCCAAATACAGATGGTCTTTTACCCTCGCCAGATTTAACGTTCTCCCTTCTGCCTTACTTCAGGGCAGATTTGAGGGTAAACCATACACAACACAGGTCTGTCCTTGTGGCTCGTTGGAAGTTGAAACTGCTTCACATGTACTATTACGTTGTCGTCTTTATGAGGATATACGTTTGCCTTTTATTACACCTGTTTTGCAAAAGTTTAGGAAAGAATCGGAATACCATAGTCTAAAACTACTGCTAGAGGACAAGAAGCCCAAGATTACATTAAGTGTAGCTAAATTCTGTGCGTCTGCAATCAATCGCAGGAAGCAAGTGGTATCCCATAATGCCCAATCCCCTAAATGTTAATTACAGGGGGCACGTTAACAATTAATTTTATTTTTTATATTTAAATCCTTGTCATTGTCATATTGTCCTTTGTATTTCTGATATTTTTTATGATTTGTGATACTGTGTCTGTTGAAGCTGGTCTGTGACCGTATTAATAAATTCATTCATTCATTCATTCATTCATTCATTCATTCATTCCCTCTTCCTTGATAGCAGGAATAATAATAAATTCTGAAAATGTGACTTGAAACAAGACTTCAGAATACTGTGTGGAGCCAAGGAAGACAATTCAATTCAGCCTTCAAATATACTTCACATTTAAAAAATAATATGGTGAGGATCCACCCTGAGAGTACATTTGGAAATTCCAGAGAAGTACAAGAGCCAGTGTGGTTAAGAGCAGTAGTCAAGTAATCTGGTGAACCGGGTTCACTTCCCCGCTCCTCCACATGGAGCTGCTGGGTAGCCTTGGGCTAGTCACACTTCTTTGAAGTCTCTTAGCCTCACTCACCTCACAGAGTGTTTGTTGTGGGGGAGGAAGGGAAAGGAGAATGTTAGCTGCTCGGAGACTCCTTCGGGTAGTGATAAAGCGGGATATCAAATCCAAACTCTTTCTCTTCTCTTCCACAAACTAAACTAAGTAACTATATTCTGAGCCACGAAATGATCAGGTCAGTTCAGTCTGAAATTAATAATGAACAAATTCTTCCAGTATCTTTCACAAACCATTTTGGATCCATGGGCACATTTACATGAGAAACCAGTGCTACTTTTCTAGAAAAAGAGGTGCTGAACTCACTACGAATGCCTCCCTTGTGGTCTTATAAGAACTGAGAGGTGCTGGACTGAGTTCTGGTGAGTTCCAGCTGAAAAAAAAAAGCCCTGGGAGAAACTGCAATGGACACCACATACCCACAAGCTGTGCTTTTGGCTACAGTAGAATGATCGTTTCAAGCCTAATTTCAGCAAGGTGGAAGGAGGGGGTCCTGTGGGCACCTGCAAAGTCTTTGATGGGCCCATGTGTGCCCATGGGCACCATGTTGGCAATCTCTGCTTTAATATTATATTAAAAGAAACCCAAACAATTCATTTATACATTCACTACACGCACACATGTACCATATCAATACAAAAAACATACAAAATTATCATTCATTATTATAGGATGGACAAACTATCCTATAATAACAGTCCCTTAAAATAAGTTACAATGGTACCTCGGGTTAAGTACTTAATTCGTTCCGGAGGTCCGTACTTAACCTGAAACTGTTCTTAACCTGAAGCACCACTTTAGCTAATGGGGCCTCTTGCTGCTGCCGCACCGCTGGAGCACGATTTCTGTTCTCATCCTGAAGCAAAGTTCTTAACCTGAAGCCCTATTTCTGAGTTAGCGAAGTGTGTAACCTGAAGCGTATGTAATCCGGGGTACCACTGTATAGCTATTTTTTAAATTATTATTTCCTAATCATATTCTCACAGCATTCCAAAGATCCCAATAGGACCTCATTTTCCTTAAACTTCTTTAAAAAATCCACCTCAGTACATCTTACGCAGATATTTAACATGGTTAATGAATGCAAGTGACACTGCCCTAGAGACACCAGAATACTAGTGGCTGGAAACTGTGGAAGGGGAGAATGCTCTTGTGCTCAGGCCCTGCTTGAGTGTGGTGGCTTATGTGAGAATAGGATGTTGAACTAGATGGGCCACTGGCCTGATCCAGCAGAACTCTTCTTATGTTCTTGTGACACTCAGTTGAATGTTGGTAAGTGGTTTAAGAGAGAATATTATGAAAATGATATACAGGTGGTACATGACACCAGTCAAGCTAGCAAAAATCTATCATTTGCCCGAAAATAAATGTTGGAAATGTAAGGAAATTGAAGGTACATTCTTTCACCTTTGGTGGATGTGCCCAAGGATTAAGGCTTTCTGGGAGATGATCTATAATGAATTGAAAAAGGTATTTAAATATACCTTCCAGAAGAAACCAGAGGCCTTTCTCCTGGGCATGGTTGGCCAATTGGTGTTATAGAAAGACAGAACTTTTTTTATGTATGCAACAACAGCAGCAAGAATACTCATCGCGAAGTATTGGAAGACACAAGAACTACCCACTCTGGAAGAATGGCAGATGAAGGTGATGGACTATATGGAGTTAGCAGAAATGACCTGCAGAATCCGAGACCAGGGAGAAGAGCTGGTGGAAGAAGATTGGAATAAATTTAAAGACTATTTACAGAAACAATGCAAAATTAATGAATGATGGAATGATGTTAGATTGAAGCTAAGGGGTTTATAGCAACAAGGTTTGAAGTATTAGGGGAAAAATGGAATGTTAAACAGAGGGAAAGGTAAAGTTAAAATATTAAGATAATAATTAGGATAAAAGGAAAGAGGGAAAGGATTTGCTGAACAAACAATTGCATTGGAATACAAAGGAGGGAGGTGTGGGGAAGTCCAAGAAACAAGCCAAGGCAAGTTTGGTTTTGAAAGATGGAACTGTTTTTAACTGTTGTCATTTTTTGTATTTTTCTTTTTTCCTTTGGTATTGTTTTTCCTTTTTTCCTTTTTTGTTTGTATTATATTGTGAAAATCCTAATAAAATATTATAAAAAAAAAGAATGTTGGTAAGTGGTGCTCCATGTTAGGATTCTTGCTCCATGTTTGCAGTCATGGGATTGTTGTCTATCACATGACGGTGTATGTTTTCATTCCACAGTGTGGGAAGTGACGGAGACAGGATGTTTTGTGTTACTGTGTTCCGCGATGTAGGACTATTGTCCTTTGTTTCTTTCTCTCTTTGCTCTCTGATGAGAAAGAGGAAGGGGCTAAGGCAGAATGCTCCGAGTGTATAACATGTAAATACAGCGGTACCTCGGGTTACATACGCTTCAGGTTACATACGCTTCAGGTTACAGACTCTGCTAACCCAGAAATAGTACCTCGGGTTAAGAACTTTGCTTCAGGATGAGAACAGAAATCGTGCTCCGGTGGTATCAGTTGCTGTGATGTTCGGGCTGAAGAAAGCTTTTGAAGCTTCCGAACGACAGACCAGGAGGGAGAGAACTTGCCAGTTGGGCATGTGCCTCTGCCAGGGTCCTACACGAGAGTAAAGGTAAAGGGACCCCTGACAGTCAAGTCCAGTTGCAAATGACTCTGGGGTTGCGGCACTCATCTCGCTTTACAAGCCGAGGGAGCCGGTGTTTGTCTGCAGACAGTTTTTCCGGTTCATGTGGCCATCATGACTAAGCCACTTCTGGCAAAACCAGAGCAGCGCACGGAAACACCGTTTACCTTCCCGCTGGAGTGGTACCTATTTATCTACTTACACTCTTTCGAACTGCTAGGTTGGCAGGAGCTGGGACCGAGCAATGAGAGCTCACCCCGTTGCAGGGATTCAAACTGCTGACCTTTTGATCGGCAAGCCCAAGGCTCAGTGGTTTAGACCACAGTGCTACACGGGAGTAGGATGATCCTAACATGGTTATGGGCCCAGGAATCGGGACCACAGACCCAGTGCCAGCAGAGGAAGGACCGGGGGCTGTACAGTTGTCTGGGTTCTACACAGACACTCTAATAAATAGGAATGGGGTAAGTGTCCCTCTTCTCACACATGCATTCATTGCCCAGGGATCCTTAGCATTTTAAAGGGGTTTGTTTTTTCCTTGGTAATCAGGTCATTCCCTCCCCCCCAAAAAAAAACCCCATAGCATTTGTAGCTGGAGGCCTGTCTGTGGCAGGAAGTCAATTTCAATATTTAACTTAGAAATCCACATGCCTCCCTTTCTGTATTTACAGATTGCCTTTCAGAATTGTCCCTCAAAGTGGATAATTAAATAATAATGCATGCAACGATGGCAGGGACGTAATGACACTTGTAATGTGGAATTAAATAAGGTAACTATGGATATGTAACAGATGGACAATGGTAAAAGATGCAAGAAATTTAATCTTAAATATGGAACCCATGGAGGGAGGGAAGTACCGTATTTTTTTCCTCTATAAGACTCACTTTTTCCCTCCTAAAAAGTAAGGGGAAATGTGTGTGCGTCTTATGGAGCGAATGCAGGCTGCGCAGCTATCTCAGAAGCCAGAACAGCAAGAGGGATTGCTGCTTTCACTGCACAGTGATCCCTCTTGCTGTTCTGGCTTCTGAGATCCAGAATATTTTTTTTCTTTTTTTCCTCCTCCAAAAACTAGGTGTGTCTTGTGGTCTGGTGCGTCTTATAGAGCAAAAAATACGGTAGGTCCGAAGGTTTAAAATACCTTGTAATGTGGTCTTATTTTAATGTTTGAAATGGTTAAGTCAAAATGTATAAAATTGTGAAAAAATCAATAATATTCTTTTTTAAAAAAGATAAATAATAATAACTTCTGAATGGAAGGGGGATGGGCAATATACTTCAGAAATTGTCAACCACTCCCATAAATTACCAATGAGGGAGGGATAGATTTACTTGACTGCGGTAAATAGTAGCAAGAAACTAAAGGGGGGGGGATAAAAGCTTTCTGAATGTTTATAGCTGACAATTTAATACCTATGTTGGTCATGAGTGACAAGGATGATGAAATATGGATTTCAACTAGAGGCAGATACTGTGTTAATTATATAGGGGTAGGCTTCTGGAGTTAAAATGTTTGCAAGGTGAACGTCTGATAATCTCAATGAAAGTCATTTTTTGCATTTCACCCAGACCCACTAGGTGTGGACATATTATTTAGTGGGTTTCAAGAAAGGATGGGCTGGTGCCAGACTAACCAAGCCTGTGAATAGTTCGAATTTCTTTCATTTCACTTCTCCAACCAAGCCCAGCTCCTGAAAGCCATATAAAGGAAGACTTGGAGAGGATTTTGGACTGCTCATCTCTCTCTCTACCCCGCCACCTTTATGCCGCAATGAGTCGACAGCTGAATGCCAGAGCTCTGAATGGAGGGAGGGGGTTTAGTGCTGGTTCTGCAATTCTTTTCGGAGGGGGCAGGATCAAGGCCTCCTCTCCTAGCCGAAGAAGCGCCGGAGCAGCAAGTGGAATTGGTGGCATTTACAGCAGAAGTCTTTACAATCTGGGGGGTACTAAGCGCATCTCCCAGAGTGTGGTTCCGGGAGGTGCAAATCGTGGAGGTGGATTTGGTAGCAATGCTGGGGTTAGTTTTGGTGGATTTCCTGGTGGTGCATGGGCCAATGGCAACTTTGGCAATGGAAGGAACGGCCCTGGGTTTCTTTCCCATCCTCCGGGGAGCATCCCAGAAGTCATCATTAACCAGAGCCTCCTGGCGCCACTTAACCTGGAAATTGATCCTGAGATCCAGAAAGTACGCAGGGAAGAAAGAGAGCAGATCAAGAACCTCAATGACAAATTTGCTTCCTTTATAGACAAGGTAGGATTTTGAGCTGCTGTGTTAACTAACCGCTTCTTACTGTTGTTACATATTACTAAACTGTTACTAAATTCTTTTGTCAAGCAGGAAATATTTAGCAGTACTCCAAATTGATATGCCTGTGATTATGTTAGTTCATGCATTTTTGAATTATATATGATTATCTGCCTCTTCCCCCCTTCGTGCAAACACTTTACAATTCTTATCTCACTTGTCACCACCAATGGACACACTGACAATTATATAGGCATCTACTTTGGCCAATTATTATCTAAATCTGGGAATGTGTTAGCTTTCTTGGATTCTGCCTGTTTTTTCATTATGGCAAATTGAAATAAATGAAAAATAGACATTTTAGTAGAAACACTGAACCGTAATTCACAGAATGGGGACAGATGGATGATTTAATAAGACTGTCCTTTTTCAAATTGATTTGGAAATCTTCTAATGAAGCTTGGTGATGTTAAGGGAATGGGCTCTTTTCAGCTAGCCAGTGTGGTGTAGTGGTTAAGAGCGGTGGACTCGTAATCTGGTGAACTGGGTTCGATTCCCCGCTCCTCCACATGCAGCTGCTGGGTGACCTTGGGCTAGTCACACTTCTTTGAAGTCTCTCAGCCTCACTCACCTCACAGAGTGTTTGTTGTGGGGGAGGAAGGGAAAGGAGAATGTTAGCCGCTTTGAGACTCCTTTGGGTAGTGATAAAGAGGGATATCAAATCCAAACTTTTCTTCTTCTTCTTGACATTTGTAAGATCTTCTAATAATGTATTCTGGGTACATACCCTGTTTCCATTTCAGAGAAAACACATGTGGTAATATCATGGCATGATGCATTTGGGTTGAACTTACTTTTTGGACAATTCTTAAAACCTGCTGTGATAGATAGATGATAGAGAGATAGAGAGATAGAGAGATAGAGAGATGACAGAGAGATGACAGAGAGATGATAGATGATGATAGATGATAGATAGATAGAAGATAGATAGATAGATAGATAGATAGACAGAAAGATAGATAGATAGATATAGAATATTGAAAGGCAACTCCATAATTTAACACCACTCCATAACACATATCTTGACAAGTCTTGTGGGAGCCCAACAAACTCTCAGCATTGTTCTTGCTGGGGGGGGGAACGAGACGCAAAGCCCAAGGATAAATAAACAAACAAACTGTAGAGCAGCTTCTCGTTGTTCAGGAAGGATGTCTGAATCAAATTCCATACTCTAATATTTGTAAATTAAAATTCATAGTTTTCCATCTAAGCCAGGGGAAATTTACCTGGCCATTTTAGTGTAGGGGAACATGGGTTGCAAACTATATAGTAAAGCAATCAGGTGATTTCTTCAATGTAGACTGGATGGGACACACAATACACCACAAGACTTTCTGTGATGCTGCTTCCTATGTGCTAGAGAAGAAAGAAAATTGAAAAGAAAACTCAAGGAACTTTTCCTAATTTGATTCTCTTCCCCCAATTTGAAAGCTTTATGATTGCAATTGATGGCATGCATCTCTATCCAGCAAGTGATATCCATTTGCAGAAGTAGACATTTGTGCGTGCAGCCAGTCAATGGATATTAACATCTTATTGCTCATCCATACTGCAGTGTTTATCCAAATCATATTGAACAGAGAGTGAGACCACTTTCATCCAGACTTTCATCCAAGCATTATCATCCAGACTTACCATTTATTCAGGCAATTATGCATCCAATGTCACAGTGTGGAGTGTTCTGTTAAGGGTTCTAGCCAGTGAGTCAGCCAGCCATTCCCTTTTCCAGGACTCCATTCCATTTCCTCTCCCTCCTCTCAGGAAGTTTTCCATGCTCTCCCTCAATGGCCAGCATTTTGTGGTCACTCAGCATACTGTCCTCAATGTGCTGCTTTGGAAGTTCCTCTTTCCACATGGTGTTCTGATTTTGTGTGTGTGTGCTTTTTGCAAGATTGGAGTACAGATACTACCATCTACAGCATGGATGGAATTGTTTTGACTACATAAGGATTACCTTTGCAATTACAGTGGTACCTCTGGTTACGTACTTAATTCGTTCTGGAGGTACGTTCTTAACCTGAAACTGTTCTTAACCTGAAGCACCACTTTAGCTAATGGGGCCTCCCGCTGCTGCCATGCAAAGTTCTTAACCCGAGGTACTATTTCTGGGTTAGTGGAGTCTGTAACCTGAAGCGTAGGTAACCCGAGGTACCACTATAATACAGTGGTAACCCGCAAGACGATGCCTCGGAAGACGAAAAACTCGCTAGACGAAAGGGTTTTTCGTTTTCTGAGGTGCTTCGCAAGACGGATTTTCCTAAGGGCTTGCTTTGCTAGACGAAACAGCCCTGCCTCTCCTGTCATGGCGACGGTCACTGCACGCATGCACGCTCGCTTCCCCGCTCCTCTGGCTCCCTCCCACCTTCCGGCTGACGGCTCCTCTGGCTCCCTCCCACCTTCCGGCTGACGGCCGACCTTCCGGCTGCCTCGCGCCGCTGCCCACCGCCCTCGCGTGCTCCTCTGAGAGAGCCGTTGCCGCCAGCAGCCAGCGTTGCAGCCGGAGTCGCGCTCCTGAGCCCAGCCGCCCTCCAGCAGCCGTGTTGTGCGGTGGCCACAAGGCGCGGGTGAGTCTGAGGTACCGGCTGCGGCAGCTGCCCTGCTTCTCCCCACCCCTCCCCGCCGTGGTGGTTTGCAAGACGAAAAAACTCGCTCTACGAAAAAACTCGCGGAACGAATTAATTTCGTCTTGCGAGGCACCACTGTATCAGGAATAGCCAATGTTGTGACCTCCAGTCAGATGTTGCTGAACCACAACTCCTACCATCCCCGACCATTGACTGTGTTGGATGGAACTTATGGGAGTTGTGGTCCAACAACTTCTGAAGGGCATCACATTGGCTACCCCTGATAGAGAGTGCCCTGTCGAAACCTGAATTTGAGCATTTTGGACTTCAAAATGTGCACTAAAATATTCAACAGTTCAGTTTCTTTTCTTTTATGTCACGTGACATTTTAGTACAATTGCTTTCCATGCTATGCCTGGAAGGGCTTAGAGCTGCAGTGTGACTACCCTTGGCCGTTCCTATATGCATGTTGAAGCTGCTCACCAATGCTCTGTTGGGTACTTGCAAAGACACTCAGCCTCCCTTTCAATCTGTTTGATCCTCAGGTTCGATTCCTCGAGCAGCAGAACAAAGTCCTAGAGACCAAATGGAACCTCCTGCAGCAGCAACCCATCTCCCACGCGAAGAGCAACATGGATTCCCTCTTTGAGGCCTACACCAACAGCCTGAGGAAACATCTAGACTCTCTAAAGGGTGAAAGAGGGAGGCTGGGTTCAGAACTGAAGAACATGCAGGATCTGGTGGAAGACTTTAAGCGCAGGTAGGTGAGGAAAGGCAAGGCCAACGCTCAGTTCTTCCCACCCGGAGTGCAATTCCCCAGTGATGGAGACGTACATTTTGAAGTTCAGGAGCTCATCATGACAGCCTTCATAGCTACGATCCGAACAGCAGCTCTCAAATGCAGGCAGCTGTGTTATCCGTATCTTCACAGGCACTTCCCCTGCACCAAAGCAGCCGTGTATAGCATAACACTAAATTTAATTAGGAACAACTGACAAGCCATAGATGTTAAAGAACAAATTCATCTGGTAAAGCACATTAGGCTTGAACCAAAGATCTTCAGCCCACTGAAATGCAACCTTTAGCTTTTAATTAGAAATGCAAACAGTCTTGCAAAAGTACCCAGCTTCTCCTTGACCACCCCCCTCATTCTCTGAGTCTCTAAGCTAATCAGTCACAAATAAACTAGCAATCCTCATCAGCAGTGGCGTAGTGTGGGGGGTGCAGGGGGGGGGCGGCTGCACCGGGTGCAACATCTGGGGGGGGGGGCACACTCGCAGCTCTCTGCCCCTACCTGGCTCACTCACTCTCTCTCACTGCAGTGCTGGCTGTGCGAATCCGATCCGAGCCGCCGGGTCGTCGCCCACTGTGGAGGGGGGGGGGTGCCAGGCATGCGGTGCGGTGCGGAGAGAGAGCGAGGGACTATCTGGGGGAGGGACAGTGCAGCAGGGGGCGCAAATTACTTGCCTTGCCCCGGGTTAGGGGGCGCAAATTACTTGCCTTGCCCCGGGTGCTGACAACCCACGCTACGCCACTGCTCATCAGCACCACATTCACTAGCCAGTGCACGGTACTCTTTGCTCCTGTTTTGAGAAAGGTCTCCTATCATGGTTTACACATTTGATGGGAAGTGCCATTGTAGAATAGAAATTAGTAGAGCCCCTTACTCTCTATTTCACCTTGCCAGTGGCGTTTCCCCTGGTTTTGTGCCCCCCCTTTTTTTACTTTAAACAGATATTGAACAGATTATGGCCGCAGATCCATCACAATCTTTGCTTTTGTTTTCGTTCACTCTCAAAAGGTACGAGGAAGAAATCAACAAGCGCACCACTGCTGAGAATGAATTTGTACTGCTAAAAAAGGCAAGTCTTGAAAAGCACGCAAAGTGATGATACCCGTTATAAATCAGGGGTGAAATACCTCAGGCCTGAGGTCTGAATATAGCTCTGCCCAGGCCTCTTTCTGGCTCTGGGGAATCTTCCTACACAACCACACTCTCTCTCTCCTCATTGGCCTGGCTTCATAGCATCCAGGCCGAAATGTCCGTGAACTCTGATAATGACTCTTGTGTTCCAGGATGAAGGCTAGAGGCTGCATGTATGTGTGTGTGTGTGTGTGAGAGAGAGAGAGAGAGAGAGAAAGCCAGCCTTCTGTACAAATGTACAGTAAAATCTACCTTCCTTTCCCTGCCTACATGGGCCTCTGGTATCGGTCCCCTGGGGGGCTGCACAGAAAGGAATGTGGCCTTTGCTCTGAAAAAAGTTCTGCACACCTATTCCAAATGGAGGTAAATGAAGGGGTGTGGAAATATGTAAATATACAGGCAACCTACCCATCAACTGTCCTGCTTTAAGCGGTACATCCTGGAATTACTGAAGCTTCTGATCAGATCCCATGATGTCCTGTTTTGGCTCACGCAAGAGTGCAGCCCTGAAAGATGTGCATTTGGGGGGCCACACTCTCACACAAGTCACATGACTCGTGCAGGAGCTGCTCTCCCGATTTTCCTCTGTGGCATGTTGGAGGGTGTGCAACTAGTGAATTTACAATCAAAGCAGTGCATGAGTTTTGTTAAATTAAAAACAAACAAATGAACACGTATATCTAGAATGAGATCCATGCTCGAGTGGGCACTGGGAAAAAATAAAGCCCTCTGGTGTGCCTCCTCTGATATTGATCTCTCCTGGTGGGCTTACCTGCTAGAGATCATGGTGGCAGCAGTGGCAGGCAACTGTAGCAGGACTGGTGGCAGAGGCAGCACAATAAGTCATCTGCCATGTAGATTTCCCACAGTGCTCTAGAATGATGCCACATTGGGGGTTTTATGAGTATCTGAAATGGTGGGTGACTTCCAAATCCAACATCTGTACTGGGCCCTGCCCCAGCAGTGGAGCCCTAGCAGCTGCTCAAGGATATCAGCTGCTGATGCCATCGTTGATAGATAGATGATAGATAGATAGATAGATAGATAGATGATAGATAGATAGACAGATAAATGATAGATACAAAGATAGATAGATGATAGATGGATGGATAGATAGATAGATGATAGCTAGATGGATGATAGATAGATGATGATAGATAGATAGATGATAGATAGATAGATAGATAGATAGAGATAGATAGATATAGATATATATGATATATGATATATGATATATGATATATGATGATATATGATATATGATATATGATATATGATGATATATGATATATGATATATGATGATAGATGATAGATGATAGATGATAGATGATGAAAGATGATAGATGATAGATGATGATAGATGATAGATAGATAGATAGATAGATAGATAGATAGATAGATAGATAGATATATGATAGATAGATGCACAATCTCTTCCATTCAACATAGGATTTAAGTTTGGGAGAGTGGAGGGCACAAATCTGAGATCTAAGATGGTAATTTCAGGGCTTTCAGCACTTCCCAAAAAATGAGGGCCTATGTTTGGAAGGTGGGATGCAATGTGTTTCCATTTTTACCTCCCTGCTCCAACTGGATTCACCTTTTTTGGGGGGGGGGCAGAGGGAGGTGTGTTTTCAATGTTCTTCCCCTGCAGGCCCAGGAACTTGCATTGTAGATTTGAAAGGACCCTAGAGTAAAGGGTCCCCACAGTCTGTGATTTACTCCCTGCAGTTTCATCAAATGCTTAACTTGGGCTATACCTCTACTGCTGTGTGTTCATTTGACTGGTTCTTAATCCTTTATGATCTTCAATGTAATTTCCCTCTCCCAGGATGTAGATGCGGCCTACATGAACAAGGTGGAGCTGGAGACCAGGGTGGCTTCTCTGACAGATGAACTCAACTTCTTGAGATCCCAGTATGAAGTGGTGAGGATACTTTGTGCTCTCCTAAGGACCACCTGAGATTCCCTGCATGAAATAAACTGATTGCAAACATTCCTACCCTTATCTGGATTCCATAGAGCAATGGCTACCCAATGATTAAGATTTTTGTGTGACTTACAGGAGCTATCACAGATGCAAGGGCAGCTAAGTGACACCAGCATCATCCTCTCAATGGACAACAACCGTGACCTGGACCTGGACAGCATCATTGCAGAAGTCAAAGCTCAGTATGAAGATATGGCCAACAGGAGTCGAGCAGAAGCAGATGCCATGTACCAAAGCAAGGTGTGTACATCTGGCTTGGGCAAGTAACATGACAAGTGATGCTAAATGTGGCCGTTAAAATGCCACTCGAATCCATATGAAACTTGACAAATTCATCAGAAGAAATTTGGACACCTGGAGCAGATTGAAGCTACCTCTATAGTAAAAATGAATGTGCTCCCCAAACTATTGTTTCTCTTTCAATCGATCCCGATACTGGGTGGGACGAACCGTCTCAGGGAATGGCAACGATATATTTCAAAATTCATCTGGTAGGGGAAGAGACCCAGAACAAAACACCTAGTCTTAATTGATATTAAGGACAGAGGAGGCTTCTCACTGCCAGATATAAGTCTGTACTCTGAGGCGGTCTGTTTCACCTGGCTGAGGGTCTGGGAACCCAGATTTATTAGATCTTGAAGGATTGAATATCAGGTACGGTTGGCGTGCATACCTGATCTATGGAAAGTACATAAGGACTTTACCAATCATATTATCATAAAATCCTTATTTAAAGTCTGGGAGAAATACAGAGACCTTCTAGAACAGAAGATCTCACCAATTGAGGCAGTGGCTGTAAGGAGGAAAAACTCAAGTGGAAAGTGGCCCGCCTACTGAACATTACTTAAAGAAACTTGACAAATTCAAAATAGGAGAGTTAATGAGAATTTCCCACCTAAAAATAATTCCCGCAGTTAGAGCACTATAAAGGTAAAGGGACCCCTGACCGTTAGGTCCAGTTGCAAACAACTCTGGGGTTTCGGCGGTCATCTCGCTATACTGGCTGAGAGAGCCGGCGTACAGCTTCCGGGTCATGTGGCCAGCATGACTAAGCTGCTTCTGGCAAACCAGAGCAGTGCACGGAAATGTCTATTACCTTCCCGCCGGAGCGGTACCAATTTATCTACTTGCACTTGACGTGCTTTCGAACTGCTAGGTTGGCAGGAGCAGGGACCGAGCAACGGGAGCTCATCCCATCACGGGGATTCGAACCACCAACCTTCTGATTGGCAAGCCCTAGGCTCATGCTTTATTGTTGCAAAGAAGAGCTCAAAACAATAAAAATCTATTGACTTGCTTCTAAAAAAAATATCTAGCCCACTCTTGTCTACTCTAGCTGGCTGCTACGGCTCCTCAAGGTCTTCGGCAGAGAGAGGGAGAGGGCCTTCTCATCACATGTCCCTTGATCCTATTGACTGGAGGTGCCCAGGGACCTCCTGTATGTAAACACATGCTTTGACACTGAGCTAAGATCCTTCTTGTCTGGGAATTTCTGCATTCAAAAGCCAAAGTTGAGAATCTGAGCGACACTCAAGATTCGGAAGGTTTTTTGTTTTATTGCTTCTTGCTTTTGCAATTGTATGCTGAAACATGCCATTGAACTAATGGATGGAATTCAACTTAGTGCTAGGTGGGGTATTCACTTGTGGATCAAGGTCTGCTTGTGCAATGAGACAAACCCACTCTACTCCACCTGCATGCCCCTAAACCTGTTTTGGGAGCATAGTGCTTCCCTCCAACTCCTCTTTCACCTTCAACCACTGGTAGCTACAGGCAGTTGCAGCTGGTGATGGATTTGGCCTAAGACTGGCTGCTGCTGTTACACTTTATGATATCCATTAAAATCAGTTTCAGGAACTTCAGCTCACAGCGAGGAAACATGACGATGCCTTGAAAAATTCCAAGATGGAGATTTCTGAGTTGAATAGACTCATCCACAGACTAAGATCAGAAACGGAAAGTGTGAAGAAACAAGTAAGATGCACATTGCTTTAGCAGATATGCATAGCAAAGGTTGTTTGTTTGCATCCCATGATTGCTCTGCCGCAGAGGTTCTCCATAAGTTGTTGGAATTCAGTTCCTATCAGCCTCAGCTAGCAAAATCAGAGGTCATGGATGATGCGAGTTGTAGTCCAATAACATTTGGAGAGCCACATGGTTCTCATCCATGGTCTAATAATGTTACAGTGACTAGTGCACATTGCAGTGGTTTGGGAAAAGACTTTTAATGGAGTGAATGTATTGTTAGTTAATTAAGAATTTAATAGCAGTAATGCTTTCTGGAAAACAAGTCAATCCAGAACTAATTAGCTCCAGCAGTTTTACTATGGTTTTGCAATATTTGGGGTGAGTTTATATACACTCAGGGTGGGGAAACTGTGGCTTTCCAGATTCTGTTGGACTCCAACTCCCATCAACTCCAGACAGCCTGGCTAATGGTCAATGATGATGGGAGTTGTAGTTCATCAAGATTGGAAGTGCCACAGGTTCCCCACCTGTGATATTCACCCTGCTTTCAGGATGTTTTAGCATCACCTTGTGAAGAAATGATCCCGAGTTAAGCCCAAGGCTGGCAATAATATTTATGTTTGATTCTACAAATATGCCTTGAATCCATTTCAACTAAATAATTCAGTTCCTGGTTTATAAATATTTTTGCTGATTTCACAACACAGTATGATTCTCTCATTTACCTGTTTGGCATTCCATAAATACAGGTGTGTCACGAATCCTTTAAATTATGGCTGCTACAAACTTCAAAATGTAAATACGGATTTTTGAGTTGTGAACATTTTTTTTTTAGTTTTCTTTCAAAAAGATGTATTCTGGTCTGATAATCTGTAACATGCTATGCCTCAAGAAGTGCAGGAAATAATTTTACGTTTGAAAAAATTGGGGGCTAAATCAGGAATAGGCAAATCATTCCTGTTAGTCATTCTGGCTGGGGCTGTTGGGACCTGGAGTCCAACATCATCTAGAACAGGGGTAGGCAACCTAAGGCCCATGGGCCGGATGCGGCCCAATCGCCTTCTCAATCCAGCCTGCGGACGGTCCAGGAATCGGCATGTTTTTACATGAGTAGAATGTGTCCTTTTATTTAAAATGCATCTCTGGGTTATTTGTGGGGCATAGGAATTTGTGTGTGTCCCCCCCGCCCAATATAGTCTGGCCCACCACATGGTCTGAGCCATAGCTGTCAACTGTCCCTTATTTGGCAGGAAACTCCCTTATCCCAGCGCCGTGTCCCACTGCTGTCCCATATTGATGATGTCCCTTAAGTTTCCCAGGTTTCAAAGGAAGCAGCTCCTCTCCCTCCCTCTCTGCTGGCAAGGGAGGAGGAGGCTCCAACTGGGTTGCTTGGCTGCGTTGCTCACCCAATACGGAGTCTAAGAACGACTGGTGGGTGGAGCTTGCACGCCTTGTGCTGATCAAATCGGCCTCGTTGCCTGGGGATTCGCCTTTGCTCAGAGCTTCCCAGCAGAGAGGTGACAGTGGTTTTCCTTGCTGCATCCCCCTTGCGAGGTTGCTGAGCTGTGAGAACCAACGCTTGAGGCTTTGTTTGGCTGATGGCTTTCTGCTTTTGGCTCAGAGGGGCTCAGAAGCTGAACATACCTGTGCCCGGAAAATCCCTTATTTTGGCTGCTGATCCCTTATTTTTGAGGCTGCTGATCCCTTATATTCAAATCTGTAAGTTGACAGCTATGGTCTGAGGGATGGTGGACTGGCTCACGGCTGAAAAAGGTTGCTGACCCCTGATCTAGAAGGCACCAAATTTCATGCACTACAATGATTCCTAAGATGTTTTTGACTTACTGCATAGCTACATCTGATAGTTAAGGGCAAAAAATGGACTCCAGTAATCCAAATGAATGAAGCGTTCATTTAGAAGCATTTGAAACATTCAAAGCACTGTCACTTGTAGTGTAAATTCTTAAAGCCCTAATTCTTAAATTTATGGGTAGACCTTTTGTCAAGATGTTTGCTAACTTGTACTTGACAATGAAATGGAGATTGTGACTGTGTAAGAACTTTTGCCTTTGGCTGTGTTATTTCAATTTGTTAGAAAGCTGTGCGCTATGTTCTTAAGAGGGATGCGGGTGGTGCTGTGGGTTAAACCACAGAGCCTAGAACTTGCTGATCAGAAGGTTGGCGGTTTGAATCCCAGTGACGGGGTGAGCTCCCGTTGCTCGGTCCCTGCTCCTGCCAACCTAGCAGTTCAAAAGGACATCAAAGTGCAAATAGATAAATAGGTACCACTCCGGCAGGAAGGCAAGCGGTGTTTCCGTGCGCTGCTCTAGTTTGCCAGAAGTGGCTTAGTCATGCTGGCCACATGACCCAGAAGCTCTCCGCCAGCTCCCTCGGCCAATAAAGTGAGATGAGCACCGCAACCCCAGAGTCGGTCACGACTGGACCTAATGGTCAGGGGTCCCTTTACCTTTATGTTCTTAAGTTAGTGTTCTTATGGTACTTCTTGTATCAGTTTGAGACTGTACTGGGCATATGGAAAATTTCTGAAAAGAAGAAATAATAATTAAAATGGCTAATGCTTGCCCTGAAAAAAAGCTCCCCAAAAGAAGCTCTGGTTATATGGGCTGATTTCTATGTGAGCTGATTTCTGTTCTTTGCGTTTTCTCCATAGTGTGTCCATCTTCAGTCATCTATTGCTGAAGCTGAAGAACGTGGAGAGATAGCCCTCAAAGATGCAAGGGAAAAGCTGTTGGAACTGGAGAATGCCATGCAGAAGGCTAAGGAGGAGCTGGCCCGCCTTTTGCGTGATTATCAGGAACTTTTGAATATTAAGCTAGCCTTGGATATTGAGATTGCCACCTACAGGACCCTCCTGGAAGGAGAAGAATGGAGGTGGGTGTGATGAAAACCAATGGCATGGCTGACAGGCTGTCCACACTAGTTCTTGCCTCCCCCCTCAGAAATAACGACACGAGACACAAGAATTTGGGTTAATGGGTCAAATTAGGCCACAACTTTATTGATTACAGGAATTGAGCGGTATTGGCTTAGGCATTGGTCCTAACAACTATTCGGCTTCAGCCCGCTTCCTAGAAGACCGGTAAGGGTTAACCACCAGTAGGGGGAGTCCTGCTGAGGCACGTCAACTAGGAGCTCCCCCTGGAGTTACCGCTTGGGGGCGTGCCGTGGGCCCACACCTCCATAGGCTTAGGACAAGGCCACGCCCCCCGGAATCCTTTACTGGACTACCCTTTTGTTTTGGGGGAAGGTGATGGCGCTTCCTTCCCCTTCATCTGCATAACAATAGAACAATACCCTTACCAATGCCTAACCGCCAATACCGAGGAGTTGTGACGGATTGCTACGAGGTAGGCGAAAACCAAGTGGCTGGTGACAATCTGCCAAATGGAAAAATTCCTACCAGGCCCCTTGACGGCGACCAACCGAAGTCCATAGCAACGTCAGAGAGCCTAGCCTAACGGGTGGGAGGGAAGGGAAAAACCTGGCTAGCTGCAGCGCGGAAAAAAGGAAGAGTCTCGGCCACGCCAGACCTAAATGTAGCGTGGCCACGCCCCCCGGGCCAGCCAATTGGCTGGCCCGGGGATGACACGTCCGAGGATTCCCTGATATCGCGGGGGCGGAAGGCAGCCCCCGCGAGTGTGGGGAGGGGCGTGAAGCCCACAACCCCACCTCCTCCCTAGCTCGGCAGTGGCTTTGTTTCCATACTCACCATTTTCTCTGGCATTGATGCGTTTTACTCCTCAATTTATTCTTGAGAATCCAGGAACTGATCTCAGAAGGTTCTGTTCTCATTTACCCTGTTGCCCTGTCTACTTCAAATGCTGATTTGTTCTGTTGTTGTATAAATCCCATCGCAATCTTCTGAGATCAGAACAAACACTGGACTCAGCTATGCAGCTGCAAATAAAACCTTTTAAGTGCAATATACAAGGTGACACTGGATGGCGATGGTGAGCCTTATGGAAAATTCAATGTATTTTTAAAAAGGCTTTAAAAAAGCATTTTCAGAACATTTTTAATGTGTGTTTAGATTCCACCACCATTGTCTCATGTAACGACAAGCAATCTTATATTGTTAATGCTGCCTCTACATCCCCCATCTTCATCCTCCTGTACAGTCAGTGTTGGAGCAATAATAATAATAATAATAATAATAATAATAGCAATAATAATAAATAAGCCTGGGTGATACTAACAAGCTTCTAGCTAGTTTGATGAAGCTCAGTGCTATAGGGACAGGGGAAGCCAGTTTTGCCAGCAAATCCCGAAGAGGGCACATGATCAGTTTCATTCAGTGCTGCTTGAAAAAATAATGGAGAATGTTGCTTTCCCCTTTATATAAAGACTAGATAATGCAATCACCCAGTGAACAGTGGCAGTACTAGTATAGCACTAATGCTTGTTTGTTGGTTGGTTTGTTTTAAAAAAGTTGCCTGGCAGTGTTCACTGTATGTGAATACAATCTACACAACGTAAGTAGATTATCAAGCAATTTGCTTCGCTAACAATAATGCTAGCAAGTAAAAATGAATTCAGTCTAGCAATGCTCATATTCAGAATGGGAATCCTGTGGTCCTCCTTATGTTGATGGTCTACAGTTCTCATCATCCGTGATTGTAGGTCATGCTGGCTGGGAGTTTGAAGCTGACAATGTCTGGAGGGCCATGGGATCCTCATCTCTGCACAGAGGTGATGCTTTGCCACATTTATGAGCCATGAGCAATAACGGATAACAACAGCAAGGCTGCAATCCTATACTGTATTTACATTCTCAATGGCAGGGATGTACTCGAATGTTGCAGAAATCGAGTTTTCATTCACACGTTAGCCAAATTTCATTGACAAAGAGCATCAGCAACTGCTGCCGAATCGATACTGCACTCTGAGCCATTTTTGCTATTTATCAGAACCTATTCCTGCAATTGTTCAAAAGCACATCAAAGTGCAAGTAGATAAATAGGTACCGCTCCAGCGGGAAGGTAAACGGCATTTCCATGCGCTGCTCTGGTTCACCAGAAGTGGCTTAGTCATGCTGGCCACATGACCCGGAACCTGTACGCCGGCTCCCTTGGCCAATAAAATGAGACGAGCGCCGCAACCCCAGAGTTGGTCACGACTGGACCTTATGATCAGGGGTCCCTTTACCTTTATTCCTGCAATTGCTGCAGAAAGAATGGGTTTGACTGCATTTTAGCAAATGCAGTGACTCAAATTGCACCACCAATTTCTGTGTCAACTCTGTTTTCCCCATTGTAGTGCATTTATAAAATTTATCTTAAACAACAACAACAAACAGCAACTGGCAGATTTAAACTTTTCAAGCTGAGAGAGACAACCAGTCTTTCATGGAGAAGAAAGCAAGTTGCAGGCAGGTGTAATTACTGAGAGAAGTGCAAGGTGGGATTTCTGTTTTGTTTTGCTGGGAACAAAGACACCACAAGCCTGGTTGGGGGCACAATAACCTCCCTGCAGGCCAGAATAATTAACATGCTGTTAATGTTAAGCTGTGCCATCAGTTGCAACTGACATTTCAAGAAACAAAGAGACAATTGAAATCAATTTTGCAATGGACAATTTCAGGTTGATTTACAAGGCATTTTGTTAGCTGAATGATTTTATGAGACACTTTTGGGCAAGGTAATTTCAGCAGCCAACAAAATACCAGTGAGTATCCCTGCTCAACAGTAAGATCCATTGAACCCTGTATATTCTTACTTGGGAGTAAGTCCTACTGAATTCAGTGGGGCTTAGCTTGGAGTAGACCTGAAAGTGTGCATGATGCAATAGTATCTGCAGACTAGCTTGAGAAGAAGGAGGATGGTGGAATACAGAATTGCTCACTTTTTTCTTTTTCTTTCCCCAAACAGGATGTCTGGAGAATGTGGCAGTGCTGTAAACATATGTAAGTAGCCAAAGATTTTGTGCTGGCATTCTGGGTTTGCAACGACAGCATGTTTCTGAAGCACCTGGGCCAGATTCAAGTACCCCATTCCACTGGAGGCCGGAGCAAGGACTCTCGCTGGTCCAGTGAAGCTTTCCCTCTCTCCTCTCTCTGCGCCTCACCAAATCCACTCTCCAGATGCAGGAGATGCCCAGTACAGCATGTGGGGGCAGGAGACAGGATATTCCTTTATACAGTGGTACCTCAGGTTACATACGCTTCAGGTTACAGACTCCGCTAACCCAGAAATATTGCTTCAGGTTAAGAACTTTGCTTCAAAATGAGAACAGAAATCGTGCTCCAGCGGCGCAGCAGCAGCAGGAGGCCCCTTTAGCTAAAGTGGTGCTTCAGGTTAAGTACAGACCTCCGGAATGAATTACCGTATTTTTCGTCCTATAGGGTGCACTGGCCCATAGGACGCACCTAGTTTTTTTTTTGGGGGGGGGGTTAAAAAAATATTTTCCCCTCACCAGCCGTGGGGCTGGAGCCGGTGAAGCCCGAGCTTCCTCCGACCCCAGCCCCCAGAACAGGCTGCCGCCCGCAAGCCTTGCGAGCACGGTGAGACCTCCAGCTGGGCGCGCAAGGCTTGTGGACATCTGCCCGAAGCACGGGGTGTGCTCTGCTGCGCGCCCCATGCTTCAGGCTGCAGGCTGCCGCCCCAAGCCTTGTGCGGCTGCCAGGACCTCCCGCCGGGCGCGCAAGGCTTGTGGACATCTGCCCGAAGCACGGGGCATGCTCCACAGTGCGCCCTGTGCTTCGGGCGGCCTCCTGCCGCCCGCAAGCCTTGGGAGCCCAGCGGGCACTCCCACCGGGCTCCCAAGGCTTGCAGATAGCTTCCTGAAGCCTGGAGAACGAGAGGGGTCGATGCACACCAATGCCTCTCACTCTCCAGGCTTCAGCGAAAGCCTGCATTCACCCCATAGGACACACACACATTTCCCCTTCATTTTTGGAGGGGGAAAAGTGCGTCCTATAGGGCGAAAAATACGGTAAGTAACGTATTTCTCACTCTATAGGATGAACCGGACCATAGGACGCACCGGACCATAGGAGGGGGAGAACAGGAAAAAAATAATTCTCCCCCTCTCTGCTCAGCACCCCTTCAGCGAAGTGGCAGGAGAAACGGGGCCCCTTCCATTTCTCCCCCCACTTCGCTGAAGGGGCGCTGTGCAGATCTCCCTCTCCGCTGAAGCCAGGAGAGTCTTGCTCTCCCAGCTTGAGCAAAAGGAACCCGAAGCTTTCGGAATGCAGCGCGAGGTCCCACTGTGCTCCAAAGGCTTCAGGCGGCTATCCCTGAAGCCTGGAGAGCGAGAGGGGTCGGTGCGCACCAATCCTTCTCACTCTCCAGGCTTCAGCGAAAGCAATGCAAAGCCTCCGGAGCGCGGATGGAGTGCTCCCTCTGTGCTTTGGAGGCTTCGCGTTGCTATCGCTGAAGCCAAGGAGCCTGCATTTGCTCCATAGGACACACACACACACTTCCCCTCAATTTTTGGAGGGGAAAAAGTGCGTCCTATAGAGCAAAAAATATGGTACTTAACCCGAGGTACCACTGTACTGCATCAGACCATTGGTCCATTAGCTCAGCACTGTCTGCTCTGACTGGCAGTAGCTCTCTGGGGTTTCAGGCAGAAATCCTTTTACCTGCTCTACCTGGGCATACCTGAGGTCGCAGCTGGGACCTTCTGCTTGCAAAGTAGTTGCTGTACCACTGAGCTACGAATCTTCCCTTAGTTATAGCCCCTAATGAATAAGGATTCAGATTGTTTGCACATTAAATGTTCCGAATATTCCCAAAGCTTTTAAGTGTGAATATCATATACCAACAGGGAACTCGTTCTCCTAAAGTGGACCCTTAATTTGCTGAAGTACTTTTTTTAAAAAAGCAGGCGGACAAGCCCAAAAACAACTCAGTGGGGACTGAACATCCTCAGATGGTGTAGAATAGTGACTGTTAGGAGAAAAATGGAAAAAAAACTGGATGACGGGAGGTGGGTGAGATGGAATTTCTTAGAAAAGGACCCGGCTAGCTGCTGGATTTCAGAAAAAAAGGAACTCCTCTCTACAATGTTTTGATGCATGGACAATTTGTATTATGCCAAATTGTATCATATCCTGTACAGGCTTAACTGAATGAGTGTCTCACTTGGGAATCTCTCTAAAATTAGTGTGCCACAATTAAAATGATCTCCTTCTCCTCCTCTTCCTCCTCCTCCTCCTCCTCCTCCTCCTTCTTCTTCTTCCTGAAGCTGTAGTTAGCAACAGCAGCATGGCAGGAGGGAATGGACTGAGCCGCAGAGAAGGGCTCAGCATCAGAAGCGGTTCAAGTTCTGGAAGTGGCAGGGGCACCGTGGGATATGGCTCTGGAGGTGGCGGAAGTTGCTCCGGCCTGAAAATCATATCAACAACCTCTACGAGCAAAAGGACAACAATCAGATGAACCATAATCATAATGTACTAAAGGACCAAACTGACCACTTGCAAAACCTAGAGGCTGTCAACACTAAATATCTGCTGTGAAGAAACTTGCCCTTTGTGTTCAACAACTCTTTTTCATGGCTTCAGAATGGGGTTGGGAAACCTGTGGCACTTCACATGTTCCTAGATTATATCTCTCAGCATCCTTAGCCACGGACCATGTTGGCTGGCACACTGATATATATAAAATCTCCTACAAGCATTTAACTTTAACTGCTATGGTTCCCCACGCCTCCAAATCCTAAGAACATCACAATGCTGAGAAGCCTCCAGTTAGGCGTCAGTAACCACCCTTGCACAAGGAACTAAAATTCCCAGGGTTCCCTTCAAAGGGGGTGACAGTTAATTCAATACAGTGATACCTCTGGTTATTGGCTTGATTCATTCCTGGGTGCTGTTCGCACCCTGAAAAGTCCACAACTAGAGTGCCGCTTCTGCGCATGCAGGTGGCATGATAGAGCGCTTCTGCGCACATGCGAGGTGCGCAGAGCGCTTCTGCACATGTGTGCATGGCGAAACCCGGAAGTATACACTTCTGGGTTTGCCGCGTTCGTATCCTGAAAAAATGCAACCAGAGAATGATGTAACAGGAGGTAAAGGTAAAGGGACCCCCGACCATTAGGTCCAGTCGTGGCCGACTCTGGGGTTGCGGTGCTCATCTCGCTTTATTGGCTGAGGGAGCCGGTGTACAGCTTCCAGGTCATGTGGCCAGCATCACTAAGCCGCTTCTGGCCAACCAGAGCAGCGCACGGAAACGGCATCTACCTGCCTACCAGAGCGGTACCTATTTATCTACTTGCACTTGGACGTGCTTTCGAACTGCTAGGTTGGCAGGAGCAGGGACTGAGCAACGGGAGCTCACCCCGTCGCGGGGATTCGAACTGCAGACCTTCTGATCGGCAAGCCCTAGGCTCTGTGGTTTAACCCACAGTGCCCTCATAACAAGAGGTACAACTGTATAAATCTGTGGTGTGCTGGGATATTAATATGCTGCCAATATTATTCTGCACTGTTGCTTGCTTTGTGTTGCAAAAAATGGTTTGTGACACAGCAGCTCAGAATGGCTCCCTAACACACATTCTCTCTCCGCTTCCCCCATTCACACAGTTTGATCTTGCAAGTTTGAGTTAATCTAAAGTGGGCCTGGCTACCATTATAGCCCTTTAGGTGAGGGGCTCACTGCCCAATCACCCATCACTTGCTCTCACTGTGCTTTCCTTCTGTGATGTCAGGACCTTGTATGGCACAATCCCAGAATGAGAAAAGAATCACAGGCCCACCAATGCTTGTTTGTGAGAACATACGATCTCCCAGGTTTTTTGAGGAGGGGGGAGCGATTAGGGACTGATAGAACATCCCATCTATAGCTCCCATCCCAAAACAGAAAATCCCTGGAGGACAGAAAGTTAGCAAGAATGCACTTTTCTGCAATGACTAATGAGAAAACATCCCCAACAGAATCCCAATGGAAAACATCCCCAATGGAATCCCATTTCCTCATTGGCTGGGAGTAGAGCATATATTATCTCAGCAGTGAGCAAAGGGCATGAACCTCCTGAGCTACCTGGTTGTGCCTACACTAAAGTTAGGGACTGCCTGCTGACCCAGCCAATAAGCCCTAGCCAGGCATTACATGGGTGTTGGGCATTCACCTTTTGAAAGTAGGAATGCTCAATGGGTGGATGTTGGGGGGGGGATTTCAGGGGTGGGGCTTGTGATATCAGGGACTGTAGTACAAGACTGCTCCCCGATCAACACAGGAGTGCGCTACACATCTGTAATAGATGAACAGGGCTACTCAGAGGCTGGTGGCTGGAGTTCAGGGTGGGGCTTGAACCTCCCTGGGTATGTTCCTGAGCACAGGGCACTTCTCACCATCACAGATATACTGTGGAAGAAAATCTTTGAGCTCATGGGCAATTACAAGTTACTGTGAAATCTCACCGTTTTTATTATGGCATCTTTTTCATGTATCCATACATTAGCTAGGGAAAAGAGGCATGTCACACTCACATATAGTCCTGGCATCTGTGTTCTATGTACATCATAGGCACCAACTCCTTGGGGCTGAGGGGTCTTTGTCCCCCCTCAAGAAAATATTTGAGGGTGCCAGGACCCCCCCCCAATCGATGGGCATTGCTATTCAAATGGTGTGCATGCCCCGTGTCATGTGATCTATTAAGTGGGGCATGGCTTACCTGGCCCCCCTTCCCAATATTTTATTCAAGTTGGCTTCCCTGATGCACAGTGAGGTGGTTCACATACAACTTCCCTTCCCTCCCACATAGAGTAGGGGTAGGGAATGGCCCTCTAGATGCAGTTCGACAAAAACCCCCATCAGCCATCGGCCAATGGCTGTATTGCAGTATAGTTTGAACTGCAGGAAGGTGGCATACAATTGCAGGTACATCTGTATACATGGTGCGAGTTAGAGTCTACCAATATCTGGTGGGTCACAGGATTCTTATCCCTGACACCGAACATAGGGAAGGGATCATAGTTCAGCAGCAGAGCACATGTTTGCACGCAGAAAGTCCTGGATTTAACTCCCATCTCCATTTTTTTTAAAAAAGCAATATTCATATGGCAGGTGATGTGAAAGACCTCTGACTGAGGAACATTTGGGCCCATCAGGGTAGATAATACTGGGCTAGATGGACAAATAATCTGGCCTCATGCAGGGTGGCTTCTTATGTTCCTGTAGTGTGTGATGTGAAGCACGCATGCTTACACCTCTTTGGGTGGGTGGAATCTGCACATATGCACAAGCCTGAGGGTGAATATCACATGATTATTTCCTACATGTTCCTTATGTTTAAAGACCATCACTGCCAGAGTTGTATGTGAGCCAGCCCTACATTTGTCATACGCCAACCCCCTGTACCAGAACTCCTGATACACAATTCCAGAATGGAACTTGTTCTGTGCTTGGGGAGAAGAAAGGCATCTGATCCTCTAGAGTGGTGACAGCAGTCATATTTGAACGCTTTCCTACATAAAAAAGTCTCTGCTTATTAAGAAGTCATCATTGCCAACACATGTTTTATAGCCTTAATCATCCAGAAATCTTAATTTTCTATGAGCAAGTAGTTATTGCATTGGGGAGAATTCATATATGTGACCCCCTTCCCTTCCATCATGCACTTGAGTCCAAAGTGGTACTATCTGTGGAAAGTTGTACCATGCGCTCTTTCTGAATGTGTAGATTGGCTTCGCTTGCCGCTATACGTTATGTGTCATGGCAGCACATGAAATTTCATCACCTGAGGCAAAATGGGAAGGCACCTCCCTGCTCTGATGTTGCTGCCCCCCCCCCAATGCCCCCCTTAACTGCCCAATACAGTGACACTGGAGGCAGTTAGGGGTTCCGTCTTAGGTGGTTGCCTCAGCCTACCTCATGGATAGGCTTGCCCCGATATGTGCTTATATGTTTTTACTATATTCTTGATCCTTCTAACCCTCCAGAATTAAAGCATATCCTTACTTTAATGATGCCAGTAGGAGACCTCCTTAAAAACAGGAAGATGCAACACACATACAACCTGTGGCTATACTCACAAAGAAAAGGTAGAAAAGACTGATAGTTGAGAATGAGATCCATCAAGAAGCTATAGAATAATCAGGTCACGAGGCAACAGAGGAATTCCTCCCCCCGCAACACCCCATATTAGATTTTTAATAAACATCCCTCTCTTTGGCCCCTCAGGCACATGGCAGTTTGAAGCAACTCCAGCTTGGAACATGAAACATGAAACAATGTGCTCCCCAGGGATGGTATTTGATAGGACCCACCTGCCTTGGATCCCCCAACATTTGGCTGCTTTTGGCTGGTTGTGTGCAACATTACTGCCTACTCAGATAATACATTGCTTCAGGCCAAGGCAGGTTCTTCCAAATAATGAGGTTAATATCCTGCCAAGGAGTGGGCTTTCTGCCAGGTTGCTTAGTACTGTTGGCACTGTGGCATCTGCCTCTAACGTACGAAGGACCAGAGCTCTTCACCTGTAGCATAAGATGCTATACTGTACATAAGACCAGGGGTGTTCTGTATTCCACTACCACTATTACTACTAGTGGTAAATAATATGATAATTTTATTGTATTATTTAGAACACAGATAGCATATGTGGTTCTCTCCAGGTGTTGAACTACAATTCCCATCATCCCATAACCTCTGGCCATGCTGTTTGGGGATGATGGGAGCTGTGGTCCAACAAATATCAGGCTACCTCTGATTTAGAATGCTTGTGTTCCATTTCTGAGCCCAGAGAGGCTCTCCAAGTGGCTTACAAAAAGTTCTCAAAACACAAACTCAAATCTAGAACAGGAACAGAAATCACACAGTGTCCACAAAGAATCAAGATTATTCAGGTAGCACTTCCTGGATTCATTCTGCCCCCCCTAACCCCCAGAGTCATACAGTGCTAGGAATGGTAGAGTGATTTGATTTCTGTGAATTCCAACATGAACGCACCTGATCCGCACCTCCCAAACCAATGCGTGGATCGTTATTTTTTTGTGAGAACTAGGCCAACCAGATATCCAAACTCCCACCAGTCCCAACCAGCATGGCTAATGGTCAGGGAGAATACAGTAGGCGTACATATTCCCCCCTGCAGAATGATAGTGGGAAGATCACAAAGGTTGTCTCTGTGCATCACTGGATTCATGACACTGGGGGACTTGAAAACAAAACAAAACACCTATCTGCAGAACAGATGGAAATGCATAGATGCTGCTTTGTTGTTGTTTTGTTGTTTAGTCGTGTCCGACTCTTCGTGACCCCGTGGACCAGAGCACGCCAGGCACTCCTGTCTTCCACTGCCTCCCGCAGTTTGGTCAAACTCATGTTCGTAGCTTCGAGAACACTATCCAACCATCTCATCCTCTGTCGTCCCCTTCTCCTTGTGCCCTCCATCTTTCCCAACATCAGGGTATTTTCCAGGGAGTCTTCTCTTCTCATGAGGTGGCCAAAGTATTGGAGCCTCAGCTTCACGATCTGCCCTTCCAGTGAGCATTCCTTCAGAATGGATAGGTTTGATCTTCTTGCAGTCCATGGGACTCTCAAGAGTCTCCTCCAGCACCATAATTCAAAAGCATCCATTCTTCGGCGATCAGCCTTCTTTATGGTCCAGCTCTCACTTCCATACATCACTACTGGGAAAACCATAGCTTTAACTATACGGACCTTTGTTGGCAAGGTGATGTCTCTGCTTTTTAAGATGCTGTCTAGGTTTGTCATTGCTTTTCTCCCAAGAAGCAGGCGTCTTTTAATTTCATCACTGCTGTCACCATCTGCAGTGATCATGGAGCCCAAGAAAGTAAAATCTCTCACTGCCTCCATGTTGCTACAACTCCATTAATCCCTGACCATTACCCTTCCTGGAGTTAGGGCTGATGCGAGTTGGACTCCAACAGCATTCAGAGGGCACCATTCAGAGGGCTGCTTTAGAGTAGCAATTTTCAAGTTTTGGACTTTGAAATAATCAAAAGGATCCACACACTCTTTCATGCATCCTCTTTAACCATGTGGAAGGGAGAGACTGTAATGTAAAACACTGACTGGGCAGGTTTCCACACCACATCATGGAGGGAAGCCTACATGCTTAGAGAAGATTCTCTTCTGCAGACATGACCCCCAGTGTGTAGCATCCAATGCCTCTCCCCCATTTCTATTCCACTGCATTCAGGTCAGCCACATGTTGCAGAGGATTCTGGGCCTGTTGTAGGCAGCAAGGTTGGCTCAGGCAGAGCCCTGGCTTAGATCTGCTGGGCTCCTTTTTAACACCTGCATAGACTAAGGTTGCAAGGACTCAACCTTCTCTCTCCTGCACATGTAGGGCGAGAGATGAACAAGCCTCCTCTCCAGGACCTCTTGCTCTGCTGCTTAAAAGTCCTCTGATGTTTGGGGAACTGCTGCTTTCTAGCATTGTTAGGCCTTCCTTTGGCTTCTGCTGTTCTCAAGGTAGAAGAAAGAAGCACATGTCTCAAGGTTCCTGGGGAAAGGCTGTCCTTTCAACTACAGCGGCAGAAGCAGCAAATGCTGTTGCCCAGGGCAGCTGCTGGGACTGGCCTTGGGCTAAGAAATGTACTGTTCTTGTTCCAAAAGAAGATGAATGTCATTCCATGGCTATCTGGGAAAGAGAGCAAAAAAGAGAATTGAACCAGAATCACCTCAGGGACTGCATGTGATTCATCATAGCTCTCGGAGGCACTATGGATTTCAAGCCAATGATGTGAGGAGGGGAAAATAGGGAGCTTTGAAGTAAGATGCTGAAGAGGGATAATCCACAATTAAAGCAACTTTAAAAAAAAATAGTTGGGAAAAGAACCATTTGCTGAGGTGTATTTATTATTATTTGGCTGAGGTGTGGAGATGGTGGTGAGAAAATTAATTTGTTAGCATAGTTTTTGTGCCATTAAAGCCTGCAAGCCAAGCAATTTTGGTGCTTTGCTTCACTTCAAAGGAACACTTAGAGGACGTTTTTTAAAACAATCTGTTGCTGCCAAACATAGCCCAGCCCATTAACGAGCTTATTCTTGATTAATTACCTAACTCCAGCCAAGCCCACCTCAACATACATATGCGTGTATATATAGGGAGAGGAGACAGAATTTCTACCTCAGAGAGGGGTCTGGCGTCCTTCTCTCTCTTTCTCCCTCTCTCTCCCTCTTTTCCATAATAACTCTTTGCTAAATATTCTTCCCTATACTTTGAATAAGACACAATGAACAGGCAATTCAGTTCCAGGTCTGGGGGTGGGGTCAGGGTCTCCCGCGGCTACAGTTCTTCGACTGCGGCCATTCCTGGAGGGACAAAAGGCAGCTTCACCTCAGTTTCTTTATCCCGGGCTGGGAGAAGCGGTGGAGGGCTAGGGGGTGGCTTTGGGAGCAGAAGCCTATACAGCCTAGGAGTTAACAAAAGCAGCTCCATTAGTCATGGTACAGGTGGAATTGGAGGCTACTGGGGTGGTGGAATGAGTAGTGGTGGTGGGTTTGGTGCAGGTGGGTTTGGTGGTGGAGGATTTTCAGTTGGGGGGTATGGAGCTGGAGGTGGTTCCTTTGCAGGCTTTGGTGGTGGTGCATCAGGAATGGGGGGCTTTGGTGGTGGTCCAAGGATGGGCTTAATAGTTCCTCCTGGGGGCATCCAGCAAGTGACCGTCAACTCCAACCTCCTGTCACCACTCAACTTAGAGATTGACCCCGAGATCCAAAAAGTGCGTGTGCATGAAAGGGAGCAGATCAAATCCCTCAACAACAAGTTTGCATCCTTCATTGACAAGGTGAGTCAATTGAACGCAACATTGTGGTAGAGTTTGCAGGAAAGGGATGGGCCACTCAAGGGTACGCTGGATGAAAGCAGATTGCAGGCATCATTCTTCCCAACCGAGGTTTCAGTCTGCCTACCTCCGTGGTTTGCCACAAACCATGTCTGGAATTGTAGATTGTTAGATGTCACAGATCTCTTTCACAGGACTACATTTCCCAGAGTCCCATGGGAAGAGGGAATGACTATTAAAGCATAGTGTGGGTTTGCCTGCTGCTGCTTCTTCTCCAGCTGTTTGCCTTATTAAAGCAGCTGCCACACCCCATCCCCATTAACAAACCTTAGGATAAGGTTGCGGGTCTTATTTTTAGTAGAAGACATTTTCAAGCCTGAGTCACCATTATATTCAAGAGCATTTATGTTCATGTTCATAGATGTTATGGATTTAGATCAGGGGTAGTCAATGTGGTAACCTCCACATCATGGGTAGGCAAACCAGATCTGGCCCTTCTACATCCAGCCTGCAGATGGTCCGGGAATCAGTGTGTTTTTACATGAGTAGAATGTGTCCTTTTATTTAAAATGCATATCTGGGTTATTTGTGGGGCATAGGAATTTGTTCTTTTTCTTTCTTTCCCAGATATAGTCCGCCCCCCCACAAGGTCTGAGGGACAGTGGACTGGCCCCCTGCTGAAAAAGTTTGCTGACCCTTGCTCCACATGTTGTGGCCTGCAACTCCCATCAGCCACCTATCCATTGGCTATGCTGGCTGAGAATGATGAGCACTGCACTGGAAACCCTGGTTTAGATTATGAGTTGCCAGCTTGTAGCATGGGAGGGGCAGAAGCAGCAGGGCTTTTTTGTGACACTCCTGGAGAGAAGCAGAATGGCCTGTGAGCCTGGCTATGCTATAAAGGCTAGCCTATATTTATAGGAGGGATGCGGGTGGCGCTGTGGGTTAAAGCCTCAGTGCCTAGGGCTTGCCGATCGAAAGGTCGGCGGTTCGAATCCCCGCGGCAGGGTGCGCTCCTGTTGTTCGGTCCCAGCGCCTGCCAACCTAGCAGTTCGAAAGCACCCCTGGGTGCAAGTAGATAAATAGGGACCGCTTACTAGCGGGAAGGTAAACGGTGTTTCCGTGTGCTGCTCTGGTTCGCCAGAGCAGCAATGTCACGCTGGCCACGTGACCCGGAAGTGTCTTCGGACAGCGCTGGCCCCTGGCCTCTTTGAGTGAGATGGGCGCACAACCCTAGAGTCTGTCAAGACTGGCCCGTACGGGCAGGGGTACCTTTACCTTTACCTTATATTTTTGCCTGGCTCTCCCATATTGTGATGCTGCTTGTTCTCCTGCTCAGTAGATCAGTCAAAACACCCCGAAGTTGCATATATACTATAGTGCACACTACTAGGATGTTATGCAATACATTGGGCTTGACTTTTTGGTAGGATTGCTACCTTCTCAGCTTTCAACTAGCCACTTAAGTTGTGCCTAACAGAACCTTTATGTGATATTTTAGCTGGTGAAAATACTCCCCCCTCCCATGCTGCGGAAACTAAAATTTTGCTTGCAAAGCTGCTGTTCAAAGGCACAAGCAAAAGCACATCTGTTTTGCCACCGTCAGCTGTCAACCTGGGTCACTCAGTGCTCTCAACAGCACAGCTATTTTAGGACTAGGTGGGGGTAGATTGATATGAAAGTAGCATACAGGTTGACTCCTCGTAAGTAAAGAGTCTCCAAGAAGATTCTGGAGGCAAAGGCATGCTCATTTTAAGACTGTCATATTTTGGTGAAGAACAAGCTGCTGTCACAGGCAGAAGACCAGTCCAGGAATGGGGAGGAGGTGTGTTTTTGGTCATTTGGCAGTACTATTTATGGGACTCTTGTCGGAAAGGCTGGCTGCCATTGATTTAGAATCATGTTTCACAAAAAGGAGGGTACTGAATTCCCTTTATATGTAGCAATGATGATTAGTTGAAGCTTATCTTTGCTGTAGGAGGCCTCAGGATTCCACCAACACAAGCAAAGGCAAGATTCCTGCATCCTACTTATGATGTGTTGAGAGAGATGCTGGTACAGCAGAGTGGCGAGGAGTGTGAGCCAGAAAATTCCCAATTCTAGTTTCATCTCAGAGAGGTGGATTTAGGCAAGCCTCCATTGTCAGCCTCCATTGCCATTGCAAAATGTGGATAATAATAATACTGGTCTGCCTTACAGGAGTGCTGTAAGTGCTTTGAAAACTTGAAACACTCAGGGGTATGCACAGCAATTTAAGCCATTCCCTGGGTGTTTTGCATTCATTCAAATATGTGTATCTCCAGGGTCTTTGATGATTTAGGGGGATTCATTGAAGAGTGCAGCTAATCCTCATTGGTCAGTATGTAATAAGGACTGGGCTCTGGTTCCAGTATGCTTTTGACTCAGTTTATAGTTGTGATGATATGAGTTTACATACCATGGGTCTCTTGGTGGGTTTCAGGTACGGTTTCTGGAGCAACAGAATAAGGTTCTAGAGACCAAATGGGACCTACTACAGCAACACAGCAGCACAGGTACTAAGATCAACATCGAGCCAATGTTCGAGGCTTACATCGCTAATCTCAGGAGACAACTGGATACCCTGACTGGTGATCGTGGGAGGCTGGATGGAGAACTCAGAAATGTGCAGGATCAGGTGGAAGACTTTAGAAAGAGGTGAGTGAGCCATCAGGGCCTACTTGGGTAAGAAGACTCAGCATACTCATTGATGCAGCAGAATAGTAAAGGTAAAGGGACCCCTGGCCATTAGGTCCCGTCGCAGACAACTCTCGGGTTGTGGTGCTCATCTCGCTTTATTGGCCGAGGCAGCTGGCCAGCATGACTAAACTGCTTCTGGCGAACCAGAGCAGCACATGGAAACGCCGTTTACCTTCCCGCTGGAGCGGTATCTATTTATCTACTTGCACTTTGACGTGCTTTCGAACTGCTAGGTGGGCAGGAGCCAGGGACCGAGCAACAGGAGCTCACCCCGTCACGGGGATTTGAACCACCGACCTTCTGATCAGCAAGCCCTAGGCTCTATGGTTTAACCCACCTTGAAAAGGAGGCATGGACTGTACCATTTCAGACTGCAGGAGTGTGTGTGTGTGTGATTGTGTATGATCCCATTTTTAATGCCCCCCTTAATATAAACCAAAACAAATCTTCCTGGAAGTAGAAAATGAGCATGTAATTATGAAAAGTAGCATAGCCTGGCTCTCTATATCATCATCATCATAACCAAACCTTTTATTGGCATCACATACAAACATCCAAAACAGATCAATACAGAATTACCACTTCCCCAGTGGCACAAAACATTTGCTAAAAGAATGGAGGCAGAGCAGTCTATCGTCACATCTTTAGGTCTCCAGGGAGATCAGACGTCCACAGTGTATTTCGACGACAAAAAACCAAATAGAGATATTTAGCCACTAACTTGGTGAGCTCCTGATCAGGCTCTCTATATGCTGTGTTTATTTTCTGCTTGCAAGGAGGTTGTTGTTTTTTAATGTAGGGATTGGGAGCATTTTTTTCAAAAAAAGAATTCTGTTCCTGCTGTCTGAAATGGGAGAGTGCCTCATGAGAAGCCCATAGGCTTCTGGCTGGCCACTGTGAGAGAAGGATGTTGGACTAGATCAGCCCTTGGCCTGACCCAACAGGCTCCTCTCAAGTGGCAAATTCCATCCTCCTGCCATCTCAGGTCTCTGATGAGCTCAGTGGTCTGTCATGTGTCAATCCAGCATTAGGAATGAGCTGAAGATGCAATCTAGATGTTTTCTGGCCTCGTAGCAATGCTATCTTCTTTTCTTGGCATGGATTCCACCTTGTGGTTTAGGCTGGAGAAGTTTTCATTGCATATTAAAGAAATGAGGGCATTTAAAGCAAGTATTTACAGGATCATAAAATGCAGCTTGGCTCACAAAAAGAGCCATAAAAACGTGCAGCAGCAAATTCTGTCATATATATTCATGACTCCTTGGCCTGTTGAAAAGTGTGTTGGTAGAAAAACACTGTAGAAACTTAGGCGCACAACTGCTTTAAAGGCAAATGGGACTGAGGCACTTGAGACAGACTTTTAGGACCCTCACACAAATGGGATAGTCATTATCCTCTGACTTGACTGATTGCCGCACACAGAGATGGCCATGCATTCTGCTTGCATGCCTACAGCAAAACCCAACAAGTGTAATCTAGGCCCCATCTGCACTATACCTTTAAAGCACTATTATCCCACTTTAAACAGTCATAACCAGGTACCCCCAAACTCGGCCCTCCAGATGTTTTGGGACTACAACTCCCATCATCCCTAGCTAACAGGACCAGTGGTCAGGGATGTTGGGAATTGTAGTCCCAAACATCTGTAGGGCTGAGTTAGGGGATGCCTGGTCACAACTTTACCCCCTAGAATCCTGGGAATTGTAGTTTGTTAAAGAGCTGTAGTTTGCAGAGAGTTATTAGTAGACGTTTTACTACCCTTACGGGATGCAATTCCCAGGAAGAGGGATGGACTGTGAATTGTATCCCTTTGAGGGGAATAGGGGTGTCTCCTAATAACTCTCTGTGAAACTTACATCTGCGTAATGCATTTAACACTAGTATGTAAGGCTGCAATCCAGATTTCTAAGTAGCAACTAACCTACTCATCTGGACCAGAATCGCATCAAAGGAGGGAACCATTTTCTTGCTATTCTTCCTCTCTCTCTGTTCTCCTTGTTCTCAGAAGAATCCAAATCTGTTTCTTCTCTTAATAGATATGAAGATGAAATCAACAAGCGCACTGCGGCTGAAAATGAGTTTGTTGGCATCAAGAAGGTGACTTTTTTATTTAAAAAAGCAGCAATAAGTAGGTGTCTATTTTTGAGGGGAAATATCATTTTGTCTCAGCTCTTAGAGGAGTTCAGATTAAATGGGTTTCAAATTCCAGCTCAGCTGGCTGTTTTCCAAATAGTTGCCTACTGGCTTTATTATGATCAATAATCAATGAAAGGAAGATGTAGTCAACTGATTGAGGCTGCAGTTCTATACCCACTTACCTCAGAGCAAGCATTATTGACCTCTATGGGTCTTACTTCTGAGTAGATATGTAGGACACTTGGCTCTGAGTCAGGAGGCCCTTGGTTCAAACCTTTGCAATGTCGGGCTAATAGTACTGACCTTCTTTACAGATTTCTTGTGACAAATAGTGAAATAATATATGTGAAGCATATGCTTTAGCATGGCTAACAGGAGCCTCCATGATACAGAAGAAGCACATAAGTGGATCACCACTTTTAGGGGACAAACAGCATTGCCTTGCGTGTCGAGGTCCCCAGGGCCACCCCAATAACTCACACATCGCACCAAATTTTTTGTTTAAGGTTTTGGCATATTTTTGGCCACAACTTTATTAAATTACAAACATGTGAGTGGTTGCTTAGGCATTGGTTGTGACTATCTGCCGCCACCATGGGGGACAGACTGACATTCCGCACACCTGCAAAAGTCAGAAAAGGGGAAAACACTTGGAGGTAGCGATGGAGCAGGGAACCTGCCCTCAGCCCTCCCCAAATGCAGACAGGAGCTCTTGCAGTGGCCCGAGCCCCCTTGACAGGGTGGACAAGCAATAGTTAGCCCCCGATTCCTTTAACGGAATCCCTTGCGGCAGCAGCATTAGAGGGGCAGGCACAGCCAATCCATGCCCCTCAACCAACCAAACCATAAACCAATGGCTAACCGCAACCTTACAAGTTGTGACGATTTGCTACGCAGTAGGCAAAAACCAAATGGCACCAGCCAATCAGCCAGATGGACAAAATTCCTACCTGGCCCCTGCCCCAAGAGCAGACGACCCCATGACAGGCATAGCAAGGTCAATGCAAACAACCCTAATTCTAGGGAGTGGGGGGGGGCGGGCAATCCGATGCATGGGCGAAAAGAGGAAGCCCTAGCCTCGTGCAAGGAGTTTTAGCATTTCTGGCTGTCAATCAACAAATGGCAACATAAACTTCTTCCCAACAACAAGGGAAGCCCAATCGCATCAGTGGCCAACGATCAATTAGCCCGCCCGACAACTTTGGAGTGTCCTGGCGGCCCCCACCGCAACATGTGCTCTCCATGAATGAGAACACGCTTTCTTTGTGTCCTGCTCATAAGCTTCCAGATGCATATTGAAAAATTATGCAGAACTTCATGGAAAACACACGTTTTGGTTGAAGGAGGACCCAGGTTCAGTCTCCAGTATCTTTAAGGTTTTCTAATGCCCCTGGGAAAGTCCTCTACCAGTCAGAGTTACTGGGCTGAGCACCAACAGCTGTCTATGACTTCTAGCTTGGCTCTAGTCATGTTTAATGTAACATGAATTCAATGCATTTATTTCAGGATGTGGATGGTTCCTTCATGCACAAAATAGAGCTGCAAGCAAAAGGTGATAAACTGAGAGATGAAATCGACTTCTTGAGAGCCCTCTATGAGGCGGTAAGTGCTTAACTTTCTTGATTCAAAGAAATCAGAGTAATGTGGAATCTGATAAGCTGTGTCCTCACTGCTGGAAGCCAAGTTGCTTCTTTCAGAAAGAAGTGGGCTGACTCATGTGAGAAAAAGCACACGCAAAAGATGTTTCAGCTGAATAAGTTGAAAATGTGACTGGCTCCTTGGCAGATTCTGGAGGACAACATTTCATAGGTCTGCTGGGGAGTTAAATGCGAGCCTTCTTCAGTCATTTTTTGAATTTTGCACAGACCCAGGAATGAATCATGGGAGTTGTGAGTGAACTCAATATTGCATTGATGGTGCTCTAAAATATTTGTTTTAGAGTTGGTTATTTCTCCATCAGTTCAAAGTGGTGTTAGGAATCAGAAATGGGATACTGCAGGACAGCAAGGGAGGCAAAATGAAAACAATACCAGTTGCTCCTATCAGGCAAAGCCTTACAAGGGGACAAAATCTGGCATGCATTAGACATAACCTGGGTTTTTTTTGGGGGGGGGGGTTATTGGGTTGTTGTTTTTATTTTGATTATATATTTTTATTTTGCTCTGTGAGACCTCTGGGTATAGGGCAGTAAATAAAATAAAATAAAATAAAATAAAATAACCCAGTTATTTTATGTGATGGGGAAAGCCCTATACATTCAAAGGAAAGGATCTGATAGGGAAACACGAATGCACAGGAGTGCCTTTGCATGTCACAACATAAACTCTGCAGTGGATCAGATGGTTCTTTATAGAACTGGGTGGAGAACCTGTGTTTCTCCAGATGCTGCTGGACTACAACTCCCATCATCCCTGCCCATTGGCTGGGGCTGATGGGAGTTGGAGTCCATCCACTTCTGGAGGTGCCACAGATTCCTCATCTCTGTTTTAGAGCTTTACTTTAAATGAAGGACAAAAAAGTTATTTAGAGTCTAGCCACAGAGTGAAGAACATATGAGAGGGAAATTCCATGCACGTTTATTTCAAAGTAAGTAAGTAAGTAAGTAAGTAAGTAAGGTAGTAAGTAAGTAAGTGGTACTAACTCCCAGGTAGGTAGGTGTGCATAGAATTTCACTGTGAGTCACATTTTATAATATGGCTGCCACACCCATTATGCCTGAAACTAGTGGCTGTTCCACATGCTGGAGTGGTAAGAAATTAAGGTTGCCATATATCCAGAATTTCCCAGACATAGCCGGGATTTGGCCGCCGAAAAAAGTGTCTGTGCCGAAATCGCTGTAATGTCCAGGAAAATCCATACGTATGGCAACCCATGTCAGAAGTGTAGAATTTGGCAAATTTCTTTCAAAAAAGGCTCAAAAACTTTGGTGTCCGGATTTCCCCTTTTTGAAATATGGCAACCCTAAAGAAATCATTTCAGAATTATTATGTTTTTGGCAGGGGATGTTCCTCCTGCTATTTGAGAGCAGCTAAACTACTCGATTCCATTTCAGATTTGAGGCTTGCCACACCGTGCTCACAAACAAACATATGCCAGATTTTGCTTTGAATGCGCAAATGCCTCCTGCACTTGGCACTGGTCAGTCATGCCACTGACCCACGTTGGTGTGAGACTCATGGCCAGGCATAGCAGGAACAGTGAGTCTGAAATGGTAGAGGTCTTTGCAGAATGTGCCACATGATGCTGAACTCTGCTATGTCGCTTGTATAACTGTTGTATAATTCTACAGTATCTCTAGTAGCAAGCCATATGGCCTGGGCCAACACGTGGGTGGTCCTCCACCCCCGCCTGTGTGGTTTATCTCCACACCACTGCCATCCATTGGCAGGAATATTTGACAGCAGGATGGGTGATGAATCACATAGTGGAGGCCTGGTCTGTGTTTTGAGCTGGTTGCTGTTGTTGTTTAGTCATTTAGTCGTGTCCGACTCTTCGTGACCCTGTGGACCAGAGCACACCAGGCATTCCTGTCTTCCACTGCCTCCCGCAGTTTGGTCAAACTTTGAGCTGGTACACACATTATAAAGGTTTCCATGTGGAACAACTGCCATGCAGAGGCAGAGAAAGATGGCCTCCCTGTGGTGGTCCCGTCATGGAAAGGTTTTCTCATTTAGTCACTTCTTAATAATTAAGTTTTCCACCCAGCTGTAATCCTAAAATCCCTGAGTTTGTGGATGGGTAGGTGGAGGGATACTAAGAACTTATTTTCTCATGCAGGAATTGGCTCAGATCCACGGACAGATCAGCGACACCAGCGTGATCCTACAGATGGACAACAACCGAGATCTAGACCTCAACAGCATCATTGCTGAGGTGAAAGCACAGTATGAAGACATTGCTAACAGGAGCCGGGCCGAAGCAGAAGCTTGGTATCAAAGCAAGGTGAGACCTTCTGCAGACTTTATCTTTGGCGCTCAGTGACTAAGAGGCCTCTGATCCATATCTGGGCCCTATTTTTCAGTCAACAGAGAAGCCTGAGGCAAATGAAAACTAAGTTGAACTTGCAGTCCAAAAATATTTTAAATCCAAAATGTTTCATTTTAATGGGAATATTTGCCAAATTGGATCTCAATTCCTACTTTTAAAATTGGAGTTGGCTCTGGAAGAGAGTAAAATCAACCACTGGTGGAAAGCCTCTGATAAGCAAAAGGCCTACTACACCCAATAGCACTGCCATTCTTACTTGATATGGGAGCATCCCAGAAGCTCATAGGACCCTAGACATATTTCTTTATTGTACATTCATGATTATTTTTTGCTCATGGCGGCATGAGGGTGATTATATCTGCAATCCCACTTTCGATGACATAGAATCATAGAGTTGGAAGAGACCACAAGGGCCATCGAGTCCAACCCCCTGCCAAGCATTTGTGTCTGGAAAAAGTTTCAGGGTGAACATACTGCTTCAATTTCAACTGTTGCATGTCCCATGGCTTCCTGTGGGAAACCATGTAACTTTTTGTGCCACAAATATTTGGGGCTCCTTTTTGTCCTGCCCCTCCAAATGCAATAACGTAGAACCATCGGAGAAGCATCACAGAAGGATGATTGACTCAGTGACATGTTGCAGAATACATCCTTCTTTAAAAAGTGCGGAAGGATTCAAAGAGGCAGTGCAAGAAGAATCTTCTGGGTGGCAAGCCTATTATTCAGGTTGCCTAGCCTATTGTTGTGGTTGTTGTTGTAATATTTATTTATGTCCCACCTTTTTTCCTGTTGGAACTCAAGGCAGCTTACAGATAAAAGCACAAATTGCTAAAAACATAGAAAAATAATAAACACTAATAGATTCCAAAGTATATAGATAAAAAAATTCAAGCATTTGCTACCAAGGAAGCTATCAAACCACTTATAATTATAATAAAAACAGCACGGCAGCAGCACTTTCGTTAAAAGCAGTCCATTCTCAAAAGCCTGTTGAAACAAGAAGGACAACAAGGAGGTTAAGGGGTGATATGATAGCCATGTTCAAATATATAAAAGGATGTCACATAGAAGAGGGAGAAAGGTTGTTTTCTGCTGCTCCAGAGAAGCGGACACGGAGCAATGGATCCAAACTCCAAGAAAGAAGATTCCACCTAAACATTAGGAAGAACTTCCTGACAGTAAGAGCTGTTTGACAGTGGAATTTGCTGCCAAGGAGTGTGGTGGAGTCTCCTTCTTTGGAGGTCTTTAAGCAGAGGCTTGACAACCATATGTCAGGAGTGCTCTGATGGTGTTTCCTGCTTGGCAGGGGGTTGGACTCGATGGCCCTTGTGGTCTCTTCCAACTCTTCTATGATTCTATGATTCTAAGGAGGGAGCCAGTCTCGCTTCTCCAGGGAGGGAGTTCCAGAGCCTAACCAAGCTCCCCTTCCCCAAATCCTAGAACTGGTACTGCTTAAAGTAGCTCAGTTACCGAAGAATGTGTTTCTGCATTGCAGTTTCAGGAACTTCAGAGTACAGCAGCTGGTCACGGTGATGACCTGAAGAGTACCAAGAACGAGATTGCAGAGCTGAATCGAATGATCCACAGACTGAAATCAGAAATTGATAACGTTAAGAAACAGGTGGGGACCATTTTAATACAGCAACGACTGAATCTATGGCATGTGTGTATTTCATCCCCCTCCTTCTTTTCTTCTTCTTTTTATTCTTTATTCAATTTGTATTTTCTTGCAAGCTCAGGCTGGGTGGAGCCTTTGCTCAATGGCAGAACACATGGACGGTATGCACAAGGTTGCAGGTTCAGTCTCTGCTTGGTGATGCACATGGTGGGGGAATATGGGCTAGCATTTTGATGTCAGCGACATGGGGTGGGTGCTGCAAAAAACCTGCGTGCATGAGTAGTGCTGGTCCCACAATAAACACCCACCTGGAAGCAGCTACAGACAGCAGTTCCTGACAGTTGCCCACCACCCACCATTCTTCCGTCCCAGATCTCTCTCACACTATAAACTTACTAAAACAGGAGCTAGAACCCTTCTCAAAAGGCCTAATATTTGTGGCTGCTGTTTGGTGCTCAGCACTAAATTGGGGAAAGCTGAGAAAATCTCAGTGGACACGGTGAAATTTATTTCTGTCCTGCTGCCACTTCTGTTTTTCCTCCTGAGCCCCTTGATTGAAATAACAGCAGAAGAGAAAAAAGACAGGGACTGTTATAGATTCACCTTCATGGCTAATAGTGGCTTTGGGGCTGTAATGGGAAATAGTTCAAGGTAACAAATCCTGCAACCCTGATTCAATTTGTGCCTGCTGCAGCTACTTTTACTGTATTTTTCGCCCTATAGGACGCACCGGCCCATAGGACGCACCAAGTTTTTTGGGGGAAAATAAAGGGGAAAAAATTATTTCCCCCCCCCAAGCGCTTATGAGGCCTGCAGGGGGGGAGAAGCGCTCTTCTCCCCGCCGCCCGCCTGCAGACCAGGTCCGGGGACAGCGGGAAGACGTGCTGCGCCTCCCCGATGTCCCCGGAGCTTGCGGGGCTGGTGGCGGGGAGAAGCACGCGTCTCCCCACCGTCAGGCTCCAAACCACATTGGGAGACAGAGGGATGGTGGTGTTCTGACTCCCTGCTGTCCCCCGATCTTGTGGGGCTGGCGCTGCAGCTCTCCTGAAGCCTGGAGAGCGAGAGGGGTCGGTGCGCACCAACCCCTCTCGCTCTCCAGGCTTCAGCGAAAGCCTGCATTCGGCCCATAGGACGCACACACATTTCCCCTTCATTTTTGGAGGGGAAAAAGTGCGTCCTATAGGATGAAAAATACGGTACGTTAGACTTGCATTTAACCAAAGGTTTTTATAGAGCCAAACATGGATCTCTTAGTCCACTGGGGGACATCTGTTCATGCACCGTGATACTAAAATAATGTATTGGTATTTGACACATCAAATCCATGCTAACTTAAGATAAAGGTAAAGGTAAAGGTACCCCTGCCCGTACGGGCCAGTCTTGACAGACTCTAGGGTTGTGCGCCCATCTCACTCAAAGAGGCCGAGGGCCAGCGCTGTCCGAAGACACTTCCGGGTCACGTGGCCAGCGTGACATCACTGCTCTGGCGAGCCAGAGCCGCACACGGAAACGCCGTTTACCTTCCCGCTAGTAAGTGGTCCCTATTTATCTACTTGCACCCAGGGGTGCTTTCGAACTGCTAGGTTGACAGGCGCTGGGACCGAATAGCGGGAGCGCACCCCGCCGCGGGGATTCGAACCGCCGACCTTTTGATCGGCAAGCCCTAGGCGCTGAGGCTTTAACCCACAGGTTAAAGCTGGGTGTATAATTCCAAACTACTCCGGAAAAGAATAAGTTTGGCCCTGTAAGTTACCTGGTTGGGAAACTGCCTAGGAATTGTATTGGGCAGCCCATATGAGTTCCTTGGAGCAGGATTGTGTAAATAAATACATATATACATACAATAGGTAAAGGTAAAGGGACCCCTGACTGTTAGGTCCAGTCGCGGACAACTCTGGGGTTGCGGCGCTCATCTCACTTTATTGGCCGAGGGAGCCAGCGTACAGCTTCCGGGTCATGTGGCCAGCATGACTAAGCCGCTTCTGGCGAACCAGAGCAGCGCACGGAAATGCTGTTTACCTTCCCACCGGAGTGGTACCTATTTATCTACTTGCACTTTGACGCATTTTCGAACTGCTAGGTTGGCAGGAGCAGGGACCGAGCAACGGAGCTCACCCTGTCGCAGGGATTCGAACCGCTGACCTTCTGATCAGCAAGTCCTAGGCTCAGTGGCTTAGACCTCAGCGCCACCTGTGTCCCCATACATACCATAGATAGCCTTAATTATAGGGAGAGACAGAAAATAATCAAAATTCACAGAGGATTCTATGAGCTACACTTTAAATTGATTGCCTTTCAGTTTGATGTTTATCTAGCCAGCAATCCAGACTATCATCTGGAATATTTAGACTGACCTCTTGAGAAATTTACCATGCCTCCAGCTGACCCTTTCCATTCTGACACCGAAATGCGAACCAAGGTATGAATGTGAGTTCACACAGAAAAGTGCTATCACTTCATGAAAACAGGGTTAGGTGTCTCTGCGCTTCTTCTGTAGCAGATGTATGGAAAGAGCTGATTTGTGGCCAGTGGGCTCTTGAACTATCTACACGTAACACTGACAAGGCAATATTACATATTATGCTGTATGTAAAATAAGCACTTTAGGAAGCTACTGACTATTTGACTTTCTTGATACCTGCTGCAGATTACTCAGCTCCACACAGCTATTGCTGATGCTGAACAGCGAGGGGAAATGGCCCTGAAAGATGCCAGAATGAAACTCGCTGATCTTCAGCATGCCCTACAAAGTGCCAAGGATGAGCTGGCGCGCCTACTGCGGGATTACCAGGAGCTAATGAATGTCAAATTATCCCTGGATATTGAGATTGCCACATATAGAACTCTGCTGGAAGGAGAGGAATGCAGGTGGGTGCCATCTTGCGATGGTTTTATTTCATACCAGGTGCTGTAGCGTACTTTCGTTTGACACAACATGGCTAACGCCTGCATACTTGGGGTGTGAGTATCTATATTCAAATCTACACATACTTTAATACCCTAAAACTATACATTTGGCTTTGTCTAACTATCAGATAACTTCAGCAAAGATATGCCTGGTTAGTTTGTTCACGTCAGGGTGTGAAATACTGCCTGCCCACCCTTTGCCCTTCAGTGTTGCCTTAGGTCTCTGATCTTAGCCTTCCAGTTTCTCCTGGGTTCTGGGTTAGTGGAGTCTGTAACCTGAAGCGTTTGTAACCTGAAGCGTTTGTAACCTGAGGTATCACTGTACAGCAGCGGGAAGCCCCATTAGGTAAAGTTGGTACCTCAGGTTAAGAACAGTTTCAGGTTAAGGAATGGACTTCCAGAATGAATTAAGTTCTTAACCTGAGGTACCACTGTACTCCCTCTTGCCCAGGGGAACCAGATACACAGACGTACGCACACACACCCTTCCACACACACAAAGTTAGTTTCTATATTTTTAATGGTTGTGTAGGAGAGGTTAGTACAAGAGGCCTTTCTCTCTCATTCAAAATTTTTCTCTTCTGTACAACTATCAAAGGTTGTACAGGACTCTGTACGAAACAAATGCAATAACTCTGTATTTGAATCTGGTCACCCTACTCCTGTACCTAAAACCTACGTGAGATATTTTGTGGCCTAATGGATAGCACACATTTCTGTGTGGGATGTGAAATATCTCAGCCTAGATTGATCCTTTCCCCCACATTCCACAATACCATGCAGAATACTCATGGACGTGCTATGCCGTCATGGTAGCTCAGAATATACAGTGGTACCTTGGGTTAAGTACGTAATTCGTTCCGGAGGTCTGTACTTAATCTGAAACTGTTCTTAACCTGAAGCACCACTTTAGCTAATGGGGCCTCCCGTGCCGCTGCGCCGCCAGGGCACGATTTCTGTTCTCAACCTGAAGCAAAGTTCTTAACCTGAAGCACTTATTTCTGGGTTAGCAGAGTCTGTAACCTGAAGTGTATGTAACCTGAAGCGTATGTAAACCGCGGTACCACTGTAGTTAGAAGGGGGTTTCAAATGATAGGCATCAGCCAGTTTATAAACATAGAACATGGCATGATTCGCCCAGTTTGTGATTTTGCAAGAGAATCATTCAGGTGATGGGACCCATTATTCCTGCTTTTTATTACATTTATTCATGTGGGCATTGAAACGCAGATACATTTGCATGGCATTTATCCAATCATGTAAAATGTCTCATATTTAATGGATCTCTTAGCCAATATCTATGTGCATACTTAGGACGTATTGCCTGCTGTTGCACATCATAAGTAACATTGCATGCATATGTCATAGAATTTTGTGTTTCCACATGCATTTTATTTGCATTCATATTAGCTGAAGCAGCTTATAACATTGGGTGGATTTTAAAAATGCAAATGCACAAATGTTTTACATGCATATAAGTAAGTCTGTGTTTGTTTATTAGTAGATGTGTATCTGCATTTTTAAAAAACATAATGCTACTTAGAGACTATTCATAAAAGGAATCTCTATTCATAAAAGGGTCTCTTAGCCCCTATCTTGGGCATGAAAGGCCTACTGACAGGTACGCAATGGTGAAAAACAGGTACTCTGTGCATGCTTAGAGGAACCTGCAACTTTATTATTATTTGCTTATGTGTCTAAGGCTGATGTCTGGCAATCAAAACAGATTCCAATACGACTCCTGTTGCTTGATAAGTCTCAATGAGTAAAAAGACGAGCCATTCATTCCTGGTCAAAGTGCTCCCACATATAAGCACCTTCACCACTTGAGGGAGCTCTTTGGTGATTGCTCCATGGCTGAAGTTGCTTGGGTTATTAATTGGCCCCTGAGGGCAGGTTTTGCAACTGGGGAAGGGAGAGGGAGTGTGCATGGCAATGTCAGGGGTGATTGCATGGACTTACACCATAGTCCCAGCCAGTGGCCAAATGTTTCCCATTGAGATCTGAGCTCAACCGCACAATGACAGCAACCATGTAATGTAGACTATCTCAGAGGCAGAGCACTGGTTCCACTAGTTTGACTGGTGTGTCCTCCACCCCAGGATTGTGAGAAATGGTTAAGCCTGAAGCTGGCAAACAACCCCAGAAACCACTGTCAGTCTTTCACTCTGAGGCTGTGATTGCAGAATCCCCAGAGGCAGGGATAATGAAACGGCTTAGGACCGCAGCAACTGGGGAAACAAAATGGTGTGAACTGCCCCTCTGCTTACCAAATCAGAGTCCCAATTTCTTCACAAGCCACTCCCCTTCATACGCCTTCAGGGGGGCGGGTCCAAGGCCTTTTGTTTCCTGAGATGATAGACAAGACACCGACTCCCTTCCCTAACTTGATGCACAGAAACCATTTGGACCGGCAGTTGAATTGTATTTCAATGCTGGTTAGCCTCTACTACACCTGACAGCTTAGCTTATTAGGAATAGAGCAGTCTGTGTCAGTGGCGTAGCGTGGGGGGTGCAGGGGGGCTGGCCGCACCGGGCGCAACATCTGGGGGTTAGGGTTAGGGGGCGCAAATCCACAGGTTAGGGGGCGCAAATCCACGGGTTAGGGGGCGCAAATTACTTGCCTTGCCCCGGGTGCTGACAACCTACGCTACGCCACTGGTCTGTGTGGCAACAACCCCTACCTCCCAGTATTTGCTGGGAGAGCATGTGGAATTTTTCAAATTCCAGTTATGAGGGGTGCTGCAAAGTTGTGACATGACTTGGAAATTCAAAAAACATTCCGGTTAAATTAATATAATTTAGTTTTACCTGGTAAAATTAAAAGTATGTAAAATTGCATAGGAAAAATTAAAAATGGTTGTCAGATACTTGCATTATATAATATTATAAAATACATAATACACAATACATAATATTAATTATATTATATTCTTACTATTTATTCTTATTATTACTACTCCCTGACATTTTCAGAAGGTAAAATTAAATTTCTTTGGTTTTCTGAAAGCTTTGTCATCAAATGTAGACTTACCAAGCTAAATGTTGTCCAAACACAAAAATAATAACGGATTTGAATTCTTCACACCCAAAAACATACAGTGGAACCTCGGGTTACATATCATCCTCCTCATCCTCCTTATGAATGCTTCGGGTAACGAGCTCCACTAACCTGGAAGTAGATGCCCCTAGTTGCGAACTTTGCTCCGGGATGCGAGCAGAAGTCGCATGCCAGTGGCGAGGCAGCAGCGGGAGGCGCCATTAGCGAAAGCACACCTCATGTTAAGAACAGTTTCGGCTTAAGAATGGACCTCTGGAACGAATTAAGTTTGTAACCAGAAGTTTCACCCCCTAAAATGGCACACCCTATTGTGGTTGCATCATCCTGGCCAATTCTTGGGCCAGCCCTGTGAGGCCTCCTACAAGCTCAGACAAAACCTGTGTCCCTTTCTCCCATTTAGTCAACATGTCAGAACAGCCACTTGGTTGAGGAAAAGGGCCATCTCACAGTCACTTCCTAGAGGCCCCCCGCTTTCACGTATTGGAGGACGGGATAGTTTGTCAGAAGGTCAGGCACATGAATTCCTTTTAAAGGGGGGAAGATTCTCAAGGAACAATGTGCAGTTTCACCTGAGAGCAGTATCTCCTGTTCCTGTAGCGGCTCTAAAATATATTCTGAGTGGAAAGGTCTCTCTCTCCACTGACAGTATATATGGTGAAGTGCTGGGCATTACTGTGAATTTGCAAATCATAAACTTATGGCCAGTACCATCTGGAAGGCTGTGAGTTGGCCATCTCTGCCTTAGGACTGCTGGGCCAGTGCAATGTGGAAACCTGCTATATGTAATATTACACCAACAACCCAAGTTAGGGTGGGAGATGTTGCCTGCCATGACACCGGTGATGGGCAAGGGCAGGAAATGCTGCCTGACTAATCCTGGTAGTGTAAACGAACCATTGAGCCTCCCCAGGCTATAGAGGGGGCCTTCCAGATGTTGCTGGACTACAGCTCCCATCATGCCTGATGCTCGCTGGGAATGATGGGAGTTGGAGTCAATGACATTTGGAGGGCAAGAAGTTCCCCATCCTTGGTCTAAGGTATGCAGATGCAGGACTGGGATCTAGAGGAGGGCTCTTTAGTAGATTTTCTTGCAGGGAGAGACATGCAGCTTCTCTTGTCCTTGGATGGCAAGCTTCATTTACTAGGAAATCTCCTTTTGTATGCAAGATACCAGGGGCCCTAACTTCCTCCATGTCTGATCTCCCCACTGAGTGACTAAAGTGCCAGGCAGAGTTTCTTGCTCTGTGTCTGGAAACTGTCCTTATGACTTCTTCTTGTTGTTGTTGCTTAGTTGTTTAGTCGTGTCTGACTCTTCGTGACCCCATGGACCAGAGCACGCCAGGCACTTCTGTCTTCCACTGCCTCCCGCAGTTTGGTCAAACTCATGCTGGTAGCTTCGAGAACACTATCCAACCATCTCGTCCTCCATCGTCCCCTTCTCCTTGTGCCCTCCATCTTTCCCAACATCAGGGTCTTTTCCAGGGAGTCTTCTTTTCTCATGAGGTGGCCAACGTATTAGAGCCTCAGCTTCAGGATCTGTCCTTCCAGTGAGCACTCAGGGCTGATTTCCTTAAGAATGGATAGGTTTGATCTTCTTGCAGTCCATGGGACTCTCAAGAGTCTCCTCCAGCACCATAATTCAAAAGCATCAATTCTTCGACAATCAGCCTTCTTTATGGTCCAGCTCTCACTTCCATACATCACTACTGGGAAAACCATAGCTTTTATTATACGGAACGTATGACTTAGCAGACATATTTATTTTGCCTGGGCACTGTTTCATAGGATTGTACTGTGACACACCTTAATCATTTTGCTCAAAAGTATTTCATCCTTGAATGATTGGCTGACTTGCCTTCAATGTTTTTCTCTCGCTAGGATGTCTGGAGAGCTCACCACCCCTGTAAGCATGTGTAAGTATTTTAGTTATACTACTTTTCACTATGAATGTCCATGATACTGCACTCTCTCCCATAGGGTTTACCTCTGGGCTGAAGTTCCCGGGCTGAAGTTCTCCCAATCTAGAATTGTGCAGGACTTCCAAAGGCTCTTTTGAGAACTTCATAGAGTTGGGAAGAACGAAGGGACTGGGAAGGGCCATAGCTTAGATGGGGTTCATCTGCTTTGTGTGCAGGAGGTCTCAGATTTCATCCTTAGCATCTCCAGAGAACAGATTAAGCTGAATTAAACTGAAATCCCACAGAGCTGCTGCCAGTCAATGTACTGAGCTAGGTGGAACAATGGTCTGAATTACTATAAGGCAGCTTCCTATGTTGCTATGAATCTCACATCCATACCATACATTTAAAGCATGTGGCTTCTCCTAAAGAACCCTGGGAACTGCAGTTTCGTTGGGGTGCTGGGAACTTTTAGTTCTATGAGGGCTGAGCTACAGTTCCCAGGATACTTTGGGGGAAGCTATGTGTGTTAAATATGTTTTAAATGTATAGTGTGGTTTCTAACAGATGCCTTGTCACGTATCTTATCAAGAACCTCCAGGGAACAAAATTTCATAGCTTCCAGGTGGCCAACTTTGACTGAAGACACAAAATAGTTTCCTTCCAGAAACCGAAGACAGTCTGAAGAAGGGGTCTCTGCCTGTGGTGTCTGCAGTCATCCCCTCTGTTGACTGTAGTAAAGAGATTTTGTAGGTTTTTGTATTGTTTTAAAAATACTAAAACGTGTGGTTATGTGTACACCACTGGCAGTGATGCTTCTTATATACCATACCTTGCCAAAGCCCCTTTCAGGCTTTATACTCATATATATTTCTCTATATGATCTCTTTGGATGGAAACTTACTTAAAAAGTTTATTGGTACTATTGCGTCACCTCACATCTCAAACCAAAAGTTTGATGGTGATCTGTAGATGAAAATATATATACAGGAGAAGCCGGGCTGGATGTTGTAATTATGAGTTAGCAAATACCCACAGGTTGACCAAAACGCATTAAGGTTACAACAGAGAGATCACATTTCTAGATACAATAAATGATGCAACCCTAATCTAACTAGAAAGGAGGCAAGTCTTAAAGTAATCCTGAGTGCTGCCTGGGATCTGGTGAAAGATATAGGTGTTCTCATACCGGCTGGTGCAAATAAGTCCAAGGGGATGCCTGTGTGGTTAGCAAGCAGAATCAAGGAATAAAAGCAGAATAAAAGGCAAGAAGGATTCTTTTGGGAAAATGCAAGCCTTGCCCAAATGAGGAAAATAAAAAGGGGCACAAATTTTGGCGGGAACAAAAATGCAAGTTGACAAGAAGGCAGGTGAAAAAATAATAGTAATTTGAGGAGGGTATGTAAATAAGAATAATTAAAACTTAGGATAAATAATATATCAGAGGCAGGGAAACAAATCAGAGACAGGAAACAAGTTGGTTTGGCCTCTCAATGGGGTGCTGAATTGGACAGATCTTCGGTCTGATTCAGCAGTGCTCAGTCCTGAAACAAATTTATATATTATATTTGTTTTATTGCATTTATACCCCATCTTTCCTCCCAAAAGCTCAAGGTGGTTTACTTGCTTCTCCCTTGAGAAGAGCTGTTCGACAGTGGAATTTGCTGCCAAGGAGTGTGGTGGAGTCTCCTTCTTTGGAGGTCTTTAAGCAGAGGCTTGACAACCATATGTCAGGAGTGCTCTGATGGTGTTTCCTGCTTGGCAGGGGGTTGGACTCGATGACCCTTGTGGTCTCTTCCAACTCTATGATTCTATGATTCTATGATTCTATGACCCATTTTATTCTCATAGCCACCCTGTGGGTTAGGCTAGGCTGCGAGGCAGCGATGGGCCCAAGGTTACCCAGCGAGCTTTGCAGTGTTTTGCATGCCGTGGCATTCACTTGGAGAATTTCTCTGGAGCATCTTTCAGTAAAATGCCTTTTTTTTCTCCCCAGCGGTGATCAGCAGCTCTTCTACCATGGGCGGAAGCAGTTACGGCCTTGGCGGTGGTGGCGGCGGCGGCCGAATGAGCAGCGGAGGATTTTCCCTGGGAGGTGGTGGAGGAGGAGGAGGAGGTGGCAGCGGCAGCCTTAATCTCGGAATGGGTGGTGGCAGTGGCAGCGGTTATGGCATGAGCAGTGCGGTCGCTGCAGGAGGGAGCAGTTACAGCTCTGGCTTTGGTGGGGGGCTGAGTTCAGGAGGGGGAGGGGGCTCCTCGAGTGTGAGATACAGCTCAACAACCTCGTCATCAAGCAAGAAAGTAGTCAGATAAAAAGGAAAGCAGCCACGCTCACACAAGTGCAGCCACTTCTAGAAAATGTTCATATCTGTTCTAACTGCCCGCAGCAACACCCAGCCTCCAAGCTAGTTGTCCTTGACTCAATGATGGGAGAAATGGTCTCCCAAATGATCACACACAGAAATGCAGTGGATATTCATGAAGAATGCCTCCTAGCCTAAAGTGGATAGATTCTGTTGTTTAAGGCTATATTTCCCAATTAACATCACCATTGTGGCTGCACAAACATCTCGACCTCGTTGAAATAAATGAGAGCAAACTTGACCAGAGAGCAGCGCATCTCCCACTTTGTTTATCTTTTTCATTCAGTCCCCGTTTCCCCGCTTCTCCCTGACACTGTTAACAATGGCTGCAGTGCAAGAATTCAGAACCACTTGCAGCGTGAATGAATCGAGGCACCCACATTAAATTGCACCAGCTGCTGTCTCTGTTCCAGTTGTTTGGGAGGGAGCGCAGACGGAACTGGCATGACATTTTGAAATCTTTCAAAAAGTCTGACAAAACCAGCAGGAAATTTACTTCAAATTTTGTGTATTCACCCTCCCCCCCATTGAAGGCAAATAATATAACACTTGGATCCCATTGTAATATTGCAATATGCTCCAACTGCAAAAAAAATTAAATAAAGCACTTTAATGCCCTGCTGACTTCAGTGAGAGAATTAAGGATGTGATTCAACTTCGCCCACTGAAATGAAAGGGGCTGATAAAATGCTTAATCTTTGGCTGGATTGTACTCCTTAAAAAAAACACCAACACCCTACAAAACTTGAGTATGTCAAGGAATGACATTTATTTTAGATCATAGCTTCACTTCAAAAGACACATTTAAAATAAATCCCTACTTCTAATGACTTTGTTCTAAACTTTAGGCAGCAACTGAATGTACAGTTACACACAGGGTTTTAGAATGTGTAAGACTCTGTGAATTGCAACCTTAAAGTCTATGCTTTTTGCTATGAAATTCCATTGCTCCATTTGCAAATTTGGGGACTGATCTCTTGGAGCATTGAGAAGTGTGGCATACAAAGTATATCATCCTCCAGCCAAGGTGACACTGGGAATATCAAGTACCATTTTATATATTAAAATAATTTTGCCATAAAAGGCATCTGATATCCCCGTCAGTGCAATCTGATGCACATCTACTCAGAACTAAGCCCCATTATGCTCAGTAGGACTTACTCACAGGTAAATGGCTGTACTCTTATGGATCCTATATCCACTTGCCTGAGTGTAAGGCCCCTTGAACTCAGGGGTCTTTACCAGTGACGTAGCATGGGGGGTGCAGGGGGGAGCCGGCCGCACTGGGCGCAACATCTGGGGGGTGCTCGCACTCACAGCTCTCTGCCCCTACCTGGCTCACTCAGGGTTAGGGGGTGCAAATTACTTGCCTTGCCCCGGGTGCTGACAACCCACGCTATGCCACTGGTCTTTACTACAGAGTAGACATATTGTGGATTGCGCTGTTCATTTATTTTGAATGATTACAAACCACTTCTGACACCATGTGCCACAGGCACAGTCGAAACAGGGAATTGTTTAATGAACAAAAGGAGCAAGTGCACCAATCAATCAGCTTTGGTTCTTTTTTAATTTTCATGAGTGCCCAGGACAATGATAGAGTTTGGCTTCATCAACATCACAGTATGCATTCCAGTGTAGTGGTCTTTAGGTCACATACCACTTGCAGCTCCTAAGTGGAGCACATATTTGCCTTGGTTGGGTTGTTTTGCGAAGTGATGAATTTTACAAGTTTGAATAGAATTGACACACTGTTGAAGATTTTAAGGAATCCATAACTTAGCAAGCACATTCACCTTGATTGGTTTCTGTCTGCTAGTGCTTATTGTAAATAAAATTGCAGAGGCCCATCCTTTTCTCACTGTTCATTTTTCTGCATGATCTTTATTGCCAATAAACTGCATTGTAATATTTCTTTCCTGCAAGTGTTTTTCTTAGAAAATAAAAATTTAAAGTATAATGGAAGGGTACTATGCAGCCCTGCAGAATTGCCTGGATCACATACAATCTGGGCAAGGAAAAGTCTAGTATAGGGAGCCTGTTGGGTCTCTGGTGAGACCAGAACATACTACCACATGGAAATACAGGACTGAACTGAGCTCTTGTAAACGAGGGTGGAAGGAAATGTGGTTTTGTGTGTGGATGTGTTTCTGTGGATGTGCTTTAAATGTATGATGCACACACAGTCAGAGTTTCAGAATTCAGTTAAGTCATCCCAGCTGAAGACGGCTAAAACTCAGAGTCAAATCACCTACTGAAGTTTATTAGATCAGTTGCAGCACCCCTAGTGCCATGGGCCACATGACAAAAGAAAGCTCAACTCCAGTATAGTCTGACGAAGCATGGAAAGATTACTACTGCCCCTAAAGCTATGTGCATATATTAAGAAGGAAGCTACACTGAGATTGTATTTGGTAATGCCAACTAAGAATAGGACACAGATTTACACCTTGATGCCAATTAGGGTTGTTCCAATGTAAGACTCATTGAGCCCAAGGGGCCTCACTCCCAAAGAAGTATGGAAAAGATTGAAATACTTATTGTGGAGGACATCAAATGATGGCCAGGCTGACAATACAATTTATGTTGCTGTCATTTGCAGTGTTAGCATGTTGTTGTTTAGTTGTTTAGTCGTGTCCCCCTGGACCAGAGCACTCTTCTTGACCCCCTGGACCAGAACACGCCAGGCACTTCTGTCCTCCACTGCCTCCCGCAGTTTGGTCAAACTCATGCCGGTAGCTTCGAGAACACCATCCAACGATCTCATCCTCTGCCATCCCCTTCTCCTTGTGCCCTCCATCTTTCCCAACATCAAGGTCTTTTCCAGGGAGTCTTCTCTTCTCATGAGGTGGCCAAAGTATTGGAGCCTCAGCTTCCCGATCTGTCCTTCCAGTGAGCACTCAGGGCTGATTTCCTTAAGAATGGAGAAGTTTGATCTTCTTGCAGTCCATGGGACCATTATGGTGCAGTCCAGCACCAGAATTCAAAAGCAAGTGTTAGCATACTAGATGATAGATAGATGATAGATAGATAGATAGAGATAGATAGATAGATAGATAGATAGATAGATGATAGATGATAGATAAAATATTCTTTCCACTGGATAAATTTGGTGAAATGTTCTCCCCCTCCCCAGTTTCTCTGACCACAAGTAAGATGGAGAATGGCAAAAGGTCATGTGCTCAGAGCTCTAAGTGAAATATACAGGAAATGTGAGAGTCAGTAGATAACTGCTTTCTGACCTGATCATTAGACCTGAAGGTGCAAATCAAGACAGTTTATATCAGAATCAAATAAACAGATCAAATTCGTAAATGAATCCATTTGGATTAGACACAGCGCGTAATACATTCCAGGCTACCGCCATGACCTACATGCATGCCAAATTTGCTGTGTGAACTTTCTGGGAGAAAGAAGGCTGTGGCTTGAAGACTTTCCCTGCAATCACCCACACCCACAAGAGGATTTGGACATACTGCCTTTGAAGTAGAAGCCTGGTATATTAATTATAAGATTTCATGATGTCCACAGCCATATATGCATGGTACTTGTCAATGATAACCCAAGATACCAGCTCCAGCTTGCTGTTCCAAACTGCTATAGTGAGAAGAAATTTCCTAAGACAGCCATGGAAATGTTCATTTCACACCTTTGTGTGAATCTCCAAGCTGCTGCCAGCCAGAAGCTCAAGATGTAACCCAGTCAGAGATCCACGAGGCAGGAGACCATAGTAGCCAATCACTCCAGCCTAAATCTGTCCCAAATGAACAGATGTGGATCCAAAGAGGGATGGACAAATCAGTCTATCTCCAGATGGATATCACTGTTGTATGTGTTTACTCGCAAATTTGTTCTGTTTCATTTCTGTGTAAATTGGTGAATAAGAAAAAAAAATCAGTATAAATGTATTTTGCTCAATATATGCATTTCTACAAAATCTATTTGGATATTATTTTCCCCACACGGGAACTGTACAAGTCAGCAGAGATGCTGTAGTGGATGATTCCTGAGTCTGGATAATGGGTCTATTGCGTTTTGGATGGGGCCACACTCCTGTTGAAGGAGCAGGTTCATAGAGGTAGGGTGTGCTACTACTGGATCCATCTCTGTCACTAGTGCCCCAAGTGACCTCAGTGGTTAGGATTGCATTTCCCCAGCTTTGGTCCATGTGCTGGTGACCTCCAGATTGGATTACTGCCATATATAGAGTGAGAATGACCTGGAAGCTGCAGCTAGTGCAAAAGTGCAGTGGCTCGACTGCTCTTTGGGGAAGAATATCACCATCATATTATGCCAGAAAGAATGGCATTGGCTGCCCATCAGCTAACTGCCTAATTCCAAGCTGCTGGTACAGGTGAACAAAGCCATATATAGCTCAGGACCAGGAAACTTAAAACAGTGTATTACATATACTCAACTGATAGCTGAGTTCTGCAGAAGACATCCTGCAGATATCATCTTTCTTTGGTCCCTATTACAGGTCCCAAACTGTGTCCCAAATTCAATTCTGTTTCTGGAAACAGGTGAATGCCCACTCTCCACCAAAGTATGGTGGGCTGCCTTGAGATACTGGCTCAAGATCTTGGTATTTGGCTTGGGGAAGGGATTAAAGGGAAAGATACCCCTGCTCTTGTGGGCCAGTCGTGTCTGACTCTAGGGTTGTGCGCCCATCTCACTTAAGAGGCCGGGGGCCAGCGCTGTCTGAAGACACTTCCGGGTCACGTGGCCAGCGTGACGAAGCTGCTCTGGCAAGCCGGCACCAGCGCAGCACACGGAAACGCCGTTTACCTTCCCGCTATAAAGCGGTACCTATTTATCTACTTGCACTTAAGGGTGTTTTCGAACTGCTAGGTGGGCAGGAGCTGGGACCGAAAGACGGGAGCTCACCCCGCCACGGGGATTCAAACCACCGACCATGCGATTGGCAAGCCCTAGGCACTGAGGTTATACCCACAGTGCCACCCGCTCCCTTCTGGGAAGGGATTATTAGTACATTTAACCAATGAGAAGTTTGTCAGCCCACGGCTGAAAATGATGGCCAGAAAAGCCTCCTCGATTGGACTGCCATCATCCCTCTTATATCATCTGGGTTACGACATTGCCATTGAATCCCTGTGGCAAAGGCTTTGGGACATCTCACATAGCGACTTGCGATCCCAATCATATGTAATTTGTAGCCCGGTCGCAGCTGGAATCCAATACACGTATGACTTTCAGATATCCTCATACCTTACGAATTTGTCTGTACCTACCTATTGGTGTTTATTTACCAAAGCCAGACCAAATGTATTTCTAAATGGCAGACTGAGAGGCATCCCCTATCAGAATAGACTTTGTTTATGTTCCCAGGACATTGATTGTATGAAGCATATCCTACTTTATTGTGGGCAATATGAGGAAGCAAGGGATCAACTGATCAAACCCTTACTGGCAAATTTGCCGGGAAAATCCGAAACCTCCCATATAAAATATCTTTTGAAGGACAGGTCAAATGATATTCCGCTGGCCGTGGCAAAGTTTCTTTCAGAGGTTATAAGAAACAAAGATCATTATGCGCTAGATAAAACAAAATGGCTGCCTTGGTTTCTTCCATCTGTCTGTCTGGTCGTTTTAACTGTATCTAGTTTTGAAATTGTTTTATGTTTTATGGGTCTTTGGAACACAATAAAATATTGATTGATTGATATCACCTTTATAAAGGAGATACATTCTGCATGATGCCAGAATTGGCCCTTTCGTGTGGTGGCACCTATCCTTTAAAACTCCCCCTCTTTATATATTATGCAGATACAGGATATTATTTTCGGTGTATTTTGAAGAGTTGCCTCTTTCAACAAACCTTCTAAGTGCAGCGTTTTTTAAAAAAGCAGAAGATCCCAGTTGGTATCATCTGAAACTCTGTAATCTGCACATTAGTCTAGAAGCTGCAGGATCAGATCAGTTCCCACCAGAGTTCACAAGGATTGAATTCTTCAAGCACTCCTTGAAGGGGGCAACTTTCCATGCAAAAGGAGCACTATAGCTTTGCACATTTAAGAAGTGTAATAATATTCCCTTCTCCACATGCATTTTTTTTAATGATGCAAATGGTGGTAATGATTAGAGGAAGAAGGGGGAAGTTGGTACCCTCTCAGGAATCTGCTGCCTTTATTCACAGCTTCACTGTGTTTCATTGTTGGTACAGCCCTGCATGTAGGGACTTGTGCTCCCACAATTAAAGCCCAACCCAATGCCTGGGAAGTAGGGCAGGCTTGCCATATATGGCTGCTGTAAGTTTGCAAGGGCCTCTGGGGATGCTGTCTGGGCTGGAGGCTCATATATGATGGCTAGCAGGACCTGCTTAAGGTGTTACGCAAAGGAGACCCAGCACGTTCCTGTCAGAATCATCATACGCTCCGGATATGAACTTAATTCGTTCCGGGGGTCCATTCACACCTGAAAATTATGTAAATAGAGGCACACTTCTGCGCATGTGTGTGACATGATTGAGTGCTTCTGTGCATGTGCGAGCGGCGAAACCCAGAAGTATACACTTCCGGGTTTGCCGCGGCCGTAACCCGAAGATTCAGTATCAAGAGGGATACATAAGTAGAGGTACGACTGTACTTTTTCATTCATTCATAAACTTTATTGCGCTAGCCAAAGACCATGGCATCGTTCACAGGGGGGAACAAAAGGAAAAACAGCAACAACCATGAAAACATTTTAAAAAACATTTAGAACTACCGGTGCAATAAATCATGGATACGTCTCCTAGAGATTATTTGTTGCATAAACTAGACTAGCAGGGAAAGCTCATGTAAAATATGCCAGCTTAAATGTCCGAATCCCCTTTGCAGTTGACCGCTATTTCATCTAGCTCTTTTCTCCTGATCTTCTTAGCTGCCAACACATATAGGTAAAGGTAAAGGTACCCCTGCCCGTACGGGCCAGTCTTGACAGACTCTAGGGTTGTGCGCCCATCTCACTCAAAGAGGCCAAGGGCCAGCGCTGTCCGAAGACACTTCCGGGTCACGTGGCCAGCGTGACATCGCTGCTCTGGCGAGCCAGAGCTGCACATGGAAACGCCGTTTACCTTCCCGCTAGTAAGCGGTCCCTATTTATCTACTTGCCCCCGGGAGTGCTTTCGAACTGCTAGGTTGGCAGGCGCTGGGACTGAACAGCGGGAGCGCACCCCGCCGCGGGGATTCGAACTGCCGACCTTTCGATCGGCAAGCCCTAGGCACTGAGGCTTTAACCCACAGCGCCACCGGCGTCCCTGCCAACACATATAATGCTACTTTATAAGTTACAGAGGACTGTACTTCCTTTGCCTGGTACACTCTGGGCAGGGCAAAGGCAGGAGGTAGCAGGCGGACCAACACTAGGGGGCCAAGGGATCTTTGATCCCCTCAATATCTGGAGGAAAGGGGCCAGGGACCCTGAATGTTTGAGGCCTCCTCCCAATGGCTGGATATTGTTTCACATATGACACACGAAGTCCCAAGGTGCACTGTGCTTGTCAGCAGAGCCATGCTGGAGGGCTGGATCTTCAGCATGACCCACTGAGGAACCCAGCACACAGTGCTGCTGTATGGTGTCACACACGTTTGATGTCATTCATGTGTGACATCATGCAAACCCTCAATGTTGGGTGCAACTTGGTGCTTCTGGGAGGTAGCCTATGTTTGTTGATTTAGCAAGAATTATATACCACTTGATTGAAACAAGAATTATATACCACTTGATTGAAACAAAACCTCCAAGCAGAAATATTAAATTTATCCATAAAAACTATCAAAACTATTAAAATCCGGAACCAGCAGGACCAGGCTCTTCAGAAAGACTGAAAAAAATTATGCTATATTTGAATGACAACTGTAAACCATTAACATCGCTAGTAAGTTTTGTAAGGATAAAATTATCACTTATTACTAATTGTATTTAAGTAATTCTATAAGGATATAATTTAATAGGAATAAGAAATGTAGGAAATTGCAGTATATAGAGATTAGATTTGACAAAGCCTTTCCTCCTCCCAGGAAGAGAAGGGGTTGTGATCGGGAGACGATTCCTGCGTCATGCAGGGGGCACTCCGCCCCCTGCTTCAACTCCAGGGCTGGCGTGCCACACCCCTCCCCAGTTGGGCACCCAATAGGGAAGCTCGGCGGGGGCGTGGCTTGCTGCTCATTTAACCTTTTATTTCCCCCCACTCCTGGTGCTGGATTTGTTTGGGCCTCTTCAACGATTCTCAGTTCTCAGGCGCAGGCCCAAACTCTCGGGCAGTGGCGTAGCGTGGGGGTGCAGGGGGGGCTGGCCGCACCGGGCGCAACATCTGGGGGGGTGCGCTCGCACTCGCAGCTCTCTGCCCTGACCTGGCTCACTCACTCTCTCTGACCTGGCTCACTCATTCTCTCTCACTGCAGTGCTGGCTGTGCGAATCCGATCCGAGCCGCCGGGTCGCCGCCCACTGTGGAGGGCACCCTCCCCTCCACAGTGGGTGGCGACCCGGCGGCTCGGATCGGATTCGCACAGCTTGTGGCAGGCGTGCAGTGCGGTGCGGAGAAAGAGCGAGGGACTATCTGGGGGAGGAACAGTGCAGCGGGGTGGGGGCAAATTACTTGCCTTGCCCCGGGTGCTGACAACCCATGCTCTGCCACTGCTCTCGGGCAGTAACTGCGGCAGTGCAAACTAGGTCTCTGGCCCTCAGAACTGCATTGGGTCGCCTGTGCGGAGGCCGCCGGCCTGTGTCAATAACCCTGTTGCGTCCAGTTCTTCCGGTTCTTTGCAGAATAAGCAGCCGGGCAGCTGGAGGGGGAGCTTCAGACAGTTGAGGGGGGACAAACCATCAGGCAAAAGACGCACCAAGAAGCACGTGTGTAAGAAGAGCAAGTCGAAAACGGGCTACATGGATGAAGAGTCAGAACAGCCTGTGCGCTTTCTGGGGTGGCCGCCGCCATTAGCTATGATAAAAGTCCGAAGGAAGGCTTCCAGGATCCCTCTAGCATGCTAGGATCAAACTGAAAACGGCACCTGGTCTGTGGCGGTCGTCCCGTATGTTGAAAAGAAGCCATTAGATTCTTATCGCACGGGTAAGCCGGACCTGAGAAGGGAGCCAAAGCGCAAGGTATTTTGGGAATTCAATAAGGGGTCATGCCAAAGGCAGTCTTGTAAGTATCTGCACGAGTGTGAGAGGTGTGCAGGGGTACACCCAGCCGTAGCGTGTTACAAAGGGAAGCAGCCCTTTTGGGGAGGTGGGGTTCCAGCTCCAGAGAAGCCCCCGCAGCAGGGAACAGACGATAGGGACCCTCCGGGTCTAGCATTTTCCCTGATCCAGCTCCCTCCTCTCCGCATTCTTCGATCAAATTCTTCGATCGGGCACTAAGACTTATCCGGAATTTTGGTCACGAGGCACTCTAGGCAAAATGTGACATAGAGTCAGCCTTCTGTCTATTGCCGGTTCATCCCAATGACTTCCATTTGCTGGGATTCAAATTTCGAGGGAAGTATTACATTGTCAAGGCTATGCCGATGGGTTGTTCTGTAGCCGGCTTGGCCTTTGAGACATTTAGCACCTTTTGGGTCTGGGCCTTGCGCTACAGAACCAACTCACCTGGGGTGACGCGTTACCTCGGTGACTTTCTACTTGTTGGGAAGCCCAATACCGGCAAATGTGCCTCCCTTCTGGAGGCCTTTTCAGCTTTGGCCCAGGAGTTGGGAGTTCCCCTCATGGCAGATAAGACGGACCCTCAATGCATCTTACTAACCTGGGTATAGAGCTTGACACAGCAGCTCAATCTGCCCGCCTGCCAGAGGGGGAAATAGTTGCCCTTAAGGAAACAATTTGAGAAACCCTTCCCAAAATAATAATAATAATAATAATAATAATAATAATAATAATAATAATAAAGTCACTCTTAGACAGGTCCAGTCCTTGCTAGATCATTTCAACTTCGTGTGTAGAGTAGTTTCACCAGGCCGCCCATTTTGCTCCTGCTTAGCCAGGCTGTCAGTGGGCCTCAAGCATCTGCACCATAGAGTAAGACTCCCCAAGTCGGTCAAGGCGGATTTTGAGATGTGGATCAGATTTCTGGAACACTACAACGGAGTCTCCCTATGGCAGGAAATCCTTAATTTGGCCTCTGATTTCCAGGTCCACTCCAATGTGGCAGGGTCCCTGGGCTTTGGTCTGTTCGTTAAGGGACGTTGGTGCGTGCAACAATGGCCAGCAGAGTGGCAAGGGGAGGCCATCATACGGGATCTCACTTTTCTGGAGTTTTTTCTCATAGTTGTGGTGGTTCACATATGGACTGAGGAGTTCCGGAATCGCCGGGTATGCTTCAGAACTGATAACCAGGCCGTGGTTAACATACTGGCTAGCAGTCATTGCGTTCTGAGAGAGGTCTCACCTACTTCGATCATTTGTGCTCCGATGCCTTGCTTCCGGTCGTTAGCACCTTGGGCTCAGCTGCTGCCAGAACCCTTTCCGGATCACCCACGGAACCTTGGAGACGTGAAGTGATCAAAGGAGTATTAGCGTCTGTTGCACCCTCTACCCTCAGGTCTTATAAGAAAATATGGTGCGACTTCACAGGTTTCAGGTCCAAAGTATCGTCCCTTTCCCCTATCGTATGAAACTTAGGTCAATTTGCTGGTCCAAGTTTGAGGCCCGGCTGTTCTCTGCAGCATACGCTATAGCCTTCTTTGGTGCCTTGTGGGTTGGCGAGGTGGTAGCAGAAGCTACCTCAAGTGGAACAACGCGCAGCCTCCTCCTGGAGGACGTGCAGGTGTCCAGTTCAGGCGTGATGGTGCGGGTGCATCAGTCTAAGGTGGACCAGGGCAGTAAGGGCACCGTAGTACAACTCACAGCCTCTGGTCAGAAGGGCCCATGCCCAGTAAAGGACACCAGGCGATACCTTTACCTCAGACCTCCCGGCCTTGGCCCGCTCTTCATTCATGAGGATGGATCCCGATTGATGAGGCACCAATTCACCAGGGTACTTTGCAAAGCGATAGATGCCTGCGCTTTCCCTTCCAAAAGACTACGCGGCACATTCATTTAGGATTGGTGTGGCCACAACGGCCTCATGGGCCTTCCGGCAGACAGGATCAAGGAGATGGGCCGCTGGAAATCTAATGCCTACAAAAGTATTCTGAGAACGCTCCGCTTACCTGTCTTTTCTTTCTTTATTCTTAGCTGTGTTCGGTAGTCCAGTGTGGATTTGCGGCCACAGTATCGTGCATTGGGTCCGCCTCCAGTCAGCAAGTTCCGGCTTCATGCCTAATCTGGGGCTACCATCGTGGGTGCGAGTTTCCTGGTTGTCGAGAAGGGGCATGAGCTGGTAAGAACTCATGCCACTGCTGAAGGCAAAAGTTGCGCTGTTGGACCCCCCTAACATTCTAATCATTCAGCTGGGTGAGAGCGACCTGGCTAGCAGGAAGAGTGTGGACTTGCTGCCTTATTTCCCAGAACAGCCCTGTTCTGGTCCTCTCTCTTGAAGAGAAAGGTTTGGCGCGGTGCGCATAACATTATGGCCTTTGAGAAATCCAGGAAACTCTTGAATCGCGCGGCAGCGCGCAAAGTGCGTTTTATGAATGGTGTAGTTATATCTCATGATGATATCCAGATTGGCGACTAGACCCTATTCCGGGATGACGGCGTTCACCTTTCAGATTGCGGAAACAACATATGGCTGGCTACCATATCCAATAGTCTTAGGGATTGTTTGCAGCTGTGAGGGTATTGGTGGCGAGCCTTTTGGCTCGGGTGGTGGTTAGGCATTGGAATGTGTTGTTGGTGTTTCAGGGGGCAAGGTGTGGCCATCGCCTTCCCCGACAATTTTGGGTATTCCGCTAAAGGAATCCGGCGGTCGTGGATCCTGTCCGATGCCCGTGTGGCGGGGGGCCATGGCACGACCCTCGGTGACATCAGGAAGAGAGCCTATAGTTGGATTAGCATCAACAGGCTTCCCCTACTGGTGGTTAACCCCTCCTCAGACTCACCCCTCTACGAGTGGGTGGAGTCTAATGTTCTGTGGTCCATTGCCTAAGCCAATACCTTCTCACATGCTGTAATCAATAAAGTTGTGGCCTTTTTTTAGCCCGTTAACCTTACATTCTGTGTCCACGTGTCTTTATTCCCCAAGCAGGGATCGGGTCCTTGAATCACAACCATCATTTGGGGAGGAGGGAAGTCACAGGCTCATGGAGCCAATTGTTTTGTTTTTGCAAAGTATGATGTTATGTACGAAAATATATGTAAAACCCAATAAAAATATTTTTTTAAAGTATTTTTAAAAAACCCAATCTAAATCAGCAGTAAACTAAAAAGAGATTAAAGCATGTCAACATCTATGTACCCGGGTGGGCATGTCTAAGCAAAAAATGTTTTCGTACAGTTTGGAAAGGTATAAATACAAATATAATACATTGGAATAAATTGAGATTCTCCATCATCTAAAATGATGATTGTAACTCAATTCCTTTGTTTGTTTGTTGTTTGTTTCAGATGCTGCCAGTTTGGATACCAATAGCTCATCTGAACAAATGACATTAAAACCATTAATAAGTTTATATTTCAATTGGATTGATCACGTATTGAAAAAAATCTTTATTATACCCAGGGCTTTTTTTCAGCCGGAACTTTCCAGAACTCAGTTCTGGCACCTCTCATTGCCATTATAAGAAGAGAACAAGGTAGGCATTTATGGAGAGTTCTGGTACATTTTTTTCTAGAAAAAATAGCACTGATTATACTTCCACCAATCAGCCGGCAGTTGGGGCATTCCAAATTTAAGTAGCTATTATGAAGGGAGCCAATTTAGCCATACGGTGGAATTTTTTTTATCCAATAAGAGAACCCATTGGTCAAAACTGGTGGATAAAGAAATCCATATTGTTCCTATAGGGGTATTGACATTAATAATAATAAAAAAGCTTTGATCTCTGAGTTGGCTTACTAATTCCTATACACTCAAATAATTTAGAATATGGAAAAAATGGACATTTTATCATGCTTGGTGAACATGTAAAAAAGCCAAAAATTATTGGATACAAATAGATGTATTGATATGGAGAATTTTGAAGACTAACTATCAACTGAAGCCAGAATTCTTCCTGCTGGAACTTATAGATAAACAGAAAAAGACTATGGAACTTTGCTTCAATATTTGATTATGACAGTGAGACTTTTAGATGCACAAAAATGGAAGGGCTCATCACTACCAACAATGGAAGAATGACTATTAAAGTTAACAGATTCAGCTGAGATGGAGAAACTGAAATGTTTAATGAGAGAAAAGTCATTGTTAACATTTATTAAAGAGTAGAAACCTCCCATATTTTTGCATGAAAAAGAAAACGAAATAATGACATTTGGATCTGAGGATGGAAGATAATGTTTGTTTATAAGAAGTGGCTTTTTAGGGTGTTATACTGGAGTGGTTGAAATGAATATTGTTTGTATACAGTGGTCAGACGAAGAAACAAAAGTTCTTTAATTTCTGAATTTTATTTCTCTCTCTCTCTTTCTATTTACCTGCTTTTCTTTCTCTCTTTTTTCTATGTTCTTATTGTATTTAGATTAATGTTTAAGATTTAGATTTTTTTTTAAAAAGGCTATTTGATATTAAGCTGATGATATATGAAATATTTGAGAGGGCCTGGCCCACCCAAAATTACTGGGCATTGCCATTCAAATGGTGTGTGTGCACCACATCTTGTGATCAATTGTGTGGTACAGGGCCCCAGTATTTTATTCAAGGTGTCACTCCTGCCTCTGGCCATACAAACAGAGCTCTATATGATGCATGTTCCCCCCAATGTCTCAGATGTGGTGGAAAATACTTCTCTTCCCTGCCTCTTACTTTCAAATTAAGAGTCAATTGACAGCCTCATCAGATTGTTTGTGGAAGAGGGAGGGATGTTATCTTATCCTTCACTTCAGGAAACAAAATATATTGGCCCAGTCCTGAGCTTAGATTGATAATCGCCATAATTTGTTGCTAATAATAATAATAATAATAATAATAATAATAATAATAATAATAATATGTTTGGACCATCCTGCCTTGCTCAACAATCTGGCTACCTACAGAGGTTGCCCCACAAATAACACACTGGAAGGACAGATCCTGAAGCTGAGACTCCAATACTTTGGCCACCTCATGAGAAGAGAAGATTCCCTGGAAAAGACCCTGATGTTGGGAAAGATGGAGGGCACAAAGAGAAGGGGACGACAGAGGACGAGATGGTTGGATAGTGTTCTCAAAGCTACCAGCATGAGTCTGATCAAACTGCGGGAGGCAGTGGAAGACAGGAGGGCCTGGCGTGCTCTGGTCCATGGGGTCATGAAGAGTCGGACACGACTAAACGACTAAACAACAACAACAGTAGTTCAAGCAAGAGGTTACTAGAGTATAGTCAACAGAAGTTAGGCTGCCCCTGTCCAGATAAATTCTAATCTGATGGAAGGCACACTGGGCCACTGAGGCTACTTGAGCCTCAGGCGACAGGAATGGTTCCAGAAGTACCCATAAATATGTTCCTGCTCCCACACAGAGAGTGTCTCCCCACCCAGAGCAAGTCACATCTCACCCACCCAGTCTAGGGAGTCACCTTGGGACTTGTGCTCCTTCTTAGCATCCCTTTTGAAAAAGTGCCCTGATGTTTTGCCTGACCTTGGCATCCCTCACCATCAGAAATGCTGTACGTCTCTTGGAGTCAAACATGTGCAGGCATGATCAGAAAGGAGTCTCTTGGTTTTAAGGCTTGATGTTATCAAGGCAACACAATTCCTCCTATCATGTTCAGTCCTGTATTATTAAATGGTGGGTTGGCCACTACGCTGGCCTAGGATGAATGAAAATGCTTTGAGTTCACAAGGGAAAGAGACGGAGCAGGTGGAAGCCTCATCTTGCTCGGCATCAGCCACCTTAGGTGTGGCTTCCTGAGCATTATCCTGGATGGCACCACAAGTTTTAGCCAGCTCTGTAGCTATACAGGAGAAGGCTTAAGGATATAGAGTGATGAAAAGAGCTCCTTTGGCGCTTAGGGATTCTACAGAAGGTTCATTATGCCATTTCTCATTTTCTCCTTCTCTGGGTGGGGAACCATGTTCAGCCTGAGGACTTCATTCCCTTCTGGATAACCTTCTGAGGGCCTTCTGCCAGTGGTGGGCGGGAGCAGAGGCAGAGCAATGAATGTAGGGTTGACCTTGGTGCAGTAGGCTAGTTTCTAGAAACTCACACGCCCTCCTCTACTGTCTTGGCATGCAAGAGGCAGTATCAGAGTACAAGGCCACATCTCAGACAGGGAAGCACTGAATGACTGAAGCAAGGGCCAGCGAGAGGTGTGGTCTGGGGAGAGTATGAGGGCCAAATAGAGTTACATTAGACACCCATTTGGGCACATTCCCCATCCTTGGGAGCTCTCTCGCTCTCTCCCCCTGGCCAAACAGATTGGGATATTTCAATAGTGGAAAAAGTAGATGAAAACCGAGGAAAGGAAAAGCTGATGGACTTCTTTGTCCAGAGGGTGTGTGGCTGGGGAGAGGGTGTGGTCTGTGCAGATTCCCAAGGGCTGCAAAGAGTGCCCTGGAGGGCCACATTTGGCCTGAGCCCCCCCCCCAAAATACATGTTTAAATATGCCCTCCTCAACTGCATACCCAATGCAACCTTACTGCTCGCACTGCCCTAAATTTGCTGATTTGAATTTTTTGAGGAACCTTAAACAAATGCTGAAGAACTTGAGAATCTGTCTGGAATAGTGTTCAAATCCAGGGTTCATATCCCCACTCAACCATGAGGCTCACTGGGTGACTTTTGCTTATGGAGATCGGCATCTTCAACACTTTCCGTTTCCTGGCAGCGAGTTGCCCTGCTCTTTGGTCATGCACGCTGGGAAGTTGGGGGAACATTCTCCTATATGAATAGTCTTCAACCTTTTCAGACCCAGGAGCCACCTTTGACCCCTCATATCATTGTAGTGTTGTTGTGGCCCAACTTGGATCAGGCTGTAAGCCATAATGGGTCCCAACTGAAGAACAATGCCCTAGATTGAGCCTTATTTGGATTGCAGAGAAACAGAGAAAGTTTTGTTTCATAAACACCCAATTTTGCTTTAACTGGTTTTTTGGGGAAACTGCCCTTTTTGCACCTACCCTTTTTAAATTTTTTTGTATTTCTAAGATCTCTTGATTCCATGGGCATGTTGATATCCTCCCTCTTGTGCATGCGTAGTGTTGTCTTGGCTACAAAATCTTCCATTGATGGATGTTGGGTCCATTATGTAATTGGCAGTACTGTTTTAATGCCACAAAGCATTCAGATGAGATGCAAAATCTTGCTTGAAGAATGTTTGACGACTTCAGATAAAAAGGTAAAGGGACCCCTGCCCATACGGGCCAGTCGTGTCCGACTCTAGGGTTGTGCGCCCATCTCACTCAAGAGGCCGGGGGCCAGCGCTATCCGGAGACGCTTCCGGGTCATGTGGCCAGCGTGACAAAGCTGCTCTGGCGAGCCGGCACCAGCGCAGCACACGGAAACGCCGTTTACCTTCCCGCTATAAAGCGGTACCTATTTATCTACTTGCACTTAGGGGTGCTTTCGAACTGCTAGGTGGGCAGGAGCTGGGACCGAACGACGGGAGCTCACCCCGCCGCGGGGATTCGAACCGCCAACCATGCGATCGGCAAGTCCAAGGCACTGAGGTTTTACCCACAGCGCCACCCGCGTCCCAAATACTCCCAGAAGACGACTTCAGATACTCACCACATAATGAAGAGGAAAAAGTTGTATGTCCTTGCATGGTTCTAAGGGCTGTAAAGAAGTATGGGAGCATCTTTAGGGAAGGCAAGATTTCAGAACTAAGTTTAGCACAGGGAGGAGGGAGACTGTGATCCTCCAAATGTTGTGGTCTCCAATTCCTATCAGCATCAGCCAACATGGCCAAAGGCCAGGGATGTTGGGATCTGAAGTCTCAGAACATTTGGAGGCTCATGTGTGCCTCATTTCTGGTTTAGCATGAGGGTTTTTAGGGTGTGTGGTTTTTTTTTAACTAGACCACTGGTGTATACGACTTATGAATGAATGAATGAAACTTTATTTGCATCAGCCATCGGCCATAGCAACAAGAGAACATTGCGATATACACAGAACAAAATTAAAAGATGATTATATAAAACACAGTTTAGGGTCCTGAATCAGCAGTCAAATAGTGGACCTTATCCTGATTGTCCCAGCTAAAAACCTTGCAACTGTTGCTGTCATCTGCTCCTCTTGATCTGCCAGGAGAAAAGACACTGCGGCAGTGGTTGGGTGACCCGGAATGGACAATAAAAGAGGGGTGATAATTTCATTCCTCAGGTCTTTATAAAGAGTGCAAGCCAGGAGGGCATGTGCCACTGATTTGGTGCTGCCATCTCCATAGGGACATAAGCGTTTTTCGTGTGGAATTTGTTGGAATCGTCCTTCAACTACAGCTGAGGGCAATACATTCAATATTGTGAGGGTAAAATCGCATCTATATTTTGAAATTGCTAGGTTATACAGATGGGGTGCCAGAGAATCGAAGTGGGAAGATGGAAACTGGTCATACCATGGGCAAAATTTCCTTACTGTGGCCAAGTTGTTCTGATGCTCGAAATCATTTAGGCATTGACAAATTAGACTGTTGCTTTACTGAAACCTACGGTGAGTAGCTTTTGTGGGGATAAACCACAAGAGTGAAGTTTTTGATAGACAATTTTAGACCAGGCACTCTTGTGCCAGTCTTGTAGCACTAGGGATATTAGACTGGGGGGGTTTGAGTTTAGCCGAAGCCAGAAGTTAAATGTCCTGTGCCAGATCCGTGACTTACGTGCTAACAGAGAGACAAAGAGTGGGGAATTTCTGGTCTCTCTCAGGTATGTGCTTCCCAGTGCTTGGGGGACTAGTCAGATCTAGGCAGATGATTCAAGTTCAGCTCAAGAACGAACATAGCACAAATTAACATAAACATCCATATTTTGCCCACCCTGGTTGTGCCCACTTTGAGGGCATGCACAGCCCATGGGGGAAAGGTGCAGTGTGCATGTATCCACTTGAAACATTTGCAGCTGCAGAAATTGACAACCTAGTTCAGAAACACATCCTGCGGAAAGACTCTGAAGGGAGTGAGTCTTGGACCGGCTACTTGCTGCATTCCATTGGTCTTTCTGCCTGTTTAAACCTAGAATCATAGAATCATAGAGTTGGAAGAGACCACAAGGGCCATCGAGTCCAACCCCCTGCCAAGCAGGAAACACCATCAGAGCACTCCTCACATATGGTTGTCAAGCCTCTGCTTAAAGACCCCCAAAGAAGGAGACTCCACCACACTCCTTGGCAGCAAATTCCACTGTCGAACAGCTCTTACTGTCAGGAAGTTCTTCCTAATGTTTAGGTGGAATCTTCTTTCTTGTAGTTTGGATCCATTGCTCCGTGTCCGCTTCTCTGGAGCAGCAGAAAACAACCTTTCTCCCTCCTCTATGTGACATCCTGAACATTTGCTCCTATATGATAACAAGAGTAGAGTACTGTGTCTCTGCAGTGCAGGCATGCCACCATGAACCGTGACAGATAGAACTCTGCATCCTAAATATTAACTGTATAGTACAGCTAGTCTTAGGTTTGGGCCGTAATAAGTCATAACTATAAATGAAGAGAAAAGAAGGTAACTCTGTGTGTGACCCGGAAGGTGAAAAGAGATTCCTGTGACTTGCTGCTATATTTAAAGCTGTTATGTACTGAGTTGAATAGGATCCAAAATGCAGCAGTCTGATTGGTCCTAGAACAATGCAGCAGTATGATTGGTCTGCAGGAGCCACCCAATCCAGCTCCAGATGGAAGAGAATTCACAACCTGATTGGCCTACAGTAGAATTCCGGAATTAGCCAATCACGTGCAGCCCATTGTGTAAATAATGTATATAAAGCAGATACTTTGAGGGGACTTTCATTCCTCCTCACCACTATGAGCTGAATAAAGAGCATGAAATCCACTCTTGACTCTGAGTATATTTCAAAAGCATTATCATACCACTTTAAACTGAAATGGTTTCCCTCAAATAATCATGGGAGCTGAAGTTTGTCAAGGGTGTGGATAGTTGTTAGGGGGCCCTATTCCCCTGAAAAGGTAAAGGGACCCCTGACCATTAGGTCCAGTCGTGGCCGACTCTGGGGTTGCGGCGCTCATCTTGCTTTATTGACCGAGGGAGCCAGCGTACAGCTTCCGGGTCATGTGGCCAGCATGACTAAGCTGCTTCTGGCAAACCAGAGCAGCGCATGGAATCGCTGTTTACCTTCCCGCCAGAGTGGTACCTATTTATCTACTTGCACTTTGACGTGCTTTCAAACTGCTAGGTTGGCAGGAGCTGGGACTGAGCAACAGAAGCTCACCCCGTCGCGGGGATTCGAACCACCGACCTTCTGATCGGCAAGTCCTAGGCTCAGTGGTTTAACCCACAGCGCCACCCGTGTCCCTCCTTATTCCCCTTACAGAGCTACAATTCTCAGAGTCAGTGCCTTTTTTCTAAAAAATATTTACGGGTACTCTCATTTTACTCAAGAAAACCACCATTTTATAGTTCAAATCAGGGAAAATAAATACAGTAAATGGACAAAAGTACAAAGATTCACAAAATGTTTGGGGGTATGCGTGGCCCTGCGTACCTCCAGGGGAAAAACAACAACACTGCTCAATCCCTCTTCCCAGAGAACTCTTGAAATTCTAACTCTGTGGGGGTGATCAGGGTCTTTTAGCAACTCTCAACACCTTCAGCTAACTACAGTCCCCAGGAAGTTTGGGGGAGAAGCCGTGGCTGTTTAAAGTTGTATGATACTGCTTTAAATGTTTCGTGAAAATGGGGCTAAAGAGTTTTGAGGCCAAGGGTGGTGGTGGTGGTTATGACTCAGAAAAACCTTCTTCGGAAAAGTGACCAAGTGGACAGAAAGAATGCGTTGTTAACTAGCCTCACATACCCGCCAACATTTATATGATGAAAATAGGGACGTCCCATTCCACAATGGTGATTTTACTATTTAGACCCCACACGTCTTATTGGGTTGCCCCAGCGCTCTGGACATCTTCCAACATGTATAAAAACATAATAAAACATTAAACATTTTTTTTAAAACTCCCCTATACAGGATTGCCTTCAGATGGCTCGGGGGTCGGATAACTCCAAACCCTCCAACATTTCTTTAATGAAAAAAAGGACGTCCTAAGGAAAAGCGGGACATTTCAGGATCAAATCAGAAACCAGGATGGCTTCTCTAAATCAGGGATGTCCCTGGAAAAATAGGGACATTTGGAGGGTTGTGGCCTCAGGGTTGGGACAGGCTCATCCACCTTTAGTCAGCAGGAGGTGGTTGTGGCAGCTTCTGTCCTTAGCAAACACATGCATAGTTTGTTCCATTGCAGATCTCATTTGCTGCAAAGTTATTAAAGTTGTGGCTTTACTTTACCCAAAGTCAGGTTATTTTATTTCTGAGTGTGAGTGCAATCAAACCGCAAGCTATTACCTGCCAAAATAGTTCCGAGTGTGAGCAGATAAGTGTGACTCAAAACATAGCCCTAAGACACATCAATTCCCCTCCCCCCGCTCCCATCATTGATTTTTGGGTACCACTATTAAGGGATGCAGTCTATTTATGCCACAGTGTAAACGCTGGCAGGCCAACCGACTAAGCATTGGGTTCAAAAGAAGACAAAAAACCATTTGTATAAAGACAGAAACAAAGTGATTACTTATGACATGTATTCCAGGACATAATTTGCTTCTTGTCAAGGGTGTAGACTGGTGTTACTGCATTTGCTTTGCTGTGGAGGTAGCCGATTCTGATCTAGGCTGCTCTCAAATTCTAAAACAAAATCATTAGGGGTTGTGTACTATGCTGCATGAATCATAGAATAATAGAATCATAGAGTTGGAAGAGACCACAAGGGCCATCGAGTCCAACCCCCTGCCAAGCAGGAAAAGTGAAGTTCCACTTGTATAATGAAACTTCCCCTTCATCTTTTGTCCCTGTGTGACTCCCAAATCTTCTATGGGAGACCCCAAGCCCTGTGGAGGGCATTTTAAAGTTGTGGGCAGCAGTGGAGATGAGAAGAAAGACAGGTTCCATTGCACAAATGGAGGTCTGTTGCAAAAGCAGCACATAAATGCTGTTTACACTGGAACCTCAGGTTATGAATGTGATCCATGCGGGAGGCATGTTTGCAACCCGCAGCACTGCGTCTGCGCACGCACGTGACATGATTTGGTGCTTCTGCACATGCGCTAAGAGAGATTTAGTGTTTCTGCGCATGCGCGAGCGCCAAAACCTGGAAGCAACCCGTTCCAGTACTTCCAGGTTTGGCACATCCGTAACCCGAAAGTGCACAACCTGCAGCGATTGCAACCCGAGGTATAACTGTACAGCCCTTAATCAATATTTTCCTGATATTTGCAGGTTGCATAATGGCATTTCTCAGCTGAAATTGATTTACGATGTATTGAACATAACGTGATTTTCATCTTCTTGTACGTTGCTCTTATTGGTTGTAGCTCTTATCACCATTTTACTATTTTGAATGTTTAAATGAATATGCTGAAATGAAGGATGCAAAAGAAGGAACCAATAAACATAAGACATATAAAAATCCAATTAAAAATCGACTGGGTGGAATCCAACCAACGCATCCCAGGAGTGCAAAGATTTCTGCTTGTGATTTGGGACTCCTGCCCCTCCCCCCCTCCAATGCATTCTGCTCGAATCTGCTATGTAGGGTTTGGGGCACCCCTAGTACAGATTTAGGAGATGTTCAGGGAGAAGAGAGTAGGGAAGTCCCATTGTAGATGCAAGAATCCTTACATTGATGCGTCAGTGAATTTGTGCTGCTTTGGATACAACCCATTGAAGTTCTCGCCGCATGTAAATTTGAAATGGAATACCCATGAAAGTCTTGGAAAGCGTGTGTTAGGCAACTTTGTATGTGAAGTGAATCAAATTTCTTCCCCCATCTCTAGTCTCTGTGTGGTACACATAGATCTGTTTAGTCCAGCTAACAAGCAAACAAATGAAAAGCAACAATTGTGGGTAGATAGACCTTGCATATCAGTGATGCTCTAGCATGAAGTAAAATATGTTGCTACCCAATGGCTCTATCTTTGCTAGTTTCTTCTCACATCACCATGGGCTCATGAGGAATGGAAGTGAGTAGAGACACTGCAGCTGGCAATTCCTCCTCTCCTCCTCACTGAACGACTTCTGTATTTTATTGCACACAAAACGTCAGTTTCCCTTTCCCATGTCTCACGTTCTCTAAAGGATATCACCCTAAAGGTGTGCAAATTACGGCTTCTGCAGAACATTGTTCATCCCGACGCATACTTAGATCTCTCTACGCAAGACCATTAATGGGTAGAGAATATATCTCTTGGTTAGCATCATCCGACATTGCGTTATCTCACCTTTGTGTCCCATAGCTTAAAGCCGTTTGCAGGAGGCAAACATGGTAGCGGTTAACATGAAAGAGATGCTAATGAGCAAGTATTGCATGGCAAGCAATTTCGACAAATTAAAAGCTATCTAATAGGTGTGTTGCATTTGGTGTTGAGCCGTTAGTGGAGAACTCATTGCTTGAAGGCAAGCCAAGCCCTTGATGAATATTTTGCCTTAATCTTCCCATTCCCAGGCAACCAAGCCCAGCTCTCCAAACACATATAAGGAGAAATATCCCACTCCCACATCACAGGGGGCTCTCGGTCTCCTCCAGTCTCCGCTCGGCTCTCCCTGCTTCGCAACTTTTGCCATCCTACCTTTCTCCATCCTCCCAAGGAGCCACAATGAGCCGGCAATTCAGTTCCAGATCGTTCTCAACAGGTGGAAGAAGGGGCTATTCTGTTTCTGGCAGTGGCTTTCGAATGGGCAGCGGCTCAACTTCCGTTGTTCCTGTTGGAGGAGTGGGAGCCTTCAGCGGTGGCTTTGGCAGCAGAAGTCTCTACAACCTTAATGGAAGCAGGCGGATATCCACGGGCCTAGTTTCTGGTGGTGGTGGTGGTGCTCACTTTGGAGGAGGCTTTGGTGCACGAAGTGTTGGGGGCGGTCTAGGATTCAGCAGTTTTAGCAGCGGTTATGGAGGTTATGGTGGTGGGGTAGGCTTTGGTGGTGGTCTTGGCATGGGCAGTCATGTTGGAGGCTTTGGTGGTGGTGGTGGATATGCCCTTGCAGGCCCTGCTCCCTGTCCAGCTCCGGGACGAATCCACAATGTCATTGTAAACAAGAGCCTATTGGCTCCTCTGCACATGGAGGTTGATCCTGACATCCAGAGGGTCCGGGTGCAAGAGAGGGAACAGATCAAGACCCTCAACAACAAATTTGCCTCTTTCATTGATAAGGTAAGATGGAACAGGGAGCAAGTTGTATTGCCAAAGGGGCGAAAGGAAGACAAAAATGACCTGTTGATATTCCAAAATAGGAAATGAAGTAACTTTTTCTCGCAATACAAGTGGTTAGAATGATGCTATTTCATGTATGGGTATCTTGGTGAACACAAAGCAGTCTAAGGGGGGAATAGCATCACTAGGCCTGAAGCAATAAAATGTTGGTTTTCAATTGCTTGTAATACTAGGGCTAGGGCAAATAACTTTAATCTATGGATGTAGGTTAAACACTAAGAAACTATGCAAGCATAGCTCAGCAGCAGAATTAGCTTCTTTAAGGGGATTGTAGAATATCCTTGTTGTTCAAAGCCTGGATAAGCAGCTGTCAAGGATGCTACAGATATGAGGAGGTAATTTTTGAGGATGAGATGAGTAGTTGGTTCCTTTTAACTCTGTGATTCTATCTACTTATACCTATGTAAAAAGATAAACTATTGAGTTTTGTAAGCTTCTAAAGATTCTATACATCATGCCATCTGGGCAATTTGGATGTTTATGAGCCATGAAGTCTGTGGACCATACCTTACTGTTGATCACATATGCTTAAAAGGCTGGTTCTATGTTTTGTGGATGCTTACATGTTTAGGACATTTAATATTAGCGTAACATGGAATGAGTAGAGCTCCCATTATCAGAGTATATGTGCAAGGACCTAAATTCTATCCACAGCATTTCTAGCACATGGGCTAGGAAAGATCTCTGACTGAGAAATTCAATAGTGATAATGCTATTCTAGTGTTCTAGGTAGCCTTGCAAGCAAATGTAGGACCAGCAACATCAGTTATATTGATTTATAAGCATCCATGAGGCACAAACCATTTTGATTCCTCAACAGACATTAATCTGCAGAGCAAGTCATTTGGGGCAAATATTTCATTGCTGCTTCTCAAAAGAGGATTTTGTGTTCCTAAAATTGAAATGCATCTGAGTAAATATAGCCCTGATGGATACACAGTAGAGCAGAAAATGGCTGGAATGAGTACACAGAACTCATTGCATCCATTTTATTGGTCCCCCCCCCCCCGAGGTTCAAATTTCCCACATGCAAGGTGATTTTGAGGACCAAACTACTTTTAAACATACATCTATTCCAAATGGAATGGAAATGAAATTTCATGAAGTCAACAGTTAGCAAGATTCCAGAACTTATCTTTTTGAATTTGGAAATGCTACAGATTCTGTGTTTGAAATTTGTCTTTGAGAGAGTTACATCATCATCATCATCATCATCATCACAGCAATAATACACATAAATCTTAAATCTTTGATTAGTTTTACAGCAGTAATGTCAAGGGTAAATTTTATGTTGTGAACAGCCCTGAGATTTACGGATGGCGGGCAGTACACAAATTTTGAAAAGAGAAAAGAAAAGGAAGAATTAAACCCAATCGCAAAGATACAAAGAACTGTGGATCCAGTACTGGGCTGGGGAAAGCTAGTGTCACATGATACTTCTGAAGTCACAATGTAGCTGAAGGCTCACTAAATTCCTCCGTGTTCAGCGTGATCATTTTCGTAGCTCTTCAATGTAGCCTTTAAGATGTGTTAATAATCTTCCAGATGGACAAATTCCAGCAATTTTAAAGGAGAATTAATGGCTCGCCTAGTTTAAAATTGTCTCTGACATTTACCCTTGTCAATTTCATGCCAAACACTCATTCAAAACATTCCCCTTTGGGAAGCTCGTTGCTTTCCAAAGCCTTGAGAAAGTTATCAAATGCTGGACACCTCCAGTTTGCCAGGAGAACGTCATTGTTTTCCCCTTTTAAAATGCAAATGGAGAAAGAGAGTGGAAGATTGCGTAACTGAGTAGGGCACTATCTATAGCTGTACTGGAATGCTATAATCATAATAATTTAATTCAAAGCTACTGAATAACCCCACTCTCTCCCCAAAATTTAAGGCTGCAGTCCTGTTCTCATTTCCCTAAGAGCAAGTCCCACTGGGCAGGCAGGCATAGGGTTCTGCTGTAATTAGACCTTTTAGCTATACAGTGGTACCTCGGGTTACAGACGCTTCAGGTTACAGACTCCACTAACCCAGAAATATTACCTCGGGTTAATAACTTTGCTTCAGGATGAGAACAGAAATCGTGCTCCAGCGGCGCGTCAGCAACAGGAGGCCCCATTAGCTAAAGTGGTGCTTCAGGTTAGGAACAGTTTCAGGTTAAGAACGGACCTCTGGAATGAATTAAGTAATTAACCCGAGGTACCACCGTACATTTTGATGAAGAAGAGACTATAAAAATGTATTGCAGCCACATGTGATAGCCCAGGCACTGAATTTAACAACTGATTAGCAAAATATAAATATTAGTGTTTTCAAAATGCAGGAATAGGTGGGGAATTCAATTCAGTTTGCACTTTCTGAATCAAGATGTGAACAGAAACACATCCTTTGGGATTTGGAATCCAGTTCTCCAGCCAATAATGTGTACAAAGAGCATATGCTAAGGTCTGGATGTACATGCAAATATTAATAAACATACAGAAATACATTGTATCAGGGGGAATTGTTTTGCAAAAATGTCTCTGTTAGGCAAATTGCACACAAAAATGTATATTCACACTAAATTCACACTAAAATGATGATGACTTTTCACTAGAATTTTTTACCGTATTTTTTGCTCTATAAGACTCACTTTTTCCCTCCTAAAAAGTAAGGGGAAATGTGTGTGCGTCTTATGGAGCGAATGCAGGCTGCACAGCTATCCCAGAAGCCAGAACAGCAAGAGGGATTGCTGCTTTCACTGCGCGGCGATCCCTCTTGCTCTTCTGGCTTCTAAGATTCAGAATATTTTTTTCTTGTTTTCCTCCTCCAAAAACTAGGTGTGTCTTGTGGTCTGGTGCGTCTTATACAGCGAAAAATACGGTAATTTTATTTCAAACTGATATGGAAATGCGAAGGACGGGGGAAAAGAAGAAATAAAAAGAAACTGAAATTTGCAGATTGGCCCATCCCTATTGAAATATTAGGCACAAATTTTCACAGATGTTGAACACAGATGTTTTATCATCTGTGTTTTTTGAAAAATTCAGGGCCACGTGTACATATATAAGTATTGAATTAATACAAAACCAGTTCAGGCTACTTCTTGTATGTCAATGTTGTTGTATTGTGGCTGCCATAGGTGGGATAGATCAGATATGGAGTCAGGGGCTGTGTGCATTCTTGTGCTGAAGGGGTAAATGGAGATCAAGTGAAGACAGTATTATGCTTCCTTGCCCTATCAGAAGAGGAATATGTAGCTTCTGGGGAGGGGTGTCATTTCCCTTATTGGTTTCCCAAAAAATATATTGGGATGATATTCTGGTCCTGTCTTCTCACATTAAATACGATGTGCACACTTAACACCCTCAAGGAACACAGGATGTGCTTCACGCATAGTTACGCAGAGGCCTGATTTATGCCATTGTGGTTTCATCCAAATGATTTCAGCCAGGTACTTGTTGCTCACCTGTGAGATGATATGGTGTCAGAAGCCTGCATGCAGCCCGTACCAATTATGGCCTGTTGTGGAATCAGATGTTAACTCGGATCACAGCTTTGGGATTAGGGTGCAGGCTACTAGTGTTTAATGTTAATCTGAATCCATGTTATGCATGGGATTCAGGTATCTCCTACCCCTCTGCCCAAAAAAAGGAAGATGGAAAGGCCTTATTTTAGACATAGCGTTATTTTCAAAGACCAGCAAACAGTCAGAACTTTCATGCAGTCTGCTCCTGTGCAGAACCTAAAACCTAAAAACACTCTCAATATAATTTCACACTTTTCAGCAGTTTCTCTGTACCTGTACTTCTTATAAGCAAAGTTTTCCTACTGCTTATGTCAGAATTAGGGGACTCGGGTGGCACTTTAAACCACAGAGCTTAGGACTTGCTGGTCAGAAGGTCGGCAGTTCGAATCCTGTTGCTCCGTCCCAGCTCCTGCCCACCTAGCAGTTTGAAATATTCACACATTACACTTTAGTACAAAGATATGGTCCATATGGGACGCGGGTGGCGCTGTGGGTTAAACCACAGAGCCTAGGACTTGCCGATCAGAAGGTCGGCGGTTTAAATCCCCGCGACGGGGTGAGCTCCCGTTGCTCGGTCCCTGCTCCTGCCAACCTAGCAGTTCAAAAGCACATCAAAGTGCAAGTAGATAAATAGGTACCACTCCGGCAGAAAGGTAAACGGCGTTTCCATGCGCTGCTCTGGTTCGCCAGAAGCGGCTTAGTCATGCTGGCCACATGACCCGGAAGCTGTACGCCGGCTCCCTTGGCCAATAAAGCAAGATGAGTGCCGCAACCCCAGAGTCGGTCACGACTGGACCTAATGGTCAGGGGGTCCCTTTACCTTTACGTCAGAATTACTTCCCTCCCCGTGCAAAGACGTCCAGGGCTCTGCGCTCTACTAGTGGGGAAAGGATCATCTTCAAGCAAGCTAGGGTTTCAGAGTCCCATGTTGGGAATAGTCTTGCAACTGTGCTACACTTGCACCAAGCTTCAAAAACCATTATCCCATTAATTCTTCCAACATCCCTTTAGGCTCAGCTCCTTATTACTATGTCTCTTGTTGTACAGATTAAGGAGCTGAAACTGTGAGATAGATAGTTTGCCCAAGGCCACCCACAGACTCCTTGGCAGAGTTCCAGTGTGCATTCAGTTCCCACAGTATAAAAGCCTGTATTCTGGAATAATTTGAGAGTTTGAATTACTGCTAGGAAATGGGTTTCTGTGCTTGATTTATATCTTGATAATAAAAAATACGTTTTAACTGAAAATCATTTATCAGCACCACCCAATTCCCCCTTTCCTACATTTTCACTCTCACTTTAGGGGCTCCGTGATCAAGAACGGATCATGCTCACACCCAAAATATACAAAGTGGCTTTCCTTTTATAACATAGAGTCCTTACTAGTTAGAAAAACATTTCTATTTTTTCACTTCCCCAAATGTACTGAGCAGATCTTCACTAAGAGCCCCTCCGGACTGGGCGGTTTTGTTGTTGTTGCTGCAGCAGCAAATATACTTAATTGTCATTCACAATAAAATTTTGAAAGTCACCATTTTCAAAAGTCACAGTTCCACCTTTTAGAACGCAATATTTCAAATATTGCTGAGTTATAAATTTATGCATGATTTCATTTCAGTTTTAATTGGCTTTTTAAAATGCACTGAAGGCTTTTTAAAATGCACTGAAGGGTAGACGAAAGATTGAAGGAAGCTATGCCTCCCTTGGTACTAATATATTGCGAGACAGGTATACCTGTGGTGGTATAGTCCTACCACACGAGTGTAATACCTTAGAATGTGCATGGCAGGTATTTAGTACAGGGCCAGAGACTCACCATCCTCTTTTTACATGATGTGCACTTATATCTGTGAATTGATTCTGGTCACAGCCACGCCTCGCCTTTAAAGTACGTGGTTTTCCTCAAGGAATTCTGGGAACCATAACCTCTAGTTTCATCTCTGCCCTTCCCTTGTTGTGTTCCAGGTGCGATTCCTTGAGCAACAGAACAAAGTGCTGGAGACCAAATGGGACTTGCTCTACCAGCAGGGCAGCCCAGCTCTGAGGGACAATCTTGAGCCGCTTTATGAGGCTTACATTGACACTCTCCGAAGGCAGCTTGACCACCTAGTCAACGATAAAAACCACCTGGACATTGAACTGAAGAACACGCAGGAGCTTGTAGAGGATTTCAAGAACAAGTATGTGGCAGAAAAGATGGCAGTGAGGGTGACAATGCCTCTTGCTTGCCTGCTTGGAGGACAAATAGATGTGTGTGTTGTGTGTGAGTGTGTGTGACTTTAGCCTGACTGAAATCGAGCCAACTTTACAAAAGTAAGAGTGACATCCATTATTCTGCCCACTTTTTTTTTTTTGCCTCTGGAAGGTTCTCTATGGGGAAATGTAGCCCTGTAGGCTGAAAAGCATTTCCCACCTCTCAACTTTTGGGAGGTCTCTTCCATTCATCATCAGTTAATTTCCCACAAGGATAGCATACTCCTCAACCATCCCAATTTGAGCAGGACATCCCAGAATTACAGAAGCCATCCTTGTTTCTGATTGGATCCTGGCATGTCCTGCTTTTTGGCCCAGCGCAGGAATTTGCGACCAAAAAGTGAACGTCTTGATTTTGCTCAGCAGGAAGTTGGAGGGTGTGAGATGGCTGTGATCCAGCAGAATGACCACTCCCCACATCAAATGGGGCGCCTTTTGCGTGGTCACACGCAGCTCCCCAGATCCCAGTGCGGCTCCCAGTTGCACGGGCTGGCTTCACCCTCCCCAACCTGGATACCTGGAGGTCTCTGCCTACCTCAGCCAATCACCCAATCCCTCCTGGGGAGGCGTTGCTAGGGGATTGGCCAGGTAGGGGGAGGGACTGCCCTGCCCACTCAACAGAAGGTGAATCTTACCTGAGAAGCGTCAGTTGGCTCCAGAGCTTCTCCCACCCTGCCCTCCCTCAGTTAAGCCTTCTTTTGCAGGTTAACCTTTTCTCCACAGGTACGCAGGTGCTGCTACGTCATGGTTGCTGTTGAAGGTCCAGAAAGGAATTTTCCTGCATTGGCAGGTTTTGCCTTTCCCGTAGCAAAATGGCACAACTTTGGCGGTTTCAGGCCTTGGGCGGAATCCTTTAGTCTATCTTCCTAAATGGGGTGTGTGTGTGTGAAGCGGTGACCCACGCCCCCCTTGCGGCGGTGATCCCAGGGTTCCCCGTTAAAGGGGCCTTGAGGGGAGGCATTGGCCATACACCAAGTGGTTGTCATTGCTCTCCCCTGTGATGGTGGCAAAATGGGGGGGGCGGGCTCTCTGCTTGAACATATGTTCTCCAGAGCCAGCCCAATCCCCACACATTCTGGATAACCCTGATGTCTCCCAGATCCCTGGCTGGGGACTGGGAAGGATAAACACCCAATGCTTGAGCCAAGGTCTCCCTACATCTGAAACGTAATAAAGTTGTGGCCAATTTTAATCCCATAGCACATTGTCTTGAGTCATTATTCCGCTTGGGGGTCGCCTGGGGTTGGGGGGGTCTCCACCTGTCCATGCAAAGCATATTCTCTTGGGATAAAGCAGTCTTCCAAAACATGGGGCTTCCTGTAACACTTTGAGTAAATCACTGTCTCATAGCCTCATCTGCCTCACAATGTTGTTATGAAGATATATACACTACTGGATAGCTCAGTTGGTTATAGTGTGGTGCTGATAACACCAAGGTTGCAGGTTCAGTCCCCATACGGGACACTGCATTGCAGGGGGTTGAACTAGATGACCCTCAGAGTCCCTTTCAACTGTATAATTCTATGATTCTATGCCTGTAAGGTTTGTATTTCATGCACTTAAATTATCATGCTGACAATAATTATTTCCCCCTTTCTAACAGATATGAAGATGAAATTAATAAACGTACAGCTTGTGAAAATGACTTTGTGGTGCTCAAAAAGGTAAGTGGCATTAGGAAAGTTTAAAACCAGAATGGCAGACCACTCTTATTTCCTATTTCTTATACACCCTGATCCTAAATATCTGTATTCGTGTATTCATCTGTGAATGTGCAAGAATAATGACTAAAGTCAGCACTTTTGCATTTTGTAGTTCCACTTGTGCAAAACCCAGACCTAAGCCATGGTTTGTGCCATTTGACTGGTGAAGCAGACAATAGTCAGAGCTGGCATGCAAAGTCACACACTTACTTTTCAGTTAATGTTTAAAATCATCTAAAGTTCAGCTTTGGGTGGATTTTGATTGTTAAATTCAATTTTGAGGAAGACTTTTGACAAAACAGAAGCCTAGCTGTTGAGGTTAGTTCTTAATCAACAGATTCACATCAGGGAATTCCACTTCACTTTGTTCCAGGGTGTATCACACCAATATGTTTTGGAGTTTGCCCCTAATATTGGGCCTTATTGCACACACACTCTGCTCTGCTTATGCTAACAGTGATTTTATGTTCACCCCTAAGGATGTGGATGGCTCCTATATGCACAAGATAGATCTGGGATCCAAGGCTGACTCCTTGACTCAGCACATCCAGTTCTTAAGAGCGCTCTTCGATGCGGTAAAGATTTTTATCTCCTTTTCTAACTGTATGGGAATGTATTACTAAACCAACTTCATCACCCAAAATGTGACAAATAACTACAGCCCCTTGAACAGACTAAACTACAGTCGTATCTTGGCTCCCAAATGCCTTGGGAGTTGAATGTTCTGGCTCCTGAATGATCGAAAACCGGAAGTGAGTGTTCTGGTTTTCGAATGTTTTTTTGGAAGCCGAACGTCTGGTGCAGCTTCCACTATTGGGATGCAATTGGAAGCCGTACCTTGGTTTTCAAACTTTTCAGAAGTTGAACGGACTTCCGGAATGGATTCCGTTCGACTTCCGAGGTACGCCTGTACTTCAACAAATTCATATCCACCTGCCAACCTATTCCCCAAGGACTTGACTTTATTCCAGTTTGTTAAAAACAAGCAAACATCCTAAACTGAACTTCTCTCTTCAAGCCAGTTATTCATTTTAGCACCAGCTAAACCAATTCCTGTTATTATGGCAGGGTGAGTGCCAGGGTCCTTGGTTGGGATGTGCACAGGCGGAAGAAGGGGTGTGTGGTGGGTACGGTCCGCCCCGGCTGTCACCACTGAGGGGGGTGACAAAATGCCACGCAGCACTCACCGCAGGGCCTGCAGTGCACCCGAGCCATGCGTCTCTCCTGGGAGAGACACGGTGGCTTGGGCGCACACAGGCTCCACACTGCCCAAACAGTCTGCCTTCTGCCTCCCCTCCAGCTGTAGGGCAGCTGAGGGGGAGGAGGTAGGCAGACTCTGCGGTGTGCCCTGCCCTTGCCCTGGCCCTATGGGCAGCTCACCCCGTCCCTGGGCACGCTGCCCCAGGCTCCTGAGAGGCTTCCTCTGCTGCTGGGGATGTGCTATGCTGTTATGTGCTCTGTGCATACAGGCTCATGAAGGCCAGGCTGTCAGGCACCAGGAGTCAGGGAAGAGTTTCCCCCTTTTGCAACAGCACCTTCAAGTGCAGTCTCTGCTTTCTCCCATAAGGATTTCTTACAGTATCTCTGATAGTGGTGTCTGCAAGCAAGGCTATTAATAAAATCCATTTCTTTTCAGCAACCACAGGTTTCAGTCCAGTTTGTAGGCTATCTTGAAAGTTCCTTTTAGTTGAAAGGAAGGATTAAAAATACCTTGGACAAATGAAGTCCAAGAAACCACAAGATGTAAAGACCAAGATATCACAAAAGTTTTTCAATTGATAATAAAAATTATTTCATAATCCCCACAGGAACTGACTCAGGTACAGGCACAGGTTAAAGACACCAATGTCGTCCTACAAATGGACAACAACAGAGATCTGGACCTGAACAGCATCATTGCTGAAGTGAGAGCTCAGTATGAAGATATTGCCAACAGGAGCAGAGCTGAGGCAGAGGCTTGGTACCAAAATAAGGTAAAATTTTGCTGTAACTCAGACACAAAGTGTTGCCAAAAACTGAAATTCAAAGGCCCTCCTGAATTTGAAAGTAGATTTTTGAACTGTTCCAAATCGTTCATTGGAATTCAAAGCTGAATTTAGCGCCCCATGTTAAATTTCAGAATACTTTATATTTGACAGTCAATAGTTGGCAATATTAAATTAAAAATATTAAATTATTTTTCAGAAATGTGTAAGATTTTATGGATATTAAGGTTTGAACAATATGAGTTCAAAAAATTATAATTTTAAATTGGCACTTTATTTTTCACATGGTGACTTATGGAACCACTAGTTTTCCCCCCATTAGCCAGTGCTCATCTTTTCAAGTGGTTGGGCTAAGTCTTTAGGAAAATGAAAAGAATAGTTTGTCACACAAAATAAATCCAAACTGATATAAAACTTTTGCAATATGAAAATTCTCTCTATTCTTATTTTCTTTTTTGAGCTCCGAAATTGCTAAACTATGATCCAGTTATAGCAACTGAGAAGCACAACAATTTGAGCAATAGTTTTTTTGACCTGATGTGGAGCATCTCTCCTCGCATCACTCTAATAATAGTTGACAGAACTATTTATGTTGGGCCAAAGCCATGGTTTCTTCCTGCCTCAACATCACCCTCCCCAGCTAGCTGGTGTTAATGTAGGAATGAAGTAACTACAATACCAATTCATAGGCATCACAGAATAGACAATGTTTATGATTGCCTACTTCACACATTGGGTGAGATTCAGCTAACAAAGCATGCCTGCAGAAGCTCATGCAATGACTTGCACTAGCACAATGGGGTTTTCCCTCCCCCCATTCCCTATGCTCCCCTAATTGGTTTAGGGGTGTCAGGAGAACCCCAAAAACAGCATGCAGGGGGAGATCATTCCATCAAGCCAGCAGAAATGCTTGTCTCAATGGAGCAATCAGTTTAGTGCCACATTGAATTCCTTCCATTAAGTATTTCCAAATGAGTCCATTCACAAGGACACAAATATTTCCTCCCATGTGTCTTTGCTGGCTTATACAGACAAGCTGAACAATATAACACAACATGATAGCCAATAACAATAGCACTAAACACTATCTATAGACTAATACAAATGATCAGAAATTGCAACCAAAGTCTCTAAATCTTCTTCACCAGTCACGGTAGAATAATTCAAAAGTTTGATATATACATAATCTGTCACCAAATATCGCCGGAACAGAGTTTCCGGATAACCAATCTGTTTTGTTCCATGCTTCATCAGCCAATCTTGATCAATTCTTTATCAGCCAGATTTGTATGAATTAATATGAGAAGGATGCAGTTCAACTTCTTAACAAGCCAATCTGACATGTAAGCAAATATAAACACTGTAGAAAATATGCTCTGGATCAGTGCTCATATGATACTGTAGTCACTGATGAAGAAGATTTCTGATCATTTGTATTAGTCTATAAATAGTGTTTAGTGCCATTGTTATTGGCCATCGTGTTGTGTTATGTTGTTCAGCTCATCTTTGTTGGCTTAAGCAGAAAATATTCACATATTACACTTTAGTACAAAGATATGGTCCATCTGGCCTTCCTGGTGTTATTGGACTCCAACAGTTTCCAGCTCAAGCAAGCATGACAAATTGGGAGGGGTGGTGGAAGTTGTAGTCCAACATTTGGATGGCCACACATCCCACATCCTTGGTTTAATACCATCCAGAACTTTATCTGTTTCCAACATCTGTGTAGAAATGCATCCATTATACCTTTCTTTGTAAAATTGCAACGATGTGTCCTTTCTAATCGATGCAACATGCTACCAGCTGAAATCTAACTGAGCACCAACTCCTTTATCTATGTCCATTTACAGACATGTACTTAGAAGAACTTGTTGACATGAGTTGCTTATGATGATTGCTATTTTGTTTTGTGGATATCAGTTCCAGGAACTCCAAACTACAGCTTTCAAACATGGCGATGACTTGAAATCCACCAAAGATGAGATCGCAGAGATGAGCCGGCTTGTCCAAAGACTTCGCTCTGAAATTGAAATTGTGCAGAAAGCTGTAAGACATAACTTTTCCCCCTTCCACATAGCCTGTAGGCAACCAACTGAGGCAGCTAGGGGCTTCATGAGGCTCAAGGTTCCTTCTCCTATAATATGCTGTATAAATCTATGAAAAGCTCAGCCCATCCTGGACAAGTTTTGAGCAAGTCACAAGATATCCAAACAATTCCTTCTGATCGCTCTTACTCAGTTTGTCAAGGACCTGTGCTGTTGCTATTTGTGTCTTATGCTTGTACATCCTGTTCTTCCTCCTAGGAGCTTAAAGCAGCTTATATATAGCTCACTATACAATTGTCGCTTCCACGCAACTCCCAGGTCCAGACCTGAATAACATGCCTTCAGACAGCTCTCATATGTTCTAACCCTCCTAACACCTTCCTCACCCCCAGGATTTAACCTGGGCTTACCATATGCAATTATCGATGATTGGGTGCATTTTTGGCTTATGAAAGGAGGTGGATTTAAGAAATAGCAGGGGCAGGAGGGAGTGGAGAGCCATGGAACACCATAAACCACAGGCAAGGCAATAAGTATTAAAGTTTCAGAGGGAAAGGTAGGTGAGGAGTAGGGATGTTTCAGGGCATCATTTCCCACTCTGCCCTGTATTTGTTGCATACAGTGCTGCTTCCGCTCTGCTGCAGTTCATCTTCTGCCAAAACCTACATTATTCATCTCACTGTCCACTGTGGCTTATATTACATAAATTATGTAATGACAGCATCCACCCCATTCATTTCAGTGCAAAGGAAATGCAATGAAAATAGTGGGGGGAATGCAATCAATTTTGTATTGTTCGTGGATTGAAAGCAACAACAGCAGTGAATGCCATCTGCATTCTCTGGATTAGTTTCCATTCCAGACATGAAACAAATAAGAGAACATTGTTGGCATTGGAATTATCTGACATCTCTAATGAGAAGTGACCAACAGCAGTTATGGCAAGACTGTTGCAATACCAGATGTCAAAAGCATCTCTTGAATGTTTGTGTGAGCAACTATAGTGTCAAAGTAAGATTTTGTAGATAGACTCAGTGGGTCGAGTTGGCAATAGCCAATAGAATGAAAGAAAGTTCCTAGCTGGCCTTCCCTTTGCATTTATTATTTATTATTATTATTTTGCCTCATTCCTTCCTACATACAGAGTACTTCTTTAGTCCTAACCTGTTCCTCATCCCTTATCCCATAAAGCAAAAAATTCACCTCTCGTTGTAACAAGCAACAGCATCACCAATGAAAGCAGCAATAATAATAATAATAATAATAATAATAATAATAATAATAATAATAAATTTTATTTATACCCCGCCCTCCCCAGCCAAAGCTGGGCTCGGGGCAGCTAACAACAATCAAAATAATCCAACATTCTAAAAACCTTTCACTATAAAAATTAATCAAAATCAAATTGATGGCAACCATTAAGCAAGATTCTGTGCAGATTGCCAGAGGAGGGAGTCAGGCTGCGCCCTGACCAAAGGCCTGGTGGAACAGCTCTGTCTTACAGGCCCTGCGGAAAGATGTCAGGTCCCGCAGGGCCCTAGTCTCTTGTGACAGAGCGTTCCACCAGATTGGAGCTGCGGCCGAGAAGGCCCTGGGCAGGGACAGGACTTAGGATATGTACACTACCCATCCAATAGACTGGTCAGCTTTGAGTGTTGCATGATGATGAAGAAAGTGGAAAGACCAATGGAAAGCAGAAAGCAAAACCTACTTATTTTACTGGATCCTGTATCGTAAAATGGATGTTAGCAGAGCCCACAAAATCTTTGATTAAGACATATCCGGATGCACAGTTGCCTAGGCAATTGCCGTCTTTGATACTCCCCCTTCCTTTCAGAATAGCGTTTGGGGGAAAGATGTAGGAAACCAACCCACATGATTAATAACTAATAACCAAAGGAGGCACTTCTCCATTTTTTATTTATTTTATTTTTTAGATTAATGGCCTGCAATCTTCCATAGCAGAATGTGAGCAGCGTGGGGAAATGGCCCTCAAAGATGCAAGGACAAAACTGGTCGACCTGCAGACTGCTCTGCACACGGCAAAGGACGAGCTGGCTCGTCTATTGCGGGACTACCAGGAACTGATGAATGTGAAGCTGTCCCTGGATGTTGAAATTGCTACATACAAGACACTGCTGGAGGGAGAGGAGATCAGGTAGGCATTGGGAAATCAGACATATCTGGCGGCATGTGGATCCAGGTGCAAAATATGTCTGCCATTTTGTGGCTGGATGTTTCGAATGGGACTCCTAGTTCTTTTTAGAATGTGGAACATAGGAGGCTGATTTATACTAAGATAGGTTCACCTATCTCAGAACTGCCTACACTGACCGACAGCAGCTCTCCAGGATTTCAGAATGGAGTCCGTCCCCAACAGTACCTGGAGCAAACAGGGATTGGATAGGCATATAAGGCGCATATTCTGTCACTGAGCTCCGCCCCTACCCTGTATCCAGTTCATGAAGCAGCCACTGCCTAGTAGCCCTTGGGGAGTTTCTTCAATGAGGAATGTGCTCTGTTGAATGTAAATCTGTTGAATTTTCAAGGACCACGCAATGTTCATTCTGCTGTTGTCAGGTGTTGTCACGTGCGGGAGGCACGTTCGCAACCCGCAGCATTCACAGCCTGAAGTGCTGCGTCTGCACACGTGCATGACGTGATTCATCGCATGCGCGTGACATCATTTTGTGTTTCTGCACATGCACGAACACCGGAACCCGGAAGTAACCCATTCTGGTACTTCCGGGTTCGGCGCGGTCTGCAACCTGAAAACACGCAACCCGCAGCGTTTGTAACCCGGGGTATGACTGTATTTCAGGATTTTTCTTAGAAGGGTTGTGGGAATGGGTGATTGGCTAATGGGTGTGGTGAACCTGTTGACGACTGTTGATTACGGTAATTGGTCTTACATGAAAAAGCAAGGGATGCTTGCTAAAGCTATTATTGGTCACTAGCTCTTTAAAAATCCCTTGCTTTTTCCTGTCAGACCAATTGCACTCATCAATCCTTCCCCTCCTTCTTATTATATATAAGGGTTTGGTGACTTCTGTCTCAGAGTACCTGAAGAAGTGTGCATACGCACAAAAGCTTATACCCAGAACAAACTTAGTTGGTCTCTAAGGTGCTATTGGAAGGATTCTTTTAAAGACTTTCTTAGGACAAATAGACTTGATTCTTTTAAGGGAGTTTCTTTGTAAGAGCTTTTTAACAATCTTTTTAAAGGATTTTTTTTATTTTGCATTGGTTTGTGTACACTGCCAGGGCCGTCTTTAGCATATGTGCCTCTGGGGTGCAAAGATCAGCCCAGCACCCCCAAATTTAGTTTAGCTGGCGCATTTTTGAGGAAATGGAAAACTAAAATCGTGTGCTGAAACGCATGTGTAGTAGAGCCCTAAATACTAAGTAGTTAGTCAATGAAAATGCCAACAATTAGCGAAAATAAACATTTTCTCGCTGGCACAAGATCCTTTGTGTTAGATGTACTGCTGACCCTGCTGACGCATAGCAGCTCAATTCAATACATAACATAATCTTAGGCAGCTTCAGCAGCAGGCGCCAGGTGCCTCCCAGAATTCGGCACCCAGGTGCTCTGCACTCCTCTACCCCCCGGGCCCTGTACACTGCTTAGATTTTTAAAAATCAAGATATATAAATTATATATACCCCCCCAATAGAATGAATGTAGGTAGATTCAAGTATTGGAGCTGGGCTGGGGAAGCAGTGGCCCTCCAAATTAGGAGGCACTGTTTTCTACTCCACCTTGTTTTTGTCACATGCAGCACTGTTTCCGTTTGCTGCAGTTTGACTTCTGCCCAAAGCTACATTATTCATCTCAGGGCTTATCCACACTTACCTTTCCTCCACTCTTAAATTGTGGTACAGCCCACAATTCAAAGCTCTGTGTCCCAGTCCCCCCCCCCTTTTGCTCCGGAGCTTTCCCCATGAAAACCCACTCTTGGATTCTTAATTGGAGCAAACATCCATCTGCGAAAAACCTGAATTAACATTTGCTCTGATAGAGCACTAAAGAGTGGGTTGGACTGCACCCCTGAACATTGACCATGCTGACTGGGGCTGATGGGAATTGTAGTCCAAAACATTTGAAGGGCAACAGGTTGAGGAAGGCTGAGCTAAATCAATCCCTATAACTAATGAAATTAACAAGCTGGCCTAGCATGGGTTGCTCTCACTTCAATAGGTTGTGTTTATCTTTTCAGGATGTCTGGAGAATTCTCAACCCCTGTTAACGTATGTAAGTATGTGCCATAGCATCTGACTAAGAAACAAGGCTCTTTGCTTGAGGGACAGAAGGACATCTCTAATATAATTTTCCTACTCCACAGCTGTGGTCAGCAGTTCTAGCACCATCAGTGGTGGTGGTGGAGGAGGAGGATATGGCCTTGGAGGCGGAAGCGGATACGGCCTTGGAGGAGGAAGCGGATATGGTGTCGGAGGTGCAACAGGAAGCGGATATGGCATCGGAGGAGGAAGTGGGATGAGCCTCGGCGGTGGAGGTGGCGGGAGCTGTGGACATGGCCATGTCAGTGTTGGAGGAGGAAGAGTCAGCAGAATTAGTACCGGAGGCAGTTTAAGCGGTTCCGGAAGCCTCACCGGTGGAGGATATGGCTATGGAGGAGGCAGTTCGAGTGTGAAGATCGTACATTCCTCTTCAAGCAAGAGAATAAGCAGCTAAGCTTTCCTTGCTCGCACCCTCCAAAAGTACGCACCATTCCTTGCTTCAAGAAAACAAAGATTCTTCCCCAATTATGTACATCTCCCTCAAAGCCCATAACACACACACACACCTACTGGTGATTTTCACCTGTATAACTTCCCCTTTAACAATGCAACAAGGAAAGTGCCAAATATTCAATTATTCTGTTTATGCCACTCTTTGAGTCATGATGAGAAATGTTAGCTGGTGCAGGCTGTAGATCGGAGAAGCCCAGGCTTGAATATGTAGGCATATTTTTTAAAAAAAGAAAGAAAGAAAATGAATTCCTAAATTAGTGTTAAGGAGGAGGGTTACTTGTTCAGCTTTCTCGCTGGCATGCTAGTTTTGTGTGGACAGGGAGGCTTTGTAATAAATGGGAAGCAGTTAAAAATGTGCTTGCTCTCCTCACCCAGGCAAAGGGTTGAAGTGGTACAGTACAGGAGAAATTGTACCATGCGACATGATTGTTCCAATAGTGTGGTGTCTTCAGCCCACTCCTCAGTCACAATAAGGTTGTAGACAGTTGCTTTCTCCTTGCGCTCTAGTTTTCTCTGTTGATACTTGATCTTCTCTGGGGTGCTTCTTCCAGAGCACTCTCATCCTTTTCGTTACAGTTGCATAATTCTGAAGCAAACTGGTGCATAGCCTTGTCCCAGAATTTCTCTTTTCTCACCTAAGTGGCTCCTCCCCAAGCCCATTTCGTGGCAAAGAAAAGGAATGTCCGGAAGCGAAATGAGAAATGAATAAATAAGGTGGTGCAAAACAACAGAAGTGCTTTCATAAACTCCCTTTAAAAATAATAACAATTGTGTTGTATATTCCATTTTAAAACACACAGTCTGTGTGTGTTTCCAAAGTTAGACGTTGCTAACAATAAGCTACAATTCAAGTATTCAACAATTTCATTGGCCGTCCCATGAGTCTGATGAAGTATGCTCTTGTCTATGGAAGCTTATACTGCAATAAATCTGTTAGCTTTTATGGTATACCAAGACTCCTTGTTGTTTTTACAGTTCAAAGCATTGGTATCTCTCTAGGCAACAGGTAGAAACGTGCTTACAGATCAGGCCCAGGAAGACTACTCTGGAGACGGCTCATGTCAGGCATGGCCAAACCTGGCCCTCCAGCTGTTTTGGGACTACAGTTCCCATCATCCCTGACCACTGGTCCTGTTAGCTAGGGATGATGGGAGTTGTAGTCCCAAAACAGCTGGAGGGCCAAGTTTGGCCATGCCTGGCTTATGTGAAGTACAAGGTACTTGTCATGTGTTCATGCTGCTCCAGTGGCGAGAGAGGGAGACATGTGAGAGAAATCAAAATGGACAGATACTCCCATCTCTAAAACCAGAGTGGAGCCAACATGGTGCCCTTCCGTTAGACTCCAAACTCCCACTGAACAAAGTGAATGCAAGCAATATTCAGGGATAAAGATTGGTGGAGCAGGTACATCCTAAGCCAGATAGGAGCTCAGTCAACGCTAATACCCACCTCATACACTGATGTAATGCCTATGTAAAGGAGGAATTTCAGAAGCTCAGTCAAAATCTGAAAATCAAAACAAACCTCTGCTGCAAGGACTGCTTACCGTATTCCGGTGTGGACATAAGCAGGCAGCTCATCTGTATGCCTTGCTCTGGAACTATTCAGCTGCCGTATTCAGAGCTAGGAAGGAATTTTCCTGCAGATGAATCAGGCTTGTCTGGGGTTTTTGCCTACCTCATAGCAATTGTCACAACTTTTGGCAAAAAAGGCATTGAGTTGGATTCTTAGTCAAGACCCAGGGGGTGGGTGGGTGCCCGACCCCCAGGTCCAGGATCAAATTCAGGATACCCCAGTAAAAAGGTATAGGGGTTGGGTTCTCCCCAAAGCCCCACATGGGGGACTGATGGGCCATAGAATATACCAAAATCACGACCCATTAGATTTGTGTCAGTGGGATATCCTTACCACCAGGTTCCACCCTGATGGAGGTATCAGCAAACAGTTGGTTTGGCTGATTCAAGATAAAGATCCAGTGCTGATGTCAAAGCCAATTTACACCTGGTCAATAAAGTTATGGCCATTTCAATCCCAAGCTGGTGCCATATGTTTTTCTCTCCCCCTCCTCCACCTCATATACAGTGGTACCTCGGTTTAAGTACTTAATTCGTTCCGGAGGTCCATTCTTAACCTGAAACTGTTCTTAACCTGAAGCACCACTTTAGCTAATGGGGGCCTCCTGCTGCCGCCACACCGCCGTCATGCGATTTCTGTTCTCATCCTGAAGCAAAGTTCTTAACCCGAGGTACTATTTCCGGGTTAGTGGAGTCTGTAACCTGAAGCGTATGTAACCCGAGGTACCACTGTATTTGGCCCCACTTCACTGTTGTCTGCAACTTTATTCTCAGCTCTGTGGTGTGAGAGGCCTAATTTTTGGCTCAAAATGTAAACATTTAAAAACATGGACTCTCTTTCTGCAGACCAGATAACACCACTCTCCAAACACACAGACACTGCTGCTTATTGCAATAAGTATATCCCTGCACTGAAGGGGGTTGGACTAGATGACTCTTCGGGTCCATTCCAACTCTACAGTTCTGTGATTCTACAGTGGGAAGGAAACCTCCATCTGCACCAGTGGAGGATTCCCTCCAGTAGGGGAAGAGACATAGCTCAGTGGCAGAGCATCTACTTTGCATACAGAAGATCCCAGGTTCAATCTCTGGCATCTCCAGGTAGGGCTCTGAATGTCCCCTGTCTGAAACCATGGGGAGGTGCTGCCAATCCATGTAGGCAATACTGAGCTAGATGGGCCAGTGGTGTAAGGCAGCTTTCTAAGTTCTTCCTGTGGTACATATAACAGGATCCTCTGCCATTTGCTATTCGAGCAGGTGGAGCTGTGGGCTAAACCACAGAGCCTAGGACTTGCTGATCAGAAGGTGGGAGGTTCAAAACCCCGTGACGGGATGAGCTCCTGTTGCTTGGTCCCCACTCCTGCCCACCTAGCATTTCGAAAGCACGTCAAAGTGCAAGTAAATAAATAGGTACCGCTCCGGCGGGAAGGTAAACAGCGTTTCCAAGCGCTGCTCTGGTTCGCCAGAAGCGGCTTAGTCATGTTGGCCCCATGACCTGGAAGCTGTATGCTAGCTCCCTTGGCCAGTAAAGCAAAATGAGAGCCACAACCCCAGAGTCGTCCACGACTGGACCTAATGGTCAGGGGTCCCTTTACCTTTTTACATAACAAAACAGTGTGCATGTTACTTACATTACGGCTGTGTTCAGCACTTTTACAAAAGGGATGTGTGTGGGGAAAAACAGCATCAGCATCATCTACAAGTACATAGAAGACAATGCCTTATAATCTAAATATGTCCCTGTTTCAGGAGGCCTCAATTAGTTATCTTATATGCATTTTGAAGATATCCATCATGGATTCTGTTTCATGCAAAAGGGCAGAATGATATATTTCTGTCATGCACTCTGGGATAGCTCAGCTGGTAGAGCATGAGATTCTTCATCTCAGGGTCATGGCTTTGAGTCCTACATTGGGCGAAAGATTCCTGCATTGCAGGAGGTTGGACTAGATGAGCCTTGTGATCCCTTCCAGCTCTACAGTTCTATGACTGTATGACCTGAGCCATCTTCCTGTGGTCAGGTTGTTTACCTCGTCCTAAACACCTGTCAGGTGAGATCACTGGACGGCCTGTTTTATGCTGACATTGTTTCCCCCCTGAATCATAGAATCATAGAGTTGGAAGAGACCACAAGGGCCATCGAGTCCAACCCCCTGCCAAGCAGGAAACACCATCAGAGCACTCCTGACATATGGTTGTCAAGCCTCTGCTTAAAGACCTCCAAAGAAGGAGACTCCACCACACTCCTTGGCAGCAAATTCCACTGTCAAACAGCTCTTACTGTCAGGAAGTTCTTCCTAATGTTTAGGTGGAATCTTCTTTCTTGTAGTTTGGATCCATTGCTCCGTGTCCGCTTCTCTGGAGCAGCAGAAAACAACCTTTCTCCCTCCTCTATGTGACATCCTTTGATATATTTGAACATGGCTATCATATCACCCCTTAACCTCCTCTTCTCCAGGCTAAACATGCCCAGCTCCCTTAGCTGTTCCTCATAAGGCATCGTTTCCAGGCCTTTGACCATTTTGGTTGCCCTCCTCTGGACACGTTCCAGTTTGTCAGTGTCCTTCTTGAACTGTGGTGCCCAGAACTGGACACAGTACTTCAGGTGAGGTCTGACCAGAGCAGAATACAGTGGCACTATTACTTCCCTTGATCTAGAGGCTATACTCCTATTGATGCAGCCCAGAATTGCATTGGCTTTTTTAGCTGCCGCGTCACACTGTTGGCTCATGGTCACCCTACTTCTGTACCTAAAACCTATGTGAGATATTTTGTGGCCTAATGGATAGCACACATTTCTGTGCGGGATGTGAAATATCTCAGCCTAGACTGATCCTTTTCCCCACATTCCACAATACCATGCAGAATACTCATGGACATGCTATGCCATCATGGTAGCTCAGAAAATACAGTGGTACCTCGGGTTAAGTACGTAATTTGTTCCGGAGGTCTGTACTTAATCTGAAACTGTTCTTAACCTGAAGCACCACTTTAGCTAATGGGGCCTCCCGTGCTGCTGCGCCGCCAGGGCACGATTTCTGTTCTCAACCTGAAGCAAAGTTCTTAACCTGAAGCACTTATTCCTGGGTTAGCGGAGTCTGTAACTTGAAGCGTATGTAACCTGAAGCGTATGTAAACCGCAGTACCACTGTAGTTAGAAGGGGGTTTCCAATGATAGGGATCAGCCAATTTATAAACATAGAACATGGCATGATTCGCCCAGTTTGGGATTTTGCAAGAGAATCATTCAGGTGGTGGCACCCCTTAACCTCCTCTTCTCCAGGCTAAACATGCCCAGCTCCCTTAGCCGTTCCTCATAAGGCATCGTTTCCAGGCCTTTGACCATTTCGGTTGCCCTCCTCTGGACCATTGACTTCATGGCTATGGTTCTTCTTTCCAAAAGCTGCTTTGTGGACCTATTTTGACTGGGCAAATGGGGTAGAAAGGCCTTGAACAAATCAACCAGCATGGGCCAACTGCAACAAAAGAGAATATTTCAGTGTTCCCAGGGAAATACTTGAGTGTGCAGAAAAACAACAATATTAGCTTCTAAAATTAGTTGATACATTTTATTCCTGCCACACACAGGGGCGTAGCGATGGGGGTGCGATAGGGGCGCTCCGCACCGGGTGCCACCACTGAAAGGGTGACAAATTCTGGGGGGCACTCACCATGGGGCCTGCAGCACGCCCGAGCCATGCGTCTCTTCTGGGAGAGATGCGGTGTCTCGGGCGCGCACACTTGTCTCAGACTCTGTCACTGCTTCTCAGCAGTGGTATCAGTCTTCTTGGCCAGCTGTGCTTCCTCTGGGAAGTACAACATTAATTATAGTGCTTGCTCTGCTTCTAGCACATTCCTCTTGCAGGACAAGACTTGGCATGGAGCACTGGAGCAAGCACTTGAGCCAAATAACTTCCTGCTGAAGATTAAGCCATTTGAAAATTAATTGAGTTAATTGTTCCCTCAGCTGCTACTTGGTCTGCAGGAAAGGCCTCTTATGCTTAGCTTTTCTGCTTATTTGCATGCTATGAATGGACGAAACACATAAGAGTTTGGATTTGATATCCCGCTTTATCACTACCCGAAGGAGTCTCAAAGCGGCTAACATTCTCCTTATCCTCCCACCCCCATAACAAACACTCTGTGAGGTGAGTGGGGCTGAGAGTCTTCAGAGAAGTGTGACTGGCCCAAGGTCACCTAGCAGCTGCATGTGGAGGAGCGGAGACGCGAACCCATTTCCCCAGATTACGGGATTACCGCTCCTAACCACTACACCACACTGGCTCTCATAGGGGGAAGGGCTTGGGATTGGGCTAAATTAAATTGTGCTGGTTGGGGGAGGTATTGAGTGCAGGACGCTATAAAGTTAATGCTTAAATTACTGCCTTTGAAGCATACCACAATGAAGTTTCAGAATAATAAAAAAAAGCATTTTGAGGAGTTATTTCACCTATGAGAAATCTGCATGAGATTTTTGTTTTCTCCCTGCAATTCCCTTCAGTTTTTTGTTGTTCTTTTGTTTTGCATCATGTTTTGGATCCAGTTCCTTGAGCAGCAGATGATGCTGTTGACCAAATGGGAAATGCTGCAGCAATGCCATAGGAGCCTTTGACTGGACTTAACCGTCCAGGGGTCCTTTATCTTTAGGGACAAGGGTGGCACTGTGGTCTAAACCACTGAGCCTCTTGGGCTTGCTGATCAGAAGGTCGGCGGTTCTAATCCCCATGATGGGGTGAGCTCCCGTTGCTCGGTCCCTGCTCCTGCCAACCTAGCAGTTCGTAAGCACGCCAAAAAGTGCAAGCAGATAAATAGGTACAGCTCTGGTGGGAAGGCAAACAGCGTTTCCATGCGCTGCTCTGGTTTTGAGTTTCCGTTGCACCAGAAGCAGCTTAGTCATGCTGGCCACATGACCCGGAAAAACTGTCTGCGGACAAACGCCGGCTTCCTCGGACAGTAAAGTGAGATGAGCGCCACAATCCCAGAGTTGTCTGCGACTGGACTTAACTGTCAGGGGTTTTACAGCAATATAGTCTGCAAAGTGTGAGCCTTCAAAGTACTGAATCGCTTTTCGCAGTCTTCTGCCCAAAACTTGAGGATGCAACTAAGCGGGGTGGAAGGACAGAAGGGACTGCTGTTATCAGAATCCCAGCTACTGCAAGTGGTTGTGGAACACCCAGCTACAAGGTTGAAGGATATAGTTAAAAAGGAACAAGCACTTTGGAAATTGCCTCAGACAATTGGAAAACTGGAGGTTATGCAAAACAATGGATAGCGTCTTGCTCTGAAGCTGCAATTTGTGGAGATATCTCAGGTGGCCTAGAAAACTCTGAGGGCATCTTCTATTGTTCTGCAATGCCACTCCCGACATAAAGAGGGGGTGGGGTTGCGGGCTCACGCCCACGTCAGCACCATCGCGGGGCTACGCAGCCCCGCGGGATTCCCCGGGATTCCCTCATTAGAATAGGTTCCCTCGGCCAGCCAATCGGCTGGCTCCGGGGGCGGTCCTTAGCCCCATAAAAGGTCGGGGCAGCCCCCGGCTCGCCCCTTTCTCTCTGGCTGCAGCAGCTGGTTTAGCTCCTTTCTCGTCGCATCGGCTCCGTTCGCGCTCCTATTCTTCGCGTCTCCGCTTTAGCTACACCCCGGCCCTCGGACTTCAGCCGCCCGAACCCTTACTTGGCTTGATCGCTCGGCACCGGCAGGGATCCATCCAATGCGAGCTGCCTCCGCGCTCGCCAGGTCGTATCCTTAGCGCTCTCGGGGTGAACGCCTTGGGAGGTGTTTTATTTTGCCGGTTTCCAGCGGTTCTCTACGATATCTCTCGGGCGGCTGCCCACGTGGCTCGCTACAGCCCGGATTGCCTGGGGAGCAGGGTCCGAGCTCAGTTCGGGGTTCCTGGGGGTTCCTGTTGACCCGTTCTTCTGCCTTGTTGGGAGCGATTAATTTTTCGTTTTCTTTTCTTTTGCTGCGATTTCCCTGCACGTTGTAGGTATTTGGGCTCCTTGAGTCGGGGGGGGGGCGCGCTGACTAGCGCTGTTGCGCGCAGTTATTGTGCCTTCTTGTTCATTTCCTGAGTTAGTTTATTCGGGCGACGCTCAGGGCTGCACGGTAGCGAGAGCTTCGGTGTTGCCACGGCTACGGGATCACGTGGGGCCGTCCCGGCGGCCATTTTGAGTGTGGCAGTGGGCGCCGCCATTTTGGTTGCATTAGGTCACCTTCTTCGTGGGCCTCGAGCGGCACGTTTCAGCAGCCATTTTGTCCGCCATTGTGGGAGTCTCCCACGTGTTTGCATAGGGCGCCGCCATCTTGATTCTGCCCTTTCGTGGTCCCGGCAGCCATCTTGGTTTAGGGAAACAGCGTCGGCCGGTTGTTACGAGATCATAGTACCACCCCCCAACATCGCTTAATGCCGGATTATTCCTTTTAATTCTGGGAACAGGAAGGGCACCTATCAGCGCAGTTTGTGTTTTCTAAAAAAAAAAAAAAAAAAATAGGGGGGAATCTGTCCCTGGGTTGAGCCTCACCCCCCCTTTTACTCAAGATCCCTTAGGCCGCATCTCCCTGTGCCGCGGCCAACGCTGGCAATTTCGCAGTGGGTTTTACCGTTACTATTGCATAACTAATAGCCTGTTCAGAAAAGAATAATAATTAATAATAAATAATTAAGTGAAAAAAAAAAATTCTGAATTAATTGTTAGGTTAAGGGATACATATCCGAATAATTGAATAATAACAACAGCAGTAATAATAAAACATATAATAAATAAATAGATAAATAAATAACTTGGTATAAACAGACAAACCCTTAAGAGTAGGAGCAGGAGAATCGGGTTCTCATATTAATACCCAAGTTGTTGGAACCCTCTGACGCAGTGTTAAAGCGGTTCATCAAATCCAAACTCATCTGCTCCTGCGCATTTTGAGGCAGGGATAGGCGGTTTATCAAATCCAAACCCTCCTGCTGCCTATATTAAAAGGTCGTGTGCCGTGACTGCTGACCGTCGTATTTCCCTTACCATTGACAATGGCAAACAGGGGCGCTGCCAGGTCGAATCAGGCAGCTGGGGCTCTACTTCCCACTGCGCAAGGCAACCCTCAAGCCTTAGTTCAACTTTTTACCGCTATCCAGAATTTCTATGCGCATTGTGGGCCCCAACCGGCCCCTACGGCAGCTATAGTGGAGCTGTCGCAAGACTGTATCCCCGACACTCCTTCTAGTCAACAGGACCTGGTCAGGCCCTCTACCTCCTCAGCGGGTCCTACCCGACAGGGTGGAGGCGCCACCAATCGCCCCCAAACACGCTTGCAAACCGCGCGGGCCCAGAATGATAGGTCTTCGGCCCAAAAGGCTAGGACCGCGCCACAGAAGCCTAAGGCTGCTGCAGGCAAGTCCAAGTCATCGCGGGCTGCCTCCCGGGCGCAGGCACAGGAGGATATCGGGGTACCTAGTGTCTTTCAGGAGTCTCAGCGGTGCCCATCAGAAGTGGCCTCTTCGGAGGAAGACCTGCCACTATTGTTCTGCAAGTCAGAGATATAGCTCTGGAAGGGTAGCGTTTTGCTCCAGATGGATTACCTGCTCTAGTGGTAGGACAGGTAGATCAGCACCTTGGTGGGAGTGAAGAATATGCTTCTCCCATTTTTGTAAGAGAGCATTTTTGTAGAAGTAGTGGATATGACACTAAAGGTAAAGAGAGCTCTGAGATACGTGTAGCTCTAGAAGTTCAGGTTGCATCTCCAAAGACAAGAGATACAATTGTATGCATGAGGAATGTGATTACAAAAGCTTAGGGAACTGCTGCAGGAAGAGTGTTTGGCTAGAAGATTGTAGAGATGAAGGAAGATTTTCGGGTAACTATGTTTGGCTCCAAACCTTCTGGAGATGAGCAGTTCTGGAAGTAAGAGACCCAGTTTTGGAAGTGGGAAGGGTAGATCTATAGGTATTAGTAGTTTAGAGCGGGGAATGAATAGCCCACCAGAATGTGGAAGTGGAGGGTTTCATTTTGGAACAGTTGACTGTGGTCAACTGAAGGTAAAGGACGTGCCTTCTGGCAAGGAACTACTGTGTGAGCATTGGGGTTCATGGAGTTACCTGGGCAGGGAAGATTGATTGTTAAACCATTCTGGAAACTGTAGGTTTGTAAGGGGCAAATGGTCTCCTAACAGCTCTCAGAACCCTTCACAGACGGATGGACACAGGTGGTGCTGTGGGTTAAACCACAGAGCCTAGGGCCTTGCCAATCAGAAGGTTGGCAGTTCAAATCCCCGCAATGGGGTGAGCTCCCGTTGCTCGGTCCCTGCTCCTGCCAACCTAGCAGTTTGAAAGCACATCAAGTGCAAGTAGATAAATATGTACCACTCTGGTGGGAAGGTAAACGGCGTTTCTGTGCGCTGCTCTGATTCGCCAGAAGCGGCTTAGTCATGCTGGCCACATGACCTGGAAGCTGTACGCTGGCTCCCTCGGCCAATAAAGCGAGATGAGCGCTGCAACCCCAGAGTTGTCCGTGACTGGTCCTAATGGTCAGGGGTCCCTTTACCCTTTACCTTTATGGATGTTTAAAGTGGCATGATATTGCTTTAAATGTATCATACAGATGGTTTCTATTGCACTGTTGCATCAAGAATATGTGGCAGAATACACCCACAAGAAAATACATCCGTCTGGAGAAGCCTGAAGTATATGGCAGACTGTACTCTTCTGAGTAACCATAAGAATATTCTATTCATCCAGCAAAAAATATTTCCTCTGTAGGTGTGTTTTTCTTCCGCCCGCCCACCTTAATAGATTCCTGTTCTTGAAATCTTTAGTAGCCCTAAGCAGTTGTCAAATTACAAGAGGCATATATTTAATGGGGCAAATTGCATCTTAGATGGAAAAGGATCCTCCCTGCAGAAGGTGGTGAGCCTGGCATTCCTCATGAACCCAATAAAATTAACGAATGCCTAAGTGAGGGGATTAACAAGGCAAATGAGTCTGGTCTAACTTTGCCACAGACACAGGGCTCAATAAATGCTGCCCGTTCTGTCTCAGAGGCAGACATGCCTTTTAAATGAAAGGGAGTTGGTTGCTGGATCAAGGCTGGAACAGAATCCCTGGGAGGTCCTTCCTCTTCTTGCCCCACAGTCATCAGACTTGGTGGCACCTCCAGAACAGGGCATGGTGATCTTTGGACGTGTCAGCTGGTCCAGAGGAATGTGATGAACAAGTGAATAGCCCAAGTGTATGGCCCCCTACAGACACCCACAAACCCACACACCCAAAATCAAAACAACCATCTCCTCCCACAAAGACATTAAACCTTTGTGCGAGTTTAACCATTTTTGAATGAGTTACTTACAAGGAGATGTCTGATCATGCAAGTATAGCTGTCTAGATCCAAATGCCAGAGGCAGCTGCTTTTATTCCAGCCTCACGGAATCCCCTTTCCTTCATTCTGTAGAACTGTGTGAACATAACACCACCAACCACATTTATAGCCTGCCTTTTCTCCGAAGCATTTAGGGAGGCATACATGACTCTCTCCCTGTCCCTTTTATCTGTACAACAAACCTGTGAGGTATGTTAGCCTGAAAGACAGTCGCTTATCCAAGGTCCCCAGTCTACCCATTCATGGCTGAGTGGGAATTTGAACTCTATCTCTGAGATCTTATTCCAGTAGTTTAACCACTACACTGGCTTTCACATCCTTTCTTTCCCTCCATTCCCTTCTCAGGAAAATGTCTGTCTACCCCTTGACCATATACAATAAGATACATGAAAGCATTAAGTGGGAAGTGAGAGTTTCATTTATTGCCATCATGGATGTTTGCACTTTGCAAGCTGGTTTCTGTCTGTCATCTGTGTAAAAAGGTAAAGGACGCCTGACCGTTAAGGCCAGACACGGACAACTGTGGGGTTGCGGCGCTCATCTCGCTTTAGTGGCCGAGGGAGCCAGTGTTTGTCCATGGACAGCTTCCGGGTCATGTGGCCAGCACTTCTGGTGAACCAGAGCAGTGCACGGAAACAGCATTTACCTTCCCGCCGGAGTGGTACCTATTTATCTACTTGCACTTTGAGGTGCTTTCGAACTGCTAGGTTGGCAGGAGCAGGGACCAAGCAATGGGAGCTCACCCCATCGTGGGGATTTGAACCGCCAACCTTCTGATCGGCAAGTCCTAGGCTCTGTGGTTTAGACCACAGCGCCACCCGCGTCCCTTGCCATTTGTGTACAACAGCACTTGTCTCCTTGCAAACTGCTTGTCTCAGAAATACTGATGGTATTTCTCATTTAAGCCAGCAAATGACTCACTTGCTGGGTTGTAGCTTAGCCTTGATGCTTTCTTCAGCTCCACCACTGCAGGCTGCTTGCCTGGTTTCATATTTACTCAAAGGTCCAGACCTTAACTAGCATTCCAGTCCTGAAAAGTAGCTGAGTGACCAAGAACTGCTAGAGGCTGGGCTATTCCAAATTAAAAAAATGATTATGAGGCATGTGAACCACAACTCTTGCTGTCCTTGCTGAGCGCGAGGCAGCAGAGCCAGTGGCTTCAATTAGAATGCTTCTTACTGACAGATGTACAGCTGCTGGCATTTTGCCACACATGAAGAAATATGTTAAATCCAGGACGACAAATCAACATACTACAATGCAGGCAGTTTTCCAGGCCTTGATGAGGAGAATGGAACTGCTACTGCGGGGGCTCTCTCCACTAACTCTCCTGCAGGATCATCTGGTGTACAGACTACCTCAGAAGGTGCTGGACTCTCCTGCAATGGAAGTTTTAAAGCAGAGGTTGGGTGTCCATCTGCCATGGGCGCTTTAGTTGAGATTCCTTCATTGGGTTGGGTTAGATGACCCACACAATTCTATGGTTCTATGATTCCATTGTATGCATGAGTGGGTGTAAATGCAGCTGGTGAGATTCCTGCCAGCAGGATCTAGTGTAATGCCTCAAAATGGAGCAATGGGGGGGGGGGCAGGACAAAGTTTGACTGGGTCTATTGGATCAGGAGCCGGCCCCATTGCCATCACATGACAGCATTTCTGATGGTTTGTTGTTCTTCATTTCTATGAATTTCTGCCTGGATGATGCTAATGGTTCTCTTCATTTCTTGTCTTGTCTTGTCTTGTCATTAATTCTGTCTCAGTACAACAACACCATCCCAGTACAGTGGAACCTCTACTTACCACCATAATCTGTTCCGGTGGCCCGTCCTTTAGGTGAAGTGGGTTGCTGATAGAAGCGCCGTTGTGCGCATGTGCAGACGGCGGCAGCCGCTTCTGCGCATGTGCAAATGGCAGAAGCTGCTTCTAAGCGTGCATGAATCACAGCAAACCCGGTATTTACTTCCGGGTTTGCCGCAGTCACGACTTGGATTGGGCCCAAGTAGAGACGGTCGTAAGTAGAGGTTCTATTGCACAATGATACCTTGGTTTACAACGATAATCCGTTCCGGAGGTCTGGTTGTAAACCAAAACAGGTTGTAACCCAAGGCGCGCTTTCACCAATGGGGCCTCCCCCCAAAAATGGGTTGTAATCCAAAAAAAGGGACACACACTTCCGGGTTTGATGTGGTTGTAATCCAAAATGGTTGCAAACCAGGTACCACTGTATTAGAAACATCTTCTGAACAGATAAGGGTGATAGTAACAACAATCATGCTTCAGGTTTTATATTTGTCAGGGAACTGCCATCAGTGTCCGAGGGAGAGAGCAAGCTCCGAAGGGATCCGAGAGAGCGTCCCGGGAGTGGGAGAGGCAGCCCATCTTCTGGGGGAGAGAATCAGTGTAGCTCCAGTGGAGAAGGGGGGGAGATGGGGGGATCGGCGAGGCGATCCCATGACTCCATGCCGGGGACCAGCGGGGAGAGAATGGGTCCTCCGCTGCCCACGCCCTCCTTGCGCAGAAGGCTTCCGTGCAGGGAGAGTAGGCGGAGACTGGGCGTCAAAGAACTTCTTTGCTGGAAGAAGTTTAAGAAACGCCCACTGACGGATTCTGCCAGCGATTGAGACGGTCACGGGCGAGTGGCTGCCCGGACAGGAAAGGTTCACTCAGGCAACCCAGCCAGACGTTGGGACAAGCTTACGCACGAGCAACCCCTAGAACCACTACAATATTATATTCTCCCCCCAAAACACAGGCACTGTTGCAATAATCATCACAACAACACTGTAAGCTATACAGAAGCAGGGAGAAGAGTATCTTCATGTTTTCATAATTTTCTAGCCAACCAGCTGGCTCCACTCACTGATCTGTTCAGGCTATAAATAATAAAAGGGTAGATGTGCCAGCTGTGCATGTTAAAGGCACAATCATTTGATTTAAAATGGAATGGCTTTTTGAGATGTGTCAATAATAATGAGCAACAAAAATAGTAGGCATGAGAAGTAGTCTTGATTTACGCCCTCCCCCAGTGGCGTAGCGTGGGGGGTGCAGGGGGGGCCGGCCGCACCGGGCGCAACATCTGGGGGGGGGGGCGCTCGGACTTGCAGCTCTCTACCCCTACCTGGCTCACTCACTCTCTCTCACTGCAGTGCTGGCTGTGCGAATCCGATCCGAGCCGCCGGGTCGCCGCCCACTGTGGAGGGGAGGGTGCCAGGCGTGCGGTGCGGTGCGGAGAGAGAGCGAGGGACTATCTGGGGGAGGGACAGTGCAGCGGGGGGGGGGCGCAAATTACTTGCCTTGCCCCGGGTGCTGACAACCCACGCTACGCCACTGCCCTCCCCCCCCCCATGTAATCCTGATTATGTCAGAGGTGGGCAACCTGGGTGCATTATAGCACAGTTGGACTCCAACTCTCATCAGCTGTAGTCCAGTAAGGACTGGAGGGTCTCAGGTTACCCATACCTGTTACATATCTTAGAGAGGACTTTTACACCTCGTTTTTTATGATTTTAGTTCTGAATTTCAAAAGTTTGCAAAACGATACATACATTTCAAATACACATCCGTTTCACATTTGACTTCCCCTCCATGGTTTCCCTTGTAATTTCTAAATTTGTTGCATATCATAAATATTCTGTCTTTTCCAAATTGCACTCCAATAAATCTTCAACTGCTGTTCTTCATTCAAATCCTACCTGCATGTTTACAATAATTCTTTAAATACAGTATTTTTTGCTCTATAAGACTCACTTTTTCCCTCCTAAAAAGTAAGGGGAAATTTGTGTGTGTCTTATGGAGCGAATGCAGGCTGCACAGCTATCACAGAAGCCAGAACAGCAAGAGGGGTTGCTGCTTTCACTGCGCAGAGATCCCTCTTGCTGTTCTGGCTTCTGAGATTCAGAATATTTTTTTTTCTTGTTTTCCTCCTCCAAAAACTAGGTGCGTCTTGTGGTCTGGTGCGTCTTATAGAGCGAAAAATACTGTATTCAACAAAAGGTTTCCACTCCGCCTTAAAGTCTGCCTCTTCTTGATCTCTTGATAGTTAAATTTGCTAATTCAGCGTATTCCATCAGTTTTAGCTGCCACAATTCTTTAGTACGTATCGCCTGATTTTGCCATTTTTGTGCATTTAAGTGCGAGCCTCCGCAGTGTGGCGCCCAGTGCCAGTCATACTTCGTTGCGTTTGTTGACTGAACAAAAAAGTTTCGTGAGCCTATTTATTTATTTATTTATTGTGAAACTCATATTTTGTCATTTTGTCACACACACCCCTCAGTGATGACACCCGGGGCAGCCCGCACCCACCACAGCCCCCTTCCTTCGCCGCTGCATGGAAGATGGGGCAGGATGGTGGCATCTGCATGAGGCAAATTGCAAAGGGCCTTCCTGAAGCCATTTAGCTTGAGCCTAATTTCCTTATGGAAAACAGATTAATTAGATAACACAACATCATCACCCAGCTGCTTGCAAGCCAAGCGACTTCTCCCCATTTCAGATTACTTCATTGGCATAAGGTTCTCTTTCTTTGATGTCTCCTTTTGTATGCATGTTGAAAAATGCATTTCATTTGCCATTTATGACTTCCAAGTCAACCAGTCCCATGGATTAAATTGATTGCTACCTTGAGGCCAAGCCCATCTTATTAAAGGTATATAAAGCCTAAACTTCCAGTGGACATGTGAAAAGGGGTTCCATTCTCTTCCCCTCTCTCTGGGACATCTGGTTGCAGCTCACCTTTGCTTCGATAATCTCTGTCCCATCTCTGAATAAGCCATCATGAGCCGGCAGTGCTTCAGTTCCCGTTCCCTTAATGGAAGACGGCTATCATCTGGCTCGGCCATCAGCAGTGGATTTAGGGGTGGCAACAGTCTGTCTTCCATCTGCTACACCGGAGCAGGCAGATGTGGTGGCTACAGCAGTATAAGCCACTATAATATCGGCCGTAGCAGAAGACTTTCTGGTGGAAGCCTTGGTGGATACGGAGGAAGTTCTGGTGGATACAGTGCAGGCTTTAGGGACTTCAGTGGTTTGGGCTATGGTCCTAGGCCACTGGGCTATGGTTTTGGGCATGTAGGTTATGGTGCTGGCATTGGCAGGCCTGGAGGCTTCAGTAGTCGAAGTGCAGGGGCCTATGGCACAGCTGGAGGAGTCGGCAGCCAAAGCCTTGGAGGCTACGGTGGCGATGGAAGTGGTAGCTACAGATATGGTGGCTTCAGCAGCCGAAGTTTTGGTGGTGTTTGTGGCAGAGGCTATAGGACAGTTGGCTTTGGCATCCCGAGTCTGGGTGGTGGTGTGTATGGCAGCAGAAGCATTATTTGTGGCCGTCCTGTTTGTGGGGGTTTGGGCTATGAGCCCATTGGCCGTTTTGGTGACAGCAGGGGGATCCAGTCGGTCAGGGTCAATACAAACCTCTTGAGGCCCCTTTGCATACAGGTTGATCCAGAGATCTCTAGAGTGAAGGTGGAGGAGCGAGAGCAAATCAAATGCCTCAATGACAAGTTTGCCTGCTTCATCGATAAGGTGAGATTGTATGGTGAGCCTGCTCTGTTTGAGTTAGCCTCTTGTGAAGAGACAGAGAGATCTTTTACTTTTCAAAGAGCTTCTAGTAGTTTTTGTGTCTGGGATTAAATGGGGAAATGCAAGGATGTATAACCGTTTGGACTGCATGTTTAGTTTCCGAGTTACTCAACTTATGATTACATTTTTCCTTGCCTTTTAAAAACATCTTTCATTTCTAGGCCTGTCAATCTATGAAATAAAACTGACTAATCAACTATGTTTATTAACTAATCAACTAATCAAAATGTTTATTTAAATATTAATTATTTAAATAGTTTTGCATATAACTAAAAAATACAGGCATTTTAGAGCATTAAAGGGCTGTGAGATAATGTCCACACTACAGTAACACACCAGAACCAAAACAGCCCTTATTAACAAAAGTGATTCTAATGCCTCCAAACTGATTTAAATTGGCCTGCATTGGTTATTTTATTTCTTTTTTAAGATGTATATTGTGTATGGTGTTGGAATGGGTCACAACAAGCAAGATAAAGAGATAAAACAGAGTTTAAAACAAAAATCCACCAAACGTAATAGTCCTTCAATCTGGACATACTATCATAAAAGGCTTGCAAGAAGAAAGCAAGCTTTTATTGGGTGCCAAAATACATACAAAGCAGAAGTCAGACAGAGCTCAGAGGGGAGAATATTCCACAGGTGGGGTGCTACTGGGCAAGACTGCATGGGGAATGGCATTCCTTCAGGCACTCAGACCCCGAGTCATTTAGGGTTTTGCATATTGTACTGGTGACTAATAGGCATCTAGCACTAATATTTAAGAACTGGTGTCATAAGATCCCTTGCAAATGTGCCTGATGATCATCTGGCTGCTGCATTCAGAACTAGTTATAATCTCCAGACGGTCTACATGGGTAGACCCTTGTACAATGCATTTCAGTAATCCAACTGTGAGATTTACCAGGGCATGGATAAAATAGGCTAGAATCCTAGTGCGAAACCCTGAAGAACCAAACTGTGCAGATTCCTAAAATCCTGACCAGTAGCCTCTTGGAGACTGCGTGAAAACAGGCAAGTTGCAGCACAGCACTCAGCAGTGGCCAGCACAACTCATGGCCAGAATGAGCAAGAGGGAGTTTAGCTGTGAGTTGAGCCACATTGCTGGATGCTCTGCATCCTCCAACTTCTTTCCTATGGTCTATGGACGCAGGTGGTGCTGTGGTCTAAACCACAGAGTCTAGGCTTGCTGATCAGAAGGTCGGCGGTTCGAATCCCCGTGATGGGGTGAGCTCTCGTTGCTCGCTCCCTGCTCCTGCCAACCTAGGAGTTCGAAAGCACGTCAAAGTGCAAGTAGATAAATAGGTACTGCTCTGGTGGGAAGGTAAACAATGTTTCTGTGTGCTGCTTTGGTTTCACCAGAAGCGGCTTAGTCGTGCTGGCCACATGACCCAGAAAAACTGTCTGCAGACAAATGCCAGCTCCCTCGGCCTGTAAAGTGAGCTGAGCACTGCAACCCCAGAGTCGTCTGTGACTGGACTTAACTGTCAGGGGTCCTTTACCTTTTTACCAAGCAGGGCCTCCTTCTCCAGCTGCTTTAAAGCAAGAGGTCCATGGAAGCAAATAAATCCCTCTGGGTTTTCACATGCATTGAGTGTGTGGGTGCAAATGGCTGCCCCCTTTTCTTGGCTGCTCTAACTTATGGAGGTGATGGAAATGCATCATTTCCAGCTGCCTTATAAAAACCCAGTGGGGTCTCAAAATTTCAGTAGCACCCTTCGCATTGCCAAAAATCAGTGTCTCCCACCTCTCATCTTCCATTCTACATGACAGCACTGCCTGCAGCGCCCCCAGTGCAACCAAACTGGTCATGCTCTCCTAAATCTGCCTCGGACAAACCTCACCCAACCCAGTTTTGTCTTTGCAAACAGACAACAGCTCTCTAGGGGTTCAGACAGGGGAGACTCCCAGCCCTATTGGGAGGTGCTAGGAAAATGAACCTGGGACCTTCTGCTTGGGAAAAAAAAATGCTGTACCACTGTCCTGTGGCCCTTCCCCAATTCTATTTAAGCAGAAATGGACTGAACTCTTTCAGACCCTTTGGAATTTAAACTTGAAAATCATTTTGTGTGTGTGTGTGTAATATTAAACAATTTATACTCCACTCTGTGTATTTTGATGTTTCCTTTGGATGAATTTGAACTGGGAACTGAATGTGAACCAAACTAGTTTCTTTAGTAAAGCGACAAATGTGAACTGGACTTATTTATTTATTATTATTTTTAATGGACTTTCCAAGCTCTGGTTCTGTGTGGCTTGCTCCCAGGCCAAACCTTAACTTGATTAACAATTAAATTGATTATGACTGAACGCTTAGATAAAACGTGCTTGGGAGTAAGCCCCATTCAACAATAGGAGGGCAAACTGTCGATTCTGAGTCAATAAACATAGGATTGCACTATAAGGCTTGCAGCTCTGTCTATTTGCAAACCATTCTTTTCCCCAATGACAGATTTAAATGCTCTTGTTCCATAGCTTGTCACTGTATACTTAAAAGTAGTCATTTCTTCTCCGATAGCATTCCCTAAGCAATTAGCTGTACTGCATAGTATACTACCCATCAACTCAGTTCCTGGGAACCACAAGTGGGAGAATGGTGTTACACACAAGGTACTGCTTGTGGGTTTCCCACAGACATCTGGCTAGCTACTGTGAGAACGGAACAATGGACTACAATGGGCCTTTGGCTTGATCCAGCAGAGCTCTTTATGTTCCTAGATAATTGTGGGTTTACTCTGTTTCTTCATTGTGAACTCAACTCTTCTGTTTGCTTTAGAAATGCATGAAATGCCAATGCCTGGTTCTGGCAAAACAGCCCAACCCACTGGATTCAAGAACTGAGGAGGAGATTTTTCTCCACCTAATAAGTTCCTGTGTTTAGTAGACTATCACCATGGCTCCATTTTAATTGCAGGTGAGGCACTTGGAGCAGCAAAACAAGCTTTTGGAAACCAAATGGAATTGCCTGCAGCAACAGGGGCCTGTTGAGAAGAAAACCATTGACCACCTGTTTGAGAACTACATTGCAACCTTGAGGAGGCAGCTGGATCTTTTGCTGAATGAGCGGGAGCAGCTGCAATGCGAGCAAGCTAAATTCCAGGATGTGGTTGAAGAGTATAAATGCAGGTAAATGGTTTGCGTGCTGAGATCCCCCAAACACCCCTAGCCCAATAACTCACACATCATACATTAATTTTTGTTTAAGGTTTTTGGCATAATTTTGGCCGCAACTTTATTCAACATACAAATTGTGAGTGGTTGCTTAGGCATTGGTTATGACTATCTGTCCCCCCCCCCCCCCGCCTTGGGGACAGCACTGACTCCCGGATTCCAGCGGAAGCCAGTGTGGAGGAACAAGATCGGGGATAACTGGAGCTGCGACACAGACCCTCAGCTTCTCCCCGCATGCTCCCAGGGGCTTACGCGGTCCAAACCCGATTCCAGGGGTTTGGACGAAAGGATGGTAAGCCCCTGAATTCCTTTAACGGAATTCCCGTGCAGCAGCAGCTCTGGGGGGGCAGGCACAGCCAATCCATACCCCTCCACCAACCAATTTAAACCAATGCCTAACCGCCAACCTTACAAGTTGTGACGATTTGCTACGCAGTAGGCGAAAACCAGATGGCACACACTAATCAGCCAAATGGAAAAATTCCTACCGGGCCCCCGCATCAAAGCAAACGACCCCATGACAGGCATAGCAAGGTCAAGGCACAAGCCCAAACAAGGGAGGGCGGGCGGGTGATCCGATGCCCACAGCGAAAGAGAAAGGAACTTGTTGTGGGCCTTACTTAAATATCCTCTGATCCCACCCCCAAATTGGCAACATACAAATTGCCCCAGCAACAACACATCCAATCCATGCCAGGCCCCTTCCTTCAATTCTGCCTGGCAATTACAGGGTGCTTGTCTGGTCCCAGCCGCAACACATGCTCTCCTTTAATGAGAACACGCTTTGCTGTCTTCCCCCCAAAAGGTCTGGTTTAAGAAATGAATAAGGGGCCTATTTCTCCAGGGATGTCCACTAACCATTTGTGATGGTTCTAAGGCACAGCTATCGGCAATTTGAGAAGAATAATGCTGGCCCACCTTATAGGGCTATTGTAAAGATTATGGTGGTAGTGTGACTAAAATGTTTGGACACTTGAAATGTGCTTTATAAAACATGTGCTAAGTGTTACCTTTATGTTATTTTCATTCTGAGTTCTACGAGGTAGATTCAGTGGAGAAATATTGCCTGGTTCAATATGATGAACATGCTCGCCCTTCTTTCACCCTGTGCTTCTCAGCCATGCTGAGTCCCAAGCCAGAATCTCCCCAGTGCAAGTCCAGCCCTCTGTCCATGCTCAGTCAGTGGCTCCCAGACACTTTGCAGTAGAGCTGATTCTCAGGAACCTTTGTATCTCCTTCTGTTCTCCACTGCAAGGTATGAAGAAGAAATCAACCGGCGTATGGCTGCTGAAAATGAATTTGTGTTGCTGAAAAAGGTGAGTCAAATTGGTCTCGAAGAATGGAAAAGGCAATTAATTAAAATGTTCAGAGAGTTGGAGGCATGGCATGGTCACTACACTTTGCCCTGCTTGAGAAGCTCCCCCCAAAGCATCTTCTAAGCACAGTGCTGGAAAAAGATCTTTCTTTTTATCCATCATATTCTTCTTACTAGGTACCTTATAATAGGCCTATCTTTGTGTGCACGTTGTCTATATTATAGTGGGATGCGGGTGGCGCTGTGGGTAAAACCTCAGTGCCTAGGACTTGCTGATCGCATGGTCGGCGGTTCGAATCCCCGCGGCGGGGTGCGCTCCTGTCGTTCGGTCCCAGCGCCTGCCAACCTAGCAGTTCGAAAGCACCTCCGGGTGCAAGTAGATAAATAGGGACCGCTTACCAGCGGGAAGGTAAACGGCGCTCCGTGTGCTGCGCTGGCTCGCCAGATGCAGCTTGTCACGCTGGCCAAAGTAGGGAACTGATGGCCTTCCAGAAGTTGATAGACACAGCCCCACCATTGGCTCCAGCCAGCATAACCAATGATCAAGGATGGTGGAATTTGTAGTCTGGCAACATCTAGAAGGTTGTGTGTACCCTATACCATTAAAAAATTTTTTTAGAATGGCCCGATAAAATCATAGTATACATACGTATGCAATGCTACAGTGATTTTTCTTTCTTTTAATCTAAGAGTTGAAAGCATGTAAAGTGCAAGTAGCTAAATAGGTACCGCTCCGGCGGGAAGGTAAACGGCGTTTCCGTTCGCTGCTCTGGTTCGCCAGACGCAGCTTAGTCATGCTGGCCACATGACCTGGAAAAACTATCTGCGGACGAATGCCAGCTCCCTCAGCCTATAGAGTGAAATGAGCGCCACAACCCCAGAGTCGTCCGCGACTGGACCTAATGGTCAGGGGGTACCTTTACCTTTTTTAGAATCAAGCAAATATCAATGGATGTCAGGTTACAGACAGTAAAACTGTGGGGTTCACTCTGTGGCAGCTACAGTGGATTGCAGGGAGTGACATGGTGCAATTCTAAACATCTCTATTCAGAAGAAAGTCCCATTGAGTGCAGTAGTGAGAGCCACTTCAAATGCATGAAAATATACCAATATGGGAAGCACAGTCCCATAAGTATATATTGTTTGGAAAAGTTCTGGTAAGTTGCACATTGATAGAAAGATTCCCTTCCTCTGACTGTGCCACTACTTCTCCCAACTCCACTTGAGACAAGTACACTGGAGAGCCAGTGTGGTGTAGTGGTTAAGAGTGGTAGTCTTGTAATCTGGGGAACCGGGTTCGCTTCCCGGCTCCTCCACATGCAGCTGCTGGGTGACCTTGGGCCAGTCACACTTCCTTGAAGTTTCTCAGCCCCACTCACCTCACAGAGTGTTTGTTGTGGGGGAGGAAGGGAAAGGAGAATGTTAGCCGCTTTGAGACTCCTGAAGGGGAGTGAAAGGCGGGATATCAAATCCAAACTCTTATGTGTTTCATCCATTCATAGCATGCAAATAAGCAGATAAGCTAAGCATAAGAGGCCTTTCCACAAGAATGGTTGATTTAATTATCTGCCATATTAAAGCTCAGGTCTTTCTTGACTGAAAGTATGGAGACCTCCTCTCCTCTCCTCTCTTTCTTAAGCAAGCCTTGTTGTCACTGAATTACAAGAGAAGTATTTATTGTGTCTTGTCTTTCAGGATGTAGATTGTGCTTACACCGGCAAAGTGGAGCTGGAGGTGAAAGTGGAAGCTCTAAGACAGGAGCTGGAGTTCCTCAGATGTGTCCATGAAGCAGTAAGTATTTCTCATGATTTATTTTGGATCTCTGTTTTCTTAACTTAAATTCATTTTTTTCACATTTCTGCAGCAATTTTTGAAATAAGAAAAACAAATGCTCATGAAATTCCGCCTGCAGTTTAGCATGAATATCTTCTAATAAACACATTTTATATGAAGTTTTCACCAATGTACATTTTTTTTTAAAGCAATGTCCCCTAAAATAAAGCAATTTTGCATGCTATTTCCCCCAGCATATGCATTCTTGTGAACATTGGTTGGAGAACTGCATTGTAAAAATGGATAGATCCACCTTTAAATGTGAGCTGAATCAAACCAATTCCCCATGCCAATTTCCAAGGCAACCGGAAGAGAACTTTAGATAGCTCATCCATCTCTACAGCTAATGAAGTAGTGTCTTCTATTAATATTGGATACAGCAGCAAGCTTTAAAAATACAAACTAATCATCATTCACATTAAAATTATTACCCGCCCTTCAACATCAGGTACCCTGGTGGGTTACAACACTTTAAAAGTCAGAACTAAAACCATTTAAAAGGTGTTACAGTCACAAGAATAGAGTGGCCACATGGAACAGCCCAAACTGTCTCCCTCCAGTATGGACAATTGATGACCTGCTAAAAAAACAACACCAATTATGTTTTCTTTTCAGGAAATAGAAAGCTTACAGACAACAGCAGCTGACACCAACGTTGTTGTGTCTATGGACAACAACCGAGAGCTGGACATGGAGGGGATCATTAACTCTGTGAGGTGTCAGTATGAGGAGATTGTACAGAGGAGCAAGGACGAGGTCAATGCTCTTTACGAAACCAAGGTAAACATGATATAGGCCTGTCTGTAACAGAGAGAAGGAAATGGCATTGACGGTTACCACTGTTTTAGATAGCTGAATCCACAGAGGCAAAAATAAAGGCATCCTTTCTCTCTGATTTTAGTTCAAAGATCTGCAGTCCACCTATGGGCATCACTGTGACGCTTTGGCTAAGGGCCGCCATGAAATCCAGGACCTGACTCGCCTTATCCAGCGACTCAAGGCTGATATGGAAAATGCCAAGAAACAGGTGAGAGAGGTGAAGGCGAACAGGAGAAGGTTGAGCAGCAGAAATAATTTTCCTGGTCTTGATGTACACCAGGGTTAGTCAATGAGGAACCTTCCAGGTGCTTTTTGTCAATGGGAGCTGTAGTCCATCAGGGATGGTAGGAGCCAACAGCACCTGGAGGGCACCTCATTGGCCACCCCCAGATTCACACTGAGCTTTGTGCTCACTATTCAGAACTGAAAGAAACATTTTGTATTTATTCAAAAATGGGAGGCAAAGGAAAGAAAATTCCCGGTTCTGCTGTAATAAAAGTTAAGGCATTAATGCCGTCTTAGCTTGCTAGATTCATTGGTTTATATTCTACTCATTCCAAAACCTGAAACCTCATTGATAATTAAAAAAATCCACCTGCTCATACATAATTTCCATTCCTGTTTGTACAAGCTGCCTTCCTTTCTGATTCTCCCCTCCAAGAAGTCATCTGATTTCCCCCCCACCACCCTACATTTCCTCTTTCCTGCCCCAGCTGTTTCCTTCACACCATAGAGTTTAAAGACACCTCTGGCTGCTGCTCATTTCTTAATTTCTAATGATTAGCCTGGACTAAACTGAATCAAAAGAATCACATACGGCTCCAGAATCTGGGGCTGCAGGCATACCGTATTCTTAAAGCACATTCTGCTGCCCTCCCCCAATAATCCTGGGAACTGCAGGTCACCCCTCAGAGAACTATAACTCTTAGCATCCTTAAGAAACTACATTTCTCAGGATTCTTGGGTGTGTGTGTGCTTTGAATATGCTTCAAAAGTATGGAATGCATGTAGTCTGTGACTATCTACTTAGACTGGGCCAGGAGGCAGAATATGTGCAGATCTTTCTCCTACTCATTGAATGTTACTAACTGAGGATGACTTTTCAAGCCCTAGACAGCCTCGGCCCAGTATGCCTGAAGGAGCGTCTCCACCCCTATCATTCTGCCTGGACACTGAGGTCCAGCTTTGAGGGCCTTCTGGCAGTTCCCTCACTGCAAGAAGTGAAGCTATAGGGAACCAGGCAGAGGCCTTCTCAGTAGTGGCGCCCGCCCTGTGGAACACCCTCCCATCAGATGTCAAAGAAATAAACAACTATCTGATGTTTAGAAGACATCTGAAGGCTGCCCTGTTTAGGGAAGCTTTTAATGACTGATGTTTTAATGTATTTTTAATCTTTTGTTACTGGGATGCAGGTGGCGCTGTGGGTTAAACCACAGAGCCTAGGACTTGCCGATCAAAAGGTTGGCGGTTCGAATCCCCGCGACGGGGTGAGCTCCCGTTGCTTGGTCCCTGCTCCTGCCAACCTAGCAGTTCGAAAGCACGTCAAAGTGCAAGTAGATAAATAGGTACCACTCTGGTGGGAAGGTGCGCTGCTCTGGTTTGCCAGAAGCGGCTTAGTCATGCTGACCACATGACCCGTAAACTGTACGCCGGCTCCCTTGGCCAATAAAGTGAGATGAGCGCCGCAACCCCAGAGTCGGACACAACTGGACCAATGGTCAAGGGTCCCTTTACCTTTACCTAGTCTTTTGTTGGAAGCCGCCCAGAGTGGCTAGGGAAACCCAGCCATATGGGTGGGGTATAAGTAATAAATTATTATTATTATTATTATTATTATTATTATTATTATTATTTTATATTTATTATTCATGGACCAACTCTTTTCTCTCTTTATCTGTGCCTTTTGAAGATTGATGTGCTACAGACAGCTATCGCTGACAATGAGCAGCGTGGCGACTGTGCCCTGAAGGATGCCAAGGCAAAACTTGCGGAGGTGGAGAATGCCCTGCAGTGCTCTAAGGATGAACTTGCCCGCCTGCTAAGGGATTACCAGGATTTGCTGAATGTCAAGATGGCTTTGGACATCGAGATTGCTATGTATAGGTCACTTCTGGAAGGAGAAGAGAGCAGGTGGGTGGGGAAAAATATAGCTCCCATGCAATACTCATAAATCCTTGATGGAACGTTGCTTATATTGCTCTTTGGAATGTAAATATAGAGATTTTTGATGAACAACCTAAAATCAACAATAATATTGCATTGATAAAACGAATACAGAAAAATGAATAGATTACTACATCATAGAAGGATCACTCCTCAGGGAGCGCTTGGGTTAAGATGCTGAATTAATCAGCTGGAATCCAGGAAGAAATCCTGTTATCAAGTTATTTCAATATTGTGTGGTTGATTCTTCACTATTGATAAGTTTTGAAACGTGGGGAAATAATATATGATGTGATTGAACCTTGTAAGCTTACACAAAAATCTTGCCTTTCAGTTATTCACTATTCCTCAAAGTCACATTTCGAAAGTGAGATTGGGAAATATTAAAGAAAATTTCAAAATAATTTGAATTCTGAAATATTTGGGGGGGGGACACAAAACACATTTTGACTACTGCTGCTACTTCTGCTGCTATTATTAAATCCCCGATTACTACAGAATTGTGGCACTCTTGGAATATTAACATTTTCTTCTCTTTTCTCAACAGGATATGTAGTTCTACTCCAGTTAACATAGGTAAGTAACTTTAAAGCTATATATTATTGCATTTGAACGCGGGTGGTGCTGTGGTCTAAACCACAGAGCCCAGGGCTTGCTGATCAGAAGGTCAGCAGTTCAAATCCCCGCGACGGGGTGAGCTCCCGTTGTTTGGTCCCTGCTCCTGCCAACCTAGCAGTTCAAAAGCACATCAAAGTGCAAGTAGATAAATAGGTACCACTTTGGCGGGAAGGTAAACGGCGTTTCCATGCGCTGCTCTGGTTCACCAGAAGCGGCTTAGTCATGATGGTCACATGACCTGGAAGCTGTCTGCAGACAAACACCGGCTCCCTTGGCTTATAGAGCGAGATGAGTGCCGCAACCCCAGAGTTGTCCGTGACTGGACCTAATGGTCAGGGGTGCCTTTACCTTTACCTTTATTATTGCATTGAAAAATGCTATTCATTTCACTGAGAGGCCTTAGATGTGTGTGTCTGAGTAACTGTTTCTTTTTCTCTACTCTTGTAGCTGTGTTGGGTTGCTCCAACATCTCTCCAGGTGGTGGAGCTGCATATGGTGGTGGAGGATTCAGTTCCAGAAGCGGAAGGCTGAACTACAGAGCTGGATTTAGCTCTAGGAGTGGAGGGTACCTTTCGAGATGCACAATGAGCTCTGGATTTGGGCAATGCAATACCAGTAGTGTGGCTGCCTGTGGACCTAGGGATTGTGGCTTAGGATCCATAGGCAGTGGAGGCTTTAGTTCTAGGAGCAGAGGATACAGTTCCAGAAGCGGGGGTTGCAGCTCAAGTGGACCATGCATTTCCTCAGCTGGCGGAGGCTACACCACTGAGAGCACAGGAGGCTGTGGAGTGACCCACACCTCTGAGTGTTCAAGCGGTGGCTACGCCACTGGTGCTGCTTCTTCCGCTAATGCCGGATGCAGCAGTGGAGACACGAGACGCAACTCTGGGAGTGGATGTCGAACAGGGTATGGAGGAAGCTGCTCCATCATCAGATAATGTTCAGGCCCAGAATATTATTTGAGGGCAGTGGGGGATGTTTCTGCTTGCTGAGGAAAACAATATACCATTATCCACCACTGCAATTTGTGTTAAAAACGAGGGAGATCTTGGCATTGGGGAATTCCCTTTCTTTGGCCTTTTAACTCCCCCCACCCCTCCCAAAGTCATAATATATGTTGGTCCAGAACACCTTGATTCTGAACACCACTACAGAAGTGGTGGGTTTTTGCCACATGATGGGTTTTGCCATAGTGGTGAGAAGGATGTCAGAGAGGGCAACCTCACTGAGAAACCTCCACCATTTCAGTCATTGCATTGTATCCAACTAAGTTACAATCAGAGTAGACCCATTTAAATTAATGGACCTAAGTTAGTCATGTGTCCACTAGCTTCAGTGGGTCTCCTCTGAGAAGGGCTAACTTTGGTTACAACCCATAATTATTGACAACCTCTTGCCTCATGATATGGCGCCATCCTTTCATGAAGATTTCTGCACCTAGTAATGTTCATTGTTTGCTGGGTGACTTAAAGTAGTCAATAATATCCATACTGAAGCCCAGAATCCCAGGGAAGACATTTTGGGTGGATTTCAGCATCATGCTGTGGTGAATGTCCCACCAGCACAAGCACTGCAACTTGCCAGGTGGAATGGTCCTCTCTCTTTGCCCCTTGTGTGTTGTTCTGGAGGTTCTCCTAATGCCCTCCAAGCCCATTTCAGGGGTGGCAGGGGGCATAAGAAGGTGGAAAGCCCTTTTGCATGAGGGGTGGCTCTCACACAGGGCTTGTGCTGATGGGACTCATTAGGTGAATCCCACACTATGTCAAGGGCATTGTAGGAAATTGAAATGGCTGATCTTCAGGCTCAGCCACGTAGTATGAGGTGCTGGAATCCCAGCAGCTATATGAGGACGCTGTGGGTTGTATTCAACCAACCCTTACTTGGGTAGATCCATCAAAATCAGTGGCCAAGGCTAACTGGGGCCCCATCTGCGCTATGCATTTAAAGCAGTATCATGCCACTTAAAAAGTCATTACTTCTCCAAAGAATTCTTGGAACTGTAGTTTGTTGAGGGTGCTTGGGAGATCCCATTCCTCTCACAGAGTGACACCTCCCAAAGGCCCCTGGGAAGAGAGACTGGTGGATAAACCACTCTGGGAACTGTAGCTTTGTGAAGGGAATAGGGCTCATCTAGCATCTCTTGGCACCCTTGACAAAACACCGTTCCCTTGATTTTTTAAAAGAGAAACCAAAACTGTTTAAAGTGGTGTGATACTGCTTTAAATGTATGACACATGTCTCATGTGCATTCGTTTTATGGGTCTGCCTTGTGTAAAAGTTACTTGAACACAACCCCGTGTTTCTAATGCTAGCCTTTGTGAACAGGTTCAGAAACTTAATCGTAACAATTTTTGGAGGTAGTTTAATTGACCTGTGAGATGGTGGAGGTTGATTCCTCCCATTATAGTATTTATTACTCAATGGATCAGAGAAAACCATTTTAGGTCCATTACATTAGATGAGGGGTAGGGAACCTCTGGTCATCCAGATGTTTTTGAATTATACTGACTGGGGTTGGTGGGAGTTGGAAGCCAACAGCATCTGGAGGGCCACATGTTCCTCATCCCTGCATCCCACAGAACATCTGTGTTTCTTTGATCATATGTGCACTATGCTTGCATCAGAGTTATATTTGTTCAATTATGGAGTCTCAGAAAGAGACCTGGGAATTATTGTTTGGTGAAGATGCTGTCTGTTCCTAGCTCAGATAACTACAGTTTCCAATTATTCATGGGAAAGCAAATACTGTTATATATTCTTTTTTGTAGTTCCCAGTGGAAATAACACTTTCCTCCTCGTTGCTACTGGTGGGAACAGATTTAATAGTTATTCCCATTTTCCAGAGATCCCAGGGGATTGTCATTCTGTGAGAAGGAGCTAGAATATTCTATAACAGAAAATGTTCAGTACTCCACTAAACTATCACTCTCAAAATCCTTAGGGTAGCTGTTAAATGTTCAAAAAACCAACACGTATTTCTCATGTAAATATGGCTTCATCTCTCTGCTGTGTAATTGTATCTTCTGAGGTTAAATAAGGATCAGTTGATAAATCTCTTTGTAGTACTAATGGCTTACACTTCTTATTTTCCACTCCATATACATGAAAGAAAAGCTTTGTGATCATTATGCATATATGTGATTACTATCACACTGCCTGCCCGCCACTTATCAAACAGCTCTCCCCTTTTCTTTGTCTGGCAAATAAACAGTATCTGTAAATCTTCTTGTGTCAGATGATTATTTTTAATATGAGGTGGTTCAAGGTAGGGATTGGGGATAAATTTGATTCTGCTCACATTAAAAAGCGAACCTACCTATTTTACAATTTCTGAAACAATGTGTGAACAAAAATGCATCCATCCTTCAAAAATCTACATTTTTCTGAATTTTGCAACTGTGTAAAAAGTGTGCATAGAAATGCATATATTAATGAAATACAACAAAAGTGCATTATATTAGAGAGAAATGCTTTGCAAATATGTATGTATTGGGCATACAACAAGTATAGACATTAGGAGAAATTTGACTAAAACAATTCTCAAACTGCCCATCTGTAGCTTAGGGTCAACCTGTAAAACAGGGGTAGTCAATGTGGTCCTCTCCAGCTGCTGTTGAATTCAAAGTTCCATCAGCCCAAGCCACCACATTCAGTGCGTCAGAGACGATGGGAGTTGTTGTCTAACAATATCTGGAGGATGGCAGATTGGCTGCCCTTGCTTAAAGATTCCAAGTGTTCACCAATGGCCATCTAAACCAGGCTTCCTCAACCTCGGCCCTCCAGATGTTTTGAGACTACAATTCCCAGCATCCCTGACCACTGGTCCTGCTAGTTAGGGATCATGGGAGTTGTAGGCCAAAAACATCTGGAGGGCAGAGGTTGAGAAAGCCTGATCTAAACTGTAGGATACAGCAATATTATCACAACTGCCCAGAAACTGAACACATTTATTGAAAGTTGGATTCCTTTGTTTGGAATGATAGTTATAGGTGGAATATTATGCTTTGAAATAACATTGCTTCATTTATAATTTTGATTGGAAAGTTATATGGCCTTGAGATTTTTAAAAAATCCACTTTTTTCTACCTGTTCAAAACTCGATTGTAAAAAGAGATTTCTTTAGGAGGAGAGTAATCATTGACCCGTGGGATGCAGGTGGCGCTGTGGGTTAAACCACAGAGCCTAGGACTTGCCGGTCAGATGATCGGCGGTTCAGATCCCCGCAACAGGGTGAGCTCCCATTGCTCCGTCCCTGCTCCTGCCCACCTAGCAGTTCGAAAGCACATCCAAGTGCAAGTAGATAAATAGGTACTGCTCTGGTGGGAAGGTAAATGGCATTTCCGTGCGCTGCTCTGGTTCTCCAGAAGCGGCTTAGTCATGCTGGCCACGCTGTATGCCGGCTCCCTTGGCCAATAAAGCGAGATGAGTGCTGCAACTCCAGAGTCGGCCACGGCTGGACTTAATGGTCAGGGGTCCCTTTACCTTTACCTTTAATCATCGACCCTAGCCTCTGAGAAGTAGAACAGAAAAGGCAATGATTGCACTACCAGGAGGTAGTTTTACACTACTTACATTAGTCCTTTGCATGTACCTGTCCCATACTTTGCTACACTATATGTGCCCACTTCCAGAACTGCCCCCCCCCCCTTCTGGAAATTGTGGAAATATAAATATAAGTTTGTTCTGGATCATCTGAGAACAAAACTACAAAAAAACAATTTTGTGTGCCCTGTGAGAATAATATACACTCTTTTAGATTCAGACAAGAGTATCAGTGTCATATACACTCCAAGTTTCAAGTTTTATTGTGGCAAAAGCCAGTAACACTAAACACCACAAGATCAGACAAAGAGAATTCAACAATGGGATCAGAAAAAAAAGAAAAAGAATTACACAAGGGAACTTCACATTGTGCCATTCAACAGAAGAGATTTACGCTTCCTGATTACCAAAGTGCAGAATTTGGCCACCTCATATGATATTGAGCTTGAGGAATCTTCCAGAAGGTATTTTCATAAAATTTCGGGGGAGGATTTCAGTGTCATATACTCTGAAAAATTATATCTTGCTTCCCATGGAAAATTTTTGCACTGGGACATTATTTGATGTTTATGAAATTCTCCCAGGATTATTATTATTATTATTTTTAGGGGGAGAGCAAGGATTACCAAATCTTGTTTCCAGAATGATACAGTTTTATGTGTTCAAAATCCAATCACTATGATATATATGGACTTTGTGCAGACTGCTGTGTGTATCATTTGGTATATTTTTGTACAGGTTACAATGATAGCATCACAACCCCAAAATGATGAGATTGTGGGATCACAACGGCACCTTCATTCTCTCTCCCCCTTTGCTCTTAAAAGTGGGGCCCCTGTGTTATACTTGCTTGGGGGCAAGGCCTGCATTCAAGGCCTTAGTTTGCCCCTCTGCACCACGTGTTAAGAAGGATGCTGATCAGGTGTGGTCTCACCTGTGGCCCTCCAGCTGTTGCTACAGCTGTTGTCCTGCCATACCATTGGCCAGGCTGATGGGAGTTGGAGATCTAATTTGTTTCCCTGCGCCAAACTTCGGTTCACTGAAGCTGTCATTTGTGCCTGCACAATGGCTGCCTGAAATGTACAGACCTCAGCTTAACTATGGCTTCCATTTTCAAATCGGATGGAAGCTGGTTTGAGGGGAGAGCACCTTGAACAGGGGCATTTCTTAAGAAGCTAAGGTAAAGGTAAAGGTACCCCTGCCCGTACGGGCCAGTCTTGACAGACTCTAGGGTTGCGCGCCCATCTCACTCAAGAGGCCGGGGGCCAGCGCTGACCAGAGACACTTCCGGGTCACGTGGCCAGCATGACATCACTGCTCTGGCGAGCCAGAGCCGCACACGGAAACGCCGTTTACCTTCCCGCTAGTAAGCGGTCCCTATTTATCTACTTGCACCCGGGAGTGCTTTCGAACTGCTAGGTTGGCAGGCGCTGGGACTGAACAACGGGAGCGCACCCCGCCGCGGGGATTCGAACTGCCGACCTTTTGATCGGCAAGCCCTAGGCGCTGAGGCTTTTACCCACCGCGCCACCTGCGTCCCACTCTTAAGAAGCTACAGGACACCTATTGATTGTGGCTAATATGATGTGTACTCAGCTTCAAAATCCAGCCATGGGAGGGCGCTGGAGCCACTGTAAGTGGTAATGTGTACACATTATTCTGCTGCCCCAAAGGACGGGACTGGAATTAATAGATTTATGTTACAGAAGGGTAGATTTCAACTGAACATTAAAAAAAAAGTCTTTACTGTTTACAGTAGGTTGACATTGGAACCGATTAGCAGGGTTGGTAGTCTCCTGCTTGTTGGAGGATTTCAAGCAGAAGGTGGACAACCACCTTAGATCTTGGTTTCCTGCATCAAGCAGGGGGTTGATCTATATGGCTTACAAGGAACCCCACAGCAGCTCTACAGTTCTATGGCAGTGACAGCCGATAAGATCCTTGCTAGTGATCCATCTAGTCCAGCATCCTGGGCTCACAGTGGCCAATCAGAGGCCTGTCCTGTGGGAAGACCAAAAGCAGAACCAGAGTGAGACAACACTCCCCCTTCACACACACAAACACTTGTGTTTCCCACCAACTAGCATACAGAGTCATGCCGTCTCTGACAGTGGTGGGAGAACACAGCCACTGTGCAAGCATTCACACCAGTGACCGGGTTACGGTGACAATAGTGATGGGCTTTTTCACAAGAAATATAAACAAACAAACAAGCCAACAAAAGTCCAGGCACACCAGCAAAATATTAGAATATGTATTGGCTAGCACCACCTAGTGGGAAAGGAATGGCAGAGAGTTTTTGTAAGGATTAGTTCTAGAATAATTTGGAGAGGAAGCATTCTTCTTTACTGCCGAAAGGTTGGATTTGAATTTACTTTCTCTCCTGCCCCCCCCCCATCATTTTCTGTTATGGATATTCGTGGAAGGCTTTCTGGGGGAGGGGGAAATAAAATGTAAAGTATTGGCTTGGAGAAGTCTCCATTTAATTTCCTTGAAATCCATCAACAACAAAAATGTGAGAGTGATGGGCAAACACCTACAGCTTGTTTTGGAATGGGTCTGCTTAAAGCAAATAGTACTGAAGAATGCTCAATGCACATTTGAACACAAGCCATTTTTGTTTGACATCATGCCAAATTAGGTGCCAATGAGCCCCCAGTGAGGAACTCAGGAGACAATGGGGCTTAGAGACTTTGCTCCAGCTGAAGCTGAACGTAACATCAAGGTCTCCCTGCTGCAATAGCTTCCCCCTTTCCTCAAATTTGCTAAGGCAGGGGGGCAGCAGTGCAGAGATCTCGTTGCAACTGTAGGTCCATCTGTGTCCATTGACAATGGGAAATATGGGGACTACATTTCAAAACAGGTAGATTGAAAGACCTGTTGATAGAATAAACCTATTTACTGCCATTTCTATTAAAAGAATAAGGACTGTTTACAACAGATAGGAAAATGCAGCACATGGCAACAAAAAGAACAACAGTGAACTAAAACCTACAAAAGAAAATATAAAAACCAAAATATAATAGAAAAAAAACTGACAGATTACTGGGTGCAGCTGGCATCCACCTGAGAGTTCCCAAAGAACTCAGTTGCAAAATTGCTGATCTTACAAAAATGCCCTTCTCAGGTGAGCCTCCATACCTGAAGACCAGAAAGTGTCCAAGGTAGCACCCATTTTTAAAAAGGGATCTGGGGTATGACCTGGAAATTGCAGGCCAATCAGCTGTACGTCTGCCCCAGAAAAACTGGTGGGAAGTATTGTTAAAATAACAATGCATAAAGAAGAACAAGCCTAGCTAAAGCAGAACCAGCATGGCTTCTGCAAAAAAAAGTTGTGCCTTGTGAACCTATAAAAGTTATTTGAGAATGTCACCAAGTAGATAAAGAGGTGGTCTGGTTGACACAATGCGCTTCAGGGATGTCTGAGCTGAACTCTGAGCTCTGTCTTTGGAGGGAGGGGCATGACATCTGAATTTTACCACATTGCTAGGCTTGATCCATTTCCATTTGCATGAGAGGGGAAAAGGTGCTTGAGCTTCTTGTTTCTAATAATGGGTTGCTGTGCTATTTTATATACATACTTACCAGGGAGGAAGAATAAAGACTTTGCATCACCCCCGCCCCGTCCTAGAGATGGATTGTGCTATATGGGTTTCATATCCCGCAGTGTCACTCACCTGGTGGTTAAGTTTCTGTCAATGGAATAAAGATTAAAGCAATTTTCAATTCTCTCTCCTGCAGTCACTCACCCCCGATACACCTCAATCCTCTGGACCAGATTGGGGGGGGTGGGCCTGCAAGGTAGAGGGGGTAATAAAAAAGGCGTCTCTCCTTGTTCTGCTGATAGACATCTTGCCAGCTGAGCAAAACCACTGGGTATTATCCAGTGTTCTTTAAAAGTATCCCTTGAAACTGAATTACTAGCATGTCATTTGTCCTGCATTGTTCAAGAATCTGTAGTCTCCTACGGAACACTGCAAAAATCACAGGTTGGGATAAAGAGTAGAAGCAAGGCTGTTTGTCTTATTTGTTCCACTTGTTTGCCCCTCGCATGCATGTAATAACTACATAATTCTATACCTTGCCAGGAAACAGAACAAGTTGTGAAATTTCTTTCTCTGGTTGCTCTTAGTGACTGGAGCAGCATACCTGAAAGGTGGTTTACACCTGAGGGCATCCTCTGATGCAGGATGTTGACAGATATGTGCAGTCCCTCAACAGTGTTGATTTTATAGTATGTGCTGACTGTTTTCACACATGAGTCTGTCAGCTGTAATAATGCTAAGATTAGCATCTGTTGCATCAGTGAGAGAAGAGGTGTTTTTTGGCTTCTGGCTATTCCATAGTGGTAAGAAGCTTAGTTTTAAAAATAATAATAATAATAAGGTGGAAAGCCAAGATGAAAAGTGAACCCCATATGTAAGAAGTAGAGCTACATTTCTAACATCAAAGAAATGCATGCTTCTGGTTCTACAGGTTTTAATTCCCAACACCTTTGACAGATTCTGAGCAGAGCAGACATACTTGATGGAACTCCACTGGAGGGCACTTTTAAATCATGCTGCTCTGCTCGGCCTCCTCCTCTGAACACAAGAATATCCCTCCCAGATTAGACCAATGGACCATGTAGTCCAGCGGCCTTGTCCCACAGCGGCCAACCAGATGCCTACAAGAAGCCTATAAGCAAAGTATGAGTGCAACAATGCTCTTGCCCACTGCTATTTTTCTAGAAAAAGAGGTGCCAAAACTCACCGTGAACACCTCCCTCGTCCTCTTAGAATGGCAATGGAGCCCACCTGGGAGGTGCTGGAACTGAGTTCCAGCTGACAAAAAGGCCCTGCTCTTGCCACTAGTGATTTCCAGCAACTGGTATTCAGAGGCTGACCATCTCTGTCGCTGGAGGAATTACGCAGCCATAATGGCAAGCAGCTATTAAGAGCCTTATCCTCTGTGATTTGCCTAATTCCCTTTTAAAGGCACCTAAGTCAGTGACTATTTCTCCTTCTTGTCTGATGTTCATTTCTAGAAAGAAACAGTTTGGTTAGAGCAGATATAAATAGTGACCATCTTACTGTTTTCTGAAGTGTTCCTCTGAGCACCTGGCCAAGGATGAAGTGATGCTGGGGACTAGACACTCCCCAGATCCTGACATATTGCTTGTACAATTGGAACCATAGGTAAAGGTAAAGGGACCACTGACCATTAGGTCCAGTCGCAGACGGCTCTGGGGTTGCAGTGCTCATCTCACTTTACTGGCCGAGGGAGCCGACGTTTGTCCGCAGACAGTTTTTCCGGGTCATGTGGCCAGCATGACTAAGCCGCTTCTGGCGAACCAGAGCAGCGCATGGAAACGCTGTTTACCTTCCTGCCGGAGCGGTACCTATTTATCTACTTGCATTTTGATGTGCTTTCGAACTGCTAGGTTGGCAGGAGCAGGGATGGAGCAACAGAAGCTCACCCCGTCGCAGGGATTCAAACCGCCAACCTTCTGATCGGCAAGTCCTAGGCTCTGTGTTTAACCCACAGCGCCACCCTCGTCCCTTAATTGGAACCATAGTATGCCACAAAAAGAGGAGCCCCATCAGAGAGGACAGTGCTTGAAGGTTATTCATTTATCGTCCTTCCCACCCCCCAAAAAAAATAACCCCAAGTGATTTACAAAATTGACTTAAAACCAAATTCAATGATAGAATAGAAATAAAGGCACAGCAATACATACAAGAGACAGATCTAATATATCCCCTTCCACTAAAAGAGGCCATATTCACTTAAAAACTTCTAAATTAAGGGCTGAAGGCCTGGGTTAAAAGAAAAGTTATGGCAGTTAAGCAGGGCCAGCTCAGCTGTTAGGCAAGGTGAGATTCCTTGCCGGCACTGCTGCCTCCGCCAGCAGCTCAGAAATGTCAACATTGGTGTTGATTTGGAGTGAGATCTCACCCAAAATCAGTACAATATTGTCACAGATCAGTGCTGATGGCGGTGGTAGATGAGGCAGGGTGTGTGGCAGCAGCAGAGTGGGCAGGGGAGGCAGCGGCAGATATGGTGGTGGCAGGAGCGGCCGCAATGGCAGGGCAGGGCAGCATTTCCCATCTCACCTCAAGCAGCAAAACAGGATGCACCGACCCTGCAGATAAGGTGGGGGAGGCTTAATGAAATGTTGAAACTCCACTCCTTGACTTCTGACATTTGGAATCAAAGCATGCCCTCTCTGCAATTTTCTTAAAAACTGTTCCAGTGATGAGCATGCCACAAAAGGTAAGGGTGATGGTGCCCATTCACTCACCCAAATAATTTGAGCGCTGGTAGAATTTCACTTGGGACGCGGGTGGCGCTGTGGGTTAAACCACAGAGCCTAGGACTTGCTGATCAAAAGATCAGCAGTTCGAATCCCCACGATGGGGTGAGCTCGCGTTGCTCAGTCCCTGCTCCTGCCAACCTAGCAGTTTGAAAGCACGTCAAAGTGCAAGTAGATAAATAGGTACCGCTCCAGCGGGAAGGTAAACGGCATTTCTGTGTGCTGCTCTGGTTCGCCAGAAGCGGCTTGGTCATGCTGGCCACATGACCTGGAAGCTGTATGCCGGCTCCCTTGGCCAATAAAGCGAGATGAGCACCGCAACCCCAGAGTCAGCCACGACTGGACCTAATGGTCAGGGGTCCCTTTACCTTTACCTTTAGAATTTCACCTAAAATGTTGCTTTTCACCTAAAGCAAAAGTTAGAATTAATTTGAGGGTTGCTCCGCAGGTGACACATCCAAAAATTTGGAAGAAAGCCCTCAAGGACTGGCAAATTTGCTTAGGGGAAATGGCTGCACATCTGCATCTCAAAGTGAATCAATCCAATCGACTTGAGCAAGAAAGCCAAGCCATGGCTTGCAAGGAAAGGCTGGATGTTGCAATCTGCTCTGGTCATCAGTCAGATCCTGAGAGGAAGCAGAACCCAGCCACAGTGTCACCTAGCAATAATATTGGGTGCAATATCACAACAGCAACCAACATCCTCACTTCCATCTGACTCACTTCTAGCAGCAGCTTGGAGCTCTCCTTCTCACGAAGGCTTCATCATTAATGCCACGTGACAGGGCAGCTCTGAGAGCAAGGGTGTGCATGCATAGCTGCCTTCTCCATGAATGGGCATGAATGGGCAAGCCCACACTTAGAAGAGTTCTATGTGTATGCGGGGTTCTGGGTGAGGGTACTTATTTCTAGTTACATCCCAATTTATTAGAAGAGCCAGGGGGATATTTACTGATTACATATATTTCCCACCTTCCACCCATCATGTGTAATGATCTCTGGCAGGCAAGTAAGCCTCAATAAGAAGTAATGACTTTCCGGCAGTTTTATGTACGTTTATTTACAAAACAAAACAAAACACCAAAACCCACATCTAGAGCATGGCTTCTCTCCTGCTCACATTGATGATAGTTGGTCAGTCTGAATCTTCACGCCTCCCATGGCAGGAAGGACTCCAATCTCCTGCCTTTCCTCTCTTGCTCTTCTGTTGCCCTCTGATCTTATCCAGTATCCTTGAACGGGGTCTGAGAGGCTGGCCTCCGCCCTCCCCACTTCCACTTGACACAGTCTCAGACCTTTGCTTATCTGCTGATTGCCTAGCAACACTCTGGCTGCCTTCCAACTCTTCCTCTTCTTGAGAGCTAAGAGAGTCTTCCCCAGGAAGGGGAGTCAAACTGCCCTTTCTCGACTCTGTCAGCCAGCTCTCCTCTGCAGAGTCGGTCGCTTGTTCACTTACTTCAATTTCTGAGTCTGACTCTTTCCCTGCGCTCCGGGGGCCCATGTTCCTGACATCATTGGAAGATGCTGCATGTGGGATACTTAGGTGATTTCCCATCCAGGCACATACCAGACTCCCAGACCAGCTTAGCTTCAGTAAGGTGGCAGCCCCAATTGCCTTCACGTGTGATTGTAATTCATTTTTATCACATTTCTAACCTACCATTCCTCAGGGTAGTTCTCTCCCTTATATGTTGCTTATGGCAACCCTGTGATGGTCAGTTAGGCTGAAAGACAGTGACTCAAACATCTTGGTTAATTTGTATTTGGGTGGTAGCAACTCTAACAGAATGGCGTTGCTAACAGAACAGGCCATGCTACCTGTTAAGAATATTACAACTGAGAGGTGTCTAAATGTAAATAAGCAATTGGGCATCACATAATTTTTATAGTCTTATTAAATTGGGAGCCATGGGATGTAGCCCTTATAGCAAGCCACCTAGCAAGGCTGTTCCTGCAAGTTAGTATTGGAATTACCAAACCTAGAATAAATTTGCTAAACTATAATTAATTCAGAGAGTTCCTAAAATGCATAATTTCTTGTGCAGCAGCTTTGCAAATGAAGCATTTATATAGATCCCCCTTAGCATTTCGCTGGGGAATTTATGTTTACTTTGCTGTTTTGCAATGGTGTTTTAACTGCTGGCAGGCAAAAACCAAACCCAAAGGAAGGCCTCATATTACTTTTTTTCTGGATTAACCAAGCCCATATATTGCAAACAGATATAAAGCAGAAGCTTGAGAGTGTCATATTAGAGGGGACCCTTTCTTGTTTTTCTGCTGCACCGACATTGTCTTACAAGGCTTGGGCATGAGCCGACAACTATACATGGCAAACTCCATCCATGCAAGAAGAAGGTTCTCTTCTGCCTCTGACATATGTGGTCTAAGCAGATGTAGACTGAGTGCATCTTCTATATCCCAGCCTGGTGGAAGAAGTGGAATTGGTGGCTATAGCACCAGGAGTCTCTCAACCATAGGTGGAATCAGAAGAATTTCTTGCGTTGGAGGCTACCAGATTGGGGGCTATGGAGGTCTTGGTGTTGGACATCACATTACCTATGGTGGTCAGAGCTATTGTGGCATTCCAAGAAGCTACGTTGAGCTCCAAAATTATGCTGGCAGTGGTCAAAATGACCATTTCCATGAAGTCAGCATCAACGAACGCCTTCTAAAACCACTCTGTATAGGAGTTGACCCTGAGATCCAGAAAATACGCACTAAAGAGAAGGAACAGATGAAATCTCTCAACAACCAGTTTGCTTGCTTCATTGATCAGGTCAGAGTATGAATGACTAGTCATTCATTCAATCATTCACTCATTCACTCATGAAGTAGGAAGTGGCAAATGAGGTTTCTTTCTATGGGGCAGTAGCGGGTAGATGACCCAATGCAACATGTGGTGGGAGGATTCAGTCCAAGAGCAGGTGCTTGGTATGTGTTCAGATACCACAAAGTTTGCACATGAGAGAAATGCTTGGGAAATTTTGATCTGAAGCAATTTTATGCCAGGGCTCTTTGAGGTATGGTGTGTGTATATGGGGAAGGGGACAGGGGTCTGCTATTTTGGCTCACTTCAGTATTTATTCATTTTGATACAAAATGACTGCAAGATTCAGCTACAAATAGTGTAGTTGTGTATTAGCTGTCAACTTTTATCATGTCCAATGTTCAATAAATGCCAAATATCCTGAATGCTAATGTACCATGTGCACCAAAGTGAACAAAGTCTAAAATAAAACTGACCATACTGCATTTAAAAAAGTAAATTGTGTTCATACTTCTTTTTTAAAAAAAATTCTAAGTGTGGCAACTGATCCATTTTAGAAAATCCTAAAGCAGAATTCTTGCAGTATTTTGCTGATATTGGGTTGGTGCTATTGTTACAGCAGAGTCTACCATTGTCAAATGTGGTGAAGCCGGGAGTAAATTTGCTAATCATGGAAAAGCTCTTTTCTTTTACCTCCAATTCCTCCAGATTGATTCCTTGAAATGGTCAGGACTGTCCCAGTTCACCATAATATGTAATCTGGTGGACACTTCAGGTGTAGAAGTCAAAAGAAAATGTCCTGTGTGAATTATTTAGACAGTTGATGGAATTCCACACAATGATGGACAGTTCAAAAGTGCAAGCATTAGATGATAGATAGATGATAGATAGATAGATAGATAGATAGATGATAGATAGATAGATAGATAGATAGATAGATAGATGATAGATAGATAGATAGATAGAGTGGCTACTATGTTAAGGCATGATATGGGGAGTGAGTGTGGATGGGGGGAATTCAGTTCAGTTCGCCCATGAAAAGTGAGTCTGCCTAATTTGCACTTTCCAAAATAAACAGCAAACCAAAACACAGCCACCCTTTGAAAGTTGTATTCCTTCAAATTTTGCAGTGCCGTTCTCCAGCCATGTGTACAAAAATGCACATTCTGGGATAAGTATTGCATGTATTAGTGAAAATAGCATACAAAATGCATTGCATTAGGGAAAACCACTGCTGAAATGCGTAGCTTAGACAAAATTGCATACAAAAATGTGCATATTAGGATACCTTTACACTAACATGCAGGCAGATTTTCTTGAGGACTCCCCTCCAATGCAAACTGATTGCAGATATGGAGAATTGACTTAACATTGGAAAAAGGAGAAACAGAGAAGTTGAAATTGTCAGATTCACCCATCCTTTGGGCTGACAAAGCTGGACAGCTGAATATAATCTCCACACTGTTCTTATAGATTTTCAGCTGTAAGCCTTTGTACAACGTCACAACATGCATTATTGTAAGCAGCTATGCCACTGCAATTAATTTTCAAAGTGCACATGCTGTGCACATCTGTAAGAGCAATGTGGCAAATAATATGTGGGAGAGAGAGAAAAGGTAAAAAGAAAAGAGCTGTGTATAGGGGTAAATAGATGGGTGTCTATATTTAAAGACAGGTACAACACACTATTCTGACAACATTAAAGGAGTGTCATCCTTTGACCCACAAGTGTTTCTGAGACTGTTGCGCTAACTGCACCAATAATCATAGAACTGTAGATTTCAAAGAGACCATAAGGGTCGTCTGGTCCAACCTCTTGCAGTGCAGGAAATAAAGCTAAAGAATCCCAACCTCTGTTGAAAAGCCTTCAGTGGAGGAGAGTCCACCATAAATAAATCTATTCATTTTCTGAGAAATCTGCAAAACTGGTGTGGGTGGGTGTATTGAAAGACAGATGGTGGGAGGATGGATGTTAGATAGACAGCTAGATCAGGCATAGGCAAACTCAGCCCTCCAGATGTTTTGGGACTACAATTCCCATCATCCCTAGCTAACAGGACCAGTGGTCAGGGATGATGGGAGTTGTAGTCCCAAAACATCTGGAGGGCCGAGTTTGCCTATGCCTGAGATAGATACAGCTTTTCTTAAGCGCTGCAGCTGAGGCTGAAATAGAATGACTTGCCAAAGGCAACCCATTCATAATCCATGACAATATAGGAACTGGAGTATTTTACCTCAACATGCTCTTGACAACACAACTATGCCACTTGAATTGAGTGTCTTTCTTGTCTTTAATTAACACTTATAAAGTTATTCTTCTGAAGGTTCCTCTATTTCATGCTTTTACATTTGATTTTATGTTGCTTTTAGGTTCTATGGGCAGACATTTTTTCAGTGGTGACCTTGCTGTGGAAGGGTGACTGCTGCATTTTGTCATGTACATCATTTTTATTTAGTATGCTTGCTGAAACAAAACAATGTCTTTAGCAGGTGCCGAAATGGCAACAGTCGAGACACCTGCCTGCCATTCAACAGAGGGCGTTCCAAAAGTAAGGTGTCACCACAGTTCTGACACCATGCAGAAGGGATCTCCTGACAGATGCCCTCTTCTGAAAGATGTCCTGCAAGCATACATTGATGTGCGATTAACTGTTACCCACAGTGCAATTTGGAAGACTAACGCAAAATAACTGTGTGTGGCTTATCCCTCTCCCCTACAATCCCTACTTCCATCCCCTTGCACTTCAGATTTTCCCTTCTTTGATTTCAGGTCCGATGTCTAGAGCAGAAGAACAAGGTGTTGGTGACCAAATGGAACTTCCTGCAAGAGCAGATGCCACCTGCTAGGACAGATCTTGATTCCCTCTTTGCAAGATGCATCTGCGGCCTTCGCAAGCAGCTGGACTTTTTGCAGAATGAAAAGGAGCAAATGGAACCGCAGCTGCAGAAAATACAGCAGATCGTAGAGGAGCTTAAATGCAGGTAGGCATTGCCAATGCCCAGTCTGATAATAATAATAATAATAATAATAATAATAATACCTTTATTGTCATCGTATGACCTGTGTACAATGAAATTAAATGAGCCTCCCCCCCACCCAAACACTCAAACTCTTATTGAACAACACACCACCTCGCAAGTCAATTTCGCTATGTTATTTTTTGTTCAACAGCCTAACAGGCCATGGATAGAAGCTATTTTTTAGCCTGTTGGTATGACTGATTATACTTCTATATCTCCTGCCTGAGGGTAGAAGATTAAAGAGGTGATGGCCGGGGTGTGAGTCATCCCTGAGAATTTTTCTCGCTTTCCTAAGGCAACGATCCCTTGCAATGTCATCTAGTGGACTCAAGGGAAAGCCCATGGTATCATGTGCTGTGTTCACCACCCTCTGTAGAGACCATCTGTTTGTGGCAGTCCGGCCAGCACACCACACTGTGATACAATATGAAAGGACACTTTCTATTGTGGACCGGTAAAAGGAGTTTATCAGTTGTTCTTTAACATTATTCTTTCGCAAGACCCTGAGGAAATGGCGTCTCTGTTGGGCCTTTCTGACCACCTGAGTTATGTTGATTTTCCAAGTGAGGTCCTCACTAAGGTAAACTCCCAGGAATTTAAAGGAGGAGACACTCTCCACACAGCCCCCCCCCCCCGATATCCAACGGGGCTAGTTCCCCTCTCTTCCTCCGTAAGTCCAACACCATCTCCTTTGTCTTACTAATATTTAGGTGCAAGTTATTCTCTAAGCACCATGTAGATACTTTTTGAACCTCCCTCCTGTACACTGTTTCATCTACGCCTGCAATCAGGCCCATTATGGTAGTATCATCTGCTAACTTAATAATTACTGTGGATGGATCAGATAATATGCAGTCATATGTGTACAATGAGTACAGGTAGGGACTTAGCACACATCCCTGTGGGGTGCCAGTGCTAAGCTTCAGGGAGGTAGATGTAACAGACCCAATCCTCATTGTTTGTGTACGATCCCTCAAAAAGTATTTAATCCAGTCACAGATGGTAGAAGAAAGGTCAAGATCCACCAGCTTTTTAATAAGAATGTCTGGGAGGATGGTATTAAAAGCCGAGCTATAATCAATAAATAACATTATGACATAATTCCCCGGTCTCTCCAGATTACTCACTGCCAGGTGAGATGGCATCATCTGTGGACCTGTTTCTCCTATGTGCTGATGAAGTTCCATTGTGCCAAAGGACCCACTTTAGTTTATGGGTACTTAAGCTTACTTGCAGAAGAGAAAGAACAATCTATTTGTCTTTTATATTTTTTCTTGCATTGGATCAGCATAGATGCAGAAATAGGGGTGCTGCGTAAATTTGATCCTTGTGAATTCTGCGCTGAAATGTTTTCTCTAAATCCGTGTGCTTTAAAATTGTTGTAAGTTGTTAACAAGTCCATTGTTAACAAGTACGATGGAAAAGTCCCATAGCAGTGACTGGGATAATAAGAAGGGGTTAAGATCAGAACTATGATATTGGGAATAAACAACAGAGAAAACACAGGAACAAAAACAAAAGATCGGCCATGACTGGACCAAATGATCAGGGGTCCCTTTACCTTTACCTTAAAGCATGAAGGAGGCTCCACGAGGACATGAGCTTTCCCCACTGCACACACAAACAACCTGGGACATGTGGGGTGGTGGAGTTAGCACACTCACACATACTTTCCCCTTTCCCCATGGCTATCCTTTTGCTTGCTCCCTCCCCATCTATTGCAGTGAGCAAGTTCCCAGACGTGTCATGCACATAGGATGCAGCTGTCTGCCCCTGTTGTTGTTTAGTCATTTAGTCATGTCCAACTCTTCGTGACCCCCTGGACCAGAGCACGCCAGGCACTCCTGTCTTCCACTGCCTCCCGCAGTTTGGTCAAACTCATGCTGGTAGCTTTGAGAACACTGTCCAACCATCTCGTCCTCTGTTGTCCTCTTCTCCTTGTGCCCTCCATCTTTCCCAACATCAGGGTCTTTTCCAGGGAATCTTCTCTTCTCATGAGGTGGCCAAAGTACTGGAGCCTCAGCTTCAGGATCTGTCCTTCCAGTTAGCACTCAGAGCTGATTTCCTTCAGAATGGATAGGTTTGATCTTCTTACTTCCATGTAATTCAGTCTGTGCACATCAGAAGATTTGCAGGTCTTTGGGGGTTCCGCTGTTGAACACCCAAGTCATGGCATGTCCTCTTTCTCTGCTGTCTCCAAACAGGTACGAGGAGGAAATCAACCGGCGCACGGCTGTAGAGAATGATTTTGTTCTGCTTAAGAAGGTCAGAAATTCAGGTTGCTGTAGGGCGATTTGTGCTGGCATTTCATAAAAGAGAGTGTGCATACTTTTAACCTCAGCTGATGTTCAAAGACGGTGCAGGCACAGGGACATCAAAATCTGTATTTGCATTCACCTGTGCTCATGCAGCATGCAAATTCTCTTTTCTTTTCATAGGAGAAAAACACATCCTTTCCCTCTGCCTGCCTTAGAGGAATGATCAAAATCATAAATGGGTTAGAACCTCCACTTCATCCATAAGCCTGCACTGATTTATTTTTTAAAAAATCTCCCTTGGCTGGGGGTACCACGGTGTGTTTCAATTAATCTGTGGGTGCTTTCAGAGTGACTCACTATTTTCAGGTGGGATTCAGCCACACATTGGCAAATTCTGGTTACACAGTTAAACAGTCAACATTGTCTAATCGCCCCGAAAACGTATCAGGATAAATGCTTAATAAACAGGTTGTCTGGAAGCACTGTATGTTAAGCAGTTTTTTTAAATGTATTTTTATTTTTTTAAAAAACTCTTGGTTTACAAAAGTATGAGCAGTGTCTCTCCCCCCCCCCCTTTTCCAAGTAACATTTTTACAGGTCAGTTTCATTTGTTGAGACATTAGTGTTACATTAGGAAGAAAAGGGGGGAAGAGGTGGAGGGGGGAGAGGCAAGTGGGGTTGGGATTGGGTGGCGATGTTTCTATTTTACTTAATATAAGTGTAGGATTTTGTGCCAGTGTCGCTTGTGCAGGTTCTCCGCTATTCGCTTGTGTTCCTTTGGTGGTGAGAGAGGTTGGAGCTAGCCTAGGGTGTGGTTGTTTGCTTGTGATTGGCTGTGATGAGCTTTGTTTTCATGCGTGAGTGGGGAAGGTGGGTGTTTTGGATCACGTTAGCTATATTGATTTGTATGCTGTTGGTGGATTCTTGTCTTTGTCTCGTTGAACTGTGTACGTGATAAAGGGGAGCCATACCAGGGTGAAGGAGTATTCTTCTATTTGTTCCCGTGTCAGCCAGTATGGTGTAGTGGTTAAGAGTGGTAGTCACGTAATCTGGGGAACCGGGTTCGCGTCTCCGCTCCTCCACATGCAGCTGCTGGGTGACCTTGGGCCAGTCACAGTCTCTCAGCCCCACTCACCTCACAGAGTGTTTGTTGTGGGGGAGGAAGGGAAAGGAGAATGTTAGCCGCTTTGAGACTCCTTAAAGGGAGTGAAAGGCGGGATATCAAATCCAAACTCCTCCTCCTCTTCTTCTTCTTCTTCTTCTTCTTTTTCTTCTTCTTCTTCGTCTCGACCATGCATCACATTTTCTTTCTTTCTTTCTTTCTTTCTTTCTTTCTTTCTTTCTTTCTTTCTTTCTTTCTTTCTTTCTTTCTTTTTCTTTCTTTCTCTCCCTCTCTTTCTCTCTCTCTCTCTCTCTCTCTCTCTCTCTCTCTTTGATGTAGCCAAAGCTCTCATAAGGTGTGAGCTGTGTGTTGGGGGTGGGGATAGTTTTGATGTACAAACTTCCCCACTTATTTCCAGGATAATTTTGAACTGAACTCAGAACTGTATGAAGTTCAAACATAACCTCATAATTGACGCAACCCAACCCCAGTCTTCCTCTTTTCTGCAGATACCGTCTGATCTTTTCTGCTGACGTTGTCTCAGTGGTGGCAGGGGAAATAATGACTGCTGCTGGTGCCTTCAGGGGGCAATAACAGCATCCCTGGATATGAGAACCTCTGGGACTCATCATTTAACCATTACAATTCTCAGGAGTCATGGGATCTTGGGGCAAATCTCAAGCATACATTAATTCCCCCCGATAATATTGTGGGCAGTAGATTCCTCCGCACAGCACCCTAAACAGGAGCTCATGAGCATTAAATGTGTGCATTGGATGTGTAGTTTAAGTACATGGCATGGATCTGCTGGTGTTTCATTTCTCAGTAAATGAATCAACTGCTCTGCATTTTGTTTAGACAGCTGAGGTCAAAGAGCCACTGGGAAGCTTAGGGCATCTCTGAACCTTGTTAAAAGCACAGTCAAGCTCAGAAATTTGAGAACCTTCCCTGAACCACCCCAATTCACCTTGTAAATCAGGGTAGATATACAGCCCATGCACACCCCAAGAGATACCAATGAATATCAACAACTTCTTTGACTGTGTTTGAGCCAAAAGCATCTGAAAGTTTCCTCTCTCCGCTTTGCAGGATGTAGATTGTGCTTTCTTGAATAAGGTGGAGTTGGAAGCCAAGGTGGACACAATGAAGAGGGAGGCTGAATTCCTGAGGTGTGTGCAAAAGGAGGTAAGAAATCCTAAATGAGTTTTGGTGGGTGCAATAATGGAATACTGATTGGTATAGTTTTTGTAGAATATGCAGGGATTTATGATATGTACAATGAACCATGGAAAGAGAAGAAGGGAAGTCATTGATATCTTAAGGATGTAAAATGAGCGTTTTAAATTGTAAAACAGACATTCATTCAGACATTCTAAATGCATGTCATTATCCCCTGTGTTTGGTTTTATGTCGCGCTCTTTAATATGCTATGGATTTTACAGTGGTACCTCAGGTTAAGTACTTAATTTGTTCCGGAGGTCCGTACTTAACCTGAAAGTGTTCTTAACCTGAAGACCACTTCAGCTAATGGGGCCTCCTGCTGCCACCATACCGCCGGAGCCCAATTTCTGTTCTCATCCTGAAGCAAAGTTCTTAACCTGAAGCACTATTTCTGGGTTAGCGGAGTCTGTAACATGAAGCGTATGTAACCTGAGGTACCACTGTATTGGGTTTTTGTTATAATAGTTTTGCTATTGTGTTTTGTATTTTGTATTTTTGAAAGGGGAGGTTAATAAATGCTCAAAATAAACAAATAAATCTCCAAACCAAGCTTAAGCATTTATAACACAGACGTCAGTAAATTATTTTCTTAACTGTTCGGGAATGTGAAGAACGGAGAACACTTACTGGATATTCAAACTTTAGGAGGTTGCACTGCTGGAAAATCAGATTCAGTGTCAGGCTTCAGTCATGGTGCAGATGGATAACAATCGAGATCTGGACATGAACGCCATCCTCCAGAATGTCGAATCCTGGTATCAGAGCATTGCACGAAGGAGCAAAGAAGAAGTGAATACTTTGTACCGAAGCAGAGTGAGTAATCATACTGACGTCTTGTACGGAAGCCCATAGAGCTCATAACATTGTTACAAAATGCAAAATGTACTTGTGACTGCAAAGGTTATTACAGGGGTCAGCAAACTTTTTCAGCAGGGGTCCACTGTCCCTCAGACCTTGTGGGGGGCTGGACTATATATTTTTTTTGGGGGGGGGGAATGAACAAATTCCTATGCCCCACAAATAATCCAGAGATGCATTTTAAATAAAAGGACACATTCTACTCATGTAAAAACACGCTGATTCCTGGACCGTCTGCCGGCCGGATTTAGAAGGCGATTGGGCCAGATCCAGCCCCTGGGCCTTGGTTTATCTACCCATGGGTTATAACAACCATGCAAGACTAGAATGTGTGACAACAAGGAACTTTACTGGAATTGTTCAACTCTTACAATCACTTCTGTTAAGGTCAGCCAGAAGCGGGGATCCTGGTAGCTTCACTGCTCTCTGGAGATGGTGGAGGCACTCTGGGAGAGGACATGCTCTGTGGCAGCCCCGAAGTTGTGGAATTGCTGCCCCAAAGAGGTGCAATTGGCACCTTCAGTTTGTAGCTTCTTCTCTACCTTGGCCTTTGACAGCTAACATATATGTTGATGGCTGGAGTCCCAACAACAGGGAGAGGACACCAAGTTTATAATACATGGTTTAGTGAATGGAACTACTCAGAAATGGAAACACTCTTCCTGACAGTTCCTGAGGTCCACAATGCACACCAGTGGAATCGGCGATGGCACTGTTTCCTGGGAAACAGCATTACTGTGCTGTGTGTGTGAAATGGATCTTTAGGTATTAGATGTGAAGTGTCTGTGGAAAGCAATTTAATGGCATAATGTTCGTACATCATAGTTAACTTATTTTACGAGCATTTAGTACCAGGAACTCCAGGACCAAAGATGCCAAATTAGCAATGATCTGAAGATCAACAAGCGAGAGATTTCAGAGCTCAACCGGATGGTACAGAGACTGCAGTGTGAACTGGAAAAAACCAAGAAGCAGGTAAACATGGGAAAACAGCTGCTGTCTGGGGTGGGGGTGGGGTGGGGGGATTTGGCACAGCAACCTCTTGTTACCAGCAGGAAGCTGTCTCAGCTGTTCTATACATACATTTCCTTTTGTACAAAAATGTTTCAATGGAGTAAATGTTGGGATACTGCCAGGGAGACAAAGTCAATCTTGACTCCACGTCGTCTCCGGACGTCCATCGATCTCCTATAGACACACAGTATCAGCAATTAGCGACATGAGCTCCAGAAATAGCTTGCCACATTCCAGAGCCGATGCACGCTCTTATCAGCAGTGCTCACACAGCGAAAGATGCACACAGGAGAGCATTATTTCCAAGTTTATTCAGCGTTGATCAGAACAAAGAAAAACACGACTGCCTGCTTGAGAGTTCCGGCAGAGAGAGGTAGAAATGAAAGCAAAGACACAACATAAACATCCTGTGAAACAGGAAATACGCAGACTCTGTGACTTAAAGCCTGCTCCCTTTTAAGGTGGAATGGAAATATCCTAACAGTAAAAACAGGACAAATGAAGATTTTTGTTTTTTAAGAATCATATCTGAATAGTTGGGCATGGTTTAAAGCCAGCTGCTTGCCCCCAATTCAGAGGATGTAATACATGGATGTGTGTGGTATTGGCTCTATCTCGGTTTGCTACTGATGTCCAGCAACCCAGTAATATATGCAAAACTCATTGCTTTGCTTTATAACTGCAGATGCAGCCCTCTAGGCCTCTATATCTGACACTTGGGACTCTGCCCAGGCCACACCTCACACCAGCCTTACTTTGCACTCTCCCAGAGTGTTTTTGCCTAGCTGGACTGGGTGTTGCCAGGGGTTGGGGGGGTCGGGGTCCTCTTCTGGGCATGCAAAGAATGCAAGACAGTATTAACCTAATTCCCACTACCGTTGAGTAAACATGGCATGCTGGCTTCCATGGTTCATTCAAATTTAGACGGTATGTGGAACTCGAGGCAGCCCAGATGTCATTGAACTCCAACTCCCACCATCTCTAGCCAACATGGCAATTGTCATGGTTGATGGAAGTTGTATACCAGTGAGATCCAAAGGTCCACAGCTTCTTCCTTCACTAGAGATACACTGATTTTTTAGCAGCATGCTGGAATTTCGAATGTGCATTCTGATATCTTGAAAATTCAAAGTTCTCAGATGACTCTGATGACGACGAGTGGAAATTTGATTTTGAAGGATGAATGTCAGTTTTCAGTGAGCCAGTGCCTGAGGGCAAGTAGAATCTCTTGCTTTACCAATTGGCAGGTTGCATGTCTACAGTTGGCCATTTGTGATTCTGAGCAGCGTGGTGACTGCAGCCTTAAAGATGCACAAGAGAAATACGACGATCTATCTAGTTCCTTGCACCGATCTAAAGATGAGTTGGTATGCATGCTGTGCAACTATCAGGAACTTCTGAATGACAAGCTGGCACTGGATATTGAAATAGCTACATACAAGTCACTGCTGGAGGGAGAAGAAAACAGGTATTCCTTGACTATTTTCCTACAGGATATAGAAAAGTTACTGTCACTGTCTAAGCTGTCTAGTTCAATTGAATCCAGGACCAGTTAAAACATGCATAACTGGAACTGCACGACTAATGATGGTGGGCAGGGTAATTACAATATATACCTATATACCTGCATAAGAAAGCAAGCACATTAGGCTAGCCTAAAACCTTTATCTCAGACATGCTAGTTTCCTGTGTGCAGGATTTTTTACAAGCCATTCCACCCCATCCTGGAATCAACCTCTACTGATAGAATCTGCACATGGTTTCACTACGCCTTTCTTTGCTATTGCAATTGCATATCCTTTATTTGGCTAAAATCCTAGATGCAGGGAATATCCACAGAACCACACATATTTGGCCCTTTCCCTCAATAATAATCTTCTCTGAGGGAAACCCACCACCAGGCAGTGTCCCCTGTATAAACTTTGGCACATTTTTAGGTGCACATGTCAGATTTATCAAGCATAGATCTTGAATGCAGAACCAGCCCAAGACATGTTGCTGCCTTGGAGAAGAAGGAGAAGTTTCCCCTTCCAGTTTCATGTACCAAAACCAACTGGACTGGCAACTGAATCTCACTTCAACACGGGTGATGCAATAGCATCCTCCAACACACCAGAGGGAGCAGGCTACATTGTGGGACCAGGAGAGGTGATGGAGCAACAGAAGGGAACGGCTGGGTGCTCAAGATGAATAGCCAGGGACTGCTACTGCTACCTTTGAGTGTAGGAATGATTGAACAGGAGATAGAAAGCCTGTATCATACACCCTAAAGGTGGCCTGCAGCTCCCTGTTCAGTGTATGTTGGGTGGCTTCTTCAAGCATACCATGGCAGTAGCCCACATAGGGCTTTAAAAAAATAATCATTATTATTTTGATGAAGTAATAATAATAAATAAATAAAAATAAAATGTGCACCCCACCCATGAGACCATTCCATTGTAACTATCCAACCTCCCAAAATTTCAACACCTCTTGCGATGGTTTGACCCCTTTGATGGTACAAGATCTACAAGATCTTCCATATCTCCTCCAAATCATTTCCCCATCTTACCTTAATAGCACGTGTCACTTTATCATTAATAGTTATATCCCACACCTCTTTATACCATTCTTCCATTTTGTATTCACCTTGCCCCTTCCACTTCCTAGCAGTAATAACTTGCGCAGCGGTCAATACATTTGTGAGCAAGTCCTTCATAGGCTGTGAACCTTCGACCCCATTGTGAATGGATAATAATGCTACCTCTGGACTTTTGGTCAGCTTTAACCCAGGGATTTCTGTTATCTCCTTAAACACCCTTTGCCCAAAAAATTGTGCATATTTACACCCCCACCACATGTGAACCTAATACTGAATATTCCTTGTTTATTTGATTTAATCAGACTGGTGTTAAATACCATCGCCACATCTCCAAACTAACTTATAATAATTTTCTTCTAACCTTATAGACAACATTCTCAAAGTGTGTTTCTCCCATATTTTCCCAGCTTTGACTATTTTTCTTTTTTAATATATATATATATATATATATATATATATATATATATATATGCCATTTATCAAACCAATCATATCCAATCATATTCCAAATTATATCAATTCAAATCACAAAGTCCAAATGTTAAGCCAAATTTTAATTTTTTTTGTGGGGAGTACCCATGCTTCGGGTTCGGCAGGAGTCCAATCTTCTTGTATTTCTGCTGCTTTGATGTTCACAGTCCCATCTTCTCATCTCCTTGTCATTATCCTTTTTCTTCTTAATTACCTCCGAGTTGTCTCCACAAGCGAGATAAAAGAAACAGTCTTGTTTATATTTCTGTGTGAACTTTGAAAATGCTTTCCCGTAATTCATCTCACATAAATCCAAAGGTCCAAGAGTCCGTTCAAGCGGCAGTCGCCATTTTAGTCAATTCTGATGAAATACAGTCTTGGTGTCCGCTCCTTAATTTTTGCAGACCTTATGCACTATAAATCAGCCTTTCCGGGAGGTTTGTTGCCCTTTCAAATTTACGATCCAACCTGATAACAAAGCAGTGGCTCATCCTCCCTATGACTGGAAATCTTGCAACAAGGTCTGCCCCTTAATGGCGGATCGCTTTTGTAACTATGCACAAGAAAACCTCCATTCTTTCCAGATCTCCCACAGAGTAAAACCTTTTATTAGCATTTTTTTGTTTCTGCACAGTTTATTTTTCCATCTCATTTTCTGGCTTTGACTATTTTTCTGCCCACACAGGGCTCTTAAATGTGGCAAACCCGACTGCTTTGTGTTATTGTTTGTTCCTTGTTTGTCTTTGTTTACTGTTTCATGCATCCTGTTCTATTTGCCGTTGCATTTTTGTTTACCTCTTTGATCATTTTCTACAGGGAAAAGTAGTTTATACATTTTGTACGTGAAGAGGATGATGGATAAATGGGAAAGCTAAATAGTTATCAGAATATAACCCCTACCTCTATTAGAAAATGCAGTTTCTCACATGATCTATATTACATCTCTTTCCCAAACAGGATATTTTCGGGGAACCTTGCAAGTGTAGGTAAGTAATGGCAAAGTTTACCTGTTGGAATTCCAAAGATTGCTCTCTAGATGGGAACATAAGAAGTGGCTTTGCCACGTGCAACGGAATGAGGTGGAAATAAGGTGTTATGTGTCCTAAAGTGGCAGAAGGCTGAACCACTTTAGACTGCCAAAACAAACACCAGCATCAACATTATTTGCATGTAGAAAGCTAGTACAGCAGGGAGGAGACAGGTATTTGATTTTTAATTAGAAATTGTGATTTAGCATAGCATAGCATAGCATAGCATAGCACTGTAGAGTTGGAAGGGACCCTGAGGATCATCTAGTCCAACCCCCTGCAATGCAGGAATATGCAGCTGGTCCATACAGGGATCGAACCTGCAACCTTGGCGTTATCAGCACCATGGTCTAACCAACTGAGCTGCAATGGTCTATTCCGTCTGCTGCCCGGGTTCACCAGAAGCAGCTTAGTCATGCTGGCCACATGACCCAGAAGCTGTCTGCAGACAAACGCCGGCTCCCTTGGCTAGTAAAGCGAGATGAGCGCCGTAATCCAAGTCGTCCGCGACTGAACTTAACTGTCAGGGGTCTTTTACTTTATCTTTTTATTCCATCACCACGTTCTGCTGCATGTACATAGGTTGCCATATGTCCTCTTTTTCCAGGACGTGTTCTGTTTTTCCAGGGTAGAATCATCATAGCGATCCATAAGGTAAAGGTAAAAGGTAAAGATAAAGGGACCCCTGACAATTAGGTCCAGTCGTGGATGACTCTGGGGTTGCGGCATTCATCTCGCTTTATTGGCTGAGGGAGCCGGTGTACAGCTTCCGGGTCATGTGGCCAGCATGACTAAGCCGCTTCTGGCGAACCAGAGCAGCGCATGGAAATGCCGTTTACCTTCCTGCCGGAGTGGTACCTATTTATCTACTTGCACTTCATGCTTTCAAACTGCTAGGTTGGCAGGAGCAGGGACCCAGCAACGGGAGCTCACCCCATCGCGGGGATTCGAACCACCGACCTTCTGATCAGCAAGCCCTAGGCTCTGTGGTTTAACCCACAGCACTGACCTTCTGATCAGCAAGCCCTAGGCTCTGTGGTTTAACCCACAGCACCACCCGCGTCCCATAGTTAAAAGTAGAAGTCAGCAAATGTGTCCTCTTTTTTCTCTCTTCAAAATATGGCAACCTTATCCCTGCCACAGCACCATTCTCTACCTCAAACTGACAGCATCTCTCTAAGATTAAGGTAAAGCCCTTCCTAGCCCTTGAGATACCAGAATTTGCATCGGTGGGACGTAATGCATGCAAAACTCAACTGCATAGAGGTGTGAGGCCTCCCCAAATATATATTAGATATCTGGGGAAGTTCCAGTATTGCCATACCCAGCTAACCAAGAATGCTGTTGTCATGCTATTGTAACCATGACTGTGATTACTATTGCAGCAGTGCTTCCTAACCCAGGCAAAGTAGCTGATGACTGTGGCCATGAACCTGCATATGCCTCTCTAAGCAGAGAGATCGGATGCAGAAGTGGGAAATATAGTTCTGGTGGCCCAGGGAAGAGACAGAAGTCGAACCTTGGAGATGCAGAGTGCACATCGAGATACACATCGAGAAATGTACCTAACTCTGTGGGTAGGCTGTACATCCCTGGAGGTGAAGATTTCAGCCCAGATGGTGGGTACCACATCACCAGTGGCGGTGGAAACAACCATGCCTCCAGAGCAGCTCAGAGACCCAGAGGTGCAACTGGTGGCTGTACCACTGCCATTGTGGCAGGTAGATGTGTCGGTGGCTACTCCAGTGTTGGTAACTCAGCTGGTGCATGCTGTCACGCACATTCATGCAACCATGGTACGAAAATATCATCATGCTTCAGCAAAAGCACCAGGATGTGAACACTCAGTTCCCAAGGCTAGGACCAAATTATGTAAGAAGAAGAAAAGAAAGAGGCTTCCAATAAGAAATGCATCTTATAAACCACGACACAAGAAATATTGTTGTTGTTGTTGTTGTTTTTAACTTCCATAGAAATTTCCATGTGCACAGTGGCTCCTTCCTCCTGCAGTAACTCCTGTAATGGAGCCTATGTTGGTCCCATTTCACAGATGAGGAGCTGAGGCTGAGAGATAGTCCAAGAGGTAGTTCAGAACAAATTAAGATGTTTGGATTGTGGGTTTAAAATAATTGCTTGACCTTGATTAGAAGTTCTATGATGTTGCAGAAAGGCTGCCATGTGTGAGCTGAGTTTCTGAGTTCAACAGGAACAAAAAATGCTTCACGGGGAATCACATCAATAACCCACCTAGCCCAGGGCTGGCAGCAGTGCTCCAAGGCCACCTTTCCTGGCCTTGTTATTCAAAGTCCCCAAGCTCCATTAGGAATTCCCATGCGTGTGTGGAGATCTCTGCAGTGAATGGCAACATCTTATAAGCCCAGGATGGCCAGATGTTACTCTTCTGGCCTTGAAAACCCATTAAGGTTTTGCAAGCATTCTGTGTTTTGAAGAGTCATGTGAGTATCCACAATGAATGCTTGCAAAGTCCTGGCTTATGTGCTTCCTTGACCCTCCCTTGCTGCCCTTCAACCTTTTGCAACCAAAGTGGGAGCGAAACACTGCTATACAGTTGCAAAAAAGGACTCGGCTTACTTGTTGACTTGTCAGCCAGTAGAAATTGAACCGATGTTTCAGGGCATGTTCAAAAGCATGGGACAGAGGTACCAACTTGATTAGACTATGGGAGGGGGCAGGTAAGCCCCGCCCTGCATAATCGACCACAAGACATTGTGCACGCACACCATTTGAATGACAATGCCCATCAACTTTGTGGGGACTGAAGGAACCTCGGTCTCTAGCAGCTGGGATCAGTGGGTTGGTAGTTTTCTAAAATGTGTGACCCCCCCTGCAGGATTGATCCAGACCCTCTGGATTTGCAGCTACACAAAATGAGCAAAGTCAGTTTTCAGGAAAAGAGAGAAGTTTATTGAATACTAAATGAGTTGTGGTCCTTCTCTAGGAGTCTATCCGCCATCTTTTAACACATGCCTGCAACGGCATGGGAACTGTTTCGCTAGGCTTCCATTCCTCGCAGTTTGAGAGTTTGTGTAAAAATGGCAGGCATGTGAATGGGAGGGTGTGATGCCAATCACATAGCAGAGAGGGAGCTAAACCAAGCAAAAGAGCAAAGGTGGGAGGATTGTGTGTGGAGGGGCTGTGCCAACACAATAAGCACCTCCTTGCTGTTGTTTCATTGTTGCATTGCATTGCATTGTTAGGCTTTTGGTGTCTTTTTCAGTGTCGGCTTAAAAAGATTGTTTTCAGCCATCATATGTTGCCCTGCTAGGAGTGGAAATGTGGGAAGTGAATATACAATATTTATTTCACCTTTTATTTCACATCTGAAGTTGTTTCTGTGCACAAAATACATTTTGTCTTGAATTTCCAGTGTGTGTATCAGGCCGAATTTTCCTTTGTGAGCATCTGTAATTTGCAAAGGCAACCCTCCGCCATCAGCTGTTTTTGGTTACAAGAGCCAACTCTTTTCTGCTGTATCTACAATAAATTGTATGAAGAAACGATACTGCTCGTATGTGTGTGTGTGTGTTATTGTTTATCTCTATTAAGGATGGGTAACTCTAGAGATGTAGCAACTCTATCTAAATTTCCCATCATCAAAGAGTAATGGGGCAGTCATGTCCAGAGCAAAATGGTACAGATGTCTCAAAATATTCCATGTTGTTCTCCTGCTACCAGGGCCAGATCAATATATATTGGCATCGAGGTGAACCTCAAAATGGTGCCCTCTCTCCACTAGGTAAGGGGTAAGTGAAGATCTACATTGGAAACAAGGAGGTCATAAAGGTTTCCATTGGGATCTGCTGCCCCATGGAACCTGCTGCCCAAGGCAATTGCCTCACTTTGCCGCATGTGTGGGTCAGCTTTTCCTGCCAGACAAGATGACAACATGTTTCATATAATAACTCAACAATGAAAGCAAAGTTTGTGCCTTTTCCTTTCCCATCTCTTGTCCTCAGTTTAATTCCAAGTCCACACCCAGTACAGCAAGCTATTTTAACATCCCAAAGATAAAGCGGGGGGGGGGGGGGTTGTCTTGTAATAACTTATGTGTCACTTTAGGACCTTAGGGTTTGTTGTGACTGCAGATACAGAGCCTCCTACCCCCCAGCAAATTTAATTAATCTCATGTGAAAAGAGCTACAAGAAACCCGAGGAATTGTCTTCATCTCTTCTGTGCTAGGCACCAAAACAAAGGAAGAGAACACTTAGGAAGGAGAGGATAATACCCTATTTTCAGTTCCTTTATTGCTTCGGGGATTCATTCTGCCCTGCATTCCATGCCTCGTGAATTGTTTTTTTTTTTATGTAGTTAATTTATATACCGCTGCATAGATCATATCAGAAATTTGGGAGCGGTTTACAAATCCCAATAAAAAGGAATCAACATAAACGATAAAATGCAAATTCCACATTCTTATGGTTTAACTATGATTTGCAAAATAAATTCCACATTTGGGACATGCATAGTTTGCCCTAGTCTTTTAGTTGTTACAGTTTCTTTGCTTCTGCCCCCATTCCTAATGCACAACAACAAAGTAGTCTTCATCACATAGATATGATCACATCAGTATTTCTTGTTGTGCAGAATGCACCCTTGAATGTTGGTACCCCACCCCTCAAGTTGTATGTACAATTTATCTCCATCCCCAGTCCCCAACTGAGCATTTCACAGAAAGAGCCAAAGATGAACAGCTACTCTCACCACACCCACTCATAGAATCATAGAATCATAGAGTTGGAAGAGACCACAAGGGCCATCGAGTCCAACCCCCTGCCAAGCAGGAAACACCATCAGAGCACTCCTGACATATGGTTGTCGAGCCTCTGCTTAAAGACCTCCAAAGAAGGAGACTCCACCACACTCCTTGGCAGCAAATTCCACTGTCAAACAGCTCTTACTGTCAGGAAGTTCTTCCTAATGTTTAGGTGGAATCTTCTTTCTTGTAGTTTGGATCCATTGCTCCGTGTCCGCTTCTCTGGAGCAGCAGAAAACAACCTTTCTCCCTCCTCTATGTGACATCCTTTTATATATTTGAACATGGCTATCATATCACCCCTTAACCTCCTCTTCTCACAGGCTAACACTCAACACAATCAGCTATGAGGAATGAGACCATGAGCTGCCGCCTGGCCCACCCATCTTGTTTCCATCTTACCTGCCCAGCCAACAACCTCCAGATCCTCTCATTCCCACCAATCCACCTCAAGCCTTATAGTGCTAGGCACAAATTCAACCATTCAGCCCCTTCCTTGGCCCTCCTGCTCCACATTACACAGTCCTCAGAAGCTGTCACTGATCCTACCCATAATGCCAGTGTAGGTCTAAACCAGGGTTTCCCAAACTTGGGTCTCCAGCTGTTTTTGGACTACAGCTCCCATCATCCCTAGCTAGTAGGACCAGTGGTCAGGGATGGTGGGATTGTTGTCCAAAAACAGCTAGAGAACCAAGTTTGGAGGAAACTGATCTAACCCAAGCTCAGGCCCATTCTCAGGCTGCTGTCTTCTCATCAACCTCTACCCCACCCTCACCATTAACCTCTCTACTTTATTCAAATGGAGTTGGCCTGATCCTGTACCTGGCACCTGAATCTCCCCCACTTGGTTAGAAGCCCCTGTGCCTGCTCCATAGCTGTCAACTTTCCCCCCTTTTTAAGGGAAATTCCCTTATTCCGAATAGGATTCCTTGCAAGAAAAGGGAAAAGTTGACAGCTATGGCCTGCTCATGCAAGCACCCTGTGTCTTTCCTAACTAAGGTGCTAGGTCAGGGCTAAGTTAGAGCTTTGCGCTCCCTTCTCTGCCTCCTCTCACTACAGCAGTGCCCATTGGGTGCAGACCTCTGTCTCAGCTTTGTACCTATTGTCTACTGCCTCTGTCTACCCAGTTCACAGTGTCCCATTGAGACACATATCCTATCGAGAGAAAATTATCGTGGTGGTGAGCAGCATAAAAATCAGCCATAAAATTGCAACCATAAAACAAATAGAGAACACACCACGAATCAGTCATTCAGATTAATACATGAACACAACTGGATCACTGTTATGTACTGAGTTGAATAGGATCCAAAGGCAGTAGTCTGATTGGTCCTAGAATAATAGGATTCAGAATGCAGCAGTCTGATTGGTCCTAGAACAATGCAGCAGTATGATTGGTTGGCAGGAACCACCCAATCATGCTCCAGATAGAAGTGAATCCACAACCTGATTGGCTTACAGTAGAATTCCGGAATTAGCCAATCATGTGCAGCCCATTGTGTAAATAATGTATATAAAGCAGATACTTTGAGGGGACATTCATTCAATCCTCCTCACCACTATGAGCTGAATAAAGAGCATGAAATCCACTCTCGACTCTGAGTATATTTCAATCACCCTCTGGGAAAGTCTGGGGGAACAAGTGAATTTGAAGCACCAACACCGTAGATGCCTGCCTTGCAGTAGTTTAAGAATCAATCCTCTACCCAGGAAACTCTGGGAATTCCAGTTGCTATGGGGAGAATAGGCCACTCCTAACAACTCTCAGCACCCTTAACAAATTATAGTTCCCAGGATTCTTTGGAGAAAGCCATGGCTGCTTATATGGTATAATACTGCTTAAAATGTACAATGCAGATAAGGCCTAAGTCAAACAAAGCAAGCTGGTTATACCTGTGTTCCTTCTACTTAAATAAATAAGTGGCACAAAGCTGTGCATAATGGAACTTTCACAGAAGAACAGATTGCTGCTTTAGTCGCATTGTGACACTCATTTTTGTCCCCACTGAAATCAACAGAGCTTAGTAAGTAAAACTGGGCCATACGAATCCATCTTTTCCCTAGTCCACAGTTCTATGTGCATTTCTATTGAGTACTTGACACATCTGTGCATTTATTAAGTCTCCATTTATTCAAACAGGAGTGGTAAATCACATTTTAATTTATCCTTTGTATAAACAAAGTTTGAGGATAGCTATTTTTTGATGGATGGCAAAGAAGCAGCAAACATGAGTTCCATCTGTTGCTCAGAGAAAAAAGGGACAGTAACAAGAAAATTAAGATCCTAAAAGCACAGCCTTGACTTGCAACTCTGCAGAATGTTATCGGCTGTGGTCAACGAAAGAGGAAGACTCCCTTAAATAATTTTCTGTCTAAAGTGTAATTAATGCATTTGAGGGAAATGGTTCTCAAATGTAATATCCTACAAGCCAAGCTTGCAAACAAAGCAATTCCTTTAAAAATCCTCATTATTTCTTAGGTTTGCATTCACTATTATGTTCTGTACATCGAAGGGCATTCCTGGGCCTGAGGCAGGCCAAACCCATGCATGCTCCAAAATTAAAATGTTAGACCAATCAAGGCCAACTCCTCAGCTGTATATAAGAGTTGGCTTTGAGGTATTGTGCCAGAGGATTGCTCTCTCCACTTTGCTTCTGCTGCACCTGCTTTTTGGAACTAGCCTATCCCAGCTTGCTGCAATGACTCATCACATGTCTGCTGCAAGGAGCTTCATGGGAGCAAGGGGATTCAGTTCGGCGTCTGCTGTGTGTGGACTAGGCGGGCACAGGACATATGTCGCCTCTGTACGCCATCCAGTCAGAAATGGATATGGGGTCCGCGGCTTCAGCAGCCAAAGTCTTTCTAACCTGGGCGGAAGCAGAAGAATTTCTTATGGTGGCTATGGTGCTGGATATTTTGGTGGGTATGGTGGCATGGGGTTTGGTGGCAGGGTGATTCATTACAGCCCCAAAATTTATGACTCTGTTGGAAGTTACGGGCCTTTCCCAGGATATTCTAACTTCAGGGGGGAGGGCATCCATGGAGTCAGGATCAACGAGAAGCTCCTGAAGCCTTTACATGTGGGAGTTGATCCACAGGAACATGTCGTACGAAATCATGAGAGGGAAGAGATGAAGAACCTCAACAACCAGTTTGCTGGCTTCATTGATAAGGTGAGAAGACAAATGTTTTTGACTTAACTCGAAATAAGAAGCCCAATCAGGCCCACGACATGAGTACTTTTAGTTCGGATCACTTTAAAAATGGCTCTGCATCATCATGCAAGCAACCAATCGGATCGAACTGTGTGCACATGATTGCACATGTGATTATGTACATTTGTAGAGGCTGAAATGAATTATAAAAGAGAGTTATCTCAAGCGATTAGACAAATTCATGAAGGATAAAGTTTTCACTAGCAACTGACAGAGTCGCTATGTTATATATTCTGCCTCCAGAATCAAGAGGAAAAAACAATGGGGCAATGCTATAATGCTCATATTCTGCTTCTGTACTTCCCAGAGCTGGTCAAATAGCTCTTTCGACAAATCCAACAGGGTTCCTTTATTCTTTAAATGCAATACACACAAAAAGCAATTTAAATGCCTGTTCTGAAAGTAGGTTTTCTCTTTGGTTTCCCCCCCGATTGACTGTATTTTGGTATCATTTGGGTGTTTCTTTGTTTTGAAACAGGTACGAACCCTAGAGCAGCAGAACAAGGTTCTTGAAACAAAGTGGAACCTCTTGCAAGAGCATGTCACACCAGCAAAGAAAAACCTTGAACCGTTCTATGAAAGTTTCCTCTGCAACATGAAGAAGGAGCTAGACTGTTTACTGAATGAAAGGCAACATCTAGCAAGTGAAGAGGCTGCTATCCAACAACTGGTAGAAGAACTGAAGTGCAAGTAATTTGCATTTTAAGCATTATTATTATTATTATTAAAATAAATAAATAAATAAATAAATAAATAAATAAGTATCTTTGAACATCTTGTGCACCTTACTATATGGGGTACAGAAAGGTGCTTTTCAGTTGCACAGAGCTCTCCCTTCATGTTTCAACAGATATGAAGAGGAATTCAAAAGGCGCACCACAGCAGAAAATGAATTTGTACTACTCAAGAAGGTAAGGTGTTCAGATTGGTGTTCAGATTCAGTGGTTTTCATATGGAGCATAAAAGTCTCACTGCAAATTAAACCCCTCATTTATTTACATCAGTGTCCTGGGGGCAACACGGAGCCCCTGCCAGCAATTCAACCTTTGAGTTGCACTTTCCCATTTGTGATTCAAGGACCCACCACCCGCTTGAGGATAAGAAAGAAACACGGACACGGTATATTAGGTTAATGGGCTAAAAAAAGGCCACAACTTTATTGATTACAGCATGTGAGAGGTATTGGCTTAGGCATTGGATAAAACAACAGAGCGTGACTCAACCCCCTCGGGGAGGGGTGAGTCTATCAAGGGTTAACCACCAGTGGGAGGAGCCTGTTGATGCAAATACAACTGAAAGCTCCCCCTGATGTCACCGGGGGCCGTGCCATGGCCCTAGCCACCAGCAAGGGCATCGGACAGGATCCACGACCACCGGATTCCTTTACCGGAATACCCATAAAATGGAGGGGTGGGCGATGGCCTCAATTTTGTGGGTGCTTGGGCACACAGAGCCCCAGGGAGTTGGCACCTATGTGTCACCCTCAGAATGCCATCTGCCAGATGAGTCTCAGCACCTTGCAGATACCTTTTGACCTGGCCAGAGTTATTCCCTGAGGAAGTCAGGGCCAAAAGCCAGGAAATGGAAAATTGTTCCAGAGGCCTCAGCTGCCTTTCTCTAACCTCTCCACACAAGTCTCTTTGGGTTGGATCCAGACAAGAGCAAACAGAACTCTTCATACAGTAGTGCTTCTGACTTTTCTACCACCCCATCCTCCTGCACCCCCAGAAAAATCTGTTCTCAAGGGTTAGGACACCCTGCAAGGGATTGGGTATGGGTTAGGGGGTTGCAGCAGGATGGAGAAATCAGAGCAATTTGTAGGGAAACCCTTGCAAAAGCTTTTTTGCTCATGTAAGAACTTTTGGATCCAAGTCTTTGGTCAAAAGGAGCCATCAGGCCTAGCCTCTCTATGTTGCTAAGCAATGGCCCCTGAGTCTAGATTAGGTTTCTCCAAGATTATATTTCTGCAAATTTTAACAACTCTTTAAAATACTGTTTACTTTCTGCCTGTCTGTTCAGATACTGACAAAGGCACTGTTCATCTGCCATGAAAGATGGTCAGATAATCAATGCTATGTGTCAGGTACTGTCAATTGCTTTTACTGTTAGTGCTTACCAGTTACAGGCAGTGGCCATTTTATGTGCATCCGATTGACACGCAGCTGGGCACATGACCTGGAATTGGCCTGAAAAGCAGGTGGGGTAGAATGGGGGGGGGGGGACAGGGCAAGCCTATGTGTGCTTCACCGACACGTGTGGGGGTCAGGAATGGAACCCCCGTGCAAAATGGTCGCCACCTGTACTGCATCTGTTTATTATGGATTGCCAAGCATCAAATACCTGTTGAATATTCATGAACCCTGAGAATATTCACCATGAACAAGGTGGGTGTGTATTTATTCCCACTCTAATTCTTGGGTCTGTCGTTTCTTGAAGGCTTATGTGTATTTCAGTCATAAAAGAGAGCATCTTTGTTTATCTTCTTGCTTCATGGACTTGCAGTTGGACATATGCAGTTGTCTGTTCTGAATATTTAGTTACTTGTTCTGAACATTTCCAACCTGCAGCTGGCCTTGTCATTATTATCTCAGCAATTGTTCAAGTTTAATTAGCAGTTCCATCTTCTTTAGGATGTAGACTCTCTCGCACTACGCAAGACAGAACTGGAGGGGAAAGCAGATTTGCTGAGACGGGAATTTGAATTCCGCAGATGTGTTTATTTGGAGGTAAGTATGATTCAGTCTTGGATATAGAGACTCATGGACTGAATGTGTAAACATAATTCATAGCACTTTATGCTATGAAGACAGGCCTGAGGTTTGTTTGAAGTAAAGAATGAGAGTGCATTCTCCTCGGTGAATTACTACTCACAGTGGAAAGCTAGTGTCCCATGGAAATGGTGAATAGTTGTCTCAGAGGTGATTGATATGTGCAGACAAAATAGAAACTAAGTGAATACCCTTTAGATCAGGGCAGGGGAACCTGTGACCTCAGTTATCCACAAAGGAATATTTTTGAGATAAGGATAATTGTCCATAAATCAGTGGCAGGGAGGAAAGGAGTCTACCAGCTGCAAGAATAGAAGCTTTTGGATTAACTGTTTGCAGTCTGGATTCAGACTTCTTCCTAGGCTGGAAAAATGGCAAAGACGGTTTGTTTACTGGAAGCCAAATTACAGGACGAAGTGATGCAGTGACTTCTGGAAACTGTGAGATAACCGCTTCTCCCAAGGCATGACGGGAACCATCAACAGTCGTAGGAATGAAAGATATAACACCATATATGGATGGGAAAACATCACACACAGGAAAGAATAAGGATTGCAGTTAGAGTTCCTCACTTGAAATTTTATAAATTACCTAATGTACCAACACAAATGAAATCCCAAGTTTGTAGCTGTTATATAAGGAATTATTAAGATTTTGGAATGCAGAAAAAATGTAGAAGAACGAAAGCATCAAATCTAGCACACAGTTTGATTAAATTGTATAATTTGACATTTGAATAATTATATTAATTGGATAAAATTGGTACAGCGGTACCTCTGGTTCCTGAGTCCTGAGATAAAATTGGTGCAGCGGACTCTGGTTCCTGAGTCCCGTTCACAATGTGAAAAGCCCACAACCTGAAGCGCCATATCTGCGCAAGTGTGCTGTGCGATTTGGTGCTTGTGCGCATGCGTGAAGCGTGATTTAGCACTACTGCACATGCACGAGCGGCAAAACCCAGAAGTAACCCTTTCCAGTACTTCTGGGTCGCCGCGGGATGCAACCTGAAAAAACATAACATGAAGCAAACATAACATGAACTATGACGGTATTGTTATAATGAGGCTGCTATTGGAATGATATTGGAAAATAAAGAAAAACACATTTTTTAAAATACCCCCACCCCAATACTACTACCACTACTTTTGAGTCCAATGCAGAGTGCTTATACAATTCATATCTGTTGAGCCTATATTCATTAGGTCAGAGCTTCTAGAATAGTGGGTGCCATCTGCCAATTTACTTTTACCCTTTCGCTTTTTAGAAACTAAACCTAGAGGTGTTAGATTCCTTGATTTCTCGTTCACATGCAGACTTTCTGTGAATTGCAGGAATTAGCACAGTTGGATGGCCATGTCTGTGACACAAATATCCTCTTGCAAATGGACAACAATCGAGGCTTGGATGTTGACTGCATCATCAGAAATGTTGAGGCCTGGTATCAGAGCATCGCCCAGAAGAGCAAAGAAGAAGTCAATGCTTTGTATGAAAACAGGGTAAGCCAGGACAGAGGTGCATTGCACTGAACTGGGAGAGCAGGCAGCTTTTGAGACTACACATTTACTGTCATGATAAAGGGAAAACTACTGGATGCAAGTCTAGGAATGCTTCCAAAATTTAGCTCATCTAAACTTATGATATTCCAAATTAGGTTGACCATGTTTCTGAAGTGGAACCAATGCATTACAGACGTTCATTGTTCTAGCTTTTATTTCTGAAATCTGTACAGGGTCCTGTATATGGCTGGGTCAAAGAACCTTTTTGCTTTTTGTCTTAACCAATGTGAAAGAGGGCATGTGGACATCAGCAAGACACTATACCTCACCTGGAGTACTGTGTCCAGTTCTGGGCACCACAGTTCAAGAAGGACACTGACAAACTGGAACGTGTCCAGAGGAGGGCAACCAAAATGGTCAAAGGCCTGGAAACGATGCCTTATGAGGAATGGCTAAGGGAGCTGGGCATGTTTAGCCTGGAGAAGAGGAGGTTAAGGGGTGATAGGATAGCCATGTTCAAATATATAAAAGGATGTCACATAGAGGAGGGAGAAAGGTTGTTTTCTGCTGCTCCAGAGAAGCGGACACGGAGCAATGGATCCAAATTACAAGAAAGAAGATTCCACCTAAACATTAGGAAGAACTTCCTGACAGTAAGAGCTGTTTGACAGTGGAATTTGCTGCCAAGGAGTGTGGTGGAGTCTCCTTCTTTGGAGGTCTTTAAGCAGAGGCTTGACAACCATATGTCAGGAGTGCTCTGATGGTGTTTCCTGCTTGGCAGGGGGTTGGACTCGATGGCCCTTGTGGTCTCTTCCAACTCTATGATTCTATGATTCTAGTACTATTTTTCTAGAATAGAGGTGTTTGAACTCACCATGAACATCTCCCTCGTCCTCTTTGAATGGCAATGGTGCCCACTTGAGAGGTGCCAGAACTGAGTTCCAGTGAGTTCCAACTGAAAGAAAGCCCTGACTATACTTAATATTTCATCAAGATTGCATTTTTGGTCACAATTTTTCAGTGTGCATATATTGATAATGTAGAGGGATTAAAAGGTGGTAATGAACCAAAAGTACTGCAAGTGCACTCCAATTTTGAAGTTTTGGGAGCCCTCCATCCCGCTACTGTGAAGTAGTGCTTTTTTAAAAGAAGTAGCCTTTTTTAAAAAAAAGCAACCTTAACCTTTTCTCAAAATTATTTTCATATTTTGCTCAAGGAGAAACATCCAAATCTCATTCTAAGTGATACTTTTAGGGGGGGAGCAAGCTGGTAACCAGTGTACAATGGTACCTCAGGTTAAGTATTTAATTCGTTCCGGAGGTCTGTTCTTAACCTGAAACTGTTCTTAACCTGAAGCACCACTTTAGCTAATGGGGCCTCCCACTGCCGCTGCTGCACGATTTCTGTTCTCATCCTGAAGCAAAGTTCTTAACCCGAGGTAATATTTCTGGGTTAGTGGAGTGTGTAACCTGAAGCGTATGTAACCTGAAGCGTATGTAACCCAAGGTACCACTGTAGATGTGATTGTTTTTTGGCAGTATTGTGTGATTTCATTGTTTTATAAACATGGACGGACATGGTTGGCCTCCAAAGTTTCTCACAGTCCTCAACAGTTCCACACTACAATATTTTCTGGGAATATTTGTTAGTTATAATTTATATATTCTCCAATTATTATTATATGTCTTGTTTCTATACTGTTCTTACAATTTGAGATGTATATATGTCTTGTTATAAGTGTGGAATTCAGTTTATTTTTTAAGAAAGGTAAATAGCTAATAACAATCTACATATATGCAGATCCCCTTCACAAGAAACTTTTGGTAGACCCTACTGAAACTCAAGCATCCTTCACGGGTTTCACCCAAGGAGGAGCTTTCAGATTTCACTTGGTGACAATTCTCTTATTAACATCCTTCTCTTTTCTGGGTACCAGTTCCAAGAGCTCCAGGAGCAAAGAGGGAAATACTCAGACAATCTGAAGATAAACCAGCACGAGATTGCAGATCTGACCAGGCTGGTCAATAAGTTGCAGTCTGAGAATGATGCTATTAAAAAGCAGGTAGGAGAGAATTTGTCACTTGCTATGTCTTTATTTGGGAGCAGATGGTCAACCATACCATATCTACAAGTGACAACAGACTAAACCAAAACACCTTACTATTTCTTGAGAACTTCAGTGTTGAAGAACGTTTTCCCCTTGAAGATCTTTCTGAGCACAGAAACTGGGGGGTGGGGGGGAGAATGCTAGCTTCTTTGGTCAGTTTGATCTGCTTCTCTTTCCTCTCTACTGAGCTGTCCTCAGTAACATTGTAGCAAAATCTGACTGGTGATTTCATTTGCCATTGTTTCGATATCAGTATCAATATCAATATCAGAAGCAGAGTGAATGGTGGAGCAAAGCTTCTGCCCTGGGTGAAGTGGGGTGGGTATCAGGAAGGCCAGCATTGTGTAGCTGCACCATCAGGAATGCCACAACCAATCCAGTGTTCTCACCAGTGCAACCATGTGACTTTGACCTCACTGCTGCCCCACCCCAGCCCTGCCCAGGTAAACAGCTTTGATGCTAGTACAGTGGTGCCCCGCAAGACGAATGCCTCGCAAGACGGAAAAGCCACTAGACGAAAGGGTTTTCCGTTTTGGAGGTGCTTCGCAGGACGAATTTGCTATGGGCTTGCTTCGCAAGACGAAAATGTCTTGAGATTCCAGGGGGGTTTTTCCCGCTCCCCATCCCCTTTTTCTAAGGCACTAAGCTGCTAATCGAAAGGTCAGCGGTTCAAATCCCCGCGGCGGGGTGCGCTCCCGCTGTTCGGTCCCAGCGCCTGCCAACCTAGCAGTTCGAAAGCACCACTGGGTGCAAGTAGATAAATAGGGACCGCTTATTAGCGGGAAGGTAAACGGCGTTTCCGTGTGCGGCTCTGGCTCGCCAGAGCAGCGATGTCACGCTGGCCACGTGACCCGGAAGTGTCTTCGGACAGCGCTGGCCCTTGGCCTCTTTGAGTGAGATGGGCGCACAACCCTAGAGTCTGTCAAGACTGGCCCGTACGGGCAGGGGTACCTTTACCTTTACCTTTAAGCTGCTAATAGCCTTTTAGCAGCTAATCTGCTAATCCCTTAAGCCTTTAATAGCCGCTAATAGCCGCTAAACCGCTAATAGCGCTAATCCGCTAATGGGCTTGCTTCGCAAGACGATTAAACCGCTAGACGAAGAGACTCGCGGAACGGATTCTTTTCGTCTTGCGAGGCACCACCATATCAGGAAGTCAGTTCCATCCCACCACAGGTGCTGCTACTGATAGCTAACAATTTAAAATATGACAACAGGCCTCCAAGATGGCTTCCAAAATAAGTAATCTAAGTTATTTGCAGAGTGGGGAAAGTTCAGCCCTTTCTTCTTCTTTTGTCTTGGCCACTCTGCTCCCACGTATTTGAACTGCCTGGATTTAAGTGGGTGGCTTCTTTCATGGTTTTGATCCTTTCCCTCCAATCAGAACTTAACATTTTTGTTAATGGTTCTGAATTGAACGGTAGAAAAATGAGAAATGGAGAGAAGCAGAAATTAGCTGATTCACCGATCCCTAGTCACCACATACAGAATTTCCTCTTAAATCAGTTCAGATTTTTGTTTTGTTTTGTTTGACAGGTTGATGTTTTGCAATCAGCCATTTGTGATGTTGAGAACCGTGGAGATGGTGCTCTTAAAGATGCTCGAAATAAGCATATTGAGCTGCAGACAGCCCTGCAGAAGGCCAAGGATGACCTAGCTGGCTTGCTGAGGGACTACCATGAACTTCTGAACACCAAGTTGGCTCTGGATATTGAGATTGCTACATATAAGACACTCCTGGAAGGGGAGGAGCACAGGTAACTGTGAATTATACAAAAATATATGGGCACACATGCAAACATGCTAAACATAGTTAGTTAAATGCACCGATATTTATTTTAGCCTCCTTTATTTATTTTTGATTTGACTCCGATTTCATTAAAGAGCAACTTTGCTATAATCAAAATTCATTAGCAGCCCTCAAGATGTGTGGTTGAGTCATTGCTGCAGTCTTGGATGGTGAGGAAGAGAGGTGAGGGGTTGACAAAGTTGATGTGGTGCAAACATGCTAGTGGAGCCAATCCACTGCTCCTGCTGGCGCATTTGCACTCTGCTGACCTCACAGCTTCCACCCTGTCTTCATCCTTGTATGCAGCAGTGAGTCAGCTAGAGGACGGCCGGGTGAATGTCATTGCCCCGCCATGCCATCTGCTCCTGGCTCAGCCATGAAGAGATGGAGCTGAAAACGTTTTTGCCTGCCAGTGAAGGCCAACTAAGGAAGTGTCCACACAGATCTCTGTTAGCAACTCATTCCAAATTGTGAATGAGAAAGACTCTGCTCCTGGCCAGCAGCTGGATCCAGCCTGATCTGAAGCATAGGAGCCAAGTCCTAGGGGCCAGCCATTCCCCGAAGTTGATGGGCATTGCCATTCAAATGGTGTCTGTGTACCCCATCGTGTGATCAATTATGTGGGGAGGGGCTTACTTGCCCCCTCCCACGATATTTTATTCAAATTGGCAACCCTGATTTGAAGCTGTGCTGATGACTTTTGTAGATCCTCTGGCTACAGCCTGATGCCAGGCTGCCCTTCTTGGAACATGAGACTTATCCACAGAAGACAAACCTATGAACAGAGCAAGCCCAAGGCATTTTGCTGTCTGAAGTGAAGAGCAATTTCCCCGCATTCCACATTTAGAAGACCAGCAGCTGACCCTTGCCCTTACCTCAACACTCATCCTGAGACAGTGTGTCTGAGGGCAGGAAACTTAATTAGGGACCAAGGGCACTCCTATACTCTAGCACCTCAATGCTGTTTCAACACACTTTCACTAACAGTCCTAGAGAAAACACACACCTTAGTACAGTGGTACCTCGGGTTAAGAACTTAATTCATTCTGCAGGTCCGTTCTTAACCTGAAACTGTTCTTAACCTGAAGTACCACTTTAGCTAATGGGGCCTCCTGCTGCCACCGTGTCGCCACCATGTGATTTCTGTTCTCATCCTGAAGCAAAGTTCTTAACCCAAGGTACTATTTCTGGGTTAGCGGAGTCTGTAACCTGAAGCGTCTGTAACCTGAAGCGTCTGTAACCTGAGTTACCACTGTACCTCAGTTTAAGAACAGTCTGGTTTAAGAACTATTCGGTTTACAAACTCCGCAAAACCGGAAATAGTGTCCTGGTTTGAGAACTTTACCTTTCTCTAAGAATGGAATCCGAACAGTGGAAGGGCACTGGTGGCAGGAGGCCTCATTAGGGAAAGCGTGCTTCGGTTTAAGAATGGTTTCGTTTTAAGAACGGACTTCCGGAACGGATTAAGTTCGTAAACCGAGGTACCACTGTATAGTTCTCCATTAGCTGCTGGTTAGGTAAGTCAACTCACAACAAGATGATGTCACATAATGCATTTTCCATCATCAAATGTTATGCAAGGACAGGAAGAGGAGACATGGTGCAGGCTTTGCTCAAGCAAAATTGGCTTCCACTTGTGAAATGGGGGTTCCTTCCCCCTCCTCCCTCCATGCCCCCTCGCATGCCCCCAAATGGGCTTGGTGTGGTTGGGAGAAGCCCCATCCCCAGAACAGTGCATGGGAGAAGTAAAGGCATGATCGTTCTGCCTGGCAAGCTACAATGCTTGTGTTAACAGGACATTCACCATAGTGCAACACTGAATTCCATCCATGGTGTTTCCAGTTTTGGAGATGGCCATGCCGTTCCGAGCACAAACATTTCTGTGAAACATAGGCATCAAAACAGGAAACCATGATGGGGCAATCTGGTAGATTAAGATGACAATCAACTGGGCTAGCGTGACCTTAGATAAGCAATAAGTGATTTTAATTAAGATTGAACTTGTTTGATTGTATAGAAACTAGTACTTTCTAAATAAGATATTGACATGCTATGTGCTCTCCATTGAAATGAAGAGATGCTGTAGGTGCGAATTCCACCCTGCATTTGAAAAAGGCACGTGCAGCAGAAATGCCTGGGTGGATTCTGCTTCAAATCCATAATCAAGGTAAACTAACAGCAATTATGCATTTCCTTTTTTCCGCAACAGGATAGTCAGAGGAAATCTTGTTGCTATAGGTGAGTAAAACCAATGAGGTTGTGTTGGGCTTGGGCAACCTACTACATGCTCTTGTTGTTTCCTTTTTCATGTCTGCTGCCTTTATAACTTTTCTGCATCCTTAACAATTGAAGACTGGAGTGGGGTGTGTGTGTGTGTGTGTGTGTGTGTGTGTGTGTGTGTAACTTCACTCCTTCTCCAGGTTCTTGCTTTGTGCCCCTGCTTAGATCTGCTGAACCCCAGCCATTTTTATGCTTCACTGGCTAGACTTCCCAGATGATTATTTGGCATTCCCCAAATAATTTCTAGCAATTATTTCTAGGAGGGACGCGGGTGGCACTGTGGGTTAAAGCCTCAGCGTCTAGGACTTGCCGATCGAAAGGTCGGTGGTTCGAATCCCCGCGGCGGGGTGCGCTCCCGTCGCTCGGTCCCAGCGCCTGCCAACCTAGCAGTTTGAAAGCACCCTCGGGTGCAAGTAGATAAATAGGGACCGCTTACTAGCGGGAAGGTAAACGGTGTTCCGTGTGCTGCGCTGGCTCGCCAGATGCAGCTTGTCACGCTGGCCACGTGACCCGGAAGTGTCTCCGGACAGCGCTGGCTCCCGGCCTATAGAGTGAGATGAGCGCACAACCCTAGAGTCTGGCAAGACTGGCCCGTACGGGATGGGGTACCTTTTTACCTTAAATAATTTCTAGCAATCAACCAGACTATTCCCTTTATCGTTCTGAGGAATCTCAATATGGTGCACTCTTTGGCAGAAGTGATTCGTTGGGCTGGGCAGAGCTGTAACAGTAGCTATCCAGAAGGCGGGTCATTATTGCTTCCTGGGAGGGAGAGGGGATGGGCTGAGGTGACAGTGAGGTCAGTGTAGTGGATCTGAATTTGTTCTGCCAGTGTGTTTGCACTGCACCAACGTCCCTACCACCTTCCCTCTGCCAGTAAGCAGCAACAGCCCACCTGCTGGGAAGATAGCCCACCTGATTAACCACTTTTGCTCTTTGGTCAGTTCCCAGTCTGCAACAATGAGGGCACAGTTCTGTTAGCACACTGATAGATCATAGAGTTAGAACTGATTCTTACATTAACTTTGTCCAATATTGGCCACTTAGATAGCTAATGAAGGATTGTGCCAACACTGAAGGTGTCATGTCTCTGTGTTAAACTCCCACCTGAGTTGGAGGTAATCTGAACTGTGTTTAGAAAACTATTGATTTTCAGGTCATTGCACTCATCTGGTTCAAACTGACCTACTCCAGATGAAATCCACTTCATTCAGGCATTGCTATTCATTCACTCACACACAGAGAGAAAGAGAGAATGCTAGGGAGATTTCCAATGCAGTTTTCACCTCATGGCAACTCAGCAACAACAATGCTGCAAAGATAAGGGGATAATCAGGTCTCTTTCTGGCTGGGTCAGTTCCAATCTCACTTCTGAATGTTTCCTCCTTGCAGATGTTTTCAAGCCACCCTACGCAGAGGGCTCTGCTGGATTTACTTCTTCAGGTGCACATGGTCCTACAGGTGGTGGATACGGTGGAGGACACAGTGAAGGACATCGTGGAGGTTATAGTGCAGGAGGCCATGGGAGCTACAAAAGGAGCTCCAGAAGTGCTGGAAACCACCCAAGGACTGTAGATAGTCATGTAGATGCAGGACATGCCTCTGCAGATACAGAACTCTACTCAGGAACACAATACAGCTCCCAGAATGTGTCTCCATCTGCTTGTAAACCAAGTTCTCCTGTAGGCATTGACAGTCCCACAACAGGAGGAAGAGCTGGCATAGGGGTAGACTGTGGCCCAGGTACAGGTTTTAGCTCAGGAAGTGCCCAAGCATCAGCCAGCAAGGGGCATGCCACTGGGAGTATAGGAGGAGGTTGCCCAGATGGAGGCTACCTGTCTGGGGGTTATGGACCACCTGGTGTCATCCCATTTGGAGCTGGATTTGGACCTAGGATTGCAGGTGGCCTGGGGGTTGTGGGTTGCCAGCCTGGGGTAGGTGGCCCATCTATAGGAGGTTTTGGCTTTGGGGGGGAACCCTGTGTAGGAGTAGGTGCCCCTGTTGGTGTGTGTATTCCCAGAGCCATAGGTGCTCCTGTAGGTGTGTGTTGCCCTGGAGCTATAGGTGCTCCTGTAGGTGTGTGTTATCCTGGACCAGTAGGTGCCCATGTTGGAGTGTGTTATCCTGGAGCAGTAGGTCCTTTCAGAAATACTGCAATTTAACATGATTCATATAAACTCCTCATATTTTGAATCAATTAGTTCTCAATCTGCAAGCACTACCTGAAGCAGTGATCAGGGCCCCTGCCAGTGCTATAGGATTTTGTGACACATGAAATCTTTTAAACAACATTCCTCCTTTCCTTGGGCCATTCTGTAGTTGCACTCTAATGAATCCACTTCTTCCTTAAAATACGGTGTCTGCTGCTGCGTCACATATACTTTCCCCACCTTTTCTTCCTTTTTTATTTTTGACACTGACATCTTCATGAAACATATCCTCAATAAAATCAATCATATTTTTTTTTGTTTTATTCGAAAGTACAGGTGAAACTCGGAAAATTAGAATATCGTGGAAAAGTTCATTTATTTCAGTAATTCAGCTTAAAAGGTGAAACTAATATATGAGATAGACTCATGACATGCAAAGCGAGATATGTCAAGCCTTTATTTGTTATAATTGTGATGATCATGGAGTACAGCTGATGAAACCCCCAAATAACAATCTCAGAAAATTAGAATATTAAATGAAAACAGCAAAACAAGAACTGCAAATAGAGCAATATTGGACCTCTAAGAAATAGAAGCATGCATATGTACTCCGTACATATGTACTCGCTTTGCATGTCATGAGTCTATCTCATATATTAGTTTCACCTTTTAAGTTGAATTACTGAAATAAATAAACTTTTCCACTATATTCTAATTTTTCATGTTTCACCTGTACCTCTTTAAAAAGGCTTTGTGCATTGGTTCATTTTTTAAGTCTCTCTTTGTGATGTAGACAACTTTAAATGACTCTTATCACACCTTCGCTTCTGTACCGTTCTGACCAATACAAGGATATGCCTAGCTCCCCCCTCCTAGTTCATTGTATCCTCTGTATGTTTGGACTACAATGTCCTTCTCTTACTCTGGTAATGTAAACGGTACGACATCATTGTCAGACTCTTTTGCAATACAAAGCAAAAATATTTCAAGCAGAAAACAGCTTCAGAAATCCAAATGCACAAAATCTACAAGTATTCATACAGCATTTCTAACTGATTTGTAGTGCAAAATGGATAGGGTGCGGAATATAGAATTTATTGGGAAAGACTGCAATGGTGAAAAGTGGGTGAGGGAAAACTGGAGATCAATAGTAGAGATAGGAAGTAAGGACAGAGTAAAGGGATCGGTGTCCATCCAGAAAGATGAACCAAGAATAAGAAGCTCAGCATCAAGACCACTCAAAGCACTGACACCAGCTCCCCTCCAATGACACACATATTCTAAAGGCTTTTGAATGCTGAACCATAATCAGAGAATTTCCCCCATCATCATGAGGACTAGAGATATGCTCCTCAAAAAAAGAGATGGAAAACTTGACTTGGTTTATTTTCAAGATTCAGTTTGTGCCACCACATTCTTCCCCTGTCAGGTTAATTCTGTATTACATGGCATGACAAGTGACCACAGAAATGTTTAGATGCCCTATAAGTAGTAATTATGGTGATTCATAGCAAATGATGGGTTTCCCTCAAAAGTTGCCTTTCATAACATCACAAGAACACTCCATTTAAGTGACGGTCATTGTGTAAGACCAAAAGGCCTTCTTCATGTATCATTTTTTGCCATCATTGAAAATGAATTAGATTACACAAGCTCTGTACTTGAGGTTGGGGTTCTTCCCAAGTGTTCTTTTCAGGTTCTGTGCCTACAATATTTGTGGTTGGTGGTTATTTCTCATCTCAGTGCGTAAAATTGTTGCAGCATGGCATTTGGCTTTTCAGCATTGCCAGAAATCCCTATGTCTCTGTTGTTCTCTACAATAAAATGCATGGATAACCAAATGGTTGCTTGTGATCTTTTACTAATGACGTGTCATGGAATCAAATACTGGAAGAAAACATGGGATTAGCTAGATATTTTTCATCTTGCTTCCTTCTTTGCAGCAGTTGCCTCTGCTCAAAAGATAAGATGATCTTGGTTGGATAGAGAGATACAAGACAGAGGTCCTCAAATTGTGGTCTGTGGAAGAAGAAGAAGAAGAAGAAGAAGAAGAAGAAGAAGAAGAAGAAGGAGAAGAGTTTGGATTTGATATCCCGCTTTATCACTACCCGAAGGAGTCTCAAAACGGCTAACAATCTCCTTTCCCTTCCTCCCCCACAACAAACACTCTGTGAGGTGAGTGGGGCTGAGAGACTTCAGAGAAGTGTGACTAGCCCAAAGGTCACCCAGCAGCTGCATGTGGAGGAGCGGAGACACGAACCCGGTTCCCCAGATTACGAGTCTACCGCTCTTAACCACTACACCACACCGACTCTCTTAACCACTACACCACCAGATTGTTCCACCATTGGAACAATGGTGGTCCACAACCTCCATTAAGGCATTCCATGAAAAGTTTCAGAGCATTAAAAAAACAACCATCCACCTTAACTGGCCACTGTACTTGATTTATTCCATTTTTTTATGATGGAGATTGAGGTGCTTTTGTCCAGGGCTGGATTACTGGGGCAGAGGGGTCAGGGGAAGCCAGATCTGGGAGCCATGGCTTTCATAAGCAGGTATAACAGTCTGGTAATGGGCTATATTTGATTTGTAGTACCATAAAAGTTTATTAACTGGTTTGCTGAGAGCACCAGCAATGTTCAAGTGGTCTGTGCGGGGAGGAGAATTTAAGATTCATTGTTCTGGGATGTCTAAAGATGCTTGTGGTGGGATAATAGAGTACCCAAAGCTGTTTTCCAGTCTTAAAGTTCAGTTGCGTCCCGAGGCCCCAAACCCATCACCAAAATAAATACACACGGACACTTATATTGGTTTAAGTTTTGGGGCAAAATTTTTGGCCATAACTTTATTGAAATATTTTTTTTTTTTTTTATTCTTCTTTTTATTGAATTTTCCAAACTATTCTTCCATAATAAACAATCCAGAAAAAGTCATATCATACAAACAACATCCAAGAAACAAAACACAGGTCACCGAAAAACCAAGCAGAGGAAAACGAAAACGGGAAAAAAAAAAAAAAAAAAACACCTTAAATTAAACAAAGGATTACTTCCCTTCATCTCAGTCTGGGTTGTATAGTCAACCTTCCTTTCAGCGGTTTCCGATCTCTTTCCATATCTCCACTTCACAGATTTTATATTTCGTCTACTGTAATTTTGATATTGCCTAAATTTAGTTCTGTATATGTTATAAATTTATTCCAATTGTTAATAAATTTTTTACTTTTTTGATGCCTGATTCTTTGTGTCAATTTATCTAATTCTATGTATTCAAATAATTTGAGCTGCCAATCTTTAATTGTTGGGATCTTGGAGGTTTTCCAATTCTGTGCCAGCAATATTCTGGCTGCTGCCATCGCGTACTGAAACAATATCTTGTCATCTTTTTTAATCTCCTCACCCACCATCCCTAACAGGAAGGCCTCCGGTTTCTTGGGGAAATTGTATTTCAAAATCTTTTTTAATTCCTCATATATAAGACCCCAAAACCTTTTCACCTCTGCACATGTCCACCACATATGGTAGAAATCACCCTCTTTTATTTTGCACTTCCAACACTTCTTATCCCCAGTTTTATACATTTTCTGCAGCTTTACTGGAGTGATGTACCAACGATACACCATTTTTTCCATATTTTCCCGGATTCCCACACAGGCTGTAAATTTCATATCTATTTTCCATAATTGTGTCCATCTATCATATTCTAAGTTATGTCCCAAATCTATAGCCCATTTTATCATAGCCTCCTTCACCTCCTCATCTTTAGTATCCCAATCCAGTAATTGACCATACATCTTGGATAGAAGTTTGGTGTTACCTTCTACTATTTCCACCTGGAATTTCGATTTTTTCTCATTTATTCCTATTTTTTTATGTTCGTTCCATAAGGCGTTTATTTGGTGGATTTGTAACCAACTTACTTGCCTATCTTTTAATTCCTCATATGTTCTAAGCTTCCATCCCTTATCCGATCTAACCAATAGGTCTTCGTAAGTCCATCTTTGCTCATCCATATTTGGTTTTTTAATCTTTAAAATATCAGTGGGTGATAACCACCATGGAGTGCTTTTTTCTAAGAGTCTCTTGTTTCTGTCCCAAACCTCTAATAATGCTCCTCTAATAATATGGTTTACAAAACCCTTATGTATCTTCCCTTTATCCTGCCATAGATAAGCGTGCCAGCCGAACCTAGTGTTGAATCCTTCTAGGTCCAACAAATCGGTATTATTTAAGGTAATCCATTCTTTGATCCAGCACAGGCACGACGCATCGTAATACAATTGCAGGTTTGGAACAGCAAACCCTCCTCTCTCTCTACGGTCGGTAAGAATTTTGAACTTAATTCTTGCTCTTTTCCCCTGCCAGATAAATCTGGACAGGGTTCTCTGCCAATCCTTAAACCTAGTAATGCCTCTAATCACGGGGATGTTTTGAAATAAAAACAACAATCTCGGCAGCACAGACATCTTAATTGCAGCCATCCTTCCTGACCATGATAACCTTATCCTGCTCCATGTGTCTAAATCTCTTTTTATCTCACTCCAGGTCTTATTATAATTATTTTCTATCAATTTTATGTTTTTCGTTGAAATCCAGATACCCAGATATTTTACCCTTTTCACAACCTTAATTCCTGTTTGGACCTCTAGCTGTTTTCTTTGATCTTCTTCCAGATTCTTTGTTAGGATCTTGGTTTTAATTTTGTTTAGTTTGAAGCCAGAAACTTTCCCAAATTCTTCTAATATCTCTATAACTTTGCCGATACCTTCTACTGGATCTTCAAGAGAGATAACTAAATCATCTGCATAGGCCTTTAATTTGTATTCTTTTTCTCCAACTTTAATTCCTCCTACTTCAGGTGTTTTCCTTATCTTGTTTGCCAGTACTTCTAGAACCATTATAAATAAGAGAGGGGATAGAGGACATCCCTGTCTCGTACCCTTCGATATCGTGAATGATTTGGATAGATTATTGTTAATGATTAGTTTAGCTCTTTGTGTTGAGTAAATGTTTTTTATTCCTTTCAGAAAGGGTCCATCTATCCCTGCTCTCTCCATGCACTTTAGCATGAATTCCCACGATACATTATCGAATGCCTTTTCAGCGTCAATAAAAATCAACGCTGCAGATATATCAATTCTAAGGTCTAAGTATTCGATAATATTAATTATATGTCTGACGTTATCTTTCAATTGTCTATTAGGGAGGAACCCTGCTTGATCTTTATGTATAACTTTTGCTAGGTGTTTTTTTAGTCTAGTCGCCATTATCTCTGCAAAGATCTTATAATCATTGTTAAGCAATGATATCGGTCTATAATTCCTTATATCTAATTTGTCCGAATCTGGCTTAGCTATTAATGCAATATGAGCTTCCTTCCAGGAATCTGGTAGCTTTCCTTCTCTCATGATACTGTTCATCACATTACATAGCACCGGAGTTAAGTATTCTTCTAATGTTTTGTAATATTTTGCTGAGAGGCCATCAGGACCAGGTGCTTTCCCCAGTTTCATCTTTCTTATTGCATCTTTAACCTCATCTTCTGTTATGGGTTTATTTAAATGTTTTTTATCTTCATCTGTCAAATATTCTCCTCCATTCTTTATCAAATAATTCCCTATTTCTTCTCTATTTTCCTCTTCCTTTTTATATAGTTTTTCATAAAATTTAAGGAATTCTTCCCTTATCCTATTACTATCTTCCAAGATCTGTTCTCCTATTTTTATTTTGTTAATTAAATTTTGTTTTTTCCTCCTTCTGAGTTGCCACGCCAATAATTTCCCGGTTTTGTTCGCAGATTCAAAATATTTTTGCTTCATCCATTTAATTCTCCATTCTACTTCCTGATTAATTAAAGTTGAGTATTGTAATTGCAATGTTTTCAAAGTTTGTCTAATCCTTTCATCCCTGGGATTTATTACCAATTTTTTCTCACATTCTCTCAATTGTTTAATAATTTCTTCTTTTTTAGTCTCTCTTAATTTCCTTCTATAGCTGTTTTGTTGAATCAAGAATCCTCTTAGGACTGCCTTACTGGCATCCCAAACTGTTTCTAACTTAGTCTCTTTATTCAGGTTTATATCAAAGTATTCTTTCAAGGTACTTTTTGCCTTCACTATCACCTCCTCATTTTCGAAAAGGTATTCATTCATTCTCCATCTATACGTCCCCACAAATTCACATCTTAGCTCTAATATCATTGGATTATGATCAGAGAAGGTTTTAGGTAATATTTCACAGTTCGTTGTTCTTAAAGATAATTCTCTTGTTATCCATATCTGGTCGATCCTACCCCAGCTATGATGGGGTTCAGAAAAATAAGTAAATTGTTTTTCTACTGGATTTTTATATCTCCAGATATCAATCAAATCTAGATTTTCCTCCAGATTGTTAAATGTTTTTGGGAGCTTCCCTTGATTTAATTTCTTTTTTCCTCCACTTCTATCTAGCTCTGGTGTTGGTACCCCATTTAAATCTCCAAGCAGAATTAATTTATGACTTTCTAACTCTAGTAATATTTGTTCCAATTTTTTAAAAAATTCTGCTTTGTTTGTATTTGGGGCATAGACAGTCACCACATTAAATTTTTCACCTTGATAATTAATTTGCACTCCCAGGATTCTTCCCTCATCATCCTTGCATATCAATATCGGGTCCCATTTTTCCTTCACATATATCACAACTCCTTTTTTTTTAGTTACATCTGAGTTAATGAATTCCACACCTAACTTTTTATTCATCAATATATATTTGTGCTTTTTAGCCACATGTGTCTCTTGATAGCAAATTACATCATAATTTTTGTTCTTTACCACTCTTTCTATTTTATTCCTTTTAGATTTTTCATTCAGGCCATTTACATTCCAAGACAGGATTTTTAAGGACATTATTACAATTAGATTTTTATTTATTAAAAAAGTGGAGAAAAAAAATTTCAAAAACTTTAACAAGTTTTTATTTTAAGTTGTCCTATTTCCTATCTCTTCCTCCTCTTCTAATTCTTCTTCTTCCCCTCCTTCCGCTTCTTCCACCTTCTCCTCCTCTTCTTCCTCTTTCTCTTCCCTTACTCCTTTCTTCTCCTTCCTTTCCCTTCTCTCACCCCTTTCTCTTTCTCTGTCTCCTAGCCTGTCTTCCCCCTTGTCAAGCTCTTTCTTGTATCTTCTTAGGAATTTTTCCCCTTCCTGAGTGTCCTTCAACTTGAATCTCTTATCTTTGAAGAAGAAGGTGATCCCCTCCGGGAACTCCCATCTATATTGTATGTTGTTTTTTTTCAAGATGCCTACTATTTGTTTATAGCCTTCTCTTTTGCGTAACAGTCTAACTGGTATTTCTTTTAGAATAATAATTGGCCTTCCGTCAATTATTAATCTTTTTTGGTAGCTTAATTTTAATATCAAATTTTTTATCTCTACTGAATTAAAAATTACCAGGCAGTCCCCAAGCAATTTTTTAGGCTTATTTTGTTGAGAGCTTCTTCTTATCCTAAAGGCATTTTCAATCATATTTGCCAACTCCTCTTCTTCTAGTTCTAGCCATCTGGCTAGCTCTCTGGTCATCTTTCCCTTTATATCCTCCTTCGCCTCCTCTCCCACTCCTCTAAATTTCAAATTAAGATGTTTTTGTCGCATTTCTGCCATCGCAAGACTATCCCAGATTTGTTCCTGTACTTTACTGACCTCTTTCAATTCTTCTTTTATTTTCCCTGTTTCCTTTTTCTGTTCTCTCATCTCTTTTTGGATCTTTCTATTATTCTCTTCTATTGCTTTGGATTTTATTGATAATTCCTGGATTTTATTGGATAATTCCCCTACTGCTCCTTCTATTTTTTTATCGATCATCCCCTGCATTTCTGCTAGTTTGTTTTCCATGTGTGTTTCTGTTTGTCTAAATTCTTCCTTGATTTTAAGCCATAACAGATCTAAATCTTTAATCTCTTCCTGTCTTGATGTCCTTCTTTCCATTAATCCCCCCCCTCCCTTTTTACCATTTTTCCCCTGCATTTCAGCCTTTACCACTACTGTAATTTCCTTCTAAATACCTTATCCTCTCCCGTAATAGGGCTCACACTCTTCCTATTTGTAGAGACAATAAGTATATAAGTTGTCTTAAAGGTATATTTCTATTCCGAGGGGATTTTTTCCTTTCACCCGTTACGCTTTAAGTTTACGTTTAAGTTTTAGTGTCTACTATTCTACTATTCAATTAAACTGATACTGCCAGCTCCAGACTGATACTGTCTCAATAATGTCCCAGTATCAGATATAACCTTTCTGTTGTAAATTTCCTGGCCGAATACTAAACAAGAATAATAAAACCAAAATATTTTCTCAATAGTCCACCAGTAAGTTTCACTAAAGATAAACCAGTCCAATCCGTAAAGTCTTGCGCTCTTCAGCCACTTGGCGGCTCAATCCAGCGACAATTATCCAGAGGGGGGAAGTTGGCTAACAGAATACAGTCCCCTTTATCAATTTTCCAATTACAACCCTTTTGTTATTTAACTAATCAAAAAACAAAATTCTTTAAAAGGTGTTGCAATGTCTTTCACTATTGTCTATTAAAGATGTTGCAATGTCTCTCAGTATTGTCTTTAAAGATGTTGCGATATCTTCCAATATTATCCAGAGGAGTTGGCAATAAACAATTAGACCTGAGGCATTTATCAAAATTTAACAAGATTTTCTAAGTTGTCAAAAATTACTACAGATACTATTCTCTCACTACACAGGTGAAGAAGCAGAAGAGAAAGAAAAAAAAAAAAAAAAAGACAAAAAATCATATTTTATAAGACCTCATTATAAACGGAAGAAGCAGAATCCAGAGTTCCAATTTTCGAATGTCTATTATATCAGTTGCTTCTGTAAAGGCACTTTTATAGTATTATTACACAAATAAGTCCAAGTCCCTTTCTTCCCTTTATTTCCTTTTTCCCATAACTTTATTGAAATATGAGCACGTGAGCAGTATTGGCTTAGGCATTGACTCCCCACTATAACTGGCTCCGCCTCTCAGGGTGATTGTCCAATGGGGTAAACCAAACGAGGGAGCTAGGTCGATGAGGACCAACCTAAGCTCACCCCGGGGTTCCTGTGGTCCTGGCATGGCCCTAGCCCCTCAAGCGGACTTCGGGCGAGATCCAGGAGCCCCAGATTCCTTTAACGGAATACCCAGTTCCTGGAGGGGCAGGTGATGGCCGCACCTCCCCTCCCCACAGTCCAACTGAGCCAATGTCTAACCGCCACCTTACAAGTTGTGATGATTTGCTAAGGGGTAGGTGAAAACCAAATGGCTAAAGCCAATCTGCCAAATGGAAAAATTCCTACCCAGCCCCTGTTCCAAAACAGGCGACCCAAACCAAAGCAAGGCCAAGTGACTCTACCTAAACTAGGGAGGGTGGGCGGATGTTCAACAGTGCAAAGCAAGTGCCCCTCCTTGCATCACACTGCTGTTTTTAAAGCCCCTGGGATCACGCCTATGAGGTGAGCTCTTGGGTTCCGCGTGCAACCAGGACCCTCTGTTATGAGGATCCCATTTCTCCACATTTCCATGGCAGTTTGCAAATTATTTTTTAAGAAAACGTCACCAGCATTTTAGTGCAAATTTCTCCTAGTATACATGTTTTTATGCAGTTTTGCCATCTATCTATCTATTGCAAAGAAACTGCTCCCATTATAATGGATTTTTATATTATTTTCACTAATATTTGCATTTGCATTTACAGTGGTACCTTGGTTGGCATACGTCTTGGTTTGCATACGTTTTGGATTACAAACACGTCAAATGTGGAAATGTGTGTCCCGGTTTGCAACCTTTTTTTGGATTACAACCCATTTTTTTTCAAACACATTTTTTGGGGGCCCCATTGGTGAAAGCGCGCCTTGGGTTACAACCTGTTTTGGTTTACAAACGGACCTCCAGAACGGATTATGGTAGTAAACCAAGGTACCACTGTATATGCTGGGTTTCACTTGCCCAAGGGATGGATGCATCTGTCAGTACTTGTTGCTCCCAACTTCTCATCTTTGCAATCTTAAATTCCATTTTCCATATTCCTATAGCAGTCTGGGGTTGTTGTTTTTAAATCCTCATGAATATTTGTCAGTATTTTAGTGTGCGTTTCTAATATATACATTTCTGTATGAAATTTTGCTTAATGTACACACTTTTGCTTGCAATCTCCCCCTATGGAATGCATTTTGTATGTTGTTTTCACTAACCCGCTTTCCCCCTAATAAGCACGTTTCCAAATGGATGTTTTAATGATCCCACATCACACAGTTTAAGTGATAAAAGTGTGACTCTTATTCTAATGCATAACAGTCATCTCATGTCATCTTTATAAGATGGGCACAAAGCTGCTGATTTTATAAATTTGGTCTCAGAATGTTCACTTCAACTGAGTGCAGTTGCAACTCCTGACCTTATTTATTTATTTATTTTAAAAATACACACTGCTTGGTTCTTAAAATAAACCTAACACAATCCTCTATGTGGTTTACAGCAATATATAATATCATTGATGTTTTGTCTAAAGGACATAAACTTTGGATAATTATTTGCTCCGTCCACTGACAGCCCATGATTAAAGTTATGGTTGTGAAAGTCAAGGTGTTCAGATTTCGTACCATAGTTATTACAAAATAAAACCAGACCCACCTATTTGTGTAGTAACTCAAAACTTACTACATTAAGAGCCAATATATTATACTCCAGCCTGTACACAGGAAATTCTGGTCACCCTCTTTGCAGAAGTGGCTTGCGGGGCAGGGGTGGTGGGGACAGAGCCACTAGGCTAGCTTCCTGGCAGGTGGGCCAGTGTTACTTCCCAGGAGAAAGGGTGAATTGGCAAAAGGGTCAGCATGGTGCAAACACACTAGTGGAGCCATTTGGCATTCCTGCTGGTGCATTTGCACCATGCCAACATCCCCTTCACCCTGCATCTTCCCATCTGTTTGCAAAGGGGAAAAAACGAGGAAAGGATCCACAACCAATACTCTTCTTGTGGATCTATGGATCAAATTGCAAATATTTTTAAAAGCATGTGCTAGGCCCCTATGTGCAGGTGTTACTGCAGCTGGCCTATTCATCCCAACAGCTGCTCACCTGAGCTGTGGTCACCTGGGCCACTGGACCTCTCTGGCCACTTTCTAATGTTCCAATGAATGAGCCATTAACAGGAGCAGCATTTGCAAAAATATGCCAGTCACAGCAGCTTGCTAGCATCTCTAGAAGTACGAGATGTGAGGAGTCAGCTGTGGTTTTTCAGTGGCAAGAGAAATGCTCTCAGTGTGGGTTCAAAATCGCTGTGTGTTGTTACTCATATGCCCCATACAAAGCTGACTGAGCATAGCTATGCTAAACAGATGCTTGCAGTGAATACTGAAATTCTTGTCTCAGAAGGCCTACTGTGTACAAACCACAGGAGCTGGGAGTTTTCTAGCTCTCACTTCTGGGCCTACAAAGACATGACGGAGGCAGCTACATATTCATATGCCTGCCCTGTTCATCTGTAAAGGAGGAATGAGGATCTATATTCTACTCAGGTACAACCTTATTCCCTCCAGATGTTGTTGGGCTACATCTCTCATCCTCCTTTACTGATTGAGGCTGATGGGAGTTGAAGGATGGCTCCCTGTCCTTGGGCAAGGTAGTTGCATTCTTTGCTTGGCACGAGGTTTTAATCAAAACCCATCAGTTTAAAACCACAAGTGGTTATCCCTTGAGTTCCTTTCCACAATCTCCCTAAAACTGATAGGAATCTGGAAATATTTGTTAGCTTGGGAATCAAATGCTAAGCCTGTACTCTTAGAACTTCAAGTACGAGAAACGCTGACTGCTTAAAGAAAATAGGTATATAATAAGTACTCTGAATGCATTTCCCAGTTGAAATAAGGGAGAGGCTTTTCAAACATTTGAGCAAACATCTGATAACCTAAGAAGGTTGCTAGAGATTACATCCAGAACAATGTTTTTCCTGTTAAACAAGGGTGGTTCTGTTTACTCAGTGCTCCTGATCTAATTTATGAACACCAGAACTGAAATGAATGTGATCCCAAAATCATTTTCTGATCTTCAGAACTGATATTTAACTTTGAGATTGTATTTCAGTATTGATAGCATTCTTTGTCATCCTGGCATTTGACAGTATCTGAGAGGTGATATGCAGTAGCATTTCACATTTAACAATATTTGACTGCTTCTGAGATTTCATATTTGACTCCTGCCAAAAATCAAAATATAATTTTTTAAAACGTGAACAACTCTTATGGCGGAAATCATGTATTTATTCACTTATTCTCAGTCCTACAAAATGGAATGGGACTTGCATCTGGGCAGGTGTGTATAGGATTGCCTGCAAATTACTCAGCTCTCACATCCAAAATTTGAATCATCAGTATGAAATGCTGTATTTGAATGCTTCAGTCCATAGAAGTACTGGTGAAAGGGAGTAGGTGGGAGATGACTTCCATGCTCCTTCCTCTCCCTGGCAGCCCCCTCACCACCACCAAAAGCATTTAAGAGGAGTCCTGCTGAGTCAGACAAAGGCCCATCTAGTCCAGCATCCCATTTCTCAAAGTGGTCAAGCAATGGGAAGTCCACAACCAAGACATGAGTGCAATTGCCTTCTTGCCATTATTGTTCCCCAGTGACTGGTATTCATTGAGATGCTGCCTGTGATCCTAGAGGTAATATATAGCCATCGTGTGTAGTAGCCAGGGATAGTCTTATCCTCCTATAATTCATCTAATCAAGTCACCACGTTCGTAGCCATCACTACAACTTGTGGTCGCAAGTTCCATAATTTAATTAGATACTGTGTGAAGAACTACTTCCTTTTGTTTGTCGTGAATCTCCTATTATTCCACTACATTGGAGTAAATTCTCCTCCAGATTCCTTCTGTACATTCTATTTTTTAAAAAATATATTTTCCTGCTCTCTTCCAACTTGTTCTACTTGGTTAGACTGGTTTCGAAAACTTGATCCTTGTAATTTACTGTCAAGATCTTTAGTTTATTTTGCAATTACTACCCAGTGAAGGATGGTCCTGATTTTCAAGTGGTTCCTTCACGGTGATTGGCAACATTATCTTCAAAGCTGGAATAACATTAAGTTTCCTCCTGAGAAGGAACCCCACCAAATTGGTACTTTTCTTGTATGGGCCTATGGCCGTAATAAATAAATTGTTGTTGTTGTAAATTGGTACTTGTGCCTATGTATCTGAGGGCTATTTCGTGTTTTCTCAAAGATCATGTTTTGAATACACCCACAAGTCACTCCCAGGTCTAAAAGCACAACATGGAAATTGCTTGGTGCCACAGGCGGCCACCTAAGATGTTAGGAATGAGGATGTGTTGCAAATGACTCTGTAGAGAAGGCAGAGAAGGTGGGAAATTCTATGACAAGAGTAGAACTGATAGCACTGTGCAGAGGTGGGGAAGATTCTGCCCCCCAGTTGTTGTTAGACTCCAGCTCCCAATTCTTGTCAATCTCAGCCAGGGTCAGCAACATCTGGAGGGCCATAGTTTCCCCAGCATTGGTGGAGAGAAAAATCCATATCTGCCCAGACTGCCCAGATAGTATTGACCCGGGAGAGAGCTTTTTCAGAAGTGGTTCTCCATCTGTGGAATGCTCTCCTTGGTGAGAGGCATCTGCCTCTGTCAATTCTGCATTTCATGAGGAATTTAAAATCATTCCTGTTTACCCAGGCATTTGACGGGTGAAGGTCACTGTTCCTGAGAGCCAGTGTGGTGTAGTGGTTAAGAGCGGTAGACTCGTAATCTGGGGAACCGGGTTCGCGTCTCCGCTCTTCCACATGCAGCTGCTGGGTGACCTTGGGCCAGTCACACTTCTTTGAAGTCTCTCAGCCCCACTCACCTCAAAGAGTGTTTGTCGTGGGGGAGGAAGGGAAAGGAGAATGTTAGCCGCTTTGAGGCTCCTGAAGGGGAGTGAAAGGCGGGATATCAAATCCAAACTCTTCTTCTTCTTCTTCCTGGCAACCTTGAGATCACTGGATGAGAGAATGTTTTGAACTGTTTGTAGAATGTCTTATATATTTTTTCAAAACTGTGACTATTTTTTAAATTTTAAAACTGTTTTTAGCATGCTTCTTTTTAAAAAGGGTTTTATTGCAGATGTGCTCGCTGTTCTGGGCATCTCTGGGAGGAATGGCAGGATATAAATTCAAATAAAATTATTCTTGATGTGTAGAGAATGCCTTTTGATACGTTGTCTTCCTCTGAAGTGAAACTGGTGACTCTTCCTCAGATTTGACTCAGCCCCAGACACACTGACCAGATGTTTGGAAGCTGTGGCTGGATGGTTACGTGGAAGCCGGTTGAAGTTAAATCCTTTGAAGACAGAGGTCCTCTGGCTGGGACGGGACGATATGGGATTGGGGGGGGGGGCAACTCCCATCTCTTGCGGGGGTGCAATTAGTGCCAGCACTGTCCGTTAAGAGTTTGGGTGTAATCTTCGATACCTCCCTCTCTATGGAGGCACAGATTACAGCTATAACAAAGGCGGCATTTTTTCATCTCTGCCAAGCTAAGCAGTTGGCCCCTTATCTCTCTCGCCCTGACCTAGCCACTGTGATCCACGTGACGGTCACCTCCAGACTGGATTATTGTAACTCGCTCTACGTGGGGTAGCCCTTGAGACTGACCCAGAAACTCCAGCGGGTGCAGAATGCTGTGACGAGACTCCTTATGGGGTCTTCGCTGTGAGATCACATTCATCCGGTACTATACCAGCTGCACTGGCTCCCGGTGGAGTACAGGATCAGGTTTAAGGTGCTGGTTTTAACCTTTAAAGCCCTATACGGCCTAGGACCCTCGTACCTACGGGACCGCCTCTCCTGGTATGCCCCACAGAGGAACCTACAGTCTGCAAATAAAAACATCCTGAAGGTCCCAGGCCTCAGAGAGGTTAGGCTGGCCTCAACTAGAGCCAGGGCTTTCTCGGCTGCGGCTCCAATCTGGTGGAACGCTCTGTCACAAGAGACCAGGGCCTTGTGGGACCTGACATCTTTCCGCAGGGCCTGCAAGACAGAGCTGTTCCACCAGGCCTTTGGTCAGGGCACAGCCTGACTCCCTCCTCTGGCAACCTGCACAGAATTTTGCTTAACGGTTGCCATTAATTTGATTTTAATTAATTTTTATAATGAAATGTTTTTAGAATGTTGGATTATTTGATTGTTTATTTGATTGTTGTTAGCCGCCCTGAGCCCAGCTTCGGCTGGGGAGGGCGGGATATAAATAAAATTTATTTATTTATTTATTTATTTATTTATTTATTTATTTATTTATTATTATTTCCCCTCCCCTAAGAACAACAGCCTGGAGCAAATCCAAAAGATATTCAATAAAACTAGTGACATTTCCTGGATGTGAGGTTGGGAAGAGCAGTTCTGTATATCTCTAGACCAAACACATCACAGGAGTTCTCTTAATCATCTCCTAGAACTGGAGAACGTCAAAATGAAAGGCATGGTTCTTTTCCTATGTCAAAGGCTGCCTGCAAAACAAACAACATGCAGACACAAACACTGAAGTTTGTGAGAACACTTTTGCCTGCAATGGTGAGAATACTTTCCCTAACCATGTGCAGTTTCTACAACCCTATTAGGCATTCACAAAGGGGCCTAAATGAATACATGGGTGGGAGGAGCAGAGTGTAAGCTGCTGCTAATTCACCACCATTATTCCCTGTTACACTGGAAACCAGCACCTAGTGTGAGAGACACGGCTAAGCCAGGGAGTCCTGAAGTTGCCTAGGTACTAATCAAGACAGAGTTCAACAGGGAGCTGTCCTCATTGACAAGTCCTCCTCTTCCTGCACAGTTTCTCTAGGCCATTGTCCACAGCCACCTTCTCCCTCCTATTGAGGAGACCCTGGCACCTGAGGAAGACCCTGGTGCTAGAACTTCCTGATAGCCAAACAGGTCAACTCTGGGCTTCCCGCTGGGTCCTTTGCTGCTTTTGCAGCTTAGGTGGAAAAAGCATGGATCAGGTAATTGTCATGGAGGTTATTGTGGGGCTCGGGTGAAACACACATGAGCTAAATTTGTTCAGGGCATCTCAGGACTTCTGTGAGTTCTTCCAGTTCCTCAGTTGTGGTGGTGCCTCTGTGGGAATCCCATGCCTCTCGCTTAAAGGATGTATCCCTGAGAACTGGGTTGGGCTGGATCTTGACATGGTGAATTCAGGGGCACCCCTCTGCAGAAGGGAAACCTCCTGTACTCATTTTGGAACCAATACAAATCGGTATGGTTCCCTGTTGCACACTTTGAACATGTGGATTGTTCCTAATTTACTTGCCCCATGCCCATAACAGTCTTGCAGTATATCCTACCCCAGCCTGGACAAAGCCTTTACTAGAATAACTTCACACCTCACCCAGAGTTACCACCTTGCCTGTTGACAAAACTGCTTATGGAAATGGCTCTAGGACAGTTACACTGCAGAAGTGGTGATGATGAGTCTGGCTGTGGTTGAGCATAACATTCACAGATCAAAGCCCTTTCGAAAACAGAAAAATGCCATTGGTGTGTCCCACTTCTAAGCAATTAGATGACAAGGAACAGGTTTCAGCTAAGGCTAAAGAAGTCAAATAAGGGAGTGATCTGCAGGGTGTGTGTGAACTAGTTTCAGTTAAATCCCACAGAGACAACTGTTCTCTGGACACTGGAATATGTTTGCAAGGAAATTTCACATAAACCAAAATCCAGCACATATATATGTATGTGTATACGAAATCAAGTATTGTGCATTTAATGGAAATATTCCACATTTAAGAATTCCTTCTCCCAAGTTCATTACAGATCTAGCTTATACTGCTAGCTGTTATTATTCATTCTTCTTCTTCTTCTTCTTCTTCTTCTTCTTCTTCTTCTTCTTCTTCTTCTTCTTCTTCTTCTTCGAATCTAATCCACTCATCATCCAAACAAATCCCAGAACAGTATATAACAATAACAGAGATACTGGAGTACAATAAAAGCAAAACTTCATCCATCATGAAGCAGCCATGTCATATTTTGCACTAGATGACATTTTGTAATTTGAGGGCTGCTTTTGTTATGCACATTTAATTTTAAGAGCCAGTGTGGTGTAGTGGTTAAGAGCGGTAGTCACGTAATCTGGGTAACCGGGTTCGCGTCTCCGCTCCTCCACATGCAGCTGCTGGGTGACCTTGGGCCAGTCACACTTCTTTGAAGTCTCTCAGCCCCACTCACCTCACAGAGTGTTTGTTGTGGGGGAGGAAGGGAAAGGAGAATGTTAGCCGCTTTGAGACTCCTGAAAGGGAGTGAAAGGCGGGATATCAAATCCAAACTCTTCTTCTTCTTAACTTTTTTTTGGGGGGGGGGCATTACTGTTGTATAATGCTTGGAAGTGTTTGCTGGGAAACAGCTTAAGACCCATAAGCAGACTGACTAACTAAAAACCCCCAACAAGAAGTAAAATGACGACAAATGTATCCCCTCTAAAATGTCAGCCAGGCTCATTGGAAGACCAGCTCTGCATGTGGCATGAAGGTTGGCAGCATCAACTCTGCCATGTGGGAATGCCCTGCAGGTGACTGCAGCACATGGAGACAAACAGTGAAGTCGTGTATCCATAGCAGGGACCAGAGGAGAAATTACCACCGGTAGGAGTGCAGAGGAAGTGAGAGCTGGACCATAAAGAAGGCTGATCGCCGAAGAATTGATGCTTTTGAATTCTGGTGCTGGAGGAGACTCTTGAGAGTCCCATGGACTGCAAGAAGATCAAATGTATCCATTCTTAAGGAAATCAGCCCTGAGTTCTCACTGGAAGGACAGATGTGAAGCTGAGGCTCCAATACTTTGGCCACCTCATGAGAAGAGAAGACTCCCTGGAAAAGACCCTGATGCTGGGAAAGATGGAGGGCACAAGGAGAAGGGGACGACGGAGGATGAGATGGTTGGACAGTGTTCTCGAAGCTACCAACATGAGTTTGATCAAACTGCGGGAGGCAGTGGAGGACAGAAGTGCCTGGCGTGCTCTGGTCCCTGGGGTCACGAAGAGTCAGACATGACTAAACGACTAAACAACAACAGGAGTGCAGAGAGAAGAAACGCCATGATGCATCTGCAGCAGCACAACTGGATGCCTTCATCTGCCCCAGCTGCAACAAAACATGTCTCTCTCGTATTGGTCTCTACAGCCACAACAGGTGCTTCCAACAGTTTGATTTCACCCCCAAAGACACACTCCTCCGTTGTCTCCCAAGACAGACGGATGCCAGCAACGAAATGCCCTAACCTTGGATGAACAAGTCAAGCATAAAGAGCTGATAATGGAACTTAATAGTTGCCACTCACATGCTCCTTACACAGAAATGAAAGAAGAGGTCACCGTCAACAAGAGAATGGCCAGCAAAACGTCAGAGGGTAGCAGGCATGTAAACCCCCCAAATTGCTTAAACCAAGCAATGCTGGAAATAAAAGAGAAACAGAATCCTTCAAATGAAATCATGTAGAATAGATATACAGGGTAGCTTGGTTTACAACCATAATCCGTTCTGGAGGTCCATTTGTAAACCAAAATAGGCTGTAACCCAAAGTGCGCTTTTGCCAATGGGGCCTCCAGAAATTTTTTGTTCATAATCCCCCCCCCCCAATGGGTTGTAATCCAAAAAAAGTGGGACACGCACTTCCGGGTTTGACATGTTTCTAATCCAAAACATATGCAAACCAGACTGTTTGCAAACCAAGGTACCACTGTAATATAAATATTGACAAGTACAATAATTTTTCCACGTGATAAATTAATAATATTTTATAGGTTTGGGATTACCTTGGTGGCTGGCAGTGGAGGTTGGTCACTGCCCCACCAGCCTCACCTGCCTGCCTTGTTTCTTATATCCAGATCAGCTTCTTCCTTAGGGTTGCCTCTAGGACTGGTAGGGCAGGAGGCAAGGAGCCCAGACGGCAGCTGCTTCAATGGCAGGCAGAGCAGGCTAATTCTAGCTTTGTCCCCATCCTCCTTGCTGAGCTCTACAAAGGCAACAGCCAGTGCCACCCTCTGGGTGGTTTGGAAGTCAGAGGATGGGGGCATGGGGGCCGTCTGAGTGCAGACTGGGGTGTTGTGGACCAGCCACGCTGGGATTGGAAAGTTCATAATATTGTTATTTTATCTGTGACATGTGATACATATTATTTTATTCATTTAATGAAATTTATATACCACCTTGAGGTGGTTTACAAAAAGAATAAATCAATGAAATTATCAGTGCAAAAAAAGTTAACGACTACTATTTAAAACATTCAAAAGATAATAAAAATCAATGGTGAACTTGGAAAAAACCAGCAGATTAAAACATCTGTCCACAGTCTGTATGTGTGGATGGGCTTGGCTAAACCCAAAAGGGTTTTGGCGAGGCACCAAAAAGATTATAGAGAAGGTGCCTGGCTGATGCCACTGGGCAGGGAGTGATAAAGTGAAGCATAGTTTTAGCCCAGAAACAGAGGAGTGTTTGCAGTCTGAGGTAAACCTGAAGTCTTACTGGCAATAGAAAAGTTGCTCCCAAACCCAACAACTCAAAAGATAAAAAATATACAAGTTTTAGCAACTTGATTTTGAGATGTGGATACTTGTGTCTGTAATAACTTTCTCACTGGAACCGGGCGCAAGCCTCAATCATATTCATTTTGTTCCATTCCTGCGATTTCAGACCAATATTTTGACAAATAAACAAGTAGATTTAAGAACAAGAGGAAAGAGTGCTACTGAATCACAGTGAAGGCCCATCTTCTCTAACCGTTGGCCATGCTGGCTGGGGGCTGATGTGTATTAGAGTCCAGCAATATCTACAGCAGCAAAGTTTCCCCTGTCCTGAAGGAATAAGGGCCCATCTGGATCAAACTGAAGACCTAGCCAGTCCAGCATCCTGTTCCTATGGCCAACTAGGTCCCTGTGGGAAGCCCTCAAGCAATGAGCACAAGAACATAAGAAGAGCTCTGCTGGATCATGCCAAAGGCCCATCTGCTCCTCATCCTTTCCTCCCATTGTTCACCCAAGATGCCTGTGAGAAGCCACCAAGCAGCATTTGAGCACAAGAGCACCACCTGATATTCCCAGAGACTCGTCCTCAGAGGCGTGCTGACTCTGAACTGGGAGACTTCATAGCTTACAATAGAGCCATCTTCCATGAATGCATCTTAATTTAATTTAAAAGCCATTCAAAACTTGTGGCCATTACCACATCTTTTGACAAGGAGTTCTGTAAGCTAATTACTAATTGTGTGAGAGAAAGTATTTGGCTGCCTTAATAGACTGCTTTTGGTTGGTTTCGCTTGTGTGGCCACAAGTTTGGATATTATGAAGAGGAGAAAGTTCTCTCTACTCACCATGCCATGAATATTTTTCTAAACCTCTGTAATTTCAGCTCCCCGTGTCCCCCCCTTAAACTAAACAGTACTTAGCTTTTCCTCAAAACCTAGTAAAATGTGGGAACTCAGCTGGCCCCATGGAGTCACTGACAAGATTAAAAGAGAAACAAGAAGACTCACTTTGGAAACACTGTGTAACTTCCTAAATTTTTGTCTGAAGAGAAATCTTGGCTGAATTTGGAAGCTCAGGCAAAAAATCTATGGGAATTGTTGAAGGGGTTAAAACAAACATTTATTAGCATAATCTGGTGGGCAGGGGAGGTGTGCTCGACTAATTTCACTGCCAGTAAAACTCAGCGGTTTTTGAGGAGCTCCTATTCAGACAGGCATCTGAGCGATTCTGTGTGAAGCCAATATAGCTTCAGTTAGATCTGCCCAATTTCTCAAGGGCTCTTGCAAATGTCTCATCCCAACCCAGCATGTCTTCAAAGAGAATTACATTCTCCAAACTGGGGTGAACCAGTAAACAACAAAAGTGTCATTTCCCAATTTTTCCAGGACCGAAAGAGTCACCTCCCACCGCCCCCTGCGCCAGCTCAACCCTTGAGCGCTGATTCAGAAGCACTGGAAACTGGACAGTTTGCCTGTCAATCACAAGCAGGAGATTTTATCTGCAGGTTGAAACCATTCCATTGTCTCTTTAATCCATGGACAAGGAATCTGACTACAGTTCCCATCATCCCTGACTACTGCCCCTGCTGGTTGATGGAAGTTGGAGTCCAACAACATCTGGAGGGCAACAGACCCCCCCCACCTCTATTTTAGGTCATGCCTATTTTAGCCAGCATCCCTTTGCTGCTGTTAGCAAGTTCCTTGTTTCATGGGATAGATACAACTAAAGGTAAAGGTAAAGGTACCCCTGCCCGTACGGGCCAGTCTTGCCAGACTCTAGGGTTGTGCGCCCATCTCACTCAAGAGGCTGGGGGCCAGCGCTGTCCAGAGACACTTCTGGGTCACGTGGCCAGCGTGACAAGCTGCATCTGGCGAGCCAGCGCAGCACACAGAACGCCATTTACCTTCCCGCTATATAGCGGTACCTATTTATCTACTTGCACTTTTTTTAGGGGTGCTTTCGAACTGCTAGGTTGGCAGGCGCTGGGACCGAACAACGGGAGCGCACCCCGCCGCGGGGATTCGAATCGCCAACCTTTCGATCGACAAGCCCTAGGCGGTGAGGCTTTTACCCACAGCGCCACCCGCGTCCCCTTAGATACAACTAGATGTGTACAAAACATCCCTGGCTCCCCCCCGCCCCCCCCAAATTCTCTCAACATTCTTATATGCCAGACGTTTTGCTTAACATAGGAGCCTCCAAATGCACTTCCAGCTTTGCTTTAGGCAAAAGTCTGCTAGCAAGTCAGAGCCTTTTGGAAGTCCCCCTCTCGGAGAAATCCGATATCTTACAGAACTTTTTCTGTCTTTGGTGATTTCTGATGAAGGAGGTACCCCTCAAACTCATTTCAGATTCCCCTTTGAGCAAAATGCTGGCAGCAACTCGGAATGCAATCTCCCCCATGTCCGTCCTTCTGTCTGGATGGAGGACGGTAATCCTGGAAAAATTGCTCATTAACAATAATGGTATGTTCCCTGACATAATTAAACATAAAAAGGGATGAAGCTGCAAGTGAAACGCACCTGTAAACAAGCCACTTGAAGTATTTTGCTGAAAGATAATTACACATTGAGGAAGCAGATTAATTAAAGCAAAGCACAAAGGCCGCTGAGAAGAAAGCTTGCAAGCAAAGCAAGTTTTTTTAATTTCACACTATTTCATATATGATAAGTGTTTGCTCTGAAGCAGAGGCTGCACCAAAAGGAACTTTTTCTGGCTGCTAGGCAAACCAAACCCATGCTGTTTCATTTAATTTTTTTGCACCCCATGCAGCTCTTGAGCCATATATAAGAGCGGCGCTCCTGATTTCATATCAAAGGGATTGTCTGTACTTCGCCTTCTGCTCTTCCTTCGTCCCATTGCTTCACTTATAGTACCAGCTTGCTTCACTTTTCAAAAAGCTACCATGAACATATGTGGTGGTCCTCGATATCTTGGTGGACGAAGGGGCTTCTCCTCTGTTTCTGTCTCTGGTGGCCTGGGTGGTGGTCGAGGCAGCTGTGCTCCTATGTGCCAGCCAGCTGCAAGGACGCAGGGAGCTGGTGGCTACTCCAGCGTGAGCCTTAATAACTTTGGTGGTGGAGGTCGAAGGATTGCTTGTGGTCAGGGCTATGGAGGACAAATCTATGGTGGCATTGGTGGTATGGGCATGGGTGGTCAAGGCATGGGCATGGGTGGACAAGGCATGGTTATGGGTGGTCAAGGCATGGGCATGGGTGGACAAGGCATGGTTATGGGTGGTCAAGGCATGGGCATGGGTGGACAAGGCATGCATATGGGTGGTCAAGGCATGGGCATGGGTGGACAAGGCATGGTTATGGGTGGTCAAGGCATAGGTATAGGTGGTCAAGGCATAGGCATGGGTGGTCAAGGCATGGGCATGGGTGGTCAAGGCATGGCCATGGGTGGTCAAGGGTGTCAGGGTGGCTTTGCAGGTTATGGTAGGATGGGAGGTTTGGGTGGTGGCATGCCATGCAGAGGCGAAGGGATTCGAGGTGTCTCGATGGATGAACGCCTCTTGAAGCCACTTTCGGTTGGAGTTGATCCAGAGGAGCAGAAAGCACGGACACATGAGAAAGAGGAGATGAAGACCTTGAACAACCAGTTTGCCTGCTTCATCGATAAGGTAAGATCTTGGCCATCCAATGGGTTTTCTCCCCAAGGCAATTTTTAAATGAAGAGAAGAGAGCCAGTGTGGTGTAGTGGCTAAGAGCGGTGGACTCGTAATCTGGCAGGTTCCTCCACATGCAGCTGCTGGGTGACCTTGGGCTAGTCACACTTTTCTGAAGTCTCTCAGCCTCACTCACCTCACAGAGTGTTTGTTGTGGGGGAGGAAGGGAAAGGAGATTGTTAGCAGCTTTGAGATTCCATAAGTGGAATAAAAGGCAGGATATCAATTCCAAACGCCGCCGCTGCTGCTTCTTCTTCTTCTTCTTCTTCTTCTTCTTCTTCTTCTTCTTCTTCTCCTTCTCCTTCTCCTTCTCCCCTTCTCCTCCTCCTTCTCCTCCTTCTCCTCGTTTTTCATGAGGACCCCAACCTCCTTTAGCTTTAGTTCATTCCGCCATTGCTCCTTTCCCTTTCCTCCTCTTTTGGGTTTCTGCCATGGTGCTCCCTAGTCCTAGGAGTACGCTCCAATCACATCTATTTATCATTTCCTACTCACCGGTTAAAATCCCACCATGGAATCTACTTCTTAAAAGCCTTCCCTGAAACATAACTATGCATTTAGCGCATATATAAACCACTTTAGGGTGTAAAGGACCCACTGCATTATTTCAGGAAACTTTACAACAGACTTGTTATAAAGATTATGCTCCTATTGCAGAAGAGGAGTTGGGGAGGGAGGCAAAGAGATAGTAGCTTGTTTAGGGCTGCAGGCACATCATACATTAAAAGCGCATTCTCCTCACCCCTGGGAAGTCTCATGGGGTGTGTAGTTTGTTCAGGGTGCTGTGATTTGTAACAATGTGATGGGTAAACTACAAATGCCATGATTATTGGCGGTTGGGGGGGAGAGTCTTTAAATGTATGTGTGTACACAGCCTAAAAGACAACATTTGAGCCATAAGCTTCTTGGTTCAAAGTTCTCCTCCTAATTCGCTAAAGTAGCCCTCCAATGCTTTCCATTTGCTCTGTTTTCCTGACATGCTATTTGTATGTCAAATCCAACACAGATTTGGTTCCCTCCATCCTGCTTTTTTTGTCCATCTAACATCAGTTGTAAAAACCTCTGGTTCTTCGGGGAGCTTCTCATTCCAGTTTCAGCTCATGGAGTGAAGAAATGAAATGGCATTGTTTTTCCAGGAGAATGTATTTGGCCTCATTTTGGACAAACTGGATAGCCTATATTTTCCTGTAAAAATGTTGCAAGTATCATAGAGGAAAGGCAACTGGTTATTATTATTTTTAAACACACATACACAAATTGCCTTGGGCGAGACTGGAAGGTAGAGTGAGAATGCAAACGTAAGTTGCAAGACCTGTTTGAAAAAAATATTACTTGCAACAAAATTCATTTTGGTTCTGTACTCACACAGTTACTAAGACTTCTGGGTAGTGGAAGAAACTTCAGATTGCATACAAGTAAAATGATATCCTGAATCACTGCAACCTGGTTTGTTGCAGGGTAGTTTAAGAGAACTTATATTTCATCCAGGAAATAAATGCATAGCATTTAATATTACAGACTTGCAGACTGGTTGCATTAGATTCAGGAGACTATTTCCAGCACAGGAGAAAAAGAAATGGGAAGTTATAAACCTACTAATTTCTCCTTCATCCTTCAGATTATTTTTAGCTAACAACTCTCACCCCTCTTCTTTTTCTTGTCTGCTGCAAATCTTCTCATACGTTTAGTACAATCCATATGCGATGCATTGAATGCTGCATTCTTATTTTCTTCGTGGAAAATAACTTCCCTGAAAAACTAAACATTTGAATTCAAATTCATTTGTTACTTACGGATAAAGGGGTCTTAAAAACCAGTCCCATACCCACAAGAGTGTTCCTTCATTCAAACAAGCACCAAGGAGCTTTGTATCAGGGGAATCAGTTTATGGTTTGTTTCTGAACTGTTACATCTAACACCATGAGAACCTCTGGGAATGGTGGGAGTGTCTTATCTTTGGTGCCCACCCCAACTGAATTAAGAGCATCGAAGAACCTTCTAGAAGATGTCATTGGACTCCAAATCCCATCAGCCCCAGACAGCATGTTCAAAAAAGACCCGCCAAGTGTCCCTATATTCCAGGGGTGCCCCTGATTTAGAGATGCCGTCCCAGTTTCTGATTTGATCCTGGAATGTCCCAATTTTCCTTAGGATGCCCGTATTTTCATTGGAGAAATGTTGGAGGGTGTGGTAGGATGTCCCTATTTTCACTGGAGAAATGTTGAAGGTATGGAGTTATCCAACCCCTGAGCCATCTGAAGGCAATCCTGTATTGGGAAGTTTTTATTCAATGTTTTGCTATGCTTTTATATATGTTGGAAGCTGCTCAGAGTGGCTGGGGCAACCCAATACGACGTGTGGGGTATAAATAGTAAATGTATCATTATGGAATGGGACGTCCCTATTTTCATTGGATAAATGTTGGAGGGTATGTCAAAGGTTAGGGAAGATGGGAGCTTTAGTCCACCAATATCTGGAGGGCCACAGGTTCCCCATGCCTGATTTCAACTTCTAACTTGAATGACTCATTCATAGCTCAGCCAGTACAGCATTAGACTTTTTATCTCAGGGTCTTGGGTTTGAGCCCCACATTGGGCAAAAGATTCCTGAATTCAGGGGGTTGGACTAGATGACCCCTGTGGTCCCTTCCAACTCTGCAATTCTCTCATTCTATGATTCTATAATTCCCAGTAGGGAGTGGGTGACTATCTTGCTTAACACATAAGTTAACTGGAAAGAAAGGTTTATTTGTACTTAGTTTTGAGGTCTATGACTAAACTGCACTGAGGTATTATTAAAAGAGGGTTTGTTTGTTTTGATTTTATTATTATTATTTTTTAAAAAAACATAATGCAAAGTGAGGTGGTAGACCAAGGTGACAGAATGCAGGATGTTACCTTTTCAGACCATGGGTGGTGCGGGGCAGTGGCGTTTGTAGCATGTAGCCCCTTCATTCATTTGGGTTCGTCAGTTGGTAGAGATAAGTCACCATTGACTGTTAGCATCGCACCATCCCCAAACTTGCACAAACCCTATTCCTGATTTGGCTACTAAATTCTTGAAACCCATTGTCTGACAATCTGCATTTCATTATCTCAAACACAGGATTTTCTGATAAGCAGTACAAGGAGTCTAGTGGAATTCCTATCTGTTTAATTTTGTTCTCCATCCCTCTTAACCATCCTGATTATTGGTATTCAGCTAACATGGCCGCAACAAGAATATTAGGTCCATATCTGTAAGGTAGCCACAGCTAAAAGTTAAATGTTAGGAACAAAACTTTTGTTTCTAAAAGTACCATATTTTTCGCTCTATAAGACGCACCAGACCCTAAGACGCACCTAGTTTTTGGAGGAGGAAAACAAGAAAAAAAATATTCTGAATCTCAGAAGCCAGAACAACAAGAGGGATTGCTGCACAGTGAAAGCAGCAATCCCTCTTGCTGTTCTGGCTTCTGGGATAGCTGCGCAGCCTGCATTCGCTCCATAAGATGCACACACATTTCCCCTTACTTTTCAGGAGGGAAAAAGTGAGTCTTATAGAGGAAAAAATACAGTATTTGGTTTGTTTCTAGACATAAATCAGCATAGGGGACACAATTTTATACACCAAAGAATTTTTGGAGGAAAACGGAAGTCTTCCAGTAGCCTGTTTGAAGGCATTTAACCAAACTGGGATAACATATAGTAAGCTACAGAGCTGTAGCCTACCCATAAGATTTTAGGCCTTGCAATTTGATCTGCACTGGGGAGAGGTTTCATTTTGGATTGTTGCCGGAAAACATAAACAAGAAAGTGTGTTCTCACCTCTGAATTGTGCTATGTAATGCACAGCAAGAAATTAGGCCTTGTTGGGAGACCTGCCAGAATGGGAAGTATAACTGGGAGGCAATGGAAGACAGGAGTGCCTGGCATGCTCTGGTCCATGGGGTCATGAAGAGTCAGAAGAAGAAGAAGAGTTTGGGCTTGATATCCCGCCTTTCACTCCCCTTAAGGAGTCTCAAAGTGGCTAACATTCTCCTTTCCCTTGCTCCTGTCCTCCCCCACAACAAGCACTCTGTGAGGTGAGTGGGGCTGAGAGACTTCAGAGAAGTGTGACTAGCCCAAGGCCACCCAGCAGCTGCATGTGGAGGAGCAGGGAAGTGAACCCGGTTCACCAGATTACGAGTCTACCGCTCTTAACCACTACACCACACTGGCTCTCAGACAATACTAAACGACTAAAGGACTAAATAACAACATGTTCCTTTCAGGTCCGATCCCTGGAGCAGCAGAATAAGGTGCTTGCCACCAAGTGGGAGCTTCTGCATCAGTGTGTCCAACCTGCAAGGAAGAACCTGGAAGGCTACTATGAGAATTTCCTGGCCGCACTTAAGAAGCAGCTAGAATGCCTCTTGAGTGAGAGACAGAAACTGCAACACGAACAGAAGAACATGCAGGAACTGGTAGAGGACTACAGGTCAAAGTAAGTAAACTCATTCACTAGATCAGCTGTTCGCAAAGGGTGTGGCGTGCCACAGGAGACGATGGCAAGTGTGGTGGGAAATCAAGGAAGCATTTAAACATTTCAGTGTAGTATAGTATAGTACAGGCATGTCCAACAGCTCAATCATGATCTACTGGCTGATCACGGTGCTCCCCTGGTCGATCGTGGTCGATCTGTGGACTATGGACCCCCCAGCAATGAACCCCCCCCCAAAAAAGCTCAACAACTCTGACAATGGGTCAGTTGGATGTGCCTGGTGTTTTATTTATTTATTTATTTATTTATTTGCAGAATATAGATAGATATCTTTTCAAAATCAAGCACTACTGGAAGTTGTTTTGTTTTCCAATGTGTTTCTCATCAATAAAATTTGGTGTGGCACGATCCATTTTTTATTCTGAAAATGTGGCCCTGAGAAAAGGCTTTGAGAACCACTGCACTAGATGAAAGTTTTGCAGCCTGCATAACTCCTCACCCAGGACTAATTCTTCTTCTTCTTCTTCTTCTTCTTCTTCTTCTTCTTCTTCTTCTTCTTCTTCTTCTTCTTCTGGAAAAAAAAAGTTTCTATTCCAATTTCCCCTTCTACACATTGGGAGAAAACCAACTAAGTCACACTCAGAGTAGCCCCATTGAAATCAATGGACTTAATTTATTTCATCTGCTTTATGCATGACGAAGATTTGATATCACCCATTAATCTGCATAGCTGCGTTTCAAGATAAGATTGTTTGATACTGAAGGGCTCATATACATTGCCATTTGAATCTGTAGCCATCTCTAGAGATGGGGAAGAACAATTAAAGGCAAACTTACTCATTTGCACTTTCTGAAAAAGTGCATGAAGGAAAACCCAGCCATCCTTCAAAATTGTCTGAATTATGGAGTGCAGTTCTCCAACCAAGCAATGTGTACAAAAATGCATGTGCTAGGGTAAAATGTGAATAAAATGCATATATTTGTGAAAATAACATACAAAATCCATTATATAAGAGAAGTTTATTTTGCAAAAATATACCGTATTTTTCGCCCTATAGGACGCACTTTTCCCCCTCCAAAAATGAAGGGGAAATGTGTGTGCGTCCTATGGGGCGAATGCAGGCTTTCGCTGAAGCCTGGAGAGCGAGAGGGGTCGGTGCGCACCGACCCCTCTCACTCTCCAGGCTTCAGGAGAGCCCCACCGCCAGCCCCACAAACTCGGGGGACAGCGGGAGGCGCAGCGTGCCTTTCCCGCTGTCCCCCGACTTGGTTAGAAGGCTGGCGGGGGGGGGGGGAGAAGCCTGCTCCTCCCCGTCGCCAGCCCCACAAACTTGGGGGACAGCGCCTTTCCCGCTGTCCTCCAACTTGGTTAGAAGGCTGGCGGAGGGCTTCCCCCTCCTCCAGCCCCGCAAGCTCCCAGAGCGATGCCGAAGCTGCACGTAGCTTCGGCATCGCTCTGGGTCCCGTTCTGGGGGCTGGGGGAGGGGGAAGCTCGGGCTTCCCCCGCCCCAGCCCCGCGCCTGGGGGGGAAAATAATTTTTTTCCCCTTTCTCCCCCCCCCCCAAATCTAGGTGCGTTCTATGGGCCGGTGCGTCCTATAGGGTGAAAAATACGGTAAATTGAGAAGATTGAATTTTTAAAAACTGGTTTCTGTTCACTCCCATTGTTCCATCCTCTATGCTGCTCAATTAGCGCTATTTTGTTCTTCAGAGAACTGCTTCCCCGCCCTGTTCGATCCCATGATCCCATCATTCCTTCATGAGACTAGGTAGCCAATCAGATTTGACTACACAATGACATCAGTGTGGATAAATGAAGCCAATTCAGAGTGAGGCCAAAATATCTTTATATCAGTCATATGGGTGATTCTAGGCAACTGGGTGACTGATTGCCCTCACTCTGGAGTGGTAAACACTTTCATGCAATCTCTGGAAAATCAGCCAATGGGGGAATCTTCCAGAACTGCCAAAGTTGTTTAAGAAACTCATTCCCAATTTTGTTTTTACCTTAGTGCAGGGGTCAGCAAGTGGCCAGAAGCAACTGGCCCATGGGCCAGAAGTGGCCCGTGGAGGTCATTTGACCAGCCCACAAGCTGCCCCCGAACCAAGCTGATTGCCCGCCCACTGTGCTAAACCAGTGCAGCGCGGTGCGGGGACTCGCTTCCGCAGCGCCGAAAATGGTGTCTGCAATTGCACACGCTATCTGGCCCACAGAGGAATCTCCCTGGGACGAATCCGTCCCAGGCAAGATAAACCTTGCTGACCCCTTCCTTAGTGTAAACACTCCTTTCTTGGGTCCCACTGATGGTTCTTGCAAAGCAGGTTTTCTGTTAAATTCTTCCAACAGTAAGAGCAAACCCTAAGTGTTTTCCCCTTCTCTCTCAAAACAGATACGAAGAGGAAGTCAATAGGCGCACATCAGCAGAAAATGAATTTGTGGTGCTCAAAAAGGTAAGAAGTTGTGGCCTAGAAAATATTAATTACATACATACAGTCTAACTACCATGGAGCACCCGGAACTGTGCACATGATACTTTGCCCATAAAGGCTACCCTATATGCACCTCAGTTAAAGCAGATATTCTGTACACACACAGCAGGAAATGATTCCTGGAGATCTTTCTGCTTTCTGGAATCATGAAAATGCCAATTCCAAGACAGAAAGAACAGAATTATTTTTAGCTTTATTCAATACTACCAGTCCTTCCTTCCTTCCTTCCTTCCTTCCTTCCTTCCTTCCTTTCATGTTTTTTGTGTGTGTTTTCCTTCTCTCTCCAGGATGTTGACAGCGTATTCCTCACCAAGGAAGAACTAGAATCCAAAGTAGATGTGCTGGCACAAGAGCTGGAAGTCCTGAGATGTGTCTTTACAGAGGTACGATTTAATATGAACCATGTGGGACACTTGTCCCTAAAGAAATAGGAACTTATTGTTACGATATAGAAGCAAGGCAGCTGCAAACTGCTAGCTTGAAAAGTAAACATGATGGGAATGTTGTGACTGTCCGTGGGAAACAGAGGGACAGTCAGCTCACAGGGCAATGCACCGGAATTAGCTCAGAGTGTAATATGAGCTCTTCCTCTTGCTCTTGTACAGGAAGTACAGGAGGTGTTTGCGTGTCGAGGTCCCCAGGGCCACCCCAATAACTCACACATCACACAGAATTTTTTGTTTAAGATATTTGGCATAATTTTGGCCACAACTTTATTGAAATACAAATTTGTGAGTGGTTGCTTAGGCATTGGTTGCGACTATCTGCCCCCACCATGGGGGACAGACTGACATTTCGCACAATGCGAAAGTCAGAATAGGGGAATACACTTGGGGGTTATGCGGAGCAGGGAACCTGCCCTCACCGCAAATGCAGCCAGGAGCTCATTGCTATGCCCTGAGCCCCCTTGACAGAGTGGACAAGCAATAAGTTAGCCCCCAATTCCTTCAACGGAATCCCTTGCAGCAGCAGCAGCATTAGAGGGGCAGGCACTCAACCTACCAAGGGCAGGCACTCAACTACTTCCCCTCAACCAACCAAACCATAAACCAATGCCTAACTGCAACCTTACAAGTTGTGATGATTTGCTACGCAGTAGGCAAAAACCAAATGGCCCCAGCCAATCAGCCAGATGGACAAAATTCCTACCAGGCCCCTGCCCCAAGAGCAGACGACCCCATGACAGGCATAGAAAGGTCAAAGCGAACAACCCTAATTCTAGGGAGTGGGGGACGGGCAATCCGATGCATGGGCGAAAAGAGGAAGCCCTAGCCTCGTGCAAGGAGTTTTAGCATTTCTGGCTGCCAATCAACAAATGGCAACATTAACTTCTTCCCAACAACAAGGGAAGCCCCAATCGCATCAGTGGCCAACGAACAATTAGCCCGCCCCCAACTTTGGAGTGTCCTGGCGGCCCCCACGGCAACATGTGCTCTCCATGAAGGAGAACACGCTTTGTCACTCGACTGCTGGAGCTTGAAGAGAGCAGTCATGTTTTCTGTTATGCTTCAAAGACAGAAATAAAAGCATGTAAAAACGTTTCTGTCTATCTCCTTTTCTCCTGCCGGGAGAGCAGGAGGGAGGGGGGGTGTTCTTCTCACGCTGAGAAGAATCGCCTATCGTGACCTAGCCTGGATGTTGCTGGGAATGCAGCCAGGGAGGTCAACAGGAGACCAAGCCGGGTGCCTGGGAGTGTTGCCAGTTACTCCTGAGATATCTCCCGAGATTTCTGACACTTATTACTTGGACATCTGATACAAAATGGGATTTAGGTATGCTTGGTCACCCCCCACAACTTCTACACAGGCTCACTGAAGGTGCCTGAGGCAAGCCACCATGTCAGACTCAGTTCAGTTTCCCCAACTGTAAAATGGGAGTCACAAAGTCCCATGTCATTATTCACCTCTGTGGAATCTCCTGTTTGGAGCTTTGTAAGGAAGAACTGAAGGGAAGAGGAAACTCTTGTTTCTGTGAAGAGCTATACACTGTATGCATCGGAGGTTGAGCCACGTTGCAGATAAGATGGTAGAAATGAAAACAAAAACAGGAAAAGGGGCATATTTATTTGGATGGATGGAGGTTGCATCCTACAAATTCAGTTTATTCCCACCATAAGGTAAAGGTAAAGGTACCCCTGCCCATATGGGCCAGTCGTGACCGACTCTGGGGTTGCGTGCTCATCTCGCTTAAGAGGACGGGAGCCAGCGGTGTCCGAAGACACTTCCGGGTCACGTGGCCAGCATGACGAAGCTGCTCTGGCGAGCTAGCGCAGTGCACGGAAACGCCGTTTACCTTCCCGGTATAAAGTGGTACCTATTTATCTACTTGCACTTAAGGGTGCTTTCGAACTGCTAGGTGGGCAGGATATTCCCACGTACTCAATGGGAATGTCTCCATTTGCCTAAATGTTTACATTTTAATATTGGGTAGAAGTTATTCCCTACAAATGTCTCTTTGAAGACAGCTTGGGAGCATCTCCTGTTATTGCGATCCAGCACATTTTTACAGAATTTGTCTTAATAAGAGCAATTTGAAAAGCCCAGTAAGTAGTCCAACTCATTTGTCTGACCAAATTAGGAGCATGATGTTTAAAAGGGAAAGGTTAGCCATGTGCAATCTTACAGTGAGACCATTTCATGTTCTGTAGGAGTTGGCTCAGTTCGACCACCAGATTGGTGACACCTCGGTGGTTCTGAAAATGGACAACACACGAGACTTGGACATGGACCTTATCCTTAAAAACGTAGAAGCCTGGTATCAGAATATTGCTCATACCAGCAAACAAGAAGCTGAAGCTTTTTACCACAACAAGGTGAGTCAGAGTACAAGAATTAATCCCCATTTAGGGTTCTCTGCAGATGATCAGTATTTAGCACAAGAAGAACACAGCTGCCCCTTTATTCATACTATAATGTACGGTCAGGGTACCATTTCAGCCCAAGGAACCATTGCGATGTTGATGTGCAGCTTGGAATGTGGCTACGCAAGTGCTTGACTTGAACATCAGCACTCAGGCAGCAAGGCAGAGGCCCTTCTTTGATGGTGAATGAAAAAATTGTGGAAGATCGTTTAGAGATCTATGTGCACAATGTTGGTCAGGGGTTGGCAACCTAAGGCCCATGGGCCAGAAGCAGCCCGCGGAGGCCATTTAACTGGCCCATGAGCCGCCCCTGAACCGAGCCACTCGCTCGGTGAGTCCCTGTGTGCTGCGCTAAACTGGCGCAGCACAGCACAGGGACTCTCTTCCGCGGCTCTGGAAATCACTTCTGCACATGCCCAGATGCCAAAAATGGCTTCTGTGCAGGTGCGCTTTTCAGAGCCGCAAACATGCGCAGATGCGATTTCCGGCATCACGCTGCGCCGGCCCAGCCCACGGAGGATCTCTGCGGGAGTGATAAGCCTTGCCAACCCTTGCTATAGATAGTGGTCCTTTGCTCTAGGTCAAAACTAGAGGCATTTTGGCCACACATACACACACACAAGTTGTAACATAATGCAGCTTAGAATTAAAGTGTGATCCTAATAAAGCCCTTAAAATCCAGTGCATCTTATTCCCTTAAAAATGCACTTTGGACTGTGCCTCAACTTTGGCTAAGTTATGTCATTATCATTTAAGAGTTACTGTATTTTTCGTCCCGTAGGACGCTCCGTTCCATAGGACGCACCTAGTTTTTTGGGGGGAAAATAAAGGAATTTTCCCCCCCTTTATTTCCCCCCCAAAAGCAGGTCGGGGAAACCCAACCAGGTCGAGGAACAGCGGGATGGCGGCGCTGCGCCTCCCTGCTGTCCCCCGAGCTTGTGGGGCTGGCCGATGTCTGCCCGGCGTGAGGGGCGCTCTGCTTCAGGGTGCCCTGCCCGCTGGGCAGCAGGCTGCTATCCGCAGTGTGGGGAGCCCTGCGGGGAACTCCTGCAGGGTTCCCCATGCTGCGGATGTCTGTCCGGCGCGCGGGGCGCTCTGCTTCAGAGCACCCCACCCACCGGGCGGCAGGCTGCTATCCGCAGCGTGGGGAGCGCTGCGGGGAACTCCTGGAGGGCTCCCGACACTGCGGATGTCTGCCTGGCGTGAGGGGCACTCTGCTTCAGGGCGCCCCTCGCGCCAGGCGGCAGGCTGCTATCTGCAGCGTGGGGAGCCCTGCGGGGACCTCCCGCAGGGCTGCCTAGGCTGCGGATGTGTTCTCGAGGCGCCGGGCGCTCTGCTTTCAGGGCGCCCGCCGCTCCGGGAAGCAGGCTGCTATCCGCAGCCTAGGCAGCCCTGCGGGACCTCCCGCAGGGCTGCCTAGGCTGCGGATGTCTTCCTGCGGATGTCTCCAAGCTTCAGCGAAAGCCTGCATTCGCCCCATAGGACACACCCAGATTTCCCCTTCATTTTTGGAGGGGAAAAAGTGCGTCCTATAGGGCGAAAAATACGGTATACCGCAAACATCATTATAGTAGACATCATACATCAATTCCCAATAACAGGCTGTGCCAATAGAATCCAGCATTTCAAATTCAAGACTTGCCCACATGTACACAATTCAGTGCACAATTCAGATTTATTTGAGTGCTAACACCTGCACTCATTTTTATCCCCTGGACTAAAGATCAAAGTTGTGGGTGGCATCCAACAAAGTACTCTCTCTAGCACAAGGACCTTTGGCTGTGCAATGGAACTTCCCTCCATCTCCTCTCCCTGTGCCCCACTCCACACCACACTAAATCCACTCTGGAGGTTCCCCCAGGCCTCCAGATCAGATTTTGGGAGAGTGCAAGGGCATGCAGGGAGAGGGACAGGAAGTTCAGTTGTACAAGCAGAAACTCTTGCACTGGTGGAAGTAATTAACTGGATACTGCATTGTGTATATATAAATAAAAATGTGCATGCTTCAGTAAGTGCACAGCAGTGGCGTAGCGTGGGTTGTCAGCACCCGGGGCAAGGCAAATAATTTGCGCCCCCTAACCCATGGATTTCAGCAGGGGCAGAGAGCTGCGAGTGTGAGCACCCCCCCAGATGTTGCGCCCCGTGTGGCCAGCCCCCCCTGCACCCCCCATGCTACACTACTGGTGCACAGTTATTGGTCTATTTCAGCAAATGCATTATAGGAGATAAAGCACCGGTTTCTTACCTTGACACTTCAGCAGCTATTCAGGTGGTAACAGTGATGCTGATTCCCAGGAGTAACTGTGTTTTCCTTGCACTAGATTGCAGAAATGCAGAACCATCGGGGCAAATTCAACGAAGAGCTTAAATGCAACCAACATGAGATCACAGAGCTGAACAGAGTGATCCAGAGACTGCATAGCGATACTGACAATGCAAAGAAGCAGGTAGAGCAAGTCTTGTTTTAGCCACTTGTCTCAGCAGATGAACTTGTCTTCCTGTAACGGTGCTGATCACAAGCTACCCATAGACAAAGGCCTAATATAGTAGTTTCTCAACTGTGAGAATGGTTGGAGGGTTTGCTGCAAGAAAGAACCCAGATATAGCAACATTCTACCATTCCTTCCTCCCTTCCTTCCTGTTGCCTCTGCTGGGAATGATTTTGCAGTGCTTCTGTATTGGATACAATAAGATCATTAGATTATTACTGATGCAGAGGAGGAGCAGATTGACCAGCTCTCAAAAAAGTTGTGTGCTGTGAGCTGCAGAGCAATAGTGGAACATTTGCCTTGCTTGCAGCAGCTCCTGGGTTCAATCTCCTGAATATCCAGGCAGGGCTGAAAAATGTTTCTGCCTGCATTGCCACTGACCATCACAGTAGACCATACTGAGCTAGATGGAGCAATAGTCTGACTTGGTATAAGGCATGCCCAATGGACTCTTCTGGTGGCTTTGATCTTTTGGTCACAAGGCATCAGATACTGCCAACTACTAAATGCTAGCACATGGCAACTATCAAAGATGGTTACATCTGAAATACCCATTGCAAATGAACTATTAAATATCTAAACCCTGTCACATGTTAGCCATTCAGATACTGTAAATTTCCAATGACTGAAATCAAACCTCAAAGTTAAATCTCCAAGATATACAGTCGTACCTTGGATCTTGAACAACTTAGTTGCCGAACGTTTTGCCACCTGAACGATCGGAAACCGGAAGTGAATGTTCCGGTTTTTGAACTTTTTTTGGAAGTCGAATGTCCAGCAGGGCTTACGCAGTTTCTGATTGGCTTCAGGAGCTTCCTGCAGCCAATCAGAAGCTGCACTTTGATTTCTGAACGTTTTGGAAGTCAAACGGACTTCCGGAACGGATTCTGTTTGACTTCCAAGGTATGACTGTAAACCAGATATCATTGGGTGTCATCATTACAGATTACCTAATAATGTAATATATAGTCATACCTCAGGTTAAATATGCTTCAAGTTGAGCGCGTTCAAGTTGCGCTCCTCGGCAACCCGGAAGTAACGGAGTGCATTACTTCCGGGTTTTGCCGCTTGCACATGCACAGACACTCAAAATGACGTCATGCGCAGAAGCGGTGAAAAGTGATGCGCGTGTGCGCAGACGTGCTGTTGCTAGTTACGTTTACCTCTAGATGCGAACAGGGCTCTGGAACGGATCCCGTTCGTATCTAGAGGTTACCACTGTATGAGTGTTCAGGGGATATTTGAAGAATATATGCTGAGGAGAATTCAGAAAGCCATCTCAACCATATCCATGACTACCCATTGAAAAGGATGATGAGAAGAGCCTTTGAGAATAATCACATAACCCTTTCCTATTCTTTACACTGGCAAGGTTCCCAAAAGACAAGTTGCAGCAGCAGAGAGGAAAGCCAGTGCTTGCTTTTACTACTTCAGGGGTAGGGAAACAGTGGCTCTCTTGATGTGGTTGGACTTCACCACCTCTGACCAATGGCTATGCTGGCTGAGCCTGGTGAGATTTGCAGTCCAACAATGTCTGAAGGGCCGCAGGTTCCCTATCCCTGCCCTAACTCATCAGCACTGTAAGAAGCCATGGAGATCCCATTTCCTTCTGCTTTTAGCTTTATCTTGAGTATCTTCCCGACAAACCATTAATTTTTATTCTTTTCCCCATTCCTAGGTTGCAAGCCTGCAATCAGCTATCTGCGATGCTGAGCAGCGTGGTGACATTGCCCTAAAAGATGCACGGAGCAAGCATGTTGAACTGCAGACAGCCTACCAGCAGGCCAAAGATAAATTAGCTTGCCTGCTTCGTGATTATCAAGAGCTGCTAAACACCAAGCTGGCTTTGGATATTGAGATTGCTACTTATAAAGCAATGTTGGAAGGAGAGGAGAACAGGTGGGGTGCCATTTTGAATACATACATATAATTGAATGGATATGTTTTGGGGTGCTAGCTACCATTTGCCCCGGGTAGCATGGGCAATGATTATGGAGGGTGGAAGTTGCAGACCCACAGCATATGGAGGACCATAGGTAGGGATGTGGGAAAAGCTTGATTCAGGTCACATTCAAAGTTGCATCTACCAATTTTCCACTTTCCAAAACATAGTGCGTACAGAATCACAGCCATCCTGCAAAATTCACACTTCACTGGCTTTTGTGATGCAATTTTCCAGCCAAGTAATGTGTATAAAAATGCACATATTGGGGTAAATTGTGCATGAAAAGGCAAATAGACTGGGGGGCCCTCTGTTACATTCCCCACCACCAAGACTCCCCCCCCCCCCGGGCGCATCCTCTTTTTTCATCTTCAAAATATGTCAACCGTACTGTTATGTACTGAGCTGAATAGGATCCAAAATGCAGCAGTCTGATTGGTCCTAGAACAATGCAGCAGTATGATTGGTCTGCAGGAGCCACCCAATCCAGCTCCAGGTGGAAGTGAATCCACAACCTGATTGGCCTACAGGAGAATCCCGGAATTAGCCAATCACGTGCAGCCCATTGTGTAAATAATGTATATAAAGCAGATATTGTGGGGGAACTTCCATTCCTCCTCACCACTATGAGTGGAATAAAGAGCACGAAATCCACTCTCGACTCCGAGTATATTTCACGTACAAAAATGCCATATGTAAGCCATTCTGGTGTGGTAAAATAATGAATGCATTTTGTTTCTCTGTTCCTAACAGGATATGTGCAGGGAACCCTGTCAGCGTTGGTAAGTATATTCAACATTCACCTCGTTCCAAAAAAAATCAACAGCTTACTGGGGGGTTGTTTGCTTGTTTGTTTGGATTTGTAAATCTATCAGCAAAATAACAGAACCTGCTTTCTTGGTCTTCCTTCACAGCTATGGTGAGTGGCGGCTTCCCGGTTGGAGAATGTGCAACTGGAGGTGGAATGGCCTTTGGAGCTGCTGTAGGAAGAGGCGTAGAACATGGAGTTGGTGCCTACGGCGGCGTTGGGGACGGGTTCAGCTCTGGAAGTGCAGGATGCGTCCACACAATGGGCTCCCGAACTGCAGCTGGCTCAGTAGGCAGAGCAGCCGGTGTTGGTTATGGGATTGGACATAGCGGTGGAGTAGGAGCTGCGGGAGGGTTCAGTTCCAGAAGCGGAGGCTACGCTTCAAGCGTTACTACCACTAAGCACGAGGTGACCTCTGGGGGTGGCAGGCACAGCTCAGGCATTTCTACAGAAGGGAGTTGTGGGGGTGGGCACCACGGTGGGATCCACCACGCAGTAGGGGGAGCCGGAGGAATTAGCTCCTCTGGGAGTGGGGGCTATGGGGTTGGAGTGCAGAATTTGGCTGCTGGGGGGGCTTATGGCACCGGGTCTGGTGGAGGCATGCTATCAGCTGTATATGGCGGTTCTCGAGGGGACTGCACCACCGGTGTTCGAAATGTGCATGTAACATCCGTCAGTTCTTCATCCAGAAAATGCCTTCACTGAAGCCCAGCTGTTGGGAAGGGATGAAGCCCACCTGTAGACAGCTGCACGAATCATTCAATTTGTGGCCAGTGGCAGCCATGTGCTAAAGTAACTGCCCTGCCCAACATACGATCTCGAGCAGAGAAGTTTCTGATTTCTTGTGGATTGCTGTAGCTTGAGTTCAATGGCTCGGTAGCTATCTTTGGGAATTATTTTGGCTATGCAAGCAATCTCCCTCCATGGTTTCTCCTTTCCCCCCTTTTTCACCCCCTGGGTTTTCTTGCACAGGCTAAATTAGGACTCACTACATTTGGATTCAGAAATCCCCCCCTCCTCGTTCTAGCAAAGCATTTCAGAAGGGGAAGCAATGGCTTCAGTGCCCGATATGAGATTGCAAAATAGCATTTCTCTTTCCAGTTGCGTTGCACAGGAATGACATTTAGCTATATGCATATTTTACTCAGTTGGTTTTTGTTGACCCTGCTTTGCGTGTATGCTCTCATCATACCAGAACACTCCCTTGGATATAAATTACAGTATTGTTGCAACTAGACCTGCAACAGATGTGGGTGCTTAGAGGTCAAATTAATCCAAAATTGTTAGAAGCCAAATTTGAGGGTTGGGGGAAGTGACGGTGTGTGGTGTGTTTACCTGCAGTTAACTTGTGCATCAGTACCCTGGTTTTGGTGACAAGAATTGCGTTTCAACTTTCCTAAAAGCTGTTTGTGGAATTCAAAAAAATTAATCTTCAGAATTATTCTGTGAAATTCTGTTTCAGCTCTACTTGCAATAAAAATTAGTAACAATTAAGCACTTTTATATGTTCTTCCCACACTTCAAGGCATGCATTGCTATTTCGTTTAAAGACTGGTTCAAAACATCTTGTGCTGTCTGTATCTACACAGTTGTAACATCACTGCCTACACTTTGCTTCTTGTCAAGAACTCCAAACCCTCTTCTGCATTTTAAATAAACTGCATGCATGCACCTGGCTTCTGTCTTACATAAGTGTTTTCCATTCCCCCCTCCCTCTCTCTGAGAAAACAACAACATGTAACTAAACTTATATATGCTAACATAGGCCCTCTTTTGAGACGGGTATTTTGCTGCAATGTGCTTTGCAACACATTTGCAATAATAGTTCATCATTGGTGGAATTATTCTGCTTCAATTAGTCTGTTTTGCAATACTTGGCCAATGCTACTACATAACTGCTATTTGCAGGAGCTACAGTGCGACAGGGACGCGGGTGGTGCTGTGGTCTAAACCACTGAGCCTTGGGCTTGCCGATCGGAAGGTCGGCAGTTTGAATCCCCTCAACGGGGTGAGCTCCTGTTGCTCGGTCCCAGCTCCTGCCAACCTAGCACTTCGAAAGCACCTCAAAGTGCAAGTAGATAAATAGGTACCGCTCTGGCAGGAAGGTAAACAGTGTGTCCGTGTGCTGCTCTGGTTCGCCAGAAGCGGTTTAGTCCTGTTGGCCACATGACCCAGAAAAACTGTCTGCAGACAAACGTTGGCTCCTTGGCCAGTAAAGCAAGACGAGTGCTGCAACCTCAGAGTCGTTTGCGACTGGACTTATCTGTCAGGAATCCTTTACATTTACCTTTTTTACAGTGCAACAAAATGGAGACAAAAAATAAACTGGAACAGGATTTCAGCAGGAAGTAATGGGTTAGGCACACACTAGAAATGGAGCAATATTGGTACTCCAGAACTTTTGCAGCAGCAAGTAATATCAAAAGTGGGGTCACCCATGACCACCCAAATAGCATAATGAGCTCAAAAAACAAAAAATGAACAACAAAAAGGGTGTCTGGAGGGGTCCACAGTTGCTTGGATGAGGCCTGGTCTACAAATACAGAAGAATTAGCCTGTCTTGAGGTGGTAAAATCCTACCCAATAGCTTAGTGGGGTGGAGGCAAAGATCCTAAGTTCTGAGGCTGCTTTGGGAGATATACTGGGATACAAATTGAATACATAAAGGAAAAGGTTGGCCAAAAGAATTGTCAGTGGGTTTGCTGTTCGTCTGTGAAATATTCTTAAACTTCATGATGAAAACCCAACAGGTGTAAAACAGAAAATGGAGACATCTCATAAAATGGCCCAAAAGAAAATCCACTGACAGCCACTTTCTTTGAGCTATGCCCTGTGATGAGGTGTGCTTAGAAGGAAATCCTTGGCTTGATCTCCCTGGCTTGGGTACTTGTACTTACCCCATGGAATTACAGTGGCCGTTGATCATGATTAATAGTAACCACAGCAACAAAATAGGTGGATGAATATTCTCCCCCCCCCCCCCCGGAAATGGCTTCATGTGAAAAAAATGAAGCATTTTTTGAAGAAGTATTTCTTTGAAGTATCCAGAAATGGATCCCAAAAGACCAGGTGGACTGGATGGACTGTTACAATGTTCAAATGCTATATAACTTATGGCAGGCAGATTTCCTTGCCAAGCTTTTAGATATGCAGTTGTAGTAGAAGAAGCATCAGATATGCCAGTTGCAATGTGGCTAGTGATTTTCATCTGTAGAACCTTTCTAATGCAACCACCAGCACATACACCTTGCCTGGTTCTGGCTTTTCCTAGAATAAAAAGGCCAAAGCAAGACTGAACAACTGGACAATACCCACCTTCTCAACCCAGGCCTGTGCACATTGTTCAATTCCAATTCAATTATCACCATCATGCTACTAAATTTGGCTGGGACAACTTGCCACTAGAACACTACTGATAACCCACCAAGCCAAATACACAGCCCTTTAGCCATAATAAAGTGCTTGACAACACCCCTAGTTTTGCTGTCCAGATTAGCAAAAACAGACTTACAAAGTCCCTGGGGTCCTGCCCCACATTGCCGATTGGCTTAATAGACTGCCACTTATGTAGGCCTCCTCTAATGGTTTAGGGCCATTAGTGGCTGAACACATTATTTGCACGCCAAGGTTCCAAATTCAGCCCCTGTCATTTACACCTAAAGGATTAGGTAGAGGAAGATGGCATGCTTTAAGACAGGGGTAATCAACATGGCGCCCTCCATATGTTTTGAACTACAACTTCCACCATACCTGACCATTAGTTGTGACTCCATTGACAAAAACGTTACATCCAGTTGGATTAAATGGCAGTGGATCAAGCACAGGAACCCACTTCAGGGGGCTGTGGGTGCTTAGGCACCTGCAATAATATAATTGTGGGGGCTGGGCACCCACAAAAGTCAATGAGAAAAGCCAGCAGGCACTGTCTCTAAGAGAGAAGCAGTTCAGCTCCGCCCTCCAGAACCCTCCAGCAAGGCAGTGGCGTAGCTTGGGGGGTGCAGGGGGGGCCGGCCGCACCAGGCACAACATCTGGGGGTTAGGTTTAGGGGGCGCAAATCCACGGGTTAGGGGGCGCAAATCCACGGGTTAGGGGGCGCAAATTACTTGCCTTGCCCCGGGTGCTGACAACCCACGCTACGCCACTGCAGCAAGGCACCCTTTTTGGGGACAAGGGCTTGAACACAGAGTCTCTCTGCCTCTGAGACTGAGCCTCTCACAGAAAAGGCTGCCTCACTGGCTGTCGAAAAGAGGAGGAAGAGGAGCCATTGCCACTGGGCGCCACTACATGAATGTGCAATGTCACACACCTGCACGTAGTGCATGCGATGTCACACACACTACGTGTAGTTGTGTGTGAGATGTTGCACATCCGTGTTGTGGCAGCCAGTGGCAGTAGCTCCTTTTCCTCCTCCTTTCCGCAGCGGTGGGCACCCACAATCCTTTTTTTTATATATAATATTTTTTATTAAGGTTTTTACATAAAAGAAAGAAAAACAAAAGAAAAATACAAAAAGACAAAAAGACAAAAACAACAACACAGAAAAAACAAATAAAAACAATTCCATTTTCATAATATTCCTTGCGTTTACTTATTTCCCAGACTTCCCCACACCTCCCCTCACTGTATTCCAGTTCAAATATTTAATCAGCAAATCCCTTCCCTCTGTCTTAACTTAACCTTTCTCTTAATATCTTAATATATTAAACCTTTTAATTTTACACCTTTTAACCCGAATTTTCCATACTCCTTGACCACTTTGTTGCTAATAACCTTTTAACCTCAATCCGATGTCATTTTAACATTCATTAATCTTATAATATTTCTGTAAATAGTCTTTGAATTTCTTCCAATCTTCTTCCACCATCTCTTCTCCCTGGTCTCTGATTCTGCCAGTCATTTTTTCCAGGGTACCCACAATCCTGAGGGCCACATGGCACCCCAGGATCAAATAAAGCTGAATGATGATATCAAGAAGAATGGCATCCAAACCACATGAATGCCGGATGTGCATTGCTGAAAGCAGGGGGTGCTTTTCAACCCAAACCAAAAAGAACAACTTGAGCAGTTTCGACTCATCCCTAATTATAGCAATGGAAATGGCTCCCTGATTCACATTCTGAAATGGGTTGTTAATAACCACAATAGCATCAAACAAGAAAATTAGTGGGTGGGAAGATGGAAGCTCCACGGCGAATTATGTCACTTGCCCAACCTTCTAGGCATGAGAGTAGTACAGTGGTACCTCGGGTTAAGTACTTAATTCGTTCCGGAGGTCCGTACTTAACCTGAAACTGTTCTTAACCTGAAGCACCGCTTTAGCTAATGGGGCCTCCTGCTGCTGCCGTGCTGCCGGAGCACGATTTCTGTTCTCATCCTGAAGCAAAGTTCTTAACCTGAAGCACTATTTCTGGGTTAGTGGAGTCTGTAATCTGAAGCGAATGTAAGCTGAAGCGTATGTAACCCGAGGTACCACTGTATAGGGGGACCAATCAAACTCTAGGGGTGGGGCATAAGCATTTGACAGGAAATAGCACCCTTATACTACTCATGAGTGTAGCAAAAATATGTCCCAACTGGTGCAATTCAATGTGAACATAACCCTCTCATGTGAAGAGAGAAAGGTTAATTTCCACAGACACAAATTTAATACCATTGTAGACGAAATAAATAAATAAAATTGTCCAGTAGCACCTTAGAGACCAACTAAGTTTGTTCTGAGTATAAGCTTTCGTGTGTATCTGAAAAAGTATGCATGCACACGAAAGCTTATACTAGAACAAACTTAGTTGGTCTCTAAGGTGCTACTGGACTATTTATTTATTTATTTATTTATTTATTTATTTCAACTGTGTCAGACCAACATGGCTACCTACCTGAATCTAATACCATTGTAGAGTAAAGCGAGAACAAAAATCCAACATTTTATCTTGAAAGAAAGAAAAACCTTCTACTCCATGTCATTTATATTCACACGCATACATGTGCAGATGCAGATACAGTGGTACCTCGGGTTACATACGCTTCAGGTTACACACTCCGCTAACCCAGAAATAGTGCTTCAGGTTAAGAGCTTTGCTTCAGGTTGAGAACAGAAATCGTGCTCCGGCGGCATGGCAGCAGCAGGAGACCCCATTAGCTAAAGTGGTGCTTCAGGTTGAGAACAGTTTCAGGTTAAGAACAGAGCTCCGGAACGAATTAAGTACTTAACCCGAGGTACCACTGTACAGTGGTGCCTCGCAAGACAAAAAGAATCCGTTCTGCGAGTCTCTTCGTCTAGCGGTTTTTTCGTCTTGCGAAGCAACCCTATTAGCGGATTAGCGGATTAGTGCTATTAGCGGTTTAGCGGCTATTAAAGGCTTAAGGGATTAGCGGATTAGCTGCTAAAAGGCTATTAGCAGCTTAGTGCCTTAGAAAAAGGGGGTGGGGAGCGAAAAAAAATCGCAGGAACTCGCAAGACATTTTCGTCTTGCGAAGCAAGCCCATAGCAAATTCGTTTTGCGAAGCACCTCCAAAATGGAAAACCCTTTCGTCTAGCGGGTTTTCCGTCTTGCGAGGCATTCGTCTTGCGGGGCACCACTGTATTTATAAAAAGGCTAACCTAAGTAAACAATTGTCCTGTGGAAATGTTACTATGACCTTAAGACCTTCATAGCACCAGTACTGGGCACAGCTTACCACTAAGATGAGGTACTAATGAAGGTTTGTAAACATCTGTGGTGAAACACGCCTGGGGCCCAGCAGCACTTGCTATCCTATTATAATTACAACTTAGCTTTCCATAAGTCTTCAGAAACACCTGCCGATTTTAAATCAGTTTCCTCCCACCTGCTGCCCTCCAGATGTTTGGGACTGCAACTCCCATCAGTCCCAGCCATGGGAATTGTAAAATGTTGTATTATGAGGAAAGTTACCATGCGCCTTGTTCCTTATGAGGATCTTCCCTCACCTTTCTTAACCTGATGGGGAAGGAGGCACTATTTTGGGGTCTGCCTCAGGTGCCAAAATGTATTGGGCTGTCCTTGCCTAATGCCATTTGCCCTATACTTAACACTAACTATTTGTTGTATGTGTTTGGAAAGGGATGGGCCGAAGCATCCTGGAATTTCCAAGTTCAGAAGGAATCCTTTGCACTGGTCCGTGTCCAGAAAAGTGTATGTCTGTCTAATAGAGAATGGCAGACAAGGTTAAAAAGGTGGAGATTAATATCCACAAGTGAAAATGCTTTCCTTCAGTTCCTTTGTGTCAGGGAACTGGGGGCTGAGAAGGGGGAAATGATGGGGAAATACAGAGATAAGCCTTCGATCGTAAGTTGCTGCACCTCATCAGAGGGGGAGGATGACAAAGGGTTGTCAGGAAGCAATGAATCGGGGGGGGGGCAATTTCCAGGGCTTAGCTCTGCACGTAAAAGAGAAAGGAAAGGGGGAGGGCTCTGGAAGTGGTTATGCTGGAGCAGTGGTGTAGCGTGGGGGGTGCAGGGGGGGTCGGCCGCACCGGGCGCAACATCTGGGGGGGGTGCGCTCGCACTCGCAGCTCTCTGCCCCTACCTGGCTCACTCACTCTCTCTCACTGCAGTGCTGGCTGTGCGAATCCGATCCGAGCCGCCGGGTCACCGCCCACTGTGGAGGGGAGGGTGCCAGGCGTGCGGTGTGGTGCGGTGCGGTGCGGTGTGGAGAGAGCGAGCGAGCGACTATCTGGGGGAGGGACAGTGCAGCGGGGGGGGAGGGCGCAAATTACTTGCCTTGCCCCGTGTTAGGAGGCGCAAATTACTTGCCTTGCCCCGGGTGCTGACAACCCACGCTACGCCACTGTGCTGGAGAAAACGAAAGGAATAGCCAGTCTCTGCAACTGATACCGAATGAGCCAGACGTGCTCTGAGAGCTTTGTGTGTAAATAGGAATATGGACCTAATAAATCCTGTCAAACTGGCTGGAGTCCCAGACTCTTATCTCTTCTAGCACCCACCAATCACCCCTGACACTTTGGAAACCAAGCCGGCGGAAATGACATTTCATCAAAGGAAGTTGTGTACATATACTCTATCACCCCTGAAGTGAGCCCTGAATGTGGTGCTAAACTCAAGAAGGGATTTGGCCCAGGAAGGCAAATTGTATGTACTTTCTTCCAGCGATGACTAATACACTTTGTTTATACTCTCCAGCTCAGGTACTTACATCAACCTGTAAATACAAATTTGGGAGAATAGCTCCTGAAACTATTAATTAGGTAGCTGCAGTAAGTGAAGAAGAAGAGTTTGGATTTGATATCCCGCCTTTCACTCCCTTTAAGGAGTCTCAAAGCGGCTAACATTCTCCTTTCCCTTCCTCCCTCACAACAAACACTCTGTGAGGTGAGTGGGGCTGAGAGACTTCGGAGAAGTGTGACTGGCCCAAGGTCACCCAGCAGCTGCATGTGGAGGAACGGAGACACGATCCCGGTTCCCCAGATTACGAGACTACCGCTCTTAACCACTACACCACACTGGCTCTCACAGTAGCTATTCTCCTTATATTATATTTACAAGTTGCCAGCATGTGTTGAATTTGCACCTGATACTGGAGTGCGTCTGTCAGATGTGCATCTGTCCAACTGAGAAATCAGATCAAATAATCAAATTCTAAAATTGCCCATATTAAAAGTGCAAGATGCTGAGTGATGAAAGGGTTGGGTGGGGAATCCTAGCATTTAATGCTAAAATATTTGCAGGGACATTGTTCTGAAGCTCACAGTCATGATCCAAACCTGTGCAGTGCTCCAGTCTACACATAGGAAGCTGCCTTTTACTGAGTCAGACCCCTGGTCCATCTAACTCAGTATTGCCAGTGATGGCTAAACTTGGCCCTCCAGCTGTTTTGGGATTACAACTCCCATCATCCCTAGCTAACAGGACCAGTGGTCAGGGATGTTGGGAATTGTAGACCCAAAACAGCTGGAGGGCCAAGTTTAGCCGTCACTGGTCTACATGGACTGGGAGCAACTCTCCAGGGGTTCAGAGAGGAATCCCATCTGGAGATCTCATCTCAGAGATTGAACCTGGCTGGCACCTTCTGCATGCAAAGCATGTGCTTGCCCACTGAGCAAATTGAGCACTGTGAGCTCTGCTGTCTGTACAAAGCACCCCGACACAGAATACAAAACCTTGCCCAGTATTTTGCTGCAATCTATGGATCACAGCGGGGGACGCGGGTGGCGCTGTGGGTTAAACCACAGAGCCTAGGACTTGCCGATCAGAAGGTCAGGCGGTTCGAATACCTGCGACGGGGTGAGCTCCCATTGCTCGGTCCCATCTCCTGCCAACCTAGCAGTTCGAAAGCACATCAAAGTGCAAGTAGATAAATAGGTACCGCTCTGGAGGGAAGGTAAACGGCATTTCCGTGCACTGCTCTGGTTTGCCAGAAGCGGCTTAGTCATGCTGGCCACATGACCTGGAAGCTGTATGCCAGCTCCCTCGGCCAGTAAAGCGAGATGCGCGTCGCAACCTCAGAGTCGGCCATGACTGGACCTAATGGTCAGGGGTCCCTTTACCCTTTACCTTTACTATGGATCACAGCACCACCGGGCAAAGGCGTTTACTGGGCACAGAATGCGGCTTATTTACAGAAGTATTTATTTTTCATCCTAACCTAAAATATTAGGGTGTGAAGGACTGGAATCAAGAGGAAGAAGAATGGTGGAGATCGTCTCCCCCCTTCTCCTGTAGCTGACAGGGAGGAGGGAGGCCAGTCTGAATCCCTCAAGCTGTGAGGGAGATAACAAGGCAGAGATTGGTGAGCTGCCAAGTTACAAAGTGATAGAAGAAGCACGGAGGTATTGAGAATACAATATAAATTGTTAATAGATGTTAAGGAAAGAGGGGCCTTTGCCCTGCCAGATTTGAAGTTGTATTATGAAGCGGTTTGCCTCTGTTGGTTAAAGGAATGGATGTTGCTAAAAAATACAGATTTGTTGGATTTAGAAGGTCATGGTAATAGATTTGGTTGGCACACATATTTATGGTATAACAAAACAAAAATCCATAAAGGATTTGGTAATCATATATTTTGAAGATCTTTATATGAAGTATGGGATAGGTACAAAAATTTATTAGAATGTAAAACACCGTGGTGGTTATCTTCATAGGAAGCAATGAGTGTGAAAAATATAAATATGAGTAAAAATTGGGTTACCTATGAGAAATGATTGGAGGGGAAAGGAAATAAATAGAAAATGAAACCTTATGAGGAGGTTAAAGACTATGTGAATGATTGGTTGCACTATCGCCAAGTCAATGAAATGTATAAACAAGATTTTTTTAAAAAAGGATTTGATGATTAAAAAATCAAAATTTGAAATAGAAATATTAAACAATGAATGTAAAATAATATCTAAAATGTATAAAACACTGTTGGAATGGCATCTGAAATCGATAATGATACATTGGGCAAAAGACTTTGGATATAATATACGGCTTGAAGAATGGGAAAGGTTGTGGAATAAAAGGATAAAATTTACAGCCTGTAATGCTTTGAAAGAGAATATGATGAAAATAATGTATAGATGGTATATTACACCAGTGAAATTAGCTAAAATGTATGACAAATAATAAATGTTGGAAATGTAAAGAAAAATAAGGAACATTTTATCATATGTGGTGGGAATGTAAAAAAGTAAAGAACTTCTGGTAAATGATATATAATGAGATGAAAAAGACGTTGAAATGTACATTTAAAAAAAAAGAAGAAGCATTTTTACTTGGTATTATAGGTCAGGACATTAATAGGCAAGATATTAAATTGTTTTTATATGCAACAACTGCCGCAAGAGTATTGTTAGCCCAGAAATGGAAACAAGAAGTAATTCCGACGAAAGAAGAATGGCAGACGAAAATAATGGACTATGCAGAACTGGACAAAATGACAGGAAGGATTCGAAACCTGCGGGACCAGAGATTTACAGAAGATTGGAAGAAGTATATAAACGATTTGAAAAGCAATTGTAACCAACAAGTTATGCTAGTAGGACTACAAGAAGTTTTGTAAGGAGGAATATATGAAGTGCTACAAAGTAGATAAAGAATAGAGATATTGGTTATGAGTTTTAAATGTAACAGGGAATATAAGAAATGTATACTAAGAGATTAGATTGGAAAATTTTCAGACAGGACTGATGGAAGTAAAAAAATATTGAATAAGATGTAAAAATATGTTTATTACTGTTGAAAATGGTATGGTATGTTAAAAAAAACTAATAAAATTATATATATATACAGTGGTGCCCCGCAAGACGAATGCCTCGCAAGACGGAAAACCCGCTAGACGAAAGGGTTTTCCGTTTTGGAGGTGCTTCGCAAAATGAATTTCCTATGGGCTTGCTTCGCAAGACGAAGATGTCTTGCGAGTCTTGAGATTTTTTTCCACTCCCCACCCCCTTTTTCTAAGGCACTAAGCTGCTAATAGCGTTTTAGCAGCTAATCCGCTAATCCCTTAAGCCTTTAATAGCCGCTAATAGCCGCTAAACCGCTAATAGTGCTAATCCGCTAATGGGGTTGCTTCGCAAGACGAAAAAACCGCTAGACGAAGAGACTCGCGGAACGGATTCTTTTCGTCTTGCGAGGCACCACTGTATATATATATGAAGCACGGGGGTAGATAGCCCAGCCAGTGGACGCTTCATTAGACAGCATAGTCAATCCGCCGTCTCCTAGAACACAACATTAGTTAAGGGTGCAAGAGCAATGACCACAGACATTTAACCACGGGGAGCCTCCATAGGGTCAGGTGCTGTTAGGAAAGAAGGAAGGAGTGGGTGGGAGCCAGAGTGAGCAACTTCATTATGGAGGAATGTCCGGAATTCTTTGTATTTTACTGTGATAAGTGAATAAATCATTCGTAAGGACTTTCTTGTTTCCTCCCTGCCTCTTGGTGCCATTGGGGGGCGGGAGGGAGGGGGCTCCTCCAGCCTAATATAGGGTGGTGTTATTGTTTTATACGTCTTGTTGGTGTTACGATTTCCCCCCTCTCTGTTGGTGTGTAAAAAAGGTAAAGGAAAGGACCCCTGGATGGTTACGTCCAGCCAAAGGCAGCTATGGGGTTGTAGCACTCATCTCGCTTTCAGGCCGAGGGAGCTGGCGTTTGTCCACAGACAGTTTTCCGGGTCATGTGGCCAGCATGACTAAACTGCTTCTGGCACAAGGGAACACCACGAAGGAAACCAGAGCGCATGGAAATGCTGTTTACCTTCCCGCCACAGTGGTACCTATCTATCTACTTGCACTGGCGTGCTTTTGAACTGCTAGGTTGGCAGAAGCTGGGACAGAGCAATGGAAGGTCACCCCATTGCCCGGATTCAAACCACTGACTTGGGCAAGCCCAAGAGGCACAGTGGTTTAGACAACAGCACCACCCACGTATTTTATGAATCATAGTGTCCTGCCACAGATAATGGGTGGGATATAAATTAGAGAGATTCACAGATGTTCTGCACACATAGCAGAGCATCCCCACTGCGTTCATCATGGAGTATCCTTCAACTCATGGAGCAGACCTTGCACACATAGTGCTCACTGGAGGTGCACCATGCAGAATGAAGCCACTGGCCCTGGTGATCCAGCTTCATGCAAGCACCGTAGCAATTGCTGTGCATGGGTACCCCTGGCCTGATTGGCAATCGTGCCAGTCAGCTCTTTGAGCTGGGAAAATCGGAAAGGTGACCTGCACCACTCAGCTCCTCCACTTCACCAGATTATCTGTCCTCTTGCTCATTAGCTGAACAGGGCCATGCATGTCTGGTCTTGGCAGCTGGACAAGGTCAGGAACTGTTTGTACACTGTCATTTTTCTTTAACCAGCTATAATCACAGTGCAGAACAATAGCAGTTACTGTCTAATCTGACGCTTGAAGGACCACCTTCACAAATGACATTTTATGGGTGTTCACCTTTCTTTAAGTATACACCTAAAAATGTAAAGTGTGATCACAACAAATACAGTGGTATCTCAGGTTAAGAACTTAATTCGTTCTGGAGGTCTCAACCTGAAACTGTTCTTAACCTGAAGCACCACTTTAGCTAATGGGGCCTCCTGCTGCTGCCGCGCGGCTGGAGCACGATTTCTGTTCTCATCCTGAGGTAAAGTTCTTAACCCGAGGTACTATTTCTGAGTTAGCAGAGTCTGTATCCTGAAGCGTCTGTAACCTGAGGTACCACTGTACATGTTTGCAAACATCCAGATTGTACAGAAACACTCTCCATGGAGGTTCCACTGTCTGTAACTTCTTGTGGAGTATACAGTCCATGGAAAACCCAGGTGTGACTTTGCACCAGGTGGTTCGAAGGGGACCATCGCCCGAAAAGGAGGAGGAATGCGGCCAAGCTATTTGCATGAACATTTGTATGTCAGTGTCAAGTGTCAAGTCCCCCCCAAGCATTTTAATTAACGTTCCCTGTTCCCCTGTTCCTTCAGCAGGGGGTAAATTACCTGTTTACAGTACTTCAAAGTGTCATTGTAAACATTAATTCATATTTACTTCGTATATTGAAGGTGCAAAGTGTCAACAGAAATATATTATTATAATAATTAACATGTGTCACTTTAAAAAAGGCATCAGTCACGGAGCACACATTCATTCATATCCACCTGCATTCATCTTTCACTCCACAGCTACACCTTCATCTATTGAAATCCTTGTCATTGTATCTGAATCACACACACACAAATACATATATAATTCGCTGCGGGGAAACTAAATTTGCTAACGTTTATTTTTGAAGATCATTTCTTCAATGCAACTTAATTGCAATAGATGCAACTACAATTTCTTCATAGCTCCACCCCTTCTACTATGGTTCCATTGGGCATGTTGGCAGGAATGACCAAAACTTCAGGTTACCATCACCTGCACCACTTGCAAGTTTGGGGTCTGTAAGGTACAGTAGTGTTGTGTGCCAAGGCCCCGTAATCCAGTTGCGATGAAATAACCAGACAAGACAGCAGAATATAGGTTTTTGGGGTTCAAAGAGGCCACAACTTTGTTGGACAGGCATTGGGTGAAGCCTCCCTGCCTGCTGAGAGTGTATCTAAGGGTAAACTGCAACATGGGGGCCCCTATGACCTACATCAAAGAGAGGTACCCCCCAAGAGGTCCCCACTGGAGGAATTCTATGGCCCTAGCATCAGTCTTGGCATCAGACAGAAGCAACTCCTCAAGGATCCCTTAACCAAGGAGGGGCAGGGAGAAGCTACAACCTCCCACCCAGCCAAGACTAAGGCTTACCCAATGCCTAACCTCACCAAGTTGTGATGATTGTTGTGAGGTAGACCAGGGGTCAGCAAAGTTTTTGTGGCTTGGGCCAGTTAACAGTCCCGCAGATGCCACGGTGGGCCGAAGTGTGTGTGTGTGTGCGCGCACACACACATGCAAAAACGCTATTTCCTGCACTCCATCCGGTGCGGAGGAGGTGTGCGGAGCTTCCTTCAGCCAATGGGAAGCCAGCCAGCATTGTGGAAGTTGGCCCCCGCTCTAATCTGCGCTGGTTTAGCACAGCGCATGGGAGCCGACCGAGTGGGCGGCAGGGGTCCATGGGCTGGTTAAACAACCCCCCTGGGCTGCTTGTGACCCATGGGACTTAGGTTGCCAATCCCTGAGGTAGACAAAAACCAAATGGCTGGTGCCAATTCCAGCCGGCTGCCAGCGGCCAGGCCGCAACGCCACCTGACCACTTAAGAAAAGCGGGCTTAATGGGCAGAAAAATGCCATTTCAAGGGCCATTCTTCAAAATGCAATTACAAATAAATGAAAGTATGGTTGCTACAGTAATCTGCAAGTAATCTGCTGGAGTACAACCACAGTTCAAGAAGGACACTGACAAACTGGAACGTGTCCAGAGGAGGGCAACCAAAATGGTCAAAGGCCTGGAAACGATGCCTTATGAGGAACGGCTAAGGGAGCTGGGCATGTTTAGCCTGGAGGAGAGGAGGTTAAGGGGTGATATGATAGCCATGTTCAAATATATAAAAGGATGTCACATAGAGGAGGGAGAAAGGTTGTTTTCTGCTGCTCCAGAGAAGCGGACACGGAGCAATGGATCCAAACTACAAGAAAGAAGATTCCACCTAAACATTAGGAAGAACTGACTGACAGTAAGAGCTGTTTGACAGTGGAATTTGCTGCCAAGGAGTGTGGTGGAGTCTCCTTCTTTGGAGGTCTTTAAGCAGAGGCTTGACAACCATATGTCAGGAGTGCTCTGATGCTGTTTCCTGCTTGGCAGGGGGTTGGACTCGATGGCCCTTGTGGTCTCTTCCAACTCTACGATTCTATGATTCTATGATTCTAGGTTTGATTTCTGATATTTTTTGAGGGGGAAGTGGGAGGTGTTAGTAGCTGGATGCACTAACTCTTGAAAACGCTGGGCAGAGGGAGAGGGAGAAGAAATATAATTTGATGTGGATCATCTCAAGCAAGCTTGCTGAATTGTGGAGGTAGGGTGGAAAGTGCTTCAGTGAAACTGGCCACCTTTCCTATACAAGTGAAATAGATAAGGAATTTAAAATTTCATGTACTTTTCATCTCACTTCTTCTTACCTGCTGCCAAGATAAGCAGGTGATGGAAACCTGTCAGTTTCACCTGTGTGCTTGCCATTGTTTATACACAACTGAATAACACACACAACTAATGCTGAACATGTATAGTACGGTGCATGAAACCAAAGTTCTCTTTCATTAATGTGTCCAGATGTTTGCCAACTGCTAAAATGTGCATGGGAATTGTTTACTTGTTTATGAAAAACTATACATGCAGAGGTTGTTCAGAAAAGTAAGGGAAGTCTGGGGCACTTTGTGTGTTTTTCTATGGCTATCTAAAAATGAAAGGGAGAAAATAAAGTTCTGTAGAAATAAAGGTGCTGTTTTCAGACAATTCTATGCCTGATCCATTTAGGCCATATAATAACACACAAAAACAGGTTTCAGTGCTTGAATCCGGTATGTAAGATTCTTCCCCCAAACCAGCTATCAGGGCTGTGTCTTTGCAGCCAGTGTGGCATAGTGGTCACCTTGTAAGGCTACGACCTGGGAGGTAAAGGTAAAGGGACCCCTGACCATTAGGTCCAGTCGTGACCGACTCTGGGGTTGCGGTGCTCATCTCGCTTTATTGGCCGAGGGAGTACAGCTTCCGGGTCATGTGGCCAGCATGACTAGGCCGCTTCTGGCGAACCAGAGCAGCGCACAGAAACGCTGTTTACCTTCCCGCCAGAGCAGTACCTATTTATCTACTTGCACTTTGACGTGCTTTCGAACTGCTAGGTTGGCAGGAGCAGGGACCGAGCAACGGGAACTCACCCTGTCGCGGGGATTCAAACCGCCGACCTTCTGATCGGCAAGTTCTAGGCTCTGTGGTTTAACCCACAGCGCCACCCTACGACCTGGGAGACCAGAGTTCAAATCCCTACTCAGCCATGAAGTTCTCTGGGTGACTTTGGGCCACTCACTGTCTCTCGGCCTAACCAAACACACAGAGTTGCTGCAAGGGTAAAATGGTGATAGCACAGGTTAGAAGGTGAGTGCTGGGTTCAATTCCCCCTGTTTTCCCCTCTCTGCCAAAAAACTGATTGGGACTGGCACAAATGCTACTTGTTCAACAAGATTTTGTGTGCATAGCCCTACCTGCTCTCCTCGTGGATATAGAAATGGGACCCCTGGATATATTCTTTAGACTAATACCTACAAAATATTCAAACAGGTGGAGTCTATTTTGTGTATTGGCAGGAGATAGCTTCCACTTTGTATTTTCCAAATCTTCCAATCATGGAGGTCCATTTGCTTTGAATGCAGAGGGTCCCAGTTTCAATCCCTGGTGTCTGCAGGCAAGGATGGAGATGTTCCATCTCTGAAACCCTTGAGAGCTGTTGCCCATCAATACAGACAATGCTGAGCTAGATGGAACAATGGTCCGACACAATTCACATGCTTAACAAATCCAGTTTACTTGTATTGGGGAAGTGAGCGCATATACCCCTCCTACATATCACACATAATGCAGGTATGTCCCATGCAGTGGCATAGCGTGGGGTGTGCAGGGGGGCCCGGCCGCACCGGGCGCAACATCTGGGGGCGGCGCGCTTGCACTCGCAGCTCTCTGCCCCTACCTGTCTCCCTCACTCTCTTTCACTGCAGTGCTGGCTGTGCGAATCCGATCCGAGCCGCCGGGTCGCCGCCCTCTGTGGAGGGGGGGGGGTGCCAGGTGTGCGGTGCGGAGAGAGAGCGAGGGACTATCTGGGGGAGGGACAGTGCAGCGGGGGGGGGGGCGCAAATTACTTGCCTTGCCCCGGGTTAGGGGCCACAAATTACTTGCCTTGCCCCAGGTTAGGGGCCACAAATTACTTGCCTTGCCCCGGGTGCTGACAACCCACGCTACGCCACTGGTCCCATGGAGGACCTTACCGTCTTCAAACAAAAATATCTTGTAGGTTCTGGGCCACATGGAGGTTAGGCTGGCCTCAACCAGAGCCAGGGCTTTTTCAGCTGTGGTGGATCTGGTGGAACGCTCTGTCACAAGTGAATAGGGCCCTGCGGGATTTGACATCTTTCCACAGGGCCTGCAAGGCAGAGCTGTTCCACCAGGCCTTTGGCCAAGGCTCAGCCTTTCTGTAATCCTCGTAGCACTCTAGCCCAGTGGTTGCCATTAATTTGTTTTTGAATTGATTTTAGAATGAATTGATTTTAGAATGCTGTATTACTTTTACTGTTGTTAGCCACTCTGAGCCTGGCTTCGGCTGGGTAGGGCAGGATATAAATAAAATTTTATTATTTATTATTATTATGTTACCCATGGAGTTCCCCAACACAGAGGGACCCAATTTGTGCACCCCACAGTGTTTTTGAGGGCGTGAGTCACACAAATCCAGTTTGCCCATGTGCAAGCTTTTGTGGAGAGTGCCCACATCACACTATGCATACATGGGCCATTCCCCCCTCCTACATAAAGAGCATGTCAGCTGAGCATGTTCATCAACCCAATAGAGACAAATTAATGACAAGTGCAGGTGGCAGGGGTGCCAGCTTGAATAAAATATGGGGGGGGTAAGCCCCACCCAATTGATCTCACACACCATTTGAATGCCAATGCCCATCAACTTGGGGGGGGCACCTCCCTCAAATATTTTATGGGAGGCATAGGAGTTGGCTCCTATGGCAGTTGGCAATTGTCACAGTCCAGTCCACCCATTTAACAATGGCGAGCACAAAATCACAGATGGAAACTTGGAGATTGGCATGCAAAACCAGGGTAGGAAGAAGGAAGCATTTTAGATTCTTGCAGTGCCTTTGCCCTCAAGGAATTTCACTTGTATCATGCTAATTCTGACAAAAGAGTAGCCAATCAGTTCATAAAGGAAAACATCTTCCAAATCAAAATTTGCCAACAGGACATTTTAAAAAGTGTTTCCTGTGCCACACTGTTTACTGTTTGTCTAGCACTTTTTAACTTCATCCTTTAGCCTGTGGAGGTCAATGTCCTGCTGCCAGGCAAGGCAAACCCCGTAATATTCTAAATTACCACTGCAAATTTCAGAAAATCGGCCTGACTAATCAGCTGCATATAAGGAGTAGCTCTAGGTCTTGCATCAAAGGAGCTCCTTCTGCTGCTCTCCTTCTGTGCACCCCCTTGTCCTTTTAGTCCTTCTCAGACGGAGCCAACATGATGAGCCAACAGTTCTTCACCTCTTCTCCTCGAAGATCTTTTACCTCTGCCTCCTCTGGTGGAGGCAGCGGAGGGATCAGAATCAGTGAGGCATCCACCTGCCAACCTTTTGTCACCACCTGCCTGGCAGGAAGGGGAAACACCAGCAAAAGTTTCCATAACTTTGGTGGAAGACATCAGATTTCTTGCTGTGTGGGCCAGGAGAGAAGTAGCTATGGAAACGATATGGACGCAGGACAAGTGGTGGGCCACAGCATACTTGCAAGGGGCTTTGGACACAGAAGCACAACAAGTCCATCTGCCGGCTGTAGAAGTGATAGGATCCGCGAGGTTTCCATTAACAAGCATCTCTTGGAACCTCTCTGCCTGGGGGTCGATCCGCATGACCATCAAGTAAAAGCACTGGAGAAGGAGCAACTAAAGGACCTCAACAATCAGTTTGCTTGCTTCATTGACAAGGTGAGATGATTCCATTAATGATGATGGGGGTGATCCCAGACCGAAGGGACTGCACACATGTGGCTGAACATTAAGATATTTCAAGCAGAGTCAGAGTTCTAATTAATTCTGCTACCACATTAAGTGATATGTTTGCAGAGAGCAAATTTTGAATCATACCTGGAGACTTTGAAGGATAAGGCCTGATTCACACCTGTACACCTGACAGCAGAATGTGTGAATTGACTCAATTGAAATGTGCTGTGTTTGTGGATGATCGTGTGCTAAAAGTTCTGTCCATGGTGTTTACATCTCTCCATAGAAGGCTGGTGTTATTGCTTGCTAGACTGCAGCATACCCAGCAGCCTTGCAATTTGGTTTCAAGGTTTCTCGGGACAGAGCTGCCCAGTGGTAAAAAAAAATATTATGTAAGCACCATGCCCTTTTTCAGCATAGCCACACTACAAACTCATATGGGAGGGGGTTATTGGTTTGTTTTTGTTTTAGTATGTATTTTATGTTCTCATTTTGTATTTTTCTGTTGTGAACCATCCTGTGATCTTTGAATGAAGGGTGCTATGCACATTTAACGCTAGTAATAGTAGCAGTAGTACAACCTCTGTGATAGCCCATTCACAGTTGGTTAGAACATGGTGTTCAGTTGTTTAGAACATGGGGCTAATAATGCCAAGGTTGCAGGTTTGATCCCCATGTGGGACAGTTGCATATTCCCCATTGCAAGGGGTTGGACTAGGTGACCCTCCGGGTCCCTTCCAACTCTACAGTTCTGTGATTCTATGATCACACCCCATCATGAAGAGGATGGGCAGCTTTTTTAAGCCCACAGCTTTTCCCTTCGTGGCTAACTGTGGCTTGGGAGGGCAATTTTGATCTGGTTCAAGGCTGTAGTGGAAGCAGAAATGGGAAGACAGTATACTTTATTCAATATACAGTGGACACAGGAAAATACAGGTCTTTTTTGTGGTGGCTCCTCGCTTGTGGAATGCTTTCCCCATGGAGGCTTGCCAGGCCAAATAATTCCTCTTTTCCCAGGCTTTTGGCTAATTAAACAACCTATGGTCTATTAAACGGTGGGGTAGGGGTACTGTTTTTGTTTGTTACTATGTTACACATTTTTTGTGGGTTTTCATAGTTTAAATTTCCGTGTGATCCTCAGATGAAGGGCAGCATAGAAATTTTAACAACACCATAGGTGGTTAGAAGGGTGTGGCTGAGTGTTTTTATTATCAGCTGTGAAAAATGGATTAGAATACACTTAGAACCATAATGTAAGATTTCGATTACTGATACAGTGGTACCCCGCAAGACGAATGCCTCGCAAGATGGAAAACCCGCTAGACAAAAGGGTTTTCCGTTTTTCGATGCACTTCGCAGGACGAATTTCCCTATGGGCTTGCATCGCAAGACGAAAATGTCTTGCAAGTCTTGAGATTTTTTTCCACTCCCCACCCCCTTTTTCTAAGCCGCTAAACCGCTAATAGCCTTTTAGCAGCTAATCCGCTAATCCCTTAAGCCTTTAATAGCCTTTAATAGCCGCTAATAGCCGCTAATAGCCACTAAACCGCTAATAGCGCTAATCCACTAAGCCGCTAATAGGGTTGCTTCGCAAGACGAAAAAACCGCTAGACGAAGAGACTCGCGGAACAAATTAATTTCGTCTTGCGAGGCACCACTGTATATACATGAGATCTATCATTTGAATCACTTCCATAATGGTTTTGTGGTTATAGGTTATATTTTGTATTTAAAAACAACAACCAAGCATATATTCAGCACCTAAGAGCGAATCCCGTAGCAGCAAAATGCAGCCTCATTCATGCATTTATTTGCTATCAAAAGTTGCAACAGCTTCCCAGCAACTGGCCTTTGCTTGTCTTGCTTGGATTTCAGGTCAGATCCTTGGAACAGAAGAACCAGGTGCTGGTCACCAAATGGAAGCTGCTGCAGAAACAGACAGTTCCCACCGTTCGGAAAGATCTCAAGCCCTTGTGTGAAAATTTCCTCAGTAAGCTGAGGAAAAAACTGGACTTCTTATTGTGCGAGAAGCAGAAGCTCGAAAACCAACAAAAAACAACGCACAGCATGGTTGAGGAGAACCGATGCAAGTAAGTTAACCTCTCGAGGCAGAGCCCATGTTCACAGCCAGCTCCTTACACTTAGTGAGCCAACAGTGGTAGCAGACCTTACATGGCCCGAGCTCCACAGAACTAGGAGTGCGGTGGGGGAAGGCTTTCACTTTGCATTTTAAGATGAGCCTATCTAATTTGTGCACCCCAAAACAACAGATTAACTGGGGAGTTGTTGTTGTTGTTGTTTAGTTGTTTAGTCGTGTCCGACTCTTTGTGACCCCATGGACCAGAGCATGCCAGGCACTCCTGTATTCCACTGCCTCCCGCAGTTTGGTCAAACTCATGCTGGTAGCTTTGAGAACACTGTCCCACCATCTCATCCTCTGTCGTCCCCTTCTCCTTGTGCCCTCAATCTTCCCCAACATCAGGGTCTTTTCCAGGGGGTCTTCACTTCTCGTCAGGTGGCCGAAGTACTGGAGCCTCAGCTTCAAGATCTGTCCTTCCAGTGAGCACTCAGGGCTGATTTCCTTCAGTCCTGGGACTCTCAAGAGTCTCCTCCAACACCATAATTCAAAAGCACCAATTCTTCGGCGATCAGCCTTCTTGATGGTCCAGCTGGGTAGAGGGAGGGTTAAATCCCCACTCAGCCATTAAGCTCACTGGGTGGCCCTTGGCCAGTCACTTCTTTTCAGGGTTGTTAAAGGGATTAAACAACCTAGCATTTAGAAAGCACATCAAAGTGCAAGTAGATAAATAGATACCACTCTGGCGGGAAGGTAAACTGCGTTTCCATTCGCTGCTCTGGTTCGCCAGAAGCGGCTCAGTCATACTGGCCACATGACCTGGAAGCTGTCTGCGGACAAAAGCCAGCTCCCTCGGCCTATAGAGATGAGCGCCAACCCCAGAGTCGTTTGCGACTGGACCTAACGGTCAGGAGTACCTTTACCTTTAAGGGGATTAAATGAGAGGGAGAACTCTGAGCTACTTGGAAAAATAGTGGGACATGAATGCAATAAAACAACATAAGTAGAATGCTGCTTTCTGTCCATTCCTAGCCAGAACTAGATGTTATGGCTGAAAACAACAGCCCTGCATCTCTTATCTGTCTCCCTCCAGTCACATGAAATTAAACATGTGACACGAGGGCCTTGTGATTACCTCCCACTCCCCATTACAATCCAATGGCTGCTTCCTATGAGTTTGCCACATGATAACATCATGCCATTTTTCCCCAATACGGCATGGAAGGTGAATTGGGCTTCAAATATTGAAGGAACAGTGAGATCATGCCGGTAGCTTAGTTTCTTATATCGCCTGGCACTGTGGAAAACCTGCTTGATATTTGCTCTGATTCAGTGGTAAAATGTGGGTTTTTTCCTGGGGGGAGCATTGGGACAAGGTCTGACACAGACCTGGAAAGCCCAGACCTGTGGTACAAAAGGAAGTGAGGATGAGGTCTCAGAGCTGGGACAGTGGCATAGCCCCTTCAATGGATAGCACTACCTTCATGTTGTTAACAGGTGAAGGGGGCTTAAGCATTGCTAGAAAGCAGGGGAGAGAATGGGATGTGGCATTTTCAGTTTGGGCAACAGCCCTTAACCTGCCATTTAACATCTAAAGCATGTCAGAAACCAGGCTGAAACCTACCATGGCTTCAACCTTCCCTCTCCATAGTGCCACCTCGGGCATTTGTACTTTTGCAAGAGAGTGCAATCCTCAAACCTGTCATTGACCAAATAATTCTACTAGTCCTGTGGTGTTTTAACTAAACTTAAATGTATGTATGTTCTTTCCCCCTGAAACACTGACCTTCAAAACCATCAAGTACAATCTTGGAAAAGATTTGTTGTCTAGATGCATGCATACCCAAATAAGTTGAGATGTATGCTACTTAAAAAGTGATATAATTTGTTCTGTTCCCAGTTCCTTCTTCTTTTCATCCTGGTTTTTACAGCACAGGATTAATGGTTCCTGTCACATTTTAATTATGTGTTGCATGAAAATGCATGTCATAAAGACTGCGTGACTGGTTGTTAAGCTTTGTTTTGGTCTGATGTCAAATTGTTTCAGGAGGGGGCAATTTTGACTGGAGGATTGGCAGAATAAGAGGTCAAAAGTGCTTAACCCTTTTCATGCCAGTCCAGCCACTAAAAACAACATCCCCAAGCTCCCCCCCCCATGCAGGGTTACAGACATTTTTATACTCTGGGGTTAATAAAACACTGTGGGGTTAATAAAAGCAGCTTCTGGAAAGGGGATGTGGAAGAGAAAAGAGGCCAGCAAATAATGGGATTTGATGAACTCTTCCTTTTGCTGTCCCTGCTGTTTCTTGGCTCAAAATGTCCCCATCCTGAACAGCTTTTCATTACATCAAATGACCATTGGGGCTTTGTACATGTGTTTAAGTGTAATCCATGCTTGCTTGGATTACACTTAAACACAAGCAATAACTTTGGATAAAGTGTTTCTCTTTCCTCCACTTTCTCTCTCTCCCTCTAAAATCCTGCAAGATATGAAGAAGAGCTGAACAGACGAACAAATACAGAAAATGAGTTTGTCTTGCTCAAGCAGGTGAGTGATTTAGGTAGGCCTGCACAGTAAAATGTGCATGCCAGCACAAAATGAGGAATACAGTGGAGATTTCTAGATTTACACATTTTAATTTTAATTTACATAAGTAAAGGCAACAGGGGGCATTGATCATCAGCAAGGAGCTGCAGTCAATTCCAGGTTCTGATGAACATCTCTAGGCTCAGTCACACTTAGCTTTCGCCCCATGCTTTCTAGGTACAGAGCTACACATTCCTGATCCAAGTCCACTTTCCCCAAGAAAACCTGCTCTTTAATGTTGGATCAGAATAAAAAATGGCAATTTGGGTTTCCCACAAATTGGGGGGGGGGGTGCATTCAGACGTGGTCCAGAAAATCACAGACCTGTGCCTAGAAAGTGCGGAGGAAAATTAGTGTGGATGAGCCCTCTGTTACATTCACACTTTCCATTTTTTAGGTTTACACATTTAAAAGAACATTATTATCGGCATTCTAAAAACATAAATGTGGGAAGAGATCCTAAGGAGCAATTCCTAAAGCTATTGCAGCCCTCTGTTTTTTCTTGGACTCTAGCTTCCATCAGTCACAGCCAGTCAATGGTCAGGGATTATGGAAACTGTAGTTCTATAGCTATAGTACACAGGTTCCCCACCCTGTACTATAGGATGCTTTGGGGGCAGCTGTTTCCTGTTCCAAATTGGTGGGAGAGGTAGTTGGAGAGATGGGGAAATTGCTCCACTAAAGGGAATGATATAGCCTGCCATAATTCAGCATGAACACAATGCTGATACCGAAGACCGAACATTCCTATTGAACTTCAAAAAATGTATCAGCGTGGAGAAATGGAGGACCAAAAAAATGTACATCACTTGATTTCTCATTGCCACTTGCAGTTGATGTCTTCAAGAGATGGAGATACATGTAACAAGCAGCCAGCCTCATTTCATTGGAAGAAAAGGCATTTGATAAACACAGATGTCCTAGTAAAGTACATACCTGGATAACCTCTTTCTGGCTATATCACTGCATTAAGGAACCATCAGATATCTCCATATAATCATAAATTGTATGGTCTTGTTGAAAAGCATGGTGAAAGGGCTCCATTGCAATCTGGAACTCTGAAATTGCAGGGAACTCAGCCTAAGCATATAAACTTGTATGGATGGCTGCATGTTACAAACATATATTTCAGTGTGTGTGGGAAAGTCTTAAATATTAATTGGTGTATAACTGCTATAAAATAAATAAATAGTGTTGGCTTTGGAATGGCACAAGAATTAAATCTCCGGTTTTCTCCCCTAGAAAGTTGATGCTGCATATGAACATCAGAAGGAACTGGAAATGAAGAAGGAGCTGCTGAAAGAGACTGTAGAATTCCTGAGAGCTTTCTTTGCAGAGGTCTGTTAAGATAAGTCGCAGCATAAAAAGCTGTTGTTACCCCTCAATTCAGATATTTTAATTGTGCATCTTTGGGAAATCAGGTACCCCTCAGTCCTGGAATGTGACGCCACTGCCATTATTTCCAGTGCCAGCTGAAACAGACTTGACTCTTGTGTAGCAATGGAAAACTGCCTTATACTTAGCCAGAACCTTGGTCCACTTTGCTCTGCGTACACTCATTGGCAGTAGCTCCTTTGGATAGTATTTCCCAGCCTTACTTGGACAGATGCCAAGAACTGAACCATGGACCTTTTGCATGCCCAATAGTGGCCCTGTCATCGAGCTATGGATCTTGATCGTTTCCTTCCAACACAGGAGTCCTACTGGTTCCGTTGATTTTTGTTCTAAGCAATTTATGGTTTGGATCACAATGTTTAGATCTGTGCGACTATCGTTTCAGATGGAATACTGGGTGCAGGAGTTTACCCCCCCCCCCACAGAGCTACAATTCCCAGCACCCTTAAAAAACTATAGTTTCCACATGTTTTTGGGAGGTATTTTAAATGTGTAGTGTTCAACAAAATGATATGTGAATCTCATCAATAACTCCAAACAAGACATGTAAGTTAGCCTTGGTCCTGCACCTCGGGATAGTTTTACAATTTTTTATGTGCTGTAAGCCACTCAGAGTGGCTGGGAAAACCCAGCCAGGTGGGCGGGGTATAAATAATAAATTTATTAGTATTATTATTATAGTTTGCTGTTGCTTTCTCTACTGCTGGGCACTAAGATGTCACTCAGATTCTGTGTAACCTGCAGGAACGCACTGTGCTGGACTGTCAACTTTATGATACATCTGTGGTTGTCAGCATGGACAACAGCAGAGACCTAGATATGGATGCCCTGATCCAGCACATTGAAAGATGGTATCAGAACATCGCACTAAGAAGCAAAGAAGAAGCTAATATCTTTTACAAGAGCCAGGTATGACCAAGAGACATGGAATGGGTCGAGATATTTATTTATTTATTCAATTTCTATATCACATTAGATTTTTAATAAAAACCTCAAAGTGGTGTGCCGCATATTAAATCAATAAAACAATAGATGAGCAATGTTCCTCTGGCCTCATGAGGAGCCTCTTTTGTAGGGCTGGTGAGTGTGGGCCCAGCCCCCTAAGCCAGGTGGAAAGGGCCTTGCGGGGAGCAGCCTTCACCCCTCACAGCCAGGTGATGTTATTTCAGAATCTCAACATCACTCTTCTTCTTTTTAAAGGAATCTAGATAATATAGGAAACCATACCCTAGATTTTCAGCAATTCGATTTGCACATCCTTGCTTGCCAACTTCTAGCTGTCAGATTTCTCAATAAATAGGAAAACTCTGCCCATTTGTTAAGATCAGTGCAATGAAATGAAATGACTGCCAAGTCCCCATTCTGATCATCTAAAGCCATATATTACTCTTCAGTTAATCAGATTTATTGTTTCACCAAGCAAGTCTTAGGAGCATAATAACATAATAAAATTAACCAAAATGAAACCAGTTTCTCCTTTGGAAGTCAGCTTTACAAATCCACCACATTTTCTCCAAACAAACCTTCACTGTGTCACTGCCACTGCCAATGAGATTACTCTAAATATAACATAACACAACTTGTACCACACAAAGATATTTCATCTTAAATTAGTTGGATATATGACACCCGTCCAGCTAAATATCTCTGTGGTTATTCACCATACATTGAGCTTCATATATTTATGTGTGATGACCAGGGTGATTTAACAGAGAAAATCATAAAAATACAATGGACACCAACACTCAATTTAAAAATAAATAAATTGTAATCTAGACTTTCCTTGGATTTCCCACCACATATACAAGATGTAGGGTTAAAACATGGATAGCTAGCCCTTTTCAGTCCAAAGGTTGCGTTGACTGCCAGCCACACCTCCAAAGGTCTCATATCTTCGGTATGCATGGCCAATATATATAACCTTTGCAGAAACCAGACCCCTCAAAGAACTGTTTTGGCAGTTTGCAAGCTTAGAACCAGAAAGGCCCAACAGAAAGTTATTTTGCCAGGTGAATTGCTCTGGTAAATTGATAAGTGGAGGCACAAGATCTTGAAGTCTGAATCTCCATCAGGTTCCTTCTGAATAGTTTCTAATATATCATTGGATATGAACAGCTTTTGCCTCAGATGCAACCATCTTGTTTTTCAGTTTCTGTCCTCCTCAAACTTAAAAGATTATAATACTGTTTTAACCATCCTCATTTTAACAAGCATAAATCCTCATTCTGCTACAGGCACTCCCGGATGTACTCCTAGTCCTAGCAAAGATCTCAGAAATTAGTTTGGGGAAACTTAATGTTGTATCTCAGTCAATCCCTCATATGGAATCTGTGTGCATTTTGCATTTTTCCATAAGATTTTATTAAGACTTTTCATAATAGAATAAAAAGCAAACTGATCTAAACAAAACAAAAGCAAAGGAAGAAAAAGAATGCAAAGTCCTCTCTCATATGTAGATCTTAACTCTTGTCTCACACAGAAAGAGGTGAACTCTCTCAGCTCTCACCTGGCAGCTTCCCTTACTTTCTTCCTCTCACACATGGTCCACTCCTTTGCTTTGAGCTCTTTTCATCGTTCATTCAATAGTTGCTGCATGACACCAACAGTCAATGGGGTGTTTTTCAATATTTTCACCATATTGAGTGCTTTCTTTGAGATCCACACAGTCCTTGCTTATCAAAATACATTCCTAGCATTCCTCTCTCACCGTGAGGCAGCCACAAAGTTTCACATTACAATCAACACATTCACCAGTGAGGTGAAGGATCAAAACCAGAACAAAATAAAATGAAAATTTCTCTTAGCTGTTTAGAAACTTTCCTGGGTATGCACAGTTGAAGCACACTTTTTGTTTTATTTTAATTTCAGCCCATTATGTGGGCATTTTTTTCAAAGAACTCAGTATTCACAAGAACTCTGTTCAGGAAGGTGGTCCTAGTCTGGTAGTTGAGGGTTGTGGCATAGTTTTTATGTAGTCCCTGGGGGGCGGGGACACCTCAGGCCTGGGTGTCAAATGTGGCTCTCCAAGCCCCTCTGTTTAGCCCTCTCCCCAGTCCATGCCTTCACTGCCTCCTCAAGTGCTTATGTCCAAATAGAAGCATCTTTGAATTATGACAGTGCATTTTGTTTGTGTGGATGGAGGATAGAGAGGTAAGTTGATTGTAATGTCACCTATTTACAAAGGTAATTGTCATAGGCATTGCTCCACCCATTTTTGCCTCTGGCCCCTGGGAGATTATCCACAAAGGACTGTGGCCCTCCCACTAACAAGGGTCCCCACCCCCGACATAGCCAATGAGGGGGGAGCCATCACTGCTTCTCTCCCAATATTTAAGCATGATGTTGTACCTCTGCTCTTCTGCCTTCTCTCTGAATATTAGATTGAGGATCTCCAGAACAAACGATACAAGTTCCATGCAAACCTGGAAAAAAACAACAATGAAATTACTGAGCTAAAACGGGTGATACAGATAATGCAGATCCAGACAGATAATGAGAAGAAGAAGGTGAGGAAGCTCTTGTGTTCCCTGGTCCAAGTCAGTCCTGGTTTGGTGGGAGTGTCAGACCTTAAGGCCTGCCTTCACAAACTGAAGGACACAACTTACTGGCTTTTCTATGGTACCACTAATGGTTTGTAACCATATGCTACTTAAAGGTGTTTCTGAAATTTGGATAAGAAACATGGAACACATACGTAGCACTCATTACAAATGTGAGAAATGTATTACAATCCCATAAATTCTTCTCTGGCTCAGGTTTTAATCTGAGCTGGAGAAGAATTCCACTCCTTTCCCCCTCCATGCACCCAGCCCCTACCCCCTGTCTGACATGCATAGTCCTCCAAGAAGCAACTCTAGGCAGGGGAATGGGGAGGAGACCAGATTCGGCAGCCAGGTAAGCAGGTGAAAGGGGAGAGGAAGGAGGTTTGGAAGTCTATAGGTGGGTAGGTGGGTGAGTGGGAAGAAGAGTTGTGGTGGTTGAGCAGCAGCTTCAAAGCTCACAGGAATGCAGGATAAGACTCTGATCAGAGTCTTAGTGGGCTCCTTATTAATTCAGATTAGCTCCACCTGACCGCTGACAGTGCTGGTTGAGACTAACGGGAGATTGTAATCCAACGTATCTGAAGCGTGTTGGGTTAGGGAGCTAGGATATTTCCCAGTTTCCAGTTTGGGGCAGAAATCACTTAGCTTGTTTCAAGCCAAACCAAATGAGGCCAGGAGAACATATGAAGAAGAAGAAGAAGAGTTTGGATTTGATATCCCGCCTTTCACTCCCTTTAAGGAGTCTCAAAGCGGCTAACATTCTCCTTTCCCTTCCTCCCCCACAACAAACACTCTGTGGGGTGAGTGGGGCTGAGAGACTTCAGAGAAGTGTGACTGGCCCAAGGTCACCCAGCAGCTGCATGTGGAGGAGCAGAGACGCGAACCCGGTTTCCCAGATTACGTGACTACCGCTCTTAACCACTACACCACACTGGCTCTTTATCTATCACTAATTCAGATAGTCCCTGAGCTGAAACAACCAGGGATGATTAGTAGGAGTCACTTTTCTCCCCATGAAAAGGACTCACCTATCAGGTGATTTCTGCATCACTTTGCATGACCTGAGGGTGCATCCTACCCAACACTCCTCTCTAGGGAGTTCAACAACTGGGGCAGGCAGATTATCTTTCTGGGGAAGCTCTCCTCCCTTAGTGATCTTGCTGTTGAAGAGCCTGTGATAAGATCCTAGGAAATTCCTGTTTGCCCAGAATTGCTGTTGGAGTGGGAAGGCGGAAAGGGACTGACTCCAATATGGAGTGATATTGGTGTTACATTTGGACAATGTTCTCCCATATTTTGCAGGTTGCTTCTCTCCAGGCAGCCATTGGTGATACTGAAAAACAAGGTGACCATTCTCTTAAAGATGCCCAGGAAAAGGAACAAGAGCTCCAGAATCGCCTGCAGGATTCCAAGGACAAATTGGCTGGCCTCTTGAGGGATTATCATGAACTCATGAATACCAAACTGGCCCTTGATATTGAGATTGCTGCATACAAGACATTACTGGAAGGAGAAGAGAACAGGTGAATGCAATATACGGCATCTCTAGATAGTAAGGGTTCTGTTTGTATTTCCAAGTTTTCGAGCGTGGAATGGAGCAATTCACCTACACATGCCATACCCTCCAACATTTTCAAGCCAAAATCCAGGGCACTATATTCCTGGTTTTTATCGCGAGAGCATGACAGCAATTTTGGTTGCCATGATATTGCGTGTCCCCCCCCCCCCCCGAAGCACTTTTTTCCAGGCATGGCACCGAAAAACATCCATTTGGGGGCACTGCACAAGACCACTGTCCCAAAAAAGTGCTTTCTTGCTGGGAAATCACATCGTGAAATTGCGCTGAATACTAAGTATGTAAATACCAAGTTCTCTTATTAATAATTTAGTAAAGGTAAAGGGACCCCTGACCATTAGGTCCAGTCATGACTGACTCTGGGGTTGCGGCGCTCATCTAGCTTTATTGGCTGAGGGAGCCGGCATACAGTTTCCGGGTCGTGTGGCCAGCATGACTAAGCCGCTTCTGGCGAACCAGAGCAGCACACAGAAATGCTGTTTACCTTCCCGCTGGAGTGGTACCTATTTATCTATTTGCACTTTGATGTGCTTTTGAACTGCTAGGTGGGCAGGAGCTGGGACTGGGCAACAGGAGCTCACCCCGTTGCGGGAAATCGAACTGCCGACCTTCTGATCTGAAAGTCCTAGGCTCTGTGGTTTAACCGACAGCGCCACCTGCCTAGTAGCAAATAGCTACAGCTGTGAGCAGCACTGAGATCTACAGATAAAGGGTACTATACAAATTTACCAAATACAGTGGTACCTCTGGTTGCGAACGGGATCCGTTCCGGAGCCCCGTTCACAACCTAAAAGGAATGCAACCTGCATCTGTACATCTGCGCACGTGCGGGTTGCGATTCACCGCTTCCGCGCACGTGCGTGATGTCATTTTGCGTGTCTGCGCATGCGCGAGCAGCGAAACCTGGAAGCAACCCTTTCCGGTACTTCCGGGTTGCCGCGGGACGCAACCTGAAAAGACGTAACCTGAACCGAACGTAACAAGAGGTATGACTGTAGTAATAATAAACAAGTCATTGAAACATTGCAAATGGGTCATTGGCAACATATTTTCCTTTAAAAACGATGGGATTTCCCCTGGAAGACATAAATTCAGATTGGATTATGTGGGGCAGGGGTTGGCATTTTGATGATAACATTTTTCACAGGTGCAAAAAAAAAAAAAAAAAAGCACCCATCTCATAATAAACACTCTTCTGTTCAGTTTAATAAATAATAACCAACCCGTATTATTTTTCTTCCCCCCGCCGTCCGGCCCATCTCTAAAAGAATATGTTCTGGAGCACCTGTGAGTCTGGGTAAGGACCCCAAGGATTCTTACTTTCTTCTGTAGTCTGTAAGATTTCGTTCACTACATTAACAGCCTCTGATGTCTGTGACATGCTGTAAAACTTATTCACTGAATATATCATTCTCTTGCAGCTGTGATGAACACTTCTTGTGCAGTCCACAACACAGTACACGGTGTGAAAAAGTAGACTGAAATGGAAGCAAACACTGGATGCACTTCGGGAATTTAAGTGTGCTGTTGTTTGCAGGATTGGCAATGAAACTTCAAAAGAAAATCTACATAGAACCCACGTGATTTCTAGGGACGTTTTGTCTTTCAACAGTACGTGTGCAGATTAAAGCAGAAATGAATTGGGTTTTTGCCATAAAATTAATCACAGGAGATAATGGCTGTGTTATGATAAACCATGATGAAAACAAGTCTAGCCTAGCCTTTACTTCTCTTGTTAATTAATCTGTGCATTGATAGTATCATCCAAACCCAACAAAGTGTGCGTGATCTTAGCTACAGTTAGTTTGAAACAAGTTAATGTCAAGCCATAGTTTATGAAACCCGCTTGTTTACACTAACTAGTTGAGATTAACCACACTTTTAAGCTTGGGCCTGTGGTGAATTGAAAATTATGACTATGATGGTGATTAATAATAATTGAATTTATATCCTGACTGTCCACCCCAAGGAGCCCAGAGTGGCAGATTTAAGACATAAAAGCAAAAACAACATTATAAAACAAATTGAAACAGTCTAAAAAACAATTTAAATTAATTAAAAGCAGTTGTGGTTGAAAACATTGTAAAAATAATTACTATTAAAAAAAAATAGGGAGATTCCCAAAGCTGTAGTCACAGTGGGGTCACATGTAGAAATGAAGATATATAAATGTGACAGGAAGCTGATTTAGCCATTCTGCATCTTTGATGCCTGCTTCCTCCTATAATAGACAAAGTGACTCTAAGCTCCTTTTCACATATTCAGCTGGTGTGTGGATGCAGGCACTGCAAAATAGCATGGCTGGGGAAAGACACACACACACAGGTAGCCTTCATTGTGAGCTGGGCTCTCCACATGACCAGCCAGCCACGCATGGGCTGGTTTAGGTGATTTCTGGCTTTCAACTATGTGGAGGAAAGGATCATGCAGACATTTTCAGGATGTGTACATATGCACCCATTTCCACAATCACATTAACATGCCCGGCACCTGTATCTTAGATCTGCTTAAGCAGATTAAACAAATTAAGGAAGAGATATAAACCGCAATGCATCTCATTCTGGTCTGGCAGAGATTGCATACATGCCAAGCTCTTCTGTCTTCTGATGACTTACATGTTATTTAATTCCCAAAGACAAAATGAAATCTTGGCTTTGTTTAAATGAGTGCAAGTTTCCCACTGGCTAAGCAGGAGAAAAAATGGAATCGAGGGAGGGGGGATTGGAATAGAATTTATTGCACCATAATATATGCAAGTTAGAGAAATGTGGACTTAAGAATATACTGTAGAGTTGTCCGAGTTAAATATAATCCTCTCTTTTAAAATCATGTGTCTCTGTGTGTCAGTTTGCCTCCATTGCGTGTGTAGGTCCCCAGGCCACCCCTCAAATAACTTCACACATAACACATAATTTAGTTTTGGTTTTTGGGCACTATTTTGGCCACAACTTTATTAAAATACAAAATCAGTGAGTGGTTGTTTAGACATTGGTTATGACTATGTGTCCCCCCGCCTGGGACAGAACTGACATCCCGAGGTCCGATCGGTAGCCAGTAGAAGGGAAAGTCAAACTTGGGGGTCATTTGAGCTAAGCGTCGGACCCATGCCGCTCACCCCAGCAGCTCCCCGAAATCTTGCTGGCCTGGTCCTATGACAAGGATTCCCATGACAGGGATTGGGCGGCCCTGGTCCCATGACAGGGATTGGACAAAATCATGGCAAGCCCCAGGATTCCTTTAACGGAATTCCCTTCAGCGCAATAGGAGGGGCAGGCACAGCCTGTCCTGACCCCTCCACCACCAGCATATAATAACTAATGCCTAACCGCAATCTTACAAGTTGTGACGAATTGCTGAGTAGTAGGCAAAAACCAAATGGCACAGCCAATCACCAAATGGCAAAATTCCTACTAGGCCCCTGCCCCAAGGCAGGCGACCCCATGACAGGCAAAGCAAGGTCAACCAGAAAAGAGGGCGGGTGGGCGGGTGATCCGATGCACTCTGCAAAGAGAAAGAGAAACCAGAGTGCACCAATATTTAAAGACTATGGTCCCACCCACCCAATTTGCAACATACAATTTGCCCCAGCAACCCGGTTATCCAATCACAATGCCAAGCAACAACTATTAACCTGCCTGGCAACAAGAGGCCTGGCCCGGTGGCCCACACCGCAACACGTGCTCTCATTTATTGGAGAACACGCTTTACAAAGGGGCCAGCTACTCTCTTCTCCCAATTCAGGGATGGGGACCCTGTAACCCCCAAATGGTTTTCACCTCTAACTTCCATCAGTCCCTATAAGCAACATCCGGAAGGCCATAGATTTCCCAAATAGGCAGTGTAGGCACCAGCCTATGGGCTCCATGCCTTTTAGGGGCCATGCAATAGCGGATCAATATATATTGTGTAATCAAATTTGTTTATTGAAATTGTTTGTTGGTAAAATCAAAAACTTATTAGAAGATAATTTCCGAGGGACTCCCTGAGATTTTGACTGCCTAAGGGCCTCCACCCCTAGGGTTTAATCTGGCAGTGAGGTTTCCCATCTCTGCCCTAACAGCTGGTTTCTGATGCTCCAGGCACTCGGGTTTTTCCTACTGAATACAGTGTTACCTCGGGTTAAGAACTTAATTCGTTCCGGAGGTCGGTTCTTAACCTGAAACTGTTCTTAACCTGAGGTACCATTTTAGCTAATGGGGCCTCCCGCTGCTGCTGCTGCACGATTTCTGTTCTCATCCTGAAGCAAAGTTCTTAACCCGAGGTACTATTTCTGGGTTAGCGGCGTCTGTAACCTGAAGCGTCTTAACCAGAGGTACCACTGTACAGCCAAGGCTATTGTAAAAAAATAAAAGTAAATAAAATCTTCTGTCAGGAGATGGCAAAATCTGAGATCACTAAGTTGCATTCAATGCTAAGGAAGCAGTGAGGGTCTCTGAGTTCTAGTCCAGTAACAGCTGCTTCTTGCAGCTTGTCTCTTGTAACTAAAAAAGAATAAATGCCCAAATGGTATCAGTATCCTGATCTGTTACCAGGGCCAGATTTAGGTCTGATGAGGCCCTAGGCTACTAAAGGTAATGGGACCCTTTATATGTCCAGCTGTCCTTTGTCAACAACAAATTGTCGCTGTTTTTTGTGTTGAATATATGCTATGTGGTCATTTATGGACCTAATAGGTATCTAAAGCCATTTGCACATGTTGCCATGTAACCAGTCCATGCAGAACGTAGGCACCCTATATATAGAAATGAGTAAACCAGTAATATTTTAGGCTAGCAGGCGGGGCCCATTACTTACATCATAGGTGCCTAAAAGGTAAAGGTAAAGGACCCCTGAAAGTTAAGTCCATTCACGAACGACTGGGGTTGCAGCACTCATCTCGCTTTACTGGCCGAGGGATTTGATGTTTGTCTGCAGACAGTTTTTCCGGGTCATGTGGCCAGCATGACTAAGCCACTTCTGACGAAACCAGAGCAGTGCATAGAAATGCCATTTACCTTCCCGTCGGAGTGGTACCTATTTATCTACTTGCAATTTGATGTGCTTTCAAACTGCTAGGTTGGCAGGAGCTGAGACCAAATAACGGAAGCTCACCCCATCGTGAGGATTCGAACCGCCGACCTTCCAATTGGCAAGCCCAAGGCTCAGTGGTTTAGACCACAGCGCCCACAAAACATTGTTGCTGTATGTAGGGGGGTTTTATCTTATATTTTAGAAATGTACATCTAGTTTTTTTCTTTAATTTCTTTGGGGCCCCCAAGAGAGTAAGGCCCTGCGGACTGCCTCGCCAGAGTGGTGCATGCTCTGGTTATCTCCCGCTTGGACTACTGCAATGCACTCTATGTAGGGCTAGCTTTGAAGGTGACCCGGAAACTACAACTAATCCAAAACACAGCAGCCAGACTGGTGACTGGGAGCGGCCGCAGAGACCATATAACACCGGTTTTGAAAGACCTACATTGGCTCCCAGTACGTTTCCGAGCACAATTCAAAGTGTTGGTGCTGACCTTTAAAGCCCTAAACGGCCTCGGTCCGGTATACCTGAAGGAGCGTCTCCACCCCCATCGTTCTACCCGGACACTGAGGTCCAGCACCGAGGGCCTTCTGGCGGTTCCCTCACTGTGAGAAGCCAAGTTACAGGGAACCAGGCAGAGGGCCTTCTCAGTAGTGGCGCCTTCCCTGTGGAACGCCCTCCCACCAGATGTCAAAGAGAACAACAACTACCAGACTTTTAGAAGACATCTGAAGGCAGCCCTGTTTAGGGAAGCTTTTAATGTTTGATGTATCACACTATTTTAATATTCTTTTGGAAGCCGCCCAGAGTGGCTGGGGAGGCCCAGCCAGATGGGCGGGGTATAAATAATAAATTATTATTATTATATTATATTATTATTAGAAATGCTAGTCCTTATTGAGTGTGGGTTCTTTAAGTTGATGGCCATGATCTCTGGAACTGGAAACACATGTGCTTTGCCACTGGTCCAAATGTCAACGAATCAACAAAGCAAAGGATGGCGCAGTGACCACAATGCCCTAAAGGTAATGTCATTTTGCTGTTGTGTGCAGAATCTCTTCACAGCATGGTCATGGTGCAAAGCTGTATCCACACACCAAACTCTGGAGTCGCCACCAAAATGAATGACCCCACTGGGTCTAAGGGCCAATTCATATACACAGCATAAGTGCATACATGATCCGTGTGGTTATGGAGTGCAGGAAGGAGACGCCTTCCGCACCACAAGTATAACCTGCAATGAGAAGCAGGGTGGATGTGCATTCGGGCTCTGGTGCTCCTGACAGGTTATATTATGTGGGATAATATGGCTTGGGATTAATGATGTGGCTAAGCCAGGAAGGAGAAAGACGCAGCTGCCAAGTGGAAACTGGTGTCAAAGCAGCAGCAAAACTGAGGATGGGGGCAACGACTTGGAGACTGGAGAGGAAATGTGAATACTTGTATAGTGGTACCTCGGGTTACATACGCTTCAGGTTACATACACTTCAGGTTACAGACTCCACTAACCCAGAAATAGTACCTCGGGTTAAGAGGTACCACTGACCACCGGGCTTCAGGTTAAGAACTTTGCTTCAGGACGAGAACAGAAATTGTGCTCCGGGCGGCACGGAGGCAGTGGGAGGCCCCATTAGCTAAAGTGGTGCTTCAGGTTAAGAACAGTTCCAGGTTAAGAACGGACCTCCAGAACGAATTAAGTACTTAACCCGAGGTACCACTGTACAATTATAATATGTAAAAACATGTACAGCTAGAACATTTTTGAGTGATGGGGAGAAATCCCACTAGCGTATCTGGGAACTCTGCTAGTGTGCCCACCAATCGGAAGTAGTACTGGTGACAGTGCCCCCCCCCCCCCCAAGGCAGGCAATGAATCCACAACAAAAGGGACATACACCTCTGTGACCACATACCCAACCAGAGTGCCCCCCATTCCATCAGACCCGCTGGCACAGCCACCACTGTCAGTCTCCAGGCATTCCTACAGTCAGCAGTTCAATACCCCTTCTGTTACTCACAAGTACCATTTTGGAGCACTGCACACAAAGAGAAGGCCCATCAGGAAAAGCACTGCATGGACCAAACAGACCTTTTGTTCCACCGACTCTTCTGGCAACTCCTGTGACCAACCCACCCCAGAGGCGTAGCGTGGGGGGTGCAGGGGGGGCCGGCTGCACCTGGCGCAACATCTGGGGGGGTGCTCACACTCGCAGCTCTCTGCCCCTGCTAAAATCCACGGGTTAGGGGGCGCAAATTACTTGCCTTGCCCCGGGTGCTGACAACGCACGCTACGCCACTGACCCACCCTCTTGCTATTTTGTCCTATAGACAGTCCTGCCAAGAAGTATCTAATCATTGCCCCTCACAGGAGACATTCACAAATTTAAAGCACCGTTATAACACTTTGAGCAGCCATAGGAGCTGTAGTTTGTTAAGCATGAGCCTGCTATATCCGCTATTGCTGATAGTTGGACCAGTTTAGGATTCAGCATAGCTCTTTGACCAGCCTAGCTCTGTTTCTTCCCAGCTCCACATTAGGAGAGTGGACTGCTCTGTTAGTCCAATGCAGCTAAACAACCAAAACTCTTGTGGAACCTTACCTACCATCAGATGACCATCAAATGTTAATATGGCATAAGTTTTCATGGGCCACATTCACACAATGCATTTAAAGCACTTAAGCAGTCATGGTGTCCCTTCAAGAGTCTTGGGAGCTGTAGGTTGTTAAGTGTGCTGAGAGTGTGCTGAGAGCTGTTAGTTCTTCATAGGGGATTGTAGCTCCGGAAGGGGAATAGGGGGCATTGGGCTGGTTCTGCCTTTGCACATTCACGTGACAGGACAAAAATCCATCTATATGATGAATGTAGTGATGTATGGAAGTGAGAGCTGGACCATAAAGAAGGCTGATCGCTGAAGAATTGACGCTTTTGAATTATGGTGCTGGAGGAGACTCTTGAGAGTCCCATGGACTGCAAGAAGATCAAACGCATCCATTCTTAAGGAAATCAGCCCCGAGTGCTCACTGGAAGGACAGACCGTGAAGCTGAGGCTCCAATACTTTGGCCACCTCATGAGAAGAGAAGACTCACTGGAAAAGACCCTGATGTTGGGAAAGATGGAGGGCACAAGGAGAAGGGGACGACAGAGGACGAGATGGTTAGACAGTGTTCTCGAAGCTACAAACATGAATCTGACCAAACTGCGGGTGGCAGTGGAAGACAGGAGTGCCTGGCGTGCTCTGGTCCATGGGATCACGAAGAGTCGGACACGACTGAACGACTAAACAACAACAATATGATGAATGAAAAGTTGTGTGGCTGGCCATGGAATTGATTAGATCCAGGGTATGGTGCCATACAGAAAGTGTTGGATCACAACCCTCATCATACCTGATCATGAGCCATGCTAGCAGTGGCTGATGGGAGCTGGAGTCCAACAAAATATGGAGGGCACCATACTGGTCAGCCCTGAACTAGACTTTTGCCTCTCTCACACACAATTCCGGGCCTCAGAGTCACCGAATGGAATTGCTCAGCAGTTGATCTGGTACTGATGAAAGAATTATAATTAGCGTATAGAATGTTACGACTTTCCCTTCACAATGAAGTATAATTAACATAAAGAATTCATCATCCGAGTTTGTTGGTAATTACCATGAGCTTAGATGTCTCACTCCAGGCTTTATTATAGTTCTAAGAAGTAGCATAAAAACGTAACTGGCATAATTGACAGTAGATCAATACAGCATATAAGATCAAAGGGCATAATAAAACAGCAGGTAACAATAGCTATTTATAAAAAGTCAAATTAACTCGAGTCATTATTTACCTGACAGATGGATCCAATAACATTTGACATAGTTCTGAGTAATCATGCACATTGGGTTGTGCAATACATCTTCAGTTTCTCTCTATAGAAAAATGTTTGTGATGGTAGGCAGTGTGCAGCAAATTCTATACATTAGGAGGGGCAGGGAATCATTTTTCCCCACCTCTCCCCATGAAGTTGCTGAATTATACAATGGCGGACCTTGGGGTCTCAAAAGTCAGTGGTACCCTGTGCAACGCCAAAATTTGGCGTCCTTGTCTCTCACCTTCCATGCTACGTCATAGTTACGGTGTCCCTGTGAGTCTGCCCCCAATGTGACCGAACCGATCGCACTCCCCTAAATCTGCCTCTGAAATACAGCTCCCGTCATTCCTAGCAAGCACAGTCAATTCCCAGGGATGATGGGGGTGGCCAGGGGTGCCAACTTGAATGAAATATTGGAGGGGGCAGAAAAGCTCTGCCTCACATAATCAATCATTTGACTCAGTGCACACACACCATTCGAATGACAATGCCCATCAACTTTGGGTGGCGGCCTCCTCAAATATTTTATTGGGGAGGGGCGAAGACTCCTTGACCCCTAGCAATTGACTCCTGAAATCTCTGGAATGCCAAAGGTTCCTCACACCTTCTATACATGATGATTCCAAAGTATGTCTCAGTGTGTCCAGCAGAGCTTACTCTCAAATCAGTGCGTGTAGGGCTGCAGCCATAATTAATCTAACACACACACTAATAACCAGTGATCAACAAACAGAAAACACATATGAACATATATATGCCATGGTCACATCCACAACACACACTGAAAGCACATTGAAAGCACAGGCTTTACCCCATAGAATGCTGGTAATTGTAGTGTGTTAAGGATGCTGGAAATTGTGAGATATGTGTGTGGGGGGGGGGGAGATTATGAGCCACTATTTTGGGTCCATGTACCCCAGAACCATGTGTCTCATGTACCCCAGTGGTTCTCCAAGGCCTCAAATGGTCTTTTTCAGCTGTGCAAGCAGATATTTTTTTAATGAAAGATACCAGGAACTAAAGCAGTAGCATTTTGATCCACAACACGTGATACTATTCTTCCACCAAACTGCAGATGATCCCATGGCTATCTTCATTAGTCATATTGGTTGGGCCAGTGACTTCTGCCCAGGTCAAAATTAGAAACAATCCACAACTATTTCTGATTCTTGTCACCTGAGATAATTATTATTTTGACACGGAACTATGCTTTGCCCTGTATTCTTTTGAATACAGCACTTTTGATATAACAGTAATGTATACAAAGGTGTTCTCTCCCATAATAAAGTAAAAAGAGCCAGAGATATTGATGCCAGACCATGAAGATCCCTTTTGGGATAACATTTTTAACTAAACTGTAATTAGAGTTAGGAGGCAGATTAATTAAACAATATCCTCTCATGACAATCTTGCAAGCCGTGCATTTTTTTGTTTTGTTTTGTAATTTATTTTTGAGTTCTCTTCTGTGCCTAGCACTGTGTTTTGCTGGCGGGCATACCAACCGCATGAGTCCTGATGTTACCCATGCAACCAAGCCCAGTTCCTCCAACACATAAAAGAGAGGCCAGCTCCAAGGTCTTCCATCACAGCTGCTGGGTCTCCATCTCTACGTCCTCCTCTGCTGTCGCGTCCACAACAATAAGGCAACATGAGCCGTCAGCTCTTAGTAGGCAGACAACGTGCCAGAAGCCCCTTCACCAAATTCTCCACAAGTAACTCAGCCTCCCGGTTTCGTCCTGGCAGCTACAGAAGCAGAAGTATGTCTAGGATTAGTGGAACAACCTTCCTGTGCGGAGACTACAAGAGTGGCACCTGTGGAGCTGATGGTCCAAGTGTGCATAGAAGATACAGCATCCATGGGGTACAGGTTGACCCGCATCTGCTAGAGCCTTTCCATGTGGACATCTGCCCTGAGATCCAGAAAGTGAGACAACAAGAGATGGAGCAGATGAAGAACCTTAACAGCCAATTTGCCGATTTCATTGATAAGGTGAGATCAGAATGGGAGCCTTTCATTGCACCACCAGACTGTTGCCATAGCCAGTGCTGCTGGGAAGCATTCAAGTAATGTTTAGCCTGGTTCTGGTATCTGCAATAGGTGCAGCTGTGGGGTTACTACTCTTTGTCCTTGTAGAATGGTGCAACTGGTGCCATACCCCTTATTCCTGGATCAAATCTCAGACCCCACCCCAGCATGTAGCACCATCACTCTTTCGACACTGATGGCTGCCATCTGCCATCAATATGGTGACCACTGAGGTGCAGGATCTGTTCCAGCCTTGTGCTGTAGCATCTATAGGTAGGATGGATCATTGATAGACCTCTTCTTCCTGACACCCCTTAAAGCGTCCTAGTAAAAGTTCTATCATCTGAATTGAGGAGCAATTATTTCCATGTGAAAGTTTTACCAAAGCTGAACAAAAAGTGATTAATTAGCTGAGTACATTTGTTATGAGCTAGTAACTTGGGTGGATTTATTTGCAAGGTTGATTTAAAGACTTGGAAAACAGTTGGCCTTAATCTTTTCTATGCACTAAGCAAACCTTTTCTAATATATAGATTAGAATCATAGAATCATAGAGTTGGAAGAGACCACAAGGGCCATCGAGTCCAACCCCCTGCCAAGCAGGAAACACCATCAGAGCACTCCTGACATATGGTTGTCAAGCCTCTGCTTAAAGACCTCCAAAGAAGGAGACTCCACCACACTCCTTGGCAGCAAATTCCACTGTCAAACAGCTCTTACTGTCAGGAAGTTCTTCCTAATGTTTAGGTGGAATCTTCTTTCTTGTAGTTTGGATCCATTGCTCCGTGTCCGCTTCTCTGGAGCAGCAGAAAACAACCTTTCTCCCTCCTCTATGTGACATCCTTTTATATATTTGAACATGGCTATCATATCACCCCTTAACCTCCTCTTCTCCAGGCTAAACATGCCCAGCTCCCTTAGCCGTTCCTCATAAGGCATCGTTTAATCCTTGTTTTGATCTCTTTGCTTCCAATATTCTCACAAAGGCCTTTCTTTTCTTAGCTAGTTGCACCAATCCATTTTGCACCTTCACTAAACCACTAGATTTGCAGCCACGTTGTAATATAGATGTACTCTGTGAAACAGTTTGAGCAGTAAGCATTGCTGGGCAAAATCTTCTTCATATCTATTCATTTGCTTTATGTTGGATTTCAGGTGCAGTGCTTGGAACAGAAGAACCAGCTGCTTTCAACCAAATGGTCCTTTCTACAGAAACAAGCCAAACCACCCACAAAATGTCTGAAATCTATTTTTGAGCAGTTCATTTGCAACCTGAAGAAGCAGCTGGATCATTTGTTGTGTGAGAAGGGAAAACTGGAGACTGATTGTGAGTGTTCAAAAGAGGAGGCCGAGGACTGCAAGTGCAGGTGAGTTGACCGGTTCATGGAATCAGCTGTTCTGGAATTGTGCAAAGAAAGGAAATGATGGCTCTAAGAATGGAAAGGGTTTTCTGTCTTTTCTCCTTAAATTGGCTTTTGTCCTTCATAAATGGAGACTTAACAGAATTCTGCTTCTCCCCTGCACACTTCTGTTTCTCTCTAGTTTTTGGAATGAATTAACAGTCTCTAGGGGAGCATCTGAATTTGCTGTACATTAAGTCAGATCATAGGGACGCGGGTGGTGCTGTGGGTAAAAGCCTCAGCACCTAGGGCTTGCCGATCGAAAGGTCGGCGGTTCGAATCCCCGTGGCGGGGTGCGCTCCCGTCGTTCGGTCCCAGCGCCTGCCAACCTAGCAGTTTGAAAGCACCCTTGGGTGCAAGTAGATAAATAGGGACCGCTTACTGGCGGGAAGGTAAACGGCGTTTCCGTGTGCTGCGCTGGCTCGCCAGATGCAGCTTTGTCACGCTGGCCACGTGACCCGGAAGTGTCTCCGGACAGCGCTGGCCCTCGGCCTCTTGAGTGAGATGGGCGCACAACCCTAGAGTCTGTCAAGATTGGCCCGTACGGGCAGGGGTACCTTTACCTTTACCTTTAAGTCAGATCATTGGTCTGTCAAACTCAGTATCTCAAAGACGTCCAGCACAGGTTTAGATTCCCTTAACAGAAGATGGCAAGGATTGAATCTAGGATCATTCACATAGACCAGGGGTCGGAAAGGTTTACCTCGCCTGGGTCGGTTCACTCCAGCAGAGATCCCTCCATGGGTCGGATCGTGTGCGCATGCGACTGTGTTTTCCGGTGTCGGCGTCTGCATCTGGGCAGATGTGATTTTGGGCCCAGAGGAAGCGAGTCGCTGCTCTGGTTTAGCACAGCATGTGGGGACTCGCCAAGCAGGCGGCTCGGGTTGGGGGCAGCTCGTGGGCCAGTTAAACGACCCCCGTGGGCTGCTTGGGGCCCACGGGCCTTAGGTTGCCTACCCCTGACATAGACAGCATGTTCCACTTTGCAAACTCCAGTGAATGAATTGCGACACACAGTCACTTTTTATTAAGTGTCCACCGTGAGATTGAACAAACAGGTGAATTGAGTCATAGACATCCTTGAAGCACAGCATATCTGAAGGAGGAAATATGTCACATTCAGAGTGTTCTTATAAAGAGTTAGTCCAATACTTTTAGCCCAGTATTGCCCACCACAGCGGTAAATAATGTGGTGCTTGCAGATGTCATTGGATTACAATGGAAACACCAGCCGGACCAGGAAATCCACTTATCCCTGATAAATGGGGAAATCCTCTGTAGTTAGTACCCAGTAGTGGCTGGTGTGGTGGGCATTGGTCACCTGGCTTCTTAATGCCACATCACTGTCAGTTACCAATAGGAAGAGACCAGGCAGTGGCGAGCTCAGTGCAGTGGCAGATGCAGCAGTGGGAATATCAGATTGTCAGCGTGGCATATGACTCTAAGCAGTGGTTGCTGGGTAGTAGCAGTGGCGGAATGCTATTGTGCTCATATCCTACTTGTGGGAGTCCAGAGACATCTGGTTGGCTGCTGTGGGAACTGGATTCTGGACTCGCTGGACCTTTGCCCTAATTCAGCTGGGCTCATAATATGTTCTTCTGTTCTTAGTAGTGAGTGAAATACTGAACTGATCACCACCCCTTTGTAGTTTCATTTTAATTCCTACCTTACAGGTATGAGGAGAAAGTGAACCAACGCTGTGCTGCAGAGAACAAATTTGCAGAACTGAAGAAGGTAAGAGGAAGAAGCCATTGGTATAATACTACTACTACTACTACTACTACTAATAATAATAATAATTTATTATTTATACCCTGCCCATCTGGCTGGTTTTCCCCAGCCACTCTGGGGTGGCTTCCAACAAAATATTAGGTAAAAGGTAAAGGTACCCCTGCCCGTACGGGCCAGTCTTGACAAACTCTAGGGTTGTGCGCCCATCTCACTCAAGAGGCCGGGGGCCAGCGCTGTCCGGAGACACTTCCGGGTCACGTGGCCAGCGTGACATCGCTGCTCTGGCGAGCCAGAGCTGCACACGGAAACGCTGTTTACCTTCCCGCTAGTATGCGGTCCCTATTTATCTACTTGCACCCGAGAGTGCTTTCGAACTGCTAGGTTGGCAGGCGCTGGGACCGAACAATGGGAGCGCACCCCGCCGCGGGGATTCGAACCGCCGACCTTTCGATTGGCAAGCCCTAGGCGCTGAGGCTTTAACCCACAGCGCCACCCGCGTCCCACAAAATATTAAAAACACAATAAAACAAGTATAGCCTGCTGAAACATTTCAATTAAAAATAATGAGGTTTTCTCCTCATTTCAGAAATATCTATGTTTAAAAAACGAGAAATCTCCCCATTTCATTTTTTTAATAACTCAGTTTTCTTTGTTGCCGTCATCACCACCACCATCTGATACCCCTCTATCTTGCTTCCTCCCAGCTCAGTAGGCTGCCAGGTGGAGGGATGGAGACCATGGTTTATGAATTATTGGGGTCCTATCAGGCATCCTTTTTATTATGCATTCATGATTATTTGTAGTCGTGATACTATTGGGACAGTTATCTGTGACTGTGTTTGCAAAATACTCTTTGTACCTGCAAGGGTTTTGGGGGTAGTCTAACTGCTTCATTTCCGATCAATGCATACCATGAAATTGCTTGGCAAAATCCCATAACTTTTTAGAATGCAAACATTCTGCTTTAATTCCATCTTTTATGAGATTGTAACCCCTTTGGACAGCAATAATGTGGTAAGACTGGGCCTCAAAGACTCTGTTCATGCATTTCTGTGCTGTCATGCCATACTGAGAACAGACTCATTGAAATTAATGGACACGACTAACTTAAGTCCATTAATTTAAATAGGTCTACTCTGAGTAAAACAGTGTTGGCTACAGTTCTTGAGCACCTTGGAGAAAAAGGTCAGACATAAATGCAATAAGTAAATTAAAAGGAGTTGTGAAATTAGACCAAGGACCTATGTAAGATTGTTAATTCCGGACAGTAGAAATAGCTCAGTCAGTAGAGCATGAGACTCAGTCTCAAGGCTGTGGGTTCAAGCCTCATGTTCAGCATAAGTTTCCTGCATTGCAGAGGGTTGAACTAGATGACTCTTGTGGTCCTTTCCAACTCTACAGTCCTATGATTCTATGAAATGGATTTACGATCTATAAAATGCCTCATAAGTCTGTTCATGTAAGCAAACTCTAGACGTTTTTGCCCCCTTTTCTTTGAAACCACATCTAAACAGTAGAATAGAAATAACAGGGAAATGTCATCCTTGCAGGATAGAGACTGTGTCGCTTTGAACAATGCAGAGCTGGAGATACAAGTCAGCCTCCTCTCCCAAGAGATCGAGTTCCTGCGCTGCATATATCTGAAGGTAGGTAAGAAGACATTCCATGCAGAGACACTCCATATTATCTCCACTTAGCCTATACATCTCAAGGTGCCATTCAAATCCTAGTAAGTACAGAAGAGGGACGCAGGTGGCGCTGTGGGTTAAAGCCTCAGCACCTAGGACTTGCCGATCGAAAGGTCGGCGGTTCAAATCCCCGCGGCAGGGTGCACTCCCATCGTTCGGTCCCAGCGCCTGCCAACCTAGCAGTTCGAAAGCACCCTCGGGTGCAAGTAGATAAATAGGGACCGCTTACCAGCAGGAAGGTAAACGGCGTTCCGTGTGCTGCGCTGGCTCGCCAGATGCAGCTTGTCACACTGGCCACGTGACCCGGAAGTGTCTCCGGACAGCGCTGGCTCCCAGCCTTTAGAGTGAGATGAGCGCACAACCCTAGAGTCTGTCAAGACTGGCCCGTACGGGCAGGGGTACCTTTACCTTTAAGTACAGAAGAAGTAATGGACATGGGGGGACATGGGGGGAAAGCTACCTGAATCTGATTAGCAAATTCCTAAAGCTGGTCTGAATGGAGCAGAGCTGCAAACAGTTGTCCCCACCCTCACAAGAAAAGGTGACGAGTAGTCATTGTTGAACTTAAGGCAAAAAATAAAATAAAACCCTTAAGTACCTCGCTGGCCGTGAGTCATATTCATTTAGATCACTAATAACTTATTGCCATAATGACACCCAAAATGATTTGCCTGAGGTTGCTGCCTCATTCTGCCTAATGATAGGGCCAGCTCTGTAAATTCCAGTGGTTGGTTGACATGTAGTGGGCATCTTTGTCTAACTAGCCTGGATTTGCAAGTGAATTAGGCCTACTTTTAGGTTACAATGAATATTTCTGAGCAGTGTTATGATGAGATATTAAAATTGTTAAGTCTCTTGCTATGCAAAAAAAGTCTCCCAGTGACTTACGGCATTCTTCTCCTTCTTCTTTGGCAATCACTCATAGCTGAGTAAGATTGTCTTCCATAAACACGGTTTTAACAATGAGTCCGTAAGTGACTGTGGAGGCCAGTTCTGGATCCACACATCTTTCCACAGTGGGGACATTGGTTTCCGGGCGGAAGTTGATCACGGTGTGGATTTGCCAAGCGTGCCTTCCTCTTAGCACGTTTCTCGCTTGCGTCCTGAGTTTGAGTGTCTTCAAAGCCCATGACACCTTTGGTAAAGGCTGTTCTCCAATTAGAGCACTAGCAGGCCAGTGTTTCCCAGTTGTCAGTCTTTAAATCTCTTTTGTTGACCACCAGCATTACGTCTTCCATTTTTAAGTTCATTCACACATGTGTGAATGAGTAACTACAGATTAATTACGGTAACCCAAACTCCAACTCAAATGCAACGCTTTGCACTGATGCCAATTCACATGTTCAGCTAAGAGTCACCACAAAGAGCTGAGCAAGGAAGTAATGATAGCTCAAGCAATGTGTTTGCCCATGTGAACCAGCTGTTATCATTTGTACCTGCTTTATAAAAAGGTAAAGGTACCCCTGCCCGTACGGGCCAGTCTTGACAGACTCTAGGGTTGTGCGCCCATCTCACTCAAGAGGCCGGGGGCCAGCGCTGTCGGGAGACACTTCCGGGTCACGTGGCCAGCATGACATCGCTGCTCTGGCGAGCCAGAGCCACACACGGAAACACTGTTTACCTTCCCGCTAGTAAGCGGTCCCTATTTATCTACTTGCACCCGGGAGTGCTTTCGAACTGCTAGGTTGGCAGGCGCTGGGACCTAACAACGGGAGCTCACCCCGCCACGGGGATTCGAACCGCCAACCTTTCGATCGGCAAGCCCTAGGCGCTGAGGCTTTTACCCACAGCGCCACCCGCATCCCCCTACCTGCTTTATAGATTTGCCTTATTACAACTCTCTGGCAGAGAGAAGAAGTATTTGAGATAAAGGGTAAAGAACAAATGATGATGCATTTGGGTCAATATCCTTAGGAGGAAGCTCAACTGGACCATCACACCGGAGATTTGGATGTGGTTGTGAAAATGGACAACAGCAGATGTTTAGACATGGACAGCATTATTGCCATCATAAGGGAAGAGTACAAAGAAATTGTCCAGAGGAGCCAAGCTGAGGCAGATGCCTTCTACCAAAACAAGGTAGGTGCTGAAACAAGGTGGGTGTTGGAGCTTAAACAAAATGTCACAAATTCAAAAAGTGGTCTATTAAAGAAAAAAAGTCTTAATGACACAAGTACTATGCAATCATGATAGGGGGTACTCATTTGCTGAAATATTTCATAGAATCATAGAAGAGTTGGAAGAGACCACAAGGGCCATTGAGTCCAACCCCCTGCCAAGCAGGAAACACCATCAGAGCACTCCTGACATATGGTTGTCAAGCCTCTGCTTAAAGACCTCCAAAGAAATAGAAATAGAAATAGAAATAGAAATAGAAATAGAAATAGAAACAGAAATAGAAATAGAAATAGAAATAGAAATAATAGAAATAGAAATAGAAGAAATAGAAATAAAAATAGAAATAATAGAAATAATAGAAATAATAGAAATAATAGAAATAATAGAAATAATAGAAATAATAGAAATAATAGAAATAATAGAAATAATTTCAGGTTGCCCTCATCCTTCACAAATATTAGAAATAGAAATAGAATAGAAATTTCAGGTTGCCCTCATCCTTCACAAATATTTCTCTGGCTGCTTTTGATATCTTCTCAATTTGTAGCATTGTAAGACTGGGGTTCTTTATTTTGTCCATTGACAAAATTGTATAAAGCTGTATAAACTGCCAGGACACCAGTTCAGGTGGATGAGTGTGGCTGGAGTGGGGCAGGGACTCAGAAGGAAGGGCGGGGGGGCTATCATTGCCACCCTCCCAGAATCTGCTGCATGAGGTAGCTGTCTCACTCTGCCTGACCTGGTCCTATGCTCTTGGCATCTGATCTCTCTCATTATAGCTGCCCTTGCTAAATAGCCATCATACCCTTGTTTATGCCCTTAGTACGAAGAGGCTCAAAGCAAGAGATGCTGCTTCAAGGGAGACCTGAAGAAATACAAGCAGCAGATTTCAGAACTTACAAGGAGGATCGAGAAGCTTCAGTGTGAAATTCAGAGTGTGCAAAAGGAGGTAAGTTTGGTGGTGGACAGGTCAGGCAACCAGATTTCAAAAATCCAAATTCTGCAACAACAACAACAAATCCACATAAGACCACACATGCAATACAGTTTTGTATAAAGTAGTTCATTATTTCTTAATTGTTTATATTGTACAATCTGACTTTTTGGACAAGGATGCTGGGAAGCAGTGGCGTAGCGTGGGGGGTGCAGGGGGGGCCGGCCGCACCGGGCGCAACATCTGGGGGGGGGCGCTCGCACTCGCAGCTCTCTGCCCCTACCTGGCTCACTCACACTCTCTCTCACTGCAGTGCTGGCTGTGCGAATCCGAGCCGCCGGGTCGCCGCCCACTGTGGAGGGGAGGGTGCCAGGCGTGTGGTGCGGTGAGGAGAGAGAGCGAGGAACTATCTGGAGGAGGGGCAGTGCAGCGGGGGGGGGGCGCAAATTACTTGCCTTGCCCCGGGTGCTGACAACCCACGCTACGCCACTGCTGGGAAGACAAAGGCATGAGAGGTTGAGGGTAGCAGCTGTGAGTAGCTTGGTAAATATAGGCAGACTGGGAATTAGACCAAGCAGAGATCACAACAAGACCACTTCCAACAACTGGACTCTTTTCTCTTTGAGCAAACAGCCGTAAATTTCTTGGTTCTTAGTTTGCATTTCTCCTTATAGACACGCCGTTGCATGCAGTTTTGACTAATTTAATGCACTTCTCTCTGTGTTATTTTCACTAAGGTGTGCTCTTTTATCTACAGGAATTGCCCATTGGGTAGTTTTGCCTAATAATAATAATAATAATAATAATAATAATAATAATAATAATATTTTATTTATACCCCGCCCTTCCTGGTTCAAAAGCCGGGCTCAGGGCGGCTAACAACAAATTTAAAACACTTAATTGTAAACGCAGCATAAAATATAGTATAAAAACATGAATAACAATAAAATTCAAAATGAGAAATGAATCAAATTTCTCCACCATCCTAAGCAGGGACCAGTCCAAATTTCTGATGGAGAAATTAAACCACTGCACAACCACCTCAAATCTGTACACTGAAGGGTTTTGTGATCTGGTTATCTGGCACAAGGAAATGGAGGTGTTATGTACTGAGTTGAATAGGATCCAAACTGCAGCAGTCTGATTGGTCCTAGAACAATAGGATCCAAACTGCAGCAGTCTAATTGGTCCTAGAACAATAGGATCCAAATTGCAGCAGTCTGATTGGTCCTAGAACAATAGGATTCAGAATGCAGCAGTCTGATTGGTCCTAGAACAATGCAGCAGTATGATTGGTTGGCAGGAACCACCCAATCATGCTCCAGATATAAGTGAATCCACAACCTGATTGGCTTACAGTAGAATTCCAGAATTAGCCAATCATATGCAGCCCATTGTGTAAATAATGTATATAAAGCAGATACTTTGAGGGGACTTTCATTCATTCCTCCTCACCACTATGAGCTGAAAAAAGAGCATGAAATCACTTTGCGACTCTGAGTATATTTCAGGAGGCTAACCTGACCAACTTCTGTAATCGCTGCAGAATGATGAGCTGCAGAAGGCCATCTGTGATGGGACGGACGGTGGCGACTGTGCCCTGAAAGATGCTCAGGAGAAACATGCTAAGTTGGTGGAGGCCCTTCAGAATGGCAAGGACGAACTGGCATGCCTGGTGTGTGACTACCAGGAGCTACTGAACGTAAAGATTGTCCTAGATATTGAGATTGCAGCCTACAAAAGCATGCTGGAAGGGGAAGAGAAGAGGTGAGCCTGCAAACTGTTGGGAGAGCAATGGCAGTGGAATCAAGATGAAAAGTTATGTTAACAGAAAGTTAACTAAGCGTTAACGCGGGTGGCGCTGTGGTCTAAACTACAAAGCCTAGGGCTTGCCGATCAGAAGGTCGGTGGTTTGAATCCCTATGACGGGGTGAGCTCCTGTTGCTCAGTCCCTGCTCCTGCCAACCTAGCAGTTCAAAACCACGTCAAAGTGCAAGTAGATAAATAGGTACTGCTCCAGCGGGAAGGTAAACAGCATTTCCGTGCGCTGCTCTGGTTTGCCAGAAGCGGCTTGGTCATGCTGGCCACATGACCCGGAACCTGTACGCTGGCTCCCTCGTCCAATAAAGCGAGATGAGCGCCACAACCCCAGAGTCGGCCATGACTAGACCTAACGGTCAGGGGTCCCTTTACCTTTACCTTTAACTAAAGGTTAATTTGCACTTAGGGATCTCAAAGCAGTAAATGGGTTTCATTCGGAGTACAGAGTTTTGGTTGCATCCAGAGAATTCTGGCTGCAAATGGAGTTCATAAAATGAGGACCCTCAAACTGGTTCTCGGGACTCTCCCCAGAGTTCCCACCCTCTCTGAGTGCTTGAAGCATGTCCTTGAAGCATGATAATGCCTCTTCCAAACCTGGATGGAGGGGAGTGTGTGTGTGTGTGTGTGTGTGTGTGTGCACAGAAACCTCTGACTTCTGCATGGCTGGAATGTAACTTACTTTACTGAATTGCTCTGTCCTCTTTTCCATCTGGCACAACCCACCACTGGTATACACCCCACCTCCAGAAGGGGAATGTACCCTTTGGACTAATAATAATAATAATAATAATAATAATAATAATTTATTACTTATATCCCGCCCACCTGGCCGGACCTCCACAGCCACTCTGGGCGGCTTCCAACAGGCTATTAAAAACACAATAAAGCTTCAAACATTAAAAACGTCCATAAACAGGGCTGCCTTCAGATGTCTCCTAAATGTCAGATAGTTGTATTTCTTTGACATTTGATGGGAGGGTATTCCACAGGGCAGGCCACTACTGAGAAGGCCCTCTACCTGGTTTCCTGTAACCTCACTTCTCACAGGGAGGGAACCGCCAGGAGGCCGTCGGAGCTGGACCTCAATGTATGGGTTGAACGATGGGGGTGGAGACGCTCCTTCAGGTATACTGGGCTGAGGCTGTTTAGGCCTCTAAAGGTTAGCACCAACACTTTAAATTGTGCTCGGTCCCCCAAACTTGATCTAGGTAATAAACATCTGAAGATGGGATTTGGGGGTTATGTGACTGTAGTCGGAAGAGAACGAACTATATTCTTTTATCCTTGCCCACACAGGATGTCCAAAGATTGTGCAAACTCAGTCAGTGTATGTAAGTAGTCTTCCTTGTTCTTTTCTCCCATTCTTTGCAGATCAGAATCCATGTTTGGTGCCCCAAAGAAGTTTTGGCAATAACCATTCCATGTGTTTCCTTTCCAGCCGTAGCCAATGCCCCATGCTCTTCCCAAAATGTTGCAAAACCAGGAGGTGACTGCTGTCCAAAGCAGGTCGATGCTTGTGGATCCGAAAGCTTAAGAGTTGCGGTGTCTGCTTTCAGAAGCAAGCAGAACGGGCGTCAAAGGGGAAGGCACTCCACTGGCTACCAAAGGTCAAGCAGAGCAAAGGCTAAGTAAGACTTCACTAAGAATATGGTCAGGTTTAACGTCAATGATTCCATCCGCCATTTCTCAAATAGCAGGAAGGGGAAGCTTACATATCTAGGTTCTTGGTGATGTGGGTTGAGCTGGCTAAAGCAACAAGGGTTGGGCTACAGATACTCAGGGGCAATGTGCACATTATGCAGCAACAAGAAGGGAAGCTACTGGATTCCAAGAAAATTCGAATTCCAAGAATTTGGCCGTTCTGCCTCTGACAGAGTAAGTCACAGGCATGAAACAGAAACAGAACAGTCTGTCACATGTAAAGTATGGGGGAGAATTTTGATTCAGTTCTTATTTATGGCTGAATCTATCAAATTTGGATTTTCCAAAATAATATGAGAACTGAAACCCAGCCATCCTTCAAAATTCCCACTTATCTGAATTTTGCAATGCAGTTTTCCAACCAATGTACAGAAATGCATATATTATGGGGGAAACTGTGCATAGAAATGAACATATCAGTGATAGTTACATACATGTATTATTAGAAGGAACTGCTTGCAAAAATGTGAATGTTGGTCAAAATTGCATACAAAAGTGTGTGTGTGTATGTGTGGGAGGGGGAGGGGGAGAGAGAAATTCACCATAACATTCTGTGAAATTTTGGGGATGATTAAAACATTCACAAATTGCTGCAGAAATGTGGAGAACTGAACTCAAGATTGTAAAAATGTGAAACTGAGAGAATTAAAATTGATAGATCCTTCATTCCCTAGTCACATGTCTGAAAGGTTCGGAATACAGTGGTGCCTCGCAAGACGAATGCCTCGGAAGATGAAAAACTCGCAAGACGAAAGAGTTTTTCGTTTTCTGAGTTGCTTCGCAAGACGGATTTCCCTATGGGCTTGCTTCGCAAGACGAAACGTCTTGCGCCTTTTTTTTAAAACCGCCAATGCATTCCTACGGGAAACCGTCAATACACAGCGGTGCTTCGCAAGACAAAAAAACTCGTAGAACGAAAAAAACTCGCAGAACGAATTAATTTCATCTTGCGAGGCACCACTGTACAATGAACCTCACTATGCACGCTCAGAGAGCTCCTCTGCCAATGAGGACATCATGCCATCCATGTGCTAAGGTTGATAACCATGTGGCCCAATCCCTGCACATGAGCAGTGAGACCCACTGCTTCCCTGTTAGCAGAGAATTAGGATCAAAATGGCTCATCTTGCCCCCAGGATCATGTCCTCTGGTTTACTCAACCCCTGGGCATCCACACATAGAGCCTGGATAGCTGCAATGAGAGAATCTTCCTTTATACAGCTGTACCCATGAAGACTCCCTCCATACAGATATCTGTGCGAGGTGTGAGGACGCCATGTTGAGGGCAGAGCTTGTCGGTGCAGCCCTACTCCCCAATTCACACATGGGTAGAGCATGTAATTGATTCCCCTGAACAGAACTACAGAAAGTGAACAGTGGACAGTGGACATTCATCCACTGAAACTGAGTTTCTAGAGTCCCAGAGAGATTCTGGAACATTATGTTGTGGTGGGAGTGGGCTGGGCGGTTGAGAAATGCGTCTCCAGAGTTTTCTCCATAGCAGAACAATGTAGTATTGCCTGTTTCTGTTTCCAAGTTAATGTGTTTATCCTCAGAGTGTAATAGAAAGGAGGGTGCTTTTGCTGATAAGGTGTGGGGAAACCAATGGCTGCCAAACAGGTACAACCCAGATTAAGTCTGGTGCATTAAAATAAACCAACACAACAATGAATAGCTTATGAAAACCAAATCCTCCAAGTCACAATATCTGAATTGGCTCTGTAGAGGAGGAATATATGCCACTACCTCATAAAAGTAGCTTTTTAGGGCATTGTGATGTAGTAGACAGTTTCCCTGGTCCAGGTAGCAGCTGGATAGGGAATCACATGCACCACAGCTGGGGCTGCACACAGATAGCCCAGTAATCAAAGATAGAATCTCAAAATCAGCTGTTGAAAGGTGGAGCTGGAGAGCCTGGATTCAGTCTCCCATCCTTCCTTTCTCCAACAGACATCTGGTTAGTGATATGACAGCTTTGTTTAGCAGACTGTGTGTGCACAGCTCTGCTTTTCCTCTCTGTGTGTTCTCTGTTGGGCCTGAGTCAGTGTGCTGATGGGGCTGATGGGAGCCATAGTTCCAAACTTCTGGCAGGAAGGCTGATGTAATATCATGTTGAAATGTGTGTACTTTGAAAGGCAACAAGGAATTGGAAAGTTCAAGCACCAGTACTGTTTTCTGTAAAAGACCTGCGTATATACCTGTATGCTTTCTGTCTTTGCTCATCGCTGTAGTTTTCTGTATTATAGCCAATAAACTGTCATGGTGGGAAAGCACATTTTGTTGTACTTTATTTTTATTTAATACATTTGTGCCTCACTCTGCCTCCTCAGGAATGGTGCATATAGCATTAATTAATATAGTTATTATTATATTTCTCGTCGTCATAAAAACATGACGAGAGCCTGCTGGATGTGTCCAATGGCCCATGCAAACCAGCATCCTGCTTTCACTGTGACCAGCAGGATGCATGCTGGTCCTCAGGCAGGATCTGGCACAAGGGCACTTTCCCCCTTGGTTTCTAGGAACTCATCTTCAGAAACATAACTGTCCCCCTGCTGTGGAGGCAGAGCAAAGACATCATGGCCAGTAGCCTGTTGGGATACTGCCAGGGAGACAAAGTCCATCATGACTCCATGTCGTCTCCGGACGTCCATCGATCTCCCATAGACACGCAGTATTAGCAATTAGCGACACGAGCTCCAGAAATAGCCTGCCACATTCCAGAGCCGATGCACGCTCTATCAGCAGATAATGCACAGCGAAAGATGCACTCAGGAGAGCATTATTTACAAGTTTATTCAGCGTTGGTCAGAACAAAGAAAAACATGACTGCTTGCTTCAGTGTTCCGGCACAGAGAGAGAAACGAAAACAAAGACACAACAGAAACATCCTGTGAAACAGGAAATACGCAGGCTGTGACACAAACATCCTGCTCCCTTTTAAGGTGGAACGGAAATATCCTAACATAGCCACCAATAGACCTCTATTCCATGAATTGGTTTAAACTGCTTTTAAAGGATCATCATCTTTGTCAGTGTGTGTGTGTGTGTGTGTGTGTGTTCATGGATAAATGAATGTGTGTGTATATACCTCTGCGCACACAACCTGTTTATACTATCCTTCAATCCAGAGTAGTTTGCATTTTTAATTAAAAAAAAAAAAAAATCCTATACACAATTTTAACAAATAAATCAGCTGGCAGCTAAAAGAATACATTAGTAAGTCTAAAAGCCTGGCAAAAGAGAAGGTTTTTCTGCCTGGCATCTGAAAGTGTGCAATACTGCTTCAAAGTAAACCACCTTGGGGAGGTTTTTTAAAAGGCAGGGTGTCACAGCTGAAAAGGAGCGTTCCTTTGCTGCACTGCCACTCACTTCACTTCTGGGAAAGGTGGCACTTGGCAGTTTTATTCATCCATGCATGGCATTTATATCCCTTCTTTCTTCCTGAGGGCCAGTGTGGTGTAGTGGTTAAGAGCGGTAGTCTCGTAATCTGGGGTACCGGGTTTGCGTCTCCACTCCTCCACATGCAGCTGCTGGGTGATCTTGGGCCAGTCACACTTCCTTGAAGTCTCTCAGCCCCACTCACCTCACAGAGTGTTTGTTGTGGGGGAGGAAGGGAAAGGAGAATGTTAGCCGCTTTGAGACTCCTTTGTGTAGTGATAAAGCGGGATATCAAATCCAAACTCTTCTTCTTCTTCTTCTTCCAAGGAGCCCAAGGTGCCACACATGGTTTGCCCACCCCACTTTCTCCTCACAACAACCCTGTGAGGTAGGTTAGGCTGGGAGACAGTGGACTCAGGTATACAGCTGCAAACAAAACGCTTTAAGGGTGTTGTAAAGACGTGGGTGGCACTGTGGTCTAAACCACTGAGCCTAGGGCTTGCTGATCGGAAGGTCAGTGGTTCGAATCCCCGCAACGGGGTGAGCTCCTGTTGTTCGGTCACAGCTCCTGCCCACCTAGCAGTTCAAAAGTACACCAGTGCAAGTAGATAAATAGGCACCGCTGCAGCAGGAAGGTAAACGGTGTTTCCGTGTGCTCCTCTGGTTTCACCAGAAGTGGCTTAGTCATGCTGGCCACATGACCTGGAAAAACTATCTGCGGACAAACGTTGGCTCCCTCGTCCAGTAGAGTGAGATGAGCACCACAACCCCAGAGTCATTCGCGACTGGACTTAACTGTCAGGGTCCTTTACCGTTACCTTTTAAAAGTGCATTATACAAACGTGTCACTAGATGGCGATGGTGAGCTATGGTAAATTCTATATATTTTTCAAAATGTTTTTCAAAAAAGTATTTTTACAACATTTTTTTTATGTGTCTAGATTCCACCAGTGACTGGCCCAAAGTCAGTCTTTGTGGCTTCATAGCTGAGCAGGGATTTGAATCCTAGTCTCCCAGATCCTAGTCCAACACTCTAACCATTACACTAAGGACCGTCTCGTCTCATCTTTTAGTAGTGCAGCAGGATAAGGAGAGAGAGAGAGATACTAACCCAAAGCCAGACAGCGAGCCTCAAGACTGAGCAGGGTTTTGATCCAGGGTTTTCCACATCCAAACCTGCCCCATGCCATTCTAGCTGAGACCTGCATTGACTTAAACCCTGAGCTTAACTGCAGCCTTTGTTGTTCTAAAAATGAACCATAATCTTGCTTCCCACAACTGAAGCTGAGCCAGCCCTGGAAGAGAGTCAACTGAGGAAATTGTTCAAGCTTCCTAGCCTTCACATTGCACAAATACCTTAAACGCAGCGAGCTGCAGTTTGAAAGCCTGAAGGCAGAATTTCCACCGTTTTGTTGGACCCTGACACACCCTTAATCTCATTATCTTCCTCATGTTTGAGATGCAGTGAGATCACATACATCCACTCTGCAATATTTTCTCTTTCCTGGGAGGTTAGGCAGTGTTTGAAAACTGATCCGTCTCACCCATCGCAGCCTACAGCTCTCCAGGAAAGACTTGTGAAGTCTCTCTGACCAAAGGTTTCCCCCAGCTCTGAAACCGGAAATCCTTTTAAAAACAGATGCCAACGACTTAACCTGGACCCGCAAAGCTTGCGCTCCATTGTTTAGCTAGAGCTGCATGCAGAACACAATGTCAATCCTAAGGGCGATGCCAGATGTACCAGTGTGGTGTAGTGGGCAGAGTGCCACGCTAGGACGTGGGAGGTCAGGGTTCAAATGCCCACTCAGCTATGGCTCACTGCCTCTCGACCTAACTTATCTCAAAGGGGAGAATGTGGGGGACTAAATGGGGTGGAGAGCCATGTATGCCACCTTTGGGCTCCTTGGAGAAAAAGGTCAGAAATAAATGCAATTAACGACAGCGACAACACACTGTATGTTGGGTGTGAGCCATTGGTGCAGTCAAATGCAACATTCCTTGTTTCCCTAGAGTGGGCACAGGCAGGGGGACATCCAGTCAGTGTAATTTCCTCTTTTACTGGTCTGGAGCTTCCTCCCCCTGCATGTGACCTGGGAGATGGGCTGACTCCACAAAAGAGCCAAGTCATGCAGCCATTTTCTCAGCCTGTTTGATCTTTCTGTTGTCTTGTTCTATCTCTTGCTGCCATGCTGCTCTCCTGCAACCATTTTGTTGTCTAAATGTACCGTAATTTTGCTGTCTGCTGGCCCTCAGCCAGCAGCACATGAGTTCAGTCTCCATATGAGATGAAGTCACTCTTCCCTTGTGTAAATACTAGTAAAGCCTGCCTTTACTTAGTAGTTAAAATCGTAGGGATAAAATCGTGAACTGAAATGTGAGTAAACTTTTTGCTACTTTACTCAGAAAGACTCAGAAAGAATGTTGGAGGGTATACATGTGGTGTAGAGCTAAGCCAATGAATGCCCTTTGATGATGATTATGATATTATTATTATTATTATTATTATTATTATTATACCCCACCCATCTGGCTGGGTTTCCCCAGTCACTCTGGGCGGCTCCCAAAAGAATGTTAAAAATGCGACAAAACATCAAACATTAAAAACTTCCCTAAATAGGTCTGCCTTCAGACGTCTTCTCAAAGTCGGATAGTTGTTTATTTCCTTGACATCTGATGGGAGGGCGTTCCACAGGTGGGCACCGCTACCGAGAGAGCCAGTGTGGTGTAGTGGTTAAGAGCGGTAGTCTCATAATCTGGGGAACCGGGTTCGCATTTCTGCTCCTCCACATGCAGCTGCTGGGTGACCTTGGGCCAGTCACACTTCTTTGAAGTCTCTCAGCCTCACTCACCTCACAGAGTGTTTGTTGTGGGGGAGGAAGGGAAAGGAGAATGTTAGCCGCTTTGAGACTCCTCCGGGTAGTGATAAAGCGGGATATCAAATCCAAACTCTTCTTCTTCTTCTTCTACCGAGAAGGCCCTCTGCCTGGTTGATGCTTACTATTTAGATGAGTCCAATAGCATGAGAGTAACCTTTCCCAGTTTGGTGCCCTCCATATGCTGTTGGACTGCAGCTGCTATAACCTCTGACCACTGGCCATGCTTGTTAGGGCTAATGGGAATCAGGGAGTTCAAAATATTTTGAGGGCACCAGGATGTCTGAGGTAGCTTATGAAACTGATTTTAAAAAAATGTAAATGTCAACAAAATACTATGAAAACCAACTCAATTTTAAAACATTTAGCTAAGAATTCAAACGTACCACGTTTCCTACACGTTTACTCCTCCTCTAGCTTGAACCACCTTCCCCTCCAAACACAAGCAGACCTTTCAGTAGGCCCAAGGAGGTTCCCCCTCAGTGCACAAGAAGTTTGATGGACTTGAAATGGCTCCTCCTCTGCACTACAAGAAAGGGTTGAGAAATCAACCATCAAAACTTGGAAGCTGACATGCTTTGCCTGCCAGCTCTTTTGCTCCTAAGCGGATCTGATTACATGAAGTCAAGTCAAACCAATGTGCAGCCACCCTTCTATTTTCAAACAGCTGCTTATTAATGCACTTCTGGAATTTATTTAACCAACAGTTACTTTCCTGCAGTCTATTTATTTACAAGTATTTATTTGCAACAGAAAATTCTGATGTCCCCAGGTTTGGGGCACACACACACACACAAACATCCAGGATGGGAGATCTGAATACTCAAAACATTTCCTATGCAGCTGATGGGTGGACACATATTTAGAGATATCATTTCTTTTGGTCTTTAAATTGCGCATTTAAACTGTATAGCTTGAGGACTTTCCTTGAACAAATAGTATTGACGACAACCACTTTCTTCTCTTACTGAAGCAACAGTAAATCTAAGCAATTTTGGAATGGGCAGAATTAGATTTTAGATTTGTTGAATAACTACATCTCCCAAAGGCCAAGGTTAGGAAGAAAAAAGCAACACGACACATAATGTGCAATACATATCACAAGACTAATTAACTAAAACATGACAGCATGAGCAAAAAACAGCATAATATAACCAATCACCTGCAGGGCCAATTGAGGGTGGCGGCCGGAAGGAGGGACATTTGTCAAGGGCCTCAAGTTGAAAAGACACTTGTTAATATTTAGGCATTTGATGTGGTCAGAAATGTGTGAAGAGAGAGGACAAGAAGGGTCAAACTTCTGTGAGTGTTCGTCTCTTGAACCTCCCACAAATTAGCTAAAATGGCAACCTGAAGTCTTCCTATTTATGTAATTCACTCTGTATCCATCCCCCCAGTTCATAATTCATAATTTTATGAACCTCTAGCATGCTCAGCTCCTTAATCATGGTCCCCACCATTACCTGCAATCTCAAACAGCTCAAACTCTTTAGCCTTTGCTGATAGAGAAACTCTTGAACATCTCAGCTGCAATGGTGGCACTAGAAAGAAAAAAAGGGGGGATTGGCACAGAATGATCAAAGTACAAACTGTTGGGAGGAAGTAACATTCTATTTCAACACTTCCACCTTAAACATACTTCTTTGAATTCCTGTTGATGGTAAGGGAATTAACTTTAAAGAAAGCATGCTTAAAAGTAGTGGCTTTTCCAGGTTTATGATTCAGTTATGATTAAACGGTATGTGTGGTATGTGCCTGGTAACCCAACAATGTGGGAGTGCCTTTTTCTATACATTCTGCAGCTCTGTAATATGGACGTACAGCCAAACCTCAGAGATACAGTGGTACCTCGGGTTAAGAACTTAATCTGTTCTGGAGGTCCGTTCTTAACCTGAAACTGTTCTTAACCTGAAGCACCACTTTAGCTAATGGGGCCTCCTGCTGCCACCGCACGGCTGGAGCACGATTTCTGTTCTCACCTTGAAGCAAAGTTCTTAACCTGAGGTACTATTTCTGGTTAGCAGAGTCTGTAACCTGAAGCATCTGTAACCTGAAGCATCTGTAACCCGAGGTACCACTGTATTGCATGTTCGGTTCCAGACCACTGCAATAAAGTGAATATTGCATTAAGCAAGCAACACCATTTATGTTGTTTCCCGGTGCACATAAAAGGTATGCTTACACTACACTGCAGCCTATTAATCCAGCTCCACCCTGCATCCCCCGCCACCACTGCAGGGGCAGGAAGGCAGAAAACCATCTCCAGCCCTAGCCAGCTCCACTTTCAGGGCCCGAAGAGAGGGGGGCAGGGTCTTCCGTCCCCTGAAAGCAGCCAGGCTGCCTGCAGCTGCACCTGCTTCCTCACCAAGAGCAATACCTGTGAAGCGCAACGTGCAATAAAACGAGATGTGCCTGTATTAGCATGATCTCAGCAAGGCCCACAAAGTTGCTGAACCAACACACTACAAGATCATGTATTATGAAATGACAAAACATAATGCACGCAAATTAATGTTGACAACCAAAGCTGATCGATCCCCTTTCAAACTCATAAAGTTGCATAAAATTTATGATGCTGTGCAGCATTTTGTTCAAAAAGAAGGCAAGCAAGCAAGCAGAACTTCCTTTAAATATCTGACAACTTCTGGCTAGATTAACCCTTAACACATGGTTGGTTTCTGAATACTTGGTAATTTGATCATAAGGCCTCAGGCGATGCAAGCACCTATCACTACATAGGTGTGTGTGTGTGTGTTCTCTTCAATTAGCATTGAACAAGTCCAATTGGACACCTGCGTTCCAGGTGTGTCAAAATCATGAATGCGCTAAATTGATCTCCTGATTTCCAAAGCGGCCAAACCCAGGGCCCCCGGAGGATAAAAGAAGCCATGTTCAAGGGCTCTCCCACCAGAGCACCACTCTTTAGGCTTCCTCCTCCGTAGCAACGTCTCTCAGAGGCAATCCACAAAGATGAACCGGCAGTCCTATAGTATCAGGGCTGGAGGAGGAGGAGGAGGCGGCAGCAGGGCTTTCACCGCCACCTCTGCCATTGTCCCAAGTAGCAACAGATCTGGTTTCAGCTCACTTTCTCTTGCCAGAGCTGGCGGAGTTGGCTTCGGTGGCGGCGGTGGCGGCAGCAGTTTTGGAAGGATCAGTATTGGTGGCGGTGGCGGTGGCTTTGGCAGCAGGAGTCTTTATAATCTTGGTGGCAATAGGAGAATTTCCAGCAGCAGAGCCAGCAACCTCCGCAGTGGATTTGGTGGTGGCGGCGGCGGATTGGGTTTTGGTGGAGGGTCCGGCAGTGGATTTGGTTTGGGTGGTGGATCTGGTGGTGGGTATGGCTTTGGCGGGGGAGCTGGAGGTGGTGGTTTTGGTTTGGGTGGTGGTGGTGGTGGATTTGGTTTTGGTGGCGGACTTGGCGGACCCAAAAGTTCCTTGGGCTTTGGTGGCGGTGGACCTGGAGCTGGTGGCACAATCCAAGAAGTAACCATCAACCAAAGTCTCCTGGCACCGCTCAATTTGGAAATTGATCCTTCCATCCAAGAGGTGCGGAAAGAGGAGAAGGAGCAGATCAAGACTCTGAACAACAAGTTTGCTTCTTTCATTGACAAGGTGAGACTTCATTCAGCTGTTGAAGGATAGTACAGGAAGAGCAGAAAACCATGTTTATGCTTTATCTGAGGATAAGGAGGTAGACTCACGACAAATGCATATGTCTTAACATGTAAGCATAGAGACAAGTTGAGTTTGGGTGGCTGGCTGGCTTATGAATTCAGGTGTATGTGTGTTATAACAATCTTACTAGAGATACACAAAAAAACCCATTGAGAGTGCTTGTCAAATCATCAGAATATGAATTTGAATTTCACTTTCTAAGTTCAAGGGTTAGGATATTTCCTCTCCCCCCCAAAGAAGTAGTCTAACTGAATAGTTAAAAGTCTTGTTTCTTCATTCTAATCTAAAACGCATCAACCATAACTGAAATATTGTGGAGGAAGGACTTGAGTGGGAGAATATTAATTCAACATTTTTGTGAACAAATTTAAACTAGGGCAGGATTTGTTTGAGCTTTCTGTTCACTCAAAATTCATTTTGGCTTTGTTCCTTTTATCTGGGAAAGAAAAAAATGAGGATTTAGATTATTTTTCATGGAGCAGAAGCATTTAACTGAATAATTGCACAATTTCTATCCCCTTTACTACTTAGCTTAGCATGTTCTGCCTAATGAAGGCCTCTGTTTTAGTTTCTGGCATCTGCATCTAAAAGGATGTCAGGTGATGGTAAGGATCTCCCTGAGTCCCTGGAGAGTTATTGCCAGTCAGAGTAATCAATATTAGGCTAAATTTACAAATACCCTGATCAGGATTCCTGTGTTCTGTTCCTTGTGATGTCTGCTCCAACATACCTCTCTCCAGACCACAACTCCCCAAATCCCTGCTTGCACATTTGCAAGATTTTCTTCAGGGTCTGATGTGTTTCAGTTTGAAGATGCGATGAGGCAATCACACCGCCCTGTTTACTGCTTTTATTTATAAAAATGTTTATATACTGCTATTTCATTAAAAAAATATCAAAGCGCTTTACAGCAAAATACATAAAACCGCACAGTAAGAACCATATAAAATAGCGAGGCTAAGCTGGGATGGGGTCACCATACCAGTGTCAAAGCCACATGTTATTGTAAATCAAGTTATCTACATTTTTCACGAGGGTTGCCTGGAAAAAGAAACCCACACAAGCTGTTTCAACTGTGAAGGGGCCGTAGCTCAGTGGTAGTCAACCTGCAGTAGGTCCACCTCTGGCACCTCCAGTTAAGCGTATCTCATATAGCAATGTCGAGAAAGATCAATGGCTACTAGCCATGAAAACAATTTTCTGGTGGAGGTGGCATGCTTCTGAATACCAGTTGCTGTGAACCATAGGTGGTGAGAGAGTTGTTGCCTTCAGGTCCTGCTTTCGCACTTCCCACAGGTTGGCCACTGTGAGAAGAAGATTCTGGATTAGATGGGCTTTAGGCCTGATCCAGAAGGACTCCTCTGAATACTGGGCTAGTTGAACTGGGATTCTGATTCAGTAGAAAGAGCTTCATGTGTTCCTTTGTTTCAGGTCCGTTTTCTGGAGCAACAGAACAAGGTTCTGGAGACCAAGTGGACCCTCTTGCAGGATCAAGGCTTGAAATCTGGCGCCAGCAAGAGCAACCTTGATCCATTCTTTGAGGCTTACATTAATAACCTAAGGAAACAGCTGGGAAGCCTGATGAATGAGAGGGGGCGGCTAGATGGGGAGCTGAAGAGCATGCAGGACCTTGTTGAAGACTTCAAGACCAAGTAAGTGAATATCTGATGGGGGGCCAGATATTTATTTGCTATTCCAGCAGACTTGAGAGTGCAGAGTTAGAAAGTATTATTATTATTATTATTATTATTATTATTTTGTATCCCGCCCTTCATCCGTAGATCTCAGGGTTAAAGGGACGTGGGTGGCGCTGTGGTCTAAACCATTGAGCTTCTTGGGCTTGCCGATCAGAAGGTCGGCGGTTCGAATCCCCGCGACGGGGTGAGCTCCCGTTCCTCTGTCCCAGCTCCTGCCAACTTAGCAGTTTGAAAACACGCCAGTGTGAGTAGATAAATAGGTACCACTGCAGCGAGAAAGTAAACGGCATTTCCATGCGCTCTGGTTTCTATCACGGTGTCCCGTTGTGCCAGAAGTGGTTTAGTTATGCTGGCCACATGACCTGGAAAGCTGTCTGTGGACAAATGCCGGCTCCCTTGGCCTGAAAGCGAAATGAGTGCTGCAACCCCATCGTGGCCTTTGACTGGACTTAACTGTCCAGGGGTCCTTTACCTTACCTAGATCTCAGGGTGGGTGACAAAAAACAACAACACCAAGATAAAAACACAACAAAATAAAAACAAAAGCAACCAATAGCCTCACCATCCCACAAAACACATTTAAAAGGACATAGAATGTTAATCAGCCAAAGGCTTGGGAGAAGAGAAACATTTTTACCTGGTGCATAAAGGTGTATAATGAAGGCGTCAGGTGAGCTTCCCTGAGGAGAGCATTTCACAAATAGGGAGCCCCTGCAAAAAAGGCCCCGTTCTTGTGTTGACACACTCTGGACCTCATGTGGAGGAGGCACACCAAGAAGGGCCTCAGGATGATCTCATGGTCCATCTAGGTTCATATGGAGAGAGATGGTCCTTGAGGTATTGTGGTCCTGAAACGTTTAAGACTTTATAGGTCAAAACCAGCACTTTGAATTGGGCCTGGAAACTAACTGGTAGCCACTACTGTTGGGCCAGTGTCAGTGTAATATGCTCAAATCATCTTGCCCTGGTGATTAACCTGGCTGCCGAATTCTGTACTAGCTGCGGTTTTCGAATCATCTTCATAGGCAGAGATAGAAAGTAGCAGAGTAGCTGTGATAATGCCCACTTTAATGTACCCTTGTTGGCTAAATACAGAGGCTGTTCAGATTCCCTCTGGTGTGTAGACTCTACATACAATGGGATGCATGCTATATACAGTGTCAAATGCAATTGTCATAGACATATGCAAGCACCCATTCCTATATGTACTATGTACTCCTGTATACACATAATACATTTTGCAATAAATAAATAATTTTATTATTTATACCCCACCCACCTGGCTGTGTTCCCCCAACCACTCTGGGCAGCTTCCAGCACATACAAAAACATAATAAAACATCAAACGTAACAACTTAAACTTAATGTCAAAGATTAAAAACTCCCTGATACAAATGAAATAGAAATGTTTTGTTTATATTGCACTGTGTCATATACATCGATGACATTGTATTAATCACATTTCCCTAGATGTTAAAAGAGTATATTAGTGGTATAAAATTATTCCTGTTGTGTATATTGGATTCATACTGGTATTTCTGAAAAATAACTTTGCAGTCGTGATAGATCAACATTTTTCTCTTGGTCCAAATGTAGAGTTGTGTTGTTTCAGACAAGTTATTTAAATAGGACCTTTCTTGAATATCTCCAATATATGAAAATAAGCCACTCTCTTACCCCTTCCATAACTGCAACAACATGGCAAATAAATAAATGCCAAAGGCAACTTGACTAATATCAGCGTATGCCGATAAAACATTTTATAGAAGCAATTACTAATTATACCAGGGAGCAGTGGAAACTGGCTACTGACTCAAGACTGAATCATTCAGTCATTCATTTTTGATGTGGTTGAAATCAAGAGAAATGGGCCTTTTCGGAGCTTCTTAGCATGTTGGGCCAACTTTGCAAATGCCACAACAATAGCTCAGACTGCAGAGTGGCAAATCTTTTCAAAGTGAGTCAAACCAGGATATGGTGAATCAGAATCTGGACATTTTGCCTCAAGGCTTGGTTCAGCCCTCTTTCAGCTACTGGCTGAAAAAGCCAACTTTTTAAGTAACTGGGAAGACATTAATATGGAAAAGCTGCTTGTGGGACATACAAATATGAACACATAGAATTAGCTGACAGCCAGACCACCTTCATTTAGAGATGCTTCTCTTGGTCTGCCATGATCACACATATCTGTGCAGCAGCTCCACCTAAACACCAGAGATACTCCAAGGCAAGTTACACCCTGCGGAATAAGGACAGGAGCATTACTCTCTGGTAGCTGGTCTTCTCTGTATCACTGGGACTTTGTTTTGTTGCTCCTCCTGCAAGAGCAAGATGGTAAACCTACCATATGAGAAGAATAAATACACTGACTAGGCCTCAGTGAGAGGGAGAGAAGATCCAGCTTAGGGGGATTGTAACATCTGCTAAAGGGACGCGGGTGGCACTGTGGTGTAAACCACTGAGCCTTGGGCTTGCTGATCGGAAGGTTGGTGGTTTGAATCCCCGCACCGGGGTGAGCTCCCTTTACTCGGTCCCTGCTCCTGCCAACCTAGCAGTTCGAAAGCATGTCAAAGTGCAAGTAGATAAATAGGTACCACTCCGGCGGGAAGGTAAACAGCATTTCCCGTGCGCTGCTTCTGGTTTTGCCAGAAGCGGCTTAGTCATGCTGGTCACATGACCTAGAAAAACTGTCTGCAGACAAACGTTGGCTCCCTCGGCCAGTAAAGCTAAATGAGTGCCGCAACCCCAGAGTCGTTCATGACTGGACTTAAGTGTCAGGGGTCCTTTACCTTAACATCTGCTAGTCCTGACAATTGAAGTGAGCCAGTAGTTAGTCTTTGAGGACTATTTTGCTTGACAGTTCTTTTCTTGGTTCAGATATATTCGATTTCTTCGTTTTTCTTTTGTTTGTCCCATAGAGATTAAGGAAGGGGGTTTGCATGTAGGATAGGCATGGGCAGAAGTAGTGAAGGGAGAGGGGCAGGCCAAGTAGAGGAAATGAAGGGTTAGGCCATGTGTGAGGAGCCTTTGGCCCTCCTAATGTTGTTGAATTACAACCCCATCATCCCCAGCAATTAGCCATGAATGATGGGACCAATGACAAGTCAACTATCCCTCACACTTGGGTTAAGCGTGTTCTGGAATTTGCCTCAGCCATGAAGAAGCTATGTTGGTTCCTATTGGGTGTTAAGGCATGGAGGTTGAGTGCCAAGTTGGTGCATGCTCAAACAATGGCCTGGATTAGGGTACCAACTGGCAATGTACCACCAAGACTTGGTTGAACTAGGCAGGCCAGATATGCCCACCTTGATTACCCTCTAGGTGTTACTATGATTATTACTCTTTAACAGTTGGAGCTACTCTGGGGACCGAAATGATCTGAACGGAAGGGTTTAATGCTCTAGAGGTTAGGAGTGGTCAAATCTGTCAATTTTGGTCTCTCTCACTTTCTCATTTTTTAAATATTAAATTCAGTTCTCCACATTTCCATAGCAATTTGATTTTTTTAAAAAAATAGAATTTAATTTGAATTTCTCCTAATACACTTATTTTGGATGCAGTTTTACTAATAAACTGATTTCTGCAAGCAATTTCCCCTAATATAATGCATTCTGTGTTTGCATAATCTATTATCTTGCATGTTACTTTTACTGCTGTATGCATTCTGTTGCACACTTTGCCTTAACATATGCATATTTTACACACTGGGTGGTGAACGGCATCAAATTGCAGAGAACTTTCAAGGACAGTTTTGGTTTGTGTATTGGTCTGACAAGTGTGAATTAGCTGGTTTCTCATCAAGATGCAAATAAAACTAGATTTCTCCCCATCCCTGCCTGAGGCAGGTGGCCTCACTGCTTAATGGTAGGGCCAGTCCTGGTTCTCATAGCTAGTGCAAAGATAAAGTAACTCTTAAAGGTTTCAATTGGCACGAAACCAGTCTGCGCAGGGGAAACTCCCAAAACCCAGATGACACAATGAGGGCTACTATCTCAGACCACACCACGATGACACAATGAGACCTGTCAGTCAGAGGTGGAATTAATGTGAGAGTTGGCCTCCAGATCAGATTGGCTAATGAGAATTGGGGATTTAATTGCTTTCGTCTGGAGCTTGTGGATTGCCTCACCTGCTTGAGTCATCCATGGAGAGAATTTGCTTTGCAAGCGCATCTCTGCTTCTATGCACCTCTGCAATGTGCAGGCTGTTAGGTATGGACTACTGGTTTTGTGCTATGCTACATAGCTGTCAATGTTTCCCATTTTTTAAGGGAAATTTCCTTATTCTGAATAGGATTCCTCGCAAGAAAAGGGAAAAGTCGACAGCTATGCTACTAACATGAACATTATTTCTTATATGACTTTATTTTTCATTGGCATGTACAATTCCTCAAGCAGCCCCCCACCCCAAGATTAAACAGCCATTTGTTCTGGAGCAGAGAAATCGAGAGAAAGAGGAATACCTCTAGAGCCCAAATTCAATTACCCAGGCTGCCATTCAGCTCCAAGCCTGAAAACTAATGGACACTGTCACAGTGAGTGACAGCAGTGCCACAACCTCTCCAGCCAAGTCCCACAGCATCTTCCTTGACTGTTAAGGTTAACAGATGGAAGTTGGAATCTTTGGGTTCAGCTTTACATGCTTTCTTAACTCCTGATAGGCAAAACTGACACCCAATAGTTTACTTTAATAGTTTGGTTATTACGATTATTTTAATTGAGGTGGCTTCCAGAGTTTAAAAACAAAACTATTAAAATAGCAATTCCAAAAGCACACCCATTAATTACAAAGCAGCAAGAAAGGCATGTAAAACAGCGCAACTCAATGAAACATTAAAGGTAAAGGGGCCCCTGACCATTAGGTCCAGTTGTGTCCGACTCTGGGGTTGCGGCACTCATCTTGCTTTATTGGCCGAGGGAGCCGGCATACAGCTTCCGGGTCATGTGGCCAGCATGACTAAGCCGCTTCTGGTGAACCAGAGCAGCGCACGCAAACGCCGTTTACCTTCCTGCCGGAGTGGTACCTATTTATCTACTTCCACTTTGATGTGCTTTCGAACTGCTAGGTTGGCAGGAGCAGGGACCGAGCAACGGGAGCTCACCCCGTTGCGGGGTTTCGAACCGCTGACCTTCCAATCAGCAAGTCCTAGGCTCAGTGGTTTAACCCACAGCGCCACCCGCGTCCCTAATGAAACATTAGAAGCCTGAAAAAGAAAAAAGCCATAGCCTGCTGCATAAAACTCAGCAAACCAAGTGAGCAGGCTGGAGGAAAGCATTTTTGAGTTGGGGTGCCAACACAGGAAAGTCCTTTTTCCAAGTTGCCATGCACCTCACCTTTCATGATGAAGGCTCCCGGAGAAGAACTTTTGACAGATTCCTGTGAGAGCTGGTGGTCCCTACAACTGAAACCAAATGATGCCTCGGGGTGGGGAATGAGGATACACCTTGAGTGATACATCCAAAGAATTTGGGGAGCAAATTGCCAAAGATAAAATTTCTCAGAGTTTTTATTGTTGTTGTTGTTTTGCTAACTGTTGATATCTAATGATACCTGTGGACTGTACAGCTAGGTCCTTTGAGATCACCCCCATCCAGCACAGAGATTGCCTCCATCCATAAAGGCAATGGCTATATTGGGTACTAATCAGTTGACTAATGGCAGCTTCAATGGTAACTGAATATTTTGAGAATGTTTTTGAAATTTGGAGGAAATTCAGGCCAAAGGCTCCCAGACGTATGTTTGCATAATATTTTCATATGCTACTTTGATATACGGGTGCGACTGTTGAATTTAAATGTCACAGAAGCTGAGCCAACTAATTTTCCATCCAAATGATCCCAGACAAATTCTTAAATTAATTTGTACTTCAGTTGATTTCTCAAAGATACCACTCCATACCAAATCAGGTTCCCTTTCAATTAACCCCATCCATTATACCAAAAACATCACCATATAAAACCATCTTAAGTTATCCCCACAAACCAATAGCTTAGTGAGTAAATCAAATCACAAACACACCCATTCATTTTCCCCTGAATTCATGTACCAATCAGAAACACTCAGGGCACATACAAAAAAATCTTGGGATCCATGTTCTGTGGGCACACTCTTAACAACACCCTAATTTGGGGGGTATTTTTCTGCAGATATATAGGATGAGCAGACTTCAATGTCAAAGGCTCTGCAATCAGGGCCCTTATCATAACATCGTATCTACACAGTGGGAACACACTGAAAATAGATAAGTTTTCAGAGGTGATTTATGGCAATAAGTGCAGTATGTGCTATGTACGACATTATCATTGTGGTTCATTTTGAAATGCCTAAAGGCACGTTGAATAGATGTAATAGTTACAAACTGAAACTTTTTGCTTCTTGTATTGATAGATACGAAGAGGAAATCAACCGGCGCACATCTGCTGAAAATGAGTTTGTCATGCTCAAGAAGGTGAGGCTTCGTGCTCCGAAGGTTGATGACCAGCTGGGTTAATTAAGAGGGGCCCAATATTACATCTGACCAAATTATGTTTCATGCATGAAGAAAAGGACTTGTTGGCTTGGTGCGACTTCTCTTGGTGCATTTTGTATTAAGCTGGAGGGAAATGTGCGCATAAGGCATGAATTCTGTGCCAGCTTTAAAAGCGAATATGCAAATATACCATCTTAAGGAAGATGGTAGCTTCTCCACCTGTGATTATTATCCAGGACCATCTGTAGCAAGCATCTCACTGGTTCTATATTCTGAGTGACTTTTGAAGTAAGCAAAGGGTCAGCATCTGGAGCTGAATCTTCTACTAGCCTTCCACTTACAAACTTAGGGGCAAAAGAGTTGAGAAACTGGTGTCAGGAGGAGGTGAATTTGTTCTATGAGTGTCAGGAGGCAGTGATTTCCATCCTATCCTGTGTTCAACACAATCAGAGGGCCTTCTCGGTAGTGGCACCCTCCTGTGGAAAGCCCTCCCACCAGATGTCAAAGAGAACAACAACTACCAGACTTTTAGAAGACATCTGAAGGCAGCCCTGTTTAGGGAAGCTTTTAATGTTTGATGTATTACAGTATTTTAATATTTTTTTGGAAGCCGCCCAGAGTGGCTGGGGAAGCCCAGCCAGATGGACGGGGTATAAATAATAAACAATTAATAATAATAATAATAATAATAATAATAATAATAATAATAATAATAATAATCAGCCCTGCTTCTATTCCACTGCACTTCAGCTTCTGCTATGACCTACATTATTCATCTTGCTATCCACTATGGCCAAAACTAATGCAATTAAATATGTAATTAATTACATAATTAACTTCAATACATTTCAATGGAAGTGAAACATTTTTTTAAATGCAGAAAATAATGTAACTGTTAATATAACATTTGTGGATTTTAAAAAAGCAAGTATAGTGGATACTACTTACAGCTGCTTGTGTGGTTTGGGTTCCTGACCTCAGGTGAGTATGCAAGTTGTGTCTACTTCTGCTCCCATTTCTGTTTCTAATACTATTCCCTGAAACCCTTAATTTGCCCTTAGGCCATCCACTATCCCACAAATCACCCTCCAGGAAGACTAGATGCTGAGCAAAGAAATAAGCAGCTAAATGGACTTGTGTCTGTGCTGACAAAGATTGCTCTTTCTGAGATAAAAAGGGAGCGAAAAATAATAACAAAAGCTTCTAAAGGACATTGCCTTTATAACTCCATAATGAATCTCCTTAAGAGTGGACATTTGCATCTTTTTTTTATTGTGCCCATTCACTGTTTTCTCTCCAATGAAATCTAAGCAAAGTTTATTTATGTATTGAATTGATATACTGCCATATACCCGAAAGTCTCAGGGAAGTTCACGGAACAAAATCTGAATATAAAACCACAAAAAATGGTTTCTTGCTGTCTTTTTAGGATGTGGATGCTGCCTACATGAACAAGGTGGAGCTGGAGGCCAAGGTGGATTCGCTGACCGATGAACTCAACTTCCTGAGGGCCCTCTATGAATCGGTATTCAGTCTTCCTCTTACCTTCAAAACATAGACCTAGAAGTCAGGCTGATAAATGTTAAGGCGGCAATGTGAAGAAGCATGACATTTCTAAATACCATGCTTTCTTTTACATTTTGCTTCCCCCCCTAAATATTTGGATTTACATGGTCCTAATGTGATTTCTCACAAACAATGGTCCTAATTTTAGATGTTATTAATGATGTATAGAAGAAAGATTTGATGTTTCATATTAGAGATCCAAAATTCACCTGCCACTGAAGATTCGGATTCTTCAGTTGTTATTATGGTTGTTGTTTGGTATGAATGTCAAGGTCTCCCCCATGTGACCCTGTTCCCTAGAAGGCTGACCATTTTACAGATGTGTGTCACCTATCAATCTGATCCTGTCCCACCCCAATGACCCCCAAAACATGAAATGTTTTCTAACCAAATTTTGTCTTCTGTGTTTTCCAGGAGCTAGCTCAGTTGCAGGCCTCCATGTCTGATACTGCTGTCATCCTCTCGATGGATAACAATCGTGACTTGGACCTCAATGGCCTTGTTTCTGAGGTGAAAGCACAATATGAAGACATTGCCAACAGGAGCCGAGCTGAAGCAGAGGCATGGTACCAAAATAAGGTGAGCAGTTCTAGCATGGAAGGTGGCCTTGGGCCCCAGTACATCCAAGGGACACTTCTGATAAAACATGGGTCTGGAGATGCTTAAGATCTTTTAAGCTTGGTGGGGAGGTTGAAATGGAGTAAATATGAAGCAATTGGGGGGTAGTCGTAGTTAAGGAGGGAAGGAAAGAATTAAATGCCAGCTTCCCAGCTGCTGTGATCCCAGTAATTATCAATCTCTCCTCTGCCACTGTGGCTGCTATTTCCATTTTAAAGAATGTGTCTATGAAATGCAAAGGTGCATTTAACATGTCGCATCTAGTTTGGTCTACAAGATGTCACAATCTAGCCTCAAGATTTCTGTTATAAATCTTATCTCCGTATTGGATTGTGGCCAGGATAGTCCCAGAAATCCACTTGCACAACAGTTTGAATCCTGCTTCCTGATGAGAAATAGAGAAAACCCACATGGGCTACTCTAACTTTCTAAGTAGTCTATTATCTTGAGCCAAAACACATTTGGAACATGAGAGACTAATTCAGATATCAAATTTGCAAAGTTCATCCATGTAGCATGTCCTTTCAGCTGAGATGTGACTGAATTGAGTATTAGGTGCCAGCAATTGGCAGTCCCTAAATTAACTGGTCATTAACCAGTTAGCTGCCTGAAGGATGAGAGGCATAATTGCTTTTTAATACCAGTCAGTGAGGAAAAACAGTGAAAAAATTTGCTGGATTTGCCTGTAGGTTTCCTCCATAAGTATCTAGTTGGCCACACTGGGAAAACAGGATGCTAGCTAGACCCAGCAGAGCCTTTCTTAGCTTCTTTAACCCAGTCCTCTTGGTGATGCCATTTGGACCTCCCAACAGGGAATGGCAGAAATGAGGAGTGTGGATGAGCAAATCTTTGAAAATGGGCTTTCTTAGATAAGGGGCATTCATTGCTGACCAGGGCTGCATAATTGTTAGAAGACATCTGAAGGCAGCCCTGTTTAGGGAAGCTTTTAATGTTTGATGTATTACAGTATTTTAATATTTTTTGGAAGCCGCCCAGAGTTGTTGTTGTTGTTGTTGTTGTTGTTATTTATTATTATTTTCTTCAACCCATCTCTGCCTTCCCTTCCCTTCCCTGCTGTTATAGTTTGAGGAGCTGCAAGCCAGTGCAGGGAAGCATGGCGATGATCTGCGTAATACTAAAGGAGAAATTTCAGAGCTCAACCGGATGATTCAAAGGATACGGTCAGAAATTGAAAACGCTAGGAACCAGGTAAGAAAATCTGTAATTGATGTAATGTTCTCTCTGTCGGCAACGTAGCAATGCTTTAAAAGGCAGGTGTTGGTTAAGGGTCACATGACAGAGGCCATCTGCATTGGATAGCCTTGCCAATGCTTTGTGGGGTGGCAGGGAGAGGAAGTCCTGTTTTTGGCTGGAACTTTGTAAAAGTGTGGGAATTCATCAAAACGAAAACTGACAATAGAATCTGGGAAGGACGGAAATAAAATTTATATCCCAAAATGAGCAGCCCTGGGTACATTGACCTAAAACCAAGTTCACGTCTTACAAAATAGAATTGCAGCCTCATTTATTCAAGGACTTAGAAATAAATGAACGCATGATGATAGCAGCAGTATTTACACTAATACAGTGGTACCTCAGGTTAAGTACTTAATTCGTTCCGGAGGTCCATACTTAACCTGAAACTGTTCTTAACCTGAAGCACCACTTTAGCTAATGGGCCCTCCTGCTGCTGCCGCTTCACCGCCACGCGATTTCTGTTCTCATCCTGAAGCAAAGTTCTTAACCTGAAGCACTATTTTTGGGTTAGCGGAGTCTGTAACCTGAAGCATGTGTAACCTGAAGCGTATGTCACCTGAGGTACCACTGTAATCATGATAGCAACAATAGCAATAATAATGAATGTACAAATACTAATGACTAAAGAGGACAAGGAATTTAACAACACCTTCTTCCTTACAGTGTGCAAATCTGCAGACGGCTATTGCGGATTCTGAGGAGCGAGGTGAATTAGCTCTGAAAGATGCAAGAGCCAAACTCATTGACTTGGAAGATGCTCTACAGAAAGCTAAGGAAGAAATGACCCGCCTACTGCGGGAGTACCAGGAGCTCATGAATGTCAAACTGGCACTGGATATTGAAATTGCCACCTACAGGAAGCTGCTGGAAGGGGAGGAGAACAGGTGAGCTGGATAAAGTGATCATAACTTTATGAGCTGCTTCAGTTTCTTTTTGCAGGGGACTCTATGTGCAGATGAAACAATATCTGCAATGGCACAACTCTATCAACGGATGCCTGTTAAGTTTGCTTTGTCTGGCTCCTAGTACTTTTCTGAGCACAATTCAAAGTGTTGGTGCTGACCTAAACAGCCTTGGTCCAGTATACCTGAAGGAGTGTCTCCACCCCCATTGTTGTGCCCGGACGCTGAAGTCCAGCTCCGAGGGCCATCTGGCAGTTCTCTCACTGTGAGAAGTGAGGTTACATGGAACCAGGCAGAGGGCCTTCTCAGTAGTGGTGCCTTCCTTGTGGAACGCCCTCCCATCAGATGTCAATGAAATAAACAACTACCTGGCTTTCAGAAGACATCCGAGGGCAGCCCTGTTTAGGGAAGTTTTCTAAGGATTTTTTTTAATTACATTTTTAGATATGTTGTAAGCGGCCCAGAGTGGCTGGGGAAACCCAGCCAGATGGGCGGGGTATAAATAATCAAATTATTATTATTATAAATTGCAAGAATAAGTAATACAACATTTGATTATCTTCTTCAAACACAAAATAAAATGTTTTAGTACACAAATCATTTCGCTAATCTTGTGAATTGTGATGGAGTGTTTGTTGCAGTAGGAAAAGCAGTGCTCCTTCTGGTGCCATGGACTTTGAGAGTCTTTGAGGTATTGCTCTAAGTTTACAGCTCAGATCTTAAGCATCAATATCTTTGCTTCCATTGTGCATCAATTATTTTTCCAAATTCTTGTAGATCTTAAGTACATCTTCAGTAGATTTTTTGTTGATACTGTATATATCACACAGGACGCTAAGTTGGGAAATACCGTATTTTTCGCCCTATAGGGCGCACTGGCCCATAGGGTGCACCTAGTTTTTTGGGGGGGGGGTTAAAGAAAAAAAATAAATTTCCCCCCCAGGTGCGGGGCTGGGGCAGGGGAAGCCTGAGCTTCCCCCAACCCCAGCCCCCAGAACAGGCTGCTATCCGCAAGCCTGGGGAGCCCGGCAGGAACTCCCGTGGCCTTCCAAGGCTTGCAGATAGCTTCCTGAAGCCTGGAGAGCGAGAGGGGTTGGTGCACACCGACCCCTCTCGCTCTCCAGGCTTCAGCAAAGCCTGCATTCGCCCCATAGGACGCACACACATTCCCCCTTCATTTTTGGAGGGGGAAAAGTGCGTCCTATAGGGCGAAAAATACGGTATATTGTTGTAGCTGTTGGAAACTCTATTTAACAGATAACATTGTCCCTTATATATACAACAGACCATATTCATTGTAATAGATGAGTCATTTTTCATTTGGCTATTTCTTCTTCAACAGGCTAACTGGAGAAGGAGTCAATCCTGTAAGCATCTGTAAGTATCATGAGCATTTTATTTTATTTGCCGGGCTCCTGGCCCAGAATAAGTTATTAATAATGTGATGATGATGATTAGTTCATTTATCCCCAAATGGTGCATGGAGTACACTGTGCACCACAAAAAGGGCAAGTGTTAGGAATGGTGAAGAAATTCATTCAGCAATTTATGCTTCTTGAACCAGTGCATCCATAAAAACTGATATGCCTACTGAAACACAACTATACTCCCGAATTTGCACCTCCAAATTTTTCAAAGCAGTTATATATCCAGCCAAGAGCTGGATATAAAAAGTCCATTATTAGAGGGAAATGTGCATGGAATTGCAAACATTAGCAAATATAATATATTGCAATATAAAAATTGCATGCAAAAGAACATTTGCAAATAAAAATGCTTATATTAGAATAAGCATGCACAAAACGCATACATGCAGAATGACAACAACAAAGGCCAGATTTAGCTAAGTTGTTGCATGCATGGAATGAGGTCTGCTCATGCAATGGTACTTTGCCCCTTTCACCCACCCCCCATGCCCCTGTACCCCCTAAATCTCCAGAACAGTTCTAGGGGGCACATGGGGTACAGGGGGGGGAGGAGAGAGGACAGTCCTGCTCTGCAAGTAGACCTCATTCAACACATGCACACCCCACTTAGCGCCATGTTGAATTCCACCCAAACTAATGTGGACTGAACTTAAAGGTAAGGTAAAGGTACCCCTGCCCGTACGGGCCAGTCTTGACAGACTCTAGGGTTGTGCGCCCATCTCACTCAAGAGGCCGGGGGCCAGCGCTGTCCGGAGACACTTCCGGGTCACGTGGCCAGCGTGACATCGCTGCTCTGGCGAGCCAGAGCCGCACACGGAAACGCCGTTTACCTTCCCACTAGTAAGCGGTCCCTATTTATCTACTTGCACCCGGGAGTGCTTTCGAACTGCTAGGTTGGCAGGCACTGGGACCGAACAGCGGGAGCGCACTCCGCCGCGGGGATTCGAACCGCCGACCTTTCGATCGGCAAGCCCTAGGCACTGAGGCTTTAACCCACAGCGCCACCCGCGTCCCTGGACTGAACTTAACACTGGAAAATTTAGAAGCTGGGAGAAACTGAATATTTCAGATCTCCGGCCCTAGCTGGTGTGCCTTGATGAACTAAGCTGCCATGTTAGACATTTCCACGCAGCATGGATCATTGTTCTTTCTCTCTCTCCCTCTGCCAATATTTGGACACGGGCATCATTACAAAGGAGTCATGATGCACAGGGAATTCCTGCACTACAGATTATAGGCATAGGTGTGGGGGAGTCCCTATAATTCAGAAGGCAGCATCCCATCCCAGAGGCCCAAATGACTGGGCAAACGGACAGGAGAGAGGGATGCCAGGAGACAAGATTAAACAGGCTGTCCCAGAGTTGCAAGGCGGGAGACGCATCTCTTGGTGTGTGAGAGTGGAAGGAGCTTGCAGTTTTAATCTGGGGAGAGGCTGTGCCCCAGCTGCCAAATGTTTTGGAAACCCTGGAGAAGATCTTGAAGGGCTGCCATCCCAGTTAGGCACCTGATCGGATTCCTTCCTTGGTATTGCATTCCAGGCAGCAGCTTCTTCCAGCGCTACCAGCTGGGAACAATAGCACACAGCTGGGGCTGTTCCAAGGAAAAGGCTGGTCCCTTTTTCCCAGGGAGATTCCCACAGTCACCATGGGAAGGAGGCACAGTGTTGTAAGCAAGCAAGGCTCTTAGTGGCAAGTTCCCATAGACTGCCTTGGACCAGGAGGGGTGGCATAAAAGCAGCAAGTTGGTTTGTCCAGTGGACATCCACTCTGCTGAGGATCACAGGCCTGCACCGTCCCCCCCCCCCGCTAAGTCCCATAACACAGGAGGAAAGCCTGCTGCTTCAGCCCAATATTCCTCCTCCTCCTCCAACCAGTCTCCTCCAAGGGGCTTCTTCCTCAGCCATGCCCTCTCCTTTTATCACCAGCAAACCAGCTCTCTTCTTGCTTTCAAATAGGATGAAGTATCTTTCCCCTCTTCTGGCCTTCCACCTATGGTGAGATGTCCAGATCAAAATCCCAGTCAGGTAGCTCATTAGAGTGATGAGCACTGTTGCTGTGGGAATTCCCCATTTACTCCTACCCACCATGGGATCATATGCTGGCTCCCTTGGCCTGAAAGCGAGATGCGTGTCTCAACCCCATAGTCACCTTTGACTGGACTTAACCATCCAGGGGTCCTTAACCTTATTTTTTACATGTCCTCCTTCACTGATCCATAGTTGCATCCATCAGTGGTGAAGACCAGTGGGGCTAAAATAGCAAAAGAAAACCTGTAAATTTTGCCAATTCTCTCTCCCCACCCCCCCCCCCACCCCAGACTATGAGTTGATGATTATACCTGATACCTAGGAATGGAGAAGAAAGTTGGTTCAGTTCTCAATTTGAACCAATATAATTTCCTGAAACAATGTGCAAGCTTGAAACACAGCCATCTTTCAAAATTCACACTGAATTTTGGAACTAAGTTCTCCATCCGAAAACAATGTGTGCAAATACGTATGTTAGGGGGAAACTTCCATTTAAATGCAATGAGGGAGAATTATATACCAAAATGCATATGGAAACTGTTTGCAAAAATGTGTATAAAGTGCACTAAAATGCTGGTGAATTTTCAGAACTTTTTAAAATAGTCGTACTTTGGAAGTCGAACGCCTTGCGAGTCGAACGTTTTGGCTCCTGAACGCCGCAAACCCGGAAGTGATTGTTCCAGTTTGCAAGCCTTATTTGGAACCTGAATGTCTGTCGTGGCTTCTGATTGGCTGCAGGAGCTTCCTGCAGCCAATAGGAAGCCGCACCTTGGTTTCTGAACATTTTGGAAGTCGAACGGGCTTCCAGAACGGATTCCATTTGACTTCCGAGGTTTCTACTGTATATGCAAACTGCTGTGGAAATTGAACTTAATATTAGAAACACAAATAACTGGGGCGGGGAGATGGAATTTTCAAGTTTTTCAACCCCATGTGACCTAATAAACTTTCCCCTTTCCCCCCACAGCTGTTGTGAGCTCCAGTGCAGGCGGCGGTGGAGGAGGTGGTGGCCTAGGAGGAGGATTTGGCGGTCTTGGTCTCGGAGGAGGCGGCGGCGGATTTGGCGGTCTTGGTCTTGGAGGAGGAGGCGGATTTGGTGGTCTTGGTCTTGGAGGAGGAGGCGGCGGTGGATTTGGCGGTCTTGGTTTTGGAGGAGGAGGAGGGGGATTTGGTGGTCTTAGCTTTGGAGGAGGAGGCGGCGGAGGCAGCAGCAGTGGGTTTAGCTCAGGAGGGGGCAATTTCAGCTCTGGGAGTGGAAAAGGCACTGGGGGAGGAAGCAGCCCTGGTGTGAAAATTATATCTAAAACTTCCACCAGTCAAAAGAGCATCAAGAGCTAAAGAATCCCCAACAACCTGAGCAAGACAAGGAAATGAACACATACAGTGGTACCTTGGTTTACAACCATAATCCGTTCTGGAGGTCCAGTTGTAAACCAAAGCAGGTTGTAACCCAAGGTGCACTTTTGCCAATGGGATCTCCAAATAAAAATTGAGTTGTAATACAAAAAAAAGGGGGGGGGTTGATAGGTTTGACGTGGTTGTAATCCAAAACGGTTGTAATCCAAAATGGTTGTAATCCAAGATGGTTGCAAACCAAGGTACCACTTTCCTCCCCCCCCCCCCTTTTCCTGCCAGCATTGGTGTAAGTCTCACCAATCACCACGAATGAATTGTTCTAAAAGAGCAGCTTTGAATCTGACCCTTCACCACCCCAACTCACACAAACTCGCCCAGAAGTTCCATTTTGAGCTAAACTGTTATATAAGAAGAATAAATATGCAGAACGTTGTTTAAAAGGTCGGATGTGTGTATTTGAAAAACTGTCTAATGTTAGGGAACTGTAACAAACACTGTACATGTCTGGGTCCTTGCGAATGCAAATGAATGTATGTGCATGAAGTTTTCAGCTATGGCAATGTATCAAAATTGCAAAGGGATTCGTCTAAACCTATTCTGATGCCATGAAAATCAGAAACAGGAATAACACTTGGAAACAATAAAACAACTTATCAAATATCAATGTATTCTCTCTCTCTTTCAGGGTGGTGGGGAGGACGTGCCAAAATGTAGTTTTTTTATTTTAAAAAAAAGCAGATTCAAATGTACAGTGAATGCATGCATGGGTCAAAAATGAATCCAACTTTAAATAATGTTTTCAACTTTTGCGTTGACATCTTCCACAAGGACTGAGGAATGGCTCAGCGGGGTGGGAGTGTGCCAGGATCACCCAAGGAGTAATGCTCTCCCAAACTTGTACACTTCCAGGATTACAGTACAGGCTTGCCCATGCAGCTGAAACAGATTTATGCTAAATAATACAAACAGCAATCAAACGTATCCTCCTTCAATGAGCCTTGGGTGTGAATGACTCACGTTATTGGTGGTGTGCAGGGACAGGAATGCCTGGAAACAGAACGAATTGTGCAAACATCAGATTTTTCTGATTGCTGTGCGGAATGGAATTGGCCCTCGATTCAGGTTCCATCAAGTCTCTTGATAGTCTGGAAAAAAGAAAAGGAGGCGGGGAGGAACTGAACCGAAAACACCACCCTCATCTTGGAAAAGTTTCCAGCAATGGGACAATGCGTGGTGCCCTTCAGCCATTCAGTCTGGATACGATCTCTGGGCTTGTACCTTACAGGTCTGACTGTGCAAACTCCTACTCTCATGCTGTGACTTTGCCAATCCTAGTCACGCTGTGCAGTCGTCAGCTCTGTATGTAGCGACAATGAGAGCAAGGATTGTCTGCTTGAGAGAAACATGCTGATCCTGTGAGTTACAAGCTGCTCTGCCTCTTGGATAAAGCAGAATTGCTTCCATTGGGCTCCATGGTGGTTCCCCATCCAGATACTGACCAGGTAGAGACTTGCTTGGCATCCTTGTGGCCACATAAACCACAATGAAGCCCAGCTGAGCAGAATAAAAAAGGAAGCATTAAGTTCAACTAACACAGGATCAAGCTGTCAGATTGCTCAGTTATTAGTATACATCCATAAGGGGATTTTTCCTACTTTCAAATATTCTACTCTCTTAAAGGATGAGAAAGCCAAGGTCAAAAATTCCCCTTGAGCAAGGATGCACATGAAGTGCTTTCTCACAGTTCATAGCTTGCACTTAGTGACCTCTACACTGCAATTTCCTAACCACTGATTCTGAAACCTTGCCGCTAAAGTGACTTTGGATTAATTGGTTTAAGAATTACATGTATAGTTATAGATTTAAGACTCCAACCCCACCATTTGCTCTGATGCTTAATTCTTAAAACATACTTAAAAATAAAATTAAGATTTTCTACTGACCTCAAACCGTTACAAATATTTTGGAACCCTCATTTCTAAAATGCAAGAAAATGGAATAAGAAATACAACTGTATTGTAATGTGTAATGTTGACCTGAAATTGGGGGTGGGAGATTTCAAACTGAACATTTTTGTGCAGATCGTTTTGTTGTTGTTGTTTAATAAGAGCTGCCTTTCTTCTAAAAAATAAGAGACAGTGTTGGATGGTGGTTAGTGTTGGATTAGGACCTGGGAAACCAGGTTTCAAATCGCCACACAGCCGCGAAGCTCACTGCCTGACTTTGGGCAACTCACTGTTTCTCTGCCTAACCTAGAGAGAAGTGTGGTGGGGATGGGCAATCTGGAAGAGCCACATATGCCACCTTGAGCTCCTTGGAGGAAAAAGAAGATATTGAAATGTTACAAAATACAAGAAACCATAATGACATAAAGTAAGGCACTTTGGGAAAGAAGATGTTGGTGGTCTCATTTTGCTTTTAATTCCTCCCCTCCCTCTCTGCTTGCTTCCCCACCTAAAGTCAGTGAAGAACTGATGCTTTAACAAGAGGAAAGACAGACTAGTAGGATGCATTTGTATCAGCATATCTTGGTTGCTGCCTCCAGTGATGGGGTGTTGTCTCGGTGGTAGTCTAATGCCAGGGAGGGGAACTCCGTAGACAATCCAGCCTTACACAAACGGTTTCCACTGACTCTGCTCTTAAGTCCCCTTCCTGTCTTAAAATGCTGTATTCCTGAGCAAAAAGCAATGTTAGGATTCACTTGACCCTCTTGGTTTTCTGCTCTCCAGAAATCTTCCAGACCAGCGATAAGGAGCTGCTCAGCTTACAAACAGTTTTGAATTATAATGCATAGATCTATAGCCGCATGTGAAAGTTCCTCTGCCGTTATAGTCCAACGGTTGAGGCTTTAAGGCTGCAATCCTAAATATACTCACAAGGGACCTACTTCTATGTGACCATGCATAGAACTGCTCTGTTAAACAAGGGGCAATCAGAGATGGCTTCAGAGAAAGGATAACCTCATTCAAGCATCTGCTTAGCCTTGACGTTTGGGTAGTTTAGCTTTGTCTAAGAAGCAAAGCTCACTGGCAGGGCATATGCATTGCCTGCAGGACATCTCCAGTTTAGTACCTGGATCTCTAGGAAAGGATCTCATTCGGCAGGGTTGGGGAAGACTCCAGAGAGAGGGTGCCAGTCAGAGAAGTCAGGATTGGGCTAAACAAACCACAGCTGTAATTCAATTGTCAGGCAGCTGCAATCTACTTCACAGAGTTCACGGTGCAGAAAACCTACATAGCAACATCAAAGCTCAGTTGTCAGTACAATGTTGTTGCAAATGACAAATCATTTATGCACATCAACACCTCCACCTCCAAAAAAAAAGCCAGAAGAGGGAACAGGAGACCACTTTTGCAGACAGACAGTTGCTTAAAGTTTGCTCCCATCTCACTGGAAACCATAAGAGGACTCCTGATGGAGTCGTGAAATTCACATGACCACACTTTGTGGAGATCTGTATCTTACAGAATGGTCTTTATCTACCCTTGTGTAAACAGACTCTGTTGGAGAAGGAGGCGGGTGGCAATTGTGGTTAGTAATTTCCACAATTATTCCTATTTCCCTCTTCTTTTCTTTTTTCTTTTAACGAGATGCCTAACTAAAAATAAAAAGGGGGAAACGTCTATCGCTTCATTGCAAACAAATGCCTCCTCCCAATTCCATACTACCGCCTCAAGTAGGTGTGTTTTAATGAGACAAGTTGCTGCAAGGCATATCAAGATGATGAGTAGATCAGGTTGCCTGAGATCCCGTGCCAGGTTATTTCCCAAGCAGATAAAAGGGGAGGTCTCTGGCTCCTCTATATCAGAGGGGTTCCGTCTTCTCCATCCTCTGCTCTTTCCCTGCAGCTCCGCTTCTAGTCAAAACCCTTTCCTCACATCTTCTCTCTGAAAGAAACCATCATGAGTTTCACATCCTTTCGATCATCCTCCGGAGGGGCGAGAAGAGGCTTCAGCTCTGGCTCCGCAATAGTTGGTGGCGGTGGTGGTGGTGGTGGTGGAAGATCGAGTTTCAGCTCCTATTCTGTTGCTCGGGTTGGAGGAGCAAGAGCTGGAGGAGGTGGCGGCGGCATTGGAGTCGGTGGATTCGGCAGCCGAAGCCTGTACAACATGGGTGGAAGCAAGCGCATCTCTTACGGTGCCGGCATGGGGGGCTTCCAACCCGGTTTCGTTAGTGCTGGATATGGCGCTGGTGGAGGAGCTGGGTTTGGTTATGGTCTTGGTGCCGGTGGCGGTGGTGGCTTTGGTTTTGGCGGGCCTGGGATGGGAGGTGCCGGTGGCTTTATGGTAGGTTCTCCAGGGTTTGGTGGAAGAGGTGGCCCAGGGTTTCCAGTTTGCCCACCCGGTGGCATCCAAGAGGTGACCGTCAACCAGCACCTCCTACAACCCCTCAACCTTGAGATTGACCCAGAGATCCAAAGAGTCCGCACACATGAGAGGGAACAGATCAAGACACTCAACAACAAGTTTGCCTCCTTTATTGACAAGGTAAGTACCAGAATTAATACCTTCTTGATCATTCTTAACCACTAAGGCACTAAGTTGCAGGTGACTTGTCACCAAATCAGACCAACACCACAATGGCTCTTTAAGATGGTCTAGACCAGGGGTAGTCAATGTGTTAGCCTCTAGGCTTTGTTGGACTCCAAATCCCATCAGCCTCAGCCAGAATGGCCAATGGCCAAGGTTGATGGAAGTGGTAGTCTAACAGCAAAACGAGGGGCTACTGATTCCTTGTCTAAAACCTGCAAAAGAAAAAGGAAAAAAGGTTGCTGTTCGATGAGGCCGTGTTATAAGTAGGAGTATGTTTAAGAGTGATTAAGCATTCCAACTTCTAGAGACACTGTGTGCATGCAATTGTTGAGTAGATTCATTGTTAATGGCCGGGATGGCCACGTCATTTCCTGGCATACTGTCTGTGCGGAGGCTGGCTGAGTGAAAAAAAACGCTCTCCAAGGAAAACAGAGAGGTCCCCAGTCATGGAGAAGCTGGGCATTCCAGTCTCCAAAACCAGTAGAGGGGAATGCAGTGGGAGTGAAGTAGTCTAACTCTGGAAGCCTTTGATTGTTTCTGAACCATCTGTCACAGAGGCTCGCTTTTGGCATCTGTTTCACAGTCAGCTCCTTGGTTGTTGGAGCTCAGCATGATCTCCATGTATGGTTCTGTTAATACTTAGAACAAAGTGACAAATCTCTTTTGCAAGATGCCAGTATGGTATCATTGATGTTAGAGTGCAGCTGGTCAGAGTTTCTTGGGTGTATAACAAGATCTAAATGTGATAAAGGAAATCTAACACCCTATTATTATTATTATTATCATTATTATTAGGCATGCCAATAAATATGCATATAAAAAGTACACAATTTTTAACATTACTCAGAACATCAACTCCTCCCTTATGATTCTAGGTCTATGTTCTTTGGAGTGACCCTTATTGGCTGGTTGATAATAGTGTGCGCTTGCTGAGGATCTGGTAGTAGTAGCTAAGTGTCTAAGCAGAGGTTGCCAGTCATTCCTGCCAGTTTTCACCATTCTTACCTGATTTTCTTGACCCCTTTTCCTCTCCTTGCTCTTTCTCCTTTTTATCCCTCATAATTCCTTCTGTTCTCTGTCGTACCATTCTGGCACATTAGGGAGCAACATAAGCAAAAGATAGCTCCCTGGCCAAAGGAGCTTACCATCTAAACTTAAACATTGAGATGAAAGAGACAATGGGGAGAGGAGAGGACAAGAAGAGACAGATGTGAGAAGATGCATTTAGGTTCCGTTTCAGCTGGGGGACAAGGACTAAGGGGTTAAGGCAACATCTTCATTGAACAAGCGTGGGTCTTCACTTTTTATCTCCATCCGTCTCACTGGAGAGCTCATCCTTTTCTGTCCAGCAGATTTCTGGATTGCCTATATACAGCACCACCAATGCCTTTACCATTCCATCTTGCAGGTCCGTTTCCTGGAACAGCAAAATAAAGTCCTTGAAACCAAATGGGACCTCTTACAACAGCAGGGGACAACTGTTCGACAAAACAGAGTTGAACCCATGTTTGAGACTTATATCAACAACCTCAGGAGGCAGCTTGATTCTATTTTGAATGAACGGGGAAGACTAGACTCAGAACTGAGGAACATGCAAGACATGGTGGAAGACTACAAGAACAAGTAAGAACCTGTCTGTTCCAATTCACATAAATAGGAATACTCCGTCTAACCTCCATACAGAGAGATAAGTGTAACATTTACTGCTAGGGGTTTGCCCAGGCATATGCATATGTTAACCCTGAAGTTGATCCCATTAAGTTCAATGGGTCTAACTCCCAAGTAAGTGTGGATAGGGCTGCAGCCTTAGATATGGTAAGAATCTGAATGCTCGTATAGGCTAGCACCTTCTATTGGTCCCGAAATATCTAATGATCAAAATACACAGGTGAAAATCCCTGTGCACGTCCACTGCGTCCTTTGATCTGGAGTAACCTTTTTTTGTGGCAAACAAAGTCACTCCTTTCCTTTCTGGGGGTCTTGGCAAACTAAACTTTACCTTCCTTGAACTGATCCAAATAGAAGTGCCAGGGCGCGCTTACTGTACATCATGAACATGTTTATTCAGGTTGATTGAGTATTATGTGGCTCTGAAAGTTATTTTTTGCATGCTTCCTTTTGTTCAACGAAACAACTGTTCTTGAATCTGTATAAACTTTTGTCGGCTAAGGCTTGGCAGAATTCATGGGCTGCATTCCCAACTCCCATTTACCTAGCCATAAGTCCACTGAATTCAGTAGGAATTACTTCTGAGTAAACATGGCTAGAATTGCTGCCGAATACTCTGTTGGCAGTGCTGCTCCATCAAATTGCTCAAAATGACTGACAAGGCAAAAAGGAGATAGATGAAATGGTGGTAAGAATAATTTCTCTATCTATACCCAAAAAAATTCCCTTTTTGAAATCCTTTTGCTGGAAGGCAAACTAAATTACCACAGATCTGTCAGCAGAGCTTTCTAAGGATGAACCTGCAAGATGCAAATCCTTCCTGCCTTTCTCTTGTTGAAGTCAGCTCCACCCTGCCCAGCAAAAGGGTTCACTTGGCCCTAAGTCATGAAGTTTCATAAAAGGGATGCCTCTAACACATAACCACAGTTCCTCTTGCCACACCTAGTTAAGCAATCAGAGATTCCATTAAGCTGTACAGTGAATTAGCATTGCATCATTGATGCCATGGCACAGAGGTCATTTCTTACAGCAGGGGCATCTACTGCCTTTCAGAGCCATTTTACAAATTTAATGGGAGCTACTCGGCATATATGCTCAGCTGGGGTCACCAGCCAATCCCTGGCTCTCAGTGATATGAGACACATGTTTCCAGACATGTGGCTATTTTATTCACATATTGCAATTTTTAAAAGCATTTCTAAAGGGGAAAATTAGATGTATGCCAAAAAAATGTAAGGTGCATGAAACAGCCTTTCAGTATTGCTTAAGGAGGGAATATGTGCCTCCTCAGAAAAGCATTTGTAGAACAAATCGCTTTGTATCTCCTAAGTAGTCTAGCCAAGGCAAAACTCGGGAGGGTTGAGACATTCTTGCATTTGCATGGGAAACCTACTTAATTCACACTTCTAGAACCAACATGCAAGCTGAAACACAGCCGTCTGTCAAATTTTGCACTTCTCTGAATTTCACAATGCAGTTTTCTACCAAAGTATGCATGTATTAGGGAGAAATGTGCATAATGACAGAAGTATTCATGTAAATAGCATACAAAGATGCATTATATTCTGGAAAGTTGCTTGCAAAAAGGTGTACGTTAAAACTGAATACAAAAATGTGTTCATTAAAATGTGCTTTAAAGTGCATACAAATTTTCATGACGATTCTTTTTAATGCAAATTGCAGTGGAAGGTATGGAATACTGTATTTAAGATTGGAAAAATGAGGAACCTTTAGAACAGAATTTGACTAATTCACCCACCCCTCTGTGTAACTGGGTGGGGCAAGTATCAAGATGGCTTACCTATGTTGCAAAAACCTCTATTTCATGATAGTCTAACAGTAATGGCTTCTCCCGTATAATATTGTGGGTTGAAATTGTTCAGAGAGTTGAGTACTGCCATTCTTGTCTACTCCTGCACATTGAACTACAGTCCCCAGGTTTCCCTGTGGCGGGATTGCTAAACCAACTTAAATCTATAGCGCATCCTTTCCCTTAAAATGCATGCAGAATTTTCTGTTTTCATATTTGGCTTGACATTTAAACACTGCTGCTAATCCATCCAGCGAGAAGAGTCAATGTGTACCTAGCAGTTAAAGGAGGAGAGTGGATTCTGACAGCCTGAATGTAACACATCCATTGCAGAGACACATTTCTTCCACTAGCTCTCTGCAGTGGTGTAGATAAGAGCACAATAAGAAAAGCATGAGAGAGGCCATCAGGAGACAACTGCAGCTGGCCATTAAAAGCATGATCCTGGTAATCTATCAACATGCTCTGGAAGTCCTCCAAGGAGAGGTCCACGCACTGTGCAGATGGTGCTTCTACAAGGGTTCATAACCTGGTTGTGTTGAGCTTCAAGGAGATAATTTGGCAGCCAATCACTTTGAACCAAATGCCTTGGCGAAGTGTGAACTCTGAATAGAATGGGTTGCTCTTGACCTCCTCATGCGTTCTTTCTGCTAGCTATGCTAGGTTGTGGTTCGAGGACCCCCGACCCCCGTGAGGTGGAAATAAACACACAAGGACGCGTGGTATAAGGTTTATGGGCAAGGAAAAGGCCACAACTTTATTGGTTACTGCAATGCAAAAGGTATTGGCTTAGGCATTGGATGACCACAGCAGAGGGGTTGAATCATCAGGGGGGTAGACAGAGCCAGTTGATGCCTATCCAACTATAGGCTCACCCCTGATGTCACCGGGGTCGTGCCATGGCCTCCAGCCAAGCAGGCATCGGACAGAATACACGACCGCCGGATTCCTTTAACGGAATACCCAAATCGAAGGCGTAGGCGATGGCCACACCTAGCCTTCCCACACAGCATAACACCCAAATCCAATGCCTAACCTACCCACCAATACCACAAAAGTTGTGACGGTTGCTACGAGGTAGGCGAAAAAACCCATAGGCCTAATGCCAACAGGAAAAACTCCTACCAGGCCCCCAGACAACCGGGCGACCAACCTAAGGTCCATAGCAAGGCCAGAAGAAACCTGAGCCCTGAGCTAGAGGGAGTGGAGGGTGGGTGACTCTCGAAGCGGCTGTGAAGAAAGAGGGTGAGGAGGGGGCCGGCGCCAGCATATATTCCGGGTTCAGCCCGCCCCCTTGTGGGCGGCTCCAGGTGGGAGCCGCCTCCTGGGCGTGTGGCGCCGGCCAGGTGAGTTGGAGGAGGCAGGGGCTCCCGCCCCTGCGTGGGCGGGTCGGAGCTCCCGTCCACAACCACTCCCCTCCCTCTGGGAGGAGAGTCTTTCTCATCCTGAAAAGTACTGGTGCTACCTTTGCTCTCTGTTGCCCCAACAGATATGAAGATGAAATCAACAAGCGTACCGGTGCAGAGAACGAATTCGTGGTGCTGAAGAAGGTACATTTTGTTTTATCATTACAATATCTTAAGTAACATGGTGCAAGGACAGGAAACCTATGGTTCTCCAAATGTTGTAGTCAACATCCTTGGCCATTGGCTGGAACTGGGGGGAGTTAGATTCCAACAACATCTGGAGGGCCACAAGTTCACCATCCCTGGTCCTGAATAATGACCAGCTGCTCTGTGCTGGGTCAAAGCATTGGTTCTCTTCTAGCACACAACTCAGGCTTGGCTGACAGATCTTTGATATAGCATAGTACCAAAGAGTCTTCAGCCGCAGAGGTTGATAGTGACAGATCTTGGACAGTTTCTACATTTAATAATGCTATTCTGCTGTGGCCTTTAACAACTGCTCAATGCCCATGTTGTCCTGCCAAACTTAAGTTGTTTTTTTTTAATGGAGGGCCGACATTCAATGTGTGCAATATTGGATTCTTCATGAGATTAAACAAAACCTGCCTGATTTGCTGCATTGTTTCCAAAGATGGTCCTTCGAAATAGCTCTAATTCTCCCCACCCCTCAAAATGTACTGACGTTTCTCATGTTTTTTGCAGGATGTTGATGGTGCCTATATGAACAAGATTGAGCTCGGTAGCAAAGCAGATTCTCTGAATGATGAAATTCTGTTCCTGAAAAACCTGTTTGAAATGGTAAGCGTCCTCCCTTAGGCACCTGAAAATTTCACTTCTAGAATTGAAATGAACTTCCTAGCCAGTCCAAGCCATTGCTGCATCTTGTCCAATACTTGCTACTCCAACTGGCATTATCTCTGCCAGGTGCCTTTCCAAGCCCTGCCAGTTGGAGATACCAGGAACTGAACTGGGGACTTTCTGCATGCAAGACATGTGCTATCCTCCCTCCAGAAAACATAGAAGCACTGAGCCCAGCAGGTGCTGGGAACTTAAAGCAGAATTCTGGCTTCTCTAATTTGTATGCATCCTCAAGTAGGCAGGAACTATATTGGAAAGCTGGAATTACAGAAAAGTTCTCTGGAAAGATACACATTTTCACACTGTGTGTGTGTGTGTGTGTGTGTGTAGAGGCATGTTCTATTGTAGTTCAGGCAAACAAAGGTATATATATATATATAAAATCATAGGGCTAGGAAGCTGTTCCACTAGTGGCAGTAGAACATTTTAGAGGGAAAATGAATTCCGATTTGGACCTTCATCTTGAAAATACATTTCCCTTTCAACAACAACAACAAAACCATTCTAAGTTAACATTACCTCTTTACACAACATAAAGAGGGGCCATCTAAAAAGCAAAATGCTAATGGAAATCAAAAGGAGGGTATGGGAGGAACTCCTGAGACATGCAAATCACATGGGTTTGTTGAAGCACGTATAAATGCATCACTCATTTAGATACTCCACTGTGGAAAATTTCATGTTGCATTTTCCGCTGGGAACGTTACATTTCTCAAGGAGGTTTTGGGGATTATTATTTTTGTCCCCACCTACCTTTGCTGATGCATTTGAATAGATTTTAAAGCGAGCAGAGACTTACTGGCATCAATTATCACATCTTGTGCAATGTATGAATACTTTCCTCCAGCTATTACTGGAAGAAGACAGGGAGCTGTATTTGAATAACGCTTCTCCCTTGGGGAAAGTGTCTAGTCTGGGCTTGATGCTTGCAAGCCTTGGAAAATCCACCTCCGCTCTTGGCTCAGGATCCAAGTCATATTAATCACTTTGATTAGGAAACATTATTTTTTTTTGTAACTGAAGCTTATTCAATGCAATTTGAGTTTAGCTCCCAGCTAGTTGGGAAGAAAGATGACAATGATAATGGCGGTTATAATAAACTAATAAGTGAAGCCACACATTAGAATTCAGCAGTGGTGATACAAAACCACAAGTTTTTTCTACCCCCATTTAACCTCCACTGCCAGAAGTTGCATGCCTCTGGAGAGCATTCTTTTCATTCTTCTTTATTAAGTTTCCATACTGCTCTTCATCTCAGGATCACAGTTTACAATATAAAAATACACAGCACAGTAACAAACAAAAGCAATGCCCCTGTCCCCAGTATTATTATTATTTATTACTAGTTTCTGGGAATTATGGGTGGTAAGTGTGATGTTGTACTCGGGAGCTGTTTGCAGGCTTCCTACAGACATCTGGTTGGCCACTGTAAGAACAGGCTGCTGGACTAGGTGGGCCTTTAAATTGGGCCTGATCCAGCGGGGCTCTTCTTTTGTTCTTAGCCTTTAGAAAGAGCAAACAAAAATAGGACTTTGGCTTATCTTGCCTGTTCTGTGTGTGTTAATGTATAGCTGAGCTGAGGATCAGACTACAATTTTCAAAACATATATGTACGGTTTATGTCTCGAAAGGGGAAGATGTGTTAACTGCGCAGTTATTTCATTCATGCTGCAGTTCAAAGTGTCAAAATTCAAGCGAAGTGGGGGCAGTGATGCAGTTTGGTAATTTTAGACTTTCTGGACTGAATGGTGTTATTGGGAGTGAGTCTTCTAGATAGTGATGTGTAAGATAGTCTTGTGTTTGGGATCCTCCTGCACATTCTGATGAGTGGGACCCCAGATATCTGTCCCTGCACTGACTATGCCATTGGGAAAAATAATCCTCCAGAGTTTCCAGTTTTTCATGTGCACTTTGGTCATCATCAAATCAACAGCTTCCGTTTTTGGAGGCCAAAACCAAAGAATCCTGAGTGTTTTCATAATACTGTGTTAGTAGAACTAGCACATTGTCCTGTTCAGCTTGCACCCGTGTCTGAAAGAATGTGAAAATGTTTTGGCCCTGATGCAGTTTGAATCACAGATAATTTGTTATGTTTAAGCATTGGTGGTACCAACTGGGGATGCCGATCAAAAAGCAGTTAGTTCATTGGGCTTTGATGAGCATCACAATGTAACAGGGGTTGAAGATGCATATATATCCACATAAAAAATGGGTTCCACGTGGGGATCTCCTTGCTCAGTCAGTACAATTACCTAGATAACAACCATGTTAAGTAAGCAACTCCCTAAATACATTTATATTGCCTTCTTTCAATGCATTCCAGAATGCAACAAAATCCATCATAGGGAACATTGGAGGGTGAAAAGTAGAAGCCTAATCAGAATATAAATGAACATGTTTCCCCCCAAAAATAAAAAAATTCAGGCTTGGAGAATTTACAGAAGGTTGTTATTTTCTACATTCAAAACTGCCATGTTCCATTGCTTCATACAATCAGACACATCTTTTTTTTTTATCTTTGCAGGAACTAGCTAATATGCAGCAGCAGGTATCAGATACCTCTGTTGTGCTGTCAATGGACAACAACAGAAGCCTGGACCTGAACAGCATCATTGCTGAAGTCAAGGCACAGTATGAAGACATTGCCAACAGGAGCAGAACTGAAGCTGAAAGCTGGTATCAAAGCAAGGTGAGTGGCAGCTCAAGGCCTAGGAGTTACCTCTAAGCTAAGAAAGTTTTTGATAAGGGAACATCCCAAAATGGCGTCATCCACCTGCAACCTAAAGCAGTAGAGGGATAGTCAATGTTGCTGTTGCTGGACTCTCACCAGACTCAGTGGCATGGTCAATGATCAGGGATGGTGGGAGCTGGAGACCACAACATCTAGAGGACACCACACCGGTGACCCCTGGTCTGCTACCTCAGCCAGATTTTACCTCCTAACTCACTGACATGTGTAGACCAGGCAGGGTGGAAATACTCAGAGATACTCTTGGGTTCAACTTAAAGTCAAATTTGAAGCAAATAAGAAGGGTTTTCCTCAGGAGATACATCAGTCAGACTCTCTAAGATATGCAACATGTGTAGTGTATAAGGATTGCATTCACAACACTTAAAAGAAGTGTGAAAAGCTAAGAGAGTGAAACAGCTGAGATTGGGGTGGAAATGTGCCCCCTTTGCTGTCCTGCTGATCAGCAAGCCAAGCTAGAAATAAATAGCTGGAATTATAAACTACGGCAACACAGATACGGAAAGCAAATAGGAACTTGAATTGATCTTGACTGTCTAGGCAGAGCAAAGTAAAAGGTGTGGCAATGAGATTCCATTCCTCAAGTATTAATGGAAAGAGGACCTGAATGAAGAGCGGCTTAGCAAATAAAACTTAGCAAATCCTCGCCCGTTACATCTTGGCAGCTTTCTTCCTCTGTGGTTGAGCTGGCCCTACTATTAAGCTGCCTCAGGCAGCATATTCCGAGTGTCATGGAAGTGGAGCAAGTTATTTCTTTTATTATAACTTTAAAAAAAAAAAAAAAAACTGGAAGAGGAGAAGAACCATTTAGATTTTCCACTTCAGGATCCAAAATATCTCTGGCCAGCCCTGGTCCTGGAAGGCAAGCAGATCTCCTGTTTGGAGAGAGCAGGCTGAGGTGCACCCACCAGCCCTATCATAGATGCAGCTTCATCCAGAAATAATGCTTGACAGAGACATCTGGCCTGGTGATCCTCCAGGCCTCCAGCAAAAGCTGAGCCCTCACTTCTCAGATTTGCTTTTCAAAACCGTGTCATTTGATGCAAGACAGAGATGTATGGAACACCCTGAGATTGCTAGCTAATTCCCTGTCTCAGTTGTGGCTGCCTCAAAGGGTTAGCAAAAGACATAGGGAAAGGGAAAGGGAGAGGGACCCCTGACCGTTAAGTCCAGTCACGGACGACTCTAGGGTTGCGGCGCTCATCTTGCTTTACTGGCCGAGGGAGCCGGCGTTTGTCTGCAGACAGCTTCTGGGTCATGTGGCCAGCATGACTAAGCCACTTCTGGTGAACCAGAGCAGCACACAGAAATGCCGTTTACCTTCCTGCCAGAGCGGTACCTACTTATCCACTTGCACTGTGTGTTTTCAAACTGCTAGGTTGGCAGGAGCAGGGACCGAGCAATGGGAGCTCACCCTGTCGTGGGGATTCGAACCGCCAACCTTCTGATCGGCAAGCCCTAGGCTCTGTGGTTTAGACCACAGCGCCACCCGCATCCCAGCAAAAGACATATGCAATGACAATTGATCACACTGAAACCTTACAACTCTTATTTATCTATCATCTGAAAGTCAGTGTCCCAGGCCTCCCTCAATCTAGTCCTCCTTTGGGGCTACATTTAGTTCTCACTCCCACCTGATTTCTCAGCTGAGTTGTGGGGGCGACAACCATATATAATGGATATAATCCTTCCTCCTTTTCCTCTGAATATTAGTATGAAGAGCTACAGGTCTCTGCCGGACGCCACGGCGATGACCTTCGCAACACCAAGACAGAAATTTCTGAGCTTAACCGGGTGATCCAGAGGCTGCGAAGTGAAATTGATGCCGTGAAGAAACAGGTACAATCTTTTTTATGTTTGGCATGCAGGGCAGACCAGTGGCTGCTTCTGTTTCATAGAATAGTAGTTGTGTAGCTGCTAATTCACTTTGGGCAAACCAAGTCTCCCTCAACAAGGTCGTATCAGGGCAAGCACAAGACAGGGCACTAGCCAAGGTGAGCCCAATTTGGCAGTGCAGGCACTGAGCCAGGCCACCTCTTCCCAGAATGCCTTGCTCTGAGAAAGAATCTCCTTCCCTTCCTCAGAGTGCAGTTGAGAAGGGAAGGATGGAGAAGTGTGTTTCTGCTGCACTAGCAGTGGCAAAACAAGAAAGGCAAGCAAAGTGGGTACAGAAGCAGCAGGAGATGAGTGGAAATAGGATCTGGGAGCACCCATTTGCCCGGCTCTTTCTCCTCCTCCTCTGAAACTGGCTTTAGAAATGGTGTTGGTTGCTATGGTTGATGCTGTTTGTAACAAAGGTTTAATCATCACTATCAGTTCATTTCACGGTGCTGATAAATATCACGGATAATAATACAGCTCTCATTGCACAAGTGCTACAGGGTGTCTATGCAAGAGAGCTGAACAAACCATAAATTAGTTGTTTTACAGTATCTCCCAGGCATTGCAAAGGCGAGGAGGAATCTCCTCCTCCACATTTCCCTAGGTACCACACAGGTAGACAGTGTACTGAAAGAGTCCACACCCTACAAAGTTCACAATAGGAGTGTGCTGATATCTTTCCCTTATTGCCAAGAAAAGCAAAGCAAACCTAATTATTATTTATATTGATCATTTGCCATTTAACTCACTCTTAGGGAATGGGCACCGCAAAGCAAAAAACAAAACAAAACCCATATGTAAATATATATAAATATATATAAATGCGCAGAAGACATGGGGTATAGACATTGGAAAATGCTTACACTCTGAGCACTGCTTTTGGAATTACTGCAGGTATGCACATGGAGGCATACCTGTGGGGAGCAGGGAATTAACGCAGTGTACAGTGGAGGCCCTGCTGAAGCATAATATTTTTCACATGCAAAAAGTTTGCACTCAGCCTCACTGCTTGGGGACAGGTCTGCCCTCATCAAATGTAGGTTATTTCCAGCACTGCAGAAAATGGGCAAAATGAACAACACACACACACATGCTCGGGTGCATGATAATGCAGCCCTAGCATGTATCTACAATGAGTCAATCTAGTTATTATTATGGTTTTATATCTACACCTTCTTACAATTGAGCATGCAGTGTCCATACCTCTTGGGTTACCTCTGCCGATAGCACAAGCTGTACAGAGCATCTTGCTGCATGTGAGCATGGCCATTTCAGGGCTGGCATCAGAATTCATTGTCCATTGGGCTTTCCTGGGATTTCTCATGAATCATTAAGGGATGGAAGGAGCATTTCCCCTAAAACGTCCATTGTAACAGTTTTCACACAGAAGTCCCGTCCCCCCACAGCAAACATTCCGAAAGTGCTCTCCAGGAGTTGCAGTCAAACTTTATTTGAAAAGCACTCCATGGATTCCATTGATGCCATTGGCAGATTTGGTGAAAGAAAACATCCAGATCTTTGAGAGCACAAATCCTTTGCTTTAATCCTTGGACAATGTTGGCTATTGGCTGGAATATCTGGAGCCACTGTTTCTGCTTTGTCCTGATAGATGCAGGAGAAACAAAAACTTTAGATGCTAACTGGGTGAAACATTTTTTTTTCTGGTGTAGGGAAGGGGGAAGATTGGACCATAGTTGATAACCCCGCCCCCCCAAATGTCCAGAAGTCACAATTATTATTTATTGGTGATGGTCCCAAAAACTGTCCAGATATTGCAGTTACTTCTTATTAGTATCATTAATAAATAAATCTCCTTGTGTGCAGTGTGCCAATCTACAAGCTGCCATTGCTGAGGCTGAGGACCGTGGGGAGCTTGCCCTCAAGGATGCCAGGCATAAGCTGAATGAGTTGGAGGAAGCCTTGCAAAGAACGAAGCAGGACCTGGCTCGGCAGCTCAAGGAGTACCAGGAGCTGATGAACGTCAAATTGGCCCTGGACATTGAAATCGCCACCTACAGGAAGCTGCTAGAAGGAGAGGAAATCAGGTAGGCTGGCAGCAGCAACCATGCTCTAGCAAAAATGCCCTTGATGGTTTACTAAACCAATCGGTCATCTCCCCTTTGAATAGATTCCATCAAAAATCATTTTAAATTTTCCCCAAAGAGAACATTCCAAACTCACCTCAAAGCCAGGCAAAAACCACACCTTGAAGCTAATAGAAGGTATTGATGGATGTGCCTGAGGTCCCAGTAAGGTTCCTGGCAATCCAACCACAATATCATGTTCTTGTGCAGTTGTGTTTAAGCACTTAGATGCCAAGGTATGGGGCTACCCTCAGCATTTGTTGAAATGTGATGGGAAAAGAATACGTCTACAGTATAGCAAGGAAGTATAACAGCCTATGGTCCTTTGAAAGTTTTTGGAATGTAGCTCTCATCGCCCCGATCATTCATCATGCTAACTGGGGAGGGTGGGAATTGGAGTTCAGTAACATCTGAAGAGCCACAGATGGCTCTTTGCCTTTTCCAGAGGGACCATCTGGTCCTATCATTATATATGCAATAACCACTGTTTGGTTTAACTGTAGCTCTTTGGGAAGGTCACCCACATTGGTGGGTGACTTTCTCTTACTGTGATTATTGTGGGGATTACACTCCTGTTGCCTATTTTATTGTTACCTTTATTAAAAAAAACACACACACCTGATAATTGCTTGCTTTAAATTACCTGTCCTTAGCTGCTTAGAATAGAGGGAAAGCAAATAAATGCATAGTCAATCAATCAATTAAACATACAGAATCATGCACATATGCATTCCTAAAGCAATTAGCAAGATTATGACCAAAAAAGGAGAATGGGCTGACTTTTCTTTGCAGGTTTTTTTTAAAAAGAGCTGTGTGAATATGCAGCTTTTACTTGGCTAAGGAACAGATGACAACTCAAGAGTTCTACCTTCACAATAGCTCCTTGATTAGATTAAAATGTGGGACGTAGTTTACTACAAGCTGAGGCATCCACTGAATTAATTACACCAATTATGTCCTCCTTTCATCTTCCTAGGTTGTCAGAAGGCCCTGGAAATGTGAGCTACTGTAAGTACCATCTCTGTTTCTGGATTTGCTTTTTGTTTTTGTTTACTCACTTACTTCGCCAAACCTTTATTAGGCATTACAAATATAGGCCATCATAAAACATCCATATATAAAATTTTAAAATATATACAAATAAACAGCCATGTAAAAAAAAGAGTAAAGGACCCCTGACAGTTAAGTCCAGTTGCGGACGACTCTGGGGTTGCCAGAGCGGCATGGAGAAACCAGAGCAGCACACGGAAACGCCGTTTACCTTCCCTCCAGAACGGAACCTATTTAAATACTTGAGCTTTAAAAATATGTAATAACGAGGATTTTCACTGGAGTTTCTTCCTGCAAAATAGTGCCATTCACCACTCTATGAGATACTATTGATAAAAACTCAGCCACCCTTGCAGTTTCTTCCAAGTTAATATCAGACAGATAGAATCTGATATTTTCCTTGTGCCGTGATGTTACACACCCAAAATAGCACACATTTGCGTAGCTGGTTGTACAATGGACAGTTGAAAAAACTGTGTTCTATTGTGTCTGGCACATTCAAAGAACATCTGCAACGTCTGTCGTTTCTGGGGATGTTTAAATATCTGCCCTTGACAAAAGCTGAGGGGAAAACAGTTCAGTTGGGCTAACATAAAGGCCCTGCATTGGACTGGAATTCTTAATTTTGAAATATAAGTGACCCTGTTATCTGTTGTATTTAAACCATAGAACTTGGGGGAGCAAATTTTATTTACAGCTGACTTGATGTTTTCTTTTTCAATGTCCCTTAATCTGATTTGAATATTGTGATAAATACATTGCTCACTTGAAGAGTTCCAAGTCAATACCAATAGATCTGATTTTGTTGTGTAAAAGTTGGAACCATATGGATTTCTAAGAGTTCTTAAATAAGTCAGAAAGCAGACTCAAAGGTTGGCAACAGCAACGCAGCCAGTATTTTATAGTGCTAGCCAACAACCGATATTCCATCATGTGTATACTTAGTCCTGCACACATTGTCTCATACTTGATTGAACTTGGGAGTCCCAGATGATGATGATAATAATTAATTTATTATTTATACCCCACCTCTCTGGCTGGGTTTCCCCAGCCACTCTGGGCAGCTTCCAACAAAATATTAAAAATACATTAAAACTTCAGTCATTAAAAACTTCCCTAAACAGGATGCGTCTCAAGAAACTTGAGTGTATCTTATCTAAATCACTATTATATGCTTATATCCATATTGGGATCCCAAATGGTAGCTGGGACGACACTTTAGCTTGAAAAATTTGAATAGCAGCTAGTATAAGTTGGTTACCTTTCTGAAAATGAAAGCGAGCTGCTGGTTTTTGTTTGCTTAAGGCAGTGTTTCTCAAACTGGGGTCCCCAGTTGTTGTTGGACCACAACTCCCATCATCCCTGGCCACTAGGGATGATGGGGACCCAAGTTTGAGAAACATTGGTTCAAAGAGATTCTGTTGAAATCATGGCTCTTTCCAAGAGACACAAGAAACTTAACTTTCTGTTGTTAATATTTTCCAGCTGTGGTCAGCAGCACCACCACCTCTGGCTACGCTGGCGGAAGTGGCCTTGGGTTAGGAGGAGGACACGGTGGCGGCATGGGAGGAGGTTTCGGACTCGGAGGAGGTGGCGGCTATGCGGTTGGAGGTGGAAGTGGCTTCGGCGGCGGCAGCGGCAGCGGCTTCGGCGGCGGCAGTGGTTTCGGCGGCGGCAGTGGCTACGGCGGCGGTGTCAGTATGGGAGGTGGTAGCAGTTACAGTTCTGGTGGGGGCCGTGTCTCCTCAAGTGGAGGAGGAGGAAGCTCCAGTGTGAAAATTGTATCAAAAACCACTTCGAGCAAGAAAAGTGTCTATTAAAAAGGGTTAACTCGCCACTACCACCACCACTTCTGAAATAGCAATGAGCGTTGCCACCTGCAAAGCGAAGCTCTTCAGCCCACTGTGTAAATAGCTCAGCAAAGCTCTTCCCCTCTGATACTGTCACCTTTTCCATTTGAGTTTGCCTGCCATATGGATCCAGACCTTTGCACCCTGATCCAGCACTGCTGACTCGGATCGCAGGTTTTTGCACCAGGATCAGCTGCAGCCAGTGCGCAGTGAGCTCCTGTGCTGACGAATCGTGAGCCATCCATAGAGCTCTTTAAACAAAGGTCTCAAAATTATCTACTAAGCTACAGGGTCTCACTGCTCAGTGATTGCATGATTGCTCCTAGGTGTGTGTAAAAAAAGGGAATCCCATTTTAGAAAAGTTTGTGTAGTAGATGGTTAACCTTAAATACACCCTTAGGTCCTTTGGACGGCAATCGGATTTAAGTTTGCACTTAAAGTTAAGTTCTTGGTTGAATTAACAGCTTTCAGTGCTATGCTTAATAGACAGCTAACATCAAAGCTTATGGGAACTTCCAGGTAGACAGGCGGCACGAATCAGCCTGCACACACACTTTCTGAAATCTCTCTCCTGTTCAAGCATGTTCTTTGTAATTTCAAATGGAGACAGTGTAAAGCTGTAGACCCGTAAAGTCATCAGATCTTGCCAAAAGGAAATAGTTTTGAGACACCAGTGATAAGATCTTGCTCTCACCCTTCTGTTGTAACATGCACGGAGCTTATTTTTTAACAGCAAAATCGCATTTGATTCCTTCTTTGAAGTGAAAGCAAAATTGGAAAAGGTGATTGCTTATTCTGCTGCTGCTGTTTTATGAACTGTAACACTGAATTCTAACGCTTGATTCTAACGGCTATGGACCCATGCAAGGCTGTGTGACGAATAAAGAGCAACTGTCATTTTTAAGTCTGCTGTTCTCGTTGTCTTCTTTTCCTCCAAACCCCCCCCCCCCACAGGTTTTATGTACATTGCCAGTCTGCTAAAACTGTTTCCACAATTCACACTGGTCTTTCTCTGGAATTCAGACATCCTTTTTCAGTCTTTTTGAGTCATGTCACTAGTCCCCAGGGTGGATGAGGGCTGAAACATATGAAGTTGCCTTGTTCTTAATTAGACCATTGGAGCATCCAGCGTAGTATTGCGTGTGTAGGCCCCCAAGCCACCCCTCAAAATAATTCACACATCACACGTAATTTTAGTTTTAGGTTTTTGGGCACTATTTTGGCCACAACTTTATTAAAATACAAAATCTGTGAGTGGTTGTTTAGACATTGGTTATGACGAGTCCCTCACCGCTCACCCAACCAGCTCCCCAAGGCTTGCCGGCCCTGGTCCCATTTCAGGGATGGGATGAAATCGTGGCAAGCCCCAGGATTCCTTTAATGGAATTCCCTTCAGCACCATTGGAGGGGCAGGCACAGCCTATTCTAACCTTTCCACCACCAATTTTTATAACCAATGCCTAACCGCAGCCTTACAAGTTGTGATGAATTGCTAAGTAGTAGGCAAAAACCAAATGGCACCAGCCAATCAGCCAAATGGCAAAATTCCTACTAGGCCCCTGCACCAAGGCAGACGACCCCATGACAGGCAAAGCAAGGTCAACCGGAACATAGGGCGGGCGGGCGGGTGATGCACTGTGCTAAAGAGAAAGCAAAAACAGAGTGCCCCCAAATTTAAAGTCACCCAATTTGCAACATGCAATTTGCCCCAGCAACCCGGTCAGCCAATCGATGCACCAGGCAAATAGCCATTAACCTGCCTGGCAACACAGGGCTGGCCCGGCGGCCCACACCGCAACCCGTGCTCTCATTTAATGGAGAACGTGCTTTGTCGGCTCTGGCTGGCAGCAGCTCTCTGGAGTCTTGAGAAGCAGATGGCTTCTAGTTGGAAATGCCAGTGAGTGAACCTAAGGCCTTCTGCATGAAAAGCATGTGCTTCGTCCTCCCTACATAATTGCGGGTTTAATCTGAGATGCTCAGTCATGGAGCCACAGGTATAATTTAAGAGTAGCAAAGGGAGAATCTCACCTCTCGCCTTCATGTCTCAGGACCACACCATACATTTAAAGTGCATTCAATGCATATTTAAGGCACACAGCTTTTCCCCCAAAATCATGGGAACTGTAGTTTATTAAAGGTGCTGGGAATTGTGGAGGCTAAACTACACTCTCCAAGATTACTTGGAGGCCCCATTAGCTAAAGTGGTGCTTCAGGTTAAGAACAGACCTCCAGAACGAATTAAGTTCTTAACCCGAGGTACCACTCTGGGCGGCTCCCAACAGAACACTAAAAACAAAATAAAACTTCAACCATTAAAAACTTCCCTAAACAGGGCTGCCTTCAGATGTCTTCTAAAAGTCAGATCATTGTTTATTTCCTTGACATCTGATGGGAGGGCTTCCACAGGGAGGGCGCCACTACTGAGAAGACCCTTCATTTCCACATTGTTTGTAATGTAGGATTTCAGAGAGCTAACACTGTCACCACATTTTAATACCTTAGTCTGAACATACAGACTAGTCAAACCATGGCTTCATAAAGGGTCAAGACTCTGCCATTCCACAACTTCAGACAAAACAGTTGTTGTTTTTAAGCATATACTTTGTCCCTTAGGGTGAAACGAGACAATCGTGAAGAGGATTTTAATGATTAAGTTACATCCCATGAACTCCACTAGATGGCTACTGCATAGCTGTCAACTTTTCCCTTTTCTTGCGAGGAATCCTATTCAGAATAAGGGAATTTCCCTTTGAAAAAGGGAAACAGCTATGGGCTACTGTTCTCTCCCTGTCTCAAGCCCACAGCTGTGATACAGGCCAGTGGCGTAGCGTGGGGGGTGCAGGGGGGGCCGGCCACACCGGGCGCAACATCGGGGGGGGGCGCGCTCGCACTCGCAGCTCTCTGCCCCTACCTAACTCACTCTCTCTCTCTCACTGCAGTGCTGGCTGTGCGAATCCGATCCGAGCCGCCGGGTCGCAGCCCACTATGGAGGGGGGGGGGTGCCAGGCGTGCGGTGCGGTGCGGAGAGAGAGTGAGGGACTATCTGGGGGAGGGACAGTGCAGCGGGGGGGGGGGCGCAAATTACTTGCCTTGCCCCGGGTGCTGACAACCCACGCTACGCCACTGATACAGGCATAATAGCTGGCCTATTTTACCAAACGATGACAGACTTTACAGAACAAATGGAGTGAGAGGAGTTTATAGACCTCTCCCATCATCTCTCTCACTCCCACATGTACATCCTGCTTGACACTTTGAGGGCCCAGATTATTCGGATAAGCTTCAAGAAAAGGTGAGGGGGAAAATATGAAAGCCAATCTGACTGTTCAGTAACAAGGAAAACAGACCAAGAAACCTTTGGAGGCCAACGTGTTGGCTTATATGGGGAAGAAAGAAAACTATTTTCATAGCAGTGTGACTGAAAAGACATCTTGAGCATTTGAGAAATTAACCTGCTTTACAAAACCATACAGGTGCGGAAGCACACACCTGTTCAAGCACATTGCAGAGGCAGATTATGTTCAGTTTCTGTTAATTGATTCTCATGGAAACTTACAGATTCTGGCTTCACACAATTAACTCAAGGCAGTGTCAATTTACTCTTGGCAGAAAGCCAAGGTCTGCTTGACCTAGAAACTACTGACTCTGATTGGTTAACGACCAGCACTCAACTCTGTTATCTAGGAATGCTAGCACAGTTTGGTGTTAGGTGTGGTAGGAGTAGGAGTGCTGTGTATGGTTAAGAGAGAGAGAGAAAGAAAGGATTTATTTTGCTTTGTTTTGTATGCAGAAACTCTGCTGTTTTCTTTTCCCTTTTAATAAATCCTGTAAATAGTTATTCTGAGTCTAGCTGACAAGTCATTTCCACCTCAACTAGCTTCTTTGCTGTGCAGGAAAACTGTGCTACGTTTGGGCTAAAGCCATTAGAGCTATGCCTGACACTTCAAAGTTCCATGAGGTTATGGGCATTGTGCTGCCAGCCTGAGTTGTGGTGGTGTCAGCATCAACGGTGTTGGTTCCAGTAGTTCCAGAAGTTGTTGTTCCTGTTGGTGCAGCAGATCGACACTGGCTGGTTCCTGACTGTTGTGAGCTGGTGACTCAGTGGACACAAGGACAACAGACGCAGCGTGTGAATGCTGGTTGCTGTGGTTCCTGTTTTCTCTCTCGGTGGTCGTGAGTAGCTGGTTCCGGGTTCCAGGGACATCGCTCTCAAGATGGCCTCACAACCAGTTCAGATGGCTTTTGAGCGTCTGAATGACTCCAATTACTTGCTGTGGTCGGAGCGCATGCAGGCAGTGCTGCAGAGGGATCGTCTCTGGCAAGTGGTGAGTAAGTTTCCTGCGAAGCCTGATGATGAAGACCTCGATAAAGACCAAAGAGCAAGGGCCACAATTGTCTTGGGGCTGGAAGATTCCCAGTTGCCGTATGTGAGGGGAATCAAGACAGCTAGAGGTGTGTGGCAAGCACTTAAAGAACTCCATGTGCGTGAGACAGCGGTTTCCAAGCTGTTCATTCGCAAGGCATTGTACAAGGCAATGTTACAGCCTGGGGTTACAATGCAGGAACACCTACACAGTTTACAGTTAAAGTTTGCTGCGCTACAGGAAAGAGACTGTGCATTAGACCAGCAGGAGAAGGTGGCTATTATTTTGAGTTCTCTCCCGGAAAGCTGGGATAATTTAGTTTTGTCTCTAGAAGGTTTACAGGAGCGTGATTTATCAGTCAGTTATGTCACTGGGCGTTTGATTGAAGAATGGCAGAAGAGGCAAGAAAGGTCATTTGCTGCAGAGGCTTCTACAGGCGGGCGGTTTGGAAGGAGTTCTCATGCCGTGCCAGAGGTGACGCAAAAGCAGCGTACCGGTGAGGAGTCAGCGTTTGCTGTTAGGCGTTGTTTCCGATGTGGGTCTTCAGCGCATCTAAAACGACAATGTCCGGAGTTGGTCAAGTCTCAGTGGCCGGTGCAGGAGCAGAGACGAGATCAGCAGCAGCAGCAGCATAAAAAGAAATTCTTCAAACGAAAACAGTCGGCTCAGCTGGTGACCGCAGAGGTCAAGATTGCTGATGAGAAACAAGCTGTCTGGGTGGTCGATTCAGGAGCGTCTCGGCACATCGTAAATTCAGATGAATTGTTTGTTTCCAAGAACTCAGCACGGCGCAGCCAGGTGACTCTAGCAGACGGAAGTACTTCCGAAGTGATTTCGGGGGGTGCAGTTTTTGTTCCTTGTCTTCGTGAATGCCTGCAAAATGTACTTTGTGTACCTTCACTAAGGAGCAATCTGATGTCTGTAGATTGTTTGCTAAAAGCTGGGTTTAAAGTGTATTTTGAAGGAGACAGTTGCATTATTAAGAAGGCTGGTGAGATTTTAGGCACTGCTAAGTCAGAGGGAGGTTTGTTTTGGCTTAAAGCAGGATCTCAAGTTGCAGCAGTAGTCAGTAAATCTCAGCCTGCAGTGAATAACAAAGCTATACATGACAACTGTGTGCACTTATTGCATAGGAAAATGGGGCATGCTGGCTGGAAAAGTATACTAAAAATGTCTGAATTGGCTGATGGGGGTGATTTAAAGAGTTGTAACAAGTACCTTGATTGTAATGTTTGTAAAAAGGTTAAAACCCACAGAGTCTCTTACCCCAGAAGTGACAGAGTTAGTGAGTCACCGCTACAGCTGGTTCACATGGACGTAATTGGTCCATTTCCTGTAAGCAGGGGTGGATCACGTTTTTCATTAACAATTGTGGATGACGCCACGCGTTACTCTTGGGTTTTTCCCATGAAGAATAAGGGTGATGCGTTCACTAAGTTTAAAGGCTGGGTGGCATCTGTGGAAAGATTTCTGTCCACTAAACTCAAAAGGATTCAGACGGACAGAGGTGGCGAATTTATGTCAAATGCTTTTAGAGATTGGTTACAAAAGCGTGGCATTGGGCATAGAAAAACGAACGCTTTTTCCCCAGAGGAGAATGGCGTTGCAGAGCGAAAACATAGATCTTTACAAGATATGATGTTTGCCATGCTTGATGATGCTGATTTGCCCATGTCTTATTGGGGGGAGAGCATGCTCACCGCGTGTTATCTCCAAAATAGGCTCTTTCATCAAACAATAGGTACAACTCCGTACTTTAAATTGTTTCACAAAAAACCCAAAATTGACCATTTGCATGTGTTTGGATCAAAAGCCTGGGTATTAATTCCAAAACAAATGAGAAAGAAGGGAGATCCTAAGACCAAACAGTTAGTGTTTGTGGGTTACCAGGAGCTGGGAAAAGGTTTCCGCTTTGCTGAAGGGACAAATGGCATTGTGATCTCCAGGAATGCCAATTTTTGTGAACATAGTGGCTGGGAGAGACTACATGCCAATACTGAGGTTTGGTTTGAACCTTCTCAGGAGCTTCATGACTCTGAAGGTAAACATGGAGAATCAGAGTCTGAGGGGGAGGAAAGTTCAGATAAGAGCTCTCAAGAAAGTGGAATTAGGCAGAGACCAGTTGCTAAGCAACAAAAGAGAGGTCGTAGTTCTGAGGAGGAAAGTGGGTCAGAGGAAAAATTTTCTCCCAGAAGATCTAAAAGACAAAACAAAGGAGTGCCTCCGGTGCGTTTTTCTCCGGATACTGCAAATGTGTTTAGTGTAATTGCAGAGCCCAAGAGTTTTCAGGAGGTGTTAAAGTTACCAAAAGAGGAGGCAGAGCTCTGGAAACAGGCAATGGAGGAAGAGATGTCCTCTCTGAATGAGCACAAGGTCTTTACACCAGTAGCAGCGCCTGAGGGGGCAAAGATTGTAGGCTGCAGGTGGGTGTACAAACTTAAACCTCTGGTGACAGGAAAGTACAAATACAAAGCTCGTTTAGTGGCTCAAGGATACTCTCAGAGGCCTGGAAAAGATTATGACGAGATTTTTTCCCCTACTGCTAAGGCAGAAAGTGTAAGGCTGATTCTAACGCTTGGAGCAAAGAGAAAACTTCTGTTAAACCATTTTGATATCCAGACTGCATATTTACATGCACCAATATCAGAAGACCTGTATCTAGCCGAACCGCCTGGTTATGAGACAGGTTCCAATAGAGTGTTGAAATTAAACAAAGCTCTATATGGTCTCAAACAGTCTGCAAGATCTTGGAACAAATGTTTCCATGAGGCCTTAGTGTCATTTGGTTTCAAGCAGAGTACAGCTGACAATTGCGTTTATGTACGTGGTACAGGCAGTGATCAAGAGTTTTGTCTGATTTATGTAGATGATGTATTGTATGCTTGCAAAACTGATAAACAAACTAAAAGGTTTGCCAAGCAATTGTCCAGTAAGTTCAAAATGAAAGACTTAGGCCCGGTTAGGACATATCTAGGGTTGGAAGTGTGCTGGGCCCAAGATGGCAGCTGCCTAATTAGTCAGCAGAACAAAGTTAAACAACTACTGACTACATACAGGATGCAGGATTGCAAAGGGACAGTGGTGCCTATGGATCCAGGTTTCATAAAAACACTTCATACAGATGAGAGTCCTGAATTTGAACATCCTGATGTATATCATTCTGTAATTGGAAGTTTATTGTATCTAGCACAGTGGTCCAGACCTGATATTAGCTATGCAGTAGGCATATTAAGTAGATTGGTCTCAAAACCCACACTAAATGCCTGGAAAGGGGTAAAACAAGTTCTGAGATACCTCAAACAGACAATTGGCTATATGTTACAATTAAATTCTTCAGAGGATGAAATGTTGGTTTGCTATTGTGATAGTGACTGGGGAAATTTGCCAGATAGAAAATCTGTCACAGGACTAGTCATAATGGTCGGTGGAGCTTTAATCAGCTGGCGGTCACGCAAGCAAGACATTGTAAGTGTGTCATCAACGGAATCCGAGTATGCCGCATTGAGTGAATTGTGCAACGAGGTGGTTTATTTCAAGCATTTGTTAGCAGATTTAAATGTAAATTGTGGAGAACCAGTACGAGTTTACATTGATAATCAGGCTTGTATAACCTTAAGTAAAACAGAGGGTTTCAAATCACGTTCCAAACATATCTCTGTAAAATACCAAAATGTGCGTTGCTGTGTACAAGACAATATAATCACATGTACTTATGTATCAAGTGAAGAAAATGTAGCAGATGTATTAACTAAACCATTGGCAAAGATAAAGAACAAGCAAATGTGCAAGAGTTTAGGTTTGCTGGAAAAACAATCTCCTACATAGGTGTTATTTGATGTTAATTGTCCAGCAGAATCTGTGAGGGGGTGTTCAGTTTCTGTTAATTGATTCTCATGCAAACTTACAGATTCTGGCTTCACACAATTAACTCAAGGCAGTGTCAATTTACTCTTGGCAGAAAGCCAAGGTCTGCTTGACCTAGAAACTACTGACTCTGATTGGTTAACGACCAGCACTCAACTCTGTTATCTAGGAATGCTAGCACAGTTTGGTGTTAGGTGTGGTAGGAGTAGGAGTGCTGTGTATGGTTAAGAGAGAGAGAGAAAGAAAGGATTTATTTTGCTTTGTTTTGTATGCAGAAACTCTGCTGTTTTCTTTTCCCTTTTAATAAATCCTGTAAATAGTTATTCTGAGTCTAGCTGACAAGTCATTTCCACCTCAACTAGCTTCTTTGCTGTGCAGGAAAACTGTGCTACGTTTGGGCTAAAGCCATTAGAGCTATGCCTGACACTTCAAAGTTCCATGAGATTAAGGGGAGTGCAACAATGTTGCCCTGGTTGTCGAGCCTCGGGGGCACTGCAGGAGGCGCCACAACTATGATGCAGAATGCAAGGAAAGAGGCGGGAGCGGGCCAAATTTTGGCATCACACAGAGCACCGCTGAAACTTGGGACCCCAAGGTCTGCCTCTGTCATAATAATAATAATAATAATTTTATTATTTATACCCCACCCATCTGGCTGGGCTTCCCCAGCCACTCTGGGCGGCTTCCAACCAAGTATTAAAATACAGTTGTCTGTTAAACATTAAAAGCTTCCCTAAACAGGGCTGCCTTCAGATGTCTTCTAAAAGACTGGTAGTTGTTCTTCTCTTTGACATCTGGTGGGAGAGTGTTCCACAGGGCGGGTGCCACTACCGAGAAGGCCCTCTGCCTGGTTCCCTGTAACTTGGCTTCTTGCAGTGAGGGAACTGCCAAAAGGCCCTTAGCGCTGGACTTCAGTTTCCGGGCAGAACGATGGGGGTGGAGTCAGGAGTCGGCTTCACCTGCTGAGCAGCAGCCTGGAGAAGCAGAAGGCGAAGTGACTCCTTTCTGCTGATGATCAGCTTTCTTTCTCCTGACAAGAACCAGCTAGCTCCAGCTTTCTTATGCAGGGGCTCCAGCCTCAGTCAGTTACTGGAACAACATTTATCGTTCCTGGCCAGACCTTGCTGCTTCTTGCTTTCCATGACCTTGGACTCGGCTTTCTTGACCCCTGGACCGTCTGACTGGACTGAACCTTGCATTTGGACTCTGCCCCCAGGCAAGTACCCCCCTGAGACTTGGCTGGCCTTGCCCGTCACTCAACCCTGCCATGGCTGAGCAGCACGGGACTACAACAGTTGCTGCACATTCGTTCTATGGTATTTGCAGGGAAGGTGGGACATATTCCCAAAATAGTCCCAAGACAGTGGAAATGTTGAACTTTATCTATTTTAAAAGCAGTATTTAGGTAGCATTATACCCCTATAATGTTGTCTTCTATAAACATAAATTTACTCATTGTTCGATAGTTAAAAAGGAGAGTGGCACGGGTGCCGGTTAGTGGCACAGTTTTGGGAGAGGGTATCTTTTTTTTAACAAAATGTACCTAAATCACAAAATGTACCTAATCACAAAGCTTGTTACTCATACCCCAGCACTTTTGGGAACATGGAAAAGTGCACACACAATGCTGAAGGTTCCATTGTTTAAGCTTCCTGTATTTCTGTTACTTCTCCATTGTCCATATGATGCTTAGAACACGAGGAGAGAATTTGAATAAGGAAAATCTGGATCTGTCAGAGACTAGGCTGGGGACTGCTGCTCTGATGAGGAATGGTGGGGGCCTCCCTTTCCCTTTCCCTCTCCCCCTGCCCCAGACCAGGATCCTGAAGCTTCCCAGGAGTAGTGGAGCAGTATAGATTTGGAGCAGTGGTTTGCAGAGGGATATAGTTCGGAAGACAAAAGCTGGGTAGAGTTGAGTGGGGAACAGCTAGGAGAAGAAGAACAGAGAGAGAGAGAGAGAGAGAGAGAGAGAGAGAGAGAGAGAGAGAGAGTTAACAAACTCCTTTTCTCTGGAAAGTGTCCAGCTGCTCAGTCCAAGGTCAAGGAGATTAGATAAGGTGGCTGCACAGAAGGCGCAGTGGTTGCGAGATCAGGTTGCAAGACAAGGAAGTGATTTGGGTGGAAGTGGGTGGAAACCTTAATTGGGAGCACCTTTACTCTGAGGATGGACTCTTTGTTCTCCTGCAGTGATGATTAAAATCTCTTTAAATGGTAAGAGACTCTTTTTGCTATGTTCTGCTTATCCATGGCCAAAGGGAGGGAACAAACCGCTTCCCCAAAGCCTGACAGGACCATGCTTGCTGGGGGTGATGGGAGTTGTAGTTCAGCAACAACTGGATGGCCAAAGGTTCCTCACACCTAGTATAACCACATATAACTCATTGCATAGAGCCCTAATAATTTGTGATATTGTAAGATAATATCAGTGGCCAATCCGCTGCCTGTGAGAAACCAACAAGCAGAACCTCAGTGCAAAAACTCTCCCCGGTGGAATATGCAGCAGTAGTCTTTCTTCAATAACCACTATTGAGAAGAAAAAGGAAATAATGGATTAATGTTTATGGGGGCCTTCCTAAGTTCTCAGTTTATATCATTTCCCCTTCCTTGCATGCTTCTGTCATAGCATGTTATGGCTGACCACCTGAAATAAAGGAACTAGTCAGAACCTTAATAATAATAAAATAATAATAATAATAATAATAATAATAATAATAATAATAATAATAAATTTTATTTATGCCCCGCCCTCCCCAGCCAAGACCGGGCTCAGGGCGGCTAACAACCAATAATAAAAACAAGTTGAATAAACACAACTTAAAAACAAGATAACCTTGCAGCTGTCTTTCTTGGAACAAGTCAAAGAACTCACTCTGAAAGAGGTTTTGGGTCCAGGAACCCCCATAATAACCTTGATAACTTGTAGCTGCCTGGAAGGAGTGACGTATCTTTTAGCAGAGGGACCTGGAGCTTCAGTTGCAGGCACTGAATTGTTATTGAAATCTCTTGAGACACAGAATGGCATCCCATTTGCATTTCACAGCCTTAAGGAAACCAGACAGTTTAATCTGACATGGAAAGGTTAACGAGAGCATTAGGGCCACTCCTTCAGGAGTTCAAAGGAAGAGTTGACTTGGTGGTGGTGGAAGTAATGTGATAATGAAACAAGATTTAAAAATTACAAGTGCCACAAAGGGCAGCTGTCAGTGCAGACTGTTCAGACTGACAGCAGAGCTGCCTGTGGTTATTTTCTGAGCAGCCCAGGGAGACATCTATGATTTGACATAGAGCAGTGTACAACATGCATTCAGGAGAAATGTATTTACCTGGTGGAGCAGAAAGAACTCCTGAAGTGCCCGATGGTTCAAAGCTAGTCTCGCCTTCAGTTCAAAGCACTGTGTGTGTGTGTGTGTGTGTGTGTGTGTCTGTGACTGACAGGCCCCCAGGCTAACAAGATCTTCACCGCCCAGGTCCTGGGAAAGCAATGTGTCAGAAATGTGTCAGAGAGGGACATTTTTGCAGAGGAGCAGCAGAACATGAGAAACGTTGTGGGAACATAAAAGACATTTTTGTTGTTGTTTAGTCGTTCAGTCGTGTCCGACTCTTCGTGACCCCATGGACCAGAGCACGCCAGGCACTCCTGTCATCCACTGCCACCCGCAGTTTGGTCAGATTCATGTTTGTAGCTTCAAGAACACCATCCAACCATCTCATCCTCTGTCGTCCCCTTCTCCTTGTGCCCTCAATCTTTCCCAACATCAGGGTCTTTTCCAGTGAGTCTTCTCTTCTCATGAGGTGGCCAAAGTATTGGAGCCTCAGCTTCAGGATCTGTCCTTCCAGTGAGCACTCAGGGCTGATTTCCTTAAGAATGGATGCATTTGATCTTCTTGCAGTCCATGGGACTCTCAAGAGTTTCCTCCAGCACCATAATTCAAAAGCGTCAATTCTTCGGCGATCAGCCTTCTTTATGGTCCAGCTCTCACTTCCATACATCACTACTGGGAAAACCATAGCTTTTACTATACGGACCTTTGTTGGCAAGGTGATGTCTCTGCTTTTTAAGATGCTGTCTAGGTTTGTCATTGCTTTCCTCCCAAGAAGCAGGCGTCTCTTAATTTCGTGGCTGCTGTCACCATCTGCAGTGATCATGGAGCCCAAGAAAGTAAAATCTCTCACTGCCTCCATTTCCTCCCCTTCTATTTGCCAGGAGGTGATGGGACCAGTGGCCATGATCTTCGTTTTTTTGATGTTGAGCTTCAGGACATATTTTGCGCTCTCCTCTTTCACCCTCAATAAAAGGTTTTTTAATTCCTCCTCACTTTCTGCCATCAAGGTTGTGTCATCTGCGTATCTGAGGTTGTTGATATTTCTTCCAGCAATCTTAATTCCGGCTAGGGATTCATCCAGCCCAGCCTTTCGCATGATGAATTCTGCATATAAGTTAAGTAAGCAGGGAGACAAAATACAGCCTTGTCGTACTCCTTTCCCAATTTTGAACCAATCAGTTGTTCCATATCCAGTTCTAACTGTAGCTTCTTGTCCCACATAGAGATTTCTCAGGAGACAGATGAGGTGATCAGGCACTCCCATTTCTTTAAGAACTTGCCATAGTTTGCTGTGGTTGACACAGTCAAAGGCTTTTGCATAGTCAATGAAGCAGAAGTAGATGTCTTTCTGGAACTCTCTAGCTTTCTCCATAATCCAGCGCATGTTTGCAATTTGGTCTCTGGTTCCTCTGCCTCTTCTAAATCCAGCTTGCACTTCTGGGAGTTCTTGGTCCACATACTGCTTGAGCCTTCCTTGAAGAATTTTAAGCATAACCTTGCTAGCGTGTGAAATGAGTGCAATTGTGCGGTAGTTGGATCATTCTTTAGCACTGCCCTTCTTTGGGATTGGGATGTAGACTGACCTTCTCCAATCCTCTGGCCACTGCTGAGTTTTCCAAACTTGCTGGCATATTGAGTGTAGCACCTTAACAGCATCATCTTTTAAAATTTTAAATAGTTCAGCTGGAATACCATCACTTCCACTGGCCTTGTTATTTGTAATGCTTTCTAAGGCCCATTTGACTTCACTCTCCAGGATGTCTGGCTCAAGGTCAGCAACCACACTACCTGGGGTGTACGAGACATCCATATCTTTCTGGTATAATTCCTCTGTGTATTCTTGCCACCTCTTCTTGATGTCTTCTGCTTCTGTTAGGTCCTTGCCACTTTTGTCCTTTATTATGGTAATCTTTGAACGAAATGTTCCTTTCATCTCTCCAATTTTCTTGAACAGATCTCTGGTTCTTCCCATTCTGTTGTTTTCCTCTATTTCTTTGCATTGCTCATTTAAGAAGGCCTTCTTGTCTCTCCTTGCTATTTTTTTGGAATTTTGCATTCAATTTCCTGTATCTTTCTCTATCTCCCTCGCATTTTGCTTGCCTTCTCTCCTCCGCTATTTGTAAGGCCTCATTGGACAGCCACTTTGCTTTCTTGCATTTCCTTTTCATTGGGATGGTTTTCGTTGCTGCCTCCTGTATAATGTTTCGAGCCTCCATCCATAGTTCTTTAGGCACTCTGTCCAGCAAATCTAAATCCTTAAACCTGTTCCTCACTTCCACTGTGTATTCATAAGGGATTTGGTTTAGATTGTATCTTACCGGCCCAGTGGTTTTTCCTACTTTCTTCAGTTTAAGCTTGAATTTTGCTATAAGAAGCTGATGATCTGAGCCACAGTCAGCTCCAGGTCTTGTTTTTGCTGACTGTATAGAGCTTCTCCATCTTTGGCTGCAGAGAATATAATCAATCCGATTTCGATGCTGCCCATCTGGTGATGTCCATGTGTAGAGTCGTCTCTTGTGTTGTTGGAAAAGAGTGTTTGTGATGACCAGCTTCTTCTCTTGACAGAACTCTATTAGCCTTTGCCCTGCTTCGTTTTGAATTCCAATACCAAGTTTGCCAGTTGTTCCTTTTATCTCTTGATTCCCTACTTTAGCATTCCATTCCCCTATAATGAGAAGAACATCCTTCTTTGGTGTCACTTCTATAAGGTGTTGTAAGTCTTCATAGAACTGGTCAATTTCAGTTTCTTCAGCACCAGTAGTTGGTGCATAAACTTGGATTATTGTTATGTTAAAAGGTCTGCCTTGGATTCGTATCGAGATCATTCTATCATTTTTGAGATTGCATCCCAGTACAGCTTTCACCACCCTTTTGTTGACTATGAGGGCCACTCCATTTCTTTTGCGGGTTTCTTGCCCACAGTAGTAGATATGATGGTCATCTGAACTGAATTCGCCCATTCCCGTCCATTTTAGTTCACTGATGCCCAGAATGTCAATATTTATTCTTGCCATCTCAAAGTTTGGTCAAAACTCTCCACTATGACCTGTTCATCTTGGGTGCCCTGCTCGGCATAGTTCATAGCTTCTCTGAGTTCTTCAAGCCCCTTCTCCACGGCAAGGCAGTGATCCATGAGGGGGATAAAAGACATTAGCTTGGTTTATTGTGACATCCTGAGCTTGGTTATCAGTGATGGGCTATTTCATGAGATGAAAGTTATATGGCCCTTTTTGTTATTGTTTAATCGTTTAGTCGTGTCCGACTCTTTGTGACCCCATAGACCAGAGCACGCCAGGCACTCCTGTCTTCCACTGCCTCCCGCAGTTTGGTCAAACTCATGCTGGTAGCTTCCAGAACACTATCCAACCATCTCGTCCTCTGTCGTCCCCTTCTCCTTGTGCCCTCCATCTTTCCCGACATCGGGGTCTTTTCCAGGGAGTCTTCTCTTCTCTTCTCATGAGGTGGCCAAAATACTGGAGCCTCAGCTTCAGGATCTGTCCTTCCAGTGAGCACTCAGGGCTGATTTCCTTCAGAATGGATAGGTCTGATCTTCTTGCAGTCCATGGGACTCTCAAGAGTCTTCTCCAACACCATAATTCAAAAGCATCAATTCTTCGGCGATCAGCCTTCTTTATGGTTCAGCTCTCACTTCCATACATCACTACTGGGAAAACCATAGCTTTAACTATATGGACCTATGCAGGGATTCAAATTCCAAGTACCAGGTGGTACCTGGAGTTAGCAAGCACGCTGAGAGGGTTAGCAGCCCAATAGCCTCTCTCTCAGGTTTTCAGGACTAAGAGAATCATGGTGGTTGGTGCCCATTGAAACTGAAAGCAAAGCAAGCAAGGAGGCCAACAGTAGGTGGCACAAGAGCCAATGACAGGCAGCAGGTGTACCAACTCCAACCTTTGTTGGAAGGGGGCCAGGCCCTCTCAATGTTGTGGTGAAGCATGTGGTGCAGTTTCAGTGGCTGGCTCATCCAGAGCTCTTGGCCTCCTCCAGACAACACGACATTGCACACATGATGCTTATGATGACACATGTGTGTCATGTCACACTGGGGCCCATCAATCTTGGGGGCAACCTGGCACCACTGACAGGGTAGGGTAGGCTGAGAGGTGGCAGCTCCTGTCCTCATAAGTCTCGTGGCTGATTGGGGGATTTGAACCCAAGTTTTTCCAGCACTCTGACCTCTGCAGAACTGCTAAGTGCAGCCTTACCTGCATGGTTTCATTATGATTCAAAAGTTACTTTTTATATATATATATATATATATATATATATATATATATAATATTTTATTAAGATTTTTCAAAACATTGCACAGAGAAAAAGAAAAAAGAAGAAAGGTACAAGAATAAAAAAGAAAAAACAATTAAAAACAATTCAATCTTTCATAACTTATCTTACATTTGCTTGTTTCCCGGACCTCCCCACATCTCCCCTCTTTGTATTCCAGTTCAATTTATTTATTCAGCAAATCCTTTCCCTCTTTTCCTTTATCCTTATCTTTGATCTTAATATATTATAACTTTAGATTTTCACCTGTTAACAATCCGTTTTTACATATTCCTACATAACCTTATTACTAAAAACCACTTAACCTCAATCCAACATCATTCTAACATTCATTAATATTTCTGTAAATAGTCTTTAAATTTCTCCCAATCTTCTTCCACCAACTCTTCTCCCTGGTCTCGGATTCTGCCAGTCATTTCCGCCAACTCCATATAGTCCATCACCTTCATCTGCCATTCTTCCAGAGTGGGTAATTCTTGTGTCTTCCAATACTTCGCAATAAGTATTCTTGCTGCTGTTGTGGCATACATAAAGAAAGTTCTATCCTTCTTTAACACCAAATGGCCAACCATGCCCGGGAGAAAGGCCTCTGGTTTCTTCGGAAAGGTATATTTAAATACCTTTTTCATTTCATTATATATCATCTCCCAAAAGTTACTCAGGTAGGCTCTTCAGAAGTCCCAGCAGCCATCAGAAACTTCCAAATCCTAGGAAGTTCATGAGGGAATTGTGGCAGGGCAGGTTGGGGTGAGAGAGACTTCCATGAGTATGCGGGTGTAAAATTCTGAGTCCATCAACTGCAAATACTAGGCTAAACCACTAGGCGAAGCATTAGTCACAAATACCATGCACAATGGCAGAATGTAAGGGAGTTGAATTGTGTTCTCTTTTCAGTATTAAATGCAAAACTGCTGAGGAGCTGTGAGGGTACCAGCAGGTGTTGATCCCTGCTTATAGTGCCTAGTGAATCTGACCACCCAAACACACACACACACACACACACACACACACCTGTGTTTGTATAGCAAAAGGGCATAGTGTTAATAACTCAATTGTCTCTAAAAGGAAATTGAGGGTGGGAGCTCTGCTCTCATCATCAGTCACTCCCAAACCTGTAGGTACATCTCCTTATGCATAGTTTTGCCTTGTGTCATTACATATTCCTTTCTGATGAATAAGACCTGCTCCATGCCAGCCTGCCCGCCCTCCATGAAGTGCTGAATGAAGAGTCTGCTTTCTTTCTTCAAAAACAAATTCTTCACTATAGTTTCTTCATTATCACATTTATAGCTTGCAGAAATATATATATATATATATATATATATATATATATATATTTCAATATATATTCAGAATATATATATATATATTCAATATTTCATGCTTATGATAAGAATGTCTGACCTGCACATAATATTAAAAAGTCCATTTTTAAGAGTTCCTGGGTTGTGGTTTTTTAATCCTATAATATTTTTTAGAATCAGTTTCTGTAGTTTCTCAAATTTTACTCCCTTATTATTGAGCCAAGTGATACTTTTGAGTAATAAGGCCAGACAATTTTGGTGTGAACAGGAGATTTTTGCAATAGTGCATTGACAAATGGCCCCTGTGGCAAAAGTGTACACTGTCAGATGTTCCAATCCAGTGCCAGTCAGTCAGTCTCTGCCAGGGTATTCCACTACATCCCAGAGCTTGGAAAGTACATTTTAAAGGGAAACTAGTTTATGCTCAGCATGTCCTCAAAGGAACATATTTTGCATTGCATCTATCCCTTTACAAAATGAATGAGCTTAGTTCACAGCAGGGCCAGCCCTGCAATGAGGCAGAATGAGGCAGCTGCCTCAAGCGGCAGAGCTATGAGTACCATGTGGACTTCTCTGTGCCCCTTACGTTAGCCTGCTGCCCTCAAGTGCAGTGGAAGACATTGTCTTTTCACCAGAAGTGGAGTAAGATTCAGCTACCAATCCAGTTGGCTTCTGTGTGTTTCTTGGGCGAGAGCACCATCTTGTCCTTCGCCTCAGGTAGCAAAATGTCTTGAGCCAACCCTACTTCACAATTCAAGTTCATCCGAACGATCCTCAACAATACCCCTAATCGAATTCAGAATGTTACAAGCTGCTGTGCTGAAGTATGAAATACACTTAAGAAAGTATTGAAGCACACACAGAGTGGAATGTAGATTCTTTTCTTCAACAATTACAAAGGAGATTGTTGGGGGCTTGCAGAGGTGTGTTTCCACCTGGGGGGGGCTTTTAAGTATCTGGGGGGCTGTATGTTCTCTTTCCTTCCAGGTAGCTTCAAAAGCTCATGCCTTGCCAGAGGCATGAGCCAAAGGGCAAAAGCCCCAGGAGTCTTGTTCTGGGGTTCATGTCTCTTCACACACACAGAGAAAGAGGCCATTGCACTCCTGCAAAGGGACCATGAAAAGGAATTATCGTATCCACATGGAGAAAAGATGTCACAGACAATATGGATCTTCTATTAAACCTGTACCCCACCCCTCCGAATGCAACATAGAAATGATCGTCGTTTTTTTCCTCTTTGAGGTGCAGAAGAACTCTCAAGACAAACAACTTGGGGGTGATCTTTTTGCCTATGAGTCTTCTGGTGCTGTGCTAAGTGAGGAAGCCCCTTAGCAGAGAGATCATGCCCGCTGATACAGGGCTGGTGCACCCATCTTAGTTATTTTGAGTCACTATGAGTTTGTCTTGAATTGCATTAACCAGTTGTTGAATTTCCTCCTATGCAATTGTGCTTTTGGTATGATTACAGTTATCGTGATGGTTGCTCATTTTGCTAACGTCTGCTAATTTTTAACATAATCAGAGCTTTTTTTTCAGCCAGAACTCACCAGAACTCTGTTCCAGCATCTCTTTTTCTAGAAAAATGGCACTGAACGTAATTGCTCTTATTCTGAGCTTCTTTGAGCTCAGCACTGTTGTCAGAAAAATGGGGGGAATCCCCAACACACATACATTTAAGAGAATGGACTTGACGATGAACTAGAAATTGTTCAAAGTCCCTACTGCATAACAAACTTACCTTTTCGCTCTATAAGACGCACCAGACCACAAGACGCACCTAGTTTTTGGAGAAGGAAAACAAGAAAAATAATATTCTGAATCTCAGAAGCCAGAACAGCAAGAGGGATCGCTGCGCAGTGAAAGCAGCAATCCTTCTTGCTGTTCCGGCTTCTGGCATAGCTGTGCAGCCTGCATTCGCTCCATAAGATGCACACACATTTCCCCTTACTTTTTAGGAGGGAAAAGGTGAGTCTTATAGAGCAAAAAATACGGTGATTCATGTTCAGTTCACCCAGCACCCAGCAATTTTGGGACTTGCTTTCAGGTGTGGTTCAGACATTTGAACTAATGCAGTAAACTTGATTAAACTAAAAAAGTTCATTTCACACACTGGGTACAGGGGAAAAAGGGGTTCCTGATGAGCTCACAATTAAGAGACAGCAGCAGAGGGAAGGGTAAGAAGGGAAGGGTAGATGGATATGAGCAGAATCACAGGTACCTAGGCTTTGTTTCAGCTGGGGATGGGGAAGGCTAAAGGGTTAGGCCAAAGTCTTCAGGCAACAGCAGACAAAAGAACATAAGAAATCACCCTCAACATTATGCCATCCCATTCTTGCAACCTGCAGACACTCAGATATTTGAACAATGGGGATTGCAGTGTGGTATGTGTCTGAGAGACGGCTTGTGTAAACAGATTTTTGCATGAATCACCTCTTCCCTGAATAGGGTGGGAAGATGTAGAGCGGTAGATGCAAGCTAAAAGAAGACCCACCCTCTAAATATATCCTGAATTGTCTGTTCTTTAGGTATTTCAGTTTCCAGATTGCCTAGAATCCAGATGTAAAAGAAGAAGCCTTTTAAGGACTAAGGATAAAAGAAAGTCAAGCAACCGAGGTTATATGTACGGTTTGTATTTTCTGCGCCTAGAGACAAAGAGTCTAAGGACTAGAACTAAGCTTACTTGGCTGTAAATTTGAATGGATTGAGAATATGCCGATTAAGAAAAAAGAATGCTCCCTCCTGTTAATCAGGGAACACTTATAAAAAGTACGCAAAAACATTAGGTAAGAGGTATCATCTCAAGGCCAAACTCAGTGCAACTTTAATTGCTCTTGCGAGGGCTGAGGTAGAAGTAGAAGTCTGTGAGACTCATTCATGTAATGCCAAGCCATAGTTTCATGTTAGGCCTGGATCAGGACCATAAATTCACCTCAGTGCCCTCCAGACTCCATTTTGTGGGAAGAAGAGAAGAAGAATAGTTTGGATTTGATATCCCGCCTTTCACTCCCCTTCAGGAGTCTCAAAGCGGCTAACAATTTCCTTTCCCTTCCTCCCCACAACAAACGCTCTGTGAGGTGAGTGGGGCTGAGAGACTTCAGAGAAGTGTGACTGGCCCAAGGTCACCCAGCAGCTGCATGTGGAGGAGCGGAGACGCGAACCCGGTTCACCAGATTACGAGTCTATCGCTCTTAACCACTACACCACACTGGCTCTGGGAGTGATTAGATCACAAACCAGAAAATTTAGGTTTACACAATTAAGAGTGGATTAAAGTGCTCTGGCACAACAACAATTCCAATTTTTAAAAAAGATAACCAGACTTTTTGCACTAAAGAAATGCGCCCAAAGAAGCCCAGGTAGACACATTCACAATTTTCAGTAGTATAATGTACTTTGGTATGCTATTTTCACTAATATATGCATTTTAAAGATGCTTTTCTTTGATATATGCATCATGTCACACATTGTTCCTTAGTCTGACCAGGATAGAGAGTAAGAGAAAATAAGTGGCTTCTGCTTTCAGAATGTGCCGTGCATCACTGGAGCTGTAATAGGTAGTTCCAACCTTATTCAGTAGACCTTTACGGTATTCGGTTGTATGATATGCGCATGTGTATCTTGTCCTATCAGAGTTCAGTGGAAGAACACATGCTTTGCATGAAAAAAGATCTAAAGTTCAACCCCTGCAGGGCCATCTTAAGCATATCTAGCGCCATGGTGCAAATATCTCTCTGGCGCTGCCCCCTCTCCATTTCCCAAAGTTATCAACCTTTTTTTAAGGGGGGGGACTTCAGTCTGGCTCGTTTACATCATGTGGTCCAATGCGCACTCAGCGCTGTACATAAGAGGCGCCCGGATCGCAGCCCAGACGGCCTCTCGTGAAGCCTCCCTCTAAGTGCCTAGCGCCCTTACCTGCCCCCGTTTGGGGAAGTCCATGCGACAGGAGGGCCAGCAAGCAGATCAGGTGGCTCGCCTGCTGTCCCATCCTCACTCGGCACCAGGATTGCACAGGGCGCTTCCCTGCTCCGCTCTCAGACTCGGCAGGGAGGCACGCAGGCAGCGATGTGGCCAGAGAGGGGTGGGAGAGACACACCCGCCCTGCCCCACAACCGCCCCTGATTGCACCTGCCAGGCACCCAGGCAGCCCCGGCTGGAGGGGATGCAAAGCAGCTTCCCTGAGCCGGACACAGTGTGCTCCAATGGGCGGCTGAGAGTAGAGGAGTGGGCTGCCCCAGAGCGGGGAAGGGAGCATGCCCTGACTCTCCTTCCCAGACACTCAGCCTGTGGCGCCCTCCAAAATCTGGCGCCCTGGTGCCCCGTGCCACTAACATCTATGGGTAAGACACCCCTGAATCCCTGGCATCTCCAGGTGGGGCTGTGAATGAATCTTGTCTGAAGCCTGCCAGCTGTTATAGATCAAGAGTAGGCAATGTGATGCCCTTCAGATGTTGATGAACTGCAACTCCCTAACCATTAGCCATGCTGACTGGCGCTGGTGGGAGTTGGGGTCCAACAATATCTGTTGCTCACCACATTGTTGGAACCTGTACTGATGGACCAATAGGCTTCCATAAGGCGGTTTCCTAGCACCCTGATCCTACCTATCCACCAGATCTTCACTCTTAGTATCACACATATTTGGCTATATATGCAGACCCTACAAGTGTCCATTTTCTCCAGGGATGTCCCTGATTTAGAGAAGTTGTCCTGGTTTCTGATTTGATCCTGGTATGTCCCACTTTTCCTTAGGATGTCCCTATTCACATTGGAGAAATGTTGGAGGGTATGGAGTTATCTGACCCCCCAAGCTGTCTGAAGACAGGTATAGGGAAGGGTTTTTTTAATGTTTTATTGTGTTTTTATACGTGTTGGAAGCTGCCCATAGTGGCTGGGGCAACCCAGTAAGATGATTGGGTTATAAATAGTAAAATTACCATTATGGAATGTGATGTCCCTATTTTCATCTGATAAATGTTGGAGGGTATGTATATATAAGAACACAAGTTCAGTCTCCAGCATTTCCAGTTAAATGGTCTCAGAGACTGGAGGAAGACCTCTGCCTAAGATATAAGAGAGACATTAATCAGAGATCACAGCACTGGCCTAGTTGGATCAATGTTCTGAACTGGCATCATATGGTAGTGGACTTTGCACTGCACTGGACAGCAGTTCTCATCATTTCTGACCATCAGCCATGCTGGCTGAGATTGACAGGCGTTTTGGTACAACAACACAAGGAGGGCACAGTTCCCCTGTTAATGGTATAAGAAGACATATTCATGTTTTTGGCACTGCTGCAGTGGTGCTTATCCCACACAGTGGAGAGAATAGTGGGAAACCAGAAATGGCCCTTTGGGGCTCTACTGGACCATTTCCACTTTTTTGTGTATGGCCCAGTTCTGAGACGACATGAGTCCGGTGAAATGTGTCTCTCAACTGTGCTTGTGAGGGAGCAGACAATGCTATAGCTTTGTCGAAACTACCTAGGTGTGGAATTGATTGGGGCGAGGATGAGAAACCACTGGGTGCTCCATATAAGCCACTCTGAGCTTTTTAAGTATCAGTGGTGGCGGTGTTGTTTTCCCATACCATAAAAAACTAGAGTCCTTTCTTGCACATGCATGCCTTTGTGGTTAAGGTGAACTGAGCTTTCCCTAGCCGTGGAGGATCTGGGGTCCCCACCCTTCTGCTAGGGCCTCCCTACCACACACTTTGCTTCTTTCAAATAAGAATTGCATAATTGAACATTCTCACTGTGGTCATTTCTTTTCCTTTTGTCTATTGTTCTTCCATTCTGGAGAGTTCTAAGGAACTGCAAGCTGGAACTTGTGATCAAACCTGCTTTAAAAAAACAGACACCAAAACAAAACTGGGGAGGAATTATCTTCCTGGTGAGTCTTGAGATTGAAATGTGGGTAACTGCAAACCAGGGCTGTACATGGCTAGCGCGTTTCGTGGCAAAATGGGTCATTTCATATCGCTTGTCCCTTCTGCTCCCTGATTGCTGATACTACCACTGCTCTGTACCAGGATTCATTGCTGAAACACACTGTCAATGACTCCAACTCTGACACATGATTTGGTGTGCCAATCATGCATTGCTGGATTCCACCTTCCCCATCTCGCAAAAAAAACCCCACCCCATTATCATTAATAACTATCAAGTTATAGTATTTGCTTTACCTATTTAATTAATTTATATACTGTAATGGTTCTAGGGGTTGCTCGTGCGTAAGCTGCCTTTACTTCTGGCTAGGATGCATGGTTGAACCCTTTCTGTCAGGACAGCCTCAAGTTCCATGGCTGCCTCAGTCGCTGGCAGAATCCGTCAGTGGGCGTTTCTTAAACCGCTTCCAACATAGAAGCTGTTTGATGCCCAGTCTCCTCCCCCGTTGCTTGCGTGAAAGTTTCCTGCGCAAGGTGGGTGTGGGCAATGGAGCACTCGTACCCTCTCCGCTCGTCTCCTGCGAAGAGTCCTGGAGCCACCTCTCTGATTCCTCCATCTCCTCCCCTTTCCCACTGGTGTTACGCTGATTGCCTTCCCCAGCGGATGGGCTATCCCTCCTTCTACTAGGACCCTCTCCACCATCGTCTGGGAGCCTCCTCTCCACCTCCCGCTCCGATGGCAGTTCCCTGACATATACCACTTTATCATTTAACAGTCTAAGCTGCCTACAAATCCCAGCAAAAAAAGAAATCAGTCCTGGCCCTGATCAAGCCAACACCTAGTTAGTTTCACATTTATTATGGCATAAGCTTCAGGGAAGACCCTTGCGAAGCAGATCTCTGCAGTGCAGCTTCTCCTTCCTGTCTGACCATCCTGCCCTTCTTCCCCAACCAACCTTTGTTCCAGCTTCCTGCCCAACTAACTTCCCACCCCCCAACAGCCCCAGATTGCTATGGGTAGCCAGAACCAACCCAAGACCACCTGCAACGGAATCCCCCCGACTCAGGCCAAGCCTGATCTCCACCACAAGTCAGCCAGATGCAGTTCGGGATTTAGCTAACTGGCATATTGCCAGAACGTTACCACAACAACATTTTGCTTGTGGGATGATCTTGGGGAAAGTTACCTGAGGGGCCACATATATTGTGGGGCCTGGACCCCAAAGGTGCAATTTAAAATGTTTAAATCTAAGAAGTACCATATTTTTTGCTCTATAAGACTCACTTTTTCCCTCCTAAAAAGTAAGGGGAAATGTGTCTGTGTTTTATGGAGCGAATGCAGGCTGCACAGCTATCTCAGAAGCCAGAACAGCAAGAGGGATTGCTGCTTTCACTGCACAGTGGTCCCTCTTGCTGTTCTGGCTTCTGAGATGCAGAATATATATTTTTTCTTGTTTTCCTCCTCCAAAAACTAGGTACGTCTTATGGTCTGGTGCATCTTATAGAGCGAAAAATACGGTAAATTCCTCAGCTTCGTATATGTGGAGAACAGAGCAAGGAACAGCTGTTCATAAGGCTTTAGCGAAGCTTTCCCTCATCTACCATTTAAGAGACTACTCATCCCCCAGAACACCAGCATCGTGAGTTTCCAGGAGAGCAACTGGAAATAATATCAGTCTTGTGGATGCAGCTCTCCTCACCAGTTCTCTTTTAGTAATGGATGCTTTTGAATTCTGGTGCTGGAGGAGACTCTTGAGAGCCCCATTGACTGCAAGAAGATCAAACCTATCCATTCTTAAGGAAACCAGCCCTGAGTGCTCACTGGAAGGACAGACCCTGAAGCTGAGATTCCAGTACTTTGGCCACCACATGAGAAGAGAAAAGACCCTGGAAAAGACCCTGATGTTGGGAAAGATGGAGGGCACAAGGAGAAGGGGACGACAGAGGACAAGATGGTGGGACAGTGTTCTTGAAGCTACCAGCATGAGTTTGACCAAACTGCGGGAGGCAGTAGAAGACAGGAGTGCCTGGCGTGCTCTGGTCCAGGGGGTCACGAAGAGTCAGTCACGACTAAACAACTAAACAACAACTTACAATGGTCAGTTTATCTAACCCTGCCAGCCTGCAGAAATTCATACATTCAAGCTCTGCAGAATTGCCGGTGCTTGAGAAAGTTACCAGCTCTTGGCCACACTTTCTGACGCTTAGGTGTGCCCATCCCTGCCTTCAATTTAGGGAGGACAGTGAAGAATAGGCTGTCACCTTCACATAATTGAGTAAGTGGTTTTGCCATGAGATATAGCACCGGCCTGCTTTCTTCTCCAGCTCAAGTACAAATTGAACTCATTAACACTGCCAGTCTCCAGCAGAGGCCAGGGAAGGTGATCATTATCTTCAGATGACAAGCAAGCCTTGCTGAGACTCTTGTACTTCCATTCATCCTTTTGTGTATGGGTGTGTGTGGCATGGCAGGGTGATGTCACCACCCAGGAAAGCCGCAGGGCATGCCCAGCCCCATTAATCAGAAAGGTGATCCATCTTAAATCATGCAACCAATCCCACTTCCTCCAGAATATAAATAAAAAGAAGAGCCCTTAAGTCCCAGGGAAAGCAAGCACACCCGCCTCCGTCTCATCGACCATCTGTGCTCTCTCTCGCTCTCTCCACGCCAGTCAAAATGTCTCACCAAACTTCAGTAAAGATCCAGAGGAGAGGCTTCAGCAACTCCTCTGCCATCCTGCCTGGCTGCGGCCGCACCAGCTTCACTTCGCGCACTGTGACCAGAGGTGGAAGCTGTGGTGTTGGTGGTGCTGCTTTTGGTAGGGTCAGTGGTGGTGGCGGCGGCGGCTTTGGCAGCCGAAGCCTCTGCAATCTTGGTGGATTTAATAGGGTCGCAGTGGCTGGTGGTGCTTCCAGCATCGGTTACGGTTGTGGTTACGGTGGTGGCCTTGGCAGTGGATTTGGGCTTGGTGGTGGAGCAGGTGGCAGCTATGGGCTGGTTGGAGCTGGCTTTGGCGGTGGGAGAGGCGGTCCCGGCTTCCCTGTTTGCCCACCTGGCGGGATCCAAGAAGTGACCATCAATCAGCAGCTGCTGGCACCTCTCAACTTGGAGATTGACCCCAACATACAGAGAGTCCGCAAAGAGGAGGGGGAGCAGATCAAGACGCTCAACAACAAATTTGCATCCTTCATTGATAAGGTGAGAAGTCAGATTTCATGAATGCCTTATCCTGCGACCCTTGAGTTGTTTCAAACCATTCAGTCGCTTCATTTCTGCTACTCTCCTTCATTCTAGCTCAGGCCACTATCACCATTTAACACAGGCACTACCAGCCATGTGCTCAGTGGCACAGAGTTGTCAACTTTTCATTGGCCGTGCTTTGGATTCTGAGAGCAGCAGTTTCTGCAAAAAAATTGCAGCTGATCCTTTTTTGTTTGCTTGTTTTGCCATGGACCTAAAGTGATCAGGAAACCTTTTAGAGCTGCTGTTGTATTGTGCCTGAAATTAAAGTGGCTTCAAGGCAAATTTGCAGATTCTTTCTCAGGAGGAGCATCTGAGCACTCAGTAATTTCAATAAGATTGGTGAAATTCCACATGACCCCTTTACTTGGATAACAGTTTCATGTTGCTGTTAGGCACTTGCCCAGGGCTGGTAAAATAAGTTGGCAAGCAGAGTCCAGAAACATGGAGGGGTGAAGCAATTCTACCCCAGAGGGTTTGCATTTGATGCAGAAAGCAGGGCTGGAGGGAGAGGTGACTCATGGTGAATAGCAGTGATGGATAGGAGAGAGTCAAATAGCAGCACTGAAGATGCATGCAAGATGAACCTTGAGTGGTTCACAGGGCTCATTCATTCATTCATTTGCTCACATTCATAATTTGCCTCATCCCAAAGTTTGAGTGCAGGTAATAATATATTAAGAGTGATTGTATAAACAACCTGATCCTGTGCTAGCCTGCTTTGAAATAAATCTCAGTGTTCAGTGGGACTCACGGGTAAATGTGCTCAGCAATGCAGCCTTAAAAGCCTCCTCAAATCAAATCAATTAAAACACAATGCAAAAATAATGTTATTTGCTTTACATCCTTGCTATTTCACCCCACTTTTCCTCCAAGTAGCTCAAGGTGAAATGCATAGCCCAGCAATCCTATTTTATCTTCACAACAGCCCTTTGAGGTAGGTCAGACTGAGAGAGAGAGCGAGTGATTGGCTCCATGGTCACCCAGTGAGCTTCATGGCTGAGAAAGGATTTGAATTTCTAATCTTAGTACATATCCTAATGGCAACAACCAAGCTCCCTTAAAAGATGCTCAATCCTGAGCAGAGATGAAGTTCGATGAGGGATGGGAAAGGGGTTCCATATAACTCAAATAACTCAAAACTTAAAAGGCTTTCTTAATGTGTATTACATAAATTGATGCAAAATCTGAGTTATCTCTCTCTCTCTCTCTCTCTGTGTGTGTGTGTGTGTGTTTATAGATGGATGGATGGATGGATGGATGGATGGATAGATAGATAGGTGATAGATAGATGATAGATAGGTAGATGATAGATGATAGATAGATAGATAGATAGATAGATAGATAGATAGATAGAGAGATGATAGATAGATATAGATAGATATAGATAGATGATAGATAGATAGATAGATAGATAGATAGATAGATAGATAGATAGTTATTTCAACCCAGCCTATATGTGTACTTAGGGTTAGACTCCACTCAGTGTGGAATTTCCCTATGTGCCTTGTTAACACTTAACTCTGCATATTGCTATAAGAGCCCTTAATACAACTAGTGGCCATATTAACTGTGGCCTAAGATCAGCTTTAGAAGCCTTGTCATTTTAGAGACTGGCAGGCACCAAAGACAGGGTCACTTCAACCCTGGCTTATGGAATTTATTTCTAAGGGATGTGCGATTGGCCTTCTCTGTACCAGTCTTCAAAAAGGCCTTGAGGATAAACTATGATAGCTTCATTCATGCCACTGCTGGGTTCTAGAGCATTGGTTTTAGTTTATAGGACTTTGTGGTTATTTTTGTGCTAGGCTAAACATCCTTTAAGAGTCACCTGATTCGTACTTAACTGGCTTTTTGTTGTTTCGATTTTGGAATTGGTTGTTTTATCTGCCATACGTTTGTAAGCTTCCTAGAAATTGCATTGTCCTGTAGGGCAACTTAAGAAACCAACAATTGAACAACATAAATAAAATGGAACATAAGTCTTGTTACCTGAATGATTTGCAGGAAACTAGCTTGTCACTCCTGCTGTTGTGCATGATCTCGGATGTCCTTCCAATCAACTGCAGTAAATACCTCCAGTATTTAGGCTTAGAATAATGCTTTTCAAGTGGGACCCAAACTGTTGAAATTAATGGCCCAAATTAATGTCACCTTCCCAGCCCTTCTTTCTTCCTCTGCAGCAGAAACACACAAATACCAACACTGAAGAAACATATGTTCCCCCTGTCAGCATCGCCCTTGAGCCAGTGCCACTAACTGGACTCATCCACTTCAGCCCCGACTGGGCTAGGCGAGCTGGGTAGCACTTCCAGAGACCACCTTCTGCACAGGAACAGGTCTAAGTGCTGTGGACTCACAGCTTAGAGTTGTGAGCACCGGATTCACTTCCACAAAGCGTGTTCTCAATAAAGGAGAGCACGTGTTGCGGATGGGGCCAGACAAAGCACCCAGGGTTAACAGGCAGGCTAGTTTCAAAGGGATGGAACTGGATTGGTGGTTGGTGTTACTGGGGTAAATTTGATGTTGCCAATTTAGGGGTGGGATCAGAGCTCATTTAAACAAGGTGCACAGCATTTTCCTTTCTCTTTCGCTGTGGGCACCGGATCACCCGCCCGCCCTCCCTTGATTGGGCTTGCGCTTTGACCTTGCTATTGCCTGTCTAGGGGTCGCCTGCATTGGTGCAGGGGCCTGGTAGGAATTTACCTTTTGGCTGATTAGTGCGTGCCAATTGGGTTTTGCCTACTGCGTAGCAAATCGTCACAACTTGTAAGGTTGGCGGTTAGGCATTGGTTAAAATTGGTTGGTGGAAGGGTGTGGATTGGCTGTGCCTACCCCTCCAATGCTGCTGCTGCACGGGAATTCCGTTAAAGGAATTCAGGGGCTTACCATCCCCCTCGTCCAAACCCTTGGTGCAGGGTGCGGGCCGCGTAAGCTCCTGGGAGCAGGCAGGGATGGTACTGAGGGTCTGAACGGCGCAGCTCCAGTAATCCCTGGGTCCTGTTCCTCCACACTGGCTCCCGCCGGAGTCCGGGAGTCAGTGCTGTCCCCCAAGGCGGGGGGGACAGCTAGTCATAACCAATGCCTAAGCAACCACTCACAATTTGTATGATAATAAAGTTGTGGCCAAAATTATGCCAAAAAACCTTAAACAAAAATGATGTGTGAAGTGTGAGTTATTGGGTTAGGGTGTTTTGGGGGACCTCAGCACGCAAGTAGACAGTCGTCCGCATAGCAGAGTCCAGCAGAGTATATAAACAACTCGGAGAGCAGCTCTGTAGAATATTCTCTTTATTCTATAACTACAACTATTATACAACTATATACAGAGCTAAATAGGTCTAAGCATAAAGAATGCTGAACCGCACTGAGTGCCTGCAGCTGCTCTTAACAGCAACCTTATCTATACACACAATTTCTAACACTCAGTCTCTCTCTCCCTGACTGACTGACTGACTGACTGACTGACTCACTGACCGACTCTTTGATGTGGTGCTGGAGCAGAATAAGTAGAGAGCAGAACCGTCCTCCTCTTCTCTGCAGAATCAGCAGACTCCTCAGGAGATTCTTGGATATGGGAGGGGTGAAATCTCCTCAAACCCCCCCCCCATTCTTAATGTGAATATACCAAGGCAATAATAGAATTTAAACATGAGATACAGGAAGGGAACACAATTTAGAAGGGGCAATGTGGTAATCTGTTTCTTCAAGGGTCCTTCAATGGTGTGTTGTTGGCTTGGTAAAAGGAAGGAAGGAAGGAAGGAAGGAAGGAAGGAAGGAAGGAAGGAAGGAAGGTCCTCATTACAAGACTAACCCAGGCATGGGCAAACTTGGCCCTCCAGATATTTTGGGACTACAGTTCCCATCATCCCTGACCACTGGTCCTGTTAACTAGGGATGATGGGAGTTATAGTTCCAAACAGCTGGAGGGCCAGATTTGCCCATGCCTGGACTAACCCAATAATATGTCAGGACTCACCTGTAAGGAGAGACTCACACTTAGGAAAATAGGATGCTGCCTTGTATTGTGTCAGGACAGTTGCCCATCTACTTTAATATTGTCTACACTGACTGGCCGTGGCTCCCTGGGGTATTAGATGAGGGGCATGCCCTTTCCTACCTTAGGATGCCAGGGACTGAACCGGTAAGCCATCTGCATGCAGAGCAGTTACTTGGCCACAGAGCGATGGCCCTTGCCAGTTTGTGAAGCACTTGCTTAGCATCCCCATCGGAGTGTGACTTTTGTTTAGTCATTTACTCGTGTCCTACTCTTTGTGACCCCATGGACCAGAGCACGCCAGGCACTTCTGTCTTCCACTGCCTCCTGCAGTTTAGTCAAACTCATGTTCGCAGCTTCGAGAACGCTGTCCAACCATCTCGTCCTCTGTCGTCCCCTTCTCCTTGTGTGCCCTCCATCTTTCCCAACCTCAGGGTCTTTTCCAGGGAGTCTTCTCTCCTCATGAGGTGGCCAAAGTCTTGGAGCCTCAGCTTCAGGATCTGTCCTTCCAGTGAGCACTCAGGGCTGATTTCCTTCAGAATGGAGAGGTTTGATCTTCTTGCAGTCCACTTTTAGAAATGGTTAATGACACTAGGTCTTTCTGCTTCCAGGTGCGTTTCCTTGAACAACAGAACAAAGTGCTGGAAACAAAATGGACATTGCTTCAGGAGCAGGGCCAGAAAACAATCCGAAACAACATAGAGCCCCTTTTCGAAGCTTACATCAACAATCTGAGGAAACAGCTGAGCTGCCTGGAGAGTAACAAAGGAAGACTGGCTGGAGAACTGAGCAACATGCAGAACTTAGTTGAGGAATTCAAGCACAAGTAAACCTCTCTCTCTCTCTGTTTGTTTTCTATGTCTTCCTTCTCTTCTACACCTCCTCCCCTTTCTGCTAAAGCCACAATTCACACAAGCAAACAGCTTATCAGCAACTTCAAATGCAACACGCACCATGTGGCAGTCTGTGCATGCAGTGGCGTAGCGTGGGGGGTGCAGGGGGGCCGGCCGCACCGGGCGCAACATATGGGGGGGGGTGCGCTCGCACTCGCAGCTCTCTGCCCCTACCTGGCTCACTCACTCTCTCTCACTGCAGTGCTGGCTGTGCGAATCCGATCCGAGCCGCCGAGTTGCCGCCCTCTGTGGAGGGGAGGGTGCCAGGCGTGTGGTGCGGTGCGGAGAGAGAGCGAGGGACTATCTGGGGGAGGGACAGTGCAGCGGGAGGGGGGCGCAAATTACTTGCTTTGCCCCGGGTTAGGAGGCGCAAATTACTTGCCTTGCCCCGGGTGCTGGCAACCCACGCTACGCCACTGTGTGCATGCACAGCATAACATCTGCCATGTGGTTTGACCACATGGTGGATTTCAACAGGCTTGGTTTACAGGCCCTTCAGGTCTTTTCTTTGCCAGTCGTGGTGCAAATTGGCCCTTTGTGATCAAGAATAGCCTCTTAGATACCATCAGCGCCATTCCAAACTTCTTTAAGCATTGCAGCCATCTCTTAATTGTTTTTCCTCTCTGTCTGTTCTGCCCAAACAGATATGAAGATGAGATCAACAGGCGTACAACTGCAGAAAATGAGTTTGTCACCCTCAAGAAGGTGAGTGTCTGTAGATAGCCCATGGGGAAATAGTTTTGCTGTGAGGGGTAGTAATCCTTTACTATTGTATCCCACAAACCCTGCAGACAACTAAGTTTAAAATATGTTTCTACAAAGAAAGCTGTAATCATTCACAGTTGCTAGGCCACAGCCCTTTGTTTTTAAGAGACACATGTAAGTGTGTGTGTGTTCTTGTTCACAAAATGGATATATCACTCATTATTAGTGATGTAACTGGCATTAGCCAATAGGTGCCCGCCACAGTCATGCATCTGTACCCCACGGAGCACACTCATGGTAGTAAGTATTCAATTTAGGAGCTGGATCACCATCTCTTATGCCATAACTTTAGACTATCTAGTTCAACAATACAGTGGTACCTTGGGTTAAGTACTTAATTCGTTCTGGAGGTCCGTACTTAACCTGAAACTGTTCTTAACCTGAAGCACCACTTTAGCTAATGGGGCCTCCTGCTGCCACCACGCCACCGGAGCACAATTTCTGTTCTCATCCTGAGGCAAAGTTCTTAACCTGAAGCACTATTTCTGGGTTAGCGGAGTCTGTAACCTGAAGCGTATGTAACCCGAGGTACCACTGTATATTCTTTTTTTCAGGATGTGGATACCGCCTACATGAACAAAGTAGAACTGGAAGCCAGGGCAGATTCCTTCAACGATGAACTCAACTTCCTCAAAGCTCTGTATGAAGCGGTAAGGATCACACCTATTCACTTTAGCTGAAGTGTCCTGTGTTGTACGGTTATTAAACGTGGACTGCCAAAGAGGCCATCTAGCCATCTGCCTTGCTATTCAGCTAGAAAAAGAGCCCCATTTCAGAACCTCCCATGGATAATAAGAACAAAATGAAGGTTTATCCATGGGCTTTTGTTGTCTCTCAACTAGAGCTGCCATCCATTTTGCCTAAAGTGTAATTTTCAAGTTTCAAAGGAAGCAAAAGAGAGAGAAAGGGGATACTAGCAAAGTTTATTAGAAGGAATGAGATTTACTTTTACACAAATAACTTGTTATTAGGCTTCAACTGCTAAGGTAAAAAATAAAAGAAACACCTGATGGTATTTTTCTGGAAAATTACAAGTTTAAAAAATAAATAAATGAGAGTGAATTTCTTAAAGGGGTTCTCTTTCCAACATCTTTATATGCTAGAGGTAAAAGTATTACTCCTGTGAAAGGGCAAAAAATGTTGGAAGGGACCATAGGATCACACCTTTAGCCCCACCCCCCAATGATATGAGGGTTTATCCTCCCAGCCCTGCCTCAACATTACTCACACATTGAGGGAAGATCTGAAGGGGGGGGGATGTCTGAAAACACATAGGGAGTCCCCATGAGCTGGAACTTGGAGTACACAGAGTTCCAGCTCACAGGGACAGCCTGTGTGCAGCTCCCCCACTTCAGAGCTGGATCACATTGGGATCCAAGCAGTGGCGTAGCGTGGGGGGTGCGGGGGGGGGGGCTGGCCGCACTGGGAGCAACATCGGGGGGGGGGGCGCTCACGCTCGCAGCTCTCTGCCCCTACCTGGCTCACTCACTCTCTCTCACTGCAGTGCTGGCTGTGCGAATCCGATCAGAGCCGCCGAGTCGCCGCCCACTGTGGAGGGGGGGGGGGTGCCAGGCGTGCGGTGCGGTGCGGAGAGAGAGCGAGGGACTATCTGGGGGAGGGACAGTGCAGCGGGGGGCACAAATTACTTGCCTTGCCCCGGGTGCTGACAACCCACGCTACGCCACTGGATCCAGGAGATACAATGACAGGGCAAGCACACTCAGTCCCACTATTAATCATGCAGAACACAGAACACCTGAACCCAGAGGTGTGGTGTGCTCATGGTGCTTCACATCTTGGCAAGAAATGTATGCTGATGTTAGGATCCTTTGTGAATTCCATGAGAGACTCATCTTCTTCCCAGCATACCATAGCACTAGTCTGTCCTGCTAAGTTTGAATGGGTAATGGAATTTCAAGGGAACAGACAGAGCTAAGTTGAAAGTCCAGGAATTATAGGGTGGGGTTTGAGTGTCCTGTACAGCGCCGTCTTTTAATTGCCTATGGATAATCATGGTTCCGATCCCTGCAATTCATGTGTGTTCTATCTTCTTATGTTTTAAAAACCTATTTTCATTTTTTAAAAAGAAAAAGAAAACAGGTGTTTTGGAAGCAGAATGAGCTACGTGTACGCAAGTTTGCTTGCTTGCGTAACTCCTTACAGCTGAAGGATTGGCTTGGGGCACAGTTTGGGCTGGGGATTTGCAGAGGATGCAGAATTCAGTATTATATGGCTTTGACTGCGATGTTGCTGCCTCAACTACAGGAACTTGCACAGATGCAGACACAAGTCTCTGACACTTCCGTGATTCTTTCGATGGACAACAACCGCAGCCTGGATCTCGACAGCATCATTGCTGAAGTCAAAGCTCAGTACGAAGACATTGCAAACAAGAGCAGGGTGGAGGCTGAATGCTGGTACCAAAGCAAGGTAAAACATCATAAAGGAGCTAGAGAAGGGTGGCTTTCCTGATGGCTCGTGGCTTAGAAAATAAGCCAAGTTGCTTCTTCCCCTTATTTCTGAAATGACTAGGCTTATTTTGAAAAGCCACTGAAAAATTGCTTCCCATCTTCCTCAATAGTCTCCCAAACTCCTCCCCTTTCCTTTAAACTAGATTTACTTGGCCAGGGAACCAACAGCATACTCAAGCCTTAGGGAAGGAGGGAGAGCTGATCTCTCCCTCCCTGCTTCAGCGTGCTGGTAGAATGCCAGAAGAAAGGCCACCATGGCCCATGGAAATGTATTTTACCCAATGAGTATTGCAGTGATAGCATATCTAGCATATACTCATGCACCGGGCTTTTTTGTGACAGTACTCACCATTACAAGGTACCAACACCACTTCTTTGCTGCCCATCACAGCCATTTTATGCTGGTAAAGGTAAAGGTAAAGGACCCCTGACAGTTAAGTCCAGTTGCGAACGACTCTGGGGTTGCGGCACTCATCTCACTTTACTGGGAGAGGGAGCCGACGTTTGTCCGCAGACAGTTTTTCCAGGTCATGTGGCCAGCATGACTAAGTGAACCAGAGCAGCACACAGAAATGCCGTTTACCTTCCCGCTGGAGCGGTACCTATTTATCTACTTGCACTTTGACGTGCTTTCGAACTGCTAGGTGGGCAGGAGGAGGGACCAAGCAACGGGAGCTCACCCCGTCGCGGGGATTCGAACTGCTGACCTTCCGATCGGCAAGCCCTAAGCTCTGTGGTTTAGACCACAGCACCACCCAATATTTTATGCTGGTACTCAGAGCATTTTGATCAATATTTGAGTACCGGCACCTGATTTTTAAAAAATAAAAAAGCACCCCATATGTATAGAAAATAAGAATGGTTGCTCCAAATGGAATTAACCTAATGTTGCTGTGTTTGCTTTCTGCCTATATTAGTATGAGGAACTCCAGGCTACTGCCGGAAGACACGGTGATGACCTTCGCAACACCAAGCATGAGATTTCTGAACTCACCCGACAAATCCAGAGGCTGCGCGCTGAAATTGACAATGTGAAGAAGCAGGTATGGTCTTGCTGGAAAATACGAAATGTGAAAATGTGTTTAGAATTCTTTAAAGGAGAACCTTAAATGTGTTGGGGGTTCTTCCTCCAAGGGATACGAGAGAGAATTTCCATAGGAGAACTTTGGTCCAATACATAACTTTTTATCTAGGCTTTCCATGACTCATAAGATTGGGTCTTGTTACTCAATCCCTGTATTTATCTGCTTTCATAACACAATTTTACATTGTTTGTGTTTTATCTCTGTTTTTATAATACTGTTTTGTAGTTTTTATGTTATATTTTTGCATATCGCTTGGAGATTTTTAAATATTAAGTGGTGTAGGTATGTGTTTAAGTAAATAAATAAAATAGAGGCAGGAGAGTTGCTCAATAGCATCTCATAATCATGCAAAGTGGCTGATTATTTATTAAGTGCAGTCAGTATCAATGGTGGTTTATGGAATAACATAAGGAAGCAATAGGGCCTGCAAGACAGAGCTGTTCCACCAGGCCTTTGGCCAGGGCACAGCCTGACTCCCTCCCTCGGCAATCTTCGCAGAGCTCTGGCCCAATGGTTGCCAGTGGCTTGAATTAATTAATTTTATAATGAATGATTTTAGAGTGTTGTTTGTGCTGTACTTTTGTACTGTTTTATTGTTGTTAGCCGCCCTGAGCCCGGCTTCGGCTGGGGAGGGCGGGATATAAATAAAATATTTATTATTATTATTATTATTATTATTATTATTATTATTATTATTATTGGTCTTTCTTGCTCCAAGGAGCTTGCGTGCCAAGGCCACATGCCCTGGAGTTCCCCATTGATTAATAAACACACCAGCACAAGTATTTAGGATTATGGGCTAAAACAGGTCACAACTTTATTGGTTACAGATGTGAGCAGTTTGGCTTAGGCATTGGGTGATACCAGGCTATATATTGACTCCCGCCCAACTGCAGGGAGTCAAACGAAGGGTAAACCACCAGAAGGGGGAGCCCTATGACTTACATCAAATAGGTGCACCCCAAGGGGGTCATGGCATGGTCCTAGCTCACGCCTGGGCTTTGGACAGGATCCACACCCCCGGATCCCTTTAACAGGATACCCTTATCGAGGAGGGACAGGCGGAGGCTCCAAGCTCCCCTCCCTTAAACAAAGGCTTACCCAATGCCTAACCGCCACTCGAGCCCAAATGGCTCGCCACCAACACCCTCACACCTGCAACCAACATCTCAGCATAGGGTCATGCGAAATGGCTGATTATTTATATACTGCAGTCGGTATCAATGGTGGTTTATAGAGTAACATAAGGAAACAATAGGTCTGTCTTGCTCCAAGGAGCTTACCATTTAAGCTAACCAGTCTTTTCTCTCCCTACCTGCAAACAGTGTGCCAATCTTCAGGCAGCCATTGCGGAAGCAGAAGAGCGGGGCGAGCTGGCTCTCAAGGATGCAAGGCAAAAGCTTGCTGAGCTTGAGGATGCTCTTCAGAGAGCCAAACAAGACATCGCTCGGCAGTTGAAGGACTACCAGGAACTGATGAGGGTCAAGCTAGCCCTAGATATTGAGATTGCCACCTACAGGAAGCTTCTGGAAGGAGAGGAATGCCGGTCAGTGAGATACAATCTTTGCAACCATCCCATCCTTTCTCCAGTGTTGATAAATCTAAGATGAGATATCCAATGTGGGGCATTCCAGATGGTGCTGGACTCCAGCTCCCATCAAGCCTGACCATCGGCCCTGCAGGCAGACATAATGGGAATTGGACAACATCAGAAGGGCAGCATGCTGGCTACCTCTGCTAATGATCACTGCATACAGAAGGGAGAGGTGATAGCTCTTCATCTAAACCAGGGCTTTCCAAACTTGAGTCTCCAGCTGTTTTTGGAATACAGTTCCCATCATCCTTGACCACTGGTCCTGCTAGCTAGGGATTATGGGAGTGTAGTCCAAAAACAGCTGGAGACCTGAGTTTGGGAAACCCTAATCTAGACCAAGCATAGGGGACCTTAGGCCATCCAGATGTTGCTAAACTACAGCTCCCATCATTCCTTCTCATTGGCCATGCTCATTGACTGATGGTGGTGTGGTAGAAGTTCATCAACATCTGGAGGGCCAAGGGCTCTCTACACCTGGTCTCAATGAAGAACTACCACCTCCGTCAGAACACAGAGCTGATAGTTGTTCCCTAGTGCAAATTGCAATTCCCACTTCAGGTCTACCATTATACCATTCTGGTTGTGACGTAATTAAAGGTTATTAAATATATCCTCCTTGAGTAATCTTAAGTGCCTGTCTGTCGTGGAGCCCAAATGAGGGATAACTTGTCCTCAGTCAACAAAAAGTATTGTCTGGTGTGCTGCTCCAGTGGTTTTCCCATGCACAGCTACCAAAGTCACATGGAACAGTCAAACTTCTCAATTTTACTGTCTGGTGGGAATATCATAGAACAATAGTTTTCAACCAGTGTGCCTTGGCACCCTGGGGTGCCTTGAATGATGGTCAGGGGTGTCGGGGGCAACACTGGCCTTTGTCCCTCTTTCCTCCTTGCCCTCTCGCACCTCTGCCTCCAAAAGTCTTGTGCAGCTGTTTGTTGCAGCCGCTCTGGCTACAAGCTCCCCAGGCGAATGGTGCCTCTGGGGCTGGCCAGGGCGTGCTGGTTGCCAGGAGCTGAGGTGGCCTCGGAGTAAGCAAGCAAGCGGGTGAGGGAGCCCAGCCAGCCAGTCTGCCAGCCCTTGCTGTTGGGAATGGGTGGACAAATGGGAGGCTGTGCTGGCCTTGGTTGTGCTTCCTGTGTGCAATGCCTGCCTGGGAGCTGGGTGGCAGGCAGCAAAGGGAAGCCTCTCTGCCATGCAGGCCTGGCTGTGCCTGCTGCCGCTGCCACTTCCTCCCAGTGTGAGAAAGGTGCTGGCCTCATGTTCACTGCTAAGGCTGGGGGCAGCCTCTTCCCAGGTCCCTGTGGGGCAGCAGGAGAAGGCACTTCTCTTTGGGGCAGCAGCTCAGAGACCAGGGGTGCTGGCAGCTGCTTCTTGGGGAGAACGGGAGAGGGGAGAGGAGGCTAAGGGAACACTCCACAAGGGAGGATGTTAGAAACGGATTAGGGGCTGCATGCAAGGGGTGACATAACTGAGCTGCTGAGGCTCTGAGCACGTTTCACCACAGGGGAACCGCAGAAAGAATGTAGTTGCTCAAGGGAGCTGTGGACTCAAAAAGGCTGAAAAATGGTTGTGGAAGACCAGAGGAAGTTGTGTACACTGCTTTACATGCCACCTAAGGGGGCTTGCAGGGACGCGGGTGGCGCTGTGGGTTAAACCACAGAGCCTAGGACTTGCCGATCAGTAGGTTGGCAGTTCGAATCCCCGCGGCGGGGTGAGCTCCCGTTGTTCGGTCCCTGCTCCTGCCAACCTAGCAGTTCGAAAGCACATCAAAGTGCAAGTAGATAAATAGGTACCACTCTGGAGGGAAGGTAAACAGCGTTTCCGTGCACTGCTCTGGTTCACCAGAAGTGGCTTAGTCATGCTGGCCACATAACCCGGAGACTTTATGCCGGCTCCCTCGGCCAATAAAGTGAGATGAGTGCCGCAACCCCAGAGTCAGCCACAACTGGACCTAATGGTCAGGGGTCCCTTTACCTTTACCTTTAAGGGGGCTTGCAGATTTCATCACAATGAACTGCCAATTCTGCTTCTTTTCAAACTTGCTCCAGTTGTTCCGTCTGGGCTTGAATCCTTACCACCTTCTTTTTGTTTTCTGACAGCCTGGCTAGTGATGGAGCAGGAACAGTGAACATCTGTAAGTATCCTGGGGAAACGTTTATAGATTTGCACTTTGGTGAAGGGATGAAATAAATGATGCCTTGTTTCAGATCACATTTGGAGGGCTGCACATAATGCTTCCACTCACCCATCTCGCCATACCTCCTCTGTGCCCACATTTGTACACTGTAAAGCCCTGAATAGCTATGCCTATCCATTTGCACAGTTGTTGTTCTGATGCAACATCTTGGGTTTTCTCTGCTGGTGCAATGCTGCAGCTCTCAAAGCTGCTTAGCTTTAATGGGTTGTTCCCAAACGTTGCATACAACTCAGTGTTTTTTGCCCTATTCATTTCGTGCATCTGGAAGTTAGCCATTCATAGGGATAGATAAGAAACTCAATTCATTTAATAGTTAAAGGTGAAGCTACCTAATTCACATGTTATGAACAATTCTCAAAGCAAAACACAGTCACCTTTCAAAATCTGTACTTTTCCTACTTTTGCAATGCAGTTCTCCAGCCAAGTAACATGTGCAGAAATGCATATTCCGGGGGAAAGTGTGCACAGAAATGCATATACATACTAGTGAAAGTAGCATGCAGAATTGCATCCCATTGCGGAAATATGCTTTGCAAAAAATGTTAGTATTAGGCAAAATTGCATGCAAAAGTGGAGAAATTCACAATGAAATGCTGGTACATTTTCACTAGCACTTTTTTTTTTTAATGCAAACTGATGTGGAAATGTGGAGTAGTGAATTAAAAAATTGGAAGAATGAGAAAATGAGAGAGCCAGAACAGACAGATTTGCCCATTCCTACTCATTCATTCAACCCAGACACAGACAGACTGATGTGCTCTCCATGAGTATTGATGACGTGTCCTTTCCCTTTCATAGCTGTTGTCTCTTCAACCATCGGACGTAGCGGTGTGGCCGCTGTTGGCAGTGGTCTTGGCTATGGAGGCGGATGCAGCGTTGGCTATGGAGGCGGAAGCAGCCTCAGCATGGGAGGAGGTAGCAGTTTTGGAGTAGGAGGAGGCTGTGTGGGCCTTGGGAGTGGACTTGGTGCTGGAGGAAGCAGCTTCAGCTCTGGGAGTGGAAGAGGCGTCGGAGGCGGCAGCTGCTCTAGCGTGAAATTTATTTCCTCTTCTAAAAAATCCTACAGATGCTAAAGCTCAAACTTCCTTGTAGTCTTTGAAAACAAAAATGTAACTTGTGAACCCTGTCTCACCTAGGCCTCCCTCTAGACAGTACACACTCTTATTGTGAGTGGCTTGTTCAATACCATCCTTTTGTTTGATCACATTTGAGGGGAATGTAAAACTCTACTTTTCAGATGATCTGTGTTGTAATGGGCTCTCTGACACCGACAGAGTTTGCACCAATTTTTAATCTTGCTTCACCTCTCCACTTCATTGTCGATCCTTTCAAATCAGAATTCTAAAGTTTCAAATTTTGTATAAACCAGATCGCCGTTTGTTGGTTCTTGCTTTAACTCTTTGATGCCAGACTTCACTTTTTTGGGTTTGTGTGTGTGTTATTGTGTTCAATAAAATGCATATTGTAATTTATAACATTTTCTAGTCCTTTTGAATATATGCCAGTTATCTCAAATAACTTGAGCACTTGCACAGCAGGTTGACAGTTTCTGAATTGCTTTCCATCTCACTATTCTGGACAACAGTTCTGGGAAAGAGGCCAGTATTAGAGATGTTGCAGGTGATGGTGTATGAGGGGAGGGAAGGGGTTAAGGTTGAGGCAAAAGTGGCTTGCCTAAGACTATCTGTTGGATAGTCTTCTAGGTGCTTCCTAGAATGAATGCAATTTTCATTCTGCCGTGTGTTCATCACAATCAGCAGTTTCTGGCCTAGTGCAGTTAAATTTCCACTAAATGTTACATTGTCACTGTCATCTATTGAATGCAAGTCATGTAATTTACTCCAATGTAAAGAAAATGTCAAAAACAACATTAAAAAGTCAATGTATCATTTGTGGGCTTAGAAAAGGGATGTGAACGAATATCAATCATATTCACTTTTACAGTGGTGCCCCGCAAGACGAAATTAATTCGTTCTGCGAGTTTTTTCATTCTACGAGTTTTTTCGTCTTGCGAAGCACCAATGTGTATTGACGGTTTCCGTCTTGCGAAGCAAGCCCATAGGGAAATCCGTCTTGCGAAGCACCTCAGAAAACGGAAAACTCTTTCGTCTTGCGAGTTTTTCGTCTTCCGAGGCATTCGTCTTGCGGGGAACCACTGTATTTTCCTGACCATAAATACATGAACTGCAACAATTTCCACTTTCTTTCCTATTTTTGTTGGAGTTCTGACATCCCTATTTTTTAGCTCCTCTTGGCTGCTAAGCCAGCCTTCTGCAACGTGGTGCCCTCCAGATGCTGTTGGACAACATCTCCCATCATTCCTGACTATTGGCCATGCGGGCTGCGGTTGATAGGAGTTATAGTCTACTCTAAAACATCTGGAGGTCACAAAATTGGCGAAGGCTAGGCTAACCAGCCCTATAATAAAATACATAAGGAGGGCCATCACATTTCAACCCACATCTTTTAGATTTACAGCTGGACTATCATATGGAGCAAAATGATTGAGGCAGCAGAAGGCTTGTTCACAATGCCACATAGATTATTTTCCTTAAAATTAATTCATCATTAAATTAAATTCTTGAATACAAGTTGGCCAACAGATTGTTATAAACTAGGGTTGTATCCAAAGTAAGTTGTTCCAGGACTTCTACCTGCACAAGACATCCCCTCTGTCTCCTCTCCCCATGAACCCCAAATCTGCTCTAGAAGGTTGGGGGGGGGGGACTCCAGATTTGAGTTTTCTATATGTAATTGTAAGAATCCTTTTCCCAGCTAGCAGCAGAAAGATGGCAGAGAAGCCATACTGTGTAACCACCTATGTGCCCTTAAGTTATACTATGAATATGAGGGTCCCTGAAAGGGTACAAGCTCCCCCCTCATTTCCCCCCCCCAACATTATTCCTAATGAAATTGAACCCTGTTGCTGTAGAGATTGAGACCACTAAGGATTCTTCTCACCCATCTACGCTAGGTTCCTGTGTGCAGAACAGCCTGCTCCAGGTTAGGGCAAATCATTAGCCAGAGCCTAGAACTCACAAGTACTAAACCACAGGTAGGGAGCCTGTAGACCCTCAAGCTGCTGGTGGACTCCACCTCCCATCAGCCCCAGCTGGTGAGGGGTAGTCAGCCAATGGTCAAGGATGCTGGGCACTGCAGTCTAGTGGGCCACCGGTTCCCCACCAGTGCATTGGCTGTCAAGCGTAGTTGTTCCCCATCCTGAGTAGACACTGCTCAGCTTCAGAAGACACGTGCAACATGGCCCAGCCAATTCGGACAACTCTGTATGTCTCAACTCCACAGGGCATTGCTAAGAGGCCTCCAACATCCTTTGCCTTCTGCATCCCCACTCAACCCATAGAAATGAACTGAGACCACCGTTTTCTTTGTGAAGCCAACGTCACATGAGCCAGCCATGTCCAACTTGAGGTTGACTGTGCTCCATGATCCAATATAAAAACTGGCAGTGATCTAGCCACCCAGGGATGGGTGCAGGGTTGGGCATGCAGGGCTGTTTCCCCGATGCTGGCTGCTTCATCCGATGGGGCAGGGATAGGCGTGCGTGCAGTCAAACCAGCCCCTCCTGCAAGAGGAGCTCTGGAGGAGGCAGTGGCTGCTCAGGCATGTCTCCAGTGGAAGGCGGGTGGCGATCAACCAGAATTCATACCAGGATCTACTGGTTGAGTACAGTCGACATTTTGTACACCTGACATAAGCCAATGAAAAAGCCATGGAGGTGCTGGATAATTCTGTGTCCAGGGCAGCTGTCTACAAGGGTGGCTGTCTACCAGTTCCATCTGGTATGCTAGCTGAAACCCTACCTGCCTGCACACTGTCTCACCAGAGGGGGTTATCTCCCACTTGGGACTACTACAATGCGCTCTACGTGGGGCTACCTTTGAAGGTGACTTGGAAACTACAACTAATCCAGAATGTGGCAGCTCGACTGGTGACTGGGGGCAGCTGTCGGGACCATACAACACCAGTCTTGAAAGACTTACATTGGCTCCCAGTATGTTTCCGAGCACAATTCAAAGTGTTGGCGCTGACCTTTAAAGCCCTATACGGCCTCAGCCCAGTATACCTGAAGGAGCGTCTCCACCCCCATCGTTCAGCCCAGACACTGAGGTCCAGCTCCGAGGGCCTTCTGGCAGTTCCCTCACTGTGAGAATTAAAGTCACAGGGAACCAGGCAGAGGGCCTGCTCGGTAGTGGCACCCTCCCTGTGAAATGCCCTCCCATCAGATGTCAAGGAGATGAATATATAAACTTTAGAAGATATCTGAAGGCAGCCCTGTATAGTGAAGTTTTTTAATGTGTAATGTTTTATTATGTTTTAAAGTATGTTGGAAGCCTCTCAGAGTGGCTGGAGTAACCCAGTCAGATGGGCTGGGTACCAATAATAAAATTACTACTATTACTGCTGTAAAACATTTTGTTGCTAAAAGACTTTGCTGTCAATATAGGGAACCTATGGGGCTCCAGATGTTGGGCTCAAACTCCCATCAGCCCCAGGCAGCATGGCCAATGGTGAGGGATGATGGGAGTTGTAGTCCAAAAAACATCTGGAGGCCCATAATTTCCCCAGCTGGGCTGTAAGAGTTCATCTATTGGAGCTCGCCACATAATGCAGGTAACACATAATGGCAGGGAGCATGATGCTGATTCTTTATATGAAGCGTTTCCCACTTATGGATCCGAAAAGAGCAACGTGATAGAAGCAGTTGCCATTTTTAATCACATTTTACAAAGTATACGTCATTTACAAAGATAAATAAATCTTAGAAAACTTTCCTTCGTTGTACTCTCTGTTCACAAAATAAAAAAATCACTTTCCCCCTATACTGCTGTGGCAACCCAAAAAATAAAAATGGTCTTGAGCTGTGAATAGATGCCTAGGCCAAACATGACAGTTTTTCATTTATTCTATGGCTACATGCCACTAACAATGCCAACAAAAGCCCTAGAATAAATGGCATAGGAGTTGCTTTGTATTGGGAGAAGGTTCGCAACAAGATTGCTATTCAATTCAAATACCTTGAGACACTGAACTTTTCACATATTCCCAGATAAAAACTGTCACATCTTTGACATGGCACAGTTGATGCCAAACTTCTTGTTAAGCAAAGTAACTGAGTACCAGCAAAACCATTCACAGATGTAAACAATAGTGTTTCAAAACTCGAAACAAAATAGAGCAGCTCCTTGCTTGTCAGTTATCGGTATTTCGTTTAAGAATATGGACAGAACAAGGTGAAAAAAATAGGTAGAAGGACAGAGTAATAATGTCTGCTTAGTGTCTTTGATTATTCTCCTGCCCATCTTCTGCCAACTCCTCCATTTCCAAATCTGCCAGCTCAGGTAGGTGCTGTATTTTTGAGCGATGCCTGCATTTTCCATTTTCTCCGCTCAAGAGCTTCTTGCTTTTTCCTTGCAATTTCTTCCTGAGAACACTTTCTGCTTTTCTGTTCTGCAAAAGTAGACATGCATTAGTAACAGAATTATTAAGCGTCATGATCTGAAGGTAGTAAGGTTTGCCTTTCAATGCATTAATGCAACAAATACAAAACCCGCTGCGTCAATGTCCATCAAGCAAAGTGAAGGTTGATGGTTCTAATACAGTGGTGCCTCGCAAGACGAAATTAATTCGTCCTGCGAGTTTTTTCGTCTTGTGAATTTTTTCGTCTTGCGAAGCACCACTGTGTATTGATGGTTTCCCTTAGGAATGAATTGGCGGTTTTAAAAAAAAGGCGCAAGACGTTTCGTCTTGCGAAGCAGGCCCATAGGGAAATCTGTCTTGCGAAGCAACTCAGAAAACGAAAAATTCTTTCGTCTTGCCAGTTTTTCGTCTTCCGAGGCATTCATCTTGTGAGGTAAAGGTACCCCTGCCCGTACGGGCCAGTCTTGCCAGACTCTAGGGTTGTGCGCCCATCTCACTCAAGAGGCCGGGAGCCAGCGCTGTCCGGAGACACTTCTGGGTCACGTGGCCAGCGTGACAAAGCTGCTCTGGCGAGCCAGAGCCGCACACGGAACGCCGTTTACCTTCCCGCTAGTAAGCGGTCCCTATTTATCTACTTGCACCCGGGAGTGCTTTCGAACTGCTAGGTTGGCAGGCGCTGGGACCGAACAGTGGGAGCGCACCCCGCCGCGGGGATTCGAACCGCCGACCTTTCGATCGGCAAGCCCTAGGCGCTGAGGCTTTAACCCACAGCGCCACCCCGGTCCCGATAATTCATCTTGCGAGGTACCACTGTACATTTGTAAGTCAGCTCTTCAATTAGATCATAAATCATAGAAACAGAGTTGGAAGGGACCACGAGGACCATCTAGTCTAACCCTCTGCAATGAAGGAATCTTTCACCCAATGTGGGGCTCAAAACCATGACCCTGATATTAATTCTCATGCTCTTCCAATTGAATGATTAGGAATCGGAATCCCAAGGTACTGTCCAATACCAGAAAAGGGAATGGTGAAAATTGGGAAGAGAAACTTTTCTGGGTTTTACCAAAGTATGGATCATGTATAATGTGAGTTTTAAATAAATATGATAACAAAGGTTGATGGGGGAGAAGACATAACCAGAAGTTGCTAGACTGGGACACGATAACCTAGCAAAACATTTACAGTGGTACCCCGCAAGACGAATGCCTCGGAAGACGAAAAACTCGCAAGACGAAAGAGTTTTCGTTTTCTGAGGTGCTTCGCAAGATGGATTTCCCTAAGGGCTTGCTTCGCTAGACGAAACGGCCCTGCCTCTCGTGTCATGGCGACGCGCAATGCACGCATGCACGGTCGCTTTCCCGCTCCTCCGGCTCCCTCCTACCTTCCAGCTGACGGTTGGTGCCTCGCGCCGCTGCCCACTCCTCGCGCGCTCCCCTCAGAGAGCCGTTGCCGCGAGCACCTCTCTCTCCCTCTCTCCCTCAGGTGAAGAGGATGGTGGCGGTTCCGCCGAGTCGCGCTCCTGAGCCCCGCCGCCCTTCAGCAGCCGCGTCGCACGGTGGCCACAACGCACGGCTGAGTCTGAGGTACCGGCTGCGGCAGCTGTCCTGCTTCTCCCAGCCCCTCCCCGCCGTTGTCAGTGTTTAAATGCAGTGGTGCTTCGCAAGACGAAAAAACTCGTAGAACGAAAAAACTTGTGGAACAAATTAATTTCGTCTTGCGAGGCATCACTGTATTTGCATCAGTAACCCACAATAGTACAAAAATTCTTTCCAGTAGCGCCTTAGAGCCTTATATATAGTGAGAGGGTGGGGAGGGGTATTATTCAGAAGGGTGATGGGAATGGGTGATTGGCTGATAGGTGTGGTAAACCTGTTGACGTAAACCTGAGTAATACCCCTCCCTACCCTCTCACTATATACAGTGGTACCTCGGGTTAAGTACTTAATTCATTCTGGAGGTCCATTCTTAACCTAAAACTGTTCTTAACCTGAAGCACCACTTTAGCTAATGGGGCCTCCCGCTGCCACTGCGCCGCCAGAGCCCAATTTCTGTTCTTATCCTGAAGCAAAGTTCTTAACCTGAAGCACTATTTCTGGGTTAGTGGAGTGTGTAACCTGAAGCGTATGTAACCCGAGGTACCACTGTATAAGGGTCTGGTGACTTCTGTTTCAGTGTATCTGAAGAAGTGTGCATGCACACAAAAGCTCATACCAATAACAAACTTAATTGGTCTCTAAGGTGCTATTGGAAAGATTTTTTTTTTATTTTGTTTCGACTATGGCAGACCAACACGGCTACCTACCTGTAACCACAATAGTACATTAAGCCTGTTGCATTATTCTAAATTTTGTTCCCTGTGCGCTGCTAGGCCTTTAATGTCTAACAGACAAGGTCGTTTTATCTGTCTGCTAGTTTGTGACACACCAATGAGGGAGAGACTTAACAATCTCCGCTTTCATTTTCAAAGAAAAGAAAGTTAGATTAAAATCTTATGGTCCACCGATTGAGCTAAGTGACATGGGTTTGAGTCACACGTTGGGTGAAAGATTCCTGCATTGCAGGGGGTTGGACTAGATGACCCTTGTGGTCCCTTCCAACTCTACAATTCTATGGTAAGCTTCTAACCCACATGGTTACTAAAATGTGTTTGGTTTTCAAAACAGGAAGTGACTGAAAAAAGGCCTCCATTTCCAGAAGGTGAGGCTTCTGTGCCTAAAAGCTACTACAGTGTGGCTTCCTCAGCAAACAGGCATATCAAGATCTATGCAAACAAGCAGCTTTTGCACAATTTCTCATCTATGCAATTGCACAAAAACTAATCCAAAGTGCTTATGTCTAGGGGTGTCTAATCCAGGTTCAGGAACTAAAATGGGCCTTAAACAGGATCTCAAGGGCAAAAGCCTGTGGGCCCTGCTGGTCTACCTCTCTCTCGATGGCTCGCATCTTCCTCTTCTAGAACAATGTCTGTTATTAAAATAATCTGAATTTGGCAAATAATGTTATTATTTTTAAAGCCACCATTTACATGTTACAAAAACATTTCTGGTGACATTTCTTCTAGATATTTTAATTGATAGTGATTAACAAATACTACAAAAAGAGAGAGTGCACTATACTCATAAGTATTCCGCCGCTGGGCAATACTACTGTTATGCTACAACATTACCTGAAACAGCATGAAGTACAGTGGTGCCTCGCAAGACGAAAAGAATCCGTTCCGCGAGTCTCTTCGTCTTGCAGTTTTTTCGTCTTGCAAAGCAAGACCATTAGCGGATTAGTGCTATTAGCTCTATTAGCGGCTATTAAAGGCTTAAGGGATTAGCGGATTAGCTGCTAAAAGGCTATTAGCAGCTATTAAAGGCTTAAGGGATTAGCGGATTAGCTGCTAAAAGGCTATTAGCAGCTATTAAAGGCTTAAGGGATTAGCGGATTAGCTGCTAAAAGGCTATTAGCGGCTTAAATCAGCTGATAAGCGGCTTAGATCAGCTGTTAAGCGGCTTAGGGGCTTGGGAAAAAGGGGGGGGAGGGGGGGAAACCCCAGGAATCGCAAGACGAAAATCGCAAGACGAAGCAAGCCCATAGCAAATTCGTTTTGCGAAGCACCTCCAAAACGGAAAACCCTTTCGTCTAGCGGGTTTTCCGTCTTGCGAGGCATTCGTCTTGCGGGGCACCACTGTACTGCAGAATGCAAAAAACTCCCAAGAGCAGATGAAAAATCTCCACAGACTCAGTGTTCAAGCAAAAAAAATTAGTCCTCGACCTTCCCCTTAATACAGTTCCCTGCTTATTTTATTGCTTTCCATCCTACCATTTTCTAAGAACTCTCCATTCTAACAAACTGCATTCACACAAAATACTAAGCCATGGCTTACTGAACAAGTCCAGCAACGTAACCATGGCGTATTTCACCAAATATTGATTTTATTATTTAACTGCTCTTGCCTTGCATTTCTACAGCTGGGGAAATATCAAGGGTATGGCTCTGAAACAACACAGGATTAAGTCAGGAGAGCAGGTCTGGACCTGCTGAGAAGCCAACTTAAACTACCACTTCATATTCTGATCTGTCATCTAGAAATAAACCATGGTTAAGTTGCCGGGGTAGGTTTGGATATACAAACAAACCATAGTTGGCTCAATGTTTCGTGTGAACCAAGCCACTGAGCTTCAAAAAACCAAGGAATTTCAGAAATCTTACGTTCCTTTGATGGATATCAACGTGTCAACATGTGAGCAAGGGAATAAGGAAATAATTTCGAGATCTTGTTTTTCAGGACTGCCTAAAAAGACATCGGCTGACCCTGAAAACCTTCCCAGTCATTTATGCTTAAAATGAAGTCTAAATTAACAGTCAGCTTGCTATTCTGAAAACCTACCTGTTTCAGACTGGGAGAAACACTCAGATAGGTGCCTCTTAAAGACTGGCTTTGTGCTCAGGTTCTTCACTGTCTGCAGCAGGACGTTTGGTGGGTTCTTGCTTTCCCCCAATGCTACATTTGTTCTTGAAAGGTTGCCTGCATTTACATTTTTATGGTCCATTCCTAGGTCTTGGGAACTATAGCTCTTCCTGAACGCACACTTTGATTTCTCAGCTAGCACTTGATTAATACTGCCACTGTTTTGTACTTTGCTTACATGGCACAGGTCCTTCTGCCACCGTATATTATTAACACTCAGACACATATTTGAGAGAGTAGTTGAGTCAGTTAGAGAAGTGAAACAGTCTCCAGGCACTGAACTTGACCTATTGAGTTGCCCTGGAACACGGTTTATGCTGTCCGTGTTACACTGTGCCCATCTGTGCTTGTCAGAAGTATTTGAGCAGCTCTCGTTCATACGTAGTGTAGTAGCTGTAGCAGGAGCATGGAACGAGAAGGTTTTCCTACCCATACGGCTCTTTTGAGGCTGTGGGACGTTAGAAAGTTCTTGCGTGGGTCCTGAGAGGCAAGAACCAACCTCTAACGTGGAAGCATTTCCTATCGCCAATTTAGCTTTTTCGTTCTCTTTCACCGCAACTTGGCTCAGACTAGTTTTTTCTACATCCCCACAGACTTGATAAAGCAAGTCGTCGTCATCAGCACCATCACAACTTGTGCCCCAAAGACTATCGGAATCACAAAACAATTCTAAAACTTGATCCGAGAACCTAGGCTCGTTCCAATCATCAAATGAAAACACATTCTTCTTTGACACTTCCATTTGCTTTAGATGACCTGTGCTGACTTGCTTAGCCACTTTCTTTAGGTCGTGAGGCCTTGTATTGGCAGAAACCGTAGATGACAGATGGCATATACTGTGCATACCATTTCTGCATTTTTCAGTCTGTAATACAGGGACATCAGAATGTACTGAAAAAGCAGATTTTTTCCCAGAAGAACTGGTGCCAGTGGCAGATTTCAGTTGAGTAAAGCCTTCCCATATACTCTCCTTTTCAGGTTTCACTGAAGCAGAAATTTTGTTTTGACTTTTAGAAACAGAGTTTAGTTTATTGGGTTTTAAATTACATTCGTCATACAGGACACCCTTTGCCTTTCCTATCTTAACACTTTGCTTTTCAGCAGCATGTGATGCCGGAACACTGTTAGAGGAATTTAAAACTGCACAATGGGCACTGTAAGGTTTCTCAGAATCTGTAGTTCCTTCCTTTGTTTCACTGGTTTCGTTAGAAGTATGAGCTAAAGTATTTTGTGGAACATTGATCACTTCAGGGTTCTGAGTAATTTGCATTAGAAATGAATCGTCTGGCAGCAAATCAGCACCCCAGTCATCAAAATCATCACCCACAATCCCATCAAGCTTATTTGAGACAACAGATTCTATCTCAGAAGAGACTGCACTTGGAACCGTTTGTTCAGAAGCCATTTTAGCTTTTTCAGTAGGCAAGTGCTCCATAGATCTCGTAGCAGGTGATGAATCTTGTCTCTGATGTGCATCTTCAATCACAGATTCAGTAGCCGCTGTGAATTCAACTGGAAGGCACCCTTCCTCCAGCAAACTATCGTTCAATGAGCAATCGGACAGGCCTTCGCTCAGCTGACCACTACATTGCTGGGTAGGGCCATCAAAGAGAGCATTGAGAGCTCCTTCAGCATCAAGATCTATGGACTTCTGGCTGCTGTTTTCACAGTGCTCAACTGTCCCGTCACTCTTCTTAACTTCTCCAAAGGGCAAGACATCATCAGTTTGGGGATGCTCTCCAAGGAGATTTTCCATCTGTGCTTCATCTTGATGTTCAACTGATATCATTGCCTCTGATAAAATGTGGCTATTATGGGATGGAGCACTTTGATCCTGGATTGCATCAGTCATGCTTTTATCAAATTGCTTTGCCAACTTCATAAGCTCCTCTTCTCTGTTTCTCAACTGAAGTCCTCTAGGAGAATGAGCAGAAGGTGAAAATGCATTAATAATGATAATAATGATAATAATGATAATAATGATAATAATGATGATAATAATAATAATAATAATAATAATAATAATAAATTATTTATATCCCGACCTCCCCAGCCAAAGCCGGGCTCAGGGCAGCTAACAACAATAAAATAATACAACATATTAGGAACACAATGCATTTTGAAATGGCTTACTTGTTTTATAGCTATTAGAAAACATACAGTGTAACTCAAATGAGGCACGTTTTTTTACTCTTCGGTTCATTATTTTACCCCACTTTTCTAAGGGTATTCAAAGCAGCTTACATATAAAAGCAAAGGATTACAAAATGAAACAATCAACAAATCACCATCAAACAACCTAAAACCACAGTATCAGATAAGCAAATGAAAATAATTAAAATAAGACAGCAACGGCAATTAAAAGCCAATAGAAGACAATTTCAAACCTACATTCTATTAAAAATGGCCTCAAACTATAAGGCTTTCACTAACTGTCCTAGAGCTTGAAGTTCCATAAAGTTCAATGTGACTTACTCCTAACTAAGCATGTACAGTGGTACCTCGGGTTAAGAACTTAATTCATTCCGGAGGTCCGTTCTTAACCTGAAACTGTTCTTAACCTGAAGCACCACTTTAGCTAATGGGGCCTCCTGCTGCTGCCATGACGCTGGACCACGATTTCTGTTCTCATCCTGAAGCAAAGTTCTTAACCTGAGGTACTATTTCTGGGTTAGAGGAGTCTGTAACCTGAAGCGTATGTAACCTGAAGTGTCTGTAACCCGAGGTACCACTGTACTGTATTGCAGTCTAATAGCAGATATAGAGGAAGGACAGTAGATCTTCACCAGCAGAGTGTTTCATAATCATGGAGCTACCATTCTGGAGAGGGAAATCAATCTATTTTAGGTTACAAACTTTATATCTACAAGTTTCGTGGATTTAATTAACATTCTGAAAGAATTCATTTTGGAATAAAACACACCTTGTGCCATTTACTTTTGTTCTGCATCGTACTTTTGGCATTCCAGGAGTACATGGAATTGCGTCATCCCCAATCCAAAACCCAAGAAGAGATCCTTCAGAGCAGGCAGGTTTTTCATCCTGAACAGTAAGAATCAAATATGTGAACGCCCTTATTAAACACGAGTATCAATCAATTGTACCAGCTTTCAAAACTATTTTTAAAAGCATTTATTTATTACAACGTTCATATTCTGCTTTTCTCATCAAAAAGTAGCAATAGTGACAGTAGTAATAATAATAACAATACTATTAACATAATCCAGGCATTACCACCAATACCGTTAATACAAACTTACCGTATTTTTTGCTCTATAAGATTCACTTTTTCACTTCTAAAAAGTAAGGGGAAATGTGTGTGCGTCTTATGGAGCGAATGCAGGCTGCGCAGCTATCCCAGAAGCCAGAACAGCAAGAGGGATTGCTGCTTTCGCTGCGCAGCGATCCCTCTTGCTGTTCTGGCTTCTGAGATTCAGAATATTTTTTTTCTTGTTTTCCTCCTCCAAAAACTAGGTGCGTCTTGTGGTCTGGTGCGTCTTATAGAGCGAAAAATGCGGTAATTTTATTTGTATGCCTTCTTTTCATAGTTCAAACCACGCTCAAGGTGGCTTACATGGAAAAAAATTACATAGTTATAAACATAACAAAAGTAGTTACAAATAATCAAAACATCAAAAGTACAGTGGTACCTTGGGTTAAGTACTTAATTCATTCCGGAGGTCCGTTCTTAACCTGAAACTGTTCTTAACCTGAAGCACCACTTTAGCTAATGGGGCCTCCTGCTGCCGCTGCGCCGCCAGAGCACAATTTCTGTTCTCATCCTGAAGCAAAGTTCTTAACCTGAAGCACTATTTCTGGGTTAGCAGAGTCTGTGACCTGAAGCATATGTAACCTGAAGCGTATGTAACCCGAGGTACCACTGTACACAACTAAATTAAACAATTTCCGCTTAAATCGTAAGATCTAAAATAAAGATACAAAACTTAATATTGACAACAGCAACAACCACCCCCAGCAAAACCGTCTAAATAATATCCTAGTCCAAGAGACACAGCCAACAACAGAAAAAGGGCAAAATTTCAGAATGACTGCAGAGTACGTCCATAGAACAGAGACTCAACTACCCCACTCCAAAATCCTCCTTAAAAAGCCACAACCCCGCTGCCGGCTGAAAACCAAGCAGTGACGTGGACAGGTGGGTTTCTCTATGGAGGATGCTGTACAGCTTAGGAACCATGGGGGGGGGGGATACTGTTATATTTCAGGTTGAAACTGGGGTAGAAGAGAAGAAAGAGAATGCCATCAGTTGCTGAAGAAGAAGAAGAAGAAGAAGAAGAAGAGGAGGAGGAGGAGGAGGAGGAGGAGGAGGAGTTTGGATTTGATATCCCGCCTTTCACTCCCTTTAAGGAGTCTCAAAGTGGCTAACATTCTCCTTTCCCTTCCTCCCCCACGACAAACACTCTGTGAGGTGAGTGGGGCTGAGAGACTTCGGAGAAGTGTGACTGGCCCAAGGTCACCCAGCAGCTGCATGTGGAGGAACGGAGATGCGAACCCGGTTCCCCAGATTACGAGACTACCGCTCTTAACCACTACACCACACTGGCTCTGCTGAACACAAAGTGTAGTGAGCAGGCATTGATGTCAAGGTCTACAACGCTGCAGAGGGCTTGGTGCCACTCTCTGGAGCCGTCTGGTCCTTTTCCTCCTTGCTGTTACTGCCTGTTCATGTCCCGTTTCTATAAGCATGCAAGGAATGACAAGAGTGAGGAGATGGAACAGCATCCGCTGCTTGCCTTGTACTCTTGCTCTAGGTAATTATGCAGATTTGAGTGTGAAGAGAGGGCAGTCACGTTTCATGGCCCCTGAAACTCTTTTCTTGTAGTCTGCTAGTACTATTGGGTTGCATCCCACTAAGTTCTACTCAGAGTAAACCCAGTGAAACTAATGGATCCAAGTTAGCGATTTCCATTAATCCCAATGGCTTTATTCTGACTATGACAACCCACTCTCTTTAATACTTTAGTCAGGTTGTGGCTGCTGACAGAGTTAAAGAAACACTATGCTTGTTAGGATATTTCCGTTCCACCTTAAAAGGGAGCAGGCTTTGAGTCACAGAGTCTGCGTATTTCCTGTTTTCACAGGATGTTTATGTTGTGTCTTTGCTTTCGTTTCTCTCTCTCTCTCTCTCTGCCGGAGACATTGAAGCAGGCAGTCATGTTTTTCTTTGTTCTGACCAACGCTGAATAAACTTGTAAATAATGCTCTCCTGGGTGCATCTTTCGCTGTGCATTATCTGCTGATAAGAGCGTGCATCGGCTCTGGAATGTGGCAAGCTATTTCTGGAGCTCGTGTCGCTAATTGCTGATACTGCGTGTCTACGGGAGATCAATGGACGTCCGGAGACGACGTGGAGTCATGATGGACTTTGTCTCCCTGGCAGTATCCCCACAATGCTTTGGGGGAAAACAAAGATGAAAAAACAAACCGAAGAGGGCACCCCACATCACAAGCCCAATTGAGAACCAAGCATGAGTAGGAACCACAGAATGCTGATTGTTAATGACCTGTTTTGAGGGAATAGCTGGCTAGAACTCCAAACAGAGTCCTCCTTGTTAAGAAAGAGAAAGCCCTGCAATGGTTGGTTGCAGGTCTCACTTACGGTATATCTCCTAAAGTGAAAAGCTACATGCTAATATTAATGATAACATCAGTTAACTCTACACTACTTGAATTTGTAGATATGGTTTACTTTTATCCAAGTTTCCTTTCTAACTATACAGACATTAGAATTTCTCATGAAAAAACTCCTTTCACAATGAAGGCTATTTCTGCAAAAGAAAGAAAATGGGTTGGGACTATGCAGCTTTACCTTAGGAAGTAATACTTACATGGGGAGCGATCCGATTAACAATTTCTGAAATCTCTACCGTATGCCCACTAACCAACTGCTTCTTTTGTCCATTGCCTGAAAAACAAAAACAAAAACCTTTCTAGCAACTGGTAATCACTAGACGATGGAGATTTCCATAACTTAGCAGACTAGCCCCTGCAAATATTTAAGTGTATGACTTCCTGCATAACAGAATTTATAGTGTGATGGCAGTAAAAAAAAATTAAAACCATATGCTCCAAAGTTGGAATAGGAAATCAAAGTTGGTAAATTTTCTCTTCCATTTTTCAGTGGCAAGATCTCTAAGGCAGTTTACAAATACTATACAAAATATCAATCCAATCCATAATTAAAATGCCATTTGACAAGAATCAGCACTGAGAGAGTGGAATGCCCTGTTTGGAAAGTACACTGGAGACCAGCAGACACTTTGATGGTAGATATACTGCAACATTTTGTTGCAGTCCCACTTGCATCTCCTAAAAATCAAGTACAGTGGTACCTCGGGATGCGAATGGGATCTGTTCCGGAGCCCCATTTGCATCCCGAACGGAAAGCAAGTCGCAACAGTGCTTGCGCGGGTCGCATTTCGTCACTTCCGTGCATGCGTGTGATGTCATTTTGACCGTCTGTGCATGCGCAAGCGGCGAAACCCAGAAGTAACGCACTCCGTTACTTCCGGGTCACTGCGGAGTGCAACCCCAATGTTTTCAACCTGAAGCGCATTTATCCCGAGGTATGACTGTACCTAGATACTTAAGTATACTTAAGTATACTTAAGTATCTAGATACTTAAAGAGGAAAAGAAACGTTTTCTTTATTTTTAATTAGCACACAGAAACCACACAGCCTAGGACTTGCCAATCAGAAGGTCGGCAGTTCGAATCCCCGTGATGGGGTGAGCTCCCGTTGCTCGGTCCCTGCTCCTGCCCACCTAGCTGTTCGAAAGCACGTCAAAGTGCAAGTAGATAAATAGGTACCGCTCCGGCGAGAAGGTAAACGGCGTTTCCGTGCGCTGCTCTGGTTCGCCAGAAGCAGCTTAGTCATGCTGGCCACATGACCCGGAAGCTGTATGCCGGCTCCCTCGGCCAATAAAGCGAGATGAGCGCCACAACCCCAGAGTCGGTCACGACTGGGCCTAATGGTCAGGGGTCCCTTTACCTTTACCTTACCAACTCTATAGCACCCTAGTGAAAGAACCTACAGAGTGAGCTCTACAACCAGGGAACCAGCACAAAGATAGCCCAACTCCTTGATGCTACCCACTTCCCCTCTGAAGTTAGGGGTGACAATAGCAGGCCCTCAGCTGAAGCTTTTAATGATTAGACAAGTGCGTACAGAAACAGGTGACCCTTCAGACAAACTGGCACTAGACCATTTAGTTCTCTCACCATATATTCCCAAATGATTAAATACTGATATAAATAAGGCAGACATGAAATAAGAATGATAATAAGTAGATACCTAGCTTATATGCACTTGGCGACTGAGGATCCCAGAAGATTTCTTGCTGTACATCAGTTTCATTTGAAGGAGAACTGAATATAGGCAAACGTGAACTGGCAGGCAGCTTTCTTTTCGGAGTCTTATATGAACTTGTTTCTGTGTGAATACATGCACAAACAAAAACACTTCTGTAGAAATAAGCAAAGTGTTACATGTGATTTCTGCACCCTAATGAAGCAGTTCAAGATGTGAAACTGAGTGGAGCAGATATACCAATACAGGCAATATTTATCAACACAAGAAATTGTCTTAGATAAAGTCAGACCACTAGTCCATCTAGCCGAGTACTGACTACACTTGGCAGATGAAACTGATGGACTACATGGAAATGGCGGAAATGACCGGCAGAATCCGAGACCAGGGAGAAGAGTCAATGGAAGAAGATTGGAAAAAATTTAAAGTATATTTACAGAAATACTGCAAAATTAATGAATGTTAGAAGTATATTGGAATGAAGTTATATGGTTTTAGCAGAAGGGTTATTAAGAATTATACAAACATTAAGTGTTAATGTGTTAAATTGGGAAATTGAAAGTTAAATTATGTTATGATAAATTACAGACTAAATTGAAGAAGAGGGAAAGGATTTGTTGAACCAGATAATTTGAACCAGAATACAAAAAAGGGAGGTGTGAGGAAGTCGAGGAAATAAGCTAATGAATGATCTGGATACAAAAATTTGGATTTGTGTTTTTGTATTTTTTTTTCTTATGTTGCATTGTTGTACTGTATTTTTTTCTTTTTTATTTTGTTGTTGATGATGTATTGTTTGTTGAATCTGTGTATTGTTTTTCTTTTATAAGTATAAAATATCTAATAAATTTTTATTAAAAAAAAAAAAAAAAAGGGTACTGACTACACTGAGGGTTTCAGACACAAGTCCAGGGTTTCAGACACAAGTCTTTCCCAGCTCTACCTGAAGATACTGGGATTGAACTGGGATCTCTTGCTCAGCAACACAGGTGTTCTACCACTGAGCTACAGCAGGGTTCAATCAGTTTTCTTCTGCCCCATCCTAAATGTTTGATTGAGGACCAATCACACTGGCTTCCCTGGAGCTCTACATACCGGTAATTGCAGAAGCTATTTGCCATTCTGAAAGAACAAAAGTGCAGCCCAGGTTCTAAGATGATGTTAACTTTCTAGGCCCAAGTCCAGGAATACTCCACTTCCAGCTCTGCAATTCTATGATTCTAAAATGCAGACCAGGCAGTGGGGACTGGATGGACTTTTTTCAGCCAGAGGATGGGCAGCCTTCCAAGGACTACATGGCAGTGGAAAGGTGGGTCAGAGGCAAAAATATATGCAAGTTTGTACAGCTGGCTGCAATCTATTCACCTAAAACCAGTTAATTATCCTGCAGGTCTAGTAACATTATTGGAAGATAATTCACAGAGTAAGGCTCAACCTTTGCACGAGGATGTGATGAGACGAGTAGTCTCTTGACAAGTACACTAGTGTATACCTCCATGGCAACATGGACAAATATTGCACCTGAGGGGGCAATATACCAACACAGCTGCCACAATCAATCAATATGACACCAGCTATTCTTCTCTTTTCTCTCCTCTCTTACTGTAGCATATTGCAATTCTTGCTTTTTAAAACAATGGCTCTCAAGCTTTTCCTGAATCACTTGAAAATTGCTGGGGGTCTTGGAAAACCACCTAATAAACTTGTTGTTGTTCAGCATATCAAAGCACATATGCAACTCCTATTTTTATAACCTTTTGTTCTTCAGTGCTGGCTTCAGTTTTTAATAACCAAGATGTTTATGAACTGTAGCTTGGGAGGGTCTGCCGTTTTCCCAAGAGAGGCATTTGTGGGTCAGTGGGCACCTTTCAATCGAGGGCAGCAACAAGCAACTATGAATTTCGAATTAAAACTCATCTGCAAGTGTCCCTTAGCGCTTACACAAGATTTTTATTATTATTATTATTCTAGGTGCCAGGAAGCACTCTTTCCGTCGGGCACACAGCCTCTTCTGCATGGGTTCTACATATTAACGTGCAAAGAGTGCCGCAGCCTCTTAAAAGACTTACAAAACTACTGCAGCACAGACCAGCCTTTCCCAACCAGGTGATCTCAATTGGCTTCAGGCTCCTGCTTCCGTTACAACCAGCAAGCAAACCGGGGGCCTTGTATAATGCAAAACATCTGGTGGGCACCCGGCTGGTAAAGGCTAGCAGGTGTCGTAGTGAATTTGTTCTGTGAACCACACTGAGAGTGAGTGTGTGTGTACATATGTGTGGGTGGGTGTGGCTATGGGTGGGTGTGTTTGTGTATATATATGTATGTGTGGGCGTGTGGCTCTGTGTGTGTGTATGTATGTATATATATGTGTGGGTGGGTGGGTGGCTGTGTGTGTGTGTGTGTATATATATATATATATATATACACAGTGGTATCTCGGGATGCGAACGGGATCCGTTCTGGAGCCCCGTCCGCATCCCAAACGGAACGCAAGATGCAACGGCGCGTGCCGTGTTTCGCCACTTCCACGCACGCGCGTGCCGTCATTTTGAGCGTCTGCGCATGCGGCGAAACCCGGAAGTAGCGCGCTCTGTTACTTCTGGGTTGCCGCAGAGCGCAACTCGAACACGCTCAACCCGAAGCACATTCAGCTCGAGGTATGACTGTATATACTATATGTGTGTGTGTGTATACTTACATACCCCCCCCCCATATATATGTAGGGAAGTCTTTTAAGGCACAAGCCCCTCGCTGGCTTTCGCCCTAAACAACGCACACGGCTGTCCCTCCCCGAATTATCCATGGAGGCTAATATTATTTCCCCCCCAGCCCGTGAGGAATGCACGTGCCAGGATGGCACCAGGGGATTGGGCAGGGGAAGAGTAAGAGACCCTTTCCGTGGGATGCTCTGCCTACGTGCTGCTTACTCGGGAGTAAACTCCCGCTCAGCCAAGGGCGGCTGCCGTTTTGCGAGGGCGCGGAGGTGACGCCGAGGCAGGCGGGACCCGCCGAGGAGGTCGGTGCCTCGGGGGACCCGCGGGGACAAGGGGCGCTCGTCCCCCCACGGAGCCTCACCCTCGGAGCCGCGCTGCCTGCGGGGACTCTCTCCATCCTGAGCGCCCTCGGCGGGTCTCCGCCGCCTGCTGCTGCTCCGCTTCACGGGGCTCCGGAGGCGAAAATCCTCCCCTTCCGCTCTGGCCGCCGCCTTCCGCCGCTTAGCCGCCATATAAGATCCCCGCGGCGGCGGCGAAGCGCGCCCAAAACTCACGGCGCCGCCATTTTGGCCGGCGTCACTAGCCGGCGCTGATTGGCCGACGCCGGCTCTCCGGGAGCCGCAATTGGTCAGGACTTAAGCTAAGGGGATTGGAGGAAGAGGAGCGGAGCGAGCGTTCGGATGTGCGCGCAGCGGGCGTTGCGTCCAGTAGGGACGCAGCTTTTTTTTTAAAAGGGGCCACGCTCCTCTCACTGAGCCCTTCGGGATGTGGGGTGGGGTCAGCCTCAAAGACTTTAAGGGAGGGACTCAGACACAGGTTAATAGATGCCAGGTCTGTCTTGGAGTGGAGCTTCCATGTGCAACTGCAGTGTACCGTGCCCTCCTGGTGGTGCAGCAGTGAAACTGCTAGTACATTTCCAAAACGAAGCAGTCAGTATGGTTTCACACTGAATGGGGAACCACATGTTGAGATCCTTGCACTGCAAGTGCTTCAATTATTATTATTATTATTATTATTATTATTATTATTAATACCCCGTCCATCTGGCTGGGCTTCCCCAGCCACTCTGTGCAGGTTCCAAAAAAATATTAAAATACTGTAATACATCAAACATTAAAAGCTTCCCTAAACAGGGCTGCCTTCAGATGTCTCCTGAAAGTCTGGTAGTTGTTCTCTTTGACATCTGGTGGGAGGGTGTTCCACAGGGCGGGCGCCACTACCGAGAAGGCTCTCTGCCTGGTTCCCTGTAACTTGGCTTCTCACAGTGAGGGGATCCCAGAAGGCCCTCGGAGCTGGACCTCAGTGTCTGGGCTGAATGATGAGGGTGGAGACGCTCCTTCAGGTATACTGGACCGAGGCCGTTTAGGGCTTTAAAGGTCAACACCAACACTTTGAATTGTGCTCAGAAACGTACTGGGAGCCAATGTAGGTCTGGTGTTATGTGGTCTTGCCGGCCACTCCCAGTCACCAGTTTAGCTGCCGCATTCTGGATTAGTCATAGTTTCTGGGTCACCTTCAAAGGTAGCCCCACATAGAGCGCATTGCAGTAGTCCAAGCAGGAGATAGCTAGATGACTCTTGGAGTCCCTTCCAACTTTATAATTCTATGATTTTATGTCCAGGTGAATAACAAGCAGGGCTGACCCACCCCGAGGCCAGGAGAGGCGACGGGGGCTGCAGAGCCTAAGGTAGATCTTTCTCCTTTCAGCGAGAGGGTCACTGCCAAGAAGTTTGCTTCTTTTTTAAAACCTGCCACCCTCTCCTGCTTACAAAAGAGTCCTAAGCTTTGCATTATATCAAACACTGTTTCAAGCAAGTGCAGCTGAGTTTAATAGGGATCCCCTATTATGCATTTAAAAAAATGCCTTGTGTTTTCTGCAGCTCAACCCCTAAAAACTGTGGTTTAGGCTGTGCTTCTGTACAAACCCGTTGAACTCCATGAGTTGGTTTCTGAGTAGCCTTTCAAGGTTAAGGATGCTCTACTCTGTGTTGGATCACAGAAGGCTTGGGGGAACCTGTGGCCATCCAGATGTTGATGAACTACAATTCCCAGCAAACCCAGCAAGAATAGTCAATGGCCAGAGCTGATGGGAGCTGAATTTCAGCAACATCTTGTGATAGGAATTTTATGGTCTTAGATATATGGTAATGTTCATAACTGCACATACATAGATCAACACAGGAAGACCAACCTGGAACCATTTTGTTTCCTAAACTGACCAAATCCTTTCTCTGCAAGGTTAAACTGAAAAAGCCTCCCCATTGTCTCTTTCCTCACAAATCTTGTCTTAAGGATATGTCTATTTGAATAAGGTGTGAGCCTGTGACCTGGCCCAGGAAATAAGTATTTTACCACTACAAAAGAATGGCCAGGCTCCCCAGGCAATCCTATCAAGTAACTTGCCAGACAGGAGATAAACTGTGACAGGAGAAAAACAACATTTAAATTTCTGTGATGTATCTGAGGGGTGGTCTTAGGTTACACCCATCTGTGATGTATGCATAATGTTTCTGGGGGTGGTCTTGATCTACAGGATGGGAATTTCAAAGTCTTTATAAGCCCTTGCACAGCAATTTTGGGGGTCCTCTTCCTCTCCTGCGTGTGAGGGGAGTACCCTGTTGCAACAGATCAATAAAGATCAAGCTTACTAGCTGCTTTGCTTCACAATATTCTCTGGTTGGCCTCTGTTATTTTCTCCTACCAATAGGGAACCTATGTAAGGACTCTATATGGGTTCTTGGATACCCCATAAGGGAAAAGGGCATATTTTTATTTACAACAATCTGCAGGACCAAATGTTTCCCATCCTTGGATTACAGCCTTTCCAGCCAGATTCTATATGCATGTTTACTCAGACGTAAGTGTGTTCAGTAGGGCTTACTCTCAGTTAAGTGTGCATAGTATTTGCTGCCTCCATGCACAATGACTCCCCTGTGTGAATTCTCATTATCAGATCTGTTTCCAGTGGGCAGAGATCCCTGCTCACTAATCAAACATACATAAAACATGTGGGGCTCTGTTATGGAAAAATCTAGGTGTGAGGCTGCTCAGTCACCCAGCTCGTTGGGCAGAGCCTGCGGGTCCCTGCGGAATAAAGGAAGGAGTCCAGCCAACCAGAGCAAAGAGCTGTAGACCAAAGTTTATTGCGCAATAGGTTCAAAGAGCAAATTTGAACCCTGAGGATGGGGTGACAAAGACTTTTAAAACTTTCCCACCATATCCCAGAATACAGTTTGTACATTGATCATTGGTACATCATTGCTACATCACTGACATGTAACAAAAGGGGAGGAGTTAACCTTGGCAAACATGTCCAGACAAGTCCTTGGTACAAGATTAGCATAAGCAGACATGGCAGGGCAAGACTCAGGTATAAGATTAGCATAGACAAATAGGTCTTAAGTACCCACCACCCAAAAGTACAATAGAAGTTCCTTTGCATGTCTGGAGCCTGAGGCAAGTCAGGTGATGAGATGTGGCTTCCTTTGGCTAACAATGAGCCCAGCAATTGTCACCTCTGGGAACTTCCTGGGGTCCTTTTTCAAGGGGAAAATAGCTTTGGAATGGAGGAAACTGGGAAAGGAGATGATTTTATATTATTTTTTAAGCTAGGTAACTTCCCTGAGCTGTCAAGTTGAAAGGATACATTCAGGCGTAATATTTGTAATATTTAACTTTAAAGATGTGCCCCCCCCCCGGGTAATTTCCGTAACAGGCTCCAACCTCTGCTTTTCTAAAGTGTGCTGAACAGCAGGAGGAGGAGTGCAGGTGAGCAATGGGAAGAAGATGAGCTGATTTGCTACGGAAGGGATAACTCATATACCTTTAGGCAGGTGCATCTTAATCTCTGCACCTGCACCACTAAATGACAAGCTTCACCTGCTAAAATTCCTGGCTTTATTTTTAATTTTTTATTTATTTTTAAAATACATCTTTCCAAAGGAAGAGGTGTTATAGTATTTTTAAAAATTGGGGGAGGGGGTGGAGTCCAGAATAAATGCAGTCTTTCCATCTTTCCCTTCTATTAGAACACAAGAAGAGCTCTGTTGGATTCCAGTTACTGACATGATTTTCAAAATTTCTTTTATTACTCCTAAACACGGAAGGAGGCAGTTAATATTTACAGATTGCCCTGCAGGCAGCAGATTAACAGGTACAGAAAATGCATAACGTGATACCAAAATGTGACTGAAATATACCCATTGCCCTCAGAAGTGGAGAAAAAAACTCGGCTAATTTTGCAGTTAAGTGTCTGAAGTATTTCGTGAAGATGGATCATTACAGCACCATTGTGAAAATGTGTACAGTTTTCCAGAGAATTCTTGGGTGATCTCTTGCTTCTTCTGCTCTGTGTATGTATATTATACTTGACCTCACCATCTGGCTGCCCCCAAAAGACGTTAATTGGAATAACCACCTTTTTTATGTCTCTTAGAAGCCTGGGTGCTGAAAGTTTATTTGTTCTCTCCTTCTTCCCATCATACCTTGCTAAAAACGCTCTTTTCCTGTAATCCCTCACATACACCCCACCAGCTTGGCAACCTCTGTCTGCCCAGGTCCAAAATTCCCCCTAGATGGGCCATCAAAACCTTTTGTCATGCTAATGTATCTATCCCAGGTGTGGCCCTGGCTTGGAAAGGAAGCTTAGCCTGAACTGGCCTCCAGTCTTCCCCTCAATACTCCAAATAATCAAAACCTACCATTTATTATTTTCCAGGGTTTTTGTGGGGGGAGGGGCATGTCCGTATAGTAAAAGCTATGGTTTTCCCAGTAGTGATGTATGGAAGTGAGAGCTGGACCATAAAGAAGGCTGATCGCCGAAGAATTGACGCTTTTGAATTATGGTGCTGGAGGAGACTTTTGAGAGTCCCATGGACTGCAAGAAGATCAAATGCATCCATTCTGAAGGAAATCAGCCCTGAGTGCTCACTGGGAGGACAGATCATGAAGCTGAGACTCCAATACTTTGGCCACCTCATGAGAAGAGAAGACCCCTGGAAAAGACCCTGATGTTGGGAAAGATGGAGGGCACAAGGAGAAGGGGACGACAGAGGACGAGATGGTTAGACAGTGTTCTCGAAGCTACAAACATGAATCTGACCAAACTGCGGGTGGCAGTGGAAGACAGGAGTGCCTGGCGTGCTCTGGTCTATGGGGTCACGAAGAGTCGGACACGACTGAACGACTAAACAACAACAACAACATGTCCTTATATGGGATGCGGGTGGCGCTGTGGGTTAAACCATAAAGCCTAGGACTTGGCAATCAGAAGGTCGTCAGTTCGAATCCCCATGACGGGGTGAGCTCCTGTTGCTCAGTCCCTGCTCCTGCCAACCTAGCAGTTCGAAAGCACGTCAAAGTGCAAGTAGATAAATAGGTACCGCTCTGGTGGGAAGGTAAACGGCGTTTATGTGTGCTGCTTTGGTTCGCCAGAAGCGGCTTAGTCATGCTGGCCACATGACCCGGAAGCTGTCTGCGGACAAACGCCGGCTCCCTTGGCCAATAAAGCGAGATGAGCGCCGCAACCCCAGAGTCGGACACGACTGGACCTAATGGTCAGAGGTCCCTTTACCTTTACCTTTATGTCCTTATATATATATATGTATAAGAAAAATGTAGGAGCTCATGGAGTCCACCCATAATCTTGGTTTCTGTTTTTAAAAGAATCCTATACTTACTTTTGTAAGAGTTGGCCTCATGGAGCTCAATGGGACTTGCTTCTGAATAGACATGTATGGGAGTGTCCCATTAAAGTAATCTTATATCCTGGGAAACAGAGGTGTTTCCTCCTGGAAACCGTTCTTGTTCGCTTTGTACTGTAAAGACAGTTGCTGCAGGGGCTAATAAAATATAAAAGCAACAAGATCATCATAATAAGAAATGGAAATGTTCTGTTAAATGACAGCATTCATTCAATCCAAAGAAGAACAGAGTCCCCTGATGGTGGTTTGGTGAAACAGTACTGGGGTTGTGTCCGGAATTCTCATCCGAACTGATCTCCAGCCTTTGGTGTTCCTGATGAACTTTCCCCATTTCTGAAGTGGGATTGATACTCTAGGAATTCTACATTTGATTTCCAGATTTGCTGCAGAGTATCTGTGCAAGTGTAATTTGTGCAGCTCTGAGTTCATTTGTGTCCCCACCCCACTCAAAATATTGCCATGCATTTGTTGTGTGCATTAATTAACACTACCCCCCCAAAAGCACACACCCCAATATTCCTTTTTGTGTGGAGTTTGACCACTGCACAGTAGCATAAAAACACAGCAGATAGGAATGTCAAGCAGTGGCTGAATTAAATGGAACCCCCTTTCTTCTGAGGTCTCCCACTATCACAAGTATTTTAAAATACAGTAAGATAGCATCTTGCATGCATTTAACTTGTGTGCTTTCAACTATGCGTGTTGAAGGCAAGCAAGTAGGGGAGCTTTAAAGCTCATTTTTTGTCAAGAAAACTTGGTGCAAAAATAGCTTTTAAGCTCTCCAGTTCCTTTACAAGCATGGCTGTCTCTGCGTGCTGGGTCTGGGAAGTTCTTTCCAGATCTTGCAGGAACTTAAGCAGCCCCATGAGAACATCTTGGGGCCTCTCTGGAAGCCCTGGGGTGTTTGTGTGGGCACAGTTCCAAGGGTTTGAGTACAGTGGAAACTTGGTTCTTGAATGGGTTTGTTGATGAACAAATCGGCTCCCGAACACTGAAAACCTGGATGTAAGTGTTCAAGGTTTTCAAACATTTTTTGGAAGCTGAATGTCCGATGCGGCTGTTGGCTATTGTTTCTGGGGCGCCTGCGACAATTGGAAACTGCGCCTTGGTTTTCGAACGTTTTGAAAGTCGAATGGACTTCTGGAATGGATTACATTCTAAAACCAAGGTACCACTGAATATCCTTTTTTTTTTCCAATATAATTTTTATTCATTTTACAAATAAAACAACTTAATACAATTCATACAGTTTTTTAAATCCATTCTCTTTTTTTGACTTCCCTCAACTTGGCTGGTACTCCTTCCCTTCTCAATTTCCTACACATTTCTGAAATCTCATCTAGTTTATAAATTAAATCTTGTTTCACTCCAGTTCTAACCTTTCTTTTTTACAAAGCTTCATTAAAGGTTACAAGCGTTATTTGTTTTTCACTTAAATTATGCATATATTCTGAAAACTTTTCCCATTCTTCAGTAAATCTCTGATCTCGTCGATTTCGGATTCTTCCTGTGAGTCTATCAAGTTCTGCAAAGTCCGTCATCTTCATTCTCCATTCTTCCAATGTTGGTAACTCTTCTTGCTTCCATTTCTGAGCTATCAATATTCTCGCTGCTGTTACTGCATATAAGAATAATTTCCTATCTTTCTTACTTATCTCATTCCCTACAATACCAAGGAGGAGTGCTTCTGGTTTCTTGACAAAGGTATATTTAAACATTTTTTTCAATTCATTATATATCATTTCCCAATAACTGAATATCCATTTTTGCATATATGTGGAACCCTTGGAACCACCCCCATCCCCACATAAGATGCAATTGTGCTGTAATGCAAAGAAATTTCTAAATTGATTTGGGCATATGTAGAATAGTCCTAACTTAAGAGTGATTCATTTATTTGTGTTGGACTTCTTTCCTCTAAGCACAGATGAACACTGAAAATATCACAAGAGGGCAAAACAAACTCAGGAGTCTGTGCAGGACAGGCAGATATCACAAAAGATGGGAAGCAGGGTAGCTGCTTGGAAGCACAATGGAGTAGGATGCCTATTCCAAAGAGTGCAGAAAACCAGGGATGGGGGAGCTTGTAGGACTCCAGATGTTGGAGTACTGCTTTCATCACCCTTGACCATTGGCCTTGTTGGCTGAGGCTGATGGGAGTTGGAGTCCAACGACATCTATGGGGTCACAGGATCCCTACCTCTGATGCAGGCAGAAGTGGGGTGGGGGGAGAGAGACATTTCACAGGAGATCTCAGTCCTCAAGGATTCTGTCTGCAAGAACAGTTTTAGAATGTCTTTAGAAGTTCTCATTTGTATTGCATGGAAATTCTTCTGGCCAGGGCTACAATTTCTTTGTTTGTTTCGTAAGTATACTGCCCTATACCCGTAGGTCTCAGGGCGGTTCACAACATAAATTTACAATACCAAAAACACAGAATACATAATAAAAACAAAAACAAAGGCAAACTAATAATTTCCACAACACATTCAAAAGGGCATCAGATGTTAATCAGCCAAAGGTCTGGTTAGAGAGGAATGATTTCACCTGGCACCTAAAGATGTGTAACCAGGAGCCAGCCAAACCTCCACAAGGAGAGCATTCCATAAATGGGGAGCCACTGCAAAAAAGGCCCGTTCTTTGTTGCCACCCTCCAGACCTCTCATGGAAAAGGCACGTGAAGAAGGTCCTCAGAGGATGATCTCAGAGCCCGGGTAGGTTCAAATGCAGAGAGTACCTTGAGGTATTGCAGTCCTGAGCAGTTTAAGGCTTTATAGGTCAAAACCAGCAGTTTGAATTGGGCCTGGAAACTAATTGGTAGCCAGTCCAGACAGACCAGGATTGGTGTAGTATGCTCAAACCGTCTTGCCCCGGTGAGGAACCAGGCTGCTGAATTTTGCACTAACTGTGTGGTGGGACTGTAAGAAAGTGAAAAGTTTCTGGGAGATGATATATAATGAGCTGAAAAAGATGCTAAAATACACATTTGTAAAGAAACCAGAGGCTTTTCTTTTAGGGATTACAGGAAACGAGATAAGAAGAAAAGACTGTAAACTTTTCCAATATGCAGTTACAGCGGCAAGGATTCTACTGGCCCAGAAATGGAAACAAGAGGAAATGCCGACGATCGAAGACTAGAGACTGAAACTAACAGACTATGCAGAATTGGACAAATTAACTGGGAAAATAAGATATCTTAAGGACCAAAAATTCATCGAAGACTGGGGGAAATTTGTAGAATATCTGAAAAAAACATGTGATGTTCAAAAAACGTTACTGGGATTTCAAGAAGCACTGTGAAAGCTGAGATGTATTGTTAAAAAGAAATAAGAGTAGTGGGAGGGAAGATTAATGACAATGCTAAGAAAGGAATGCGTATCAAAGAGGCAGAGATGGATGATTGACAGAGAAGCTGAGGGAAGTCCAAAAAAGAGAGAATTTGTTTGTCAAAGATTGGATAAAATTGTATATTTGTGTTGTAAATCAATAAAAATTATTTATTTTTTTTAAAAAAAGAATTTTGCACTAACTGAAGTTTCCAAACCATCTTCAGAGGGAGCCCTACGTATAATGCACTGCAGTAATCAAAGCGTTGCAATATGAGCATCTCCTGTTTCTCCCAGTGACAAACTTGAGTATATGGGTCCTCACTTGTGGTATCAATGACTTCACAATGGGTGTTGCACCTGATGAAGGAATGTCAGAAAGAAAGAAAGAAAGAAAGAAAGAAAGAAAGAAAGAAAGAAAATGTGCCTAGTTGAGAATCCTTCTCAAGGGATCTGTCTCAGCAGCTCTCGCTGAGCTTTGGGTAGCCTCCTCTATTCCCATCATGTTCAAAGAAGAAAAAGTCACTTGTTAATTTATATGAAGTTAAAAGCAATGCCTTTAGGAAACCCCAGCACTGTAAACTACAGGGTTAGAAAATTCCGCTTGGTTTTACAAGTCCTCTTGATTTTACAAGTCGTCAGGACATTACGTTAGGTACAACATAATGGAAAAGGCCTCATGCCAGACATACCAAAGAGATTAATTCAGGCCAATTACCTGTGATCTCCAGCTGCCAAACCCAGCTCTCCAATGAGATAAAAAGGGGGAACTCGTGAGCACCCCAGAGGATTCTTTCACCTTGGCTGTCCAGGAGTCTTCTCTCATCTCTCTCTGTCTCTCTCTGTTTCCCCTTCTTGCCCTGAGGAGGAACAATGGCTCAGAAATCAGTCAGAGTCTCTAAGAATTTTAGTACCTCTTCAGCTGTTATCCCAGGTAGCCGAACTAGCTTCAGCACGGTTTCGGTCTCCCGGGGAGGTGGTGCAGGCCTTGGACGTGTCAGTGGTGGCTTTGGCAGCAGAAGCCTCCATGGCTTTGGAGCAAGTAAAAGAATCTCCATGGGTGGCTACCGTACTACTGCCAGATCTGGATATGGTTATGGATTAGGTCATGGAGGAGTTGGGTACCGGATTGTTGGTGGTGGTGGCTATGGCTACGGAGCTGGCGCCGGTGGCATCCATGAGGTTACCGTTAACCCAAACCTCCTGGCGCCTCTTAACTTGGAGATTGACCCCACCATCCAGAAGGTGAGGAAGGAAGAGAAAGAGCAGATCAAGACACTCAACAACAAATTTGCCTCCTTCATTGATAAGGTAAGTTTTTCTCTGGATGCCATCCTAAAAACTTTACGCTACTTTAAAACAAGTTTCTTCCTGCTACTGTTTAAACAAGCTCTGCTGACAATATAGGGCAGCTGTTTTCTTTCCCTGCCTACTATATCCTACCAACATTTCATCGCTAGAAATAGACACAGCTGTGTACAGTGGTACCTCGGTTTTCGAAGTTCTCTGTTGACGAAAATTTTGTTTTTCGAATGCCGTAAACCCAGAAGTAAATGCTTCGGTTTTTGAACATGTCTTGGAAGTCGAACATGCCATGTGGCTTCCGTATTGAGTTTTCCATATTGAGTTTTCCATATTGAGGCTTTCATATTGTTTGTTCAGTTTTCGAACGTTTCAGAACTCAAACCATCTTTCGTAAAGTATTACATTTGAAAACCGAGGTACCACTGTATTTGTAGAGCATCCTTGCTCTCACATCACTTCCTGATGGTTAGTCAGAGATGGGGAAGAACCACAGCTCCCATTATCCCTTGTTATGAACACTGGCAGCTGGGTCTAATGGGAACTGTAGTCCAAAATATCAGGAGGACACAAGGCTGGGAAAAGAGCATCTCCCCCCTGTGATCAGAGACTAAACTTCAAGAGACCTGGTGGAGAGAGCAAAAAGGGTACGAGTACATGATAGGACTATATGTCTTACATGTGTGGAAATTGCAGGGAAGCTTGCAGGCTCCATTCATATTTCAGCTGTTTTGTGCAACTTAACAGCATGACTAAGCATCTCAAAAAAGAAGTAAATAATCTTTCATTGATGGGAATGAGTTTTCCAGTAAGGGTGCTTAAAGGTAAAGGTACCCCTGACCATTAGGTCCAGTCGCGGACGACTCTGGGGTTGTGGTGCTCATCTCGCTTTACTGGCTGAGGGAGCCGGCATACAACTTCCGGGTCATGTGGCCAGCATGACTAAGCCGCTTCTGGCGAACCAGAGCAGCACACGGAAACGCCGTTTACCTTCCCGCCGGAGCGGTATCTATTTATCTATTTGCACTTTGACGTACTTTCGAACTGCTAGGTTGGCAGGAGCAGGGACCGAGCAACGGGAGCTCACCCCGTCGCGGGGATTTGAACCGCCGAACTTCTGATCAGCAAGCCCGAAGCTCTGTGGTTTAGACCACAGCGCCACCCGCGTCCCAAGACCAGTCAATAGCTGGAGCTAAATCAGTGGGTAGAACATTAGGTCAGGGAGAGAAATTTCACTTATTTATATTTTACTGACCTTAAAAATGTGTGACTAAAGAAACCAAGGTTTTTGCACCAAGTCACTTATGATCCTCAGTGTCTTAGGACCAGAAAAATATTTTATTTATTTAGTAACTCATTTAGTTTCAACATGAACCAAGGTTGTTAGCATTGTGGCACCAGTAATTTGGTACACTGTTCCTTTTGAAATCAGACAGGCAGCTACAACCCTGATATTTCATCACCTGCTCTAAGCACATTTGTTTCATTATGTGTTTCCAGTGAATTGATAGGGATAGGGGGAGAAATTCAATTTAGTTTGCATTTAATGGCCAAAGTACCTAATTTGCACTTTCTGAAGCAGTTACATGAACTGAAACACTGCTGCCCTTCACACTTCGCAATGCAATTCTCCAATGTGTACAAAAATTTGCACTTAAATACATATTGATTTACAAAATGTGTTTATTAAGGGAAATTGCATACAAAAAATGTGTACGTAAAGAGAAATTAGTGTTAAAATGCTGATGGATTTTCAAGTGGGACTTTTAAAAACAAATTCACAAAATGATTTGGAAATGTGTAGGACTTGAACTTAAGTTTGGAATAATGGAGATAAGCTGAAATTGACAAGAGTCCCTCATTCCTGTGTTGATCATTTGTTCTGTACTTAGTGATTTTATAACTGGATAATGTTATAGCTGTGTGATGTTTTAATGATTTTATTGTATATCACCTTGATATTTTTTATGAGTGGCGTGCTTAAAAATATAATTATAATTAAATTTAAATAAATGACATGGATTGCCTCCACACCAGCCCCTTCCCCTGAATTGTTATCCTTCATTCATTGGCTGGTTAGAGGGAATTCATACCACCATCAAATAATTGCATTTGAGTGTTTTTGAGTTAGCCTCCTATACATATATTTGATTTGATCTTACATATATTTGATTTGTGGTGACATTTAAGTATTAGATGCAGGATTCCCTAGCTCTCAGGGGTCTGCTGTAGCCCAAGTGTAGAGAACCCTCTGAATGTTGGTGAACTCCCGTCAGCCCCAGAAAGCATAGCTCATGGCCACAGATCATGGGAATTGTATTTCAGCAACATCGAAAACGCCAAAGGCTCCTCACACCTGCTGTGGTTGGATCCAGTTTCATTCTCCTGCTGCAGTTCATTAGCACACGATGCAAGTTCAAATTCTCTAACACTGAAGGTCTGGTTCTTCAACTAAAACAATGGAAAATGTTTAGATAGCTTTGTGTACCTTGCATAGTGTTCAGCTTTTGCTTGTCTTGTGAGAAAGATCTCAAGATGATGAAATTTGAACAAGGTGCTTCGCGTTCATAGCTCAAGCTCTTAAAATGCTTTATCCACTTGTGGAATATGTGAGAGTAAAGGAGAATTTAGCATGGGATTGCTAGGAAAAAATGAGAATATGAATAAAGATGGAGGTTGAAGTTGGAAGACCAGGTAGCCGTGGAAGATATCAGAATCCGCTGCTTGGTACCTACCGGCAGCTGAGAGCCCAAACTTGCTTTGATTATATAAAAGTCACAATTGATCATGTATCAGAATCCACAGAAAATTCACCATACTTTTTTTTTAAGCAATCAATAGACACAATTTGATGCATGTGTCAAAAGATAACACTTCCCGGTTTCATTCCTCTATCTTTCCATTTATCCACCATCTGCAAAGCTCCTGGACCTTCTGAATCATTTGATATTCTTTGAGATGCTATTAATACTAGCTCATTAGGTACAACTGCCAGCTTCCTGTAACATTTTCTATGTAACATATTTGCTGTGGCAATTTCTTGCAATCTATTTAAAAACAGAAGGGAAAGATGTCAGGATATTACCTCCTTTGAAGGTGGTATAGCTTAGCAACCCGTATTCTGTTTTGTCCGTACACGAGGCCAACATTCAACATATTTTTGTCTTGGTGGGGTACATTCAGGTCCGTTTCCTGGAGCAACAGAACAAAGTGCTAGAGACCAAATGGAGCCTCTTGCAGGAGCAAAAGATCACCCGGCGTAACCTTGACCCTTTCTTTGAGTCATACATCAGTAATCTAAAAAACCAGCTGGATCATATTCTGGGACAGAGACCACAATTAGAGATGGAATTGAAGAACATGCAGGATACAGTGGAGGACTTCAGGATAAGGTGGGTACTGTAAGATAATTATTATCATCATTGTTGCATGGTAGGGGGTTAGACTAGATGGTCCTTGAGGGTCCCTTCCACATTTACAATTCTATCATAACCACAATTAATTTATAAATCAGCTTCTGCACAATTGTCTCAAGGCAGTGTGCAGTTAAAAACACACACACAAAAAAAACCCCAACTAGCTTAAAGCATCACAACAGCAGATCCATTTAAAAGAAGACAATTCAAATTAGACTGTCAGGAGAAAGAGCCATTTATCCAGTTAGGGAAGTCTGTTGGAACACACTTGTTTCTGGAAAGTGCAAGTGGTGGGTGTCTTTCAAGAGGGAAGCTGTTCCACAACAGGGGCAGCCACACTGAAACCCCTGCTTCAAGTTACTTGCACATACTGCAGGCAAAAGACTGTAAAATAGACAAATGAAAAGCACAAATGTCAGTCTTCTCCTACTAGCGATCTCCTTAGCTGACTGCTGATGCTCTAAATGTGAAGCAAAATCTCAGTCAGATGAAAATCTTATTTATTTTTGGTCACATGTCAAAAGTCAGCCTGGCTGGGCATCTTCTGAACTCCAGCAGCCCCCACCCACTGTCCACTGTCCCTCAGACCTTGTGGGGGGCCAGACTATATATTTTTTTGGGGGGGGAGGAATGAACGAATTCCTATCCCTCACAAATAACCCAGAAATGCATTTTAAATAAAAGGGCATATTCTACTCATGTGAAAACACGCTGATTCCCGGACCATCCACGGGCCGAATTGAGAAGGCGATTGGGCCAGATCCGGCCTCCAGGCCTTTCTTTGCCTACCCATGACCTAAACACTGAAAAGATTATGGTGTCCACCATTTGCAGTTCAAAATAAAAAGAATACTAACTAGTAAAATAATGTTTTCAACAAACAAAAAACATACATTTATTGCAAACCACGACAGGATCTAGTTTCATTGCATTATTTTTATCTACATTAGTAGAAGGTCCCTTGGTTTAGGTGAGGCCAGGAAAATGGCAGAAGGCTGGAGAGAACAAGAAGTGCAGGAAAGTTCTGATTTTGCCCACAATGACCGCTCCCCACATTAAATGGGGGGCACCCTTTGCGTGGTCGCGCACAGCCCCCTGGACCCTATGCAGCTCCATTAGCACAGGCTTGGCTTTGCCTTCCCTCAGGTGGGTCTCCGCCTACCTCAGTCAGTTGTCCAATCCCGCCTGGGGAAGCGTTGCCAAGGGGACCAGGCCAGGTAGGGGGAGGGACTACCTGCCCACACAATAGAGGGAGGATCTTACCTGGGAATCTTCAGTTGGCTCCAGAGCTTGATTTCTTTGATGCTTTTCCTGAAATGCCAAATTCTTTTATATATGTATATCATTAAATTGCTGAACACCCAAGTTCCAGCAGGTTGAGAAGGAAGCTATGTTGGCCAAGGAGAGTGGAAAATTGTAAGATGATTATTATTACCGACTCTTCGCCCTAACTTCCCATAGCAGGTCGCAACAGGTTAAAATACAACATTAAGAATGGTTTAAAAGGAGCCATAATCACTATATATAGGGAAACACACACACACACACACACACACAATATTGGTTCAAATATGAGCTGTCCCCCAATATAGGTCACAACCTTAAAATGAAAATGTTTTGAAAGGAATCTCTTAAATCTCCAGCACCATCCAGTGTATTTTTGTTTGGCTTTTTTACAATCTAAAAATCAAATGCAAATTTTGCACTCGTTTCACAATTGACATAATGGGTGATCCTTTTACAAAAACCACTAAAGTACACCAAAGTTCTGCATGGGTCCAGAGATGGGCTTAAATCGCAGCTTCTCTACTTGCAAGAGCACAATTATAGGCCACTCTCAAGTTTTATACAAACCAGATTAATTGAGAATGTGCAGCCTGTATTCAGATGAATATGGAATGAACAGACACACCCCCACACACCCTCTTTCATGGGGGTTTAGAGGTTGTCAAATGGCCTTTCCCCATTGCTTGGCTCCAGGGAACTAATGGCATTAAGACGAGCCAGCTGGATCAGGCCCACTGCCCATTTCATCCTGTTTTCATGACAGCCACCCACATGCCAAAACTGCATTCCCAGAAAGGGACTTTTTTCTGCTGCACCTTCTGGCCGCTTCGTATTTGGCAAGGTTTCAAGAAAAGAAAGGTGAGGTCTTGGCCTCTCCTCAAAGTAAAGTCAATAAAAGTAGTCCGGGCGTTTTCATTTTTGAATTCCTTCAGAAAGATGTAACATCAACCAAGGCCAAAAGCCAAAACACCAGTACACTTCAGGACTCGTTTTTGAGGACGAGTCTCTTTGTGGGCTTGTAATAGGGGCACAGCACATCGAATGCCTCTTGATCTGGGGTTGCATGGAGAATAGGCCTGAACGTGAGCTGCACTTATCACCAGGATTGATGAGAAGACAGTAATTCTGGTTTATTGCGGTGTTAGCTCTTCTTACAGCCTTCCACTCCCTTCCTCAGGCATTGCAGGTCTAAACCACCACCGTCCCACACACTCTGTGTCCTTCCCAAAGCCTTCAACCCAGGGGTCAGCAACCTTTTTCAGCCATGGGCCGGTCCACTATCCCTTAGACCATGTGGTGGGCTGGACTATATTTTGAAAAAATAATAATGAACGAATTCCTATGCCCCACAAATAACCCAGAGATGCATTTTAAATAAAAGAACACATTCTACTCATGTAAAAACACGCTGATTCCTGGACCATCCATGGGCTGGATTGAGAAAATGATTGGGCTGGATCTGGCCCCCGGGCCTTAGTTTGCCTACCCGTGGTTCAACCAGTGCTTCCCAAAGCCTTCTGTCTGAATTTGCTCTTTACTAGCATCCTACCCCAAGACAGCCGCCATAGATGCTCAGAGTTCAGCCTGGTCCCTGTGTCATTGGTGGGTTGGGACTAGAGCCTCACCTGCTTCTGAGCCCTGGGGCACTCCAGTAGCCCCTTTCTCTAAGCTATGGGGTCTGAGAAGTCACACCAGCTTGCATTCCCAACTGTTGTATCTGCGGTTTTAGAGAGCACCAAAAAACCCCACCCCTATGACCATGTCAACAAATTGATACTTAACATTATTGCCTTAAAGCTCATAAATGACAGCTAAGCATTATCCCCCCCTCACACCAAGCATTCCTCAAAGCCTAATTTCCAAAGTGAAATTCTAAAATAAAATTTGAATTCTAACATTTTGATGGCTGCTAGCTTTAAATGTTTTGAAAGGATGTGAACAAACGAGGAAGATTAGTTTATGAAATGTTATTAGCCATGTTACCTAAATGGAACCTTCATGTTCAGAGGCAATATATCTTATATAGCATAAATGTTGGAGACAAAAAACTGAGGGGGTTTCTTATGAGCTTGCTGGAGCCAAATGGATTGCTATTTATGCTGTGCTATGTGGACACTGGTCTGATCAAGTAAGGATCTTAAGTACTTATGCTGAATTTGGAATTTGTGTAAACTTTCCTCTTAACTTCAGCAAATATCAGTCTTCAAACAGGGATGTGCTTACTTTTTTGCACATGGGTTCCATCCTGGTGAAAGAGCCAAAGATTATTGTGGCAGGTGCCAGAAGGCGATGGGAGACTTTAAAAGAATTCTGTGAAATAGGTGGGAAGGTCTTTCCCCCCAATTCATCCAGTGGTAATAAGTCACTCAATTTCCCCCTCCCTCTGACAGGTATGAAGAGGAAATCAACAAGCGCACAGGTGCAGAAAATGATTTTGTGATGCTCAAGAAGGTGAGTGGGTTTCCATGAGGCAAGACACAGTGATAACAGCAAGAACCTTGATTGAACTACATAATAATAATAATAATAATAATAATAATAATAATAATAATAATATCTTTATTGTCATTGCCCCCTGAAGAAGCTGTTCTTAAGACGGCTCGTTCTTGTCTTCATCCTCCTGTATCTCCGTCCCGACGGCAAGAGCTCGAAGAGACAGTGACCAGGATGCGATGGATCTTTTACTATGTCCAGTGCCTATTTCCCAGCTGATAACTGGGAAACAGGGGCAAAGCAACTGCTTATATAAATTTCTGAAAGCTTGGGCCACTCCCACTCCCAACGTGATTGGCTGTCTAAACTTCCAAGTTGCGAATCACAACTCAGAGTTCAAGGGCCAATGGCAGAGGACCCAATTCTGAAACGTTCTGTGATTGGACATCCTGTATCGAATGAGAGCAAAGGATCTCAGAATCCTTAGTCCACATTCAAGCTCAGTCAAGCACAGACCACTGAATACATAACAGTAACTTCAGCACATTTGGCACAGAGAGATGGGGCCACTGCTTTAAACAAATGCATGCTTTAACCCTTGTACTTTTAGGGGAAACTTGTGGTTTCGTTTTGGCTCTCACATCTGCTGTGGTGTTCAGCCCTTTGATCTTTTTCTCTCTTTCCAGGATGTGGATGCTTCCTTTATGAACAAGGTTGAGCTGCAAGCCAGAGCGGATTCCCTAGCTGATGAAATCAACTTCCTGAGAGCTTTCTATGAAGAAGTAAGAACACCTTCTAGTTTTTTCAGGGAGAAAGAAAGAAGAGCCTAGCAAGATGAGCCCAAACCAGCTCTGGTTGACATTTTGCATTTTCAAGCATTGGTTGCTACCAACAAGTTCAATCTCTAGGCCTCTACTCAAATGGCATCCTAACAGAGAGGAAACCAGCTCCTTGTGGCTCAATCCTACACTACTCTGCTGAAGTCTAAGTCAGAGATGGGAAACCTCTGGCGTTCCAGATATTGTTGGACTACAACTCCCATCATCCCTCACCATCAGCCATGCTAGCTGTGGCTGATGTCATCTGGAGTCTAGCATTATCTGGAAAGCCACAGGATTCCCCAGTACCAATAGGCTGTGTAGGCATCGGCATAGAGGCCCCAAGCCTTTTAGGGCCCCTGAGACAACGGATCAAAATAATCTTGATTCGATCTTGAAAGAAAATTGAAATCAAGCTTTCTTAGTTCAATGCTATCCCAGTAGAGCATGCGCACTACTGCAATTTCAACTGCCATCCAGCCTCCACAGGGCTTAATCCGCCACAGCTCAATCAGTTTTGCCATTTGAGCAATTTTTCCAGCAGCGTCTTTGCTGTTCTGCTAGAGAAGCTGCCCTAGAGCTTTTGCTCACTGCTGAAATATTGGGACCTGTTAACAGAATCCAGCTTAATTCAAACTGTTTCTTACTTAATATGTTGCTCAGATGCCATAATAAAATGCAATCTGGACTGAAAGATGAATGGATAGACAAAATACAAAGAGTTAGGCCTGACATGTAACCAACCAAGCACCAAGGAAGTCTCTTGAGGTGACTGCATCCTCAATATTAGCAAGAATTGGGCGTATTTTTTTCAAGCAGGGTTGCAGACATTGCTAGACTACCACTCCCATAATCTCTGACCCGTGGGCATGCTGGCTAGGATGATGGCAGCTGGAGTCCAGCAACATCTGAAGAGCCAAAGGTTCCCCATCTCTGAAATAAGCTTCAGGCTGCAACGTTTCCTTGCTCAGTGTGGACCAGTGCTTGAATGTGGTAGAGATGTGGGAGTCTTTCACCTTGGTAAACCATCTTTCTTCAATTTTTTCCCTCCATGTAGGAATTAGCCCAGTTGCAGGCCCACATTTCTGACACCTCTGTCGTTCTCCAAATGGACAACAACCGAAACCTGGACCTGAACAGCATCATTGCTGAGGTCAAGGCTCAGTATGAAGACATTGCCAACCGAAGCAGGGCTGAGGCAGAATCGTGGTATCAAAGCAAGGTGAGTAGTTATTTTTTTTAAAAAAAAGTTTTTATTTATACAAGAAGAAAAACAAACAAACAGAAAACACAAATACCAAATTATACACAAATTACAAAAATAACCATAGACACATAATATTCTTAGCAAACAATAAAACATCTATTGGTCTTAACACTAAAGACCCAACCTCCCGTCTATTCCATACTTCAAATTCATATTACTTATTGCCAATACACATTTTTTTCATAATTAAACTTATTCTCGTTAAATCTAATTTCTTACAACTATTACTGAAGCTCCTCGAATGCTGCAACAGAATTTAAACTACTATATTTATTTTTCAGATATTCTTTAAAAACCTCCCATTTAGAAACAAATTCCTGTTTTGATTTATTCTTTATTTTTTCTGATAAACCATCTAATTCGGCATATTCTGTCAGCTTTTGGATCCAATCTTGAATAGAGGGGATTTCATTACTCTTCCATTTTGCTGCGATCAAAACTCTTGCTGCCGCCGTGGCATATAAAAAGATACCCTTCCTCTTTTGTGGAATATCCAAATCTGTTATTCCCAGGAGGTAGGCCTCTGGTTTTTTATTGAAAGAGATCTTTAGCATTTTTTGCAGTTCTGCATGTATACTCTCCCAGAATACCTGTATTTTCCTACATATCCACCACATATGGAAGAATGTTCCTGAGTCTCCGCATCTCCAACAATTACTTGATACATTTTTATACATTTTGAAAGCTTCCATGGTGTTAGATACCATCGATGTTGCATTTTTTGAAAGTTCTCTCTAATCGTGTAACGATTTGTGAATTTCCAATTGGTCTTCCATAAATTTTCCCATTGGGCCATGGTTATTGAGTGGCCAAAATCCTGGGACCACCTCAAGATGAGTAGTTCTTAGGTGTTGGGGAAATGGGTTTGAAAGGAGGAGCCAGGGCTCTAAAGCCATGTATCTAGAGTGGCCGTGTATCTTACTTTTACAGAAGACAGTCCCTATTTGAAGAGCTGTTGGAGGATATTCCTGTACCTCAAGGCATCTTCTTTGAAAGGCTGTCTGATCTAACTCCATGAAAAGATAAAGAACCCTAAGAAAGGAAAACATGGAGGATCTTGAAGTTGCCCATAACCAATGAGCACCTGGGCAGCAGACTGAGCAGGCATGAAGGTCACCTGCTCACAGCCTCCCCAATATGGGGAGATGTATTGTGTGCCTATTTGACCTGTATAAATTATGTCTAAATTTACATCTACAGTCGTACCTTGGTTGTTGAACAGAATGCATTTCGAAAGTCCGTTCAATTCCTGGAATCATTCAAAAATTAAGGCACGGCTTTCAATTTGCTGCAGGAACTTCCAATCAGAAGCCACAGAAGCCACACCGGGTGTTTGGCTTCCGAAAATCATTCGAAAACTGGAACACTCACTTCCGTTTTGTTATCGTTTGGGAGCCGAAACATTTGGCAAATAAGCCATTTGAGATCCAAAGTATACGTGGGCACATTTATGCAAATCTCTGCCCTCCTTTCTCCTCTTTGGAGTTTTTTTCCTTTTTTTTTTTTTTTTGAGGAAGGGGTGATGAATTTCCTCTTTTTTGGCAATTTAAAAGTGGCCACCCTATGTTTGCCTCCATCATAGTTTGCACTTCAGTAATCTAAATAATTTCCCCCCCTTTTTGACTCTCAGTATGAAGAATTGCAGCTTTCTGCTGGAAGGCACGGAGATGATCTGCGCAATACAAAGACTGAGATCTCTGAGCTGAACCGCATGATCCAACGACTCCATTCCGAGATCGACAATGTGAAAAAACAGGTACTGCCATGCAGGACTGCTGAAAATTTCAACTAAAGGAGCATTTCATGGCAAGGCTGGCAAGGGGCAATGGCAGCTATGTGGGGGCTGGACTTAGAGGGAAGTAAAATAAGCTTTTTTTGTACCAGTCTTCAAATGCCCTCTTTTGCTGATGACAATACTGTGGATCCAGCTATTTTACTTAATTCTAATTAAACTATCCCAAGTTGCTCCGAGCTGAGAACATTGCCTTTTCTTTTCCCCCTAGTGTGCCAGCCTTCAGGCAGCCATTGCTGATGCAGAGCAGCGTGGCGAACTTGCCCTTAAAGATGCCAGGATAAAGTTGGCCGAACTGGAGGAGGCTCTAATGAAGGCCAAGGCAGACATGGCTCGCCAGCTTCGGGACTACCAGGAGCTCATGAACGTCAAACTGGCCCTGGATATTGAGATCGCCACCTATAGAAAGCTGCTGGAAGGGGAGGAGAGCAGGTTGGTGGAACCCAAGTGGGCTGGGGTGAAGTGTGAAATGCACCGCTAGACTGCCGGTGGAAAAAAGACCCTCTCTTGGTGTGGACAGACCCCATCCTCCACTTTGATCTCCACCAGGCTTCTTGCCAACCAAGGTATCACCCAGGGATGGAGAACTGTGGTCCTCCAGATGTCATTGGACTCCAATTCCCATCAGCCCCCACCAGATTGGCTAGTGGTCAAGGATGATGGGAGTTTTCATTCAACAACATCTAGAGGGCCACTCCACAGCAGTCAAAACTATTCATGGCTACAACACGCATATCTAAATGTCAGGGAACTGCCATCAGAGCTGGAGGCGGAGAGGAGGCTCCAGAGGGATGGCGGAGAGGGTCTCAGTAGAGAGAGAGGCAGCCCATCCGCTGGGGAAGGAAATCAGCGTAACACCAGTGGAGAAGGGGGGCAGATGGGGGAATCGGAGAGGTGGCTCCAGGACTCTTCGCCGGAGACCAGTGGAGAGGGCACGGGTACTCCGCTGCCCACACCCACTTTGCGCAGAAGACTTCCACGCAGGCAGAGTAGGAGGAGACTGGGCGTCAAACAGCTTCTATGCTGGAAGAGGTTCAAGAAACGCCCACTGATGGATTCTGCCAGTGACTGAGGCAGCCGCGGAACTTGAGGCTGTCCAGACAGAAAGGGTTCAACCAGGCAACCTAGCCAGGAGTAGCAGCAACTTACGCACGAGCAACCCCTAGAACCATCACACTAATATAGGCCCCTGTTGACCAGTGGTCCCAGATACAATGTTTACATTATGATGACGGGCTCTGAAAGCTAAAGCAAACTTTTCGGCCAGCCTTCTGGGAAGAGAAGTTTAGCAGGAGGGTGCCCGGGCCTATCATCACCACCTGGAATCTTCTCACGGTCACTGGGTCCCTTGCTGATGCTGAGGCCTCTATTCTGGCTGGAGTTTGCAGTTGAAGTCTAAGAATGCTGCCATGGGTTCATGTTAGCTGCCATGGTTTTTTTTTAACCCACACTGCCATTGGAAAATGGAACTTCCTGGGCACTGCAGTTTGGAAAATGAATATGGCAGCTGCAACTGTGGCTTCTGGGCCCCCAGCAGACAACTCTCTGCCAAGCAGCCCCTTGACTCTGGACACAACCCTTGGGATACCACAGCTCCAAAGACTATTTTGCTCTATCACTTTGTTGTGGTGGTGATGGGGAAAAGACAGGATTGCTTGACCTCATTCTAGTAATCATTTCCTGCACATGGAAAGCAAGTTGTAAATGAGAAACAAG